>NC_047105.1:81048814-82468814 GCF_902500255.1 Thalassophryne amazonica
TCCACAGTTGAATTTCAAACAATATATAGTATTCATGTGTCAAGCTGAATTTTATAGAACTGAATGTGTCAAATTTAGTTATTTTTTACAGAAACAAGAAGTGTGGAAATAAAATCATGAAAAATAAATCGAATATAATGAACAAAATAAAACATACCTCAGAACTTCATCAAGTGTATCGAAAAATTGCCTCGCCAGTGCCTATGTTGCAGACGGGCATGTCAATGATCCTCGACTTCACCCCATGTGTTTATTAGGGATGGGTATCAATAAGATTTTATCGATACCATTATCGATTCCGCTTATTGACCCGATTCCTTATCAATACATCTTGTGATTTTTTTTTTTGTGTGTGTGTACTAGAAGTAGGCTTTACAGCTTTTCTATGTCAGCAGGTCAAAGAGCTTTTTCTTATCATGCACCCGCTCTGTGGAACGGTCTTCCTGTGACTGTGAGTCAGTTGGATTCTGTGGACATTTTTAAGTCAAGCCTTAAAGCCTATTTTTATTCTCTTTCTTATGAGTATTTTTTATTTTTTATCTGTTTTATTCTTTTACTTCTGTTTTTAATTATGTATTTGAATTTTTTTTTTTTTATTTATTTAATTTTTTATGTTGAACTGTTCTATGTGAGGTGCCTTGAGATGGCTTTTGTTGCGATTTGGCGCTTTATAAGCCGATTAAATTGGACAACATTTTATTGTCTTAAGGTAAATAAATATGAAATTGGTCACTGGATCCTTAAACTTTGGACATAATAAACTCTACATGGTGGATCCTTGATCTCTGGACATAAATAAACAAAATCTGTAGTTTTTGTCAAAAGCATTTCCTTTCAGACATTTTAGCATGAATGTCTTTCAATACATCTGAGTTGAGCTCTTACAGCTGGCTGTGCTGTATGTCAGCATCAGTTTAATTCATAAAGAACACAGCACGTCTCATTTTGGGAAGAAAAAAAAACGTTTTAGTCGATTGTAGTTTATTTTCTGTATTACAGCGTTTGGAGAGGTGTCATTTTATTTAACGTGGCAATTTTGTGTCAACGGAACGGAGGACGATTCTCGTTTCTTGACTACAACATGACAAGAGTCCCAGTTAGTGACTTTAATCCGTTACTATACAACACTGTGTTGACCTGCAAAAAAAAAGTACAAGTGTCCATGCATGCTCCAGTCAGGCTGTTATGAACAGTACTTTTGCATAAATAAATAAATACAGCAGTAGCATGCAGGTTTGACTTAATGGGACAGCTCACCTTGCCAGAATGGTCAGGACTGATGGCAATGCCAAACGCTGTCTGAATGAAGGTGTGATTGATTAAGTGAGTTACATCGGTGAATGTCTTCCCGTAGTCTTCACTGACGCAGAGACAAATGGGTGCCGTTAGATTCTCACTACAAAAAATAATTAACTGGCAAACCAGCTGTTTCCACTGTATGAGTCAGCATGTATTTCTCACCTTCTGTAGAGGTTAGACTGGCCAAAGCGCATCATGAACAGCGGCACCTGAAATGTTGTCAAGACCAGCAGCACCTGCCGGGAGAGTGAGAGCAGTTGTTACGCACCAATATCCTCTACCCTCACATGCACTCTTCCTTTCCATGCATAAACTCACCCCTGTTCCATCTCCCACCCAGGCCAATGACAGCGAACCCATGGTTCTCACTTTAAAGGTGAACTGAAATGAGGGGAAAAAAATAAAGGCATTAGAAAGTGACATAAAATAACCAATGGTTCAATGTGACAAACAAAAGGATTGCTGTAATTTGTGTTTCTTTAGCTGTGGAATAACTTGCATTTATTTTAGGATTTTAGATTTTATGTGCTGACTATATTCACATAATTAACAGTTTATTCTGTAAAGTGACTGTTTCTGAAACAGCAATGGTTGCATTTATTTGACAAAAATATAGTGGCTGAGGGAGGCCACAACACTTACAAACACCAGAAAATACAGAAAGCACTTGTAAAAACACCTGCAACAATTCAACAACAGGTAATTTAAAAAAAAAGAGGAAAATAACTCACAAATTGAGAAAATGTTTTCAAACACAGAACACTTAACTGTCACCACATGAAGGAATTTAATAGAGAAGCATATCGGTGCACAATGTGCACACACACACACGTAAAGTCTTTGGCTGTACTTGTATACTAGCGTGCTTTTATGTTATCATGCTTTTATTATGCAGCACATTTGGAAACGCGTAATTTGAGATATTGTTTAACCTTGCTACGTGTAGCAACCGACAGCAGCAGACAGGCTGTTAGCAGCAGTTTTAACTTAATTTTCATCATCAAATAGGATTTTTGGGAAAAGAAGGCTCAGAGCCAGCTACGTGGTTTTGGAAAAATCCTTGTATGATGCATGTTATTCACATTTGCTTTGATTACGGAGCCTGTTGGTTCAGATTGTTTGCATCCTCAGTGCTCGTACTGTGCTCATGCACCAACTTGGCACTGAAATTTTCATTGTGGTTCAAACCAGCTGATACCAAAGGGAGAAGAACCGGTGCCATATTCTAAGTGGGTTCCACCTTATACATTTTATCACAAATTGAAAATTAGACTGATAATCTTTTTAATTTTGTGCGTTTTGTTATGATGAAACCAAACAGGAATGCACCGTGACTTGAACTGCACCATGACCTTGAGGATGTAATTCATACTAAACTGTGAGGAAGATGCACCCCTGCACCCCTAGTGCACACAGTACACATTAAAAAAAATAATTGTAATTATGATAGGTATGTATCTGTGTTGGAAGGGAGGACACGGTGGACTAGACATGCTGCAGACGGGAGGACAGAATGAAGTGTCGTTACTGTCCAGAGCAACTCGGCCGTTAGGATGCACTCTGGATGTGTGCCCTACATTCCTGCCTAAACAACAAAGCTGAGGCAATTACTGCTATCCTGAACACCTACAGTGACATTGATGTACAGTACATGGTGGCTATTCAGCCTTAAACAAAAAGGGGTTTATGCAGCACTCAGTCACAGCAGGATTCACACAGTAAGATATAACCTCCCACAGAACAACATTCCAGCTCAGTTATCCAGCATGACGTAATTACTGCACAGCTCGTGTTGTGTGGCGTTCGAGGCAGATTGTCAGCCCTCCTCTGTTTCACTGACGAAGATGTTTACGAGGTGTGTCCACAGCTCTCAGGCACTGCTCTCAGTGCGATTCAGATACCAGGAGTCAGCCAGGTCTGCCACTGGAAACTCCTTGTAAACAAGTCCAGTGGAAACTGGCCTGTTCCCGCTGTCCAAACGTGTGAACACAACTTTCCACGTGTACTTCACATAAACAGTTTCATTGCACTTTTCAGTTTTTCTCCACTCTTCCAAAAATTATTTTTTTATTTCACATTCTGGCAACTGATGCAAACTTCCCCTGCAGTCATCTGTTCAATTTGTTTATCCGATATTTTCTTTTAAATACAGTAAAGCTCGCCAAAACCATCATTGTATAAACCGGATATTCACACTTACCGGACAAAAGCAAAAGTCACGATGTTTTTGTGTAGTTTTCCATGTAATAAACACACTACATAACAGATTTTGTATAATGGATTTTCACTCACATTGGACAAACTGTCCAGTCCCATCGTAATGTATTTCCATTAAAAACCCCCCACATACAGTAGTGTTCAGAATAATAGTAGTGCTATGTGACTAAAAAGATTAATCCAGGTTTTTTGAGTATATTTCTTATTGTTACATGGAAAACAAGGTACCAGTAGATTCAGTAGATTCTCACAAATTCAACAAGACCAAGCATTCATGATATGCACACTCTTAAGGCTATGAAATTGGGCTATTAGTAGAGCAGTCTGGACGTGCCCAGTAACAGATGTACAAAATGAAGTTCAGCACTGACACTAGCTGATTCGAGGAAAGTGGATACCGTATAGCATGATTAAAAGCCTGGTCATTTATTTTTTCCACGCGACCTAAACGAGGCCGGCCATAATGCAAGTCTGGTGATTATTAACAAAATGCTGCTTATTGCTTGCACTGTAATGTGGTGTTAGGTTTCACACATATCCCTGGGTGAGATGAACCAAACCGCTTTAGAACCAAGCCCTGTGCGAGGCTGCGAACCCGCGCACCTGCTAAATGACAGAGACTGCAAAGGGCTGTGATTTGTCACTTCCTCTCCCGTCATATTTTGAAAGTTTTCGCAGTGTGCCTGCCAATTACATTTCAATCATGGATCAAATATGTTTGGCACATAAGTCTGCAAATATGACCAACTTTATAACACGGAGTAGGAAGAAGATGCTCAAATGACCCACAATTCATGGAAAGAAATTGCACGTACCATTTCGTTGGTTTGGAGGTTGATGAATGAAGTGGAGCTCGTTGAGGGAGCCACTGTTCCTGCGGGAAATTGCACGCACACGTTGACAACTGATGCACACGCCAATGTCATTGCATGGCCACAAAGTTGCAGAAGCATAAATCAGGCTTTAGGATTTTAAGGTACCACTCCAAAGCAGACTTAGGAAAAAAAAGTGTGACCCAACCAAATGTAATCTTTTTAATGCACATAATGTCCAGTGCCTATTTAAGGCAGGTGTTTATTTTTCATCCCGGTCATTAAATGAGGCAGGTCCTGATTCAAGGTCAGGCTTTTAATCAAGGAAATATATAAGCCTAATTGGTGCTGGGGATTCCCATAGATTATTCAGCGCCTCCTGGCTGTAACTAATCAGTTACATACGTATAACGGATTTCAATGATAACAGACAGAATTCGCTGGTCCACCTGAAGCGTTTTACTGTATAAAGTATGTGCCATCTTGTTCTCCCAACAGTCTGACAAACTAATTGCAGCGTAAACACTCAAGTCTATAAGTACATGGACAGTGACCAGAGTATTATTAGTAATACAAATCATCACTTTTTCAGCCAGTTTTCTTGAGATACGTCAGTGGATTGGTAGATGAACAGCTCCAAGTCAAGAAGAGTTTCTCTTCTGGTACAAATTAATAATAATTTGTCAGCTCAACAGTTATTGGAAAAGTGACAGGCAACATCACGTCCGGGCACACTGGCTGGTGCCGTGTGTTGCTACATCCATCACACACACTTCTTCTACTTCGTCCGTCCGTCTGACGAGGACCACTACTTGTCATCCATCGGGTTGAGTCGCCATGATCTTCCAAAGACTTTCCCTACACATGGAATCAAATGACTTGGTCAGGTCAACATACCTACCTACCATCCCTGGTTCTCAAGACCAGGCACCTAAGTGGCTCTATTCTACTCTTTTCTACTCTCCTATTTTACTCTTCCTTTTTAGATATACTTTTGTACACTGGCATAGTTCCACCTTAGAATTGGAATATAATATATAAGATATACCTTACTGAATTTTCATATGTAGAGGACAAGGCAGCGTTCTGCTCCTGACACTTTTCTTGCAGCTGTCTGGCAGCGAAGATCACGTCAGTGGTTCCTCTGTCTTTCCTAAAGCCACACTGACTCTCTGGTAACAGTCCTTGGTCAAGATGTGCTATAAGGTGATTAAGAAGAATCCTGGCAAGTATCTTACCCGTTACAGAGAGAAGAGATATGCCTCTATGGTTGTTACAATCCTGTCAATTGCCTTTGCGCACAGATGTATGTTTGTACAGATGTATGATTGTTGCATCTTTGAAGTCCTGAGGAATTGTCTCTTGTTCCCACATGATGGCGAACAGTTGATGGTGTACACACACAAATACCATCTTGGAGCATTGAAACGAAAGCAGTCATTCATCTGCTGCAGCCAGGTGAAAGGTGGGCATCCCCTTGGACTTCTCCAGCTGCTGGGGTGCTCAACACTACGTGCTGAATTATGTCTAGAGGAACACGCCACATGGGCAAAGTATCTTTGTCTCCCTAAGTACAATACATCTGGAAAGTATTCACACAGCTTCACTTTTTCCACATTTTTGTTTATTACAGTCTTATTCAAAAATGGAATAAATTCACCCCCCCCCCCCCAAAAAAAGAAACTTCTACTCACAACACCCTATAATGACAACATGAATGAAGTTTTTTTTTGACAACTTAGTAAGAATAAAAACTAAGAAATCACAATAGTTGATGCACCTTTGACAGCAATTACAGCCTCAGGTCTTCCTGAATATGATGCCAGAAGCTTGGTGCACCTATCTGTGGGCAGTTTTGTCCATTCCTCTTTGCAACACCTCTTGACCTCCATCAGGTTGGATGGGGAGCGTCAGTACACAGCCATTTTCAGATCTCTCCAGAGATGTTCAATTGGATTCAGTAATTGTAAATGGAGTTAAAGACTTATTCAGTGGCTTGGAAAGCTTCATATATTCATCCTCTCACTTGTCTAAAGAAAACTTGCTGTAAAAGTGATGACTTGTATAAACAACAATCCATATATTTAGCCTGTGCCATATGGTGTCTGAAAATAGACTGTTTATGAAAATGGCTGCAGTTTGTCAATGGTTAATGCAATATTTTAGTTAAACCATTTGAATTAAAACTGCAAGTACACTATAAGCATGTTTCATTTCAGCTCCATTGTGGAAGCAAACAGAGGCAAAATTACTAAACTTGTCACTGTCCCAATAATTATGGACCTGACTATATGTAGCAGGCACTTCAGATTTACTTTACAATGCATATTTGTACATTTATTCTAAATTATTTCATCCCACCACTCACCACTAAATAATCATGCTCCCAAATAACCCCAACAAGAAAAAAAAAAAAAAAACTTTTTAGAGCATCCACTGTTCAGTACAAGTAATTCTGAAAACAAGCTAACAAACAGATGCACAAAAATATCCCATGGTAATGACTCAGCATGAGCTGTTTCCTGGAATGGACAACAGTTATAAATTTTCTGAATGGCTGTAAAACTGTTTGCTGAACCTGTCTTCTTAGCTGGAAATATTATTTGCTTCATGCTTTGGGGGTTTGTGTGTCCACACAGCACCTGAAATTATAAATACAATGAATAGCTTATATTCTGTGGAAAGAAATAAAATAGAAAATGATAGAATGCTTCTTTAAGCAAAATAACCTATTTAAAGAGGAGGTTAATCCATACCGTTTGAAAATACCAAAAACTCCAGACGTACAAACATGTTATTGTGGCCAATGAATGTCAAAATAATGGAAGGAAACCTGGACAAGCAGCAGCAGGGGTCGAAATACATTTTTTAACCTACTTGCACTGGTGCTAGTAACAAAAAAATTACTTGCACCAAAAAAAAGTTACTTGCACAACCAAAAGTCAGTCTTATATCAACCTTAAAACTCCTCCTCTGATGTGTCAGACTCTTAATTCCTCTCTGGGGAGAGTTTGCCGCTGCTGCTCCCCTCGTTCTTTTTTTTTTCTTCACGTGCGCGCGAACGAATCATCCGTGAAGATTATTTTATTTATTAACTACACAGATGTATAATAAAACAAATGGTGACTGGTTTATAACACAATTATGACAGAGTTTCAGGGGAGAGAGCGAGGAACTACGGAGCCCTGGAAGTGTCATCGCAAAATGTTTTGCATGTGGAGAATGTGCGCACGTTTTATTATATTGCGCGCATGTTTTATTGTATTGTGCGCTCTTTTTATGATATTGTGCGCACGTTTTAAGCATCGTTTGAGTAAAACAAGGGCATGATCTACTTAAACGTGGCCACAATTTGTAAAACGTGCACTCAATATTGTCTTGACACATAAATGCTGACTATTAGTCAACAAACCAGGATACAGTGTAATACATTTCCCCACTAGAAATGGATCTGGTCAGAATGTATCATGATGGTTTGGGCGCACAAGGACATACAGAGAACTCCAGCTGCCCAGCATGGCATCATCTGGAGTTTAAGCACATTAAAAAGGATGCTGAGGGCGAAGCGTCACCCCGTCGTGAGGATGACAATTTAGGTCATATTATGAAGTTCATTTTGAACGAAAGGAAAACGTGCCCAAGTTTTATTAATTCGAGGGCTCAATTAAAGGAAAACGTGTGCACGTTTTATTAATTCGAGGACTCGATTAAAGGAAAACGTGCGCATGTTTTATTAATTCGTGTGCTCAATTAAAGGAAAACGTGCGCACAAATGATCATGGCCAGAAAAAAATATCACTTTAAGTGACCTCTCCTGGGTTCCGTAAAGGAACTGCAGCGGCAGCCAGTTTTTTTCACGTGCGTGAGCGAACTAATCGTCCGTGAAGATAATTTTATTAACTACACAGATGTATAATAAAACAAATGGTGACTGGTTTATAATACAATGATGACAGAGTTTGAGGGGGAGAGACAGAGAGAGGAACCGCAGCCAGTTTTTTTTTTTTTTGTTTTCTTTGTTTACATGTGCGCGCACGAACACAACAAATGGAGCACAGCAACTCGCTCCGTGTGTCTGAGTCACAAAACGCAGGGAAGACGAAGACAACACACTGGAAATTGTTTTTTCCTTATTTATTCCTTTATTGGTTCATTTTACTGGTGCTTATAGTTGATAAAACTTGGATAAAGTTGCTTGCACCAGTGCAGTATAAAATTACGTGCCCCACTCGAATAATACGTGCACAAACTAGCACATGCACGTACTATTTTGAGCCCTGAGCAGAAAATGAATGAAGGAAGGATCACTTGATACAAAATGTTGGTGTATCCCTAACAGTTAAAGAAAAACATTTCCCATAGTGCAGTCATGATACCTAACACACAAACAAAGTTTGGTCATGCTCAAGATTTTCACAAAGTGACCTTGACCTTTTAACCCAAAAGCCAATAGGCTTCTTGGGATCAATATACAGGTGAGCCCCGTTAACTCACATTTGTGTAACTCGCGTTTCAGCTTTACTCACGGCCGATTTGTGGACCACAAAAATTTTGACTACTGCATAAAGACTACTGTATGTTTTTGATCAACCTTATTACCTCACGGTTTCATTTAACTTGTGGTTTGATTTTGTGGACCCCAACTTGCCCACGTTAACGAGGTTCACCTGTACCTAACATACACACCAAGTGTGGTGACATTCAGGCAGTAAAAAACAAAACAAACAAACAAAAAAAACATGATGCTGCACTCACAAGATTTTTACAAAGTCTGGTCCAGCAACCTTGACCTTTGTCTCCAATGCCAACAGGGTCCTTGGGGTCAATATGCAGTGTTTCCCTCCCTTCCAATATTAAAAGACTGGCAGCTTGCCAGGCTAACAGGAACCCCAGCCAGGCCAGAAATATTTTGTTAATTATGTCAACAAAAATGACCAAATGCCAAATAACCATTAATTTGGATGTCAATAATCATGTCAACCCATGCAGAGCACTTTGATTCTGGTATTCTCTCACACAATCTTCTGTGAAGTAAATTTCATTTTTATGGTGATTTAACAGTGTGCTAATCACCAAATCTTTATTTTTTCATCTAACAAGGTCACCTGACAGCAGTGCAACATTAAAGCAGTTCATTCAGTGTAGTCACAGATTTCAATAGGTGTCAGGCCTCAGAATCTGGGATCCACTCCACACATTTTGACTAGTAAAAAAACAAACAAACAATAAAATAAATAAATAACAAGCACATTCTTGATCCAGAATCTGGATCACCTCCAAAATTCAGTTGAGTCTTCCATGCTTTAATATTTAACTATGGTGCAAATTTGGTGAGAATCAGTGAAGTAGTTTTGACGTAATCCTCCAAAGCCTACATAAAGTGAAATCTTGATCCAGAATCTGGATCACCTCCAAAATTCAGCTGAGTCTTCCATGTCCTAACATCTATCTGTGGTGCAAATTTGGTGATAATCTGTGAAATAGTTTTGATGTAATCCTTAAAAACCTATAAAGTGAAACCTGATCCAGAATCTGGATCCAGATCACCTCCAAAATTTAATGGAGTCTTCCATGGCCTAATCAGTGGTGGGCACAGTTCTGCTAATCTGCTAACCGCTAATTATCAAAGCTAACTTTGTTGTTAGCAGATTAGCTTTTCAGCTAACTTCAAAACCATCAGTGGACCAATTAGCTTCCGATAAATTTAGTTCAGATAACTTTTAGACCGCTAAAGTTTTTTTATATAATTAGTAATGGTGAAAAACATTCATAAACCCTGTTGGCTCCTGTCTGCTATGTATTTTACAGCAGTGAAGCAGCTAAGAGGAGCTGATGTAAGGATGTAAATGAGATGGTGAGGACTTTGCCAGGCATGTGAGATGGAAGCTGAATGTTTTTAGCCATGCTACCCAGAAGCATTTACTGAAAATAAACTGTGAAGGAACTCCAGAACCAGCTGGCTGAGGGGGCATCTCTCTACAGTCTCTGTGTGGGTCAGAGCTTTGTTATGGAGGATATTATGGAGGAAAGCAGGTCTGCATCTGTTTTTCACACTTCATTATCTTTTCAGGTCTGCTATTCTAAAAAAGCCTGAACGAGGTTAACATGAATGTGACCTCTCGCTCTGTCACAGTGTTTTTCTCTTTCTCGCTTCCTCAGACCTTTTTTTTTTTTGCTGGCTCTGTCATGATTATCAACATGAAAGAAATAAAGTCGTTGCCTTGTTTTAATAGCCACTAGCTTGCCGGTAACTCAACAGACGAGCATGTATGTGTTGTTGTAGTGCTGTAAAGTAGTTTGTATTTCTCGCAAGACTTTCTTTCACACAACAGCAGATCGGTGTTGCTGAAGTTGCAAGGCTGGTTTTGTGCTACAAGACCCCTGGGGATGGAGAGAGACCCCCATTATACCCAAAACAAATCATTTAACTAGTACAATTACTCCAAAACTGTAAATGTAAGGTAAAAAAAAAAGTTACTTAGTTCACCTTTAAATTTTGCTTATACCCAAATATGTTGTTTGCACCCATATAATTATTCGTGTTGTTAAGCTGAAACTGATTGATCTTCGTAGTGTGTTGTTTTTTTGAAAAGTGTGTGTGTGGGGGGGGGGGGGGGGGGGGGGGGGAGTTAAACCACAAATGCAGGACTGTGGCAGGATTTCATAAATAATGAAGGGGAGTTCGGTGAGTACTACCAGGCCTGAAAATTTTTTGAGGGGAAATACTGATATACCTAACACATATACCAAGTTTGGTGATAATCTTGGAGTTACAAAAAGGCACCATTTGACAATTCACTATGGGGTCACTATATGTAATGGATATACCCACTTTGGTGACACTTGGGCCAGTATGATTGAATGTATCATGCTCAAAGTAAAATGTCACATGAGTGACTGTCTCCTGGCACATAGTGACGTCTAGCCCACTGGTTGTGTCGTGGGAAAAACTGAGTGACCCTGCAACAAGATTAGCTAATGGAAAGTTGTAGTTGCACTGATAATAATAGGATAACAAAATAAAGACAAGAAGGCTTCACTGTGTGAAAAGAGAACTTTTCCACACTGAAATCACCATCAAGCAAAACACATGGAAAAACAGACACAGCTCCCATCCTGGCCATTCACAATAAAAGTCCTACACATGCACAGCTGCTGCTACATTTATTTGTTTAGACCTTTCTAATCTTATATACAAAATGCTTTCCAAAATAAAACAATAAAAGGTAAAAATGCAAGTTTGGAACCCCTAGTTTCAATCGTAATCAGGACAGTCTTCACTGGAAGAATTATTAAACTGAGTATCTTGATAAATATCTATTGACCAATACTGCAAAAAAAAAAAATATATACTGTGAATCGTTTTTTCCCCCGTATTGTCTTTTAACTTGTAAATGAGCAAAGTACTATGAATTCAGAAAATGAAGGACCATACTACTGATCTCAATCCTCAGATGGCCTTGTTTGATCTGCTTTAGTAACAAATGATAATAGTAATAACAACTGTGCAAGTTCAACCTGAAGCTCAAGTCACGTTCAACAGAAAAAAGTGAGGAAAATTTATGTGAAGAAGAAAGAGCCTGTGACGTGTTCTGTGCCAGCACGATGAATTGTTTTCATGGTCATCAAAAACAGGTGTTAGAGCCACATAAGTGATGCAATATCAATCTCTGCTGTGGTCTCAAACAAACAAACAAACACACACACACAGTCTTGAGCAGCTGAGGACCACGTTGTTATTCTTGAACATTCCTCTGGACACAAGCACTGTGTTTTTGTGTCCCATTAAAACATGTCAAACTCTGAAATAACAGAAGGTGTTATGTGAAAAGGCTGATTTGTGAGAAGTTTGATGAGAATGAATAACTGGAGTCAGAAGACAAACAGAGGTTGAATTAAACAAACAAACAAAAAAAACAATAAAGAATTTGAAGTGCATTTCAGCAATTTGACCAAAATTCCATCACCACAGTTTTGTTTAGTCAGTTGACATTCATTTGAGGTCAAACAGGCAAGAACAACACTACTTTTTCCCCTCTTCTGTCCATGGAGTTTTCCCTCATTTTACAGAGAATTCCACAGACTGATCTTATGTAGACAATGCAAAGGCCAGAGAGACACTTTGTGATTTTAAGTTATATAATTTAAAGAAATGCCTCTGACAATTTGACTGGCACAAAAATAGGAGCTGATGTTCTTAACCCTCCACTGATTGCCTCAAATTTTTTTTCATTCACATGAGGTGGATAAGGGCCAAGTCCTGCAACTCTTCCTGGGGTGATCACAAGGTGTTCCAAAGCCAGCTGGGAAATACAATGTGAACAACATGTCCTGGGTCTTCCCTATAGCCTCTTCCCAGTTGGATGTGCCTTGAAGACCTCCCAAGGGAGATGACCGAGCCACCTCAGCTTGTTACTTCGATGTGAAGAGACAGCAGCTCTTCTCAGAGCCTCTTGCTTCTCACCCCGACCCTGATACACGATGGAGGAACTTTGCTTCCTCCTCTTGTATACGTGACCTTCTTCTTTTGGTCACTACCCAAAGGTCATGACCATGGTGAGGATGGGAGCACAAACTGACTGGTAAATCAAGATCCTTACCTTCTGCCCACTATTTAATTATTTATGACATGCCAGGTATGATCTACCCTAATCAAGTTTGTAAAACCATAACAAGACTAGATATAATACCAAAATAATTTTTTTTAAATTATGAGAAACAAAATAAACAGTGTAACTGCGTACACAATTTTAAATATTTACTACTCTGTATCAGCTAAGCTATTAAAATGAAAGAGAAACTTGGCACAATTTTTTAATATCCTTAGCAGGCATCTACTTTGGCTCATTCAAATTTATGATTCTGGAAAAGAAAATAAATTTAAGGAGTGTCTTTTAGTATTAGCTAATTTGAAACATAACAAATGACGTGATGCTACAAGAAGACTAGATATACTATACTGGAAATAAAACAGAAATAATGTGACTGCAATTTTTAAATAAAGGCATCACCCTTAAAGCTGTACTACTGTTCAAATTTCATAAAACTGACAAAATTTTTATTTTTTTTTATTTTTTTTACTGAAATCCAAGTATTATGATGTAGGCTTATTTTTGCTACATGTGGTAAAATTACAAATCATTTTAATGAAGACAACATATTTAATGGGGGGGCAAATATTGTCTTTTCCTTCTAATGCCATCATGCAGCCAGACTGCAGGAGGACGTGTGTGCACATGCGTGAGGTTTTGAGACTGGCTTGATGCGTGTTAATGGGGCATGTATGCTAACATCCATAAGATATTTTGTAAATGACTTCAGAGGTGTTATCTGGTTTCAAAAACAGCATTTTTATATTTCTAAGTATTTATTCATCACTGACTTTTACAAAACGTGTGAGAAACATATTCAATTTATACAGAAACAAGCTGTTTCACAGCGTCTTGCTTATTCTGTTCAAATGAGCAACCAGCTAATGCCACACTGCCTTTCTTTACTCTGATTGGCAGTTGCAGTGTCCTTCCCAGCATCCTTGTGCAGCTCAGGGGAAGTCCCCACGTGATCTATAACGTTGCTACCAAATATAGGTCATGGAGTCAGATTGCTTAAATTTCTACCTTTCAGGGCTCAAAATGCTAAATTTGTTTCCAAACTGTGCAAACTGTGATCATATTGGCAATATCATACTGTGAATTCCTTATTTAAAAGCTAAGGAATTATAGTGGCGCTAAAGAAAATTCTTTGAGTTCAATCTTAAAAATCCCAAAGGCTGTACACGTTAAAGCTATTAAAAAAAAAATAATAATAATAATAATAATAATAATAAATTTGTGTTAAAGTTCTTCTGACTGCAATCTAGATTTTTTTTTTTTTTTTAGGTATCTTTCCACTGACTTTTGCCCTGTCTGAAACAGATAACACCAGAATGAAATGACAGCTGTGATTAGGACATCTAATCCTACAATGTATGACTGAACTAGGCATTATACAGCTGGCAGATTGACTGCAAACTCACATAGCACTGAATACACACACACAAAATTTTGTTATAGTTTTTTTTAAGTGTTGGTGAGAAAAAAAGTTTTTTACTCATTTATTTTGCCTAAACAGAAGATATTATTAATGTATAACCACGCATTGAGAGACGACAGACATGCAGAATAACAAAAAAATTAAAAATATAAATAAAAATGTCAAGTCACGGGTCTTGCCATTTGAATTGTTGACATATCCCCCCCGGTCCCCACAAATCAGTAATACAAAGTGTCAGGGGGGTCAGCCAAGTACACCTTTACCCTAAATATGTATGAAATTGGTCAACTGATTTTTGAGATATCCTGCTAACAAGCAAAAACGGATGGACGGACATGCTGATTGCTACACTCAACAAAAATATAAACGCAACACTTTTGGTTTTGCTCCCATTTTGTATGAGATGAACTCAAAGATCTAAAACTTTTTCCACATACACAATATCACCATTTCCCTCAAATATTGTTCACAAACCAGTCTAAATCTGTGATAGTGAGCACTTCTCCTTTGCTGAGATAATCCATCCCACCTCACAGGTGTGCCATATCAAGATGCTGATTAGACACCATGATTAGTGCACAGGTGTGCCTTAGACTGTCCACAATAAAAGGCCACTCTGAAAGGTGCAGTTTTGTTTTATTGGGGGGGATACCAGTCAGTATCTGGTGTGACCACCATTTGCCTCATGCAGTGCAACACATCTCCTTCGCATAGAGTTGATCAGGTTGTCAATTGTGGCCTGTGGAATGTTGGTCCACTCCTCTTCAATGGCTGTGCGAAGTTGCTGGATATTGGCAGGAACTGGTACGCGCTGTCGTATACGCCGGTCCAGAGCATCCCAAACATGCTCAATCGGTGACATGTCCGGTGAGTATGCCAGCCATGCAAGAACTGGGACATTTTCAGCTTCCAAGAATTGTGTACAGATCCTTGCAACATGGGGCCGTGCATTATCCTGCTGCAACATGAGGTGATGTTCTTGGATGTATGGCACAACAACGGGCCTCAGGATCTCGTCACGGTATCTCTGTGCATTCAAAATGCCATCAATAAAATGCACCTGTGTTCTTAGTCCATAACAGACACCTGCCCATACCATAACCCCACCGCCACCATGGGCCACTCGATCCACAACATTGACATCAGAAAACCGCTCACCCACACGACGCCACACACGCTGTCTGCCAACTGCCCTGAACAGTGTGAACCGGGATTCATCCGTGAAGAGAACACCTCTCCAACGTGCCAAACGCCAGCGAATGTGAGCATTTGCCCACTCAAGTCGGTTACGACGACGAACTGGAGTCAGGTCGAGACCCAGATGAGGACGACGAGCATGCAGATGAGCTTCCCTGAGACGGTTTCTCACAGTTTGTGCAGAAATTCTTTGGTTATGCAAACCGATTGTTTCAGCAGCTGTCCGAGTGGCTGGTCTCAGACGATCTTGGAGGTGAACATGCTGGATGTGGAGGTCCTGGGCTGGTGTGGTTACACATGGTCTGCGGTTGTGAGGCTGGTTGGATGTACTGCCAAATTCTCTGAAACGCCTTTGGAGACGGCTTATGGTAGAGAAATGAACATTCAATACATGAGGAACAGCTCTGGTTGACATTCCTGCTGTCAGCATGCCAATTGCAGGCTCCCTCAAATCTTGACATCTGTGGCATTGTGCTGTGTGATAAAACTGCACCTTTCAGAGTGGCCTTTTATTGTGGGCAGTCTAAGGCACACCTGTGCACTAATCATGGTGTCTAATCAGCATCTTGATATGGCACACCTGTGAGGTGGGATGGATTATCTCAGCAAAGAAGTGCTCACTATCACAGATTTAGACTGGTTTGTGAACAATATTTGAGGGAAATGGTGATATTGTGTATGTGGAAAAACTTTTTAGATCTTTGAGTTCATCTCATACAAAATGGGAGCAAAACCAAAAGTGTTGCATTTATATTTTTGTTGAGTGTATAGCCCCCTGTATTTCATACCGGGAGGATAAAAAAAAATAAATAAATAACCAGAAAACACAGTTGCACTGATGGGCAGATGAATACTCTTTAATAGTCACTATTATGTTGGGCTTCTGAAATCCATGTGAACTAAGCACGTGAATCTCAGCACTGACATCAATTTGATATGCACCTCAATACACTACCAGCGATACGATACATAAACGATACATGATGATACGATGCGATACGATTCACCCGTTCCTGATTTGATGCGATTTGATATGTATTTGATGGCGATTCAATTTCTCATAATGCAATACAATACAATTAGGGATGGGTACTAAGATTTTATCAATATCGATGCCATTATCGATTCTGCTTATCGATTAGATTCTTTACCGGTTCCCTTATCAATACCTCTTGTGAATTTTCTGTGTACTAACAGTAGACTCTACAGGTTTTCTATGTCAACAACATTTTATTGAGTCTTAAAGTAAATAATTATGAAATTGGTCACTGGATCCTTGATCTCTGGACATAAATAAAAATCAATAAAATCTGTACATGGTCACTGCATCCTTGATCTCTGGACATATAGAAAGGAACAAAATCTGTAGTTTTTGTCAAAAGCATTTCCTTTCAGATATTGATACAAATGTAACTCCATAGACTCTGAGCTGAGCTCTTGAAGCTGGCTGCGCTGTACGTCAGGATGTAATTCGTAACAACGCAGGACGTCTCATTTTGGTGGAAAAATCCGTTTTTGGTTGGCTGTAGTTTATTGTTTGTATTATATACAAATGATTTTTTTATACATATGATTTTAATCATGTCACACTGAACTCCACTCTCCCTGCTTTTCATCAGTTTGTGGACTGTCCCACCAGAAAGAACAGGTCTATTGATCTGATGTATGCCAACGTGAGGGAAGCATACACAGCTACTCCACTACCACCACTGGGAAAATCAGATCACAATCTGGTTTTTCTACAGCCTCAGTACAAACCACTGGTACTGAGGCAGCCCATTACTACACGTTCATTCAGAATCTGGTCTCCTGAGGCAGAAGAAGCTCTCAGGGACTGCTTCGAGACTACTGACTGGAGCGTGCTGCAGGACACATGGTGAGGACATTGATGGGGTGACACACTGCATCACGGGCTACCTGAACTTCTGTAGGGACGTTGCTGTTCCCATAAAAACTGTACGTTGCTTTCCAAACAACAAGCCCTGGATCACCAGCGATGTCAAGAATCTTCGAAACCAAAAGAACAGGGCGTTCAAAGACGGAGATGGGACAGAGCTTAGGCATGTACAGCGGGAACTAAAGGCTCGCCTTAAAGAGGCCAAGGAGTCCTACAGGAAGAAGGTGGAGAGAAAGCTGCAAGACAACAACATGAAGGAGGTCTGGGATGCAATGAAAACCATCACAGGCTGCAAAAACAGCAGCCGCAGCCCAGTAGATGGGGGTGTGGACAGAGCAAACCAGTTTAACGACTTTTTTAACAGGTTTGATTGTTCTACCTCTGCAAACCCCCCATCAACTCCTCCTGCAGCAGTTATCACTTCATCACCATCAAAACCCCCAGCAGATCAGCCCTCACCCTCACCATCATCATCATCACCGTCAGCACCAAAACCCACAGTAGATCAGCCCTCGTCCTCACCCTCACCATCCTCACCACCATCATCATCATCATCATCGTCACAGTCAGCCGGAACAAGCACCCACTCTCACCGTCCTCCCTCCTTCACGGCAGACCAGGTCAGGAGAGAGCTAAGGAGACTCCACCCCAGGAAGGCAGCAGGCCCGGATAAAGTGTGTCCCAGAATGCTTAAGGCCTGTGCCAACCAACTGGGCGAGCCCCTCCAGCATGTTTTCAACCTGAGCCTGCATCTCGGAAAGGCCCCAGTCACGTGGAAGACATCCTGTGTCATTCCAGTTCCTAAGGCGGCACACCCGAAGGAGCTGAATGACTACAGGCCAGTCGCTTTGACATCCCACGTGATGAAGACCATGGAGCGACTGCTGCTGAGCGTCCTCAGACCTCAGGTCAGACATGCTGAGGACCCACTGCAGTTTGCATACAGGGAGAAGGTGGGAGTGGAGGATGCCATCCTCTACCTCCTTCACAGGGCCCACTCTCATCTGGACAAGGGTAACAGCGCTGTGAGGGTCATGTTTTTTGACTTCTCCAGTGCCTTCAACACCATCCAGCCCCTGCTACTGAGAGACAAGCTCATGGAGATGGAGGTGGACACTCATCTGGTCACCTGGATCACTGATTATCTAACTGGAAGACCACAATACGTCAGACTCAGTAACTGCACCTCGGACACAGTGATCAGCAGCACTGCAGCACCACAAGGAACCATGCTCTCTCCAGTGCTGTTCACTCTGTACACATCAGACTTCAATTACAACTCGGAGTCATGCCACATGCAGAAGTTTTCGGACGACACTGCTATTGTGGGATGTGTGCAAGAGGGACAGGAAAGAGAGTACAGGGACCTGACACAGGACTTTGTGGAGTGGTGCAAATCAAACCACCTGCAGCTGAACATTACCAAAACAAAGGAGATGGTAGTGGACTTCAGAAGGTCCAGGCCCACTCTGCAGCCAGTCTCCATTGAGGGGGTCGATGTGGAGGTGGTCCAGACTTACACATATCTGGGGACACTTATGGACGATAGGTTGGATTGGTCAGCCAATACCGACACCCTCTACAGGAAGGGACAGAGCAGACTGTACTTCCTGAGGAGGTTAGGGTCCTTCAGGATCTGCCATAAACTCCTGCGAATGTTCTACCAGTCTGTGGTAGCCAGTGTCCTCTTCTCTGTGGTGGTCTGCTGGGGGAGCAGCATGAAGAGGAGGGACGCCGGGCGACTGCACAGGCTGGTGAGGAAAGCTGGTTTAGTGCTGGGAACAGAGCTGGAGACACTAACATCAGTGGCAGAGAGAAGGACCCTCAGTAAACTGCTGGCCATCATGGACAGTGTTGAGCACCCTCTGCACAGCGCCATCATCAGGCAGAGGAGCTCATTCAGCGGCAGACTGAGGTCCCAGTCCTGCCACACGGACAGATTCAGGAAGTCTTTTGTCCCTCAGGCCATCAGACTGTTCAACTCTTCCCATCTCAGTAAGAAATAATCCTGTGACACATTTGTTTGACGTTTTATTGCTTTCTTTTGCACTACCAACACTGTTTACACTGCTTACTTCTTTGCACAACCTACACTGTTCACATTGGGTACTGTTTACATCTGTGCTACCTCCTCACTACTGCACTACTACATTTACTCCTCCGTCATATTCTCTGAGACTGGATGCTGTACTTGCACACAAATTTTATTTTTAGTTAGTAGCTTTTATTGATTAGTCTATTTTTCTGTACTTAACCCTATTTTTGTGTGTCTGGTGCAATGTGTGTGTCTTGTCTAATGTGTAAGCTGCTGGATGCCTTGAATTTCCCTCTGGGATCAATAAAGTATGTATGTATATCTATCTATCTATCTATCTATCTATCTATCTATCTATCTATCTATCGTTTGGAAAGAGGAGTCATTTGATTTAAAATGGTGATTTGCTCTAAAGTTATTAATTCCGATTGAGTTCCAGTCGATTGCATGAAAAAAAAAATCTGTCACTGGACTTGAGAGGATTTAGTGCTGCTATAACAGACTGATGCAAAAGGTGGCAGCAATGTACCAATAAGCATTGTTGGGCAAAGTTCTGCTAACCGCTAATTAGGGAAGCTAACTTTTTTGTTTGCGGATTAGCTTTTCAGCTAACTCTGAAAACCATCAGCAGATCAATTAACTTCCGCTAAATTTAGGTCTGCTAACTTTCAGTCCACTAACATTTTTTTTTGCTGGCATAGTGAGTAAAGCTTAATTGTTGGGAAAGTGTAAGTACACGGACCCACAACAGGGGGCGCAAATGAACGGACAATGGAATAGGTCAAATAACAACACTTTACTGTTGCGAACGTGCACAACAAACAACAGATTACACAATAGCTCAGAGGTCAAATTACAAGGTGTCGTGTGGGCAGGCTTGAAGATAGGAGACGCCTGTCCAAAGCAGAACCGGAACCACACGATTTCCTCCGCCACCAGACCCCGGGAATACTGGAGCCGCCAAGTCCCGAACTCCCAGGTGGCCACTGCCTCCGTGTGTCGGACCTGGTACTGCTGGCGAGGAACAAAAACACAATTAAACGTGGGTGCGTCTGCACCCAGCAATCTGCACGGCAGGGAAGCTACCTCCACCTCTCGTTGGAGAAAAAGTCTGTTATCACTCACAAAAATCACAAAAAGGGCTTTCTATCAAGCAGTCAGGCTGAGGATATTACCTTTCAGGTAGAACGATATCTCGGCAAAGAGGTGGAGATGACGTCTTGCTGATATACCGATGCAGATCAGATGAGTGGTGACACCTGTCACAGGTGATGAGTGTCAGCTGTCACCCCAGCTGCTCCTGTGAGGCGGCAGCGCCCTCTGGTGCCTGGAGCCCGCACTCCAGGCAGGGTGCCCTCTGGTGGTGGTGGGCCAGCAGTACCTCCTCTTCAGCGGCCCACACAACAGGACCCCCCCCTCAACGGGCGCCTCCTGGCGCCCGACCAGGCTTGTCCGGGTGGCGGCGGTAGAAATCGGCCAGGAGGGCCGGGTCCAGAATGAAGCTCCTCTTCACCCAGGAGCGTTCTTCAGGTCCGTACCCCTCCCAGTCCACCAAATACTGGAAGCCCCGGCCCATCCTACGGACATCCAAAAGCCGGCGCACAGTCCAAGCCGGCTCGCCATCGATGATCCGGGCAGGAGGCGGTGCCGGACCCGGAGTACAGAGGGGTGAGGTGTGATGTGGTTTGATTCGGGACACGTGAAATACAGGATGGATCCGCAGTGAGGCCGGCAGCTGAAGCCTCACTGCGGCTGGACTGATGACCTTCTGGATTTTGAAGGGACCGATGTAACGGTCCTGTAACTTGGGGGAGTCCACTCTGAGGGGGATGTCCTTTGTCGACAACCACACCTCCTGCCCTGGCCGATACGCAGGGGCCGGGGTCCGCCGACGGTCTGCATGGGCCTTTGACCTCATCCGGGCCCTCAGCAAGGCAGAACGGGCGGCACGCCACACCTGACGGCACTTCCGTAGGTGGGCCTGGACCGAGGGCACACCGACCTCTCCCTCAACCACTGGAAACAAAGGCGGTTGGTACCCCAGACATACCTCGAAAGAAGAGAGGCCGGTGGCTGACGACACCTGGCTGTTATGGGCATACTCGATCCAGGCCAGATGAGTACTCCAGGCCGCCGGGTGCGCGGCTGTCACGCAACGCAGGGCCTGCTCCATCTCCTGATTGGCCCGTTCTGCTTGCCCGTTGGTCTGGGGATGGTACCCGGATGAGAGACTCACCGTGGCCCCCAGTTCCCGGCAGAAGCTCCTCCAGACGTGCGAGGAGAACTGGGGACCGCGATCTGAGACAATGTCTATTGGGATCCCATGCAGCCGGACGACGTGGTGAACCAGGAGGTCCGCTGTCTCCTGGGCCGTCGGGAGCTTCGGGAGGGCCACGAAGTGGGCCGCCTTGGAGAATCGGTCCACTATCGTGAAGATGGTGGTGTTGCCCTGGGACGGCGGGAGACCCGTGACAAAATCCAGGCCGATGTGGGACCAGGGGCGATGGGGCACGGGCAGCGGCTGGAGCAGACCCGAAGCCCTACGATGGTCAGCCTTGCCCCTGGCGCAGGTGGTGCAGGCCTGGATATAATCCCGGACGTCGGCCTCTAGGGACGCCCACCAGAAGCGCTGCCGGACAACTGCCACGGTTCTTCGCACCCCTGGATGACAGGAGAGCTTAGAGCCGTGACAGAAGTCCAGGACTGCAGCCCTAGCTTCTGGTGGGACGTAAAGTCTGTTCTTCGGCCCAGTTCCGGGGTCCGGGCTTCGTGCCAGGGCCTCCCGGATGGTTCTCTCTACGTCCCAGGTGAGGGTGGCCACGATAGTGGACTCCGGGATGATGGGTTCCGGTGGATCCGACAACTCCGTTTTGACTTCATCTTCATGTACCCGGGACAAGGCATCCGATCTCTGGTTCTTGGTCCCGGGATGGTAGGTGATCCGGAAGTCAAAACGGCCCAAAGAACAGTGACCAGCGGGCTTGCCTGGGATTCAGCCGCTTGGCGGTCCTGATATACTCCAGGTTCCGGTGGTCAGTGAAAACCGTGAATGGCACGGACGTTCCCTCCAACAGATGTCTCCACTCTTCAAGAGCCTCTTTCACCGCAAGGAGTTCTCGATTGCCGACGTCATAGTTCCGTTCGGCCGGGGTCAACCTGCGGGAAAAATAGGCACACGGGTGAAGGACCTTATCGGTCTTCCCGCTCTGGGAAAGCACAGCTCCTATCCCTGAGTCCGAGGCGTCCACTTCAACCACTAACTGGCGACTAGGATCGGGCTGCACTAGAACGGGTGCAGACGAGAAGCGCCGTTTCAACTCCTTGAACGCGGCATCGCAACGATCGACCAGGTGAAGGGAACTTTTGGTGAGGTCAGGGCTGTCAGGGGGCTAACTACCTGACTGTAGCCCTTAATGAACCTCCTGTAGAAATTAGCAAAGCCGAGGAACTGTTGCAGCTTCCTACGGCTAGTGGGTTGGGGCCAGTCTCTCACCGCCGCAACCTTGGCCGGATCAGGAGCGACGGAGTTGGGGGAGATGATAAACCCCAGGAAGGACAAAGAGGTGCGGTGGAACTCACACTTCTCGCCCTTCACAAACAGCCGGTTCTCCAACAACCGCTGCAGGACCTGACGTACATGCTGGACATGAGTCTCAGGATCCGGAGAAAAGATGAGTATATCGTCTAGATATAAGAAGACGAATCGGTGCAGGAAATCCCGCAAGACATCATTAACTAATGCTTGGAACGTCGCGGGGGCGTTTGTGAGGCCGAACGGCATGACCAGGTACTCAAAGTGACCTAATGGGGTGTTGAATGCCGTCTTCCATTCGTCTCCCTTCCGGATCCGAACCAGGTGATACGCATTTCTAAGATCCAGTTTAGTAAAGATTTTGGCTCCATGCAGGGGGGTGAACACGGAATCTAATAATGGCAACGGGTATCGGTTGCGAACCGTAATCTCATTCAGCCCCCTGTAATCAATACATGGACGAAGTCCGCCATCTTTCTTGCCCACAAAAAAGAAACCTGCCCCCATCGGGGAGGTGGAGTTCCGGATCAGCCCGGCAGCTAATGAGTCCCGGATGTAGGTCTCCATTGATTCGCGCTCAGGTCGTGAGAGGTTGTACAGCCTGCTGGACGGGAACTCAGCGCCTGGAACCAAATCAATGGCACAATAGTACGGACGGTGCGGGGGAAGGGTGAGTGCCAGATCCTTGCTGAAGACGTCAGCAAGATCGTGGTACTCAACTGGCACTGCCGTCAGATTGGGCGGGACTTTGACCTCCTCCTTAGCCTGGGAACCGGGAGGAACCGAGGATCCTAAACACACCCGATGGCAGGTTTCGCTCCACTGAACCACCACCCCAGACGGCCAATCGATCCGGGGATTGTGCTTTAACATCCATGGGATGCCCAAAATCACGGGAGGTGGCAGGAGTTACAAAAAACTCAATCTCCTCCCGGTGGTTTCCAGACACCACCAGAGTTACTGGTGGTGTCTTGTGTGTGAGTAAAGGGAGGAGGGTGCCATCTAGTGCCCGCACCTGCAATGGCGTAGGAAGCGCCACCAGAGGGAGCCCTACCTCCTTTGCCCATCTGCTGTCTAGCAGATTCCCTTCTGACCCCGTGTCCACCAGTGCTCGGGCTTGAAGGGTTAAATCCTCATAAAGGATTGTGACTGGGAGTCGTGTGGCAATTTGTGTGTGTCTCACTTGAATGTCTTGACCCCCCCTTAGCCCAGTTTCTAAGGGCGAGTGTTGACGTTTTGGCCGTTTGGGGCAGTCTCTCTGTGTGTGCTCTGTTGAGCTGCAGAGAAAACACTCTCCACGGATCAGCCTTCCCATTTTGGCCCTGTGCGTCTCCCTAACAACGTCAACAGGGGGAGCTGTTGCCCCACAAAGCGCTGCGGCTGTGGAGCGTGGGGAGGGCGGCCCCTTTTCGAACCCGGAAGGGAGAGGGGCGGCGCGTATCCGGTCACGTCCTTCGTCTCGCTCCCGACGGCGTTCCTCTAACCGATTGTCTAATCGTATAACGAGATCAATAAGCCCGTCTAAATCCCGCGGTTCGTCCTTAGCCACCAGGAGCTCCTTTAGGACCAACGACAGTCCGTTTACGAAGGAGGCGCGGAGGGCAGTGTTATTCCAGCCGGACCTCGCAGCCGCGATGCGGAAGTCGACTGCATAAGCAGCTGCGCTCCGGCGCCCCTGTCTCATTGACAGCAGCACGGCTGAAGCGGTCTCTCCTCTATTTGGGTGATCGAACACTGTTCTGAACTCCCTCACAAACCCATCATATGTCTGAAGGATCCGTGAATTTTGCTCCCAAAGCGCTGTAGCCCAAGCGCGTGCCTTGCCGCGAAGCAGATTAATTACATAAGCTATCTTGCTAGAATCAGTTGCGTACATGACAGGACATTGTGCGAAGACGAGCGAACACTGCATAAGGAAGTCCGCGCACGTCTCCACACAACCTCCGTACGGCTCTGGAGGGCTTATGTATGCTTCCGGGGAAGGTGGGAGGGGTCGTTGAACGACCAGTGGAACGTCACTGTTACGCACAGGGTCGACAGGAGGGAGAGCCACAGCAGCGCCCTGAGGGCGCGCCTCCACCTGCGCGGCGAGAGCCTCCACCCTGCGGTTAAGGAGGACGTTCTGCTCGGTCATTAAATCCAACCGAGCCGTGAAAACGGTGAGGATCCGCTGCAACTCACCGATCATTCCTCCTGCAGGCGCCTGTGCACCCTGTTCTTCCATTGGCCGTTCAACAGCCGGTTGACGCCCCTCGGGATCCATGACGTTGGCCGAGATATCCTGTTGGGAAAGTGTAAGTACACGGACCCACAACAGGGGGCGCAAATGAACGGACAATGGAATAGGTCAAATAACAACACTTTACTGTTGCGAACGTGCACAACAAACACAACAGATCAGAGGTCAAATTACAAGGTGTCGTGTGGGCAGGCTCGAAGATAGGAGACGCCTGTCCAAGGCAGAACCGGAACCACACGATTTCCTCCGCCACCAGACCCCGGGAATACTGGAGCCGCCAAGTCCCGAACTCCCAGGTGGCCACTGCCTCCGCGTGTCGGACCTAGTACTGCTGGCGAGGAACAAAAACACAATTAACGTGGGTGCGTCTGCACCCAGCAATCTGCACGGCAGGGAAGCTACCTCCACCTCTCGTTGGAGAAAAAGTCTGTTATCACTCACAAAAATCACAAAAAAGGGCTTTCTATCAAGCAGTCAGGCTGAGGATATTACCTTTCAGGTAGAACGATATCTCGGCAAAGAGGTGGAGATGACGTCTTGCTGATATACCGATGCAGATCAGATGAGTGGTGACAGCTGTCACAGGTGATGAGTGTCAGCTGTCACCCGGCTGCTCCTGTGAGGCGGCAGCGCCCTCTGGTGCCTGGAGCCCGCACTCCAGGCAGGGTGCCCTCTGGTGGTTGTGGGCCAGCAGTACCTCCTCTCAGCGGCCCACACAACATTAATGGTCAAATACATTTGGAAGCCCTAAAATCATACATGTTAATTCCTGTCTGTTGTGTGTTTTGCAACAGTCAGACCGCTGTGAGGAGCTCAGCCCTCCCCCAGCAGAAAGGGGGGGGCCGGCTGCTGGCTACTGCAAAAAAAAAAGTCGGTACTTTCCACATACAACAACACAGACAGTGGCAGGAGACAAAATAAACAAGGCACTTTTCACTCATGGTTTAATTTATAAACAAAACTAATTCCACACAATTTATCGACATTAATGGCAACTCTGTCATTTTTACAAAGTAAAAATATGGCACTTATCTTTTAAAGTAATGCGCTAATTCTGAAGGTTTGAGCGTTAACTGACATGCACCAAAAAGCATTATGGGAAATTAGTCTCCTCTCAATCACTCTCCCCATCAAAATGCATAGAACACTGCCATCTACTGGATGGGAGTGTGAATAGTGACCAATGTGTGATCATTGGTTGCTATTTGTTGTGCTGAATCACAATCAGCCACTTGCAGGTATGCACCTTGTGATTCCTTATGCACAAAACCTGCCACATAAGTGAGTGTGTTCACGTACTGGCAATTTAAAAAACAAAACCAAAAAAACCCCTCTCATTTCACATGTTTAATTATTGTTGCATCCATGGTATTTAATCAAACTGGTTGATAATCATGCTGCATTATACCAGTGGAACTTTCAGACAGGCATGCGAATCAGACAGGTGTGCTTCATCCCACACAGACTCTGAAATGTGCATGTGTGTTTATTTGTGTGACACATCTATGACATCAATGATCATGAGTCACACCAAAATGTACTTTGTGCTCAGTGCAAAACTATGGTCCACCTGTTACGCACGGAGAGATTTATTCTTAAAGAAACATGCATAGAAGTAACCCATTAACTCTTTAAATATGCCCGATACTTACAATTAATGTTTTTTGTTTTTTTTTTAAACAAGGAGGCGGGGGCCTCTGTACTACTGAAACAGCAGTCTGTAACACACAACAGGCTAATTCCAAGGTTGTAAATGCATTTGTAAGATGCAATAATTGGTGCCCACTGGTAGTGCATGTTTTACCACATGCAAACCTTTAGTAAATCAGGCCCAAAGTGACTTGAAGCACATAGCTGGGATCAAACACTGATCCACTGACATCCAATTCCTTCCTGACAAAACTATCTGCTCAAATTTGAGCATATCCTGGTTTCACCAAGACCCTGTAAGGGGAATCCAATTTACTGAACAGAGGACCATTCCTTGTGCTATGAGAGTGCATCTCAAATGAGTTTGACATTGAGCATGATCAGGTATCACCAAGACCCTCAAGAAGCACCCCCCCCCCCCCCCCCCCCCCCCCCCACACACACACACACACACTTTACTCAAGACCACTGATACCTGTGCAGTGATAAAGTCATTAGAACAAAAGTCATTAGATTGCTCATTAAAATTGAACTGGGCATCCAGAATGGGTGCACCTTGGAACAGTTTGAATTTGAGATAATCCAGTTTCAAAGGGTCTCCACTTCACTGAGCAGAGTACTGATAAATGGAATTTATTATCCCTGGCAACCACAGTATTGCCACCGTGTTGCCAGGTACAGCCACTTGCCCAGTTCCGGATCATTGGCAGTTCCGGATCACTGCTGTAGTATTTGCACCGCCGTTTCTCGTAATCAGCATGAATAAGCTAATACTTGGTACCAATGGAAAGATTGATGTTTTGCCTACAAATGACCACAAGCTCGACCGGATCCAGCCATCCTTGTGATCAGCAGAGGAATCAAAACATCCCGGTGTCTGCAGTGTGCACGCCTTTTCTGACTCACTCATTCCTGCAAGTTTGAAAGTAACGATCTCTAAAACGTTGCAAAGGTGAGTTAGCCATTCGGTGTTTTTGGTTCTAGAGTGGGAAAACTCTTACTTACTTGGGTAGAAAATGTCAGTGTGTTATGTCTTGCTGTTTAATTGCTGTGCGCATTTATCTCTGACGCGAAAATTTGCCGGTTGTGGATCACTGAAGCAGCAGCCTCGTGTCTGTAGTTGTGAGCCTTGTGTACTTTGGGGGTCATCTCAACATCACGAATGGACATGAATGTGGGGGTTTTTAGTTTTTAATTTGGGAGAAATCTCACCTCCACATTTCATTTTTTGCTCGTAAAAACGTATAACGGCCCCTTTCGAAACTAAGTAAATTCTCATTTAATAAGTATAATTTCTATCATTTTGTGTTCAAAACACATTCTCGGGCACAGTGTGTATCATTCTGCATTAAAAGGGCTCCAGCCAGATGCCAGGAATGTCCCCAAAGTGACACAGAATGTCGTGATCCGGAACCGGCAAAAGTGATCCATTTCTGGCAAATGTTTGCACCACACATAATGTGGCTTCACACTTTAAGTAGAAGCGCTACTCCACCCAGACTTTTTCAGCTAAATAACATCCAAATACCCAATACAACAATACACAATTAAAGGACATTCAGTTGCATTATGGCTCTGTATACCGGGACTTTTCAAAAGGTGAGCCGGAACTGGGCAACCATCTGTACAAATTACACATGGAGTATACTCAGCACATCAGCGAACCTTCATGTTTTAATGAAAATGTTTATGAAACTCCAGGTGAAAGGACAAAGAAATTAAATGTTGTGGTACACAAGTGTGTAAGGCATAAACAACTTCTGTCTTGTTCCTCTCCCCCATTACACACACACACACACACACACACACACACACACACACACACACACACACAATCCAGGGCCGGACAATCGTGCCACATAGGACCAAGCGTCTAACCATTTTCATTTGAACCAAAACTCTCTCTCCCAATTTCACTGAGTGATCTGGCACGTCTTCAAGTCAAGGGAAAACATTAATCAATGAAACTGTCTGCTGGGGTGTTGGGTGTGAAAACTTCCAGACTGTTGGCACTCTCCCAACCCTGCATCAGATTCACCAGAAATAGCAGAACAAAAGCAACACATTTGGAATTATTTTAGCAAAACAACACAACAGTGAACTAAAATGTGACACAGTCAAGTATAGTCTAAGTCTCATTTTAGCCACTTTCCACAGCAGAATATAGTCAAAAAGCAACTAAAGATCAACCTCAGGCCCAAAACGTCTGTTTATAATTGACTATTTACACTATCATCAAATGAACATTGAACAAGTTACATTTATAACTACACACACACAAAAAAAAACTTACCAGGTTTTTCTCAGTTCAAGGAAAGTAGACTTCTAAAAACAATAGATGACTGAACTGCTCTGAATATGTCATATCAAATACTATGTATCATACTGTAATACTGAATATCATTACCTTAAAAAAAATTAAAACAAGTCTTGGGTTGAATGATTTTTCAAGCATTTAGATTAATGGGGCTTTAACCTTCAACTGTCTGCTCACAAGGCACATTCTCAAACTTTGAGGCTTGGCCACACTCCATAGCTTTCTCTTCCTATCATTCACAAACACGCTAATCTGCATATTAATCGCCTGCAGATAGGTTGCTATTCCACAACCTGTACAGGGGTTGTTTTTGTTTTAAAAAATCTTGGCAACCTTGTATTCAGTGTTGAGGAGTAACTAGTTACACAAAACTGGCAATGCAATTAAAAAACAAATTAAATGCACTGTAATCTATTACTGAGAACAAATATGTAATTCAGTTACAGTTATTAGGTTAAATTATTGGTAATTACAAAAAGATTACATTTGGATATAATTAAAAAAATTAATAGTAAAATAGTAGGGGGTGGTGGCCAAGTGGTTTAAAGCGCTTGGTTTCAGTGCAGAAGGTTCCAGGTTCAAATCCCACCCCCCGCCACATTTCTCATGTAATTGTGGAGTTGCGTCAGGAAGGGCATCCGGCGTAAAACCTGTCCCAATTCAACATGCAGATCAACTTGGATTTGCTTGTGGCGACCCCGAGTGCCAAAAGGGAGCAGCCGAAGGGACTTACTTACTAATATGTAAATAGTCATTAGGCCTAGTTGCTTTACGTCTTTGCAGGAATGGCATATTTCTGAACATGTGTCACCAAAAGCCACAGAGACCAATTTGATTGGTCCTTAATTTGAATTTGCACCGACCCCCCATTCTGTCTTCTAAACAGACTCTGTCTGTTGCCAACTTAACAACTTTGTTTCGATTTAATGACTTTCAGACCTTCCCTGGTGACGAAAATCCCATTTAGCAATGAGTAACAAATCTGGCAACTTTTAATTTTTCACAAACCAGTCAGCTTTGTAACACTGGGAATGTTTAGAATGTTGTTGACTGGAAGACACAAAACAGGGGACACTGGTGGAAGCAGGGGAGGAGCAGACATTCATTGCAGGTCATCATGTAAATTTTAATTCAAGTCACCCTGGGGATTTTTTTTAAATAAATGTTTGCCACATAGTCTACAATGCCAGGTTTTTTCCAGCTGTACTGTCCAGTTCAAAACATTCGTTTGAAAAGTCATCAAATGTAATAAGCTACATTACTCTGATGAAGTAATTAAAATAGTCAATTACTTATTACATTTTAAAGAGCTTAACTAGTCATCTATAACCTATTACACATAAAAAGTAATTTCTAAGTTGCTCTTATTTGAAGTCCCTGTTTTTGAGGTTTGCCATTACATTCCATTTTGGGGCGCACCCCAACGCACATAGTCTGGTGAACTTTTCTTTTGATTACTCGATTTCACACAGCTATACATAACTCCTGGAAGGTGCTCTTGATCTGGCCAACTGTTGCAAAGTGGTTCACCAGGGAAAGAATCCTTCCATCATCTACCACACTTACTTGTATTACTGAAGACTTTTTCATGTTGCTGATCTGACCAATACATTCTTTCTCTTTTAAAACATACCAAATAGTTGTTTTAACCACACACAATGATTGTGGGGTCTCTATAATGGGTTATTTTGGTTTTTAGTCAAATTATGTTTTCTTTCTCTGGCAGTGACAGCTCTTTGGACTTTATGTTGACAGCTAAGAGCAAGAGATTCCAACTGGAACTGTTGCCCTTTTTCTGAAAAATGTATCAATGAAATCATGAGGGAATAATACACACTGTCATTAAAAAGCTGAGTAGCTCAAGTGTCCAATTCTTTTGGTTCCTAATGAGGGAAACCACACACATAAGGCGCAGTAACTCCTACATCAACCCAATTGGGATGCAAATCCCCCCCCCCCCCAACAGACACACACAAAAATGGCAGTCAGAGGTCATATTTATTGATGGACGCCTGTAACGCTCCAGCAAGTGTAACTGTCTCCAGCTACTTTTGGCCAAATGCTGAAAGCAGCAATTAGCATGGTTGCACTCCTAGCTCATGAGCTGCTTTGCAACCAAAAGGTGCGAAATTCATATCACACCTCCTACCATTCCTTGTGTTTGCGGCACTTGCTGTTGTTTTTCTGACTTGTATGTTGTTGTTAGTCTTTCTCCTTCCCCGTTTGCCCAGGGTCACGACAGTGGATCCAGAACAGAGCCGCATTGGAATTTGGCACAAGATTTTGCCAGATGTAAGTCCAGTGCTACATGAAGAAACATACACAAGCCCTGGTCTCCTCAAGTGGTCTCCCAGCCAGCTACTAATCAAGACCTACTCTGCTTCACTTCTGGAGATCTGACGGGATCAGGTATATACAGAGAAGACCAGTGCATTTTCCTGACAGATAAGTCACTTTGGATAAAAATATCTCCATATTTGAGGACAGGGTGAAGAACAGCCATTATCACATGTTACAACAAAAATCTGCCCCATACTAGTAAACCAGCCCTCATGAGATACAAGAAAAATAGGGCTGATAAATCATAAACAAGCTGATTGTAATTAGTTCAGCTCTTCAGGCAGGTTGACGAGCTAATTATTGAGATCACCTGTTTTAGGTGCACAGGTAGAAGCAACACATGGGAGGGCTTTTACTTTCTGAAGCCCGAGTTTTACACCTCTGCAGAAAATATTGTGTTAAATTTGAGTCTGTGGGTAGCTATCACTCAAAGTCATGATTCATGTAGATGATATATGGTTCTTGTTCTTTATTTATAATATGTGAATGAGTTGTTATTAAATGGAGTTGACAATAATTATATGGTTCTTTATTTTTGTTGTAATATGTGATACATAAACAGACATGATAAGGTATACGTATAAGGTTCAGGACCATATTTGACCCATGAAGCATGGGCAACTGGAAGGCAGGAACACGAGCTTTGATTGTTAATTTCAACTCCAATATGCTGTGGTAGACACATAACTTAAAATAAAATTATATAAAAATAATAATTACTGTTATTATTATTATTATTATATAATGAAAATACAAATATACAAAAAACTGCTGCTCATTTTCATTATCAACTAATCTGTCAATTACTTTCTCAATCAATTGTTTGGTCCATAAAATGTCATAAAATCAAATATAAATATAACAATAACAATTAGCATCGTTTCCAAAAGCCCAAGATGATGTCCTTAAATGTCTTGAAGGAAGGAAGACTGCATTTCTATAGCGCATCTAGCAGATGCTCAAAGTGCTTTACCATTATACCTCACATTTACTTCCCCAACTAAGGCATTTTTACAGCTGGGTGGCCTGAGATGAAGCAGTCTGTCTCTTGTGCAAGGACACAGACAGGTAGCATGAGCAGAATACAAACTCAGGTCTACATACTGGTAGGTCAGCTCCTTGTCCACTCAGTTGCCTGTTCTTGTTTTGTCCACAACCCAAATATATTCAGTTTACTGTCAGAGGAGTTAAGTAACTAGTAAACAAACCAGAAAATTTTCACAGTAATTTAGATATAAAAAAGGCTCAACATGATCATTCAGTTATCAAAATAGGTCTATTAGTAATCAATTAATCAATGAATCATTAGAGCTAGATTTGGAACTAATACTGAAACAATATCCCCATTACTCAAACAGGAAATCAGCAGTACATTGGTGCAAGCAGTTAGTATGCTTGCCTTCCACACAGAAGGTCCCTGGATGGAGACCACCTGTGCCCCATCCTCCATGTACAACCCCGATTCCAATGAAGTTTGGACGTTGTGTGAAATGTAAATAAAAACAGAATACAAGGATTTGCAAATCCTCTTCAACCTATATTCAACTGAATACACCACAAACACAAGATATTTAATGTTCAAACTGACAGACGTTTTTATGCAAATATTTGCTCATTTTGAAATGGATGCCTGCAACATGTTTTAAAAAGCTGGGACACAGTCAACAAAAGACTGGGAAGTTGATGAATGCTCAAAGAACACCTGTTTGGAACATTCCACAGGTGAACAAGTTAATTGGAAACAGGTGAGTGTCATGATTGGGTATAAAAGGAGCAAAGATGGGGCGAGGATCACCACTTTGTGAACAACTGCATGAGAAAATAGTCCAACAGTTTAAGAACAATGTTTCTCAATGTTCAATTGCAAGGAATTTAGGGATTCCATCATCTACAGTCCATAATGTAATGAGAAGATTCAGAGAATCTGAAGAACGTTCTACACGTAAGCCGCAAGGCTGAAAACCAACATTGAATGCCCGTGACCTTCGATCCGTCAGGCAGCACTGCATTAAAAACTGACATCATTGTGTAAAGGATCGTACCGCGTGGGCTCAGGAACACTTCAGAAAACCATTGTCAGTTAACACAGTTCGTTGCAACATCTACAAGTGCAGGTTAAAACCCTACCATGCAAAGCAAAAGCCATACATCAACAACATCCAGAAACACCGCTGCCTTCTCTGGGCCGACCTCATTTGAAATGGACAGACGCAAAGTGGAAAAGTGTGCTGTGGTCTGAGGAGTGTTGTGAAAGTGTAGGAACACGGACCCACAACAGGGGGCGCAAATGAACGGACAATGGAGGTAGCCAAATAACAACACTTTACTGTTGTGACAAAAAGCACAACAAACACAACAGATTACAACAATAGACAAGAAGTCAATTCACACAATGTGTCACGTGGGCAGGCTCGAAGATAAGAGACGTCTGTCCAAAGCAGAACCGGAACCACACGATTTCCCTCCGCCACCGAACCCCGGGAATACTGGAGCCGCCAAGTCCCGAACTCCCAGGTGGCCACTGCCTCCGCGTGTCGGATCTGGTACTGCTGGCGAGGAACAAAAACAGTTAAAGGTGGGGTGCGTGTGCACCCAGCAACCCGTATGGCGGGGGAAAACCTCCTCCTCTCGTCGGAAGAATGTCTGCTATTTCACGCACAAAAGTAACAAAGTGTTAATGTTGACAAAAGACAACACAGTCGGCTGAGAACGGTACCTTCAAGGTAGAGCGATATCTCTGCAAAGAGGTGGAGATGTCGTCCTGCTGATATACCACTGCTGATCAGATGATTGGTGACAGCTGTCGTAGGTGATAAGTGACAGCTGTCACCCCGGCTGCTCCTGTGAGGCGGCAGCGCCCTCTGGTGCCTGGAGCCCGCACTCCAGACAGGGCGCCTCTGGTGGTGATGGGCCAGCAGTACCTCCTCTTCAGCGGCCCACACAATAGGACCCCCCCCTCAACGGGGCCCCTGGCGCCCGACCAGGCTTGTCCGGGTGGCGGCGGTAGAAATCGGCCAGGAGGGCCGGGTCCAGGATGAAGCTCCTCTTCACCCAGGAGTGTTCTTCGGGTCCGTACCCCTCCCAGTCCACCAAATACTGGAAGCCCCGGCCCATCCTACGGACATCAAGAGACGGCGCACAGTCCAAGCCGGCTCGCCATCGATGATCGGGCAGGAGGCAGCGCGGACCCGGAGCACAGAGGGGTGAGGTGTGATGCGGCTTTATCCGGGACACATGGAAAACAGGATGGATCTGCAGTGAGGCCGGAAGCTGAAGCCTCACTGCGGCTGGACTGATGACCTTAAGGATCCTGAAGGGACCGATGTAACGGTACTGTAGTTTGGGGGAGTCCACTTTCAGGGGAATGCCATGGTGGACAACCACACCTCCTGCCCTGGCCGATACGCAGGGGCCGGGGTCCGCCGACGGTCTGCATGGGTTTTGCCCTCGTCCGGGCCTTTAGCAACGCAGAACGGGCGGTTGCGCCACACCCGACGGCACTTCCGCAGGTGGGCCTGGACCGAGGGCCACACCGACCTCTCCCCTCAACCACCGGAAACAACGGGGGTGATACCCCAGCCAACCTCAAAAGGGGAGAGGCCGGTGGCTGAAGACACCTGGCTGTTATGGGCATACTCGATCCAGGCCAAATGGGTACTCCAGGCCGCCAGGTGCGCGGCTGTCACGCAGAGCAGGGCCTGTTCACCTCCTGATTGACCCGTTCTGCTTGGCCCGTTGGTCTGAGGATGATACCCGGACGAGAGACTCACCGTGGCCCCCAGTTCCTGGCAGAAGCTCCTCCAGACTTGCGAGGAGAACTGGGGACCGCGATCGGAGACGATGTCTGTTGGAATCCCATGCAGCCGGACGACGTGGTGGACCAGGAGGTCCGCTGTCTCCTGGGCAGTGGGGAGCTTCGGGAGGGCCACGAAGTGGGCCGCCTTGGAGAATCGGTCCACTATCGTGAGGATGGTGGTGTTGCCCTGGGACGGCGGGAGGCCCGTGACAAAATCCAGGCCGATGTGGGACCAGGGGCGATGAGGCACAGGCAGTGGCTGGAGCAGTCCCGATGCCCTGCAGTGGTCAGCCTTGCCCCCGGCGCAGGTGGTGCAGGCCTGGATATAATCCCGGACGTCGGCCTCCAGGGACGCCCACCAGAAGCGCTGCCGGACAAATGCCATGCGTCCTGCGCACCCTGGATGACAGGAGAACTTGGAGCCGTGACAGAAGTCCAGGACTGCAGCCCTGGCCTCTGGTGGGACGTAAAGTTCGTTCTTCGGCCCAGTTCCGGGATCCGGGCTCCGTGCCAGGGCCTCCCGGACGGTTTTCTCTACGTCCCAGGTGAGGGTGGCCACGATAGCGGACTCCTGGATGATAGGTTCCGGTGGATCCGACACCTCCGTTTTGACTTCGTCTTCATGCACCCGGGACAAGGCATCCGATCTCTGGTTTTTGGTCCCGGGACGGTAGGTGATCGGAAGTCAAAACGGCCGAAAGAACAGTGACCAGCGGGCTTGCCTGGGGTTTCAGCCGCTTGGCAGTCCTGATATACTCCAGGTTCCGGTGGTCAGTGAAAACCGTGAATGGCACGGACGTTCCTCCAACAGATGTCTCCACTCTTCAAGAGCCTCTTTCACCGCAAGGAGTTCTCGATTGCCGACGTCATAGTTCCATTCGGCCGGGGTCAACCTGCGGGAAGAAAATAGGCACACGGGTGAAGGACCTTTATCGGCCTTTCCGCTCTGGGATAGCACGGCTCCTATCCCTGAGTCCGAGGCGTCCACTTCAACCACAAACTGGCGACTAGGATCGGGCTGCACCAGAACAGGTGCAGACGAGAAGCGCCGTTTCAACTCCTTGAACGCGGCATCGCACCGATACGACCAGGTGAAGGGGAATTTTGGAGAGGTCAGGGCTGTCAGGGGGATAACTACCTGACTGTAGCCCTTAATGAACCTCCTGTAGAAATTTGCAAAGCCGAGGAACTGTTGCAGCTTCCTACGGCGGTGGGTTGGGGCCAGTCTCTCACCGCCGCAACCTTGGCCGGATCAGGAGCGACGGAGTTGGGGGAGATGATAAACCCCAGGAAGGACCAAAGAGGTGCGGTGAAACTCACACTTCTCGCCCTTCACAAACAGCCGGTTCTCCAACAACCACTGCAGGACCTGACGTACATGCCGGACATGAGTCTCAGGATCCGGAGGAAAAGATGAGTATATGTCTAGATATACGAAGACGAATCGGTGCAGGAAATCCCGCAAGACATCATTAACTAATGCTTGGAACGTCGCGGGGGCGTTTGTGAGGCCGAACGGCATGACCTGGTACTCAAAGTGACCTAAGGGGTGTGTTAAATGCCGTCTTCCACTCGTCTCCCTTCCGGATCCGAAACCAGGTGATACGCATTTCTAAGATCTAGCTTAGTGAATATCTGGGCTCCATGCAGGGGCGTGAACACTGAATCCAACAAGGGCAACAGGTATCGATTACGAACCATGATTTCGTTCAGTCCCCTATAATCAATGCATGGACGAAGTCCGCCGTTCTTTTTACCCACAAAAAGAAACCTGCACCCATCGGGGAGGTGGAATTCCGGATCAACCGGCGGCTAAAGAGTCCCGGATGTAGGTCTCCATTGATTCGCGCTCAGGCTGTGAGAGGTTGTACAGCATGCTGGACGGGAACTCAGCGCCTGGAACCAAATCAATGGCCCAATCGTCCGGACGGTGGGGGGGAAGGGTGAGCGCCAGATCCTTACTGAACACATCCACAAGGTCATGGTACTCCCACGGCTACCGTCCCAAGATTGGGCGGGACTCTTGGACCTCCTCCTTAGCCTGGGAACCGGGAGGAACCCGAGGAACCTAAACTACCGATGGCAGGTTTCGCTCCACTGAACCACTACCCCGGCGGCCAATCGATCGGGGATTGTGTTTTAACATCCAAGGGAACCCGAGAATCACACGGGAGGTGGAAGGAGTCACAAAAAACTCGATCTCCTCCCGGTGGTTCCCTGACACCACCAGAGTTACTGGTGGTGTATATGTGTGATTAGCGGGAGTAGGGAGCCATCTAGTGCACGCACTGCACAGGCGAGGTAAGCGCCACCAGAGGGAGCCTGCCTCCCTGGCCCATCTGCTGTCTAGCAAATTCCCTTCAGAGCCCGTGTCCACCAGTGCTGGGGCCTTCAGGGTTAAATCCTCATAAAGGATTGTAACTGGGAGTCGTGTGGCGATATGGGTATGTCCCACGTGAATGTTTTGGCCCACCCTAACCCAGTTTCTAGGGGCGGGCGTTGGTGTTTAACCGCTCGGGGCAGTTCCTCACTTGATGCTCTATTGAGCCACAAACAAAGCACGCTCCGCGGACCAGCCTCCTCTGTCTATCTGGTGGCCTAAATGTGGCCCTGCTCGTGTCCATAGCTTCATCAGCAGGGGGGGCTGTAACCACACGGAGCGTAGAGGCCGTGGAGCGTGGGGAGGGCGGAACTCGGTCGGAACCGGAAGGGAGAGGGACGGCGCGTGCCCGGCCACGCCCTTCGTCTCGCTCCCGACGGCGTTCTTCTAACCGATTGTCTAATCGTATAACGAGATCAATAAGCCCGTCTAAATCCGCGGTTCGTCCTTGGCCACCAGGTGCTCCTTCAGGACCAACGACAGTCCGTTTACGAAGGCGGCACGGAGGGCAGTGCTATTCCAGCCGGACCCGCAGCCGCGATGCGGAAGTCGACTGCATAAGCAGCTGCGCTCCGGCGCCCCTGTCTCATTGACAGCAGCACGGCTGAAGCGGTCTCTCCTCTATTTGGGTGATCGAACACTGTTCTGAATTCCCTCACAAACCCATCATATGTCAGAAGGAGCCGTGAATTTTGCTCCCAGAGCGCTGTAGCCCAAGCGCGTGCCTCACCGCAAAGCAGATTGATCACATAAGCTATCTTGCTAGCATCAGTCGCGTACATGACGGGACGTTGTGCGAAGACGAGCGAACACTGCATAAGAAAGTCCGCGCACGTCTCCACACAACCCCCGTACGGCTCTGGAGGGCTTATGTATGCTTCAGGGGAAGGTGGGAGGGGTCGTTGAACGACCAGGGGAACGTCACTGTTGCGCACAGGATCGACAGGAGGGGGAGCCGCAGCAGCGCCCTGAGGGCGCGCTTCCACCTGCGCGGCGAGAGCCTCCACCCTGCGGTTAAGGAGGAGTTCTGCTCAGTCATTAGATCCAACCGAGCCGTAAAAGCGGTGAGGATTCGCTGCAACTCGATCATTCCTCCTGCAGACGCCTGTGCGCCCTGCTCTTCCATTGGCCGTTCAACAGCCGGTTGACGCCCCTCGGGGTCCATGACGTTGGCCGAGATATCCTGTTGTGAAAGTGTAGGAACACGGACCCACAACAGGGGCGCAAATGAACGGACAATGGAGGTAGCCAAATAACAACACTTTAGTGTTGTGACAAAAAGCACAACAAACACAACAGATTACAACAATAGACAAGAAGTCAATTCACACAATGTGTCACGTGGGCAGGCTCGAAGATAAGAGACGTCTGTCCAAAGCAGAACCGGAACCACACGATTTCCTCCGCCACCGAACCCCGGGAATACTGGAGCATATACTGGATGAAAGGTACATCCAGGTTTTGGAGCAACACATGCTGCCATCCAAGCAAAGTTTTTCAGGGACGTCCCTGCTTATTTCAGCAAGACAATGCCAAGCCACATTCTGCACATGTTACAACAGCGTGGCTTCGTAGTAAAGGAGTGCAGGTACTAGACTGGCCTGCCTGCAGTCCAGACCTGTCGCCCATTGAAAATGTGTGGCGCATTATGAAGCGCAGAATACGACAACGGAGACCCTGGACTGTTGAACAACTGAAGTCGTACATCAAGCAAGAATGAGAAAGAATTCCACCTAAATAGCTTCAACAATGAGTGTCCTCAGTTCCCAAAAACTTGAGTGTTGTTAGAAGGAAAGGTGATGTAACACAGTGGTAAACATACCACTGACCCAGCTTTTTTGTAACGTGTTGCAGGCATCCATTTCAAAATGAGCAAATACACGTATTTGCACAAAAACAAAGTTTATCAGTTTGAACATTAAATATCTTGTCTTTGCGGTGTATTCAATTGAATATAGGTTGAAGAGGATTTGCAATCATTGTATTCTGTTTGTATTTACATTTTACACAACGTCCCAACTTCATTGGAATTGGGGTTGTACATCAGGAAAATTATCAGACATAAAACATGCAAAATCAAGATGTAAAACTAAAAATCCCTAAGTGATCTGCTGTGGCAGCTCCAAGCAAAACTGGGAGCCGCCTAAACAAAGACGGCAAATGGTAAACCGACTACATTTATATAGCGCTTTTTCATCTGCATCAGATGCTCAAAGCGCTTTACAATAATGCCTCACATTCATCCCGATGTCAGAGTGCTGCCATACAAGGCACTCACTACATCCCGGGAGCAACTAGGGGATTAAGGACCTTGCCCAAGGGCCCTTAGTGATCTTTCGGTCAGGCTGGGATTTGAACCAAGGATCACCACTAGACCATCACCTCCCCTGATGCAAGCAGGTAATTAACAATTACAAAACCAAATAAATAATTCTCAAGTTATACAAATTATTGCCCCCCCAACCCATCCAAACTTTGAATAGAAGTAATTTCTTAAATATGGAGGGTTTTTTTCCTCTTCTTGTCACTTTTAAATCAGGATCTTTAAAAACTATTTAATGACATCACCTCAGGCACATTTTATCTTTTATAACAATCTGTAAACACTAAATAAATATGAAAGCAATGCTACCACCAATTCTGAATGTTTGTTGCCAAACCATCTAAAGAAGTACAACCCCTGGCAAAAATTATGGAATCACCGGCCTCGGAGGATGTTCATTCAGTTGTTTAATTTTGTAGAAAAAAAAGCAGATCACAGACATGACACAAAACTAAAGTCATTTCAAATGGCAACTTTCTGGCTTTAAGAAACACTATAAGAAATCAAGAAAAAAGATTGTGGCAGTCAGTAACAGTTACTTTTTTAGACCAAGCAGAGGAAAAAAATATGGAATCACTCAATTCTGAGGAAAAAATTATGGAATCACCCTGTAAATTTTCATCCCCAAAACTAACACCTACATCATATCAGATCTGCGTTAGTCTGCATCTAAAAAGGAGTGAACACACCTTGGAGAGCTGTTGCACCAAGTGGACTGACATGAATCATGGCCAACACGAGAGATGTCAATTGAAACAAAGGAGAGGATTATCAAACTCTTAAAAGAGAGTAAATCATCACGCAATGTTGCAAAAGATGTTGGTTGTTCACAGTCAGCTGTGTCTAAACTCTGGACCAAATACAAACAACATGACAAGGTTGTTAAAGGCAAACATACTGGTAGACCAAGGAAGACATCAAAGCGTCAAGACAGAAAACTTAAAGCAATATGTCTCAAAAATCGAAAAATGTACAACAAAACAAATGAGGAACGAATGGGAGGAAACTGGAGTCAACGTCTGTGACCGAACTGTAAGAAACCGCCTAAAGGAAATGGGATTTACATACAGAAAAGCTAAACGCAAGGCATCATTAACACCTAACCAGAAAAAAACAAGGTTACAATGGGCTACGGAAAAGCAATTGTGGACTGTGGATGACTGGATGAAAGTCATATTCAGTGATGAATCTCGAACCTGCATTGGGCAAGGTGATGATGCTGGAACTTTTGTTTGGTGCCTTTCCAATGAGATTTATAAAGATGACTGCCTGAAGAGAACATGTAAATTTCCACAGTCATTGATGATATGGGGTTGCATGTGAGGTAAAGGCACTGGGGAGATGGCTGTCATTACATCATAAATGCACAAGTTTATGTTGATATTTTGGACAATTGAAAGGATGTTTGGGGATGATGAAATCATTTTTTCAAGATGATAATGCATCTTGCCATAGAGCAAAAACTGCAAAAACATTCCTTGCAAAAAGACACATAGGGTCAATGTCATGGCATAGGGTCAATGTCATGGCATAGGGTCAATGTCAATGAGCAGATCTGATTTGATGCAGGTGTTAATTTGGGGGATGAAAATTTACAGGGTGATTCCATAATTTTTTCCTCAGAATTGAGTGATTCCATATTTTTTTCCTCTGCTTGGTCTAACAAAGTAACCGTTACTGACTGCCACAATCTTTTTTTCTTGATTTCTTATAGTGTTTCTTAAAGCCAGAAAGTTGCCATTTGAAATGACTTTAGTTTTGTGTCATGTCTGTGATATGCTTTTTTCTACAAAATTAAACAACTGAATGAACATCCTCTGAGGCCGATGATTCCATAATTTTTGCCAGGGGTTGTATATCCACCTGTTGGAACAGTAGTGGTTTTGGTATGGGCGAACCGGACAGCCACCCAGGGCAGTATTTATTGGCAAGAGCAGTTAAAAGGGGCGGGATGGTTAGTGGGCTAAAATCTGCTACACCTTATGTTTATGTATAATAAAACAAATGGTGACTGGTTTATAATACAATGATGACAGAGTTTGAGGGGGAGAGACAGAGAGAGGAACCGCAGCCAGTTTTTTTTTTTTGTTTTCTTTGTTTACATGTGCGCGCACGAACAAACAAATGGAGCACAGCAACTCGCTCCGTGTGTCTGAGTCACAAAACGCAGGGAAGACGAAGACAACACACTGGAAATTGTTTTTTCCTTATTTATTCCTTTATTGGTTCATTTTACTGGTGCTTATAGTTGATAAAACTTGGATAAAGTTGCTTGCACCAGTGCAGTATAAAATTACGTGCCCCACTCGAATAATACGTGCACAAACTAGCACATGCACGTACTATTTTGAGCCCTGAGCAGAAAATGAATGAAGGAAGGATCACTTGATACAAAATGTTGGTGTATCCCTAACAGTTAAGAAAAACATTTCCCATAGTGCAGTCATGATACCTAACACACAAACAAAGTTTGGTCATGCTCAAGATTTTCACAAAGTGACCTTGACCTTTTAACCCAAAAGCCAATAGGCTTCTTGGGATCAATATACAGGTGAGCCCGTTAACTCACATTTGTGTAACTCGCGTTTCAGCTTTACTCACGGCCGATTTGTGGACCACAAAAATTTTGACTACTGCATAAAGACTACTGTATGTTTTTGATCAACCTTATTACCTCACGGTTTCATTTAACTTGTGGTTTGATTTTGTGGACCCCAACTTGCCCACGTTAACGAGGTTCACCTGTACCTAACATACACACCAAGTGTGGTGACATTCAGGCAGTAAAAAACAAACAAACAAACAAAAAAAACATGATGCTGCACTCACAAGATTTTTACAAAGTCTGGTCCAGCAACCTTGACCTTTGTCTCCAATGCCAACAGGGTCCTTGGGGTCAATATGCAGTGTTCCCTCCCTTCCAATATTAAAAGACTGGCAGCTTGCCAGGCTAACAGGAACCCCAGCCAGGCCAGAAATTTTGTTAATTATGTCAACAAAAATGACCAAATGCCAAATAACCATTAATTTGGATGTCATAATCATGTCAACCCATGCAGAGCACTTTGATTCTGGTATTCTCTCACACAATCTTCTGTGAACTAAATTTCATTTTATGGTGATTTAACAGTGTGCTAATCACCAAATCTTTTTTTTCATCTAACAAGGTCACCTGACAGCAGTGCAACATTAAAGCAGTTCATTCAGTGTAGTCACAGATTTCAATAGGTGTCAGGCCTCAGAATCTGGGATCCACTCCACACATTTTGACTAGTAAAAAAACAAACAAACAATAAAATAAATAAATAACAAGCACATTTTGATCCAGAATCTGGATCACCTCCAAATTCAGTTGAGTCTTCCATGCTTTAATATTTAACTATGGTGCAAATTTGGTGAGAATCAGTGAAGTAGTTTTGACGTAATCCTCCAAAGCCTACATAAAGTGAAATCTTGATCCAGAATCTGGATCACCTCCAAAATTCAGCTGAGTCTTCCATGTCCTAACATCTATCTGTGGTGCAAATTTGGTGATAATCTGTGAAATAGTTTTGATGTAATCCTTAAAACCTATAAAGTGAAACCTGATCCAGAATCTGGATCCAGATCACCTCCAAAATTTAATGGAGTCTTCCATGGCCTAATCAGTGGTGGGCACAGTTCTGCTAATCTGCTAACCGCTAATTATCAAAGCTAACTTTGTTGTTAGCAGATTAGCTTTTCAGCTAACTTCAAAACCATCAGGGACCAATTAGCTTCCGATAAATTTAGTTCAGATAACTTTTAGACCGCTAAAGTTTTTTTATATAATTAGTAATGGTGAAAAACATTCATAAACCCTGTTGGCTCCTGTCTGCTATGTATTTTACAGCAGTGAAGCAGCTAAGAGGAGCTGATGTAAGGATGTAAATGAGATGGTGAGGACTTTGCCAGGCATGTGAGATGGAAGCTGAATGTTTTTAGCCATGCTACCCAGAAGCATTTACTGAAAATAAACTGTGAAGGAACTCCAGAACCAGCTGGCTGAGGGGGCATCTCTCTACAGTCTCTGTGTGGGTCAGAGCTTTGTTATGGAGGATATTATGGAGGAAAGCAGGTCTGCATCTGTTTTCACACTTCATTATCTTTCAGGTCTGCTATTCTAAAAAAGCCTGAACGAGGTTAACATGAATGTGACCTCTCGCTCTGTCACAGTGTTTTTCTCTTTCTCGCTTCCTCAGACCTTTTTTTTTTTTGCTGGCTCTGTCATGATTATCAACATGAAAGAAATAAAGTCGTTGCCTTGTTTTAATAGCCACTAGCTTGCCGGTAACTCAACAGACGAGCATGTATGTGTTGTAGTGCTGTAAAGTAGTTTGTATTTCTCGCAAGACTTTCTTTCACACAACAGCAGATCGGTGTTGCTGAAGTTGCAAGGCTGGTTTTGTGCTACAAGACCCCTGGGGATGGAGAGAGACCCCCATTATACCCAAAACAAATCATTTAACTAGTACAATTACTCCAAAACTGTAAATGTAAGGTAAAAAAAAAAGTTACTTAGTTCACCTTTAAATTTTGCTTATACCCAAATATGTTGTTTGCACCCATATAATTATTCGTGTTGTTAAGCTGAAACTGATTGATCTTCGTAGTGTGTTGTTTTTTTGAAAAGTGTGTGTGTGGGGGGGGGGGGGGGGGGGGGAGTTAAACCACAAATGCAGGACTGTGGCAGGATTTCATAAATAATGAAGGGGAGTTCGGTGAGTACTACCAGGCCTGAAAATTTTTTGAGGGGAAATACTGATATACCTAACACATATACCAAGTTTGGTGATAATCTTGGAGTTACAAAAAGGCACCATTTGACAATTCACTATGGGGTCACTATATGTAATGGATATACCCACTTTGGTGACACTTGGGCCAGTATGATTGAATGTATCATGCTCAAAGTAAAATGTCACATGAGTGACTGTCTCCTGGCACATAGTGACGTCTAGCCCACTGGTTGTGTCGTGGGAAAAACTGAGTGACCCTGCAACAAGATTAGCTAATGGAAAGTTGTAGTTGCACTGATAATAATAGGATAACAAAATAAAGACAAGAAGGCTTCACTGTGTGAAAAGAGAACTTTTCCACACTGAAATCACCATCAAGCAAAACACATGGAAAAACAGACACAGCTCCCATCCTGGCCATTCACAAAAAAGTCCTACACATGCACAGCTGCTGCTACATTTATTTGTTTAGACCTTTCTAATCTTATATACAAAATGCTTTCCAAAATAAAACAATAAAAGGTAAAAATGCAAGTTTGGAACCCCTAGTTTCAATCGTAATCAGGACAGTCTTCACTGGAAGAATTATTAAACTGAGTATCTTGATAAATATCTATTGACCAATACTGCAAAAAAAAAAAATATATACTGTGAATCGTTTTTTCCCCCGTATTGTCTTTTAACTTGTAAATGAGCAAAGTACTATGAATTCAGAAAATGAAGGACCATACTACTGATCTCAATCCTCAGATGGCCTTGTTTGATCTGCTTTAGTAACAAATGATAATAGTAATAACAACTGTGCAAGTTCAACCTGAAGCTCAAGTCACGTTCAACAGAAAAAAGTGAGGAAAATTTATGTGAAGAAGAAAGAGCCTGTGACGTGTTCTGTGCCAGCACGATGAATTTTTCATGGTCATCAAAAACAGGTGTTAGAGCCACATAAGTGATGCAATATCAATCTCTGCTGTGGTCTCAAACAAACAAACAAACACCACACACAGTCTTGAGCAGCTGAGGACCACGTTGTTATTCTTGAACATTCCTCTGGACACAAGCACTGTGTTTTTGTGTCCCATTAAAACATGTCAAACTCTGAAATAACAGAAGGTGTTATGTGAAAAGGCTGATTTGTGAGAAGTTTGATGAGAATGAATAACTGGAGTCAGAAGACAAACAGAGGTTGAATTAAACAAACAAACAAAAAAAACAATAAAGAATTTGAAGTGCATTTCAGCAATTTGACCAAAATTCCATCACCACAGTTTTGTTTAGTCAGTTGACATTCATTTGAGGTCAAACAGGCAAGAACAACACTACTTTTTCCCCTCTTCTGTCCATGGAGTTTTCCCTCATTTTACAGAGAATTCCACAGACTGATCTTATGTAGACAATGCAAAGGCCAGAGAGACACTTTGTGATTTTAAGTTATATAATTTAAAGAAATGCCTCTGACAATTTGACTGGCACAAAAATAGGAGCTGATGTTCTTAACCCTCCACTGATTGCCTCAAATTTTTTTTCATTCACATGAGGTGGATAAGGGCCAAGTCCTGCAACTCTTCCTGGGGTGATCACAAGGTGTTCCAAAGCCAGCTGGGAAATACAATGTGAACAACATGTCCTGGGTCTTCCCTATAGCCTCTTCCCAGTTGGATGTGCCTTGAAGACCTCCCAAGGGAGATGACCGAGCCACCTCAGCTTGTTACTTCGATGTGAAGAGACAGCAGCTCTTCTCAGAGCCTCTTGCTTCTCACCCCGACCCTGATACACGATGGAGGAACTTTGCTTCCTCCTCTTGTATACGTGACCTTCTTCTTTTGGTCACTACCCAAAGGTCATGACCATGGTGAGGATGGGAGCACAAACTGACTGGTAAATCAAGATCCTTACCTTCTGCCCACTATTTAATTATTTATGACATGCCAGGTATGATCTACCCTAATCAAGTTTGTAAAACCATAACAAGACTAGATATAATACCAAAATAATTTTTTTAAATTATGAGAAACAAAATAAACAGTGTAACTGCGTACACAATTTTAAATATTTACTACTCTGTATCAGCTAAGCTATTAAAATGAAAGAGAAACTTGGCACAATTTTTTAATATCCTTAGCAGGCATCTACTTTGGCTCATTCAAATTTATGATTCTGGAAAAGAAAATAAATTTAAGGAGTGTCTTTTAGTATTAGCTAATTTGAAACATAACAAATGACGTGATGCTACAAGAAGACTAGATATACTATACTGGAAATAAAACAGAAATAATGTGACTGCAATTTTTAAATAAAGGCATCACCCTTAAAGCTGTACTACTGTTCACATTTCATAAAACTGACAATTTTTATTTTTTTTTATTTTTTTTACTGAAATCCAAGTATTATGATGTAGGCTTATTTTTGCTACATGTGGTAAAATTACAAATCATTTTAATGAAGACAACATATTTAATGGGGGGGCAAATATTGTCTTTTCCTTCTAATGCCATCATGCAGCCAGACTGCAGGAGGACGTGTGTGCACATGCGTGAGGTTTTGAGACTGGCTTGATGCGTGTTAATGGGGCATGTATGCTAACATCCATAAGATATTTTGTAAATGACTTCAGAGGTGTTATCTGGTTTCAAAAACAGCATTTTTATATTTCTAAGTATTTATTCATCACTGACTTTTACAAAACGTGTGAGAAACATATTCAATTTATACAGAAACAAGCTGTTTCACAGCGTCTTGCTTATTCTGTTCAAATGAGCAACCAGCTAATGCCACACTGCCTTTCTTTACTCTGATTGGCAGTTGCAGTGTCCTTCCCAGCATCCTTGTGCAGCTCAGGGGAAGTCCCCACGTGATCTATAACGTTGCTACCAAATATAGGTCATGGAGTCAGATTGCTTAAATTTCTACCTTTCAGGGCTCAAAATGCTAAATTTGTTTCCAAACTGTGCAAACTGTGATCATATTGGCAATATCATACTGTGAATTCCTTATTTAAAAGCTAAGGAATTATAGTGGCGCTAAAGAAAATTCTTTGAGTTCAATCTTAAAAATCCCAAAGGCTGTACACGTTAAAGCTAAAAAAAAAATAATAATATAATAATAATAATAATAAATTTGTGTTAAAGTTCTTCTGACTGCAATCTAGATTTTTTTTTTTTTTAGGTATCTTTCCACTGACTTTTGCCCTGTCTGAAACAGATAAACCAGAATGAAATGACAGCTGTGATTAGGACATCTAATCCTACAATGTATGACTGAACTAGGCATTATACAGCTGGCAGATTGACTGCAAACTCACATAGCACTGAATACACACACACAAAATTTTGTTATAGTTTTTTTTAAGTGTTGGTGAGAAAAAAAGTTTTTTACTCATTTATTTTGCCTAAACAGAAGAGATTATTAATGTATAACCACGCATTGAGAGACGACAGCAGAATAACAAAAAATTAAAAATAAAATAAAAAATGTCAAGTCACGGGTCTTGCCATTGAATTGTTGACATATCCCCCCCGGTCCCCACAAATCAGTAATACAAAGTGTCAGGGGGGTCAGCCAAGTACACCTTTACCCTAAATATGTATGAAATTGGTCAACTGATTTTTGAGATATCCTGCTAACAAGCAAAAACGGATGGACGGACATGCTGATTGCTACACTCAACAAAATATAAACGCAACACTTTTGGTTTTGCTCCCATTTTGTATGAGATGAACTCAAAGATCTAAAACTTTTTCCACATACACAATATCACCATTTCCCTCAAATATTGTTCACAAACCAGGTCTAAATCTGTGATAGTGAGCACTTCTCCTTTGCTGAGATAATCCATCCCACCTCACAGGTGTGCCATATCAAGATGCTGATTAGACACCATGATTAGTGCACAGGTGTGCCTTAGACTGTCCACAATAAAAGGCCACTCTGAAAGGTGCAGTTTTTGTTTTATTGGGGGGGATACCAGTCAGTATCTGGTGTGACCACCATTTGCCTCATGCAGTGCAACACATCTCCTTCGCATAGAGTGATCAGGTTGTCAATTGTGGCCTGTGGAATGTTGGTCCACTCCTCTTCAATGGCTGTGCGAAGTTGCTGGATATTGGCAGGAACTGGTACGCGCTGTCGTATACGCCGGTCCAGAGCATCCCAAACATGCTCAATCGGTGACATGTCCGGTGAGTATGCCAGCCATGCAAGAACTGGGACATTTTCAGCTTCCAAGAATTGTGTACAGATCCTTGCAACATGGGCCGTGCATTATCCTGCTGCAACATGAGGTGATGTTCTTGGATGTATGGCACAACAACGGGCCTCAGGATCTCGTCACGGTATCTCTGTGCATTCAAAATGCCATCAATAAAATGCACCTGTGTTCTTAGTCCATAACAGACACCTGCCCATACCATAACCCCACCGCCACATGGGCCACTCGATCCACAACATTGACATCAGAAAACCGCTCACCCACACGACGCCACACACGCTGTCTGCCAACTGCCCTGAACAGTGTGAAACCGGGATTCATCGTGAAGAGAACACTCTCCAACGTGCCAAACGCCAGCGAATGTGAGCATTTGCCCACTCAAGTCGGTTTACGACGACGAACTGGAGTCAGGTCGAGACCCAGATGAGGACGACGAGCATGCAGATGAGCTTCCCTGAGACGGTTTCTCACAGTTTGTGCAGAAATTCTTTGGTTATGCAAACCGATTGTTTCAGCAGCTGTCCGAGTGTGGTGTCTCAGACGATCTTGGAGGTGAACATGCTGGATGTGGAGGTCCTGGGCTGGTGTGGTTACACATGGTCTGCGGTTGTGAGGCTGGTTGGATGTACTGCCAAATTCTCTGAAACCGCCTTTGGAGACGGCTTATGGTAGAGAAATGAACATTCAATTACATGAGGAACAGCTCTGGTTGACATTCCTGCTGTCAGCATGCCAATTGCAGGCTCCCTCAAATCTTGACATCTGTGGCATTGTGCTGTGTGATAAACTGCACCTTTCAGAGTGGCCTTTTATTGTGGGCAGTCTAAGGCACACCTGTGCACTAATCATGGTGTCTAATCAGCATCTTGATATGGCACACCTGTGAGGTGGGATGGATTATCTCAGCAAAGAAGTGCTCACTATCACAGATTTAGACTGGTTTGTGAACAATATTTGAGGGAAATGGTGATATTGTGTATGTGGAAAAAACTTTTTAGATCTTTGAGTTCATCTCATACAAAATGGGAGCAAAACCAAAAGTGTTGCACTTTAATTTTTGTTGAGTGTAATAGCCCCCTGTATTTCATACCGGGAGGATAAAAAAAAATAAATAAATAACCAGAAAACACAGTTGCACGATGGGCAGATGAATACTCTTTAATAGTCACTATTATGTTGGGCTTCTGAAATCCATGTGAACTAAGCACGTGAATCTCAGCACTGACATCAATTTGATATGCACCTCAATACACTACCAGCGATACGATACATAAACGATACATGATGATACGATGCGATACGATTCACCCGTTCCTGATTTGATGCGATTTGATATGTATTTGATGGCGATTCAATTTCTCATAATGCAATACAATACAATTAGGGATGGGTACTAAGATTTTATCAATATCGATGCCATTATCGATTCTGCTTATCGATTAGATTCTTACCGGTTCCCTTATCAATACCTCTTGTGAATTTTTCTGTGTACTAACAGTAGACTCTACAGGTTTCTATGTCAACAACATTTTATTGAGTCTTAAAGTAAATAATTATGAAATTGGTCACTGGATCCTTGATCTCTGGACATAAATAAAAATCAATAAAATCTGTACATGGTCACTGCATCCTTGATCTCTGACATATAGAAAGGAACAAAATCTGTAGTTTTGTCAAAAGCATTTCCTTTCAGATATTGATACAAATGTAACTCCATAGACTCCTGAGCTGAGCTCTTGAAGCTGGCTGCGCTGTACGTCAGGATGTAATTCGTAACAACGCAGGACGTCTCATTTTGGTGGAAAAAATCCGTTTTTGGTTGGCTGTAGTTTATTGTTTGTATTATATACAAATGATTTTTTTTATACATATGATTTTAATCATGTCACACTGAACTCCACTCTCCTGCTTTTCATCAGTTTGTGGACTGTCCCACCAGAAAGAAACAGGTCTATTGATCTGATGTATGCCAACGTGAGGGAAGCATACACAGCTACTCCACTACCACCACTGGGAAAATCAGATCACAATCTGGTTTTTCTACAGCCTCAGTACAAACCACTGGTACTGAGGCAGCCCATTACTACACGTTCATTCAGAATCTGGTCTCCTGAGGCAGAAGAAGCTCTCAGGGACTGCTTCGAGACTACTGACTGGAGCGTGCTGCAGGACACATGGTGGGACATTGATGGGGTGACACACTGCATCACGGGCTACCTGAACTTCTGTAGGGACGTTGCTGTTCCCATAAAAACTGTACGTTGCTTTCCAAACAACAAGCCCTGGATCACCAGCGATGTCAAGAATCTTCGAAACAAAAGAACAGGGCGTTCAAAGACGGAGATGGGACAGAGCTTAGGCATGTACAGCGGGAACTAAAGGCTCGCCTTAAAGAGGCCAAGGAGTCCTACAGGAAGAAGGTGGAGAGAAAGCTGCAGACAAACAACATGAAGGAGGTCTGGGATGCAATGAAAACCATCACAGGCTGCAAAAACAGCAGCCGCAGCCCAGTAGATGGGGTGTGGACAGAGCAAACCAGTTTAACGACTTTTTTAAACAGGTTTGATTGTTCTACCTCTGCAAACCCCCCATCAACTCCTCCTGCAGCAGTTATCACTTCATCACCATCAAAACCCCCCAGCAGATCAGCCCTCACCCTCACCATCATCATCATCACCGTCAGCACCAAAACCCACAGTAGATCAGCCCTCGTCCTCACCCTCACCATCCTCACCACCATCATCATCATCATCATCGTCACAGTCAGCCGGACAAGCACCCACTCTCACCGTCCTCCCTCCTTCACGCAGACCAGGTCAGGAGAGAGCTAAGGAGACTCCACCCAGGAAGGCAGCAGGCCCGGATAAAGTGTGTCCCAGAATGCTTAAGGCCTGTGCCAACCAAACTGGGCGAGCCCCTCCAGCATGTTTTCAACCTGAGCCTGCATCTCGGAAAGGCCCCAGTCACGTGGAAGACATCCTGTGTCATTCCAGTTCCTAAGGCGGCACACCCGAAGGAGCTGAATGACTACAGGCCAGTCGCTTGACATCCCACGTGATGAAGACCATGGAGCGACTGGCTGCTGAGCGTCCTCAGACCTCAGGTCAGACATGCTGAGGACCCACTGCAGTTTGCATACAGGGAGAAGGTGGGAGTGGAGGATGCCATCCTCTACCTCCTTCACAGGGCCCACTCTCATCTGGACAAGGGTAACAGCGCTGTGAGGGTCATGTTTTTTGACTTCTCCAGTGCCTTCAACACCATCCAGCCCCTGCTACTGAGAGACAAGCTCATGGAGATGGAGGTGGACACTCATCTGGTCACCTGGATCACTGATTATCTAACTGGAAGACCACAATACGTCAGACTCAGTAACTGCACCTCGGACACAGGGATCAGCAGCACTGCAGCCCACAAGGAACCATGCTCTCTCCAGTGCTGTTCACTCTGTACACATCAGACTTCAATTACAACTCGGAGTCATGCCACATGCAGAAGTTTTCGGACGACACTGCTATTGTGGGATGTGTGCAAGAGGGACAGGAAAGAGAGTACAGGGACCTGACACAGGACTTTGTGGAGTGGTGCAAATCAAACACCTGCAGCTGAACATTACCAAAACAAAGGAGATGGGTAGTGGACTTCAGAAGGTCCAGGCCCACTCTGCAGCCAGTCTCCATTGAGGGGGTCGATGTGGAGGTGGTCCAGACTTACACATATCTGGGGACACTTATGGACGATAGGTTGGATTGGTCAGCCAATACCGACAACCCTCTACAGGAAGGGACAGAGCAGACTGTACTTCCTGAGGAGGTTAGGGTCCTTCAGGATCTGCCATAAACTCCTGCGAATGTTCTACTCAGTCTGTGGTAGCCAGTGTCCTCTTCTCTGTGGTGGTCTGCTGGGGGAGCAGCATGAAGAGGAGGGACGCCGGGCGACTGCACAGGCTGGTGAGGAAAGCTGGTTAGTGCTGGGAACAGAGCTGGAGACACTAACATCAGTGGCAGAGAGAAGGACCCTCAGTAAACTGCTGGCCATCATGGACAGTGTTGAGCACCCTCTGCACAGCGCCATCATCAGGCAGAGGAGCTCATTCAGCGGCAGACTGAGGTCCCAGTCCTGCCACACGGACAGATTCAGGAAGTCTTTGTCCCTCAGGCCATCAGACTGTTCAACTCTTCCCATCTCAGTAAGAAATAATCCTGTGACACATTTGTTTGACGTTTTATTGCTTTCTTTTGCACTACCAACACTGTTTACACTGCTTACTTCTTTGCACAACCTACACTGTTCACATTGGGTACTGTTTACATCTGTGCTACCTCCTCACTACTGCACTACTACATTTACCTCCTCCGTCATATTCTCTGAGACGGGATGCTGTACTTGCACACAAATTTTATTTTTAGTTAGTAGCTTTTATTGATTAGTCTATTTTTCTGTACTTAACCCTATTTTGTGTGTCTGGTGCAATGTGTGTGTCTTGTTCTAATGTGTAAGCTGCTGGATGCCTTGAATTTCCCTCTGGGATCAATAAAGTATGTATGTATATCTATCTATCTATCTATCTATCTATCTATCTATCTATCTATCGTTTGGAAAGAGGAGTCATTTGATTTAAAATGGTGATTTGCTCTAAAGTTATTAATTCCGATTGAGTTCCAGTCGATTGCATGAAAAAAAAAATCTGTCACTGGACTTGAGAGGATTTAGTGCTGCTATAACAGGACTGATGCAAAAGGTGGCAGCAATGTACCAATAAGCATTGTTGGGCAAAGTTCTGCTAACCGCTAATTAGGGAAGCTAACTTTTTGTTTGCGGATTAGGCTTTTCAGCTAACTCTGAAAACCATCAGCAGATCAATTAACTTCCGCTAAATTTAGGTCTGCTAACTTTCAGTCCACTAACATTTTTTTTGCTGGCATAGTGAGTAAAGCTTAATTGTTGGGGAAGTGTAAGTACACGGACCCACAACAGGGGCGCAAATGAACGGACAATGGATAGGTCAAATAACAACACTTTACTGTTGCGAACGTGCACAACAAACAACAGATTACACAATAGCTCAGAGGTCAATTACAAGGTGTCGTGTGGGCAGGCTTGAAGATAGGAGACGCCTGTCCAAAGCAGAACCGGAACCACACGATTTCCTCCGCCACACAGACCCCGGGAATACTGGAGCCGCCAAGTCCCGAACTCCCAGGTGGCCACTGCCTCCGTGTGTCGGACCTGGTACTGCTGGCGAGGAACAAAACACAATTAAACGTGGGTGCGTCTGCACCCAGCAATCTGCACGGCAGGGGAAGCTACCTCCACCTCTCGTTGGAGAAAAAGTCTGTTATCACTCACAAAATCACAAAAAGGGCTTTCTATCAAGCAGTCAGGCTGAGGATATTACCTTTCAGGTAGAACGATATCTCGGCAAAGAGGTGGAGATGACGTCTTGCTGATATACCGATGCAGATTCAGATGAGTGGTGACACCTGTCACAGGTGATGAGTGTCAGCTGTCACCCCAGCTGCTCCTGTGAGGCGGCAGCGCCCTCTGGTGCCTGGAGCCCGCACTCCAGGCAGGGTGCCCTCTGGTGGTGGTGGGCCAGCAGTACCTCCTCTTCAGCGGGCCCACACAACAGGACCCCCCCCTCAACGGGCGCCTCCTGGCGCCCGACCAGGCTTGTCCGGGTGGCGGCGGGTAGAAATCGGCCAGGAGGGCCGGGTCCAGAATGAAGCTCCTCTTCACCCAGGAGCGTTCTTCAGGTCCGTACCCCTCCCAGTCCACCAATAATGGAAGCCCCGGCCCATCCTACGGACATCCAAAAGCCGGCGCACAGTCCAAGCCGGCTCGCCATCGATGATCCGGGCAGGAGGCGGTGCCGGACCCGGAGTACAGAGGGGTGAGGTGTGATGTGGTTTGATTCGGGACACGTGAAATACAGGATGGATCCGCAGTGAGGCCGGCAGCTGAAGCCTCACTGCGGCTGGACTGATGACCTTCTGGATTTTGAAGGGACCGATGTAACGGTTCCTGTAACTTGGGGGAGTCCACTCTGAGGGGGATGTCCTTTGTCGACAACCACACCTCCTGCCCTGGCCGATACGCAGGGGCCGGGGTCCGCCGACGGTCTGCATGGGCCTTTGACCTCATCCGGGCCCTCAGCAAGGCAGAACGGGCGGCACGCCACACCTGACGGCACTTCCGTAGGTGGGGCCTGGACCGAGGGCACACCGACCTCTCCCTCAACCCTGGAAACAAAGGCGGTTGGTACCCCAGACATACCTCGAAAGAAGAGAGGCCGGTGGCTGACGACACCTGGCTGTTATGGGCATACTCGATCCAGGCCAGATGAGTACTCCAGGCCGCCGGATAGTGCGCGGCTGTCTCGCAACGCAGGGCCTGCTCCATCTCCTGATTGGCCCGTTCTGCTTGCCCGTTGGTCTGGGGATGGTACCCGGATGAGAGACTCACCGTGGCCCCCAGTTCCCGGCAGAAGCTCCTCCAGACGTGCGAGGAGAACTGGGGACCGCGATCTGAGGACAATGTCTATTGGGATCCCATGCAGCCGGACGACGTGTGAACCAGGAGGTCCGCTGTCTCCTGGGCCGTCGGGAGCTTCGGGAGGGCCACGAAGTGGGCCGCCTTGGAGAATCGGTTCCACTATCGTGAAGATGGTGGTGTTGCCCTGGGACGGCGGGAGACCCGTGACAAAATCCAGGCCGATGTGGGACCAGGGGCGATGGGGCACGGGCAGCGGCTGGAGCAGACCCGAAGCCCTACGATGGTCAGCCTTGCCCCTGGCGCAGGTGGTGCAGGCCTGGATATAATCCCGGACGTCGGCCTCTAGGGACGCCCACCAGAAGCGCTGCCGGACAACTGCCACGGTTCTTCGCACCCCTGGATGACAGGAGAGCTTAGAGCCGTGACAGAAGTCCAGGACTGCAGCCCTAGCTTCTGGTGGGACGTAAAGTCTGTTCTTCGGCCCAGTTCCGGGGTCCGGGCTTCGTGCCAGGGCCTCCCGGATGGTTCTCTCTACGTCCCAGGTGAGGGTGGCCACGATAGTGGACTCCGGGATGATGGGTTCCGGTGGATCCGACAACTCCGTTTTGACTTCATCTTCATGTACCCGGGACAAGGCATCCGATCTCTGGTTCTTGGTCCCGGGATGGTAGGTGATCCGGAAGTCAAAACGGCCAAAGAACAGTGACCAGCGGGCTTGCCTGGGATTCAGCCGCTTGGCGGTCCTGATATACTCCAGGTTCCGGTGGTCAGTGAAAACCGTGAATGGCACGGACGTTCCCTCCAACAGATGTCTCCACTCTTCAAGAGCCTCTTTCACCGCAAGGAGTTCTCGATTGCCGACGTCATAGTTCCGTTCGGCCGGGGTCAACCTGCGGGAAAAATAGGCACACGGGTGAAGGACCTTATCGGTCTTCCCGCTCTGGGAAAGCACAGCTCCTATCCCTGAGTCCGAGGCGTCCACTTCAACCACTAACTGGCGACTAGGATCGGGCTGCACTAGAACGGGTGCAGACGAGAAGCGCCGTTTCAACTCCTTGAACGCGGCATCGCAACGATCGACCAGGTGAAGGGAACTTTTGGTGAGGTCAGGGCTGTCAGGGGGCTAACTACCTGACTGTAGCCCTTAATGAACCTCCTGTAGAAATTAGCAAAGCCGAGGAACTGTTGCAGCTTCCTACGGCTAGTGGGTTGGGGCCAGTCTCTCACCGCCGCAACCTTGGCCGGATCAGGAGCGACGGAGTTGGGGGAGATGATAAACCCCAGGAAGGACAAAGAGGTGCGGTGGAACTCACACTTCTCGCCCTTCACAAACAGCCGGTTCTCCAACAACCGCTGCAGGACCTGACGTACATGCTGGACATGAGTCTCAGGATCCGGAAGAAAAGATGAGTATATCGTCTAGATATAAGAAGACGAATCGGTGCAGGAAATCCCGCAAGACATCATTAACTAATGCTTGGAACGTCGCGGGGGCGTTTGTGAGGCCGAACGGCATGACCGGGTACTCAAAGTGACCTAATGGGGTGTTGAATGCCGTCTTCCATTTCGTCTCCCTTCCGGATCCGAACCAGGTGATACGCATTTCTAAGATCCAGTTTAGTAAGATTTTGGCTCCATGCAGGGGGGTGAACACGGAATCTAATAATGGCACGGGTATCGGTTGCGAACCGTAATCTCATTCAGCCCCCTGTAATCAATACATGGACGAAGTCCGCCATCTTTCTTGCCCACAAAAAAGAAACCTGCCCCCATCGGGGAGGTGGAGTTCCGGATCAGCCCGGCAGCTAATGAGTCCCGGATGTAGGTCTCCATTGATTCGCGCTCAGGTCGTAGAGAGGTTGTACAGCCTGCTGGACGGGAACTCAGCGCCTGGAACCAAATCAATGGCACAATCGTACGGACGGTGCGGGGGAAGGGTGAGTGCCAGATCCTTGCTGAGACGTCAGCAAGATCGTGGTACTCAACTGGCACTGCCGTCAGATTGGGCGGGACTTTGACCTCCTCCTTAGCCTGGGAACCGGGAGGAACCGAGGATCCTAAACACACCCGATGGCAGGTTTCGCTCCACTGAACCACCACCCCAGACGGCCAATCGATCCGGGGATTGTGCTTTAACATCCATGGGATGCCCAAAATCACGGGAGGTGGCAGGAGTTACAAAAAACTCAATCTCCTCCCGGTGGTTTCCAGACACCACCAGAGTTTACTGGTGGTGTCTTGTGTGTGAGTAAAGGGAGGAGGGTGCCATCTAGTGCCCGCACCTGCAATGGCGTAGGAAGCGCCACCAGAGGGAGCCCTACCTCCTTTGCCCATCTGCTGTCTAGCAGATTCCTTCTGACCCCGTGTCCACCAGTGCTCGGGCTTGAAGGGTTAAATCCTCATAAGGATTGTGACTGGGAGTCGTGTGGCAATTTGTGTGTGTCTCACTTGAATGTCTTGACCCCCCCTTAGCCCAGTTTCTAAGGCGAGTGTTGACGTTTGGCCGTTTGGGGCAGTCTCTCTGTGTGTGCTCTGTTGAGCTGCAGAGAAAACACTCTCCACGGATCAGCCTTCCCATTTTGGCCCTGTGCGTCTCCCTAACAACGTCAACAGGGGAGCTGTTTGCCCCACAAAGCGCTGCGGCTGTGGAGCGTGGGGAGGGCGGCCCCTTTTCGAACCCGGAAGGGAGAGGGGCGGCGCGTATCCGGTCACGTCCTTCGTCTCGCTCCCGACGGCGTTCCTCTAACGATTGTCTAATCGTATAACGAGATCAATAAGCCCGTCTAAATCCCGCGGTTCGTCCTTAGCCACCAGGAGCTCCTTTAGGACCAACGACAGTCCGTTTACGAAGGAGGCGCGGAGGGCAGTGTTATTCCAGCCGGACCTCGCAGCCGCGATGCGGAAGTCGACTGCATAAGCAGCTGCGCTCCGGCGCCCCTGTCTCATTGACAGCAGCACGGCTGAAGCGGTCTCTCCTCTATTTGGGTGATCGAACACTGTTCTGAACTCCCTCACAAACCCATCATATGTCTGAAGGATCCGTGAATTTTGCTCCCAAAGCGCTGTAGCCCAAGCGCGTGCCTTGCCGCGAAGCAGATTAATTACATAAGCTATCTTGCTAGAATCAGTTGCGTACATGACAGGACATTGTGCGAAGACGACGCGAACACTGCATAAGGAAGTCCGCGCACGTCTCCACACAACCTCCGTACGGCTCTGGAGGGCTTATGTATGCTTCCGGGGAAGGTGGGAGGGGTCGTTGAACGACCAGTGGAACGTCACTGTTACGCACAGGGTCGACAGGAGGGAGAGCCACAGCAGCGCCCTGAGGGCGCGCCTCCACCTGCGCGGCGAGAGCCTCCACCCTGCGGTTAGAGGAGACGTTCTGCTCGTCATTAAATCCAACCGAGCCGTGAAAACGGTGAGGATCCGCTGCAACTCCCGCATTCCTCCTGCAGGCGCCTGTGCACCCTGTTCTCCATTGGCCGTCAACAGCCGGTTGACGCCCCTCGGGATCCATGACGTTGGCCGATATATCCTGTTGGAAAGTGTAAGTACACGGACCCACAACAGGGGGCGCAAATGAACGGACAATGGAATAGGTCAAATAACACACTTTACTGTTGCGAACGTGCACAACAAACACAACAGATCAGAGGTCAAATTACAAGGTGTCGTGTGGGCAGGCTCGAAGATAGGAGACGCCTGTCCAAGGCAGAACCGGAACCACACGATTTCCTCCGCCACCAGACCCCGGGAATACTGGAGCCGCCAAGTCCCGAACTCCCAGGTGGCCACTGCCTCCGCGTGTCGGACCTAGTACTGCTGGCGAGGAACAAAAACACAATTAAACGTGGGTGCGTCTGCACCCAGCAATCTGCACGGCAGGGAAGCTACCTCCACCCTCGTTGGAGAAAAAGTCTGTTATCACTCACAAAATCACCAAAAAAGGGCTTTCTATCAAGCAGTCAGGCTGAGGATATTACCTTTCAGGTAGAACGATATCTCGGCAAAGAGGTGGAGATGACGTCTTGCTGATATACCGATGCAGATCAGATGAGTGGTGACAGCTGTCACAGGTGATGAGTGTCAGCTGTCACCCCGGCTGCTCCTGTGAGGCGGCAGCGCCCTCTGGTGCCTGGAGCCCGCACTCCAGGCAGGGTGCCCTCTGGTGGTTGTGGGCCAGCAGTACCTCCTCTTCAGCGGCCCACACAACATTAATGGTCAAATACATTTGGAAGCCCTAAAATCATACATGTTAATTCCTGTCTGTTGTGTGTTTTGCAACAGTCAGACCGCTGTGAGGAGCTCAGCCCTCCCCCAGCAGAAAGGGGGGGGCCGGCTGCTGGCTACTGCAAAAAAAAAGTCGGTACTTTCCACATACAACAACACAGACAGGGCAGGAGACAAAATAAACAAGGCACTTTTCACTCATGGTTTAATTTATAAACAAAACTAATTCCACACAATTTATCGACATTAATGGCACTCTGTCATTTTTACAAAGTAAAAATATGGCACTTATCTTTTAAAGTAATGCGCTAATTCTGAAGGTTTGAGCGTTAACTGACATGCACCAAAAAGCATTATGGAAATTAGTCTCCTCTCAATCACTCTCCCCATCAAAATGCATAGAACACTGCCATCTACTGGATGGGAGTGTGAATAGTGACCAATGTGTGATCATTGGTTGCTATTTGTTGTGCTGAATCACAATCAGCCACTTGCAGGTATGCACCTTGTGATTCCTTATGCACAAACCTGCCACATAAGTGAGTGTGTTCACCGTACTGGCAATTTAAAAAACAAAACCAAAAAAAACCCCTCTCATTTCACATGTTTTAATTATTGTTGCATCCATGGTATTTAATCAAACTGGTTGATAATCATGCTGCATTATACCAGTGGAACTTTCAGACAGGCATGCGAATCAGACAGGTGTGCTTCATCCCACACAGACTCTGAAATGTGCATGTGTGTTTATTTGTGTGACACATCTATGACATCAATGATCATGAGTCACACCAAAATGTACTTTGTGCTCAGTGCAAAACTATGGTCCCCTGTTACGCACGGAGAGATTTATTCTTAAAGAACACATGCATAGAAGTAACCCCATTAACTCTTTAAATATGCCCGATACTTACAATTAATGTTTTTGTTTTTTTTTTAAACAAGGGAGGCGGGGGGCCTCTGTACTACTGAAACAGCAGTCTGTAACACACAACAGGCTAATTCCAAGGTTGTAAATGCATTTGTAAGATGCAATAATTGGTGCCCACTGGTAGTGCATGTTTTACCACATGCAAACCTTTAGTAAATCAGGCCCAAAGTGACTTGAAGCACATAGCTGGGATCAAACACTGATCCACTGACATCCAATTCCTTCCTGACAAACTATCTGCTCAAATTTGAGCATATCCTGGTTTCACCAAGACCCTGTAAGGGGAATCCAATTTTACTGAACAGAGGACCATTCCTTGTGATATGAGAGTTGCATCTCAAATGAGTTTGACATTGAGCATGATCAGGTATCACCAAGACCCTCAAGAAGCACCCCCCCCCCCCCCCCCCCCCACACACACACACACACACACTTTACTCAAGACCAATGATACCTGTGCAGTGATAAAGTCATTAGAACAAAAGTCATTAGATTGCTCATTAAATTGAAACTGGGCATCCAGAATGGGTGCACCTTGGAACAGTTTGAATTTGAGATAATCCAGTTTCAAAGGGTCTCCACTTCACTGAGCAGAGTACTGATAAATGGAATTTATTATCCCTGGCAACCACAGTATTGCCACCGTGTTGCCCAGGTACAGCCACTTGCCCAGTTCCGGATCATTGGCAGTTCCGGATCACTGCTGTAGTATTTGCACCGCCGTTTCTCGTAATCAGCATGAATAAGCTAATACTTGGTACCAATGGAAGATTGATGTTTTTGCCTACAAATGACCACAAGCTCGACCGGATCCAGCCATCCTTGTGATCAGCAGAGGAATCAAAACATCCCGGTGTCTGCAGTGTGCACGCCTTTTCTGACTCACTCATTCCTGCAAGTTTGAAAGTAACGATCTCTAAAACGTTGCAAAGGTGAGTTAGCCATTCGGTGTTTTTGGTTCTAGAGTGGGAAAACTCTTACTTACTTGGGTAGAAAATGTCAGTGTGTTATGTCTTGCTGTTTAATTGCTGTGCGCATTTATCTCTGACGCGAAAATTTGCCGGTTGTGGATCACTGAAGCAGCAGCCTCGTGTCTGTAGTTGTGAGCCTTGTGTACTTTGGGGGTCATCTCAACATCACGAATGGACATGAATGTGGGGGTTTTTAGTTTTTAATTTGGGAGAAATCTCACCTCCACATTTCATTTTTTGCTCGTAAAAACGTATAACGGCCCCTTTCGAAACTAAGTAAATTCTCATTTAATAAGTATAATTTCTATCATTTTGTGTTCAAAACACATTCTCGGGCACAGTGTGTATCATTCTGCATTAAAAGGGCTCCAGCCAGATGCCAGGAATGTCCCCAAAGTGACACAGAATGTCGTGATCCGGAACCGGCAAAAGTGATCCATTTCTGGCAAATGTTTGCCACCACACATAATGTGGCTTCACACTTTAAGTAGAAGCGCTACTCCACCCAGACTTTTCAGCTAAATAACATCCAAATACCCAATACAACAATACACAATTAAAGGACATTCAGTTGCATTATGGCTCTGTATACCGGGACTTTTCAAAAGGTGAGCCGGAACTGGGCAACCATCTGTACAAATTACACATGGAGTATACTCAGCACATCAGCGAACCTTCATGTTTTAATGAAAATGTTTATGAAACTCCAGGTGAAAGGACAAAGAAATTAAATGTTGTGGTACACAAGTGTGTAAGGCATAAACAACTTCTGTCTTGTTCCTCTCCCCCATTACACACACACACACACACACACACACACACACACACACACACACACACAATCCAGGGCCGGACAATCGTGCCACATAGGACCAAGCGTCTAACCATTTTCATTTGAACCAAAAACTCTCTCTCCCAATTTCACTGAGTGATCTGGCACGTCTTCAAGTCAAGGGAAAACATTAATCAATGAAACTGTCTGCTGGGGTGTTGGGTGTGAAAACTTCCAGACTGTTGGCACTCTCCCAACCCTGCATCAGATTCACCAGAAATAGCAGAACAAAAGCAACACATTTGGAATTATTTTAGCAAAACAACACAACAGTGAACTAAAATGTGACACAGTCAAGTATAGTCTAAGTCTCATTTTAGCCACTTTCCACAGCAGAATATAGTCAAAAAGCAACTAAAGATCAACCTCAGGCCCAAAACGTCTGTTTATAATTGACTATTTACACTATCATCAAATGAACATTGAACAAGTTACATTTATAACTACACACACACAAAAAAAACTTACCAGGTTTTTCTCAGTTCAAGGAAAGTAGACTTCTAAAAACAATAGATGACTGAACTGCTCTGAATATGTCATATCAAATACTATGTATCATACTGTAATACTGAATATCATTACCTTAAAAAAAATTAAAACAAGTCTTGGGTTGAATGATTTTTCAAGCATTTAGATTAATGGGGCTTTAACCTTCAACTGTCTGCTCACAAGGCACATTCTCAAACTTTGAGGCTTGGCCACACTCCATAGCTTTCTCTTCCTATCATTCACAAACACGCTAATCTGCATATTAATCGCCTGCAGATAGGTTGCTATTCCACAACCTGTACAGGGGTTGTTTTTGTTTTAAAAAATCTTGGCAACCTTGTATTCAGTGTTGAGGAGTAACTAGTTACACAAAACTGGCAATGCAATTAAAAAACAAATTAAATGCACTGTAATCTATTACTGAGAACAAATATGTAATTCAGTTACAGTTATTAGTTAAATTATTGGTAATTACAAAAAGATTACATTTGGATATAATTAAAAAAAATTAATATGTAAAATAGTAGGGGGTGGTGGCCAAGTGGTTAAAGCGCTTGGTTTCAGTGCAGAAGGTTCCAGGTTCAAATCCCACCCCCCGCCACATTTCTCCATGTAATGTGGAGTTGCGTCAGGAAGGGCATCCGGCGTAAAACCTGTGCCAATTCAACATGCAGATCCACCTTGGATTTGCTGTGGCGACCCCGAGTGCAAAAGGGAGCAGCCGAAGGGACTTACTTACTAATATGTAAAATAGTCATTAGGCCTATGTTGCTTTACGTCTTTGCAGGAATGGCATATTTCTGAACATGTGTCACCAAAAGCCACAGAGACCAATTTGATTGGTCCTTAATTTGAATTTGCACCGACCCCCCATTCTGTCTTCTAAACAGACTCTGTCTGTTGCCAACTTAACAACTTTGTTTCGATTTAATGACTTTCAGACCTTCCCTGGTGACGAAAAATCCCATTTAGCAATGAGTAACAAATCTGGCAACTTTTAATTTTTCACAAACCAGTCAGCTTTGTAACACTGGGAATGTTTAGAATGTTGTTGACTGGAAGACACAAAACAGGGGACACTGGTGGAAGCAGGGGAGGAGCAGACATTCATTGCAGGTCATCATGTAAATTTTAATTCAAGTCACCCTGGGGATTTTTTTTAAATAAATGTTTGCCACATAGTCTACAATGCCAGGTTTTTCCAGCTGTACTGTCCAGTTCAAACATTCGTTTGAAAAGTCATCAAATGTAATAAGCTACATTACTCTGATGAAGTAATTAAAATAGTCAATTACTTATTACATTTTAAAGAGCTTAACTAGTCATCTATAACCTATTACACATAAAAAGTAATTTCTAAGTTGCTCTTATTTGAAGTCCCTGTTTTTGAGGTTTGCCATTACATTCCATTTTGGGGCGCACCCCAACGCACATAGTCTGGTGAACTTTTCTTTTGATTACTCGATTTCACACAGCTATACATAACTCCTGGAAGGTGCTCTTGATCTGGCCAACTGTTGCAAAGTGGTTCACCAGGGAAAGAATCCTTCCATCATCTACCACACTTACTTGTATTACTGAAGACTTTTTCATGTTGCTGATCTGACCAATACATTCTTTCTCTTTTAAAACATACCAAATAGTTGTTTTAACCACACACAATGATTGTGGGGTCTCTATAATGGGTTATTTTGGTTTTTAGTCAAATTATGTTTTCTTTCTCTGGCAGTGACAGCTCTTTGGACTTTATGTTGACAGCTAAGAGCAAGAGATTCCAACTGGAACTGTTGCCCTTTTTCTGAAAAATGTATCAATGAAATCATGAGGGAATAATACACACTGTCATTAAAAGCTGAGTAGCTCAAGTGTCCAATTCTTTTGGTTCCTAATGAGGGAAACCACACACATAAGGCGCAGTAACTCCTACATCAACCCAATTGGGATGCAAATCCCCCCCCCCCCAACAGACACACACAAAAATGGCAGTCAGAGGTCATATTTATTGATGGACGCCTGTAACGCTCCAGCAAGTGTAACTGTCTCCAGCTACTTTTGGCCAAATGCTGAAAGCAGCAATTAGCATGGTTGCACTCCTAGCTCATGAGCTGCTTTGCAACCAAAAGGTGCGAAATTCATATCACACCTCCTACCATTCCTTGTGTTTGCGGCACTTGCTGTTGTTTTTCTGACTTGTATGTTGTTGTTAGTCTTTCTCCTTCCCCGTTTGCCCAGGGTCACGACAGTGGATCCAGAACAGAGCCGCATTGGAATTTGGCACAAGATTTTTGCCAGATGTAAGTCCAGTGCTACATGAAGAAACATACACAAGCCCTGGTCTCCTCAAGTGGTCTCCCAGCCAGCTACTAATCAAGACCTACTCTGCTTCACTTCTGGAGATCTGACGGGATCAGGTATATACAGAGAAGACCAGTGCATTTTCCTGACAGATAAGTCACTTTGGATAAAAATATCTCCATATTTGAGGACAGGGTGAAGAACAGCCATTATCACATGTTACAACAAAAATCTGCCCCATACTAGTAAACCAGCCCTCATGAGATACAAGAAAAAATAGGGCTGATAAATCATAAACAAGCTGATTGTAATTAGTTCAGCTCTTCAGGCAGGTTGACGAGCTAATTATTGAGATCACCTGTTTTAGGTGCACAGGTAGAAGCAACACATGGGAGGGCTTTTACTTTCTGAAGCCCGAGTTTACACCTCTGCAGAAAATATTGTGTTAAATTTGAGTCTGTGGGTAGCTATCACTCAAAGTCATGATTCATGTAGATGATATATGGTTCTTGTTCTTTATTTATAATATGTGAATGAGTTGTTATTAAATGGAGTTGACAATAATTATATGGTTCTTTATTTTTGTTGTAATATGTGATACATAAACAGACATGATAAGGTATACGTATAAGGTTCAGGACCATATTTGACCCATGAAGCATGGGCAACTGGAAGGCAGGAACACGAGCTTTGATTGTTAATTTCAACTCCAATATGCTGTGGTAGACACATAACTTAAAATAAAATTATATAAAAATAATAATTACTGTTATTATTATTATTATTATATAATGAAATACAAATATACAAAAAACTGCTGCTCATTTTCATTATCAACTAATCTGTCAATTACTTTCTCAATCAATTGTTTGGTCCATAAAATGTCATAAAATCAAATATAAATATAACAATAACAATTAGCATCGTTTCCAAAAGCCCAAGATGATGTCCTTAAATGTCTTGAAGGAAGGAAGACTGCATTTCTATAGCGCATCTAGCAGATGCTCAAAGTGCTTTACCATTATACCTCACATTTACTTCCCCAACTAAGGCATTTTACAGCTGGGTGGCCTGAGATGAAGCAGTCTGTCTCTTGTGCAAGGACACAGACAGGTAGCATGAGCAGAATACAAACTCAGGTCTACATACTGGTAGGTCAGCTCCTTGTCCACTCAGTTGCCTGTTCTTGTTTTGTCCACAACCCAAATATATTCAGTTTACTGTCAGAGGAGTTAAGTAACTAGTAAACAAACCAGAAAATTTTCACAGTAATTTAGATATAAAAAAGGCTCAACATGATCATTCAGTTATCAAATAGGTCTATTAGTAATCAATTAATCAATGAATCATTAGAGCTAGATTTGGAACTAATACTGAAACAATATCCCCATTACTCAAACAGGAAATCAGCAGTACATTGGTGCAAGCAGTTAGTATGCTTGCCTTCCACACAGAAGGTCCCTGGATGGAGACCACCTGTGCCCCATCCTCCATGTACAACCCCGATTCCAATGAAGTTTGGACGTTGTGTGAAATGTAAATAAAAACAGAATACAAGGATTTGCAAATCCTCTTCAACCTATATTCAACTGAATACACCACAAACACAAGATATTTAATGTTCAAACTGACAGACGTTTTTATGCAAATATTTGCTCATTTTGAAATGGATGCCTGCAACATGTTTTAAAAAAGCTGGGACACAGTCAACAAAAGACTGGGAAAGTTGATGAATGCTCAAAGAACACCTGTTTGGAACATTCCACAGGTGAACAAGTTAATTGGAAACAGGTGAGTGTCATGATTGGGTATAAAAGGAGCAAAGATGGGGCGAGGATCACCACTTTGTGAACAACTGCATGAGAAAATAGTCCAACAGTTTAAGAACAATGTTTCTCAATGTTCAATTGCAAGGAATTTAGGGATTCCATCATCTACAGTCCATAATGTAATGAGAAGATTCAGAGAATCTGAAGAACGTTCTACACGTAAGCCGCAAGGCTGAAAACCAACATTGAATGCCCGTGACCTTCGATCCGTCAGGCAGCACTGCATTAAAAACTGACATCATTGTGTAAAGGATCGTACCGCGTGGGCTCAGGAACACTTCAGAAACCATTGTCAGTTAACACAGTTCGTTGCAACATCTACAAGTGCAGGTTAAAACCCTACCATGCAAAGCAAAAGCCATACATCAACAACATCCAGAAACACCGCTGCCTTCTCTGGGCCGACCTCATTTGAAATGGACAGACGCAAAGTGGAAAAGTGTGCTGTGGTCTGAGGAGTGTTGTGAAAGTGTAGGAACACGGACCCACAACAGGGGGCGCAAATGAACGGACAATGGAGGTAGCCAAATAACAACACTTTACTGTTGTGACAAAAAGCACAACAAACACAACAGATTACAACAATAGACAAGAAGTCAATTCACACAATGTGTCACGTGGGCAGGCTCGAAGATAAGAGACGTCTGTCCAAAGCAGAACCGGAACCACACGATTTCCTCCGCCACCGAACCCCGGGAATACTGGAGCCGCCAAGTCCCGAACTCCCAGGTGGCCACTGCCTCCGCGTGTCGGATCTGGTACTGCTGGCGAGGAACAAAAACAGTTAAAGGTGGGTGCGTGTGCACCCAGCAACCCGTATGGCGGGAAAACCACCTCCTCCTCTCGTCGGAAGAATGTCTGCTATTTCACGCACAAAAGTAACAAAGTGTTAATGTTGACAAAAGACAACACAGTCGGCTGAGAACGGTACCTTCAAGGTAGAGCGATATCTCTGCAAAGAGGTGGAGATGTCGTCCTGCTGATATACCACTGCTGATCAGATGATTGGTGACAGCTGTCGTAGGTGATAAGTGACAGCTGTCACCCCGGCTGCTCCTGTGAGGCGGCAGCGCCCTCTGGTGCCTGGAGCCCGCACTCCAGACAGGGCGCCCTCTGGTGGTGATGGGCCAGCAGTACCTCCTCTTCAGCGGCCCACACAATAGGACCCCCCCCTCAACGGGCGCCCCCTGGCGCCCGACCAGGCTTGTCCGGGTGGCGGCGGTAGAAATCGGCCAGGAGGGCCGGGTCCAGGATGAAGCTCCTCTTCACCCAGGAGTGTTCTTCGGGTCCGTACCCCTCCCAGTCCACCAAATACTGGAAGCCCCGGCCCATCCTACGGACATCCAAGAGCCGGCGCACAGTCCAAGCCGGCTCGCCATCGATGATCCGGGCAGGAGGCAGCGCCGGACCCGGAGCACAGAGGGGTGAGGTGTGATGCGGCTTTATCCGGGACACATGGAAAACAGGATGGATCTGCAGTGAGGCCGGAAGCTGAAGCCTCACTGCGGCTGGACTGATGACCTTAAGGATCCTGAAGGGACCGATGTAACGGTCCTGTAGTTTGGGGGAGTCCACTTTCAGGGGAATGTCCATGGTGGACAACCACACCTCCTGCCCTGGCCGATACGCAGGGGCCGGGGTCCGCCGACGGTCTGCATGGGCTTTTGCCCTCGTCCGGGCCTTTAGCAAAGCAGAACGGGCGGTGCGCCACACCCGACGGCACTTCCGCAGGTGGGCCTGGACCGAGGGCACACCGACCTCTCCCTCAACCACCGGAAACAACGGGGGCTGATACCCCAGCCACACCTCAAAAGGGGAGAGGCCGGTGGCTGAAGACACCTGGCTGTTATGGGCATACTCGATCCAGGCCAAATGGGTACTCCAGGCCGCCAGGTGCGCGGCTGTCACGCAGCGCAGGGCCTGTTCCACCTCCTGATTGACCCGTTCTGCTTGCCCGTTGGTCTGAGGATGATACCCGGACGAGAGACTCACCGTGGCCCCCAGTTCCTGGCAGAAGCTCCTCCAGACTTGCGAGGAGAACTGGGGACCGCGATCGGAGACGATGTCTGTTGGAATCCCATGCAGCCGGCCGACGTGGTGGACCAGGAGGTCCGCTGTCTCCTGGGCAGTGGGGAGCTTCGGGAGGGCCACGAAGTGGGCCGCCTTGGAGAATCGGTCCACTATCGTGAGGATGGTGGTGTTGCCCTGGGACGGCGGGAGGCCCGTGACAAAATCCAGGCCGATGTGGGACCAGGGGCGATGAGGCACAGGCAGTGGCTGGAGCAGTCCCGATGCCCTGCAGTGGTCAGCCTTGCCCCCGGCGCAGGTGGTGCAGGCCTGGATATAATCCCGGACGTCGGCCTCCAGGGACGCCCACCAGAAGCGCTGCCGGACAACTGCCATGGTCCTGCGCACCCCTGGATGACAGGAGAACTTGGAGCCGTGACAGAAGTCCAGGACTGCAGCCCTGGCCTCTGGTGGGACGTAAAGTTCGTTCTTCGGCCCAGTTCCGGGATCCGGGCTCCGTGCCAGGGCCTCCCGGACGGTTTTCTCTACGTCCCAGGTGAGGGTGGCCACGATAGCGGACTCCTGGATGATAGGTTCCGGTGGATCCGACACCTCCGTTTTGACTTCGTCTTCATGCACCCGGGACAAGGCATCCGATCTCTGGTTTTTGGTCCCGGGACGGTAGGTGATCCGGAAGTCAAAACGGCCGAAGAACAGTGACCAGCGGGCTTGCCTGGGGTTCAGCCGCTTGGCAGTCCTGATATACTCCAGGTTCCGGTGGTCAGTGAAAACCGTGAATGGCACGGACGTTCCCTCCAACAGATGTCTCCACTCTTCAAGAGCCTCTTTCACCGCAAGGAGTTCTCGATTGCCGACGTCATAGTTCCATTCGGCCGGGGTCAACCTGCGGGAAAAATAGGCACACGGGTGAAGGACCTTATCGGCCTTTCCGCTCTGGGATAGCACGGCTCCTATCCCTGAGTCCGAGGCGTCCACTTCAACCACAAACTGGCGACTAGGATCGGGCTGCACCAGAACAGGTGCAGACGAGAAGCGCCGTTTCAACTCCTTGAACGCGGCATCGCACCGATCCGACCAGGTGAAGGGGACTTTTGGAGAGGTCAGGGCTGTCAGGGGGATAACTACCTGACTGTAGCCCTTAATGAACCTCCTGTAGAAATTTGCAAAGCCGAGGAACTGTTGCAGCTTCCTACGGCTGGTGGGTTGGGGCCAGTCTCTCACCGCCGCAACCTTGGCCGGATCAGGAGCGACGGAGTTGGGGGAGATGATAAACCCCAGGAAGGACAAAGAGGTGCGGTGAAACTCACACTTCTCGCCCTTCACAAACAGCCGGTTCTCCAACAACCACTGCAGGACCTGACGTACATGCCGGACATGAGTCTCAGGATCCGGAGAAAAGATGAGTATATCGTCTAGATATACGAAGACGAATCGGTGCAGGAAATCCCGCAAGACATCATTAACTAATGCTTGGAACGTCGCGGGGGCGTTTGTGAGGCCGAACGGCATGACCTGGTACTCAAAGTGACCTAAGGGGGTGTTAAATGCCGTCTTCCACTCGTCTCCCTTCCGGATCCGAACCAGGTGATACGCATTTCTAAGATCTAGCTTAGTGAATATCTGGGCTCCATGCAGGGGCGTGAACACTGAATCCAACAAGGGCAACAGGTATCGATTACGAACCATGATTTCGTTCAGTCCCCTATAATCAATGCATGGACGAAGTCCGCCGTCTTTTTTACCCACAAAAAAGAAACCTGCACCCATCGGGGAGGTGGAATTCCGGATCAACCCGGCGGCTAAAGAGTCCCGGATGTAGGTCTCCATTGATTCGCGCTCAGGTCGTGAGAGGTTGTACAGCCTGCTGGACGGGAACTCAGCGCCTGGAACCAAATCAATGGCACAATCGTACGGACGGTGGGGGGGAAGGGTGAGCGCCAGATCCTTACTGAACACATCCACAAGGTCATGGTACTCCCCCGGCACCGTCCCAAGATTGGGCGGGACTCTGACCTCCTCCTTAGCCTGGGAACCGGGAGGAACCGAGGAACCTAAACATACCCGATGGCAGGTTTCGCTCCACTGAACCACTACCCCGGACGGCCAATCGATCCGGGGATTGTGTTTTAACATCCAAGGGAACCCGAGAATCACACGGGAGGTGGAAGGAGTCACAAAAAACTCGATCTCCTCCCGGTGGTTCCCTGACACCACCAGAGTTACTGGTGGTGTCTTATGTGTGATTAGAGGGAGTAGGGAGCCATCTAGTGCCCGCACCTGCACAGGCGAGGTAAGCGCCACCAGAGGGAGCCCTGCCTCCCTGGCCCATCTGCTGTCTAGCAAATTCCCTTCAGAGCCCGTGTCCACCAGTGCTGGGGCCTTCAGGGTTAAATCCTCATAAAGGATTGTAACTGGGAGTCGTGTGGCGATATGGGTATGTCCCACGTGAATGTTTGGCCCACCCCTAACCCAGTTTCTAGGGGCGGGCGTTGGTGTTTAACCGCTCGGGGCAGTTCCTCACTTGATGCTCTATTGAGCCACAAACAAAGCACGCTCCGCGGACCAGCCTCCTCTGTCTATCTGGTGGCCTAAATGTGGCCCTGCTCGTGTCCATAGCTTCATCAGCAGGGGGGGCTGTAACCACACGGAGCGTAGAGGCCGTGGAGCGTGGGGAGGGCGGAACTCGGTCGGAACCGGAAGGGAGAGGGACGGCGCGTGCCCGGCCACGCCCTTCGTCTCGCTCCCGACGGCGTTCTTCTAACCGATTGTCTAATCGTATAACGAGATCAATAAGCCCGTCTAAATCCCGCGGTTCGTCCTTGGCCACCAGGTGCTCCTTCAGGACCAACGACAGTCCGTTTACGAAGGCGGCACGGAGGGCAGTGCTATTCCAGCCGGACCCCGCAGCCGCGATGTGGAAGTCGACTGCATAAGCAGCTGCGCTCCGGCGCCCCTGTCTCATTGACAGCAGCACGGCTGAAGCGGTCTCTCCTCTATTTGGGTGATCGAACACTGTTCTGAATTCCCTCACAAACCCATCATATGTCAGAAGGAGCCGTGAATTTTGCTCCCAGAGCGCTGTAGCCCAAGCGCGTGCCTCACCGCAAAGCAGATTAATCACATAAGCTATCTTACTAGCATCAGTCGCGTACATGACGGGACGTTGTGCGAAGACGAGCGAACACTGCATAAGAAAGTCCGCGCACGTCTCCACACAACCCCCGTACGGCTCTGGAGGGCTTATGTATGCTTCAGGGGAAGGTGGGAGGGGTCGTTGAACGACCAGTGGAACGTCACTGTTGCGCACAGGATCGACAGGAGGGGGAGCCGCAGCAGCGCCCTGAGGGCGCGCTTCCACCTGCGCGGCGAGAGCCTCCACCCTGCGGTTAAGGAGGACGTTCTGCTCAGTCATTAGATCCAACCGAGCCGTAAAAGCGGTGAGGATTCGCTGCAACTCACCGATCATTCCTCCTGCAGACGCCTGTGCGCCCTGCTCTTCCATTGGCCGTTCAACAGCCGGTTGACGCCCCTCGGGGTCCATGACGTTGGCCGAGATATCCTGTTGTGAAAGTGTAGGAACACGGACCCACAACAGGGGGCGCAAATGAACGGACAATGGAGGTAGCCAAATAACAACACTTTAGTGTTGTGACAAAAAGCACAACAAACACAACAGATTACAACAATAGACAAGAAGTCAATTCACACAATGTGTCACGTGGGCAGGCTCGAAGATAAGAGACGTCTGTCCAAAGCAGAACCGGAACCACACGATTTCCTCCGCCACCGAACCCCGGGAATACTGGAGCATATACTGGATGAAAGGTACATCCAGGTTTTGGAGCAACACATGCTGCCATCCAAGCAAAGTCTTTTTCAGGGACGTCCCTGCTTATTTCAGCAAGACAATGCCAAGCCACATTCTGCACATGTTACAACAGCGTGGCTTCGTAGTAAAGGAGTGCAGGTACTAGACTGGCCTGCCTGCAGTCCAGACCTGTCGCCCATTGAAAATGTGTGGCGCATTATGAAGCGCAGAATACGACAACGGAGACCCTGGACTGTTGAACAACTGAAGTCGTACATCAAGCAAGAATGAGAAAGAATTCCACCTAAATAGCTTCAACAATGAGTGTCCTCAGTTCCCAAAAACTTGAGTGTTGTTAGAAGGAAAGGTGATGTAACACAGTGGTAAACATACCACTGACCCAGCTTTTTTGTAACGTGTTGCAGGCATCCATTTCAAAATGAGCAAATACACGTATTTGCACAAAAACAAAGTTTATCAGTTTGAACATTAAATATCTTGTCTTTGCGGTGTATTCAATTGAATATAGGTTGAAGAGGATTTGCAAATCATTGTATTCTGTTTGTATTTACATTTTACACAACGTCCCAACTTCATTGGAATTGGGGTTGTACATCAGGAAAATTATCAGACATAAAACATGCAAAATCAAGATGTAAAACTAAAAATCCCTAAGTGATCTGCTGTGGCAGCTCCAAGCAAAACTGGGAGCCGCCTAAACAAAGACGGCAAATGGTAAACCGACTACATTATATAGCGCTTTTTCATCTGCATCAGATGCTCAAAGCGCTTTACAATAATGCCTCACATTCATCCCGATGTCAGAGTGCTGCCATACAAGGCACTCACTACATCCCGGGAGCAACTAGGGGATTAAGGACCTTGCCCAAGGGCCCTTAGTGATCTTTCGGTCAGGCTGGGATTTGAACCAAGGATCACCACTAGACCATCACCTCCCCTGATGCAAGCAGGTAATTAACAATTACAAAACCAAATAAATAATTCTCAAGTTATACAAATTATTGCCCCCCCAACCCATCCAAACTTTGAATAGAAGTAATTTCTTAAATATGGAGGGTTTTTTTTCCTCTTCTTGTCACTTTTAAATCAGGATCTTTAAAAACTATTTAATGACATCACCTCAGGCACATTTTTATCTTTTATAACAATCTGTAAACACTAAATAAATATGAAAGCAATGCTACCACCAATTCTGAATGTTTGTTGCCAAACCATCTAAAGAAGTACAACCCCTGGCAAAAATTATGGAATCACCGGCCTCGGAGGATGTTCATTCAGTTGTTTAATTTTGTAGAAAAAAAAGCAGATCACAGACATGACACAAAACTAAAGTCATTTCAAATGGCAACTTTCTGGCTTTAAGAAACACTATAAGAAATCAAGAAAAAAAGATTGTGGCAGTCAGTAACAGTTACTTTTTTAGACCAAGCAGAGGAAAAAAATATGGAATCACTCAATTCTGAGGAAAAAATTATGGAATCACCCTGTAAATTTTCATCCCCAAAACTAACACCTACATCATATCAGATCTGCTCGTTAGTCTGCATCTAAAAAGGAGTGAACACACCTTGGAGAGCTGTTGCACCAAGTGGACTGACATGAATCATGGCTCCAACACGAGAGATGTCAATTGAAACAAAGGAGAGGATTATCAAACTCTTAAAAGAGAGTAAATCATCACGCAATGTTGCAAAAGATGTTGGTTGTTCACAGTCAGCTGTGTCTAAACTCTGGACCAAATACAAACAACATGACAAGGTTGTTAAAGGCAAACATACTGGTAGACCAAGGAAGACATCAAAGCGTCAAGACAGAAAACTTAAAGCAATATGTCTCAAAAATCGAAAAATGTACAACAAAACAAATGAGGAACGAATGGGAGGAAACTGGAGTCAACGTCTGTGACCGAACTGTAAGAAACCGCCTAAAGGAAATGGGATTTACATACAGAAAAGCTAAACGCAAGGCATCATTAACACCTAACCAGAAAAAAACAAGGTTACAATGGGCTACGGAAAAGCAATTGTGGACTGTGGATGACTGGATGAAAGTCATATTCAGTGATGAATCTCGAACCTGCATTGGGCAAGGTGATGATGCTGGAACTTTTGTTTGGTGCCTTTCCAATGAGATTTATAAAGATGACTGCCTGAAGAGAACATGTAAATTTCCACAGTCATTGATGATATGGGGTTGCATGTGAGGTAAAGGCACTGGGGAGATGGCTGTCATTACATCATCAATAAATGCACAAGTTTATGTTGATATTTTGGACAATTGAAAGGATGTTTGGGGATGATGAAATCATTTTTTCAAGATGATAATGCATCTTGCCATAGAGCAAAAACTGCAAAAACATTCCTTGCAAAAAGACACATAGGGTCAATGTCATGGCATAGGGTCAATGTCATGGCATAGGGTCAATGTCAATGAGCAGATCTGATTTGATGCAGGTGTTAATTTGGGGGATGAAAATTTACAGGGTGATTCCATAATTTTTTCCTCAGAATTGAGTGATTCCATATTTTTTTCCTCTGCTTGGTCTAACAAAGTAACCGTTACTGACTGCCACAATCTTTTTTTTCTTGATTTCTTATAGTGTTTCTTAAAGCCAGAAAGTTGCCATTTGAAATGACTTTAGTTTTGTGTCATGTCTGTGATATGCTTTTTTTCTACAAAATTAAACAACTGAATGAACATCCTCTGAGGCCGATGATTCCATAATTTTTGCCAGGGGTTGTATATCCACCTGTTGGAACAGTAGTGGTTTTTGGTATGGGCGAACCGGACAGCCACCCAGGGCAGTATTTATTGGCAAGAGCAGTTAAAAGGGAGCGGGATGGTTAGTGGGCTAAAATCTGCTACACCTTATGTTTCTTCCAAATAACGCACATCTCATTCATAATATTATGAATACAGGCCTATAATACCTGCACATTTTCTTGAATTGTGTGAAATGGTTAATAAAAATAGGTGACACAAAATGATTATGTGGTCACGTGAATGGGGGGGGCACGGCGGCAGAAAAGGATTAAAGCCAGGTGGCCAATTTAGGAAAAAAGAAAAGAAGAAAATGCGCAAAGGATAAAGGAGAAGAAAACAAACAAAGGATAAGGGTATTCAAATGTGTTTTCTCTGTATCCATGTTATAATGAAGGGCTAATGCTAATTGGTCGTGTAACGTGTTTGTTAGCATTCTTGCTATGATGTGTGCTAAGTTGGTATGCTTATACAACAATAATTCAGTCTTAAGTCAGACATCTAATTTCACAATAAAATTTTACTCAAAATGGTCAGAGAAATTGTCAGGCTTTTTAAAATTATTATTTTACACACTGCTAAATGGCATAAACTGGACTCTGTCACTACCACTACTAATAACAATAAATTATTTATGAGACATTGTGAAATAAATTGGCTGAAGATGAGTTACAGGTACAAAAAATAATTAACTAGTGCAAACATAAATTTCTTTTATTTTTGGGTGGATATTTTAGGGAAGAAATCTCAAATATTAAAGTAGTAATGTGTAAAATTAACATGCTTGAATAGAGGAATGAATCATGCTTGCAACAAAACTGTTACAAGTTCAGTGATATCCATAATTTGGGACAACGCTGGGGCCTGTAATTAGCCAATGGAATTTTCATATCTGTAGGTAGTTTCAAAGATGAACAGTTGCCATTTGCTACAACTCTATTTTGTGACAAAGCATAGTTTAACCAGTCATAACTAAGACTTTGCCAAGCATAGAATTTGAGACAGTAACCAAGTTGCTTTACTGACATCAAAATCCTGCGGTCTTTTGATGTCAATTGCAATTTCAGGGGCACTTCTAAAATACTAAAAACTTTTTTTTAAATGGCTGTTTGTGCAAAATTTTGTGGGTTTTTGAGGGGTACGTGGGGGGCCTCGCCCGTGGAGTAATTCAATGTAGAACCGCCACTGTGCTAAAGTTTGCAGTGAAAAGTTTGTTTACTCCAATGTGTAAATGGTCAACAGTGACACACACGTAGCCCTGTTCTGCTGGGAGTCGGCTGGCTAAAGTAGGCGCACACTTACAGTATAAGTGCTGTTTTGGAGGGTTGTGTCCGTTCCCGGCAAAGCTGTACAAGTGTCTCCATTCAACTCCGTCAAACTACGCCGCTCCCTCTGCTGGCTCCTGGGCGGTCCTCCAGACAACTTCTCTCCCAAATTTAAACTCCTGCCCAGAGCTGAAGACAACAGTCCAAGCGCAAAAAAACACCTGGTGAACATCATGTTTACCACGAGGCCAACGTTTACTCTCGGCACCAGCGAGAAATAGGTCGTCTCTAACAACAGTTAACTCCAGATGCCACCAAATCCATCTTCTAATAAAGCCCATCCACCGCAGCACGGGATTGGCTAGGACCAGAACCATCTGCCAGATCATTGGACGACCAGGAACCTTCCTCATCCGAGGGGCAGCACTCTTTTCTGGTGTTACACTGACCCCTGGTGGAAGGACTGCGCCAGGACCGACAACCGATTTTTATTGTCAATGTGTTTGATTCTAGAAACGCCACATAAAGCCACAAATCAGTATGTGGGAAAACATTTCTTGAAATTAAATACTTCATGTTAATGCTCATAATGAGCATTCACTGGCATGCAGCTGAAGCATGTCCTAAACATGTTCAAGTTTATCAGAAAAATACTGTATAACCAACAAATTTCACTTATTTACATAATTGTGAATGCTTCAAACATTCGAAAAATTTTCTGATGCACATTCAGATATTGAAACTTTAGTATTTCCAAGTCTGCCTTGATTTGCACAATCTGATGCTTGGTCACATGATTTTTGTATAAATTGGTTAGTCTATAAAATGTGTAACAATCGCAGTAATTTCCAGCCCCCATTGTATATCATCGTCCAAAGATATCTGATGTATAGTTGGACGTCATATATGCAATAATGTAGTATCAAATATGAAGTACAGAATCATCAAATGCTGGAGGGTGCACACAACACTGAAGAGTTGAACCAAAAGTTTGTCATTTTTACTGATAAATGCCCCCTGGACGCCTCGCTGGAGAGGTGTTCCGGGCACATCCCATTGGGAGGAGGCCCCGGGGAAGACCCAGGACATGCTGGAAGGATTACATCTCTCAGCTGGCTTGGGAACGCCTTGGGGTTCCCCCGGAGGAGCTGGGGAAGGCGTGTGTGGATCGGGAGGTCTGGGCGGCATTGCTTGAGCTGCTGCCCCCGCGACCCGACTCCGGATAAAGTGGAAGAAAATGGATGGATGGATGGATGAAGTCTCAGAATTTTGCCATTCCAGTGGCAGAGCTGACCAAAGGTATAACAAAATATGGGAAAGGTCTCAGCATAAACAAAGGTTGATTGACAAATGCTGCTACATGCAGAATTGTAAGATTGCCAGAATTTAAAATAAAATAAAGTATTAAAAATAATTATAGCCAGCATTTGGCTCCCCAAATTGCCTTAAGTACAGGAAAAAACGTTAGATTTTTAAAAATTTCTGTGGAGCGGCACACGCCCCCAGACACCCCCCCCCCAGTAGCATGCCGACAATACTCGTACAGCCAATCCCAACCACCACTCCTTCACCTGAAGCCAGATCCTCCCCCGCATTTTCTCCAATACCATCTTTTTTCTTCAAATATGTGACAAATATCACAAAATAACTGTTTTTTACATTTTGCCTACATATTATTACCATGCTGCAGTGTCTCTCTGCTATAAAATGGACAATTTTTCAATCTTCCACAGTGCACCCATAAAGTATTCACAGCGCTTCACTATTTCCACATTTTATGTTACAGCCTTATTCCAAAATGGAGTAAATTCATTTTTCCCCTCAAAATTCTACTCACAACACCCCATAATGACAACATGAAAGGTTTTTTTTTTTTTGCAAATTTATAACAAAAAAAAAAAAAAAACTAAGAAATCACATAGACGTAAGTAGCTATTTAACACCCTGCCACCACCATGCTTCACTGTAGGGATGACACCTGGCATTCACGCCAAAGAGTTCAATTTTTGTCTCATCAGACCAGAAATTTTGTTTCTCATAGTCTGAGAGTTCTTCAGGTGTCTTTTGGCAAACTCCAGGCATGCTGCCATGTGCATTTTGCTAAGGAGTGGCTTCTGTCTGGCCACTTTACCATCTACTCTTCTGGAAGGTTCTCCTCTCTCCACAGAGGAATGCTGGAGCTCTGACAGAGTGACCTTCGGTTTCTTGGTCACCTCCCTGACTAAGGTCCTTCTCCCAAGATCGCTCAGTTTAGACAGAAAAAAAATGAATTTACTCCATTTTGGAATCATTCTGGGACATGACAAAATGTGAATACTTTCCAGTTACACTGTAGCTTCACTCATTTCATCACTAAGAACTCTTGAGATTTGTTTTTGTTGTTGGGGTTCCTCCATGATGTCATTTCCTTACTCCCAACACAGGGAGTTGGGGATATTTTTGAATACAGTATCAACTGCAAAACAAAGTGTAGACTTAAACCTAATAATGTGGTCTTTATCTTTCATGATAACATGCTCTGTTAGATGTCAATATACTAGTATTCAATAAAGGGAAGTACAACGGGTGATTGAGAAGTTTTGAGCCTGACCCAGAAAAAGTAGGGCGTGGTTCTCCATCTTTTGCATTCGGAGAAACCAAGAAGGCATCCAATGAGTCAAAAATTTCACACAATCTTGAGAAATGTTGATTCTTAGAATGCAAAAGATGGAGAACCACACCCTACTTTCTCTGGGTCAGACTCAAAACTTCTCAGTCACCCTTGTAAATATTACACAAGCACAATTTTAACTCTGAAAGGTAAAAAAGAAAAAGAAATTTTCTGAATACAAGAGTTTAATTGCCGTATTGATTAGTAACAAGAAGTACCCCATCCCCACCCCCCAAACAATTTTCGTGCGGCTCCGTTCTAGGCAAAAGACTCAACAGAAATTAAAAGACAAGAAGTAAATTAGCAGACTACAAAGAAAAAACTCTTATGCAATCCAAAAATTGTGACTGTAGTCTGAAGGACACTGTGCTGATGGTAAATGATGGCTGCGTTCTGAGCCCAGGTATACGTCTACGTCCTCTCTTCTGTCCAGAACTCAAATCAAGTCTTTCTGCTCTAGATGTCCTTGATAACATCCTCCAGCTCCTCTTTAGAATACATGTGGAAGGTTTTCCCAGGCTCTACTGTTGCCAGCTGTGAAAATGAGATAGAATTAAGAGACACTTTCAAAATTTCAAAAATATTAAATCTTGCAGTCTGCCACCAATTTATAACTGCATACAGCAACTTAAGACAGTTTCCCATTGTTTATAAGCTGATTAAATTGAAATTGAATTGAAAGTGAACAACATAAAGTAAATAAATGTGAAATTGGTTACTGGATCCTTAAACTCTGGACATAAATAGGAATAAACAAAATCTGTAGTTTTTGTCAAAAGCATTTCCTTTCAGACACTACTGGCATGAATGTCTTTCCATACCTCTGAGCTGAGCTCTTACAGCTGGCTTGCTGCACATGTAATTCATAAAGAATACAGCACGTCTCATTTTTAGTCGATTGTAGTTTCTTGTCTGTATTACAACATTTGTAGAGAGGTGTCATTTTATTTAATGCAGTGATTCGTTTTGAAGTTATTAATTCCGACCGGACTCGGCAGAGAGCTGCGTAGCGTTTGAAGCTGTGCCAACAGAACAGAGGACGATTCTCATTTCTTGACTGCAACAAGAGTCCCAGTTAGTTACTTTAATCCACACAAAAGTGTCTCACAATATTTTAATGGCTTTGAGAGGGGTTAAGAAGCGGACTTGTGCTTCTGAAAAGCAGCCAATCAAAGAACCAACAAGCCAGTGGATTGAAGCATTGCTTCACTGGTTCACGCTTCAAAGTGGACTCGCGCTGCAGAAATGGTTGATTACAGACCCGCTGCAGGGTCTGTAATCAACGTAGAGGAATTATCATGTTCCTGACAAACACCCTCAAAAACAACGACCGCTCTGAAAGACCGATAAGGGAATCGTTAAGCACAAAGGCTATCGGTGGACATCAGTGGAACAAATCATTTCTTAACGATACTCGAAAAGAACCGGTTCTCGACATCCAACCCTAGTGCTGAACCTCATTTTGTACCTCTGTTACTGGGCATGTCCACACTGCCTGTCTGGTACACGTGAGGGGTTTTTAAACAGGAATACATTGCAATGCGGCAGGACATTTTGTCCAATGTGAGTGAAAATCGATTACACAAAATCCACTATATACAGTGTTTATTACATGGAAAACCACACAAAAGCATTGGGACTTTTGCATTTTTCCTGTGAGTGCAAATATCCAGTTTATACAATGATGGTTTAGGCAAGTTTTACTGTATAATCTATTTCTATAGGAGATTTACAGCGGTCAGTGAACAGTGAGTCTTTGAACTACACAAACTGCCTTGTGCGTTGCCTGGTCAATATTTTCACCCCACTGCAAGAAATCACCCACCACTGACTTCACAAATAACACAATCAGCACTCACAATCATAGGGTGAAGATTGTTGCGTTTGACATTGTATGTGGGTGACTGTGATCGTGTGCGTTATATCAAAACTTTGTGATGAATGTGTTTGTGTCAGTGCGATAAGCAAAGAACATAACATTTCATGGCGCCATCCCAGACAGAGATACGAAGACCTTGGTTTTATCAGTTTATATTGTACGCAAATGACATTTTTTTGGGCATGCACCAGGCAAAGCTGTCAGGTCAAATCCAGTCTGTACCATTAAGTGGTCTGAGCAGGCGTCATGGAACATTCCATCCAACACCCCTATCTGCACAAATTACATCCGATTTATTAATTTTTGTGTTTCAAAATGTGTCATGTCACAAATGTTTTGAACATGTTCAAAAATATCGATTTTTCTGTTAATCTACTTTTAACTGTATAATTTCAGAAATCAATGTTCTCCTTGTAGATGAAACGGGTATGTCACAGCGACATTTATTTCATCCTGATATCGTAGACTTGCTAGAAAATTATAGAATTACTTTTAAAATAAGGGAAATTTCAATAGAACAATGAATTTAATTATTAAATGCAGGCCAAATTTATGAATCAAATCAATTTTATTTATATAGCGCCAAATCACAACAACAGTTGCCCCAAGGCGCTTTATATTGCAAGGCAAAAGCCATACAATAATTACAGAAAAACCCCAACGGTCAAAACGACAACCTATGAGCAAGCACTTGGCAACAGTGGGAAGGACAGTGGGTCAATAAATTCTGAACAAGTGCAGAGCTTTATGACATTTTATATGGGAGGCATCTGGCCTTTAGGCCAGCACTTTGACAATCCTTGAAACTACAGAGAAACAGTGAACGAACCTCAATGTTGGTGGCGTTGAGCTTTTCCTCCATCACCTGCTTCAGGATGGTCAGAGATGACTTGATAGCGTCTTTTAATGTCATGGACTATCAATTACACACACACACACAGAGACAGAGAGAGAGAGACAGAGAGACAGAGAGAGAGAGAGAGTCTTCAATTTGGTGTTTATACACTGCATCCAGAAAGTATTCACGGCGCTTCACTTTTTTCACATTTTGTTATGTTACAGCCTTATTCCAAAATGGAGTACATTCTTTTTTTTCCCTCAAAATTCTACTCACAATACCCCATAATGACAACATGAAAAAAGTTTAGTTTTTTTTTTGCAAATTTATTAGAAATAAAATAAAATAAAAAAAAAAGAAATTACCTGTACGCAAGTATTCACACCCTTTATTCAATACTTTGATGATAAACCTTTGGCAGCAATTACAGCCTCAGGTCTTCTTGAATATGATGCCACAAGCTTGGCACACCCATCTTTGGGCAGTTTTGCCCACTCCTCTTTGTAGCACCTCTCAAGCTCCATCAGGCTCACAGCCATTTTCAGATCGCTCCAGAGACATTAAATTGGATTCAAGTCTGGGTTCTGGCTGAGCCACTCAAGGGCATTCACAGAGGTCCTGAAACCACTCCTTTCCAATCTTGGCTGTGTGCTTAGGGTCACTGTCCTGTTGAAAGATGAAATCTCACCTCAGTCTGAGGTCAGGAGTGCTCTAGAGCAGGTTTTCATCCAGGATGTCTCTGTACATTGGTGGATTGATCTTTCCCTCAATCCTGACTAGTCTCCCACTTCCTGCTGCTGAAAAACATCCCCACAGCATGATGCTGCCACCACCATGCTTCACTGTAGGGATGGTGCCTGGTTTCCTCCAAACATGCCTGGCATTCACATCAAAGAGTTCAATCTTTGTATCATCAGACCAGAGAATTTTGTGTCTCATGTTCTTAGAGTCCTTCAGGTGCCTTTCGGCAAACTCCAGACAGGCTGCCATGTGCCTTTTAATAAAGACCCTTTCACACCGGAATAACAGAGTTGTGTAATGCGGCGTACAGACTACGCTGAGTTTATGCAGCCTTCTGTCAAGTTTATGGGTCCTACGTGACAATACAGCGAGGGACGCAAAGGGGTCCGCGAAATGTATGCAAAAAATTATGTTTCATTTTCGCTGACGAGTACTCATAAATATGTCAACTGTGTGGTTAATTTTCTTTTATTTGTGGACTTTCAGCATAGAGTACCGGATGCAGTGCTCTACACAAGTCTACACAACACTATCTTACTGAACGTAAGTCTATGTAATACTGCCCTACTGTACACCTAATTCAAAACTGTCAAAAAGAAAGGTTTTATCACCTAAAATAAAAAGAAAAAAACAACTGCACATTTGACATATTTATGAGCACTAGTCAGCCAAAATAAATTTGCACAGAATTGTAAAACCATTAGCAACAGTAACTACCTTGTGGTAGACCTCCTGCAGAGAGCTCTGAGCTCCTTCAGATGCTGAGCCAATGGCCCGAGCGTCACACTGTACAAAGGTTCCTGACGGGTCCATGTGGTACCTGAATTTCCAAAGCATGAAAAATTAAGATGCAGATTCCTTATTTAATATGTATGAGGAAATTGAACATTGGTTAATTTTACATACAGCTGTGGTCCTTTTTCATCCACCCCTCCAAACAAAAGTGCAACACCGAAGGGTCGGCTCTGAGTAGTTCACATCACAAAACAGAGAAGTGGAATAAAAGGTTATACTAGTCTGAATAAAGAATAAAGTCTTCAGAGACTAGGTGAGTGACTAACCATGGCGCCTGGGTCTGCATCCTCCTCTCCAAACTGCAGCGCCAGATTGGACACGGCCTGAGTCACACTCTCCACCGTCATGGTCTCATTGTAAGTGAACCAGTGGTTCTGAGGAAGATGCACACAGTTTAGTTATACCTTAATCTGAAACTGAAAAAAGTGTGCATTATTTTAATCACTGTAATACCTGTGTTTCCACTCTTGCCTTGTCGATTAAAGTCTTAGCATCGGCTATCAAGCCGCTCATGGCACAACCTTTGAAGGGAAAAGAAAGAAAATTGACAAACTCAAGGCCTTACAAAATGCTCTTGCTCAGTGGCTCACATTTAGTGGGCTGAAAATACAGTAAAACTCACCTAAACTGTCATCGTATAGACCGGATACTCACACTCACCGGACAAAAGCGCCAATGTTTTTGTATAGTTTTCCATGTAATAAACACTGTATATACCGGATTTTGTATAACGGATTTTCGCTCACATCGGACAAAATGTCCCACCCCATTGCAATGAATTTCAATGAAAAACCCCTCGCATGTACCGGACAGAGCAGTCTGGATGTGCCCAGCCACAAGAGAAGTACGAAATGAAGTTCAGCACTGACACTCGCCGATTAAAAGAAAATGGGTACCATATTACCTTGATTAAAAGTCTGGGCATTTGTTTTTTTCAAACAGTCCCCGACTCGGTGTCGCCGACCAAACGCCCCCCACCATAAATTGGTCCACCCTGCCTTCATTGCGCATGCGTCATTTCAGAGCGTCACCAGCGATTCATCGATTATCACCTCGATTCTGCTTAAAACTGCACTCCAGTCATCATCTATCTCAGCGACAGGTATCTGAAGTTTTCGTACAACAATCATTTCCACATAAATTCAGCATTATTTCATAATAAAAGATAGGGGAAGCGATCAGAGTGCGACAGTAGTACTTCTGTGTCTGACATGCTGCTGCGCCTATATCATTTTAGAGTCACTAGCAACTCACCGATTATTGTCTCATTTCTGCTTAAAACTGACTTTAGAATGATTTAAGAGATTTTACTTTGTCATCTGATGGTTAATAATCACATTATTCCCTTTGATCACTATGAGTGTAGAAAGTCAGTCTCAGATGTACTGTTGAGGCCCAAAATGACGCATGCGCAGTGAAGGCAGGGCAGACCAATTTTTAGGGAGCCCCGTTTGGTCGGCGACACTGGCCCCTAAATGAGGCAGGCCTTTATTCAAGTCTGGCGATTATTAACAAAATGCCAAGGACCAAGTCAGCTTTTTCATTTAATTTTCTACGGAATAGCCCTTCAAGTCAAAAACAGTGGCAACAAAGCACCGTAGCTATGGCCTGTGTCAGACGCAGAGCGATTCAAGACACCCGCAAAGGATTACATGGAAGGAGTAAACTTTATCCCATCTTTGAAACCACTGAGACGTACAAACGGTGGACACAAGTCGTGCTTGTGGTCGACCAAATTTCTCCCACAAACATGTCAAGAAGGACAAATACAACATCTATTCCAAGTACTCTGTTGGTGAATCTGGGCCAAGTATTGAACATCCGGAGTTCCGGACCTTATTCCAGCCACGTTTCTCCCTAACCAAGTAAGTCATGTTTCCACGGGGGAGCTGCTACATGTCTAAAAGAGTGACTATTATTTTGGTATTTTCTCTAAAGTTATCAGTGGTATAGTGCTCGCAGCAGTAGACATTGCGTCAATTAGTGCGCCTGAATCATGCTCACTTCATATGCAAATAGCCATAATGTTGTTAAACCACATTTTAAAGCTATACATAATACCGTGAAACTGCGGTATTTTTGCCCACGGTTATCATACCGTCCAAATCTCATACGGGCTCATGCCTACCCATAAAAATGCCAATTAATGACATGTTTTTTTTTTTTTTTTTAACTACTGAATGCTGAAATTCAAAACAGATATATATATACATATATATGTGTGTGTGTGTGCTGTTAATTTAATTTGCCAAACAAATGATTTTCTTAAAAAAATTAAAATGCATTGTCATCATTAGTCACCAACTTAAGTCAGGAAACTTTCAAAGCTGTCACAGCTCAACAAACACTTCATACACTGTTTTTACTGATGCAACCATCATATCACTGTGGCTTTTATATCAACTTACTGAAAACTGTAGCAGTGAAAATACCTGCCACTATGTAAATGACAAAAGTATTTCTCTCACAATGAATTCGTGAAACATTACAAAACTATAATCACCATCTCTGCAAAAAAATCCAGACACTCATAATAATGGTACAACACGCTCATGCCTTGTCAACGCAATGCAGAAATATATTGCAGAAGGACTACAGTCCACAGCGCACATGTTACCGTGCACCTCTAACCATGCAGTGTAATATAAGCAGGAGCTGTGTACTGTATATAGGTTTTCCTTTGTGGCTGATGCAGAGCTCCATTGTGTGAGAAATTTATATACATATATACATACACACACAGACATACACTGTGTGTGCAGAGGTTTCACATTATGTCGTAATATGGGGAAAAACAGCATCAACCCCATCACAGTGGTTTTGAACATGGTCAAAATGCTGCACTACAGTTTCATACCACCAAGATGCATGCAGGCCATGCACACACTTTGCAAGAGGACTTGCGTTTCTGCCCAATCATGGCAAAACTCAGATTTATATTGCATCGTGTACTGAGTGGATGGTAGGGGTGCAGGGAGGGGGGGCGGGGGGGAAATCGATTCACGTCCAAATCGCGATTCTTATTTATTAAGATTCTCAATCGATCCAAAATGTCCAAGAATCGATTATTAAAATGCATTTTTTAAACATTTTCTTGCTTACTCGCTGTGTGAACTGTTTGTCAGGCGACGGCCCCTGTACTACAGCGTCCCCGCTAGGGGAAGGACCGGCGTGCTTCAAACATTCATGAGCTGCAGCTTAGCATGGCAGACGAAGAGCTAATTCAGCCAGCACCGTCTTTGCTGAAGGTAAATGTTTGGGCGCATTTTGGATTTTATTATTTGCTGCATAAGAAGGAGCTTGACATGACTTATGCAGTGTGCAAAACCTGCAAAATGAAAGTCAAGTACAGTGGTTCCTCGTTTATCGCGGGAGTTACGTTCTAAAAATAACCCGCGATGGGCGAAATCCGCGAAGTAGTCAGCGTTATTTTTTACAATTATTATAGACGTTTTAAGGCTGTAAAACCCCTCACTACACACTTTATACACTTTTCTCAAACAGGCTCAAAGTTCAAACCTTAGTAGAAAAATAAGTCCAGTATTATAGAATGAAACCAAAAGATCAAAACCTGTTTTCAGGCCCAAACATTTGTTTGAGAAATAAAAATAGAACATTTTCCAGATAAATAATTATGATGACTTTTAGAACTAATGAATTTAATTTTAACGATCAACCTACGAGGTTGGACACATAAGAAATTATTAATAGTGACTGACCAGTATTTCACAGTTCCTCTGACCGCGCGTCTTCATCCTGGCACCACTCCGCAGAGTCTTTTTCCACTGAGTCACACCTCGGTGCAGGTGTCTTTTTCCGAGTGAAGAACACAGTTATGGGTAGTTGTTGGCGCTCTTTTTTCTTCTGGGTGAGAAGATTCTTATAAACAGACACATGCAGAACACAATGCGCGTGCTCTTTTTTCGCTCACTGCCTCCGGTGTTACCGTTGTGGGACGGATGCGGGACCCACAAAGAATCCAAGTCATTAAAAAGATACAAACTTCTCTCAGTGGCCACGTAGCTCTGCAGCTGCGGTTACTGAGACCATGCAGCGCTGCGGATTTTTCCACAAGAATTCTATCCTTGCGGACTGTTGGAGTGCTCTGCATCAAAACAGCGAGCGTAGTCTCTGGACATGTTGCCAGATTTTGGCCGCAACTCCACATAGCAGACAGTGGGGCGGTGTGGGTGGCCCGCTGCAGCGCTTACCGAGCCCGCAGACTCGGTAAGCACTTCGGAGGCAGTGAGAGTAACCGCGGTGATGCCGACCGGCTCGCCTGATGAGGACGAAGAACACAATGTGCTGTTAAAAAACAAAACAAAAAAAAAAAAAAAGAAGAAGAAGAAGCATGCAAAATTGCACTAAAGAAAAATCCGCGAAAGTGCGAGGCCGCGAAAGGTGAACCGCGATATAACGAGGGACCACTGTACTTCGGAAACACTTCAAATCCACAAGCCCACATGCTACGGCATCACCCGGAGCTAAAAGAAGCGGAGCAGTGGTCTCTGCTGACCAATGACCAGCGCATACTACATCACTTCACTAAACTGCCAGCCAACTCTGAACGAGCAAAGCAGATAAGTAAATTTACATTTTTAGAATCTCTTGATTAACCTCGTTAGGCTGCATTTTCTTAAACATAAACATTTTTTAATTAATATAACTATTTCTCAGAGATCTTTTAATCGAAAATCGATTCTGAATTGAATCGTCACCCCAAGAATCGGAATCGAATTGAATCGTGAGTTGTTGTAAGATTCACATCCCTAGTGGACGGTCCAAGCCTTTGATGCCAACACCCAGCCCTCACTTGGTGCTACCACTTACCAATGTGACTGTCGATCTCTACAATCTTCTCAATGCTGTTCGGCTCCATCAGGGGAGAGGTAATTCTCTTCTCCACAGCCAGACACACCCCCTCCGATGTCTGGATACCGATGGCTGTGGAGCCCAACTGAAAGAACAAAGTCAAACCAAAGAGACACTGTTCAGTTCAAAATGCACAACTTTAAGTATACATCAACCACAATAGAAAACTTATTAGTCTACTATATAACAACAATAATAATTTATTATTATTATTGGCAGCATGGTGGCTTAGTGGTTAGCACTGTTGCCTCACATCAAGAAGGGTGTGAGATCACTTCCCACCTGTAGCCTTCCTGTGTGGAGTTTACATGTTCTCCCCGTGTTTGAGTGGGTTCCCTCTGGGTGTTCCAGCTTCCTCCCTCATCCAAAGACACGCACGTTAGGTGAATTGGCAGTTTTAAATTGACCCTAGCTGTGTGTATGGGCATGAATGTGTTTGTTTGTCTATATGTGGCCCTATGACAAACTGGCGACCTGTCCAGGGTGTTCCCCGCCTCATGCCCTATGACTGCTGGGATAGGCTCCAGCCCCCCGTGATCCTTAACTGGAGTAAGTGGCATAAAAAAGATGGATAGATAATTATTATTATTATTATTATTATAATACCCGACCTTACCCAAACCCTAACCCATTTAAGAGAAAGTGGAATGTAATGTCACAGCTGAGAAATCAGCACAGAGCCTCATTCCAAATCCAGAAGCTAGGAGAGCCCTTCCAGAAGTGGCTTCCAGCACCAGAAGCATAAAAATGTCCGTTTGGATCAACATGCTCATAATGTTCAGAACATAAACATCACAACTGCCATATTTGCTTGTAGTAATGATTGTGCATTCATTCAATTTCTATACCCACTTATTCCAATTAAAGGTCACAGGAGAGAGAACCCTACCCCAGCAGACACTGGGTGAGAGGTGGGGAACACCCATAGGCTGTATACATACTGTACAAAGCCTGTGTGATGCCACTTGTGGGTTTTCTATAGAATCGGAACAGCTGATATGAAGCCCATATCTGGGCATTGCCATGTTGACAGCAGTGGCAGCCCTGACTCTGGCTACATCACAACTAGGGACGGGTATTGATAAGATTTTAATCGATATTGATACCATTATCGATTCCGCTTATCGACCGATTCCTTATCGATACCTCTTGTGAATTTTCTGTGTACTAAAAGTAGGCTTTACAGGTTTTCTATGTCAACAACATTTTATTGAGTCTTAAAGAAAATAAATATGAAATTGGTCAATGGAACCTTAAACTCTGGACATAAACTTTGCATGGCGGATCCAGAGATCAACTCTGGACATAAATAGAAATACAATCTGTAGTTTTTGTCAAAAGCATTTCCTTTCAGACATTATTGGCATGAATGTCACTCTATACCTTCCTGAGCTCTTACAGCTGGGTGTGCTGCACGCCAGCATCAATTTAATTCATAAAGAACGTTTTAGTCTATTGTAGTTTATTGTCAGTATTACAAAGTTTGGAAAGCGGTGTTATTTTATTTAACCCCTTAATGCCCATCGTCGCATATATGCTACAATCTCTGACTCAAATATGCAACTTACCAAATTGACCTGTATGCCTGTTGTCGCAAATTTGCAACATACCATCATTATTATTATTATAACATTATAACATAAAGTCATTACCAGAATACCCAATATTACTATCTAGTTTCTGTGCAAAAGTGAAATTAATAATCTCAACATTATTTACCATCTACTTAAAGGCAAAAACACACACAAAACATTTTTTTATATACAGCTATATAAATTCAGGCGTTAAGGGGTTAAAGCGGCAATTCGCTTTGAAGTTATTAATTCCGACCAGACTCTAACTCGACTCAGCAGAGAGCGGCGCATCGTTTGGAGCTGTGCCAACAGAGCAGAGGACTATTCTCGTTTCTTGACTGCAACAAGACAGGAGTCCCAGTTAGTCACTTTAATCTGCACAAAAGTGACTCACGATTGAAATATTTTAATGGCTTTGAGAGGAGTTAAGAAGCGTAGTTGCCGCTTCTGAAGAGCAGTGAGTTAAAGAACCAAAGAAGCAGCGGATCGAAGCAATGATTCATTGGTTCAAGCTTCAAATCATAGTCGCGCTGCAGAAGCGGTTGATTACAGTCACTGCAGGGTCTGCAATCAACGTAGAGAAATGATCATTTTCCTGACAAACACCCTCAAAAACAACAGCCGCTCTGAAAGACCAATAAGGGAACTGTTAAGCAAAAAGGCTATTGATATCGGTGGATCGAATCAATTCTTAATGATACCCGTAAAGAACCAGTTCTCCATACCCAACCCTAATCACGACAAACCCATAAATGGATACAAGAGGTGGAGTACAGTTGTGTAGCGAAAGAAGCCTGAACGCACCCCCAGCTTTAAGTCCAAACCAGCTAAGGTAACAGGCTAACCTCAGATCAGATGTTTATTAAATCATTTTTGGAGACTGTGCAGTGTTTTTTATAAAGGCTTGCTTTGGCGTTGACATTAAAAGTGATAAGCTGTTTACTTTCTCGCGCATTAATGGGACTTAAGGGATGATGCTTCCGACATCTGCTGAAACTGCTAACGCCATTAGCATACACCATTAAAGAAAGATGAGAATTTTCACAAAAAGCGAATATGGCAGCAGGTAGGGACATCTTACATGATCCATTAGGACATTTCACCACACAAGCCATTAACTATCTATAGAGACCAAAACTTTTTTTTTTTTTTAGCAGGCAGAAAACATGTTCATTTCTGCTATAAAATCAGACATTTTAATATGGACTTGAAAGGGAACCTGCTCACTTTTGGAGCCAGCCTCAAGCAGCCAGTCAACGAACTGCAACTTTTTCTTTTTCCAGGTTGGTGTCGTCTGAGACCACTGAAGCTTACTGACTGGGTACACCCTGGACATGCTTGCAGTCTATTGCAGGGCCACATATACACAGATAAATACTTTCACACTCACACCTACTGTCAATTTAAGATTTTCCAAATCACCTAAGCTGAATGTCTTTGGAAGTGAGAGGAAGCTGGAGCACCCAGCGGAAACCTGGTGTGAGGAGCTCAGCACTCCCCCTTCTGACGCTTTGGGAAAAACAGCACCAGCCCCATCACAGGGGTTTTGAACAAGCTCAAAATGCTCCACTGCGGGTGATCATTCTAGTTGAGTGCTGAGTCCCTGACACTGGATCACAGGAGCTTCTCGCTGTGAGGCAGCAGTGCTAACCACCATTGTGCCGCCTTTGATTGCATATGCCCTTGTTAAATAAACAAAGACAACAAATAAATAGTTAAGCTTAGCGACCCAATAAAGGGACCAGTGAGCATGTGTATGGAGCAAGCAATTTCAGAAATGTAATTTTTATGCACAAATGTTGAAAACTAAATCCTGTGTCACATGTGTAAAGGTCAAACCGCTTGCGCCAGGTGACCTCATGATCGGGACATGTCCATCTGTGTCCGGTGTGAACAGTGGACACAACAGTGGAAGACAAGAATCCTTTTTCAGTAGGAATTTTTACATGGGAAATTCCAAAATCCCACTTTGTCTGAAATGCAACAAAAGTCACCTGAAGTGATCTAGCGTGCACTCACTTTTATAGCCTCTATGGCATATTCAACCTGGAACAATCTTCCTTCAGGAGAGAACGTGTTGACCCCTCTGAAAGACACAAACAGTGATCGAATCAAGCTGCTTGGAAAAACAGTCTGACCTGGTTCAATCAAAGAATAGAGTATGGCCAACTGAAAGTGAAAATAAATATGCAGTCAGCTAAGTACCTATAACTGAGCAAGAAAGTTGCAAGGATGAAATAGTCATTGAGCCGTCACATGGCTCTTTGATGCATTAAACTGTTCATTTAGACATTTGAACGATAAAGCAGTTTGATACCTACCTGTCATATTCGGATCTTGTCAAAAACATATTTTATGAGCTGCAAAACACAACGCGGATTCATGTGAGACTCATCATCTCTGTCAAACAACCATAAACAGAAAAAAACTTAATGATAATTTCACTTCAAGTTCCTGAAACTAACAAGGGAGCTAATGTTAGCTGTAGCAGGCGTGCTAGCTAAATGACGCGGCTAATCACTAAAATAAGTACACAGAAACTGCTCATATCAACGTCAAATGTCCACAAGGACAATCAATATTCACAAAAAGCACAAATACATTAATAACTACACTGCTTCAAACTGCTACGCTTGCTAAACTCACTTACCTTCAGCAACAAACCCTTGAATGAGTTTGCTTGTTTCAGAAAAAAAAAGTCCAAAAAAAGAGTGTTACATCAAAATGTTCCGACTGTCAACAAACGACGGAGAGAAATGTTCCGCATGTCATCGACGGAGTCGAAACGTTGTACAACCCCTGGCAATAATTATGGAATCACCGGCCTCGGAGGATGTTCATTCAGTTGTTTAATTTTGTAGAAAAAAAGCAGATCACAGACATGACACAAAACTAAAGTCATTTCAAATGGCAACTTTCTGGCTTTAAGAAACACTATAAGAAATCAGGAAAAATAATTGTGGCAGTCAGTAACGGTTACTTTTTTAGACCAAGCAGAGGGAAAAAAATATGGAATCACTCAATTCTGAGGAATAAATTATGGAATCACCCTGTAAATTTTCATCCCCAAAACTAACACCTGCATCAAATCAGATCTGCTCGTTAGTCTACATCTAAAAAGGAGTGATCACACCTTGGAGAGCTGTTGCACCAAGTGGACTGACATGAATCATGGCTCCAACACGAGAGATGTCAATTGAAACAAAGGAGAGGATTATCAAACTCTTAAAAGAGGGTAAATCATCACGCAATGTTGCAAAAGATGTTGGTTGTTCACAGTCAGCTGTGTCTAAACTCTGGACCAAATACAAACAACATGGGAAGGTTGTTAAAGGCAAACATACTGGTAGACCAAGGAAGACATCAAAGCATCAAGACAGAAAACTTAAGGCAATATGTCTCAAAAATCGAAAATGCACAACAAAACAAATGAGGAACGAATGGGAGGAAATTGGAGTCAACGTCTGTGACCGAACTGTAAGAAACCGCGTAAAGGAAATGGGACTTACATACAGAAAAGCTAAACAAAAGCCATCATTAACACCTAAACAGAAAAAAACAAGGTTACAATGGGCTAAGGAAAAGCAATTGTGGACTGTGGATGACTGGATGAAAGTCATATTCAGTGATGAATCTCGAATCTGCATTGGGCAAGGTGATGATGCTGGAACTTTTGTTTGGTGCTGTTTCAATGAGATTCATAAAGATGACTGCCTGAAGAGAACATGTAAATTTCCACAGTCATTGATGATATGGGCCTGCATGTCAGGTAAAGGCACTGGGGAGATGGCTGTCATTACATCATCAATAAATGCACAAGTTTATGTTGATATTTTGGACACTTTTCTTATCCCATCAACTGAAAGGATGTTTGGGGATGATGAAATCATTTTTCAATATGATAATGCATCTTGCCATAGAGCAAAAACTGTGAAAACATTCATCGCAAAAAGACACATAGGGTCAATGTCATGGCCTGCAAATAGTCCGGATCTTAATCCAATTGAAAATCTTTGGTGGAAGTTGAAGAAAATGGTCCATGACAAGGCTCCAACCTGCAAAGCTGATCTGGCAACAGCAATCAGAGAAAGTTGGAGCCAGATTGATGAAGAGTACTGTTTGTCACTAATTAAGTCCATGCCTCAGAGACTGCAAGCTGTTATAAAAGCCAGAGGTGGTGCAACAAAATACTAATGATGTGTTGGAGCGTTCTTTTGTTTTTCATGATTCCATATTTTTTTCCTCAGAATTGAGTGATTCTATATTTTTTTTTCCCTCTGCTTGGTCTAAAAAAGTAACTGTTACTGACTGCCACAATTTTTTTCCCTGATTTCTTATAGTGTTTCTTAAAGCCAGATAGTTGCCATTTGAAATGACTTTAGTTTTGTGTCATGTCTGTGATCTGCTTTTTTTCTACAAAATTAAACAACTGAATGAACATCCTCCTGGCCGGTGATTCCATAATTTTTGCCAGGGGTTGTACTAACATGTTACTCGGTGAGATTCTTTCTTTCTTTCTTTCTTTCTTTCTTTCTTTCTTTCTTTCTTTCTTTCTTTCTTTCTTTCTTTCTTTCTTTCTTGCATTATGGTTGTATTATTTTATTTTGGTACTATTTGCCCCCAGTCTGTTGATTGCTTGAGTTTATTTAGTAAAATAAAGTACAAAGTGAAAGTACATATGTAATTGCACATTAAAATACACGGATAGCACAATAAATTGACAAACACTTGTTTTCATTGTGGTCGGGTGATTCTGTGACCCACAGAAAGGTGCATGTAGGATCCAAATAAATATAAAATGATTGATGGGATGGATTTATCATCACAAAATGGACCTACCAGAATATTTTTATCATACAAGCTATCGGCCACTGGAGGTCGCGTATGAGCCTTAAAATTGTTCTCAAGGGTCTTTTTCAGATAAAATTTACTTTTAACCACAAGGGAAGTTTCGCTGTCACAGTAGCTCAAAAGTAAAAAAAAAACAAAAAAAAAAACGTAGGTAACGGGACAAGACAGCTATTGCACTGTTTTAGAACCTTAGACCTCAACAGTTTTTAGAGGAACTCATCCCTTTTATTTTCTGTTACTTACATAATTTTTTAATGTTAATTTACTGTCTTAATGTATTCATAAATTGTTTAGGTTCTTGTTATCATATATATACTGTTATTATTAATGTTATTATCATCATCATCACCATCATTATTATTATTTTTTATTATTACTTCTATTTTGTCATTTGATTTTTAAATGGACCACAATGGAAATAAGTGTTTTCACTTTCTTGTGTCATCCATGTATATTTAACGTAGTTCAATTATATTATGTACTTACATTGAACTTACTAAATAAAATCACACACACACGCTTTTAATATGTAGCTGATTTACTGCCCCCTGCTGCAATGGTGTGTGAGTCCAGAATGTAATTATCACATTGTTCAGTGCTGTTCCTATCAACTATACTCATGCACACATGCAGAGTTTTGTCTTTTCTGCATTCTGCTGCAAGCAGGTGCTTTTAATTTTACACACCCACAAACTAAGACAGTGGCAGAAGACATCAAACGCAGTACACCTTTCAGTCATGGTACCGGCAACATGACACTTAACTAAACTGACTAAACCAATTGAACTACAAAAACACTCTAAATCAATAACACTAACAACACTGTTAAACTAACATGAACCACAATAACAACATTTAAAACCCCAAAACCCAGAACTTCCATGGTGCTCCCCAGGGTGCTGGATGTTGGGTGGAAACATCCATGCACTGTAAGGAGTTATGTGTCTTAACAGCAGTAGTGTCTATCTCCTCCTGTGGACAGCTGGGTATCTAAAGGCAGGTAGGGGATATGTGTTGGTGGCTTGGCTCTTATTCCTATCATTGAGCAGGCTTCTCAGAGGTATTTGGCTGTGGATGGCCTTCTTGGATCTTTATCATGGTTCCATTTGGCTTGTGGGATTCTCAGGTATTTGTAGGTGTCCAGTATTGTAGTCAGTCCAGGCTGTATTCAGGATGGTCTGCCTGCTCTTCAAGTCTCTCTCTCTCTCTCTCTCGCTCTCTCTCTCTCTCTCTCTCTCTCTCTCTCTCTCTCTCTCTCTCTCTCTCTCTATATATATATATATATATATTGCTGTTTTATATATGATATAATTTTCTCTGATATATAGATCATATTGATACTCTCTCTCTCTCTCTCTCTCTCTCTCTCTCTCTCTCTCTCTCTCTCTATCTATATATATATATATATATATATATATACATATATATATATATATATATGCTTTTAGAAAATATCATTCCACAGAGACAGCTCTCACTAAAGTGGTGAATGGTCTTCTGCTTACAATGGATTCGGACACCACTACGGTTCTGTTGCTGTTAGATCTCAGTGCTGTATTTGATACAGTAGATCATCATATTCTACTTGTTAGGCTGGAAACTCACTTTGGGATTACTGGGAGTGCCCTTGCATGGCTGACGTTATACTTGACCAGTCGTTCTCACTGTGTTTTGTACAGTAACACTACCTCTAACCTTAGTGAAATGAAATTTGGGGTTCCACAGGGGTCTGTCTTAGGCCCTCTGCTTTTCTCCCTTTATATAGCACCCCTTGGGCACATATTGCGGCGTTTTGGGATTACCTTTCACTGCTATGCAGATGATACTCAGTTATACATGCCGATAACTGCTGGTAATCTCGTTCATATAAAATCCTTAGAAGATTGCCTTGCAGCAGTGAGAAGTTGGATGTCTAGAAACTTCCTACTTTTAAACTCTGATAAGACTAAAATGATGGTTCTTGGTCCAGTGAGACATCGGCATCAATTTGGCATTTGACCAGTTAACAGTCAGCCTCGGCTAGTGTGTCATACATCACACTGACAAAGTGAGGAACCTTGGGGTCATTTTTGATCCTTCGTTGTCCTTTGGCCTCCACATTAGAAATATTACTAGGACTGCTTTCTTCCACCTGCGAAATATAGCAAAGATTCGTCCCATCCTGTCTATGGCTGATGCTGAGACCCTGATCCATGCATTTATCTTTTCTAGATTGGACTACTGCAATGTTCTATTTTCTGGTTTACCGCAGTCTAGCATTGGGGGTCTCCAATTGGTTCAAAATGCTGCAGCCAGACTTTTGACACGAAGCAGAAAGTTCGACCACATTACACCCATTTTAGCATCCCTTCACTGGCTTCCTGTCCCAGTGAGATCAGATTTTAAGGTTCTGCTACTAACCTATAAAATTATTCATGGACTGGCACCTCCCTACCTAGCTGACCTAATTAAACCTTACGTACCGGCCCGGGCTTTACGTTCTCAGGGTGCAGGAATACTTTGTGTCCCTAAGGTGAATAAGACCTCTGCGGGTCACAGAGCTTTCTCTTATCGTGCCCCTGTTCTGTGGAATGATCTCCCTGCGTCAATAAAACAGTCAGATGGGCCGGCCACTAGCCCTAAACTGGTGCCGGCGATCACCTTAGTATTTCTGTTTTTTTTTTTGTTCTTGTTGTTTAATGCTGGCAAATTATACAGTATTTTTTGTCTTTCTGATGCCTGATTCTGATTTTTCTCTCTGTTTAAGGTGCAGCTCCATCCAGAGATGGGAGTTGTATTTGTGTTGGCGATCCCCCTGTCCTGTGCGCCAATAGCATTTCTTGTATATTCGTCCGTGAATTGTTCTGTGAATTGTTCTGTAATTTATGTTTGTAGCATGGCCCAAGCAGAGGGTCACCCCTTTGAGTCTGGTCTGCTTGAGGTTTCTTCCTCAGAGGGAGTTTTTCCTTACCACTGTTGCTCTGGGGGTTGGTAAGGTTAGACCTTACCTGTGTGAAGCGCTTTGAGGCAACTCTGTTGTGATTTGGCGCTATATAAATGAAAATAAATTGAAAATTAAATTAAACTGAAATATATATTGCTGCTTTATATATAATATAATTTTCTCTGATATATAGATCATATTGATAATCTCTCTCTCTCTCTCTCTCTCTCTCTCTCTCTCTCTCTCTCTCTCTCTCTCTCTCTCTCTCTATATATATATACATATAATTTTTTGTTTGTTATTATATTATTAGTAGTATTATTAGCTGTAGTAGTACTAGTAGCAGTAGTAGCATAATTAGCTTCTTTTTTCCTGCACAAATTCCTCTGAACAGATGAGCTACATAACTGTCATGAGCTGTATCTTCTTTAAATAACTATGTTCATTTTGTTGAAGGAAAATAAAAGTTAGCCTAAATTTTTCTGCTGATGGGTTGTTTAGAAAAGTGAAAGAAAGAAAGAAAAAAGAAAGAAAGAAGGAATGTGTAATAAGGTTGGGTTTGAGGAGGTAGTGGTGTCATGTTTCATTTCCCGGGTGGGTAAAACATTTAGTTGGGTCCAGACAGTTCAGAAGCAGCCGCACAAATGGAACACATCTCCTAACAAGTAAATCCTGCAGTTACTGCGGATGGATAATACACAGGACTTATTGTCTTACATTCAGCGCCAACTGCCAGGTGCACAGCTTTGACAGTCTGTGGGTAAACTGTCATTATGAATAGAGAAGATATCATTTTTCAAGCTCTCCTCTTGATCCACAGTAAGTAAAAACTTTGCTTTGTGTGGCACCATTTTTTTGCAGGTGCACATAACTTTCCTGAACTGTCACAATCTGCAAAACTATAGGTGGTATTTAAGAATTATCAATAGTTTGTAGATACAGACAGTTATTTTGAAGTTGAATTTGCCATATAGAATTTGCTCTTTTTGTTTTAAAGGGGCTATATGTTTGATATTCCTTAAGAAGCTGAAAATCAAAATCACAATTTGTGTACCATTCACAGTTACCTGTGAAAGGTAATCAAAACAAACTGTTTGTTTTGACAATCAACAAACAAACAAAAATCTACCTTTTTCAGCCAATGTTCTACATGCAACTTTGAACTGGGTCTGGAACTATAGGTGATCCTCCAACCTACTGGTAACTCTTTTCTGGGGCTGTTGGAAGGACAGGCAGCAAACCTTTACAGAACTTAACATTAGAAAAGATCTGTTTTTGTGGGAGTATCTCTGTTGTTGATTTCCATTAGAGGACAGCTGGAATGCTGTTTAGATTCTCATCTCTGTAAAGAAGCTTATGAAGAGACCAAAGAGTCTTTTCTCTGGAGAGTCAGGCCTGGTGTGGTGCTGAGGGTTCATCCACTGCAAGACAGTGCACTGCAAGTGTACAGGTCCAAACATGAGACAACTCATGCAGGTGGGTACCTGGAACATCTTTATTCTCAGCAAAGATGACTGTCTTCCACTGCGATTGAGGGACTTTGGAAACAATACTCACTGAGGTCTGCAGACCTGGAAGAAGCCAGATTTCAGTTGGTGAACACACCTACTTTTGGTTTGGTTGCTCCAATGGTCAGTGTTCCAAGGGTATGGCAGTTGATGTGATGCTCCTTTTGATAGTGGTAGATGTCAGGTCAGGTCATGTCTGGGAACATGTGTTGGTGCATTGTGGTGTTGTGCCACATCCACAACACAATAGAACTGTACTGGGTGCTGGATGACAACCACCCAAGCAGACAGCAGGTCCATCCCAAAGTTCCTGCTTCTGCATTCCTTCGGTGTCTCATCTATTGTCACGATGTGTACTCAACCTGTGGTTGGTGATGTCTCAGTGAAGGAGACTTTTTACTCACCACTTCACACTATGATTGATGACTGCCCCAGAGGTGACACTTTTTTGGCTTTTGGTAATTTCAGTGTAACCACAGGTACTGACTGTCAGAGCTCTGTTATGAGGTCTGTATCAGTCTATATGGATCTGGTAACCCTGGTGAAAATAGCTCAGTGTTCCTTGAATTTACAAACAATCAATCAATCAATCAATCAATTTTTTTTATATAGCGCCAAATCACAACAAACAGTTGCCCCAAGGCGCTTTATATTGTAAGGCAAGGCCATACAATAATTATGTAAAACCCCAACGGTCAAAACGACCCCCTGTGAGCAAGCACTTGGCTACAGTGGGAAGGAAAAACTCCCTTTTAACAGGAAGAAACCTCCAGCAGAACCAGGCTCAGGGAGGGGCAGTCTTCTGCTGGGACTGGTTGGGGCTGAGGGAGAGAACCAGGAAAAAGACATGCTGTGGAGGGGAGCAGAGATCGATCACTAATGATTAAATGCAGAGTGGTGCATACAGAGCAAAAAGAGAAAGAAACAGTGCATCATGGGAACCCCCCAGCAGTCTACGTCTATAGCAGCATAACTAAGGGATGGTTCAGGGTCACCTGATCCAGCCCTAACTATAAGCTTTAGCAAAAAGGAAAGTTTTAAGCCTAATCTTAAAAGTAGAGAGGGTGTCTGTCTCCCTGATCTGAATTGGGAGCTGGTTCCACAGGAGAGGAGCCTGAAAGCTGAAGGCTCTGCCTCCCATTCTACTCTTACAAACCCTAGGAACTACAAGTAAGCCTGCAGTCTGAGAGCGAAGCGCTCTATTGGGGTGATATGGTACTACGAGGTCCCTAAGATAAGATGGGACCTGATTATTCAAAACCTTATAAGTAAGAAGAAGAATTTTAAATTCTATTCTAGAATTAACAGGAAGCCAATGAAGAGAGGCCAATATGGGTGAGATATGCTCTCTCCTTCTAGTCCCCGTCAGTACTCTAGCTGCAGCATTTTGAATTAACTGAAGGCTTTTTAGGGAACTTTTAGGACAACCTGATAATAATGAATTACAATAGTCCAGCCTAGAGGAAATAAATGCATTAATTAGTTTTTCAGCATCACTCTGAGACAAGACCTTTCTGATTTTAGAGATATTGCGTAAATGCAAAAAAGCAGTCCTACATATTTGTTTAATATGCGCTTTGAATGACATATCCTGATCAAAAATGACTCCAAGATTTCTCACAGTATTACTAGTGGTCAGGGTAATGCCATCCAGAGTAAGGATCTGGTTAGACACCATGTTTCTAAAATTGGTCCTAGCACAGAACCTTGAGGAACTCCATAATTAACTTTAGTCTGTGAAGAAGATTCCCCATTTACATGAACAAATTGTAATCTATTAGACAAATATGATTCAAACCACCGCAGCGCAGTGCCTTTAATACCTATGGCATGCTCTAATCTCTGTAATAAAATTTTATGGTCAACAGTATCAAAAGCAGCACTGAGGTCTAACAGAACAAGCACAGAGATGAGTCCACTGTCCGAGGCCATAAGAAGATCATTTGTAACCTTCACTAATGCTGTTTCTGTACTATGATGAATTCTAAAACCTGACTGAAACTCTTCAAATAGACCATTCCTCTGCAGATGATCAGTTAGCTGTTTTACAACTACCCTTTCAAGAATTTTTGAGAGAAAAGGAAGGTTGGAGATTGGCCTATAATTAGCTAAGATAGCTGGGTCAAGTGATGGCTTTTTAAGTAATGGATAATTACTGCCACCTTAAAAGCCTGTGGTACATAGCCAACTAACAAAGATAGATTGATCATATTTAAGATCAAAGCATTAAATAATGGTAGGGCTTCCTTGAGCAGCCTGGTAGGAATGGGGTCTAATAAACATGTTGATGGTTTGGATGAAGTAACTAATGAAAATAACTCAGACAGAACAATCGGAGAGAAAGAGTCTAACCAAATACCGGCATCACTGAAAGCAGCCAAAGATAACGATACGTCTTTGGGATGGTTATGAGTAATTTTTTCTCTAATAGTTAAAATTTTGTTAGCAAAGAAAGTCATGAAGTCATTACTAGTTAAAGTTAATGGAATACTCAGCTCAATAGAGCTCTGACTCTTTGTCAGCCTGGCTACAGTGCTGAAAAGAAACCTGGGGTTGTTCTTATTTTCTTCAATTAGTGATGAGTAGAAAGATGTCCTAGCTTTACGGAGGGCTTTTTTATAGAGCAACAGACTCTTTTTCCAGGCTAAGTGAAGATCTTCTAAATTAGTGAGACGCCATTTCCTCTCCAACTTACGGGTTATCTGCTTTAAGCTACGAGTTTGTGAGTTATACCACGGAGTCAGGCACTTCTGATTTAAAGCTCTCTTTTTTAGAGGAGCTACAGCATCCAAAGTTGTCTTCAATGAGGATGTAAAACTATTGACGAGATACTCTATCTCACTTACAGAGTTTAGGTAGCTACTCTGCACTGTGTTGGTATATGGCATTAGAGAACATAAAGAAGGAATCATATCCTTAAACCTAGTTACAGCGCTTTCTGAAAGACTTCTAGTGTAATGAAACTTATTCCCCACTGCTGGGTAGTCCATCAGAGTAAATGTAAATGTTATTAAGAAATGATCAGACAGAAGGGAGTTTTCAGGGAATACTGTTAAGTCTTCTATTTCCATACCATAAGTCAGAACAAGATCTAAGATATGATTAAAGTGGTGGGTGGACTCATTTACTTTTTGAGCAAAGCCAATAGAGTCTAATAATAGATTAAATGCAGTGTTGAGGCTGTCATTCTCAGCATCTGCGTGGATGTTAAAATCGCCCACTATAATTATCTTATCTGAGCTAAGCACTAAGTCAGACAAAAGGTCTGAAAATTCACAGAGAAACTCACAGTAACGACCAGGTGGACGATAGATAATAACAAATAAAACTGTTTTTTGGGTTTTCCAATTTGGATGGACAAGACTAAGAGTCAAGCTTTCAAATGAATTAAAGCTCTGTCTGGGTTTTTGATTAATTAATAAGCTGGAATGGAAGATTGCTGCTAATCCTCCGCCCCGGCCCGTGCTACGAGCATTCTGACAGTTAGTGTGACTCGGGGGTGTTGACTCATTTAAACTAACATATTCATCCTGCTGTAACCAGGTTTCTGTAAGGCAGAATAAATCAATATGTTGATCAATTATTATATCATTTACCAACAGGGACTTAGAAGAGAGAGACCTAATGTTTAATAGACCACATTTAACTGTTTTAGTCTGTGGTGCAGTTGAAGGTGCTATATTATTTTTTCTTTTTGAATTTTTATGCTTAAATAGATTTTTGCTGGTTATTGGTAGTCTGGGAGCAGGCACCGTCTCTACGGGGATGGGGTAATGAGGGGATGGCAGGGGGAGAGAAGCTGCAGAGAGGTGTGTAAGACTACAACTCTGCTTCCTGGTCCCAACCCTGGATAGTCACGGTTTGGAGGATTTAAGAAAATTGGCCAGATTTCTAGAAATGAGAGCTGCTCCATCCAAAGTGGGATGGATGCCGTCTCTCCTAACAAGACCAGGTTTTCCCCAGAAGCTTTGCCAATTATCTATGAAGCCCACCTCATTTTTTGGACACCACTCAGACAGCCAGCAATTCAAGGAGAACATGCGGCTAACAACAATTGGGTAATACGTGTTTCTGGATCTTGGTTGCAGCATCCAGAGTGCAACCACTGGACATGGTACTCCAGTAGTGGTGGTGGAACATGTTTTCATTGAGAGATGCCCACTGCATAATTGCAGGCTCTACAGAAGCACCTTGTTTGGAAAATCTGACCACAAACTTGTATCTCTACTCTGAATTCCCACAGACTGGCATCTTCTCAGTTTCTGAGATACTGACACAATAAATGACCCAAAAGCAACGTGGAGGTTCTTCTGCAACAAGACCAGGAAAGCTGCCAGTTATTGCATTAAAGATGCTAATGTTCATGAGTAGGTACGAGGGGTGATTGAGAAGTTTTGAGCCTGAACCAGAAAAAATAGGAAGTGGGTCTCCATCTTTTGCATTTTGAGAAACCAACATTTCTCAAGAATGTGCGGCTCCATCCAGAGGTGGAAGTGGGTGTCTTCTTCTGCAAGCCTCCCGTCCTGGACACCAACATGGGCTCCCAAAAATTTCCTGTATATTTGTATTGTCAACTGTGTTGGTAGCATGGCCCAAGCAGAGGGTCACCCCTTTGAGTCTGGTCTGCTTGAGGTTTCTTCCTCAAATCATCAGAGGGAGTTTTTGCTGACCACTGTTGCCTATGTGCTTGCTCTAGGGGTTGATGAGGTTAGATCTTACTTGTGTGAAGTGCCTTGAGACAGCTTTGTTGTGATTTGGCGCTATATAAATGAAATAAATTGAATTGAAAAATAAACTGAATTAAATGTGTAAAGTTTTGACTCACTGGGTGCAATGTTGTTCATTCACTTTGTTGCACTTTATTGATGTTATTCACAAATCTTTCAAAAGGACTTGCATTGTTTTAACCAACAAATGACTCAAATTAATTCCATTAAAATGATTATACTGTCCGCTGTTTCCTTTTCAGTCCCTGTGATCTGCCTCTTCACTGCAGGTGTGGTATTTAATGAGCGTGCATGCAGTTCTGCTAAGATAAGATGCAGTGTGTGTGTACAGTGTTTAAAGAGTCTCACTCCTCTCTGACCCTCAGTGTCAGGCCAGTCTGACAGCAGCAGCAGTGTGGTGATAGCAGGGTATAATGTGACTGCAACCTCTGGGTCAAACGTGGTTCTGCAGTGTATGAGTGGACGCATGGTGTGGACCAGGGACAGGCTGAGAGACAGACAGAGGGTGGTGCACTGGGACTTGTACCGGACCCGTCCAGAATACTCCATGGAGAGGGTCGTCGACATGTATTCTGCAGGGGATCAGAGAATCTACAACTCGTACAACCAGGGTAGGATTGGCCTCAGCCCAGCTGCCTTCAGGGATGGAAACTTCTCCTTGATCATCAAAGGTAAAACTTCAAACACACTTTCTTTAGGTAGATGACTGGTTGTTCAATATGACTGAGATTTTATAAGTTTGTCTCATTCACTAGTGTGTTTATCCTATGATAATGTTTGTCTCTTTAAACACCTTTACCAATGATTTTGCACATTTTCTGGTCATATTATACACTTTTTCAGCAAGACGATATAGGTCACCAGGTGTCTTGAACACCAGTAATAAAGGTTGTCTACAAAAATGGATCACAGACTCTGAAGTAATACAGCCTTATAAACACCAATGTTTGAGAATTTGGGAAATTAATTGTTTGTGTGCTTACTATTTTAAATAGAAGGGAGCTACTCCTTGCCATGCCCCCTTTCTCCTCTCTACACTTTGGCAGTGTGTCACACATAGAATATAGATACAGTGGCTCAGTGGGTGTGACTTACAGGAGGAGGAGTTCAGATATGGACGTTGTGACATGGCATAGAAGACAAAAATAAGTAATTTCAAGTATAAATTTTGCTTGTGATTAAGTAGTTGCTGTATGCACAGACGTAATTTTAAGAGTTTGAGAATGATTCATATAAAACTACAACAATAATTAATGGCAAAAGGTAGGTATAAATAATTTTACATAATATGATCCTTTTAAGTACAAAGTGCATTAAGGAAAGATTTGTTGCTGCTTCATTAAAGTTAATTTCAATACCACTGAAATTATATTATTATGGAATCACTACCAGCAGTAACAACACCGCATACACTTTATAAAAGACATTCTCCAGTTTCTTAAATGAACAACCTTGAGTGAAAATTGTGACATCAGCACAATAATATATCAGTTCAGTATCTATATACCTACATATTTTATAAACACTACCCAGTTTAGAGCCCGTGGATCCCCATGGGCAACATGCTAGTAATGAATTAAATGGCTACCAGTGGCTGCTTACGACAGGAAATCAATGGAAAAGTAGGATATAACTTATGCTCCTATGACTTTACCTGACAATTATTTGCACCTTGATGTTTCTGCATGGATCAGTAGATGTGACTATGAATGACAGAGGCCTGTACTCATGTAACCTCCACCATCTCTACTGCCACTTGTATGAGACAATCCGAGTACAACTCAACATCACCAAATCACGTATGTATCATGCCTTGGTGCTCGTCATCACACAACAGCACTGTGCTTCTTTCTGCTACCAAGATCTTCAAGGCAGAGCAACTTTGAAATCACAATGGCTGATGTTTGTGTATGTTTGCCTCAAAGGTCGTAAAGAGCAGCGCTTCTGGGATGGGCAGAAGGCAGTGTATGTGGTTCTGCTTGGTAGCACCGTCGTACTGCCGTGTATCAATCGGCGGAATGTGTGGACAGACTGGACCACTGAGGAGGAGGACCAGCAGGTGTGTGTAGAATGTAACAGTAACTGAAAAGCAATCTGAGTCTTGATTTAGCTGAATGGGTAATGGAACACCTTTTCTGCCTTCACAGGTGGTCCACTGGGACCGTCAGGCTCCAGGAGTCCACCATGATCGTGCTGATCGGCTGGTGGACCTGTATGCCTCTGGAGAACAGCGCAGCTATGGACCAGTATTCCTCCAGAGGAAGATGAACATCAGCAATCAAGCCTTCTCACAGGGAGACTTTTCACTTACCATATCAGAACTTCAGGTAAGTCTGTGAGTGTAGAGGCTAGTACTTTCGCTCTCTCTCACTCTCTCATCTGCATTGTGGTGTGTTGTGTTTGACGCCTCCCACTTGCTCCCCTCGGGACAAGAAATCACGACCTCCGGCATGGGAGGTGGACGTTCTGTCCAGTCAGCTAAAACCCAGGCGCTGGCCTGAGTGGCCATAGTAACCTTTGGCTGTCGGGAAATTGATGCCTATTGACTACCACATGCACAGCGACTCCTGCTGGCCTCCGTCACATGAGCAATAAGTACAGAGAAAAAGAAAACAGTACCCACCACATTAATGTGATGAATATGAAAAAAATGATAGTTTTAGTAATGTTGTTAAAATATTGTCTTGGGTATATGCTTTGAGATTGAGAGGCACCTGGGAAGAGCTTGTGGAGTCATCAGGTCACTGGTGTTATCTGGTGATATCTTTGCAGGCAAATCAAGTCAAGTCCAAGTCTTTAGGGTCCTGGTGGCTGCCTGTCTTTCTGTATGATTGTGAGACTTGGATACTAACCAGTGACATAAGGCAATGACTGCATGTCTTTAGTATTAGGTGTCTCCGAAGGATCCTTCGGTACCACTGGAATGACTTTGTATCAGTTGAGCCATTACAAAAGGCACCTTGACACTTGCACGAATCCCAGCACACAATCTTGCGTGCCACGGAGTAAACTCTTCATAAACTGTGTGTGAACTGTGCACTGCTGCATATCAGTGCACAAAGAAAATTTTGAAATCCAAATTTCTGGCACAAATAAATTTCATGTCACTTGCGTGAACTAGTTGCGAACGTTGCGCAACCTATTCAAAAACACTGCATGTCAGCGTGTGTCACTGCGTGCAGGGCATCTGAACCTGAAATTAGATTATGAAGACATGTTACATCTATAATAAACATAACTTTACAGATACATTATCTAACTCATAAGAAAGAATGAACATGCAACTGTTTTACCAATCCATTATGACATATATATTATAAATAATTACCTTTGAGACAAGATTCCAAATGTGTTCTCCACCACAAGATGAGCACATGACAACCTGCAGTTGTAGATAATTTGTGATTCTGGGAGCAATGAGAGATGGTTTCATCAGCCAAGTTCTGAGAGCAAATGTGTCATTGGCTATGAAATGATATGGCACAGGCTTTATTTTATATAGCATGGTGTCAAGCGGGGCAAAGCAGGACGCGTTGGCAAGACGAATTGTGCGGCAGTGTGGGGATCAAATTTGTGCAAGTGTCAAGGTTTCTTAAGAGAGACTAAGAGGAGGAGTGTCACTTGCATAGTCAAGGAGTGTCAGCTATGACATTTTGGCCATGTGGCCTGTTTCTGTGAGTGTGATCCAACATGCAGGCACCTGAGTGTTGAGGACCACAGTGGCTGGAGAAGACCAAGGGGACGCCCATATTTCACCTGGCTGTGGCAGATAGATGGTTATTTTAAAGATGTGGAAATGGATGTCTGCCTGGGTGGTTGCGGTAAAGTGTAGCACCAGTGCATGCTCCCAGAGTTGACTTGACTTGTACTGTGTCCTCCAAAAGTATTGGAACACTTGGTATTCCACACATTTTAATAAAAAATCGAAAAACAAACTTATTAGAACTGTGCTTCATCTTCCAGCCAAAACTCATTTAGATTACTCGCATTTTCCACAACTTAATTGGTTACCGGTAGAAAAACGTGTAACTCAGTTTAATTTACGTAATGTTCATCACATTGTTCATGGTAACTGTCCTAAATATTAATTTTTTTTTATTATTTATTTATTTGTTTAAACCGTTTTTATTATTTTTTATTTATTTTGATTTTATCTTGTTGCTAATTGTGTTGTTTAGGGAAGGAGCACAATGTAAATAAGTCATGTGACTTTTTTGTATTATATCCTTGAAATTCCAGGAATTTGTATTAGTCATATGTTTTTGTTTACGACTTGTATGGAATTTCTAAGTAAATCAAATCAAAACAAATCTTCCTTAAACTCAAACTGAAAGCAAATCTCTACAACTTACAACATATAAATGAACTAAAAATATAAAAACCAAGATGATGGGTTGCATAAGTAATGGGCCACTTTTGTATAAGGGGATGGATACATGAACATTTCCAAGACACTGACTATGTCTTGGACTTTATTTACATCAGTTATGTAGAAATATAAACAGTATGGCACTCTGTGGTAAATCTGTGTGGCGTAGACAGTTCTCAAAAACTGAGTGACTGTGCAAGAAGGAGAAGAGTGAGGAAAGCCACCAAGACACCCAGACAACCCAGAAGAAGTTACAGGTTTCTCTGGCTGTGATTAGAGAAATTGTGCATAGTGCATGTTTGGCATTTTGTATCACCAGTTATACAGCTTCATGTGGAAGTGGTACAGAGGAGGATTTTCTTAAAAAGACCTGAAAGCTCAGCTCCATTTGCCAGAAGGTACATCTGAGATGCAAGCTTAGATTTGATGTTTTGGTGAAAGAAAATCCTGTATTTGAAATACCGAGTGTTCCAGTGCTTTTGGAGGGCACTGTATGTGCTTCCCACTGGGCTTGTGCCTGCTGAAAGTGTGTCAGCAGGAGAAGTTTGGATGAAAGTGTAAGAATGCAACATACGTTTTAAATTTTGGCCAAAGTAAAATAACAGGCAGAGCAGATGTTGGTTTAAACAAAAACGGCTCTTGGCCATGAGACACAGGTCTACAACAGGAAATAGAATGAAAACCCATAGCGGACAAAAACCGACGAGAAATCGAAAATCAGATTAGGATTAGCTGCGGAAGAGACAGGAAGAAGGAAGTAGAGGTATGACTGGAATGCGTCAAGAATGAAAACAGTTTTGTGTGGAAGATCAAAGTTCTCTCTATAACTACACTCTAAGAAATAAAATGTTGAATTTAATTAATAAAGTTAAGGTAACTTTTTCCACATAACTTTGTCAATTAAGTGCAAAACAATATTGGGATTTAAGTAATAATGTTTCATTTGATTTTATTAATTTCAACTACAATATTGTTTTGCACTTAATTAACAAAGTTATGTGGAAAAAGTTACCTTAACTTTTTCAATTAAATTCAACGTTTTATGCCTAAGAGTGTATGTTTCATTTCTTAGAGTGTATCTACAATACCATATCGGGTTTTGTTACTCTATTTCCTTTTTTGAGCTATTGCAGGTAGTTATGATAATACATTTTATTATTATTATGACTGATGATGATTATTATTATGAGGCAGCCAGTCTGCTGATGACGTCAGATCTCAGAAGCAGAGCAGGTTCTGTTGACTCCGAGTCCGCTTTGGAGTCAGGAACGGCATCAGGCGCAAATCCCGACGCGGGTCTGTGGCGACCCTGAACAAACGAGTAAATTCCCGTATTTGGAAATTAAGGACAACCTGCGTTGCTGACGAAACAAACATTTCTGAGACTTGGGAAAGTGGAAATAAGTTGTGTCACTTGGTGTCTCTTCTACATACAATTAGCTAAAACGCGAGTGCTAATATCACTTCCTCGTTAGTATAGTGGTCAGTATCTCCGCCTGTCACGCGGAAGACCGGGGTTCGATTCCCCGACGGGGAGCAAAAGTTTTTAGGTCTCTTTTTTTTTGGTCGGCATTCTGCTGTTGAACACGTTCCATTCTAATGGTATTACAGTTTTCCCCACTTGCTAAAACACATTTCTTGAAACCTCCACCCATTTTCTCAAAACACAGATCCAAACATTCAAACTGCATTCACAAAACCCTTCTTTCAAAATCAAACTTTCATCTCAAAATCAGTTATCCTGTGATCAAAACCAAACAATGTGTTCAGATCATACACACAGCAAGCCAGAATATATTCACCAAAGAGCATTCGTTAGACATAAAAGGTAAACAAAATACACAACCATGTTAAAAAGCAGTGTTTAGTGTGTGTGCTCAACATATCTAACACATATTTGGGGGTCTGACCATGCAAGGCTCTAAAAGTCAAAACCAAAATTTTAAAATCATTACGAAATGAGAATCAAGAAATGAGTTCAGGCCACTGTGAATTTGGTTCAGGGAATGGAGTTCACTGTTTTAGCAATTCAGAAAAGGAAAGGACACAGGGTGACATATAAGAGTGGAGGATTGTGCACACAGGTGGACTACGTTCTTTGTAGGAGATGCAAACTAAAAGAAATTGGACACTGTAAAGTGGTGGCAGGAGAGAGTGTAGCTAGACAGAATAGGATGGTGGTTTGTAGGATGACTTGAGAGGTGAAGAAGAAGAAGAGAGTTAGAGCTCAACAAAGGATCAGATGGTGGAACCTGAAAGAGGAACACTGTTGTGTGAAATTCAGTGAGCAGGTGATGGAGGGGAAGCAATTTTGGACAACTGGAAAAGTATTGCAGATGTGGTGAGGAAGACAGCTAGGAAGGTACTGGGTGTGACAGTTGGACAGCGGAAGCAAAACAAGGAGACTTGATGGTGGAACAAAGATGTCTAGGAAAGCATAAGGAAAAAGAGGCTGGCAAAAAAGAATAGTGATAGTCAGAGAGATGAAGAAAGTAGATTAGCCAGACAAAGTTGATTGACAAAGGGACAGAGCTGGAAAGGATGTGCAGCAGGTTAGGGTGGTAAAGCATGCAGATGTTAATGTGCTGACAAGCGAGGAGAGTGTGTTGAGAAGGTGGAGGGAATATTTTGAGGAGCTAATGAATGAAGAAAATGAGAGAGAGACCAGGCTGGATGATGTGGAAAGAGTAAATCAGGAATTACAAAAGATTAGTAAGGATGAAGTGATGGCAGCTCTGAAGAGTGGAAAGGCAGTTGGTCCAGATGACATTTCAGTGAAGGTATGGAAATGTTTAGGAGAGATGGCAGTGGAGTTTCTAACCAGATTGTTTAAGAGGCATTAAGCTGATTAGCCACAGCATGAAGTTATGGGAAAGAGTAGTAGAAGCTAAGCTTAGACAACAGGTGAAGAAGATCTGCAAGCATCAATTTGGTTTTATGCAAAGAAACAGCACCACAGATGCAATGTAGAAGCTGCATTCTGTGTTTATGGATTTAGAGAAAGCTTATCACAGGGTGCCAAGTGAAGAGTTGTGGTATTTTATGAGGAAGTCTGGAGTGGCAAAGAAGTATGTGAGTGTAGTGCAGGACATGTACAAGGATCGTGTGAGAGCGGTGAGATGCGCAGTAGAAATGACAGACTCATTCAAGGTGGAGGTGGGATTACACCAAGGATCAGCTCTGAGTCCTTTCTTGTTCACAATGATGATGGACAGGTTGACGGATGAGATCAGACATGAGTCTCCATGGACTATGCTGTTTGCAGATGACATTGTGAATTGCAGTGAGAGTGTGGTAGAGAGGTGAAGAAGAAAGTGCAGGCAGGGTGGAGTGGGTGGAGAAAGGTGGCAGGAGTGGAGAAGGCAGGAGGCAGAGCTGGAGGTGTTATGATTCTCTTTGAGAGTGATGAGGATGGACAGGATTAGGAATGAACATATCAGAGGGACAGCTCAGATGGGACAGTTTGGAGACAAAGTCAGAGAGGCAAGACTGAGATGGTTTGGACATGTGTAGAGGAGGGACAAATGGGTATATAGGGAGAAGGATGCTGATGATGTAGCCAGCAGATAGGAGGGGAAGAGGGAGGCCAAAGAGGACGTGCTGAGGGCGTGCATGTAGGTGGTTTGTGTGACAGATGAAGATACATAGGACAGGGTGAGATGGAAACGATTGATCTGTTGTGACAACCCCTAACAAGAGCAGCTGAAAGATCAGTAGGAAAATGTTATAGCATTGTAATATTTTACTGTAGCCTATCACACACACACACACACACACAATGTGTATGTGCATGTGCATAATTATCAGACAAGTTGTATTCCTGAGTATTAATTTTATTGTGGAAAAAAATCCAGTACTCAGAGTTAATCCAATATGTTGATAAACCTCAAACCTGAATGTTGAACAAAGGACAACTGAGTTTTTGTTTCTCAGCTCAGGCAATGTATAGTGAACAACAAAAGAAACACAAGTTTTTCTACAAACAGTAGGGAGCAGAGTAATTGTCATTTTGAGCCTACCACAGAGATGCAAATTATAAATAGTGAGTTTTAAGTCACACAAACACAACCACGGATGCTGGTGTGCACCTGGACAGAATTACGGAGGTGTGACATGTTTTGAGCAATGACTCTCTGTCGGTAACAATTAGGAGTGGTGATTTTGTTAGGGTATGAGGGGCCTATGAAAGCAAATGATAACAATTTGAAATTTGTTGCATTTTTGCCATGCCACACCTCAGTGAATTATTTTTTATTTCATTTACATAGCACCAAATCACAACAAAGCTGCCTCAAGGTGCTTCACACAAGTAAGGTCTAACCTTACCACTCGGACTAAGTGGGTTTGCTCCATCTCCCCAGCTGCCTGCCTCGGTCTGCCCAGGGATGATGCCTGAAGGCCGGCTTCTCCGTGCGGGTCGGCCCGCTGTCGCGGTTCGAGCGATATCCCACCAAGTCGTCAGTCCTCCCTCAGTCGGCGTCACTCCAAAAAGTAGCTGAAAAAAAGCTTCTCCCAGCAGGGTGATGGGAGAATCATTCTACTGCTGTTTTTTAAAGCTTTTTTTGTGGTTCAGGCAACGCAAATTCAAGATGGCAATCGCTGAACTTTTTTCAGGTTGTGGAAACAGCCAGAGTGTGACGTAGCAATCTCCGCCCCCTTGCTGCTTCCGAAGCGAAGCGTATGACGTCATGCGTCGGACGCATTAAAGCGCTGGTATGCGTTGCGTGAAGCTTCCGACGTGTTCGACGTGAAAGGCACATTAGAAGGTTCTGCGTACCTCGGACAGAGAGAAAAAGAGCAGAATCATTCAGCTGGGAAAAACTACACCTAAGGTATAATTAATCAGCAGTAAATAGACAGGAAAGCCGAGAAAATACTCAGGTGATTGCCGGTTGCTAGCCCTAAGCTTCACTAACAGATTTAGATGAAGCTGAGGCAAGACCTGTTCCATTGCTAATAAAATAACTTTAAAAGGATAGGAAGCATAGTACCATACTATGTCAGTATGCTAGCCATACGACAGGGAGAATAAATGTGTCTTAGGTCTGGACTTGAATGTCTCTACAGAATCTGACTATTTTATTGACACAGGGAGATCATTCCACAGAACAGGTGCACGATAAGAGAAGTTTCTGTGACCCAGACTTTTTATTCACCCTAGGGACACAAAGTAATCCTGTGCCCTGAGATTGCAGAGCCCGGACCGGTACATAGGGTTAGATTAGGTCAGCTAAGTAGGGAGGTGCTAGTCTGTGAATAATTTTATTAGTTATTAGCAGAACCTTAAAGTCCGACCTCACAGGCACAGGAAGCCAGTGAAGAGACAGCAAAATGTGGTTGAACTTTCTGCTTCCTGTCAAGAGTCTGGCAGCAGCATTTTGAACCAATCTGGGAGTATGCACTGATGCAGTGTTTTGCCACATTCATGACACCACCGAACTGCCTTGGCTCTGGGATGGCAACTACCCACGTCGACAACCGGTCAATCCCCACATCTCTAAACTAATCATCTATCTGCTGCAGCCAGGTGAAACATCCCAATGTTTGTTCTATCAACATTGAATTACATAAGTAACGCCTTCAAATACAATACCGTGATGACACCCCACTCAGGCCCGATGGGGGGCAAGTAACTCTTTCATGCATGAAATGATGAACAATCCCTTAGGGAGTTAGTTTTGATCCAATATTTGAAGTGAAAATTGTAAAAATATATTGTCAGAATACTCCGTAATTGTGCATGGAGTGTCTGCACTAATCTCTATTCCTTTCATATCTTACATTTTTGCATTGTAAAGACTGCATTTATCTTTACACATAAGTGCCCCTTTAAAATAAAGCTTGATTGTGATCCCTCACTGCTGAAGTTACTTTGGATTAAAGCATGAGCTGAGTGAACATAATGTTGTACTCTGCAGCCCACAGACCAGGGCCTGTATTCCTGCCACCTCCACCACCATTACTGTGGTCTGCATGAGAGAAGGGAATTCCAGCTCACAGTTGAAGCAGCTGTGACTGAGAGCACTGTGCCAGCTCACGCTCCGCCTGATCAACACAAAGGTAATACATCCACACACCTTCACACACACCCCCTCTGATCCCATTAGTGTGAAAGCCTCAGCAGGATGTTTTGTACATTTAAACTATCGTGTGGACAATCGCAAATAAAACAAAATACCAGCTGTTGTTTGGTTCCACTCCCTCCCTTGTGTCCTCAGTCGTTCTCGCTCACTCTGTGCTGCAGACTCCAGATGAGAGGAGCAGAAACATGCTTCTTTTGGACTGTTTCTGTTTCATGGGAGCTTTTTTAATGCACCGTCAGCAGGTCATGTTCCAAACCTCAGAAATCTCACCCTCATCAAATATCACCTTTTTCTTAACTGTGGCCTCTGTTGTTTAATCGCTATGGACCAAGCACACTCCGTTTTGTCTTTTTATCCATTTTCTTTGATGTCTACCCCATTCTCAGTCTGTGTCACCCCAATTGCTCTTCACCATGATTATACCATAGACTGTATACACTCACCGGCCACTTTATTACGTACACCTTGCTAGTACCGGGTTGGACCCTCTTTTGCTTTCAGAACTGCCTTAATTCTTCTTGATGTAATTTCAACAAGGTGTTGGAAACATTCCTCAGAGATGTTGGTCCATATTAACATGATGGCATCACACAGTCATCCGTTCAACCAATCTGCCCATTTTCCTGTGACCTCTGACATCAATGAGACATGTTTATCCATACAACTGCTGTTCTTCTCTTTTTCAGACCATTCTCTGTAAACCCTAGAGATGGTTGTATGAGAAAATTCAAGTATATCAACAGTTTCTGAAATACTCAGACCAGGCTGTTTGGCAAACAACAACCATGCCACATTCAAAGTCACTTAAATCCCCTTTCCCATTCTGATGCTCAGTTTGAGTCATTTTCACCATGTCTAGATGCCTAAATGCACTGAGTTGCTCCCATGTCACTGGCTGATTAGCTGTTTGTATTAACTGAGTGTCATCTGTGGAGCAATGAAAAGTAGTCCTAAAACAACGCAATATCTGTCTAAGCTGAATAAAGAGAGAACAGCAGAGGGCCTAGAACATACCCTTGTGTCACTGCATGTTTCACAGGAACAAGGTTTGAAGTAATGTTGTCATATCAGACTGAAGATGTCACCCACACAAGAACATTCAGCCAGTCTGCCCATTCTCCTCTGACATCTGACATCAACAAGACATTTTCATCCATACATCTGCCGCTGACTGGATATCTTCTCTTTTTCGGTCCTTCTCTGTAAACCGTAGAGATGCTTGTGCGTGAAAATCCCAGTAGATCAGCAGTTTCTGAAAACTAAGACCAGCCTGTCTGGCACCAACAGCCATGCCACATTCAAAGTCGCTTAAATCCCTTTTCTTCTACATTCTGATGCTCGGTTTGAACTTCAGCAAGTCATCTTGACCTCATCTAGATGCCTAAATGCACTGAGTTGCTCCCATGTGACTGGCTGATTAGTTATTTGTATAAACAAGCAATTTAACAGATGTATCTAATAAAGTGTTTGATGTGTGTATATACTAGACGAACCCTGCATGACGTCACCCATAGGTTTTTTTTATAGCAATATGAAGCCCATATCCGAGTCCATCACAATGAACTCAGAAATAGATACAGAGGTGGAGCGTGGGCTATGCAGTTGTGTGATGAAAGAAGTTTGACCACGCCTTTATTTTTGAGTCTGAACCAGCTAAGCTAACAGTCTAACATCAGTTTGGATGTTTGTTAAATCATAATGGTTTGCTTTGGTGTGGGTATTAAAAGTTATGAGATGCTTAGTTTCTTAGTAATCATGCATTAATGGGTCATAATGGATCAGGCTAGATAGCTGCTAAAAGTGCAACACCATTAGTATAAAACCCTATAAAAGATAAGAATTTTACTCAGCATGAATATTAAAGCAAGAATGTTATTGAGATCTGTTACGACATTTCACCACACAACAAGCCATATTATTCCTTGTATTTGTAATAAAATGCTCAAAACGACAGACACAGCGCTCCACAACAGCTAGCGGCTGCATCGAGTGGCCTCAGAGCTGCGGACGCCATTAGAGTCAGACTTGGCTCTGCTGCTGTCACTCAAGGTGACATACATAATGTAATGGCTGATAATGTTTTCAACTGAAAGTTAGAAGAAAATTCACTCCTGTACAGTTGTCATGGAGGGGAGAAATATCTATAGAGACCAAAATGTTTTTTTTTTTTGACCAGGCCGTAAACACGTTTATTTCTGCTCTAAAGTTGGACATTTTAATATGGACTTTAGTGGGAACCTGCTTGCTTTTGGAGCCAGCCTTAAATGGCCAGTCAATGAACTGCAACTGCAACCTTTTCTTCTTCTGGATGGGCTTCATCTCAGACTATCAAAGCTTACTATATCATTTATTATTATTTTATGTGTGTCTCAACTCTATGATGTGAAAGTTCTCTCTGAATATAGCTCACTGCGTGAGTGTTATATATTATACTCTGGGGCTGCTCTTCTGCAAAGGGGACAGGACGACTGCACTGTACTGAAGGGAGGATGTGTATATATATATATATATGTGTGTGTGTGTGTGTGTGTATGTATAAACCCCCCACCGGAAATGAGTCCGACTTACTGCCAAGCACTCAAACACAGCTCTCGCTTTGTGAGTGCAGAGATTGAATGGCCCTGAGACGGGACCCAATCACGCCTCTCCAGGTGTCTTTGTCATTGCCCACGTGTGTGTTGAACAACGGAACAATGGAGTCCCCCATGGGTGCCCCATACAGGACTCCATTCAGGGACTTCAAGAAGGCCGAATACTCCAAACTGCTGTTCAGTGCATACGCACAAACAACAGTTAGAGGTTTTCCCTGGCTACGCGAAGGCGCGGGGAGGCGACCCTCTCATCTACCGGGGTAAACTCCAACCTAGCGGCACTCAGTCAGGGACTCGTGATTATCCCCGCTGCCGGGACCCTTACAGCCTAGGCAGCTCTAGAGAAGAATAAGGTCCAACCCCTATCAAGGAGAGTGGTTCAAGAGCCGAGGCTGTGCATGGAGGCAAGGCCCACCAGATCTAACTGGTGTTGCTCCACCTCCCACACAAGCTCTGACTCCTTCCCCCACAGCAAGGTGACGTTCCACACACCCAGAGCTAGCCCCTACCACCTGGGTCCCATCTATCAAGGCCCTCGACTTTCACTGCCACCCATGGGACAGCGCACCCAACACCAGGTGGTGAGCCCACAGGGTGAAGATGGAAGGTCCACGCTGCCTTTTCGGGCTGTGCCCTGGGCTCCATGGCAAACCCAGTCACCAAGCGCTCGCTGACGGTCCCTCCATCCAGGCCTGGCTCCAGACGGGGGCCCCGGGCTTCCTCCGGGCCGGGTCACATTTTCTCTACCTTGTTTTTCCATGGTTTCTTGTGAACCATTCGTAGTCTGGCCCCTTGCCTGAGGCCAATTTGCCATGGAAGACCCTACCACGAGCACAAAGGCACCAGACAACACAGCTCTCAGGTTCATAGAGGCATACAAACCTCTCTACCACGATAAGGTGATGGTTCCCAGAGAGTATCATTATTATTATAATGATTACATTATTATTATTATTATTATTATTATGATGATTATTATTATTATGATTATGTCATAATAATAATAATAAAGATTTGGATTTACAGAGTGCCTTATTATTGGTAAAATATGCAAAGTGCTTACAAGTTGCATTATTATTCATTTATTCATTGGTGGTAAGCTACTTGTGTAGCCACAGCTGCTACACAAGAACACAATAACATCATGGCAGCATGGTGGCTTAGTGGTTATTATTTTATTTTATTATTACTTCTATTTTTGTCATTTGATTTTTTTTTTTTTAATGGACCACAGTGGAAATAAGTGGTTTCACTTTTTTGTATCTTTTTGTATTTACAATTATATTATGTTCTTCCATTGAATGTCCTAAAAAAAAATCACACGCATGCATGTACGCTTTTAATATATAGATGATTTACCACCCCCTGCTGGAATGGCGTGTGAGTTCAGAATGCAAGTATCAGCGTCTGTTGTTCAGTGTTGTTAGCTAATATCAATAGTTTCTCCAGAAATATTAGTTCTATCAACATTTCCCTTTTTGCAGTGTTCATCCTTGACCCAAAATACATAAGCATACCAAACGGTAAATGTCAGCACTTCCCAGTTAATCCATAATTGAAGTTATACTGTACATACAAATGCATGCACACATGTAGGCTGAGCTTTTTGTCTTTTCTGCATTCTGCCACAAGCAGGTGCTTCTGTTTTTACACACAGAGACAGTGGCTGAAGGCATGAAACACACTACAGTTCTCAGTCATGGTAAAGGCAACATGACACTTAACAAAACTGAGTAAACCAATTGTACTACACAATAAATCAATAACACTGCCAACACTGTTAAACTAACATGAACCACAATAACATGTAAAACCCCCAAACCCCGACCTTCCATGGTGCATTGCAGCACAACATCCATTGCTCACTGTTGTTAGCTATTATTGGTAATTTCTCCAAAAAATATTTGTCCTATCAACTTTCTGTTTTCGTAGTGTTCATCCTTGACCCAAAATACATAAGCATATCAAACTGCAAATGTCAGCTCTCCCCACTTTGTCTGTGATCAAAGCCATATCCATGCACGCACACAGGCATATACGCACACAGAGGCCACTTGGCTATTATAATATAGAAATTGAGCTGAACTGAGATAAGATACTTGTTCTAAGTATAGTGTCACTTTTCATAAAGCTATTGCAGTGCATCTGGAAAGTATTCACAGCGCTTCACTTTTTCCACATTTTATGTTACAGCTTTATTCCATAATGGAGTAAATTCATTTTTGTCCTCAAAATTCTACTCACAACACCCTGTAATGACAACATGCATTTTTACTCAGTGCTCTATGCATTTTGGGTCAAAATGCGTAGAACACTGCCATCAAATGGATGGGAATGTGAATAATGACCAAGTGACACAGTCGCTATTCATTGCGTTGAATCACACTTAACAAACAGAATTTTCAGTTTTACAAATCCCTTTTTTTTTACAAATGAAAAAAATGACATATTTACAAATACACATTTATGTGTAAAAACTAGGGCTGGGCAATGTTAACGCGCTAACGTTGCCCAGCCAGTCATTATCGCCGACAATTTTGTTCCTCCCCTTAACGCTGCGGGGTTTTTTTTTTTTTAGCCTTTTATGACTGTTGCTCGTTGCCTTTTATTTTGAAAGCGTCAGTCGGGGGAAAGCTTATGCTGCTACTTCCTGATGATAGCTGAGTTCACACAGAAAACAACACGAGGATCGAGAAAAGTACAGGCTATGCAATGCAGAAAGACGCCGAACTTTTGAATGGACATTTTCAGTACAAAGTTCTACAGGATCAGGCCCGGATCCAGACCGGTTTGGACCGATGCAATTTTTTTTTACGCATCGTTCGTCATCGGTAAAAAAAAATCTTGAATAATCTCGAATAGCCGAACGTGTCCCCGCGGTGAACACAGCTTTTCAGTGGTTTTCATATCAACCTATAGTCTGTAAATTATACGGATTTTTCCGAGTTTCAGAGTCATACGGACATACAAATAAAGTCGGATATTCAGGGTTTGGTCTGTAATAAACCATTTCTGCAGCGCGGCTCCACTTTGAAACCATGAACCATTGAAGCAATGCTTCGATCCAGTAGCTCATTGGTTCTTTGATTCACTGCTCTTCAGAAACGGCAAGACGATTCTTAACCCCTCGCAAAGCCATTAAAATATCGTCAGTCACTTTTGTGTGGATTGAAGTCACTAACTGGGACGCTTGTCTTGTTGCTGTCAAGAAACGAGAATCGTCCTCCGTTCCGTTTACACAGCTCAAAACGCTGCGCGGCTGAGACAGAGTCCGGTCGGAATTAATAACTTCAAAATGAATAAAATGACACCTCTTTCCAAATGTAATACAGACAAGAAACTACAATCGACTAAAACTTTTTTTTCCTCACAAAATGAAACGTGCTGTATTTTCTTTTCAAATTACATCCTGAAGTGAAGCACAGCAGCTCTAAGCTCAGCTCAGATATATGGAAACACATTCATGCCAATAATGTCTGAAAGGAAATGCTTTTGACAAAAACTACAGATTTTGTTTATTCCTATTTATGTCCAGAGATCAAGGATTCACCATGTAGAGTTCATTATGTACAAAGTTTAAGGATCCAGTGACCAAATTCATATTTATTTACTTTAAGACTCAATAAAATGTTCAATTTCAATTCAATTTAATCGGCTTATAAAGTGCCAAATCACAACAAAATCTAAATATACTAAAACAAATACATCACAATTGTACACATATCAAATTGTGGTATGTGTACAATTGTGACGTATTTGTTTTAGTACATTTAGTCATGGACATGAATATTGTTATTTTGATATGAAACAGGATAACAAATGACCTGCCAGTGGTTTTATATTTGATTTCATTAGTGTGTTTCAGTTGAAATTTACATTTTCAAATTTATGCAATGTTCATTTACATTTTCAAATAAAACTGTGCTTTTAAGCGGCTTTTGAATTCATTTTTGGGTTTCACATATACCATGCGATTAATCATGATTAATCACAGAAAGTCTTTGAGTTAATGCAATTAAGATTTTTTATGTTTGCCCACCCCTAGTAAAAACCAACAAACGTGTTACAGTAACTTGTGTGTTGGTTTTAACAAATAAATAAACCAACCCACCAGTGATGAGAGGAGCCCTTTTGGCATCTGTGTGTGTCAATGCTCAGACCTTCAGAATTAGTGCATTACTTTAAAACTAAAAGATATGTGCCATATTTTCACTTTGTAAAAATGACAGAGTTGATGTTAATGTTGTTAAACTGTCCAGAATTAGTCTTGTTTATCAATCAAACCATAAGTGGAAACTGCCTTGCTTTTGATGTCTTCTGCCACACTCTGGGACACTGTATGTTGAATGTAAAAGGCTTTTTTTGTAGCTGCCTGGTAGTCAGGCCGCTTCTGCTGGGGTAGAGTTGAGCTCAGCTCCTCACAGCTGCCTGACTGCTGCAAAACAGGTAACAGACAGGACGATTTTAGGGTTTACAAACATTTTTTGACTGTTCAGCTTTACTAACTATGCCAGAAAAAAAAACAAAAACAAAACATTAGCAGACTGAAAGTTAGAGGAACTAAATTTAGCAGAAGCTAAGTGTTCCGTTGATGGTTTTTGAAGTTATCTGAACAGCTAATCCGCTAAAAAAAAGTTAGCTTTGCTAGTTAGAGGATTAGCGGAACTGTGCCCACCACTGCATATGAGTCACTTCATTGTTTATTCACACATAACATCAATAGAGGGTGCACCAGTATGGAAACTGCTTAAGAAATAAGAAGACTATTTGTCCTTTGTTTCAAATGAAAAGGAGATGCTGCTGGTCACGCCTGCTCTCCCTTCAGAGAAAGGTGGCTTCTGCATTTTCCTCTCAGTTGTGTGGGTGTGTCATGTGACATAAGTTAAATTTGGTTTATGGCAGAAAAACAGTCAAAGAATTGTGTGACTTTGGAGATGTTTTACATAAAACACCAACAATATATACCTGTAAAGGGTAGAGTTAAATAAAAAGATCAGATATTGCAAAATACATATGACCCCTTTAAAGCCGTTCAGGAGATCAGACAGAGGAGTGGACTGGCATTTCGGGAGACCCGCTGCCTACCTCAAATTCTTGCAGTGTGAGAGAGCCTGTTTCCATGACAGAACCAAAATAAAGCAGATTAAGAGTGATGTGTCCATGTGGGGAAACCATTGAGATGTCTAGAAATGAGAAAACCGTTCAAGATCTATCTGTCTGTGTGTCTGTGCCACGCCAAGCCGATCTCATTTCTGTGGAATCTCTCAGTGCACTGAAGTGTAGCCCTGCCCACACAATTAATCCCTCACTTCCCGAGCTGTGTGAATGTACAAGGACTGCACCATGTCAATAATACTGAGCACAAGTAATCTGTGTCACACCACCAGGTCCTCTCTGAGTTTTGTCTTCTTTCTGACTCAGACTCTGTTCTGACTTTGGCGTTTTCATGAAGAAGCCTGACCCCACCCCCCCACCCCGCGCCCTTCTCCCAAACTTCACTTTCCCTTTTTTCTGCATTGTTTTTCTCCTTCTTGGATCCCAAATGTTTGCATTTGTTGGTTTTCTTCACAGTTTTTCACATCCATTTTTTTGCTGTCTGTCAGCCGGTCATGCTGATGCACAGACAGACTGGTCTACCACAGAGAAACAGACAAAGAGAGGATCTGTTGATAGGAAACAACAACAGAAAGACGTCAATCCTCCCCCTCTTTCTCCTAGGAGAGGGATTTGGACGGGGTGAGAACAGGGCAGCCAGCCTAAACACAAACATGTCTGATCCCACAGGAGCAGAAAACAGAATGAAACCACTTTGAAAGGGAGCATTAGAGGATTCGTTATGCTGATCAAAGTTTTGATGTGCAGAAGTTGCTGTGTTTGGTGGAGTCTCTGAGCTTTGCCATTTTGAGGTGAACCTCTGGAGAATCATCTCCATGTCCTCACCCTTGGCCCTCTTCCTCTCTTCCACCCAGCTCTGGCCTTCCTTTATGCCTCTCTCCCCATTCCACTTTTCTGTATTTTAGTGCCAGGAAAAGTAAATCACAGCATGACTTTCAGGCTGGATGTCATTTTGGCTCAACCTTATCGCGTCTGAGGTCTGCAGCTGCTTCTTGCCCTGCACATTTTTAATGTACCAGAAATGAAACTGGGTGTTTCTCGTACTCCTTGACATAAACACACACATCACCTAATGCCGGTATTGCAGACGAAATGGTACCCCCTAAAAAAATTGTTCCACCCTGCCTCCACTGTGCATGCGTCATTTTGGAGCTCAGCAGCTCTTCTGAGACTGAGTCTCTTCACCCAAAGTGATCAGAGGGAAAAATGTGATTATTAACCATCAGATGACAAGATAAAACCTCTTAAATAATTCTAAAGTCAGTTTTAAGCAGAAGCAAGGCGATAATCTGTGACACTTTGAAATGACGGAGGCGCAGTGAATGCAGCAGCTAGCAGCTCATGTAGCTGTGGCGCTCTGATCGCTTCCTCTGTCTTTTATGATGAAATAATGCTGAATTTATTGTTGTGTGGGCCGCCAGAAGAGGAGGTACTGCTGGCCCACCACCAGAGGGCGCCCTGCCTGAAGTGCGGGCTTCAGGCACGAGAGGGCGCTGCCGCCACAGACACAGCCGGGAGTGACAGCTGTCACTCATTAACTCCTGACAGCTGTCACTCATTCTTCATCATCGCACTCCATAAAACCCAGACGTCATCTCCACCTCATCACCGAGATATCGTACTTCATTGGAGGTAATATCCTCAGCCTTTGTGGTATTTTCTGAATCTGTCTATTGTGAGTGTTTGCAGGAGTATCGGTCCTTCGTTTGTGGAGGCTGTGCAGGACGGCACTGTTTTTCCTCTGAGGGACCGCTGCAACACATATCGAGTGAGAGGTGGAGGTGGCATTCCCACCGTTGTTGTTACTGGGTGTGCACACACCTACACTTGACTGTCTTTGTTCTCGCCAGCAGTACCAGATCCGACAGTCGGGGACGGTGATCACCTGGGAATTCGGGACTTGGCGGCTCCAGTATTCACCAGGTTCAGTGGCGGCGGAAATCGTGTGGTTCCGGCTCTTCTCAGGACAGACGTCTTCTATCCTCGAGCCTGCCCACATGTCACCTTTGTGAATTGACTGTAATTATATTCTGAGATTGTCTGTATTTCGTTGTGCACATTTCACAACATTAAATTGTTACTTTTTGGCTCATCTATTGGCCGTTCATTTGCGCCCCCTGTTGTGGGTCCGTGTCACTACACTTTCACAACAGGATATCTCGGCCAGCGTCATGGACTCCGAGGGGCGTCACCCGGCTGTTGAACGACCAATGGGAGAGCAGGGAGCGCAGGCGTCTGCAGGAGGCGTGATTGGTGAGCTGCAGCACATTCTCACCGCCTTTACGGCTCGGTTGGATCAAATGACCGAGCAAAACATCCTCCTGAACCGCAGGGTGGAGGCTCTCTCCACGCAGGTGGCGGCGAGCGCTCAGGGCGCTGCTGCAGCTCCTCCTCCTGCCGACCCTGTGCAGGATATGAACGTTCCAGTGGTGGTTCAACAACCCCTCCCACCATCCCCTGAAGCATACATAAGCCCTCCTGAGCCGTACAGAGGTTGTGTGGAGACGTGCGCGGACTTTCTCATGCAGTGTTCGCTCGTCTTCGCACAACGTCCCGTCATGTACGCGTCAGACGCTAATAAAATAGCTTATGTGATTGCTCTGCTTCGGGGTAAGGCACGCGCCTGGGCTACGGCGCTCTGGGAACAGAACTCACGGTTGTTATCAGCATACACTGGGTTTGTGGGGGAGTTCAGAACAGTGTTTGATCACCCTAACAGAGGAGAGACTGCTTCAACAATGCTGCTGTCAATGCGACAGGGGCGCCGGTGTGCAGCCGAATATGCAGTCGACTTCCGCATAGCGGCTGCGAGGTCCGGCTTGAACAACGTTGCGCTCCGCGCCGCCTTCATAAACGGACTGTCGTTGGTCCTGAAGGAGCATCTGGTAGCTAAGGAGGAACCGCGGGATTTAGATGGGCTTATCGATCTCGTTATATGGTTAGACAATCGGTTGGAGAAACGCCGTCGGGAGCGAGGCGAAGGACGTGGCCGGATACGCGCCGCCCCTCTCCCTTCCAGGTTCGAAAAGGGGCCGCCCTCCCCACGCTCCACAGCCGCAGCGCTCCCCCTGCTGACGTTGTTAGGGAAATGCACAGGGCCAAAATGAGGAGGCTGATCCGCGGGGAGTGTTTTCTCTGCAGCTCAAAGGAGCACACACAGAAAAACTGCCCCAAACGGCCACAACAACAACCGCCCTCAGAGACTGGGCTAAGGGGGGGTCAAAACATTCACGTGAGACACACACAGATTGCCACACGACTCCCAGTTACAATCCTGAGCGGGGATTTAACCCTTCAAACCCCAGCACTGGTGGACATGGGGTCAGAAGGGAATCTGCTAGACAGCAGATGGGCAAGGGAGGTAGGGCTCCCTCTGGTGGCGCTTCCTTCGCCATTGCAGGTGCGGGCACTAGATGGCACCCTCCTCCCTTTAATCACACACAAGACACAACCAGTAACTCTGGTGGTGTCTGGAAACCATCGGGAGGAGATTGAGTTTTTTGTAACTCCTTCTACCTCCCACGTGATTTTGGGCTTCCCATGGATGTTGAAGCACAATCCCCGGATTGATTGGCCATCTGGGGTGGTGGTTCAGTGGAGCGAAACCTGCCATCGGGTGTGTTTAGGATCCTCGGTTCCTCCCGGTTTACAGGCTAAGGAGGAGGTCAAAGTCCCTCCCAATCTGACGGCAGTGCCGGTTGAGTACCACGATCTTGCTGACGTCTTCAGCAAGGATCTGGCACTCACCCTTCCCCCGCACCGTCCGTACGATTGTGCCATTGATTTGGTTCCAGGCGCTGAGTTCCCGTCCAGCAGGCTGTACAACCTCTCACGACCTGAGCGCGAATCAATGGGGACCTACATCCGGGACTCATTAGCTGCCGGGCTGATCCGGAACTCCACCTCCCCGATGGGGGCAGGTTTCTTTTTTGTGGGCAAGAAAGATGGCGGACTCCGTCCATGCATTGATTACAGGGGGCTGAATGAGATTACGGTTCGCAACCGATACCCGTTGCCATTGTTGGATTCCGTGTTCACCCCCCTGCATGGAGCCAAAATCTTTACTAAGCTGGATCTTAGAAATGCGTATCACCTGGTTCGGATCCGGAAGGGAGACGAATGGAAGACGGCATTTAACACCCCGTTAGGTCACTTTGAGTACCTGGTCATGCCGTTCGGCCTCACCAACGCCCCCGCGACGTTCCAAGCCTTGGTTAACGATGTCTTGCGGGACTTCCTGCACCGATTCGTCTTCGTATATCTGGACGATATTCTCATCTTTTCTCTGGATCCTGAGACCCATGTCCAGCATGTACATCAGGTCCTGCAGCGGTTATTAGAGAACCGACTGTTTGTGAAGGGCGAGAAGTACGAGTTTCAACGCACGTCTTTGTCCTTCCTGGGGTTTATCATCTCCTCTAACTCCGTCGCCCCTGATCCGGCCAAGGTTGCGGCGGTGAGAGATTGGCCCCAACCAACAAGCCGTAGGAAGCTGCAACAGTTCCTCGGCTTCGCTAATTTCTATAGGAGGTTCATTAAGGGCTACAGTCAGGTAGTTAGCCCCCTGACAGCCCTGACCTCTCCAAAAGTCCCCTTCACCTGGTCGGATCGGTGCGAAGCCGCGTTCAAGGAGTTGAAACGACGGTTCTGTACTGCGCCAGTTTTGGTGCAGCCCGACCCTAGCCAAAGTTCGTGGTTGAAGTGGATGCCTCTGACTCAGGGATAGGAGCCGTGCTATCCCAGAGCGGAGAGACCGATAAGGTTCTTCACCCGTGTGCCTACGTTTCTCGCAGGTTGACCCCAGCTGAACGGAACTATGATGTCGACAATCGAGAACTCCTTGCGGTGAAAGAGGCTCTTGAGGAGTGGAGACACCTGTTGGAGGGAGCGTCTGTGCCGTTCACGGTTTTCACTGACCATCGGAACCTGGAGTATATCAGGACCGCCAAGCGGCTGAACCCCAGGCAAGCCCGCTGGTCACTGTTCTTCGGACGTTTTGACTTCCGGATCACCTATCGCCCCGGGACCAAGAACCAGAGATCGGATGCCTTGTCCCGGGTACACGAAGGCGAAGTCAAAACGGTGCTGTCGGATCCACCGGTGCCCATCATTCCGGAGTCCACTATCGTGGCCACCCTCACCTGGGACGTGGAGAAGACCGTCCGGGAGGCCCTGGCACGGAGCCCGGACCCCGGAACCGGTCCGAAGAACCGTCTATACGTCCCACCAGAGGCCAGAGCTGCAGTCTTGGACTTCTGTCACGGTTCCAAGCTCTCCTGTCATCCAGGGGTGCGAAGGACCGTGGCAGTTGTCCGGCAGCGCAACTGGTGGGCGTCTATGGAGGCCGACGTCCGGGAGTACATCCAGGCCTGCACCACCTGTGCCAGGGGCAAGGCAGACCACAAGAGGTCCCAAGGGCTTCTCCAGCCGCTTCCTGTGCCTCATCTCCCCTGGTCCCACATCGGCCTGGATTTTGTCACGGGCCTCCCGTCGTCCCAGGGCAACACCACCATCTTCACGATAGTGGACCGATTCTCCAAGGCAGCCCACTTCGTGGCCCTCCCGAAGCTCCCAACAGCCCAGGAGACAGCAGACCTCCTGGTCCACCACGTCGTCCGTCTGCATGGGATACCCACCAACATCGTCTCTGATCGTGGTCCCCAGTTCTCCTCACACGTCTGGAGGAGCTTCTGCCGGGAACTGGGGGCCACTGTGAGCCTCTCGTCCGGGTATCACCCGCAGACAAATGGACAGGCAGAACGGGCCAATCAGGAATTGGAGCAAGCCCTGCGCTGCGTAACGTCCGCACACCCGATGGCCTGGAGTGAACATCTGGCCTGGATCGAGTATGCACATAACAGCCAGGTGTCCTCTGCCACCGGCCTCTCCCCGTTTGAGGTGTGTTTGGGGTATCAGCCCCCATTGTTTCCCGTGGTGGAGGGAGAGGTCGGTGTGCCCTCGGTCCAGGCCCACCTGCGGAAGTGCCGTCGGGTGTGGCGCTCCGCCCGTTCTGCCTTGTTGAAGGCCCGGACGAGGGCGAAGACCCATGCGGACCGCCGGCGATCCCCGGCCCCTGTTTACCAGCCCGGGCAGGAGGTGTGGCTGTCCACGAAGGACATCCCCCTCCAAGTGGACTCCCCTAAGTTGAAGGACCGTTACATTGGACCATTCAAGATCCTCAAAATCCTCAGATCCGCAGTGAAGCTGGGAGTCGGAGCTTCACTGCGGATCCACCCGGTTTTCCATGTGTCGTGCATCAAACCTCACCACACCTCACCCCTCTGTGCTCCCGGTCCGGCTCCGCCTCCTGCCCGGATCATTGACGGGGAGCCGGCTTGGACAGTGCGCCGGCTCCTGGACGTCCGTCGAATGGGCCGGGGGTTCCAGTATTTGGTGGACTAGGAGGGGTATGGACCCGAAGAACGCTCCTGGGTGAAGAGGAGCTTCATCCTGGATCCGGCCCTCCTGGCCGATTTCTACCGTCGACACCCGGACAAGCCTGGTTGGGTGCCAGGAGGCGCCCGTTGAGGGGGGGGTCCTGTTGTGTGGGCCGCCAGAAGAGGAGGTACTGCTGGCCCACCACCAGAGGGCACCCTGCCTGAAGTGCGGGCTTCAGGCACGAGAGGGCGCTGCCGCCACAGACACAGCCGGGAGTGACAGCTGTCACTCATTAACTCCTGACAGCTGTCACTCATTCTTCATCATCGCACTCCATAAAACCCAGACGTCATCTCCACCTCATCGCCGAGATATCGTACTTCATTGGAGGTAATATCCTCAGCCTTTGTGGTATTTTCTGAATCTGTCTATTGTGAGTGTTTGCAGGAGTACCGGTCCTTCGTTTGTGGAGGCTGTGCAGGACGGCACTCTTTTTCCTCTGAGGGACCGCTGCAACACATATCGAGTGAGAGGTGGAGGTGACATTCCCACCGTTGTTGTTACTGAGTGTGCACACACCTACACTTGACTGTCTTTGTTCTCGCCAGCAGTACCAGATCCGACAGTCGGGGACGGTGATCACCTGGGAATTCGGGACTTGGCGGCTCCAGTATTCACCAGGTTCAGTGGCGGCGGAAATCGTGTGGTTCCGGCTCTTCTCAGGACAGACGTCTTCTATCCTCGAGCCTGCCCACATGTCACCTTTGTGAATTGACTGTAATTATATTCTGAGATTGTCTGTATTCCATTGTGCACATTTCACAACATTAAATTGTTACTTTTTGGCTCATCTATTGGCCGTTCATTTGCGCCTCCTGTTGTGGGTCCGTGTCACTACACTTTCACAACATTTATGTGGAAATGATTGTTGCACTATGATGATAGATAGATTTTAAGCAGAAACAAGGGGGAAACAAGTGTTCAGAATAATAGTAGTGCTATGTGACTAAAAAGATTAATCCAGGTTTTGAGTATATTTCTTATTGTTACATGGGAAACAAGGTACCAGTAGATTCAGTAGATTCTCAAAAATCCAACAAGACCAAGCATTCATGATATGCACACTCTTAAGGCTATGAAATCGGGCTATTAGTAAAAAAAAAAAAAAGTAGAAAAGGGGGTGTTCACAATAGTGTGGCATTCAGTCAGTGAGTTTGTCAATTTTGTGGAACAAACAGGTGTGAATCAGGTGTCCCCTATTTAAGGATGAAGCCAGCACCTGTTGAACATGCTTTTCTCTTTGAAAGCCTGAGGAAAATGGGACGTTCAAGACATTGTTCAGAAGAACAGTGAGTTTGTAGCGTCAACAGCAGATGCTACTATTATTGTGAACACCCCCTTTTCTACTTTTTTTTACTAATAGCCCAATTTCATAGCCTTAAGAGTGTGCATATCATGAATGCTTGGTCTTGTTGGATTTGTGAGAATCTGCTGAATCTACTGGTACCTTGTTTCCCATGTGACAATAAGAAATATACTCGAAACCTGGATTAAACTTTTTAGTCACAGCACTACTATTATTCTGAACACGACTGTATATCCAAATTGGTTGACCTGGCCAGGGCCATTCTGGAATCTACCTAAATGTATACCATATTTGGCCCAAATAGGATTAAAAATCTAATTGCTTGAGCTTCATTTTTGCCAAAAAAAAAAAAAAAAAAGAATTAAAAAATGCCAATTTCAGGGCCAACCTTTGCTGACATGCAGCGTTCGGTAGAATTGAGCGAAAGGAGCTGGGAGGAGTTGGCTAACAAACAGAATGACAGACATGACTGTGACCACAATACATGATTTTTGGTGAATTTGACCTCGTCTGGGCAATTACAGAATCCACATCCCAGCTATCAAGTAACTATCTTCTGGCATTGCACCTGGAGTTGTCCTGTCACAGCTTTGGCTTCACCATCAGCAAGAGGAAGATGGAAGCAATGCTGCAACCATGTTCAGGTGGTGATTACAGACCACCATCAGCATTACTCATCTGAATGCTATAGACAAGGTTTGTTATCTTGTCAGTACACTGGCTCAAAATGCTACCATCAATGAGGACGTATCCCCCAGAATTGGCAAGGCCAGTCATGCTTTAGGGCAAGGGTTTTCAAAGTGTGGGAGAGTGAGCTCCCCCCAGAGAACAAATGAATAGCTGCCCCCCACAACACACATACACACTGTTTCAACATGTCTGTATGTTTCTTTTTATTCTTTTACACATCTTAAACACATTTTAAAAGTATTTGTGCATTTTTAAAGAACTGTCTATGCATTTACACATTTTACAGCCTTTGTAAACATTTTAAACGTGTTTTTTAAAGATCTTTTTATTCTTTCATACATTTTACACCCTTTTAAAACATTTTAAAATTTTTTAAAGAATTTTCTGTTCTATTTTTATCTTTTGTCATATTTTAAACATCTTTTTTTTTTTTTTAAAGCATTTAAACATTTCTGTGTGTTTGTGTTTTAAATGTGTTTATACCTTTGGCATAACTAACACATTTTAACATAAATAATATTAATTCAACTTTACAGGGATGGGTATTTGTAAGATTTTATCTATCAATTCCCCTTATTGATCTGATTCCTTATTGATTTCCTTATCACTACCTCCTGTGAATTTTTTGTGTACTAAAAGTAGGCTTTACGGGTTTTCTATGTCAGTAACATTTTATTGAGTCTGAAACTGGTCACTGGATCATTGATCTCTGCACATAAATAAAAATAAACAAAATCTGTAGTTTTTCTCAAAAGCATTTCCATTCAGACATTAATGGCATGAAACAAACAATGCATCAAGCTAACAAAAATACCTTACCAATAAACATTCAAAATATGTTTGAAAAAAGAGTAAGTACTTATAATTTGAAAGGAATAGAAGTCTTTAAAAAAAAACAACAAGATTCAGAACCAAAGTAAAGGAACGGAGTATTGCAGTGAATGGTGTAAAATTATGGAACAACCTCAACAAATCAAAGAATCAAGGTCACTTAAATGATTTAAAAAAACGTATTAAATTAGATGTATTAAGTAAGTATGAAACTATGAAATAAGTCAGTGGGCTATGACAAAGCCTAGGGTGTGATCTGTTAGTGATGTCTAGAATGTTTTAAGTTTAAAATGTAACATGTTAGGGATGTAATCTTTTAAATAATGGTTAAAATTATGAAATAAGTCAGTGGTATGTGACAAGTCAAAAATGTAATCTGTTTAATAATGTTGAATAATACTTAAAATTGAAAGATTGTATTGTAAAAAAGGGGCAGAAAATATAAGACTTGTTCTTCTCTCTGCTCCTTTTTCATTCAAAGTCTTGTCAATTTCATTTCTGCTTTTCTGTCTTTTTCTTTTAAATGAATGAAATAAAGATAAAAAAAAATGTCACTACATACCTCTGAGTTGAGCTCTTGCAGCTGGTTGCACTGCAAGTCAGCATCAATGTAATTCATAAAGAACGCAGTACGTCTCATTTTGGGAGGAAAAAAAATGTTTTAGTCTGTTGTAGTTTGTTGTCTGTGTTACAACATTTGGAAAGAGGTGTACTTTGATCGCGTTTAAGTTATCAATTCCGGCCGCACTCTAACTTGACTCTGCAGAGAGCGGCACAGTGTTTGGAGCTGTGCAAACATAACGGAGGACGATTCTTGTTTCTTGCTTGCAACAAGACAAAAGTCGCAGTTAGTGGCTTTAATCTTCACAAAAGTGACTCACAATTGACATTTTTAAATGGCTTTGAGAGGGGTTAAGAAGCGGACTTGCCACTTCTGAAAAGCAGTGAAGCAACGAACCAACGAAGCAGTGGGTTGGAGCACTGCTTCGTTGCTTCAGTCTTCAAGAACAGCCGCTGCAGAAGTGGTTGATTACAGACCCGCTAAAGTGTCTGCAATCAACATAAAGAAATGATCATTTTCCTGATAAAACACCTCAAAAGCAACGGCTGCTCTGAAGGACCGATAAGGGAATTGTTAATCACCTGCAGGATGGCACTCGCCATCAAGATGGTCAGCAGAAGTGAAACAAAGCCATCCTCATTATACCTGTAACATTAATGTCGGGACCAGGGGCGTGCTGGGAACATTTTTCAGCCCAGGAGTTTCATATCCATCCGGCCCAAAAACTGCCAGCGCACAGCGATAAGAGTTCTTCTGTGGCATTTCAATCCAGCATTTATGTGCTGACTGACTGTGAAAATTGGGTGGCTTATAATAAAAAGTAAAAGCTAGTTAGTTAAAACAAGAACGGTATTGTTAACTCACCATTTTTGGCCCTTTTTCAGCCAATTTTTCACTTGTGTGAGAATTTTTTGGATTGCGCCGAGTTTCAGCTTAATCGTGCGTCCTGCATCGTGCAGTCTACATGGAGTAACGAGCTGCGTTTAACATCTCACGACCACCTCCCGATGGGGAATCATATGGTCAGATGAATATCAACCCTGTTTGGTATTTTGGTCGGCCGTCGTGACTCGCGAGGGTTCTGCGCTGTTGAAGTAGCGCTACAAGCGTCTAAGCGCTGATTACCTCGCGCACTGTGCGTGTGCAAACACCGGAGAGAGCAAACAGTGATCTCATGTAAAGTCTTGTGTTTTTTTTTTATTGCGTTCCCTCGCAATAACCTAATATCATATTAAAGTTCATGCCTATCAGCGCGCACAGTGAGTGAAATCAGGTGGGGGAGACTGAACGTATATGCGAGCACGCGCACACACACAGCAGACAATAACAGGATTCACGACAGATGAGGGAATAAGTTGCTACACCTTGCACAGCTGTATGACTCTGTATGAAATATAGTTTATTTATACAACAGTGTAAGTAGCAACACTTATGAACGTTTGTTTTCTTTTTTGTCCTCTCATGAATCACGTTGCTGTCTGCTGTGTGTGTGTGCACGTGCATATGTGCTCAGTCTCCACCCACCTGATTTCACTCACTTTGCGCGCTGATAGGCACGAAATAATTTAAAAAAAAAAAAAAGAAACGCGACCCCAACGTGTGGTTTTTGAAGGGTACAATGTGAACAGTCAGATCGCATCAGAGCATCGGGTCGTACAGTGTGAGAACATGAATCGTGCGCTCTGAACTTTTAAACCCTGCGGTTTTGTCGCACAGTTTGAGCTGGAGCCAAGTACAACGATTGAAAATATCGTACAGTGTCTGCCCAGCCAAGTCAGTGTCTTTTTCTTAATCTATCTTTTTCAGCTCCACCTGGCTTTTTTCTGTCCATCTTTTCACTCACGGGCCATTCCTTCTGTACTTGCTAGTAGCGCAAGTCCCATCTGAGTGCACAGGGCTTGGTTGGACTGAACTAACTGTAATGAATGCATAGGGGTGTTAAATGTGTAATGGGATGTCCCTACCTCGGGCTTTGGAAAAGATAACGTTGCAAAAAAAGCAGTCTTAAGTTATTTTCTTGTGAATTTTCGTGATTGTAAGACATTTTTAACACTTAATGTCTTCTCTTTAAGATACAGCAACCCAAGTGTCTTGCTGTGTAGCCTAACAGTGGTGGTCATATATGTATGTATATATTAACACCCCCTCACAACGGCCCCAGGTTGGACCAGCCCACCGGGAAAACTCCCGACTCTCCCGATTACCCAGCACGCGGTTGGTCGGGACCTGCGAGACCTCAGCCGTGAACCAGTCTATCTGAAGCTCTATACTGACATTTGCAGTCAGCATCTTTGAGCAGAGGCAGATTCAAACTGTCAGAGAGAAACATTATTGCAGTAAGAATGCTGTCATCCCTGAAGATGCCACCATCTATCCTTGCACCATCTCCAGCAGGCAGTGTACTTCCAATGATCGGTTTATACCTTTAACATCCTCACATTTTTTAATAGAATGTAGTAAATAGTATCAAGGTGTGGTCTGAAGACAGACGGACAGCAGTCTCAGAGCAGTCAACATATGTAATTGGTCTCATTCAATTAGCTGTCCCAAGTGTGTTGCACAGTTCAAAACACTCTTCACACTGTCAAGATGGGATGCCAATCTGATGGTGGTCTATGTGCAGTTTGTGCACCATCTGATTACAATCTACATATTTTGACAGCATCATAACAGCATTTGAAATGATCTGATTGCGGTTGATTGAACTCTGAGATGGGTTGGTCACAGTAAAGCCTGGCAGCATGTCCTGCTTGTGCCACGTATGTCCACTTCCACTGGACTCCGGCCAGGGAGGGCAAAGGAAATGTTGATATGTAATAACATGTATGTGGTATGCATTTATCATGTGCAGTGTGTGTGAACAGTGTGCAATCAAACTGAAAGCACTGTGTGCCACCGCAGGTCAGTGCTTTGCACAGTGCACACCAGTGTTGTCACAGTTACTTTGAAAAAGTAACTTAGTTACTTTACTGATTACTCAATTGTAAAAGTAACTTAGTTACTTTACTGATTACTCAATTGTAAAAGTAACTAAGTTAGATTACTAGTTACTTTTTTAGTTACTTTTCCCAGCTGCCGACAACAACCCTCTGCCACCTCAACATGACAATGATACCTGTTTTGCCAAAACTCACTTTATAGTCACCCTTTCTTGACTTCAATGAAAATAAATACTTGTTTTATAAAAAGTAAAATAAAGACGTCTTTCTTGACCTCATATTTAACTGTTGACAGCACTGTAACAGTAAAACTTGCAATTTCGAGCCTACATTGTTTATAAAGGTAACTATTAAATTCTAACATTTTTCTAACATTTAAATTCTCTCTAAACATTTTACTTGTCGAAATTATTATTATTTTAAGCAATATTAGTTGTAGTAAAAAACGGCTTCAAAATTGCACCTTTAATCTAGGGGTGTTGTGGGGGGGCACATCCTTGCCCCACGCCCCCATTCCTTCTAGATTCGCCCCTGCTTTGGCGTTTGAGCACAAAGAATGGATAACATTTATTTATGCAGAAAACATGACCAGATTTACAGGTAAGAAAGTTTTATTGCGTTTTCACATCATGTGGTCCTCAGAAAGAGAGTTTAGGTGCATTTGAGTGGAAAATAGTGTTAGTTGTTGACGCGTCGCGGAGGATCAGCTGTTTTTAATGAGACGATACAGAGCGACTCAGCTCAGAATTCTAAATAAAGAAGGAAAAAAAGTATAAAAATGTCTTTGTAAAGTTCAGTGCAGGTGTGCTGATCACCGCGCTTTAAGAGGTGAGGACGAGTCGAGCAGCTGCAAAAAACCGTGGATGAAAAGCTCACAGCTCACTGAAAGTGGGCAGTTCAGTCGAACCCCGACCTCCTGCCCACGGACCAAGTTTAATGCTGCTATCGACCCACAATGAAAAATAATAGTAACGCACAGTGACATGGAGAAGTAACTTTAATCTGATTACTGATTTGGAAAGATTAACGCGTTAGATTACTCGTTACTAAAAAAAGTGGTCAGATTAGGCATCACTGGTGCACACCACCGCAGATCTGAACAGGCTGTTATATCCATAATGGACCTTACAGTACAGATACATTTCCATTCCTCCTCATGGGTGACATAAATAATGTGAACTATTCATCATATCTGTGACACCATGGGCAGGAGCACTCCACGGCTGTCTCATGCGCTTCAATGTGTCATTGCACACATCAGAAGCTCGCATCTGAACAGATCTCACCGCTGCAAAATACATATTATGATATGATCACCATCTAACTCTGGAGGAGGCATGACGTGGAACTGTTTCACCAGACCATGGCAACATTATTAAACATGAATCTCACCTCCAGCACGATAATTTCATTATTTCATCAGTTGTTCTACACACACATGCACGTGCGCTCTCCTGCTGTGAGTTCAGTGAGCGTTGGGAAGGAGAGAACGAGCGAAGATGTGATTGCATGGGAGTGAGTGAGTGACAGCACCGATGCCGGTTTTGACACATATGGCCATACATTGGTTGTACTCTGATGTCCAGTACCTGCAGGTCCTGTGCACAGGGAGGACACAGCGCTGGCTCCCACTACGGCCCCGTGTTTGCCATCTAGACGTTTGGACATTGGGCAGCCTTCAGTGCTTTTTATAGCCATCTGACAGCAGTCTGTCATCTAACTGTTGTCTAAATACGCTGTGGATGCAGTTGTGCAGGTGTGGACAAGGCAGTCTGGATGGGATCCGCCCACAGTCTACACGCCTGTTTCCCTCCTGACTGCATCTGGATTATGGCTATTTTTGCCATGTCGGCATAGTTCCTGCGCATTCTTACTGTGTGACGGGGGTCTTTTTCAGTCACGTGAAGACACACCCATAGCAGGGATTCTTCAACAATGACGGCACACTCCATTACATGTGTGTAAAGTATGGTGAACATTGGCGTGTGGGGTGGGGGCTATAATTTTAACCTTTGACCCCAATGACCTTGACCTTTGCCAAAACAAACCCTTGAAGGACAATTCTGGGCTCAGTCTATGTGCAGACAGCAAGTGTGGTGTAAAATGGCCCAAACACGTTGTAGGAGTAGTGAAACAAACACAAATGTTTCTCAAATTGTCTTCCAATGATCTAGAATCCATATCTGGATCCCTGTTAAAATTATAGCATTGAAAGGTTTGATGATTGTACCATGTTTTGTGGGGATGAGCTGAATCGTGGACTAATCCTGCTAAGAGACAAACAGTGGTCACATATGCGATAGAATGAAATTTTTCACATCTGGCCTTGTTTATTATAAGTCTCTTATTCATATACATTTGTTTTAAATAAAAAATGAATAAAATATGAGTACAACTGCTGACTACTGTGCTTTCTGTGTTACTCAGACACCACAAAGGCTGAATCACCACAAGTCATCAATGTCATTCTGCCAGACCACAAACACCACTTTCTGCTGCCGCTGGGCTACGTCCTCACCTCTTTCCTCCTCCTGGCTTTCATCATCCTCATCATCATCATCCTGATCACACGCCATCGAACAAAAGGTCTCAGTTATGCCTCAGCCTGAATGTAGATGTTAAACAGAATGGATGGCAATTGTGTTTCTTAATCTCAGATTTTGTGTTTCAGAGTTTGATCTGCAGGCAGCCATGAGGTAAGCATCCTAAAGACATGATCACATGATTCCTGTCCGACTGAAAAGCCCATGCTCAGATTGTGGTTTTGCCACTGCGACAGGTCTAGCAGAAACCACAGCAGCTCAGAGGAGTTTGAGATGGAAGTGACTGAGGTACAGATGTGCACGTGGGAGGAGAGATTCGGTATGGTGAAAGGAAGTGTGCGATGGTGTGTGTGTGTCTGAGTGTGTGTGTTTTCACACCGTCTTCATTGTGATTGTAGATTTCAAGAACAACCTGATGAAAGAAAAAGCCCATGTGAACACTCAGCCAAAGGTCATTGATCTGGATGAAGGTAAGAGAGATCATTGCACACACTCCACTGTCACTGTCTTGCATTTTATCCTCCTCATCCTCAGTTTGCTTTTAATTCTTGCAGAGATGCAGAAATTTTCTAAGTGAGAGGCTGTACAAACAACGGTGAAAGAGGAGTCACTGGCTGGTCCAGAGGCTGTGCTCCAATCAAAACACATCTGTCCGGGAAGGAGATCCCACACAGAGAAGAATGTATAAAAATACAGAAAAATACTGAAGGACAAGTCACGTTATGTTTTTAAATTGTTATTAGAGAAAAATGTTTTATTTCAATGTACTTGAAACAAAAATATTGTTGAGACCACTGGGCACAGCACCATCCAGAGATGCCAAGCCGTAACTGCAGAACAAAAGGCACATGTTAAGTTGGACATAATTTCCTTGTTTATGAATGTGTCAGTATTAGCTTGGCTTTGATCATGAGTTTTTTCATGTGTATTGTCTGTATAGCTTGCGTAATTACATTTTAATTTGGCTAAACCATCTCTGCTACAACCAGCTTCAAATGCTTTGAATAATGGATGCTATCAGGAATGAAACGTTTGTTTCTTTTTTGTAAAATGTGTATTAAACTAGATTTTTAAGTGTAAGTTGTCCCCCCCCCCCCCCCCCCTCCCATTAAATTTTAAGATCCCAGGAGTATTTACAATTAGATGAATAAATGGACACTATTTCTATAGCATTTCTTCATCTGCTAGAGATGTTCAAAGCACTTTACAAGGTCTCTCTCACTCACGCACACTGCATGCATAATTATTAGGCAAACTGTATTCTTGGGTATTAATTGTACTAAGTGCTCAATGTCTGTCCAAAAATAAGGAGCGGACCCCAACCCATCTCCCCCACCCCGACACACATATTAGACATTTTGGTCTATAAGTCATATTTATTTTAAAATGTGCTATTACTTCATGTAAGATGCATAAATGTAATTGGCACATTATATATAAAGATGTCATTCCATCAGTCTTTAAGAAATACAAACAGTATGGTACTGTATGGGAAATCTGTCTGGAGGAGACAGTTGTCAAAAACTGAGTGACAGGGTGAGGAGGCCACCAAGACACCCATGACAACTCTGAAGACATTATAGACGTTTGTGGCTGTGATTGAGGACCTGCGCATAGTGTGATGTTTAACTTGTATCACCAGTTACACAGCTTCTTGCTGGTGTGCCACAGAGAAGCATTTTCTTATAAAGATGTGAAATTTCAGCTACAGTTTACCAGAAGGTACAGAAGAGATGCAAGCCTAGATTTAATCTGTTTTGTTGTATGAAAATCCTTTTCTGCTCCACTTCACTATGAAGCTATGTGAAATGGTGCAACAGACACAAGTTGCACTATGCACAGTTTATCCAATCACAGTCACAGACGTGTATAACTTCTTCAGAGTTGTCTTGGTGCCTTCCCTCTCCTCGATCACTAAGTTTTTGAGAACTGCCTCCTCCAGACAGATTTACCATTCAGTACCATGCTGTTTGTATGTCTTAAAGATTGATGGATGTGAAGTCCAAGACATATTCAGTGACTTGGAAATGTTCATGTATCCACCCCTTGTCTAAAGAAAACTGGCTGTAAAAGTGATTATTTACTGTAAATTCATCAAACAGTGCCAATAATTATGTCCAACACACATTTTATGTCAGGATTTTTTGTTTCACTTCATGAAAGCATCTTGTTTTGTTCTTGTTACCAAATTAACTTTGGACATTTAAAATTTTTTTGATTAAACAAAATTGCTTTGTTTGCATTCATTTCTGACCATATATTAAGATGTGTACATAAAATACAGGGGTACCAACAACTTTGTCCACGTGTACACTGTCCAAATAATTAAAGGATCACTTTTTAATCATAGTATCAAATCAATTCACCTTCTGGGATATTGATCTGGTCAGTTAAGTATTGGGGGGGTTTAATCATTTCAGCTGCTTTGGTGTTAATAAAGTTAACAGGTGCACCCAAAACAGGAATGGTTTTACAGGTGGAGGCCACTGACATTTTTTTCCTCCTCATCTTTTCTGACTGGTGTCTCACCAGTTTTATATTTGACTAGAGTCAGTGTCACTCCTGGTAACATGGTGCAGTACCTGGACTCTACAAAGGTTGCACAGGTAGTCTAAGTCCTCCAGGATGGCAAATCAATATGTGCTATTGCCAGAAGGTTTGCTGTGTCACCCAGCACAATCTCAAGAGCATGGAGGAGATCCAAGGAGACACGCAGTTACTCTGGGAGAGCTGGACAGGGCCAGAGAACGTCCTTAACCCATCAGTAGGACTGGTATCTGCTCCTTTGTGCAAGGAGGAACAGGATGAGCACTGCCAGAGCCCTACATCAGGGCTCTTCAACTCCAGTCCTCAAGGGCCAGTGCCCTGCAACTTTAGATGTGTCACTGCTTCAACACACCTGAGTCAATTAATGAGGTCATTAACAGCACTCTGGAGAACGTGACTGCATACTGGGGAGGTAATTCAGCCATTTGACCCAGGTGTGTTGGACCACAGACAAACATAAAAGGTGTAGGACACCAGCCCTCGAGGACTGGAGTTGAAGACCCCTGCCCTACAAAATGAACTCCAACAGGCCACTGGTGTGAATGTCTCTGACCAAACAATCATAAGCAGACTCCATGAGGGTGGCCTGAGGGCCCAACATCTTGTAGTGGGCCCCGTGTTCACTGACCGGCACCAGGGAGCTCGATTGGCATTTGCCATGGAACACCAGAATTGGCAGGTCCACCACTGGTGTCCTGTGCTTTTTGCAGATGAGAGCAGGTTCAACTTGAGCACATGTGACAAATGTAGAAGGGTCTGGAGGCACCATGGAGAACATTATGCTGCCTGCAACATCATTCAGCATGACCGGCTTGGTGGTGGGTCAGTGATGGTCTGGGGAGGTATATCCCTGGAAGGACACACACATGTCTACAGGCTAGACAACACCCTGACTGATATTAGGTATCATGATGAAATCCTTGGACCCATTGTGTTAGTACAGTGGGTCTGGGTTCCTCCTGGTGCATGAGAACAACCAGCCTCATGTGGCAAGATTATACAGGCAGTTCCTGGAGGATGAAAGAATTCATACCATTGACTGGCCCTCACTCCCACCTGACCTAAATCCAATAGAACACCTCTGGGACATTATGTTTTGGGTCATTTGATGCCACCAGGTTCCATTTCAGATTGGTCAGGACTCAGCTAAGTGATGCACTGGTCCCGATCTGGGTGGAGATCCGTCGTCTCATTAAGAGCATTCCCCGACGTTGTGAGCCATGCATACAAGTACAACCCCTGGCAAAAATTATGGAATCACCGGCCTCGGAGGATGTTCATTCTGTTGTTTAATTTTGTAGAAAAAAAGCAGATCACAGACATGACACAAAACTAAAGTCATTTCAAATGGCAACTTTCTGGCTTTAAGAAACACTATAAGAAATCAAAAAAAAAGATTGTGGCAGTCAGTAACGGTTACTTTTTTAGACCAAGCAGAGGAAAAAATATGTACTCACTCAATTCTGAGGAATAAATTATGGAATCACCCTGTAAATTTCCATCCCCAAAACTAACACCTGCATCAAATCACATCTGCTTGTTAGTCTGCATCTAAAAAGGAGTGATCACACCTTGGAGAGCTGTTGCACCAAGTGGACTGACATGAATCATGGCTCCAACACGAGAGATGTCAATTGAAACAAAGGAGAGGATTATCAAACTCTTAAAAGAGGGTAAATCATCACGCAATGTTGCAAAAGATGTTGGTTGTTCACAGTCAGCTGTGTCTAAACTCTGGACCAAATACAAACAACATGGGAAGGTTGTTAAAGGCAAACATACTGATTCCATAATTTTTGCCAGGGGTTGTACACGGGGCCATACAAACTACTGAGCACCATTTTGAGTTGCTGCAATGAAATTTTGGCAAAATGGAAAAGCCTGCCACATCAATTTTTTCACTTTTTCTTTGAATTCAGCCCTCTGTAGTTTGACAATTTTCATTACCAGCAACTGATGTGGTATCCTGTCATTCCTAACATATTACTCAGTCCATATCAGGAAAGATATCCAACATGATTTTTTTTTTTTACCATTGAGATTCTGATGCGTTTTCAGTGTTCCTTCAGTTTTTTTGAGCAGTATATAAGTCACAGGACCAGCTAAACAAGTAATAATAATAATAATAATAAAAGTAAGACCCTTATCCATTGGAACTGAACTGAGGTCTGGTCTCAAGCCAGCTGCTTTAACCTCCACAATGACTATTCTGAAAATGGTCATTTATTTAAATAAGAACTGTTGATTCTGAAATACTGTACACATGCCTGGACTCAAATGGAGTTACAGCACAAATGTTTTCAAACTAACCCTCTTAATCATAAATTAAATGAATGCATTTAAGCTTCAATACAACCTTTGTACATGCTGTTGTGAAATTTTCATTTTAATTGTTAAAGAATATAATCAGGAAAAGTGTCTAACTTGCATAATTTAACAATACCTCTTCATGTACCTCATAGAAATTGAAAATAGAACTTTTAAGCAATACAATGGACAAACAATTCAGAACTAAGTGCTTTGCTGGGTTTTTTATATTTTTAATTCTTTTGCACATTTTCTACAAAATATACTGTAATATCCTTTCAGTTCAAAAATAGTACAAAACCCTGGTCTGTCTGATACTGAAGAAAGCAGCTCTCAGTCAGCAGCAGATACATTCACTCACAATCTTTCCTGCACTACTTACCCTGCAATATAAGAAGAGTTACAGAACTATAACACACACTGCAACCAGACAGCAACATGGAGTCTTACAGCACATTCATTCAGTAAATAAACAAAGAAATGAAGGGTTAAAGGTCAGAGCCTGTCTGCAAATACAGTGACTCTGTACATAATGTAGTGGTGAGGCATTGGTGGGATGTTTGGCAGAGACGCTGTACACAACAGCAGATTTTGGTGGACGTGAGTGGCAGTTGTAAATTTAACCTCAAATGACCCCCATGTGTCTGCTGTTCTTTGTGAGGCAGAAAAATACACAAAAAAGATGTTCTGAGGAGATGAAACCAACTTATACAGAATAAAAAAATGAATACACGCCACCTGCAATTTATGAACAAGATTAGACTCTGAACACTAAATGGAGTAGAAAATGTGTTTGAGTTTTTCTGAAAAAGCATTCTGCCATGATGTGGGTCCTACGTTGCCTGACCTGCACTCCAAGTCACTGAGCCAATGTTTGTCATGTGTTCGGATACTTAAACTCAGCCATTACCCTCTGTCATTTCAGTCAGTGGTGGTACCCGTCTTCTAGACCGGGCGTGAGTGCACAGTGGTCACATTCAGGGCCATTCTTCCATAAGTGTGTGTTATGTAGCTCATGGTGCCAAAAGACTTGGTCCCTCTTACATGATACCTAAAGGGTTCTAAAAATAAAATAAATAAGAAGTACAGTTTTTAATGGTTCCATCGAGACAGTCTGACAGCGACTGGCCAATGAACATCCAACTTTGTTCCTTAGGATGCAGCCAGCTTGGGGTGTCTTTACATATCATTAAAAAACAAACAAATGTTTAAACATTTTTAGTAATCCACCTGTTTTGACTGGTCAAAGGAGATGAATAGTAACAGCTGTTGAAGACTGTTTCAAGGCTAGTTCTCTGTAAACTGCATGGATGTTGTTTTTTTAGGTTCCAGATCTTTCAAGTGTCCAGCAGAGGACTGGAGTCCAGTTCAGGGCTTTCCAAAGCGGACGAGCTGTCTGGAGCAGGCCAGTAAGTGGACTGGACTACCCCTGCACCTGAGCTGCAACTCAAACATCCCTAAAAGATACAAGTTGCTGGTCAAAGGGAGCACAAAGAGGAATTTGTTTGTGGCCGTTTGCGATGTTCCTACCTGAGAGTCGATCTCCTGTGGGACTGTGTGCCGTTGGATCCAGGGATGGACTTCAGCCAGCTCCTCTCTCTGCCTCTGACTGAAGCATGGCTGGAGGGGCTGAAGAACCCGTAGCTTCTCCCTGTCCTCTGCCAACACCTCATTGTGGTCCCTGAGGAAAGAAACATCAAGAAAGACCACCAACAGAAATACTTTAAAAAAAGAGCAAACATTTTACCTATATTTGGTACAGACATGGTGTGTGTGAGATTTTAATATCATTGAACATTGCAGTCTAAACATAAGATGATTTTCTGGAATTTACATTTAAAACAACAGGGCACATAAAGACTACAACCTTTAATCAAAATGCTGACTTGTGTTTTCTGTGAAACATGTTGAAAAGATATTTTTACTCACACTAAGCACACATGAGACCGAACTACAAATCTGAAACATGATCTGATAAATTTCATCAGTTGGACTGGAAAAGGCAGTGTTGAAGCTGGGGGCACCTGGTGTGAATCTGGTATGTCATCATGACACATCTGGCATGTGTTGGATCGTGCTCCACGGAGTTGTCCACTCGCGCATCAAACATGTGCCGGTGATCCACTGTTGCCTCCTGGCTCTTATGTGTTTTGTGTGATGTGTCCGATGAATCATTGCTGGCAAAGTATTTGCTGCTGTTGCTGCTGACTGTCCAGAAAGATATTTGCATCAGTCACTTCTCCCTGTTTTCTCCACTCAAAAGTCATTGTGCTGTGGTTCTTTAACAGCACCGTTTATGGGTCACAAATACAACAAACTAAGGCGATGTGCTTAGGATGTGTGTCGGGTGTAAGGATTCCTTCATTCCCGTGTGTGAGGTAGAGGTGACATTTGAGCCAGATCCAGACCCCAGTGACTCTCCAGACTCTCCCGACCCAGATCCTGAGGCGTTGGATCCAGTCCCTGAGCGTGCGTCCTCCTGCAGCAGCAGGTCAAGCAGATCACTGGATGTATATTGAGCGTCCTGGTTGCCAGACTCATGAGGTGCATCACCCTAACAGAGCCAATAATTTAACAATTACAAAAGAAAATAAAGGCCTGTGCTAAACTGGCAGTCTGTCAAGGGTGTACCCCACCTGTCAACCAAAGAACGCTGGGATAGGTTCTAGCCCCCTGTGATGCTTAATTGGAATAAGTGGTTATAGAAAATGAATGGATCAATGAAAAGAATAACAAATTTGACTGTGTAACTAGCTCACATACAGTATATGTATGAATATACAATAAGTCTGACATGCACTGGTACCACATTCACGACACCACAGAACTACCTTGGGTCCTGGATGGCAACCACCCATGCAGACAATTGGTCCATCCCCACATCTCTAAAACAACCATCTATTTGCTGCAGCCACGTGAAACATAGGCTTGCCCTTGGCCTTCTTCAGCCACTGTGGTCCTCAACACTCAGGCACATGTGTACTGGATCAGGAACAGAGAAATGTGTTGGGAAAGTGTAGTGACACGGACCCACAACAGGGGGCGCAAATGAACGGTCAATAGATGAGCCAAAATATAACAATTTAATGTTGTGAATGTGCACAACGAACATACAGACAATCTCAGAATATCATAACAGTCAATACACAAAGGTGACGTGAGGGCAGGCTCGAGGATAGAAGACGTCTGTCCCAAGAAGAGCCGGAACCACACGATTTCCGCCGCCCCAGAACCTGGTGAATACTGGAGCCGCCAAGTCCCGAATTCCCAGGTGATCACCGTCCCCGACTGTCGGATCTGGTACTGCTGGCGAAGAACAAAGACAGTCAAGTGTGGGTGTGTGTACACCCAGTAACAACGACGGTGGGAATGCCACCTCCACCTCTCACTCAAAAATTGCAGAGTACTGTAGATTCCTCAGGGGAAAAGAGTGCCTTCAGCGCTCTCACAGCTTTCACCGACGGAGGTACTGGTACTCCTGCAAACACTCACAATATACAAATATTGCAATCACAAAAACGGCTGAGGATATTACCTCCAATGAAGTATGCTGATAACAACCGTGAGTTCTGTTCCCAGAGCGCCGTAGCCCAGGCGCGTGCTTTACCCCGAAGCAGAGCAATCACATAAGCTATTTTACTAGCATCTGACGCGTACATGACGGGACGTTGTGCGAAGACGAGCGAACACTGCATAAGAAAATCCGCGCACGTCTCCACACAACCTCCGTACGGCTCAGGAGGGCTTATGTATGCTTCAGGGGATGGTGGGCCAGCAGTACCTCCTCTTCTGGCGGCCCACACAACAAAATGCGTCACTTGCCAAAATGTCAAAGTTGGTGCTCCCTCACAATCACAGTGAAACCCCTCATCATAATCTCTCTAAGTAACCACTCATCTGACATGAAGTCATTCTAGCGGTACCCAAGGATCTTGCAAAGACAACTGGTACCAAAGACATCACCTTAGGTAACTAGGTCAAGGCGTATAATGGTCGACTTCTTGGCTGTATAGCCAGACTGTTGTGGTCGCTTAGCAACAAGTCATTAGCACTGAAAGCTATCAAGAAAACAGGCACCTTGACACCTGCAAGCATTTAATCCCTGCCCTGCCATGCAATTCGTCATGCCAATGTGACCTGCTGGATGGTGCGCTTTGTGCCACTGGGTGTTGCATTATTTAAAATACTTATTTCGTAGCAGATGAATCATTTGCGCTCAGAACGTGGCTGATGAAACACCTCTAATCGCTCCGGAATCACAGAGGAATTTTCAACAGCTGCAACTGTTCTCGTGCACTTAATGACGTGGAGAACGCATTTGGAATCGTCTCAAAGGTAATTATTTGTAATATTTACATTCTAATGGCTTGTTGCATTTTCATTCCTTCTTATGAGTACCTGTAAAATTATGTTTATTATAGATTTAACAACTCATCATAATCGTTCAGATGAGCTATGCTGTGATGCGCTGTGCTGATGTGACGACTCGTAGTAACAAACAGTGTTTTTGAGTTGTGTGCGCAATATTCATGTGTAGTTCACAAAATTAATGTGTGCTAGAGATTTTGAACATTTCAAAAAAAAAAAATCTTGCACACTTCCACGCAGCTGCGCACAGTTTACAACGGTTTACATCAAGTTTACTCTCTGGCACAACAGATTGCGTGCCAGTGTGCGGATCAAATTCGGGCAAGTGTCAAGGGACCTTAATCCTTGTAAGCAGATTAATCCTTGCAAGTACTTTTCCCGGTACAGAGAGCAGTGTGATACCCCTGTAGTTGTTACAATCCATATGATCACACTTTCCTTTCTGAATCAGGACAACAAGTCCTTTCTTCCAATTTGTACACCCCCTCCCAGATTGAAACAAAGATTCTTTGCAATGCCAGGAGAACAGCATCTCCACCCTCCTGGAGGAGCTCAGCTCCAGTGCAATAGATGTCTGCCCTCAGCTGCTTCACTGCCTTTGCGATCTCACCAAGATTTGGTGGTTGACATTTGAATCAGCCACAAGAACCCTTCTGCCAGAGATGTCTGGCATCCCAGCAGGAGGATCAGTGTAATATGAAAATACAGCAGAGGCATGAGTCAGGACTGAACCATCTTCCACATTACTGCAGTAGGACAAGGTGTAGATTTGGAAGAACAACGTGGTTTGATTCCTCTGTAAGCAGGTCAAAAGTCATTAGACCATATATACAGTAAGCGCACACACACACACACACACGCACATATCTTCAACCGCTTATCCAAGATCGGGACTGCTGAGAGCCTATCCCAGCAGTCATAGGGCGTGAGGCGGAGTACACACTGGACAGGACGCCAGTCTGTCCATATACAGTAAGCATGTAGGAAAATCAGTTCATGTTGAACAGTTACATTGTCAAGTTAATGAATGTTAAGACCAACTACGAATGACAGTGCTTCTTCAGATTTGTTGTATATATTATAGTGAACTGTGTTTTGTCTTCCACTTATCCTAAACATGTTGCTTATCACAAAAAAGTGACACAAAGCACAATAAGTGATTTAACAATCTATGATAGTTGCTGAGAGGAAAAAGCTGACTGACATGTTGTTCATGGAGATTCTCAGCGTGGCTGTGTCCTGTGCTGCCTTCTCCTTCATTAGGTTTTGGGAGCTCCTCCTGCAGCAAATTAAGCTGAAGAGGCGAACTTGAGTGAGAGCTGGAGAACAAAGCATGCGGCCCAGGTGCCTCCTCCTCTTCTCTGAGAGAGAAGCTGGCTTTTGGAGAGCAAACCAATGGACCTGGGGGATTCTGAAGTGGGGACCCAGAATAGAGCTGGAACTGGGGTTGGGGGAAGAGCGTAATGCTTGGAGCAAAGCCTGCCACAGTGATGGGTGCTTGTGGTAACATGGAGAAAGTGGATGGTAGATAAATGGATGGGTATCCTGTGGTGAAGACTAGGTAGTTGGGCAGGATGACAGTCATGACAGGAGCTACGTAAGGACTGATTGTCTGTGCTGCACCCAATGACTGCACATTATGAAAGCTCTGAAAATGTTGCATATTTTGAATCGGCTCCACTTGAATTGGCTGCATGCTTGGCATGCTGTGAGCAGACTGCAGGGCACTGACACTGTACTTAAGATGGGGAGGGTTAGGAGGCTGCAGCACCATCTGTGTGGCTCCTGGCAGCTGTTTCGGCCTTGAAGATTGCTCTGAGCCATGTTGGGCGGCCATGGTGGGGTAGTAAGGTGCATGATGTGGGGATGACTGACTGTACGGCGCGCCCGTCTGTGGCTGAGAGGACTCTGAAGATGGCCAGGAGGAGTCAGGGATACAGCGAGGGGGTCCACGTGGAGAGGCATAGCTGTCTGAGGAACCCTGGGGTTTGGGGCGCTTGTGTCTTAACTTTCCTCTCCGAGAGCGGTTCCACCCGCCAGCACTCAGTGGACGCATTACAGAGTCAACTGTGATGAGACAAACATAAGTTATAGAGTCAATTCCATTAAACTCATCCATTTGTGATATGAAAAAAGAGTAATAAATATGTACTGTGTAATAAATCTGTTGATCTCAACCCAAACCTAACATTTGTCAATTCAGTTTGCAGCAAACATGCGCACACCTGGTTGGTGTGAGTGAGCTAGAGAGCTGTTATCTAAGTGCAGGTATGAGCTGTATGGGCTCTGCAGGATGCGATGGCGGAATCGATCCACATATTCTTGCTCCTCTTTCTGGGTGTGAGCTGACAACACCTCCTTGGTGAGGCCTACGAACCTACGCTCCTCGGTGAGAGGGCTTGGATCTGGACGAACATTGAGCAGAGGAGCTTCAGCAGGTTCACTACCCATAGGTGCATCCTCGAGTGCAGTTGCCTCTGTGTGTGTGGGCGGGGAGATGAAAACAAACAAGCAAACAAACAAAAAACATTTACACATAAAATTAGATTTGGATACATTCAAAAGAAAAATTACAATGCTGCCAAAACTTTGTGACCCCCTTTTGTTTATGACATTATGCATTTTTTTTAACTTTCACTTTTGATACTCTGTGTGCTTCATACCCTGTGTGCTGCTATACAATGCTGCTGGAACCTCAGTTTCCCTGAGGGAGTCTTCCCAAAGGATCAATAAAGTTCTATCTAATCTAATCTAATACTGTACATGCATGGAGCTTTCGTTTCAGGGCAAGATATTGCCATGAAGCACTGTTGCATATTTAAAGCAAATAAGAGTGTTAATGTGCTTTTAAAACGTGCACCATGGCACAGTGGTAAAGAAGCTTCAGCTTGTTCGACCTGCCTGCACTGCTCATTTGAAACAGCGAGAAAGAATGTGCAATAACTTAGTGACTCAGGCTTAATTCATCTGAAACAGTGGGATAAAAAAGTATTTTGTCAGTCCCTGATTGTGCAAATTCTCCTACTTAGAAAGATGAGAGAGGTCTGTAATTTTCATCAGAGGTACACTTCAACTATGAGAGACAAAACTGAGAAAAAAAAAAAAATCCAGGAAATCACATTGTAGGATTTTTAAAGAATTTATTTTTAAATTGTTGTGGAAAATAAGTATTTGGTCACCCACAAACAAGCACGATTTCTGGCTCTCACAGAACTGTAACTTCTTTAAGAAGCTCTTCTGTCCTCCACCTGTTACCTGTATTAATGGCACCTGTTGGAACTCGTTATCTGTATAAAAGACACCTGTCCACAGCCTCAAAAAGTCAGACTCCAAACTCAACCATGGCCAAGAATTAAGAGTTGTCGAAGGACACCAGGAAGAAAATTGTAGATGTGCACCAGGCTGGGAAGACTGAATCTACAATAGTCCAGCAGGTTGGTGTGAATAAATCAACTGTGGGAGCAATTGTAAGAAAATGGAAGACATACAAGACCATTGATAATCTCCCTCAATCTGGTGCTCCTTGCAAGATCTCATCCCGTGGGGTCAAAATGATCATGAGAACGGTGAACAAAAATCCCAGAACTACACCGAGGGACCTGATGAATGACCTACAGAGAGTTGGGACCAAAGTAACAAAGGCTACACACTACGCAGAGAGGGACTCAAATCCTGCAGTGCCAGGCGTGTCCCCCTGCTTAAGCCAGTACATGTCCAGGCTCATCTGAAGTTTGCCAGAGAGCATATGGATGATCCAGAAGAGATTTGGGAGAATATCATGTGGTCAGATGAAACCAAAATAGCACTTTTTGGTAAAAACTCAACTCGTTGTGTTTGGAGGAAGAAGAATGCTGAGTTGCATTCCAAGAACACCATATCTACTGTGAAGCATGGGGGTGGAAACATCATGCTTCGGGGCGTTTTTCTGCAAAGGGGACAGGACGACTGATCTGTGTTAAGGGAAGAATGAACATGGCCATGTATCATGAGATTTTAAGCCAAAACCTCCTTCCTTCAATAAGAGCACTGAAGATGCAACATGGCTGGGTCTTCCAGCATGACAATGATCCCAAACACACCGCTCGGGCAACGAAGGAGTGGCTCCGTAAAAAGCATTTCAAGGTCCTGGAGTGGCCAAGCCAGTCTCCAGACCTCAACCCCATAGAAAATTTGTGGAGGGAGTTGAAAGTCCATGTTGCCCAGCGACAGCCCCAAAACATCACTGCTCTAGAGGAGATCTGCATGGAGGAATGGGCCAAAATACCAGCTACAGTGTGTGCAAACCTGGTGAAGACTTACAGGAAACGTTTGACTTGTGTCATTGCCAATAAAGATTATGTTACAGTACTGAGTTGAACTTTTGTTATTGACAAAAGTTCAACTTGGAGTAGGTGATGGTCTAGTGGTTAAGGTGTTGGGTTTGAGTCCAGAAGATCATGGGTTCAAATCCCTGCCTGACTGGAAAATCACTAAGGGCCCTTGGGCACGGCCTCTAATCCTCTATTGCTCCCGGTGTGTAGTGAGCGCCTTGTATGGCAGCACCCTGACATTGGGGTGAATGTGACGCATAATTGTAAAGTGCTTTGAGCGTCTGATACAGATGGAAAAGCGCTATATAAATGCAGTCCATTTATTTGACCAAATACTTATTTTCCACCATAATTTACAAATAAATTGTACAATGTGATTTCCTGGATTTTTTTTTTTCTCATTTTGTCTCTCATAGTTGAAGTGTACCTATGATGAAAATTACAGACCTCTCTCATCTTTCTAAGTAGGAGAACTTGCACAATCAGGGACTGACTTTTTTACCCCACTGTATGATCAATCAAAAAATTCCTTAATCAGACACAACTGCAATCGCTTCCATCTGATCAGAACACGGGTAAAACCAAAACAATGTAAAACATAAGTATGCGTCCTGTTAGTATAATAACCAAGTCATAATTTTTATATACAGTTTTCTTTACACAAGTCAGCCGATGGCTACAGGTGAATAAATATGTGTTAGACTTTATTTACTTTTATCATTTAAATACAAACAGCATGAATTGTTTGGTAAATCTGCCTGGATTAGGCCATTCTCAAAAACTGAGTGAAGCAGACTAGTGAGGGAAGCCACCAAGACACCCATGACAACTCTGAAGGAGTTATATGCTTCTATAGCTGTGATTAAGAAACTGCAAATTTTGTCTCTTGACCTCACCTCATGACAAAAATAAGCTCTTCCCAAAATGTTTCCACAAACACTGTAAAGGACTTTCATTGCTGCTTAGAACTTAAGAAAACAGATTTAAAGGTCTCTTGAAATAATTTTACAATGTTACGAATTTACAATGTAAATGTAAACCTTCCATCTTTTTCAAGACGGAAGGTTTGCACGGCACCTGATTCAGGCGGAGGCACGTGGACGATGGTGCTGCTGTAAGAACACTGGCTGGTGACGGACACCACACTCATGGCCTTCGTGGACATGATGTCTTTTAATGGTGCTCCAACCACTGCTGCCGCTGCAGGGGCAAGTGAGTCCTGACTGTCTAACACCACCACTGGATGCCGGGAGGAAACAAGATGAAGCGTCATTGAAAGAATCAATGCTATCACATCTTTTTGACATCAGAAAGCAAGAAAGAGGTCAAAGGACAAGCTATTTTACATCAAAGAAGTTAAAGGACAGTCACATTCACTGTTTTGGGACAGATGCAGGGCAGTACAATTTTCACAGCTGCTTTTTGACCAAGCCATCTCTACAGAGACAGAGAGACAGGGACATACTGAAACAGAGACATACTCTTTGTCCCAGTGGGAACAAGAACCAGTTCCAAATTTTACAAAGAATCAGAATAGTATGGCTCTGAGCTTATTGATTCTTGACACATCCTAAGACATCATCAACATGCATCTACGTATGTTGTCATTCCAAAGTTGAGAGAGGAAGACATGTTTTAAAGCATGGCTACATTTCGTGAAGAAAGAGGACAACAGCATTAATTGTAATGTCTGCAAAATGGTAATATGAACATGGGATTCACCAGGCATGCCACGTATTTGACATTGCACAAATACTCTGCAGCACGAGTGCTCTATTGCTAATGTTTGCCAAAGGAGTGGCTCATCTGTAACCGATGATAAATATCATAATATACAGCTGTCAAAATCCCATATTAATTTAGATCAATTAATTACAGCACCTATAACATGTTAATTTTTTAAAATCTTGATTAATTGCACTATGATCTTTTTTGTTTTGACATGTCTGTAAATCGTGTATTTGATGGCAGCAACTGGTTTGGTTATTTTCTTGTGTCTGCTATGCGTGGAAACGAAGTAGTTTTTTGTGCACTATGCCAAGTACGGTGAACTGCACAGTGCCTACATGCTTCTGTTTTTTTTGTTATTCTTAGAATTTGAAGATGAAGACTGTTGGTGTGTATATGTGCGTATTTCTACCATCCGAGTTGGGTTGAGCTGTGTCAGTGACGCTGGCAGGTTTGTCATCTTCTGATGTAGAGGATGAGGAAGAAGAGGTGGTCAGAGAACAGGATCCACTCTTGCGTTTAAGGGCCGAACCTGTGCAACTCTCCAAATATCTGATGATCATCAACACACCAAATTCACTCACAGCCTCGCAGAGCATCACAAGAATTGCTACTGGAACTGATAAGAAAAATGTCATTAGCACGTACTTCTGCAAACATTAGCAAAAATTGTCTAAATTAAAATTTTTCCATTTCCATGCTTCATCACTTTATCTGTATAGGCTCAATCCAACAACAGAGTTTTTTAATTGTTTAATCCTTTTGTCAGTAATCCTACAAACAATGAAAATTGTTGAAATATGTAATACCATCATATCAAGGCTAACCACCACACACACCTGATGATGTTGTCCATGCAGTTAATCTGCTGGTAGGAGGGAATGTGTTTGCTTCCTGCTTTCCTCAAGAGCCCCAGCCTCGAGGTTGGAGGCTGTTTGGAATAGATGCACTGGAAAACAGAGAGTTATTCTAGATATTAAAGCATCAGCACACTTTAAAGTGGCTTTTGTGATAGGTATACAGTATAGCTGAATCACCTGGAGCAGCTTTTTCTAGAGGAGCAGTTTTGTGGCTGGCATCCAGGTGTGCTTGCTGACCCCAACTCTTGACTCTGTTCACGTCAGCACAGATCCGCTGCAGAGACATCTGCAAAAACCACACAACCACAGTAATAGTATGATGACCCTCAGCACCCAGTGCTACCACTGTGCTGTACAGTAAGTTGTATCCCTCACCGGATCCCGGTGCGAGTCCTCCCACAGGTTACCACTGCTGTCACTAGAAGAGGCTACACTGATATAGTGCTCATGGGAACCATTACTTCCCAAACTGCCATAACCACTGGAACCATTGTTATGGATGGGCTAAGAAAGAGATGCAAAGAAGTGAAGAAACTACACAAACTACAACACACAAACATATGGAAAATGAAAAACAACACCAACAAAACAGACAAGAGAAACAGTATTACATGACGACAGGAATTATTACAGTATTACAGGAAAACTGTATTCATACAAGCCACCGGTGCTAAATGCTTCAGATGCAGACATGATTCAAAGTGTTGCACTGTAGTATGTACAGTATGTGTGTGTTTATAGGGGTACAGGCACTGGCCACAGCATTGCACAGACAGGTTGACGGCGGTTTCACCGGCCTTACAGGAACAGCTTGTCCTATTAAAAGTACAGATGAGAGAGTTGCTCTCTGGGTACTTCAGTTAAGGGGGTGTGGCTTTTTTTAACCTCTGTAGTACAGCAATGCAGTTACTGTGAGATCATATCCTGATGAATTATCTAGCCTTATATACAAGGAACTAAATATATGCCATTATAAACAGTTAGATTGCAGAGAGACAGACCAAAAGTTTCTCAAGCATCCAATCATTTTCTGATGCTTATCTGGGACCAGGTCATGGTGGTAGTAGTCTAAGCATGAATGAATGAATGAATTTATTTATTTATTCGGCACACACAGACTCAAAAATAGCAAAAGAAAAAAAAGCTCATAAAGAAAACAATTTAACAACGTACCCATGTGCCCAAAAGGGTGTATGTAGGCAGAAGGAAAAGCTTATAAACGCCAACCCCTTTAACCACAAAGATAAAAAATAAAAATGTATACTTATGTATATATAAATATACATAAAGTGGCTTGCAAAAGTATTCAGCCCCTTGGTATTTCACGCATTTTAATTTGTTTATGGCATTTCAAATACAAAAAGTAAATCAGGCTTCTCAATATAAAAATTTCTAAAATTATCATCCTTAGACTCAAACTGAAAACAAATCTCTACAACTTGATATAAATTAATTAAGAATATAAAAGCCAAGATGATGGGTTGCATACGTAATCAGCCACTATGGTATCATACCTGTAAATAATCAGTTTAATTGCCAGTTTTCTTCAGACAAGTCAGGAGATGGATACACGAACATTTCCAAGTCACTGAATATGTCTTGAACATTATTTACATCAGTTATGAAGAAATAAAACCAGTATGGCACTCTCTGTGTGGAGGAGACAGTTCTCAAAAACTGAGTGAGTGTGCAAGAAGGAGAACAGTGAGGAAAGCCACCAAGACACCCAGACAACCCAGAAAAAGTTTTAGGCTTCTGTGGCTGTGATTGAAGAAATTGTGCACAGTGCAAATTCTGCATTTTGTATCTCCAGTTATACAGCTTCATGATGAAGTGGTACAGAGGAGGGTCTTCTTTCACTAAAACATCAAATCTAGGTTTGCATCTCAGATGTACCTTCTGGCAAATTGTCAGTGAACTTTCAGGTCTTTTTAAGAAAATCCTCCTCTGCTCCATTTCATTTTTTTTGTGTTGCGTGAACCAGTGGACTTAGTGGTGCAGGCTGTTTTAAGCCTTAATGAGCATTAATTAAACACAGCCATGGATTAGCATAAAAATGTAAAAATCTTTGATTCATTAAGTTTTCCATCCAGACTTTAATTCTGAAGGAGCAAATATGAAAATGAAAACAGTTCAGATTAATCGCTTGGTGGCCAAGTGGTTAGTGCACTTGGTTTCAGTGCGGAAGATTCTCAGTTCAAACCCCACCTTTCCCGGTATCTCCGTGTAATATGGAGTTGTGTCCGGCGCAAAACCTGCGCCAATTCGACATGCAAATCCACATCGGATCTGCTGTGGTGACCATGAGGGAGCAGCCGAAGGGATTTAATTTACTAAAGGAGTCATAGGGTACAAAACCACTGTTACAACAGAGTTGTTTCCAAGAAGAGAAAAACACAGTGATATTAATTTTAATAGTGTTCCCCAAAAACAATATTATCAAAACTCTGACCTTGTTAATCCTGACATATGTACACCTGTGAGATACTGCATTTGACACTTTTAGCCACTTGTCTGGAGAATTTAAGCAAAATAATTTTAGAATTTTTTTAAACTATATTTTACTTCAGGAATTTGCTGTTAACAACAACATCACACGAGCACAGTGACATTTGTTCCATGTCGTCTCTGTTATAGTCACCTGCAAGAAGAGCTTATAGATCTTGGCCTGCAGATCTTTTATTTCTTCCTGGCTGTCTGGAAAATCCTGCTTGGTTTGAGCAGCAAACACATCCTCATTCAGTGGACTCCTGCAGACAAAGACAACATTCAGGGCCCCTTCAGACATAGTACGAATAAGTACAACTCAGGGCGAATCACGACAGAACAGCTCGTATGAGCGATCCACAAAAACATCAATCCGACGGGCAGGAGTGCACGATGCTGCTGCTATGGTTTCGTGCACGTGGGAACACAGTGCGAGCAGCTGCGTGATGTGGTTACACATTGCTCAGCTGCGAATAAATAAATAAATAAATAAATACACGCTGTGACGGTTTCGTGCACACGGGAACACAGTGCGAGCAGCTATGAAAATTTTTAAAAATAATGAAAAATACATGCCACCCACGGGATTCGAACCTGCAATTTCCAAAAGATCTGATTGCCAGTCAGAAACTTTACCACTGAGCTACCATCGTTGTCCTGTAAATGGTGCTGGAAAATGCCTGATATCAAGAAGGACATAGACGTATTTAAGAAAAAATTAAACCACATAGCATATAAAAACACCACATTTTATTGAATTCCTCTTATCAAGCAGGCAGTACAAGTATGATCCGTCTGTTCCTCTGTAGATGACCCATGGTCACAGATGTAGAGTCATGAAATGACATGAAAGACAACATCAAGTCAACATCTGCTGGCGGCATGTCCAGCCGGCCCCGCAAGCGTCCTGCCTGACACGGGTGTCTTGTGGACAGCGTGCCACAGGACTGACACCGCGTCATGTGGAGCAGAGCTCACGTGGGTTACGTGACATTCAGATCGCCCACTGCGTGTTATGATCTGACGGTCAGTTTCACCTGGGACAGCCTGTCAATGTGCACGGCGTGCACTCGCTGCTGCCCATTGCAACACCGATATATGATTTTATGTATGTCCACGTGAGGACAGCAAGCAGACACGAGCATCACAGTGGACAGTTGTTAGGTCATGTCCGTCCAAACACGGTACATGTCCCCCAGCCGTGATGTCCAGAACCACAGGTCTCCTGCACCTGTGGGTGGACACACCCCCTATCAGTTCAGCGCACACATCAATGTGTCTGTTTGCAAAGCCACACTCGTGGGGGACTTGGACAAATTTCACATCCAGCTCGACAGTGATTGTCTGCTGACTGTTGTTGTACTAATAGTGCGAATGGCCACACATCTTCTAAGTGCCAAGCGAGCAGTGTTAGATGTTCGTGTGTGTCAGCTAGAATTTAGCCAACACTTGCCGCGAGAGGGATCGAATGGGCTCTCACAGGGCACACTCTGTCTGTCAGCCACTGGTGTGCACAGATAGTTGTAGCAACAAGTGTACAAGGCGTTGGAGGCAACTACGATTTTACACATACTACATACAATTCTTGCTTCATGTGCAATTCGACCACATTCATACATGTGAAGGGGCCCTCAGTGATGTCACAACCACAGTGTGGCCGGAAAGTATTCACAGTGCTTCACTTTTTCTACATTTTGTTATGTTACAGCCTTATTCCACAATTGAGGAAAAATAATTTTTCCCCTCAACATTCTGCTCACAACACCCCATAATGACAACATGAAAAAAGTTTTTTTTTTTTTTTTTACATATTTATTAAAAATAAAAAACTAAGAAATCACATGTATATGAGTATTCACACCCTTTGCTCAATACTTTGTTGATGAACTTTTAGCAGCAATTACAGCCTCAGGTCTTCTTGAATATAATGCCTCAAGCTTGGCACACCTATCTGTGCACAGTTTTCTCCATTCCTCTTTGCAGCACCTCTCAAGCTCCATCAGGTTGGATGGGGAGCATCGGCCATTTTCAGATCTCTCCAGGGATGTTCAATCGGATTCAGGTCTGGCCTCTGGTTGGGCCACTCAAGGACATTCACAGAGTTGTCCTGAAGCCACCCCTATGATATCTTGGCTGTGTGCTTAGAGTCATGGTCCTACTGAAAGATGAAGTGTCACCCCAGTCTGAGGTCAAGAGTTCTCTGGAGGTTTTCATCCAGGATGTCTCTGTACATTGCTGCATTCATCTTTCCCTCCATCCTGACTAACCTCCCAGTTCCTGCCGCTAAAAAGATCCCCACAGCACGATGCCACCACCATGCTTCACTGTCGGAATGGTGCCTGGTTTCCTCCAAACATGATGCCTGGCATTCATGCCAAAGAGTTCAATCTCTGTCTCATCAGACCAGAGAGTTTTGTTTCTCATGGTCTGAGAGTCCTTCAGGTGCCTCTGGCCAAACTCCGGGCGGGCTGCCATGTGTCTTTTACGAAGGAGTGGCTTCCGTCTGGCCACTCTACCATACAGGCCTGATTGTTGGATTGATGCAGAGATAGTTGTCCTTCTGCACGGTTCTCCTCTCTCCACAGAGGAATGCTGGAGCTCTGACAGAATGACCACTGGGTTCTTGATCACCTCCCTGGCTAAGGCCCTTCTCTCCTGATATGCTCAGTTTAGACAGCGGCCAGCTCTAGGAAGAGTCCTGGTAGACCCGAACTTCTTCCATTTACGGATGATGAAGGTCACTTTGTGCTCTGACATGCACTGTCAACTGTGGGACCTTATATGTAGACAGGTGTGTGCCTTTCCAAATCATGTCCAATCAACTGAATTTACCTCAGGTGGACTCCAAATAAGCTGTAGAAACATTTCAAGGATGATCAGTGAAAACAGGATGCACCTGAGCTTAATTTTGTGCTTCATGGCAAAGACTGTGAACACTTATATACATGTGATTTCTTAGTTTTTTATTTTTAATAAATTTGTAAAAATAAAATAACAACTTTTTATGTTGTCATTAGGGGGTATTTTGCTTAGAATTTTGAGGGGAAAAAATTAATTTCATTCATTTTGGAATAAGGCTGTAACATAACAAAATGTGGAAAAAAAATGAAGCACTGTGAATACTTTCTGGATGCACTGTATGTAGAGGTTTGAGACAGATTGGGTTATTTAAAATAAATAATGTGCAATTTGCCATGATTAAAGCATAAGTTTACCAAACCAAACAGAAACTTAGTTTAAAATTTTAAAACATTAATTTCCTCCAAAATAAATGTTTCATTTCACAAAAAAAGAAAAGAATGCAATATGAGTGCTCGACAGCTTTTCACATGTATTTCTTTAGCGTGCAGCCCAAAGATGGTTGCTAATAATCAGTGAACAAGTTGATGTTAAAAAACAGAAAGTGAGAAACAAAGTGATTTGCTTATAAAATGGTAGGACAATTTACTTAAAAAATTACTTAGATTTAAATGTGAAGGCAGGCCACAAACACTTTATCATTCCACTAGTGTAAAGTTTTTAAATGTCATACTAAATTATTTGATATTTGTAAGCTTTTCAATCTTTATGAAAGCAAAGAATGCTGCTCTAGTTTTTACAGTGTTAGAATGTTGTTCGGTATATTCATTTTTTTTATTTACTAGGTTTTAACAACAGATTTGCCAAAGTACTTTAAGCACACAGTGTTGTTCAGCACACTACTTAGCAAGTACAATGTCATAATACATGATCAAAAAGTGCTACAAATGTTTAGCTGTGGGTGGCATTGAGTTTCGATACATTGTTGTCACTTACGTTCTGACTTTGTGTCGGCCGATGATGAAGACCACCTTGCGACTCCATGGGTTAATGAAGCTGGACCAGCTGGTATCCAAGGTGATGTAGTCACCATTTTGACAGCAAAAACGGACCGGTGAGTGCTCAAAAGGTGGCTGGCCAGCATATTTCAACACTGCAAATAGCATGAAGGGTTTGAGTAAAAAGAAAAACATGTAGGGGAATTATTAATCTGAAAATTTCAGTGATTCTCAAACCGGTCCAGCTGAGTGGCTCTTTCAGGTGTCTGTTAGTACTTGATTAGCTGCACATCTGAATGAGCTAATCACCTAGGAGCAGAGCAGGAAGGCATGGTTCCATCCCTGGTTCTCAAGACCAGGCCCCTAAGTGGCTCTACTCTTTTTTTTTCTTTTTTTTTTTAAAGCTATTTAGATGTACCTTAGTATACACTAGTAGAGTTCCACCTTAGATTTGGAATGTATAATAGAAGATATACCTTACTGAATTTTCATGGAACGTGTAGGTTACGCAGGCCTTGAAGACCAGCCTTTAATACATTACAACCATACCTGTTGCTCTCTAAGTTAAAGGAAATGAATGTCAACCCATTTTTAATTAGATGGTATCATTCTTTTTTAACTAATACATTACAACAAGTCAGAGTTAACCGAGCTCTTTCGGTACTCAAATCATCAAGCACAGGTGCACCACAAGGCTGTGTCAGTTCTCCTGTTCTCTTCACTCTTTATACTAATAACTGTACAAATAATTACTGTAATAACTTTGTTTTTAAATTTTCTGATGACACAGCCATTTTGAGCCTACTGCACAAAGACTCAAGTCCAACAAAGTACTTCTCTGAAGTGAAACACTTTGTGCAGTGGTGTGATGACAACCACTTGGTTTTAAATGTAATACACTCAACAAAAACATAAACGCAACACTTTTGGTTTTGCTCCCATTTTGTATGCGATGAACTCAAAGATCTAAAACTTTTTCCACATACACAATATCACCATTTCCCTCAAATATTGTTCACAAACCAGTCTAAATCTGTGATAGTGAGCACTTCTCCTTTGCTGAGATAATCCATCCCACCTCACAGGTGTGCCATATCAAGATGCTGATTAGACACCATGATTAGTGCACAGGTGTGCCTTAGACTGTCCACAATAAAAGGCCACTCTGAAAGGTGCAGTTTTGTTTTATTGGGGGGGGGATACCAGTCAGTATCTTATGTGACCACCATTTGCCTCATGCAGTGCAACACATCTCCTTCGCATAGAGTTGATCAGGTTGTCAATTGTGGCCTGTGGAATGTTGGTCCACTCCTCTTCAATGGCTGTGCGAAGTTGCTGGATATTGGCAGGAACTGGTACACGCTGTCGTATACACTGGTCCAGAGCATCCCAAACATGCTCAATGGGTGACATGTCCGGTGAGTATGCCGGCCATGCAAGAACTGGAACATTTTCAGCTTCCAAGAATTGTGTACAGATCCTTGCAACATGAGGCCGTGCATTATCCTGCTGCAACATGAGGTGATGTTCTTGGATGTATGGCACAACAATGGGCCTCAGGATCTTGTCACGGTATCTCTGTGCATTCAAAATGCCATCAATAAAATGCACCTGTGTGTTCGTCCATAACAAACGCCTGCCCATACCATAACCCCACCGCCACCATGGGCCACTCGATCCACAACATTGACATCAGAAAACCGCTCATCCACACGACGCCACACACGCTGTCTGCCATCTGCCCTAAACAGTGTGAACCGGGATTCATCCGTGAAGAGAACACCTCTCCAACGTGCCAAACGCCAGCGAATGTGAGCATTTGCCCACTCAAGTCGGTTACGATGATGAACTGGAATCAGGTCGAGACCCTGATGAGGATGATGAGCATGCAGATGAGCTTCCCTGAGACGGTTTCTGACAGTTCGTGCAGAAATTCTTTGGTTATGCAAACCGATTGTTTCAGCAGCTGTCCGAGTGGCTGGTCTCAGACGATCTTGGAGGTGAACATGCTGGATGTGGAGGTCCTGGGCTGGTGTGGTTACACGTGGTCTGCAGTTGTGAGGCTGGTTGGATGTACTGCCAAATTCTCTGAAACGCCTTTGGAGATGGCTTATGGTAGAGAAATGAACATTCAATACACGAGCAACAGCTCTGGTTGACATTCCTGCTGTCAGCATGCCAATTGCACGCTCCCTCAAATCTTGCAACATCTGTGGCATTGTGCTGTGTGATAAAACTGCACCTTTCAGAGTGGCCTTTTATTGTGGACAGTCTAAGGCACACCGGTGCACTAATCATGGTGTCTAATCAGCATCTTGATATGGCACACCTGTGAGGTGGGATGGATTATCTCAGCAAAGGAGAAGTGCTCACTATCACAGATTTAGACTGGTTTGTGAACAATATTTGAGGGAAATGGTGATATTGTGTACGTGGAAAAAGTTTTAGATCTTTGAGTTTATCTCATACAAAATGGGAGCAAAACCAAAAGTGTTGCGTTTATATTTTTGTTGAGTGTAAAACCAAGGAAATGATTCTGGATCCAAGGACTGTTGGGGACCATACTCCTGTGGTCATACATGGTACTCCTATTGACCAGGTCAGCTCATACAAGTACTTGGGGCTGCACATAGACAATACTCTCAGCTGGACTGTACATGTGGACAGTTTGTGTTCTCGACTCCATCAGAGACTTTATTTTCTTCGTAGACTTTGTTTGTATGGTGTCAATCAAAAAATAATGTTGTTTTACCAGGCAGTGCTAGAGAGCCTAGTCAGATATGGCATGACTGCCTGGTACGGCAACCTCTCTGTACAACTTAAAACAAAACTTAACAGACAAATTGATAATGCAATGAAGATAATTGGAAAGAAACAATATCAGTCCCTCAGCTCACTCTATGAAGAGTCTGTCTTGAAAGCAGCTCAGAGGATATTGATGGATTCAGCTCATGTCCTTCACACAGAGTATACTTTCCTTCCCTCTGGGAGAAGGTATAGAGTCCCTCGGAGCAGACTAAATAGACTCAAAAATTTATTCGTCCCCATGTTCATCAAATTGCTAAACAATAATGTCTAAAATTGGAATTGTGCAATACTTATGGTGTTTCTCCTGACTTCCTGTCATGTTAATTTGTTATGGATGTGGTTGTGTTTTTACTTGTATCTGTTTGTTTTCCTTTTGTAAAGGCACTTAGCATGAGTCCAAGACAAATTCCCTGAGGGGACAATAAAGTGTATCGTATCGTATCGTATTGTATCGTATCGTATTGTACCAATGGAATAAATGAATAACACATTTAAGCTTTCAAAAGCAGCAATGAAGGAATATTTTTTGATAAATTTAATATCCAGGGCCCGGTTTCATAAAGCAGTCGAATCTTTTAGTCTACTAAGCTTACTTAGTCGACTTAGGGGAGTTGCCCAAAGTTATCCAACTAATCTCCGTTTCACATCAATGGCTAAACTTGTAGATTAGCTGTCTTATGTTAGTTGATGATTTTCACAGTAATAGCGGCCTTGCGGGGGCCACTTCCAAGAAACTCTTCCAATGCGTGACAGTTTTCTTTTGGCTTGGTCCGTCTGCTACAAACATTGCAGAGTCCGCCACAACAGAGGAGAACCGCTCCAGACCTCAGCGTCAGTAAACATCGATTATTCCGGCCCTGGAACACCCGCTCCCGCCGCAAGTCTCCCCTTTCTTCCTCCTCCATCACGTGTTGGTACATGATAGCCACCTTTTTTGGGGTAAGATGCTGAAGTTTTGTCAACTAAAATAAGATTAGCCTCCTCTGTACCAGACTAAAAAGTCGAGTAACGTGAAACTTTAGCTGACTAAGCGCTTTGTGCAACGACAACCGTTAAAAGTTAGTTTAGTCCACTGAACAAGATTAGACTGCTTTATGAAGCTGGGCCCTGGTATGTTTTTAAATGCCCTAATTAGTGGGTAGGCATATGAAATGGTTTAAACCATTGACAAATCCATCTCAGATTTTAAACAGTCACACCAATAAAAAGAAACAACAAATAAACATTTCACCTCACCCTTCCGGTGCACAGAAATCATGAGTGGGCGGTCCTCTGGATGAATGCATGTCAACAATGATTTGCCAATCATATCCTGTGGAAGGTATCCCAGCAAGGGCACAGCCCTGTGGATTGTCATCATAAGGTTATCCTTGTGAACTTACTGCAATTACACAAGTCAACATTAATTGTTTGCAGATTTGCCCAAGTGTTGATTAACCTTTCATCTACTTCCAAGAACACACAGCCTGGAGAGTGAGTAGTAGTGAAGATCCGCTTGTCCATCGGAATCCGAGGAGCTACACAGGTGAATATTATCACTGTCAAGGCTACGTTTTTAAAAACATATAAATATGTTTATGTGGGAAAGGCTGCAGATGTTGAGGTTTGTGGTGCTAATATACTGCACCCTCATAGCCAGAAATGATGCATTCAGCCATTGCAAGGCAGCAAGGCTCCTCCTCCTCCTCTCCTCTGGTTCCTGTTCCTTGCACCTTCAACAGGTAGGGTGTGATCTGAAAGGGGTTGTAATGTATCTCACCCTCAGGGTCCTTCCCGCCCCTACAACATGCATCGAAATGTTAAATTGTACTGATGATCATACATGACAATAAGCCATTTTAATCAAATACTATCAACCAGCAATTCACGCTAACGTGAAAATGATGGCATCATGTTGACTGCATGTCTTTTGGAAGTCGTTGGGAGGGCTTTCAAAGCAATGCCATCAGCAGGTTTTCTTACTGATGTCTGTTGGTGGAAATTAGTAATTCAAGGATGCTTCTAATAAACATCCACAACTGTAATCTCAAACTTGCCCAAAAATGATCTCACTACCCTGCATATTCCACACCTCTCTCCACTGAACCTGATTAAATTAAACAGACATTTTCACTTCATAAAAACTGTCTCAAATGTAACTCATTGGAATATAGCAGGAAGCTGGATTGTTGTGGGAAGAATCTGTTTATGCATTTTTTTCAATGCATAAACTTCAAAAACATGCTGGTGATGATGAGTGTCTCCTGAACATTTCATAGCATACTTCAGTATTATATTTGTATTACGTTTTAGTTCAGGATACATGTATTTGGGCGTGAAGCTAAGCCTCACATTACTTTCCTGCACCAAGACTGCATTAACCTCACCCTGTGTAGTATTTTGTGCACATTTTCTGTTTGTAATATGGTGATGGTAGACTACCCTATATAGGCCCTGACACCCACTGGTGTCAGTGCTTATTGCTTGATTGTGGGAAGCAAATGAAAATCTACGACTTCCCCAGGACGGGATGCCTGGTTACTTCCCCAGCCAAGGCTGGTACACATGTACAGTTGGGTGGAATGAGACAATGTAGATTAAGTGACTTCTCCAAGGACACAGCCAGACAGCATTGAGTGGGATTCAAACCAAGGTCCACGGAGCTACCTTCTCTACATAATGCTGGACTGAGGGTAAACTGGAAAGTTTGTAATTTAAATCCATTCATCCTTTTTTTTAAAGTATTTGCTATCAAAATATTATAAAGACTGGCCACAATACTTATACAGGTCAGTCCCCAGTATGGAGAAAGACAAAGGGAGGCAAGAGGTAAGTATAAAACACATAAGACAACGGATTTGTTCAGTCAAATCTTCAAAAATCAGAATCATTATTTATCATCACAATTTGATTTTTAATAAGTGTAGTATTATATATAACCAACCACTGTGATATGTAGTGATTAATCTGGAAATATCATTTCAGTTTCTGTCAATACAAATGTTCACTGTTTGCAATGCTTGGCACAAAATGGCATTATTAAATATAATTACAAAGTGAAATATTAAACAGCAAACTAACCAGAAAATGCATGTAAAGTAATTTTGACATTAAATGTCTGTTTTCCAGAGTGCTCCGCTTTTTTATGTGCCCACACCAAGTGCTTTAAGTTACAGGCAGACAGAGCAAAACTGGTCACTCTCATGGAAGTAGAACTTTGTTTTTGCAGTTTATGTCTAGTCAGCTGATATGACATAAAATCCATCACAATAGAGACAAAGAAAGAACTCATCTGTGACAGCAGACTCGACAGAGGCTAATGTTCCTGTTGAAGGTGAGTGCTTTTAATTGCCATACATTATGAACTACCCTTTGGCTCTTTATTGTTGTCCTAGAAACAAATCCCACAAAGATAATTTTCAATTTTTAAGAAGCCTTAAGATGAAGTGTTTCTCGGTGTCCTGTTTGCACTTTTCTGCCAGAAAAAATGCTATACAGACACGGGTCCTAATGCTGTAGTTGCTTATATTCATGGTGGGCTGTTTAGGCAAGTAATTTATGAAATGTAGTGGTCTGTACTGACACAGGACATCTCAAAAATGGGCTGGGTCATCTTGAAGGATATAATGTCAATCCCTGTTTCATTACTGACATGAGCTTCCCAGGAACAATTCTGGTACTATATTTCATAACTTCATGAGCCACAAAATGGGATGTCCTTTAAAAATACTGACCTGATTCTGCAGAAGAAAGATTTGACCTGGGCACAATCGAATAGAACCCCTGTTGTTAATACAGAGGAAGGAGAAAAAAGTTAATGATCTGTCTTTAAATACACTCAAAACTAAAATGAGTCATCTTTATAGACATGATGTGCCTACGTATTTAGTATAAATTGGTTACAGTTGAAATCCTGATCTTCTGAAAATAATAGTTATTGTTGCTCACTCAGATCTTATGCTCGCACACTGAAACTGTCCTTCTCAGGTCAGGTCAGGTATGGAAGCATGTGCTCGTGCATCCACTACACTGTGGAACCACCTTGGATCCTGATTGGTAATCACCCATGCAGACCATTGGTCCATCCCCACGTCCTGAAGGTAGCCATCTATCTGCCACAGCCAGATGATAGACACATGCATCCCCTTGGTATTTTTCAGTTGATGAGGTGCACAAAGTTGCAGTGTGTAATCAGGAAAACACACCACAACTGTCGTTTCGTAGTCAATGTTCCCTCAAAAGATACGTTGTATGCCTCATCTAAGTCACAAAAATCATTCCAGCAGTACCCTATGATTCTACAAAGAAACCTAGGACCAAAAACATTCAGCTGTCACCTTAGGTCACTGGTAAGCACCAAAATCCCACAACCTTACAGTAAGACAGGAAGCACCATGGCCGTAAAGACCCTGTGTTCTCCTGCAAAGTTATTAGTATGGCCATACTTCACCAGACTAAATCTTGTACACTAAGCAGATGGCAGTATCCAGGACTTCAGAACAATTTTTACAGAAGAAGTACATGGTCAGAGGGCAAGAACTGGGCATGTCTATAGACCTTGCAGTGCTGCAGGATTCACCGTCTTGTCACAAGAACATGATCAATCACTGTAGCAACACCACCAGTAGCAGGGTACCAAGTCCAGTGGTACCATTCTCGATACTGAACCCAGGATCTAGCAACTTGAATACCCTGACCTTTTGTGAAGTTGAGGAGCACTTATAATAAGGCAAATAAGTATTTGATCCACTGTTGATTTTGCAAGTTTTCCCACCTACAAAGAATGGAGAGGTCTGTAATTTTTTATTGTAGGTACACTTCAACTGTGAGAGACAGAATCCAAAAAAAAAAAAAAAAAATCAGGAAATCACATTGTATGATTTTTAAATAATGAATTTGCATTTTATTGCATGAAATAAGTATTGGATACAACAGAAAAAACAGACTTTAATATTTGGTACAGAAAACAATCATACAGGTCAGACCTTTCCTGTAGTTGTTGACCAAGTTTACACATACTGCAGCAGGGATTTTGGTCCACTCCTCCATAATTTTTCAATTTCAATTTATTTTCATTTATATAGCACCAAATCACAACAGAGTTGCCTCAAAGCGCTTCACACAGGTAAGGTCTAGCCTTACCAACCCCCAGAGCAACAGTGGTAAGGAAAAACTCCCTCTGAGGAAGAAACCTCAAGCAGACCAGACTCAAAGGGGTGACCCTCTGCTTGGGCCATGCTACAAAACATAAATTACAGAACAATTCACGGACGAATATACAAGAAATGCTACTGGCGCACAGGACAGGAGGATCGCCAACACGAACACAACTCCCATCTCTGGATGGAGCTGCACCTTAAACAGAGAGAAAAAACAGAATCAGGCATCAGAAAGACAAGAAACACTGTATAATTTGTCAGCATTAAACAACAAGAAAAACAGAGAAATACTAAGGTGATCGCCAGCCACTAGCCCTAAACTTCAATCAATCAATTTTATTTATATAGCGCCAAATCACAACAAACAGTTGCCCCAAGGCGCTTTATACTGTAAGGCAAGGCCATACAATAATTACGTAAAAACCCCAATGGTCAAAACGACCCCCTGTGAGCAAGCACTTGGCGACAGTGGGAAGGAAAAACTCCCTTTTAACAGGAAGAAACCTCCAGCAGAACCAGGCTCAGGGAGGGGCAGTCTTCTGCTGGGACTGGTTGGGGCTGAGGGAGAGAACCAGGAAAAAGACATGCTGTGGAGGGGAGCAGAGATCAATCACTAATGATTAAATGCAGAGTGGTGCATACAGAGCAAAAAGAGAAAGAAACACTCAGTGCATTATGGGAACCCCCAGCAGTCTAAGTCTATAGCAGCATAACTAAGGGATGGTTCAGGGTCACCTGATCCAGCCCTAACTATAAGCTTTAGCAAAAAGGAAAGTTTTAAGCCTAATCTTAAAAGTAGAGAGGGTGTCTGTCTCCCTGATCCGAATTGGGAGCTGGTTCCACAGGAGAGGAGCCTGAAAGCTGAAGGCTCTGCCTCCCATTCTACTCTTACAAACCCTAGGAACTACAAGTAAGCCTGCAGTCTGAGAGCAAAGCGCTCTATTGGGGTGATATGGTACTATGACTTCACTAAAAGACCCAGAATTTAGGTAAAGTTGAGGCCGCAGCCCGCTCCAATTACTAATAAAATGAATTAAATGAGTAAAAAGCGTAAAACAAAACTGTACCAGTATGCTAGCCATATGAAAGGGAAAATAAGTGCGTCTTAAGTCTGGACTTGAAAGTCTCCAAGAATCTGACTGTTTTATTGACGCAGGGAGATCATTCCACAGAACAGGGGCATGATAAGAGAAAGCTCTGTGACCCGCAGACTTCTTATTCACCTTAGGGACATAAAGTAGTCCTGCACCCTGAGAAAGTAAAGCCCGGGCCGGTACGTAAGGTTTAATTAGGTCAGCTAGGTAGGAGGGTGCCAGTCCATGAATAATTTTATAGATTAGTAGCAGAACCTTAAAATCTGATCTCACTGGGACAGGAAGCCAGTGAAGGGATGCCAAAATGGGTGTAATGTGGTCGAACTTTCTGCTTCGTGTCAAAAGTCTGGTTGCAGCATTTTGAACCAATTGGAGACCCCTAATGCTAGACTGCGGTAAACCAGAAAATAAAACATTGCAGTAGTCCAATCTAGAAGAGATAAATGCATGGATCAGGGTCTCAGCATCAGCCATAGACAGGATGGGACGAATCTTCGCTATATTTCGCAGGTGGTAGAAAGCAGTCCTAGTAATATTTCTAATGTGGAGGCCAAAGGACAACGAAGGATCAAAAATTACCCCAACGTTCCTCACTTTGTCAGTGTGATGTATGACACACTAGCCGAGGCTGAGCGTTAACTGGTCAAATTGATGCCGATGTCTCACTGGACCAAGAACCATCATTTTAGTCTTATCAGAGTTTAAAAGTAGGAAGTTTCTAGACATCCAACTTCTCACTGCTGCAAGGCAATCTTCTAAGGATTTTATGTGAACGAGATTACCAGCAGTTATTGGCATGTATAACTGAGTATCATCTGCATAGCAGTGAAAGGTAATCCCAAAACGCCGCAATATGTGCCCAACAGGTGCTATATAAAGGGAGAAAAGCAGGGGGCCTAAGACAGACCCCTGAGGAACCCCAAATTTCATGTCACTAAGGTTAGAGGTACTGTACAAAACACAGTGAGAACGACTGGTCAAGTATGATGTCAGCCATACAAGGGCACTCCCAGTAATCCCAAAATGATTTTCCAGCCTATCAAGTAGAATATGATGATCCACTGTATCAAATGCAGCACTGAGATCTAACAGCAACAGAACCGTAGTGGTGGACTTCCGGTGCAGCGACTCATGGAATAGGACGCGTTTTTCTGAGCTCCTGCAACTACTTCTACAAAACCAATCTTAGGCGCACTTTTCTTCATCTTTTTAATCTTTTTTCCTTTTCTTTTGTTTTTTGGTGTGTGTTTGCTTCGCCACCATATCTTCAATTTACCGCCGACCTCTTCCCGGTAAAGATGCCTCCAAAACAAGCTAAGCTAAATATACAGCCGTTGCGGCCTTCTCCTCCCGCTCCGTCCTCGGCTGGTGGTGGCTCGTGCTCCCCCTCCTGCTCATTCAAAGCCGCAAGCGGCGGCTCTCTTCCCCGTGACTTCAAGGCCGAATTGCTTTCGTCACTCAGCACCGAGATGTCGGTTATTTTTAAATCTGAGCTACAAGTGGCCCTGACTCAAAATTTATCAAGCATCAAGGATGAGCTCCAGGCTGTGAAGTCCGAGCTATCTGCTACCATTACAAGCATTCAGTCTGATGTCCGCGCTCTGAAGGGCACCGTAGGTGAAATGGAAACGTCGCTCTCCTCTTGCACTGACAACATCTCTATACTACAAGCTAAGGTGGAATACCTGTCAACGGAACTGACAAGACTGGACACTAAATGCGAGGACTTGGAGGCAAGATCTCGGCGCAACAATATACGGTTAGTGGGGATCCCTGAGGATTTTTTCACCTCTTCTATCGATACGGCCGTCTCCTCTCAGCTTGAGAAAGAGCCCCTCGTTGACCGCGCTCACCGCACTTTCCAGCCGAAGCCGGGACCCGGAGGGCGCTCCCTCCTCATCGTTGCTCGTCTGCATTACCATATGGACTGTGTGGACATACTGCGCAGAGCCAGGGCCCAGCAACGGATCAAGATCGGCGACATGAACTTTTCCATCTTCCCCGACCACACCCAGAAGACGGCTCGCGCCCAAGCTGCCTTTAATGATGTCCGACGCCAGCTCCGTGAGATACCGGGGATTCGCTTCGGACTGCTCTACCCAGCGCGCCTCCGTGTTACACACAACAGTGCAGTGAGAGAGTTTAAATCACCAGAAGAGGCCACCGCATTCATCAGGTCACTAGGCACGAAAGAAAACTGAGAAAATATGCACAACACTGAAGTGGTGACTGATAATATTTTCCCGATTCATACACAGTCGTTTTCATGCCTTTGCAGGTTATGCTTTTCTCTTTTTTTTCCTCTCTCCCCCTTTTTTTAATTTTATTCATTTTTCTTTCTTTCTTATTATTATCATTTTTTTTTCTTTTCCTCTTTCTTCTCACTTTTCCATTTTCATGTTAATTTCAGTTCAATTTGGACTTGCATTAGCTGTGCCTTGTGGTAAATTGTTGCTAGGTTTGTAGGAGCTCAAACCGAAATCTGACTTAACCATTAGTCAAAAAACCGTAAGTATTTGTCTTAGAGATTCAACTCCTTGTGGAGTTAGCACTGGGTACTCCATCGTTTGGGGATGGGGTCATTGTAGGTGCTGTGGGGGTGGGTGGGTTGTTCTATCTTTGAGTGTGTGTGTTTTTTTTTGTTTGTTTTTCACATTCAGTCTATGTCTATGTCCAGGTAAAGAATGTCTACCAAAGCTAATACTTATGGTACTGGGTCTTCTGTGAGATTTTTGAGCTGGAATATTAAAGGCATGGGGAGTCCAATTAAGAGATCTAGGATATTTACTCATTTGAAACGTCTTAAAGCTGATCTAGTGTTTCTACAAGAAACCCACATGCGTATCAAAGACCAGGTCAGACTTAAATGTCGCTGGGTTTCTGAGGTGTTTCACTCGAATTTCAATTCTAAAGCCAGAGGGGTCGCTATTTTAATTGATAAGTCAATTCAATTCTCAGCTTCTAAGGTTATATCAGACAAAGATGGTAGATACTTGATTATTGTAGGCACACTATTCCATGTTCCCATCCTATTAGTTAATATATATGCCCCCAATTTTGATGATTCACATTTTATGAATAGGCTTTTTGAACGTCTTCCCTCTTTGAATAATAATCTCCTTATATTTGGTGGGGACATGAATTGTGTAATTGACCCCAAACTAGCTCGTTCTAACCCACAAACCCTAACCCTATCATTAATGTCAAGATCTCTTTCTGATTTCATGTCTAAAACTGGTTGCATTGATCCTTGGAGATTTTACAACCCCCAGACCAAGGAATTCTCTTTCTTTTCACAGATGCATCAGTCTTTCTCTCGGATTGATTACTATTTTATTGATGCCAAATTAATTCCCAATGTACTTAATGTTAATTACCACCCTATCGTTATTTCCGATCATGCCCCTCTTTCTTTAGATATTCAGTTTTCCTCACAACCTCGCTACTCAACACCTTGGAGGTTCAATTCATTACTCCTTTCAGATGATGAATTCAATAAATTCATTGCAGCTAAAATTGACGATTTTATTGCTATTAATCAAAATGACACAGAACCAATCACATGTTCACTCCTGTGGGAATCATTAAAAGCATACCTACGGGGACAAATAATCTCCTACTCTAACAAATCTTGAAAAGCCAAACTACAAGAACTTTCCATCAATATCACTAAAATAGACCAACAACTCGCCACTTGTTCCTCCCCCAATTTACTTAACGTGTTGAACTACAGACTGAATTTGACCTTATCACCACTAATGATGCAGAGAGGCTTCTTCTACGCTCGCACTCCATATATTATGAACATGGTGAAAGGGCACGCCGGCTTTTAGCTCACCAACTACGACGCCAGACAGCCTCACGTATGATTCCCCAGATAAAGGATTCAGCGGGCACACTGCATAGTGATCCCGCCACCATTAATTCTGTTTTTCACTCATTTTACTCCTCTTTATATAAGTCTGAATCTCCACCTAACACTACAGAAATGAACCTATTCCTAGATAGTCTTAATTTCCCAGTGATAAACCCAGTTTCTCTTAAAGAACTTGACTCACCATTGACGGTAGAAGAAATAAATCTCGCTATGAGATGCATGCAAAACAACAAGGCTCCTGGCCCAGACGGGTTTTCAGTTGAGTTTTTTTTTTAAATTTCAGGATAAATTGTCCCCATTATTGCATGCTGTGTATATGGAATCACTTCAATTGGGAACTCTTCCACCCACTTTAAGACAAATATCCATAAGTCTCCTCTTAAAAAAAGATAAGGATCCGGATCTCTGTAGCTCCTACAGACCTCTGTCACTGATGAATGAATGAATGGATTTATTCGGCACACACACAAATCCGAAAGAACAGAAACATACCAATAATATGAATGTTATATAAACAAGCCTGTGAGTCCGAAAGGGTGTGGGCAGAAGCAAAGCTTATCAACGCCCACCCCTGCTAGAATGAGTCCAACAATTATAACAGTCATAACAACATATACACAAATTCACAACACACTACATATCAACACAGACATACACTTCAATATTCAATTACATTTCAATTCATGTATAAGTATGTTATGTATACTCAACAAAAATATAAATGCAACACTTTTGGTTTTGCTCCCATTTTGTGTGAGATGAACTCAAAGATCTAAAACTTTTTCCACATACACAATATCACCATTTCCCTCAAATATTGTTCACAAACCAGTCTAAATCTGTGATAGTGAGCACTTTTCCTTTGCTGAGATAATCCATCCCACCTCACAGGTGTGCCATATCAAGATGCTGATTAGACACCATGATTAGTGCACAGGTGTGCCTTAGACTGTCCACAATAAAAGGCCACTCTGAAAGGTGCAGTTTTGTTTTATTGGGGGGGGGATACCAGTCAGTATCTGGTGTGACCACCATTTGCCTCATGCAGTGCAACACATCTCCTTCGCATAGAGTTGATCAGGTTGTCAGTTGTGGCCTGTGGAATGTTGGTCCACTCCTCTTCAATGGCTGTGCAAAGTTGCAACGACGAACTGGAGTCAGGTCGAGACCCCGATGAGGACGACGAGCATGCAGATGAGCTTCCCTGAGGCGGTTTCTGACAGTTTCTGCAGAAATTCTTTGGTTATGCAAACCGATTGTTTCAGCAGCTGTCTGAGTGGCTGGTCTCAGATGATCTTGGAGGTGAACATGCTGGATGTGGAGGTCCTGGGCTGGTGTGGTTACACGTGGTCTGCGGTTGTGAGGCTGGTTGGATGTACTGCCAAATTCTCTGAAACGCCTTTGGAGACGGCTTATGGTAGAGAAATGAACATTCAATACATGAGCAACAGCTCTGGTTGACATTCCTGCTGTCAGCATGCCAATTGCACGCTCCCTCAAATCTTGCGACATCTGTGGCATTGTGCTGTGTGATAAAACTGCACCTTTCAGAGTGGCCTTTTATTGTGGGCAGTCTAAGGCACACCTGTGCACTAATCATGGTGTCTAATCAGCATCTTGATATGGCACACCTGTGAGGTGGGATGGATTATCTCAGCAAAGGAGAAGTGCTCACTATCACAGATTTCGACTGGTTTGTGAACAATATTTGAGGGAAATGGTGATATTGTGTATGTGGAAAAAGTTTTAGATCTTTGAGTTCATCTCATACAAAATGGGAGCAAAACCAAAAGTGTTGCGTTTATATTTTTGTTGAGTATATATACACATACATACTACATATATGCATATACATATATATACACACACATATACACGTACATATACATACATATTGACTGATTGATAATTTATTTTGAGTTTTACAAAATAAGCATTTCTTTGACATCTACATTTACCCACATTGGGTTGAAAAGAACAGGAGATACAAACATACACGCATACATACCTGCGCACTTAACCCGAAAAGAGGTGGGATGAAGACGAATTTATTTAATCCCACCCCCAAATACCCATACGTTATTACGACTACCGAGTGTGACCAATATTCCTTTTTTATTACTATGTAATTGATATCATATATTAGTGAAGAGTATCTATAATAATAATAATAATAATGATAAAAACAATTCCCACCATAATAGACAGTAATAATGACAATAATTATTGTCAATCAAAAATTTTTTTTTTTATTTCTATTATTATTATTACTACCATTTTTTTTTAAATTGCTATTGATATTGCTGGTGTCATTCCTTAAGCCATTTTCATATGTCAATAAATTCCCCACATTTACTCAGAAAATGACAATTTAAAAGGACTATTCTTGTGTGTGTCGATGGTAATTCTGTCTCAATATATATATATATATATATATATATATATATATATATATATACATACATGCAAACATACATACACAAAATACACACATACATCACCTATACACACATGTATACACATAATACATATACATATATACAATTATGCTACATTCATTTTATTTTATTAATTTAAATACCTTAACTTTTTTATTAATTTATCTATCATTATTATTATTATCATTTTCTTTCTTTTTTTTCCCCCTTCCCCATTTGTCATGTGTGTGGTGCATTAAAAGATGCAAAGTATTTTGTAAACCTGCTGCCAGAGAGGGATCGCCCCCTGACACAGGTCCACCCTTTGCTGAATGTCCTAGGCTCTGCATTAAAAGACAAGGTTTTGGAGTCTGCTGGCAGAAGGGGGAGACCTTTGAGCAACAGACCCCCACTTGCCGACCCTGATCTGGTGATAATGATGTAAGAGGGGGAAACAAGGAGGAAAGAAAAGGAAAAGTCTTTTTATGTATCAATAAACTTACATATGTACATATTTATATAAATGTAAACATAAATATACATATATGTATATATACATACATACATACACACTCACATACATATTATACATACACATATATACACACACACATACACACACACATATACATACATATTATACATACACATATATACACACACACATACACACACACATATACATACATATTATACATACACATATATACACACACACATACACACACACACACACACACATATATATATATATATATATATATATATATATATATATATATATATATATATATATATATATATATATATATATATATATATATATATATATATATATATACGTACATACATACATACATACATACATACACACACGCATACACATATATATACGCATACATATAGACATACATACATAAAATGTGGATGCTAAGATCCTGGCTAAAGTCTTGGCCAATCGCTTGGAAAATATTGTACCATCTATTGTTTCACCTGAGCAGACTGGATTTGTTAAGGGGCGGCAGTTCTTCTTTAATGTTCGTACACTTTTAAATATTATCTATTCCACAACTACTGCAGTAATACCCGAAGTAGTGATCTCAGTCGACGCTGAAAAAGCGTTCGACAGGGTTGAATGGAACTACTTGTTCGCTGTTCTAAAGAAATTTGAGCTGGGTGATGGGTTCATTTCGTGGATCCGTCTCCTTTACACATCTCCACAACCTAATATTTCCACCAATAATATCCAATCAAATTTTTCTCTCTTGCCCATGGCACCAGACAGGGGTGTCCTTTATCTCCCCTATTGTTTGCAATAGCCATAGAGCCTTTGTCCTCCATTTTTACTGGGATTACTCCACTGGGCACAGAGTTTAAGCTATCACTCTATGCCGATGATTTATTGTTATATGTCTCTGAGCCCGTTCTATCCATTCCAAAAATTTTATCTGTTTTTCAGAGATTTGGATCATATTCGGGCTACAAGGTGAAAATCTCTAAAACCGAATGCTATCCTATTAACGCTTCAGCATTACAACTCAAACAATCCGATATTCCTTTTAAATTGAGCATGTCTGGCTTTAGGTATCTAGGGATCAATGTAACCAGAACATTAAATTCCCTTTTTTCTGCCAACTTCTTGCCTTTAATGTCTAAAGTTAAATCTGATTTCCAGAAATGGGGGAGCTTACCTCTTTCTTTAATTGGAAGAATTAATGCAGTCAAAATGAACATCTTGCCCAAGTTTTTATTTTTATTCCAGTCTCCCACTTTTTTTTGCCTAAACAGTTCTTTAACACAATTGATCAAACTATTTCTCACTTCTTATGGGGTGGAAAGGTACCCAGGATCTGCAAATCCACACTTCAGAGATGTAAATTCAATGGCGGATTGTCACTTCCAAATTTCCAATTATATTATTGGGCTGCACATATTCACAAGACCTCATTCACAAGACCCCTTTTGGTTCAGATCAGTAGATTTGCCATGGTGCAATTTAGAGGCACAGTCTTGTGATTCATCCTCCCTTATCGCTTTGCTTACCTCTTCTATTCCATCCAATCGCTCCAGGTTTACAAATAACCAAGTGGTTCATTCCACACTCAAAATTTGGTATCAATTTAGGAGGCATTTCAAATTCAAGTCTACCTCTACTTTAACTCCTCTATTAAGGAATCATTTATTTCAACCTGCGATTACAGATTCAACCTTCTTTGCTTGGCATAACAAAGGATTGAAACGTTTTAAAGATCTTTACAAGGATGGTATTTTTGCAGCTTCTCAGATCTCTCAGTAGAATTTAATCTTCCACCATCTCATCTTTTTCGTTATTTTCAAATTAGACAATGTGCTAAGGTCTTGTTTCCAGATTTTCCCTCAATACCACCAAGTCTTCACTGGGAAGATCTTCTAAGCCATGACCCACTCCAGAAGTCACTCATATCTAAAGTTTATAATCAGATTTTGTCCTTTGATTGCACACCAGTCACCAAAGTCAAGGCTGCCTGGGAACAAGAACTGGGCTTGAATTTGGAAGATAACTGGTGGGACATTGCTCTTAAAAAAATTTATACAACTTCAGCTTGTGCTCGTCTCACCCTCATACAGTTTAAAGTACTGTTCAGAGTCCATTATTCCAAAGCTCGACTCTCACAAATCTATTCCACTGTCATTGACAGCTGCGACAAATGTCAAGCTCCATTTTGCAATTTAACTCATATGTTTTCCTCCTGTTCCTTGCTGTCTTGCTTCTGGCAGAACTACTCTGATACAATCTCAAAAATATTTTCAAAGACCATAAAAATATCACCCCATGTCGCCATATTCGGGCTCCCAGAAGACCATACCAGGTTTACCTCTAACCAATTAGATATTTTAGCTTTCACTTCTCTATTGGCAAGACAGCATCTTCTTCTTCACTGGAAGTCAACTAAAGCGCCCTCTAGTGCTCAGTGGCTCAATGACACCATGTCTTTTTTAAAGCTGGGGAAGATTAGATATTCAGTGAAAGGTAACTGATAAATTTTATAACAAATGGCTTCCCTTTTTAACATTCTTTCGCTCTCTCAACTCTTTCTCTCATGATTGATGGACTCCCTCTCCTCCTCTCCCTCCCTGTTAAAAATATTTTTAGTATTCTCATAATTTCTTGATTACTATTATTATTATTTTTATTATTATTATTTTTTTTTTTTTTTTACTTTGCTTGTTTTGCCTTTTCATGTTCCGGTTCCTGTTCAAACAGAAAACCTTAGGAGGCAGATTATCATATGCATTATTTTTCATTCAATGTGATGCACAGTATTTCTACTATACTGATTGTGCTTATTGACAGCTGCATTGCAGATGTGATCTAATCATTATAATTTTGACATCAGTTCCTGTGCCTTACCTCCTAAAAAAAAAAAAAGATCCGTAGTGGTGTCCGAATCCACTGTAAGCAGAAGATCATTCACCACTTTAGTGAAAGCCGTCTCTGTAGAATATTTTCTAAAAGCAGACTGCAGTGGCTCAAAGAGATTATTCTCAGTAAGATAGTCTACGAGCTGCCGTGACACCACTTTTTCCAGAATTTTAGGCAAAAATGATAGATTTGATATCAGCTGATAGTTTGTCAATACACTAGGGTCAAGATTAGGTTTCTTAAGAAATGGTTTAATCACTGCAGATTTGAAACATTTAGGAACAGATCCAGAAGTTCAAGAAAGATTAATAATTTCCAGCACAGTCGGCCCAAGAGTGGGCCACAGGTCCTTAAACAGTTTTGTTGGTATAGGATCAAATAAACAGGTTGTGCTTTTTGTTGACATTACGAGTTTTGTCAGCATGCCTAGTGAGATACTGTCAAATTCTGTAAATCTAGGTAATACCTCAGTAGTGGCACCCACATCAATAGCAGGGTGTAGTGGCTGGATTAAGGCATGCCGGATGAATATGTTTAACCTGATGTCTTCTATTTTCTTCCCAAAGTAATCCAGGGAATCTTGTGCTGTAAAAGGAGAGCGAACTACAGGTGGTTTTCCATGCAAAACTGTTGCCACGTGTCGAACAAGAACTTTGAGTTATGCTTGTTTTTGTTGATCAAATCAGAGTAGTAAGTCCGCTTTGTAGCCAATAATGCATGCTTACAGTCTAAGATAGCATGACGCCACGCAAGGTGAAATACTTCTAATTTTGAACGACGCCATTTCCGTTCTAGACCTCTTGCTTTATGCTTGAGGTCACGCAGATAATCACTGAACCAAGGTGACTGTGATTTGGGGGAGCGCGGTTTTAACACAGGTGGTGCAATCATGTCAAGTGTAGTTTTGAGCACTGAGTTTAAACTATCCACAAGTCTGTCTACTGACTGGGTATTTGTCAAATGTGAAGCTAAGACATCAGGCAGTCTAGGTTCGAGTTCAGTCTTAGTTGAGGAGTTGATGCATCGCCGTAAGGATATATAAGGTTGTTGTTCCACTAAACACGGCAGCAAAACTGTAAACTTAATAAGTGAGTGATCAGACACCACTGATGTAAGAGGCATGATGTCAATATTCGTGACAGCAATATCATGTGTGAGAACCAGATCCAGGGTTTTTCCACTAATGTGCGTCGAATCCCGAATGCATTGCCGAAATCCTAATGCATCCACCATTTCCAAAAATGATTTGCAGAGGGGATCAGAAGGCTTATTTATATGAATGTTAAAGTCACCAATGATCAGAATGTTATCTACACTAGTTGACAAGTTAGAGATGAACGCACCAAATTCATCTAAGAATTCAGAATATGGGCCAGGAGGCCTATATACAGTGACAAAGTAATACGACTGATTTTTATTCTTCTGACCTTGGCAATGTGTAATATCCTGAACAGAGCGGAGAATCAGATGCTCAAATGAGTGATATTTGTAACCCCCAACAGCTAATAAGCTAAACCTAGATTTATAAATAAGAGCAACACCCCCGCCTTGCTTCGCATCACGAGGGACGTGACTAAATGTATATGCTGGTGGGCAGGCCTCATTTAAGGGGAGGACAGCTGTAGGTTTAAGCCAGGTTTCAAATAGCCCAATCATATCTAAGTGATAATCAATAATTAGATCATTGATCAACAATGACTCCCCCTCTAGCTGCCACCTTATCGTGGTGGGGGAGTTTGCGTACGCGGATGATCCTAGGAGCTATGTTTTCGGGGGATTTGTGCCCCTTGTATGGTCTCCCAAGGCAAACAGGTCCTAGGTGACGGGTCAGACTAAGGGCAGTTCAGAACCTCCATGACCAGTAAAAAATCAAGGACCGAGACGTCGCCCGGTATGGCGGAGCCGGGGCCCCACCCTGGAGCCAGGCCTGGGGTTGGGGCTTGCGCGTGAGCATCTGGTGTTTGGGCCTTAGCCCATGGGGCACGGCCAGGCTCAGCCCGAAAGAGCGACGTGGGCCCACCCTCCTGTGGGTTCACCACCTGAAGAGGGGGCCATGGGGGTCGGGTGCAGAGAGGATTGGGTGGCGGTCGAGGGCGGGTTGCCCGGCGGCCCGGTCCGTGCTCACAGCCCCTGGCTGTTGGGACGTGGAATGTCACCTTGCTGAGGGGGAAGGAGCCTGAGCTTGTGCGGGAGGTTGAGAGATACAAACTAGAGATAGTCGGGCTCACTTCCACTCAAAGCTCTGGTACCCAACTCCTGGAGAGGGGCTGGACGCTTCATTTTTCTGGCATTGCCCACGGGGAGAGGCGGAGAGCTGGGGTCGCATTGCTTATTGCTCCCCAGCTCAGTCGCCATGTGTTGGAGTTTACTCCAATGAACGAGAGGGCCGTGTCCCTATGCCTTCGGGTCTGGGACAGGTCTCTCACCATTGTCTCGGCCTACGGACTGAGCGGCAGTGCAGAGTACCAGAACTTCTTGGAGTCCCTGGAAGGGGTACTAGATAGCACGCCGACTAGGGACTCCATTGTTCTCCTGGGGAATTTCAACGCCCATGTGGGTGGTGACAGTGAGACCTGGAGGGGGGTGATCGGGAAGCACGGCCTCCCTGATCTGAACCTGAGTGGTGTTCAGTTGTTGGACTTCTGTGCTAATCACAGTTTGTCCATCACGAACACCATGTTCGAGCACAAGGGTGTCCATAAGTGCACGTGGCACCAGGACACCCTGAGCCGGAGGTCGATGATCGACTTTGTAGTGGTATCATCTGACCTTCGGCCACGTGTCTCGGACACTCGAGTGAAGAGAGGGGCAGAGCTGTCGACCGATCACCACCTGGTGGTGAGTTGGATCCGCTGGGAGTGGAGAAAGCCGGTCAGACCTGGCAGGCCCAAACGTATCATGAGGGTCTGCTGGGAACGACTGGCGGAACCCTCTGTCAGCGAGGTCTTCAACTCCCACCTCCGGGAGAGCTTCTCCCAGATCCCGTGGGAGGTTGGAGACATGGAGTCCGAGTGGACCATGTTCTCCACCTCCATTGTTGATGCGGCCGCTCGTAGCTGTGGTCACAAGGTCTCTGGTGCCTGTTGCGGCGGCAATCCCCGAACCCAGTGGTGGATGCTGGAAGTAAGGGATGTCGTCAAGCTGAAGAAGGAGTCCTATTTATCTTTGTTGGTAGGTGGGACCCCGGAGGCAGCTGACAGGTACCAGCAGGCCAAACGTGCCGCAGCCCGTGCGGTCGCAGAGGCAAAAACTCGGGTCTGGGAGGAGTTCGGGGAGGCCATGGAGGAGGACTATTGGTCGGCCTCGAAGAGATTCTGGCAAACCGTCCGGCGCCTCAGGAGGCAGAAGCAGCTCTCCACCAGCACTGTTTACAGTGCGGGTGGGGAGCTTTTGACCCTGACTGGGGATGTTGTCGGGCGGTGGAAGGAATACTTCGAGGATCTCCTCAATCCCATCGTCACATCTTCCGAAGAGGAAGCAGAGACTGGGGACTCAGAGGCAGACTCATCCATTACCCAGGCCGAAGTCACAGAGGTGGTTAGAAAGCTCCTCGGTGGCAAGGCTCCTGGGGTGGATGAAATCCGTCCTGAGTACCTTAAGTCTCTGGATGTTGTGGGACTGTCTTGGCTGACACGCCTCTGCAACATCGCGTGGCGATCGGGGACAGTACCTCTGGATTGGCAGACTGGGATGGTGGTCCCTCTGTTTAAGAAGGGGGACCGGAGGGTGTGTTCCAACTATAGGGGGATCACACTCCGCAGCCTTCCCGGTAAGGTCTATTCCAGAGTACTGGAGAGGAGAATTCGACCGATGGTTGAACCTTGGACTCAGGAGGAGCAGTGTGGTTTTCGTCCTGGTCGCGGCACACTGGACCAGCTCTACAGGCTCCATCAGGTGCTCGAGGGTTCATGGGAGTTCGCCCAACCAGTCCACATGTGTTTTGTGGATCTGGAGAAGGCGTTCAACCGTGTCCCTCTGGGCACCCTGTGGGGGTTGCTCCGGGAGTACGGGGTCCGGGGTCCTTTGCTAAGGGCTATCCGGTCCCTGTACGACCGCAGCAGGAGCTTGGTTCGCATTGCCGGTAGTAAGTCAAACCTGTTTCCAGTGCACATTGGCCTCCGCCAGGGCTGTCCTTTGTCACTGGTTCTGTTCATTATTTTTATGGACAGAATTTCTAGGCGCAGCCAGGGTGTAGAGGGGGTCTGGTTTGGGAACCACAGAATCTCGTCTCTGCTGTTTGCAGACGATGTGGTTCTGTTGGCTTCGTCAAATCAGGACCTTCAGCGTGCACTGGGGCGGTTTGCAGCCGAGTGTGAAGCGTCCGGGATGAAAATCAGCACCTCCAAATCCGAGGCCATGGTTCTCGACCGGAAAAAGGTGCTTTTCCCTCTTCAGGTCGGTGGAGTGTCCTTGCCTCAAGTGGAGGAGTTTAAGTATCTCGGGGTCTTGTTCACGTGTGAGGGACGGATGGAGCGTGCGTTCAATAGACGGATCGGTGCAGCAACTGCAGTGATGCGGTCGCTGTATCGGACCGTTGTGGTGAAGAGAGAGCTGAGTAGGGGGGCAAAGCTCTCGATTTACCGATCGATCTACGTTCCGATCCTCACCTATGGTCATGAGATTTGGCTCATGACCGAAAGAACGAGATTGTGAGTACAAGCGGCCGAGATGAGTTTCCTCCGCAGGGTGGCTGGGCGCTCCCTTAGAGATAGGGTGAGGAGCACGGTCATTCGGGAGGAGCTCGGAGTCGAGCCGCTGTTCCTCCACATCGAAAGGAGTCAGTTGAGGTGGCTTGGGCATGTCTTCTGGATGCCCCCTGGACGCCTCGCTGGAGAGGTGTTCCGGGCACGTCCCATTGGGAGGAGGCCCCGGAGAAGACCCAGGACACGCTGGAGGGACTACATCTCTCGGCTGGCTTGGGAACGCCTTGGGGTTACCCCGGAGGAGCTGGGGGAGGTGTGTGTGGATCAGGAGGTCTGGGCGGCTTTGCTTGAGCTGCTGCCCCCGTGACCCGACTCCGGATAAAGTGGAAGAAAATGGATGGATGGATGGATGGATCAACAATGATTTTGAGGACAGTGATCTTATGTTAATGAGACCCAGTCTAAGGACCTCAGTGGGGTTGTCAGTTGAACTGTTTGGGTTTAGGGGTGGTTCCAGAGTAGCATATATAAGATGCCTAGAAGTAGGTTTGGGTTTAAGACATTCCCTCGCGCGTTGTAGGTAGCAGACACGAAATCTTTGCTATTGCAAGAACAACCACTGGGCCATCCTCAATTTCAACATCATCCAACATAGTAATGGGTATTAAGTTTGGAAAGCATATCCCTCTATGATTTTACCATACCTTTTAGGTTTTGAGTTTCATCTCCCTCCAAAGATTTTCTATTAGGTTCAGGTCTGAAGACTGGCTAGGCCACTCCATGACGTTGAAATGCTTCTTACTTTGTTTCCCTTGTTGTGTGTTTCGAGTCATTGTCATGCTGGAAGACCGCACAGGTAAATGGTAAATCCACTCGATGGTAAATCAATGGAGATTTACGATGGAGTGTCATACTGTGTGTGTTTGTTCGTAACTGATGTAAATAAAGTCCAAGACGGATTCAGTAGCAGCTTTATCATTAGAGAGCCTCATCCACAACTACCACAAAATTCTCAAAGCTGTCATTGATGTTAAAGAAGACAATACATGGAATTAAGAACAGAGGTATGTAAACTTTTGATCAGGGTCATTTGGGTAGTTTCTGTTGTCATTATGATTTAAAAAGAGTAAACACAGTTGATTGACAATAAAGTGTTTCAGCGAACCACTAACCATGAGTGAAAAAAGTTTTTTATGTTATCATTCATATTCTCTGAAAACAAAAATTCTGCCAGGGTATGTAAACCTTTGAGCACAACTGTTGGAAGAGAAATGGTGTTGGGTCAATTGAGCTGCAGTAACTACAGAGGCATAAAGTTGATCATCCACAGCATGAAGATATGGGAAAGAGTACTAGAAGCTAAGCTTAGAAACAGGTGAAGATCTGTCAGCAGCAATATGGTTTCATGTCGAGAAAGAGCACTACAGATGCAGTATTTGCTCTGAGAATACTGATCGAGAAGTATAGAGAAGGCCAGACAGAGTTACATTGTGTGTTTGTGGATTTAGAGAAAGCTTATGACAGGGTGCTAAGAGAAGTTTGAAGTGGCAGAGAAGTATGTGAGAGTAGTGCAGGACATGTACAAGGATAGTGTGCCAGCAGTGAGATGCGCTGTTGGAATGACAGACTCATTCAAGGTGGAGATTACACCAAGGATCAGCCCTGAGTCCTTTCTTGTTCACAATGGTGATGGACAGGTTGACTGATAAGATCAGACAGGAGTCTCCATGGAATATGATGTCTGCAGATGACATTGTAATCTGTAGTGAGAGTAGAGGACAGGTTGAGTCTAGCCTGAAAAGGTGGAGATATGCTCTGAAGAAAAGGGCAATGAAAGTTAGCAGGAGCAAGACTGAGTACATGTGTGTGTGTGAATGAGAGGGAGTCCAGTGGAATAGTGCGGTTACAAGCAGTAGAACTGGTGAAAGTAAATGAGTTTAAATACTTGGGGTCAACTGTCCAAAGTAACAGACAGTGTAGTAGAGAGGTAATGAAGAGAGTGCAGGCAGGGTAGAGTGGGTGGAGAAAGGTGGCAGGAGTGATAGTGGTAAAAGAATATCTGCAAGCGTGAAGGAGAAAGTTCATAAGACAGTAGTGAGACCAGCTATGTTGTACAGCTTAGAGACGGTGGCACAAACAAAAAGACAGGAGGCAGAGCTGGGGGTGGCAGAGTTGAAGATGTTGCGATTCTATTTGGGAGTGACAAAAATGTACGGGATGAGGAATGAACATATCAGTGGAACAGCCACTACAGTCTGCATTCAGAACGAACCATTCCACAGAGACAGCTCTCACTCAAGTGGTAAATGATCTACTGCTTGGAATGGATTCAGGCACCGCTACAGTTCTGTTGCTGTTAGATCTTAAGGCTGCATTTGATACAGTGGATCATCATATTCTACTTGATAGGCTGGAGAACTGCTGTGGGATTACTGGGAATGTCCTTGCATGGTTGACATCATACCTAACCAGTTGCTCTCATTGTGTCCAATACAACAACATCACCTCTAACCTTGTTGACATGAAATACGAGGTTCCGTCTTCGGCACCCTGTTTTTCTCCCTTTATATACCATCCCTTGCAGAGACTCTAATCCATGTATTTGTCTCTTCTAGATTGGACTACTGCAATTTTCTATTCTCTGGTTTACCACAGTTCAACATCAGGGGTCTCCAATTGGTTCAAAATGCTGCTGCCAGAGTTTTGACAAGAAGCAGAAAGTTTGACCACATTACACCGCTTATGGCCTCTTTTCACTGGCTTTCTGTCTCTGTGAGGTCAGATTTTAAGGTTCTGTTACTAACCCATAAAATTATTCATTTATTAGCACCTCCTTGCTTAGCTGACCTAATACCAGGGCTGTGAAATGAAAATTGTGAAATCCGAGGAACATTTGCCGGGGATCTGGGGGGCATAAGCCCCCAGGAGCCGGGGTCTCGGGCCACGTGGGATCCCAGAAATTGAATAAATTTTCATCTAATGATACATTTTCAGCATCTCCTGGAACAAAGAACCTCAAAATTAGTGCATATTTAAATGACTCTGTATTAAACCTTTCATTTGAACCATCAATGATCATGTTGAAATAACAGAATATGATGTGGAAGTAGGACCTGGAATGATTTTCCTTTTAACTGTAAACCAAATTATGCATTAACTCAGAACAATTAAACTACATAAAAGTCATTAAGACTGAAAAGACTGTTACAGCATTTCAAAAACCACAGCTAAAGCTTGCACAATATTTTGAAAATCATGGTAAAATATCAATAACATACATTATATTAAAAAAAGTCACATATTCTTGTGTAAATTCCTGTAAATCCACTCAACGCCACAGTGTCTTTCACAGTGTCTTTTTCCCATGAAAAAAGTCTACATTAATAAAAACTAATTTATATTCTTGTGTAAATTCATGTAAATCTATTCAAAGCCAGTCTTTTTTTCCAATGAAAGAAAGTGTAGATGAATGAAAAAAGGCTTTTTCCCCTCAAAACTCCACGGATCTGAGGACACTGATTTGCATCTGTAACACACAGATCAGTGTCCGTGGACTGCCGCGGACTTATAAAACTTGCACGATGTTGTAAAAAAAGAGAACACTTTGAGATAGACATTTTAAAACTCAGTAACGATCACAGAGTTAAACACGAACGCCACCCCCCCCCCCCCCCATGATGAAATTCGTGGAATTTCACGGATCAGCTGAGTTTTCACAGCCCTGCAATACCAGCCTAGATACCTGTGTTGTCAGGGCGCAGGGCTACTTTGTGTCACTAGGGTGAATAAAAAGTCTGCAGGAGCTTTCTCTTATTGTGCACCTGTTTTGGGGAATGATCTCCCTTTGGAGATAAAATAGTCAGATTCTGTACAGACTTTCAAGTCCAGACTTAAGACAGATCTATTCCCTCTCTGGTATGGTACTGGCATAGTATGGAACTATGTGTCCTATCCCTTTAACTCATTTGATTTGTAATGGAAGCAGGTCTTGGCCTCACTTTATCTAAATTCTGTGTCTGTTAGTGAAGCTCAGGGCTAGCTGCCTGTGATCACCTTAGTATCCCCTCTGCTTTCCTGTCGATTTACTGCTGGTGAACTCATAACTTAGGTGCAGTTATTTCTTGCCGACTGATTCTGCTCTTTTTCTCTCTGTCCGAGACACTGAAGACATTGCACAAGACTGATGGATGTGAACCAGAGGGTGTTGGACTGACCACGAGATGCCCTGGCTGAACCTGACACAGCACACTGCAGTCTGCTTTTGGAATGTAGTTTTCCATGAGGACAGCTTGTGCTGTGGCCCACTAACAATGTGATGGATGCTGGCCCTGCATCCCAGGGCACTGGACTCACGATGCCCTGCCTGTGGGGCCAAAGACTGTGTCCTCATCTCAATAATGCACTGTTTTGATGCTATTCTGTTTTTTCTGTTTCCTGTTGGTAAAAACTTTCTAAAAAACCTTGTAACTGTTACAATGTTCTAACCAGTGGGTCACCCCTCTGAGTCTTGTCTGCTTGCTGTTTCTTCCTCAGCATCATCAGAGGGAGCTTTTCCTCATCACTGTCACCTGTGTGCTTGCTCTAGGGGGCTGCTAAGGTTAGACCTTACTCGTGAAGCGCCTTGAGGCAGCCTTGTTATGATTTGGTGTTGTGTAATAAAATAAATTAAACTGAACAGACAGATAGTGTGGAAAGACAATATTTCTATATGATCACACATGGTAAGTAGAGTGGTAAAAATAAATACATGTGTAGAAAAACACATACACACAAGCAACATATGTCACAGACACGTGACTGCAGTAACTCATACATTTGTGTACATGCCTACTCTTGAGTTAAAAACAAAAGACAACAGGTACACATGCAAACATATATCCAAGTGTTTTCATTATTTAGACAGTTCATATGAGGATTAACTACTCCCCCCCACCATCAAAACAGGACACATAAAACACTCACATTTTCTTAAAAACAACACCAAAGTGAAGTTCAAGTACATGTATGTATGCATGAGAATACCGTGTTTTTAAGTGCATGTTCAGAAGTGACTCTCTCCAACTCCTCCAGTGTACAAACAGTAGCATCTCGCCGCTCATCCTGCCCATTCCGCACCAACAGTTTGTAGTATTCACTATTGGCTACAAACAACAAGAGGAACACAAACTACTTTGTTGGAAAAATATCTCCTTCTCTGTAATTTCTAAAATAATATCAATAGTGATACATTTCCATTTTTCTGCAGCAGATGAGTGTTTGACCAGATTACCTTGCAGTTGTTTAACACAGCTGAGTGCATAATGTAATGCCTCCACAGTACTAGCTTTACTGCGACTTCGTTTGTCTGATGGAAGTCTCTTCATCTCAGCCACTGTTACCATCACATCTTTATGGGCCTGCTGCTTTCCATCATTGGTATGCTCACTGCCACACAGTCAGAAATGCCATAAAACAAAGATAATCAGGTTACATACAGAAAACAGTACAAAATAAGTCTTTAATAACAGAGGTAAATCTTAATCAGGATTTATATACACATGTGTGTGTGTATGTGTGCCTGTGTGTATGTGCATATGTAGATATGTACAAGTATATAAGTAAGTGTATAAGCAAGGTGTGTATTTTAACTTTATTATCTTTTTCTTGTATGGTGTTTTAATTGTACGAGGGCTGTCAATAAAGTAACGGTCCTTTTTATTTTTTTCAAAAACTATATGGATTTCATTCATATGTTTTTACGTCAGACATGCTTGAACCCTCGTGCGCATGCGTGAGTTTTTCCACGGCCTGTCGGTGACGTCATTCGCCTGTGAGCACTCCTTGTGGGAGGAGTCGTCCAGCCCCTCGTCGGAATTCCTTTGTCTGAGAAGTTGCTGAGAGACTGGCGCGTTGTTTGATCAAAATTTTTTCTAAACCTGTGAGACACATCGAAGTGGACACGGTTCGAAAAATTAAGCTGGTTTTCAGTGAAAATTTTAACGGCTGATGAGAGATTTTGAGGTGATTCTGTCGCTTTAAGGACTTTTCACGGTGCGAGACGTCGCTCAGCGCTCTCAGGCGGCGTCATCAGCCTGTTCAAGCTGAAAACCTCCACATTTCAGGCTCTATTGATCCAGGACGTCGTGAGAGAACAGAGAAGTTTCAGAAGAAGTCGGTTTCAGCATTTTATCCGGATATTCCACTGTTAAAGGAGATTTTTTTAATGAAAGACGTGCGGACGGATCCGCGCGTCAGGACGCAGCCGACGCGGTGCGGCGGCACAGGAAAAACACCTCCGTGTTGATAACCATTTGTAAAATCCAGGCGGCTTTTGATGGCTTTCAGTGGAGTGAGTATATGAGAAATTGTTTAACAGGCAGGACATGTTCCAACTTGTCCTTAAGGCTTTCAACAGAGGTGTTTTTCCTGTGGCGGAGCGTCGCGGCGGCTGCGTCCCGACGCGCGGACCCGTCCGCACGTCTTTCATTAAAAAAATCTCCTTTAACAGTGGAATATCCGGATAAAATGCTGAAACCGACTTCTTCTGAAACTTCTCTGTTCTCTCACGACGTCCTGGATCAATAGAGCCTGAAATGTGGAGGTTTTCAGCTTCAACAGGCTGACGACGGCGGCTGAGAGCTCTGCACGACGTCTCGCACCGTGAAAAGTCCTTAAAGCGACAGAATCACCTCAAAATCTCTCATCAGCCGTTAAAATTTTCACTGAAAACCAGCTTAATTTTTCGAACCGTGTCCACTTCGATGTGTCTCACAGGTTTAGAAAAAATTTTGATCAAACAACGCGCCAGTCTCTCAGCAACTTCTCAGACAAAGGAATTCCGACGAGGGGCTGGACGACTCCTCCCACAAGGAGTGCTCACAGGCGAATGACGTCACCGACAGGCGTGGAAAAACTCACGCATGCGCACGAGGGTTCAAGCATGTCTGACGTAAAAACATATGAATGAAATCCATATAGTTTTTGAAAAAAATAAAAAGGACCGTAACTTTATTGACAGCCCTCGTATGTTAGATTATGGCTAATGTGCAATATGTTGGTCAATTTTCCATAGGCATGTAAGCAGTGTACTGTTTGCTGTTGTATTTATAGTCTTTTTGAGAGAGAAATGTCTGCAGAGTACTTGAAGTCCAAGACAAATTTCCCTTTGGGGACAATAAAGTGTATTGTATCGTATCTTACCATATTACAATAAAAATCTGCCCTATACTCATAAACCAGCCCACATGAGATACAAGAAAAAATAGGGCTGATAAATCATACACTTTTCCTATAAATTTTACTGCCCTGGAAACTGATTTACAAACTATATAAATGGGAAAAAGATAACATCAAGAATTACAATATATACTTCAGAATAATTTGTTTCTTTAAAGTTAAAAATTCACCACAGATTACTTTCTACATAATTAGTGTGAACAGCGATGTAATTATGTATCGTGTCTATTTATGATAGGAATCATATGTATCTTACTGTATAGCTTGTGTATCATTTCACCCCGTTATCACATATTACAACAATAATCTGCCCTATACTCGTAAACCAGCCCCCATGAGATACAAGAAAAAATAGGGCTGATAAATCATACAATTTTACTCCCCTGGAAACTGTGGCAATAAAATCAGGGTGATACAAATCTAAAAACAGGGTGATACAAAAAAAGATGTTGAAAATGCCAGGCTTTGTATCGCCCCGCTTTTCATCCAATGAGGTGCTCCCATTTCTCGGCCCCACCAATGACACACACCCATTTTGTGTTACCCTGGTGACAAGTGCAGGATCCTAATACAGGCTTCAGATCATTTCGTTCAACCAAGATGTCTGATCAAGGTGAGAGAGTTTTAGCCTCCCTAGCAGGGAGAATTATACAACTTGAGTTTCATACTGAAGTTGTGAGACATCAAGAAGTTAGTGAAGAGAGCACTCATGACTTAACAGAGAGACATTTTGATGATTATATAGATCAGACCTACTGTATTATGCTATTTATTATTAACACGTGTTGAATGAACGTTGTTGGTGTAGTGAGTAAATGAGTTATTAAATGGAGCTGACAATAATTATATGGTTCTTGTTCTTTATTTTTGTTGTAATATGTGATAAATATCTTATATTACATGTCTGATGTATCTGTCCAATGTATCTGTATCAGCCTGAGTCTGATGATATAGGGCGTGATACACAGACATGTGATAAGGTATATGTATCATATCGTATTTAGCCATGTTGTAGTTAGTTGGCTTTAGTCATTGGCCTCTTGTGACAAGCCTAAATTAGCCACAGCTTAGATAATGGTAGTGCTTCTGCACTAACCCAATCTACCACATCGTACTTATTTGTACCAAAGTGTTGAGGAGATGTCTAATACTCCCACAGACTAGGGAGAACGGGTGGGTATTGATCGATTATGCTCCGATGTGAGGTCTTGACCCCAACCATTACATACTAATAGGTGTCAGTGGTACCACTGTATTTACCATGCACCATTATAGACATAAATGCTCACATTATTCAAATCTCACAATATCTACAATGTTCCTGTAATATCATTTTTGTGTGCGATACAAGAAAACGCTACTAAAATAGCTTTCTTTATTGGTTTACAGGCTCTTTGTCATTGTCAGGCAGCATTTTGGAGTGTAAATGCATGATTTGGGGGGTTTCAAGTTCAGGGGTTATGTACACCGGGGGGTTAGACTAGATCATTTGGTTTGCATGTTCTTGTTCATAATAACTGCCCCCATTTTTTTAAGGGGGTAATACACTGCAACATTTAATTATGCAAAATAGTACCACCCCCTACCTTCATGACACGACGGAGGTCACTCGAGCATAGCGAGCCTTCAGGCAGCATTTAGGAGTGAAAAATGCATGATTTAGGGGGTTTCAATTTCAGGGGAGTACAGGGGAGTTAGACTAGATCATTTGGTCAATGATTTGCATTTTCTTGTTCATAGTAACCGTCTCCACTTTTTTAAGGGGGTATTTCTCCTAGTTTTAAGGACATTTCTTGTTGCTATCCAAACATTTTTTAACAAGGATTGTTGAACCGCACAACATTCATCACCAATGCTGTTAGAAAATACAGGCTGCTTTGTGTACAGATTTTTTTTAATCCTAAATGATGACATTTTTTGCAAACACTTCAATGCACCAGCATGACATTAACCATCTATCTGTTGTTGGAAATTTTGTATGTGGTTTTTGTAGTTAATGATGCAAATCATGAAAAACCCCTGCTATGGTATATTGCTGTGCTCTCCTTTAAGCTTGTGACAGTACCCCAGGTTACATACCAGAAGTCAGTCAACATGAGAAAAAAAATATATATATAAATAAATACCTCTTAGAGGTAGACCCTGTGTCACTGCCAGGGCTGTGATTGGCTAAGGAAGAAAGGTCATGTGATCTGCTTATGATCTCTTCATCATCCTGTTCCACTTCTACACCTGAAATGCCAGTCTCCTCTCCCTTGACGTGTTCCGGCTGTACTCCTCCCCTTTGTTGTCCTAATGATGCCATCTCCTCATCTCTACCTTCCCCTGTGGTACACTCTGCTTCTGGACAGACAGCACCTCCAGGCATCACTGAGCTTTTGGTCACAGATCAATAGAAATCTGCCCAATTATAGTAGACAGATGGGTTCCTCATAACTCTGACAGGGAGAGTGGCTTCCATGTGGTGAAGTGAGAGGAGTGTTCTTTTAACCAGCACTGAATGTAGATCACAGATGAGTAGATATTGGTCCAGTTACAGCACACAGTGGAGTTGTTCATGCGTAAGCATCGTGCAGTATGAATCTGCATAAAAACTGCACAAAAAGCTTGCTGTGAGGGTCAGCCTTAAGCACGAGAAAGGAAAGAAACAAAAAGAAACATAAAGAATCAGCATAAAAAAGTGATGGTGAGCAAATACAGAGCAATAAAAACTTATACCTACATATAGCTAATTTGGTGGAACCACAGGCTATGGAGTACCTACAATCATTTATGCAAAAAATATTATGCAGTTAAAATAATTAAGTTAAACTATGAGTACAAATATTATGCATGAGCTGCATCCACAAATACCCACTTTAGAAAATTACATCTTACAATAATGCGCTCAACTACATGTGGCGCCGTGGAGCACTGACTTATTGTCATCTATGCTGGACTTAAAACAATGCATGCCAGTTACAAATTTAGTCCGACCTTCTCAGACGCTGCAGAATGTCACATGACAGTGACATTAAAATTTTACTACACCCACCATACAGTCAGGATCTCACACCCTCTGACTTTTTCCCTTTTCCCAAGCTGAAATAACACCTGAACGGACACCGTTACACTAAGAGAAAAGAGAAGACACCAGATTGCTTCACTGATAAAATACAAGAACTTTTAAGTGTGTGGAAACGGAAGGTGACTACATGGAAAAGTAATGACACTGCCTGATGGAGAACATCTCGGGTTTTAAGCCAATGGTGTCCAAAGTATTCCAGAAAGGGCCAAGAGGGTGCAGGTTTTCTCTGCAGCCACTGACTCCAGCAGGTGATTTCACTGATGATCATCCCATCTACTCAAAATGATGTTAATCAGTGAAATCACCTGCTGGAGTCAGTGGCTGCAGAGAAAACCTGCACCCTCTTGGCCCTTTCTGGAATACTTTGGACACCACTGCTTTAAGCAGATATGCAATTCATGTGAGTATCATGCTTGTTTAAATAATCGCATAGGAGGCACAACTTTTCAGCCAACCCTTGTACATGAAGCTCTGGCATATGTAAAGCATCACTGTAAAGCACTTTGGAGAACAGAACTACAAAAGAATAATCCAATCTATTCCTTAAGCAAACAGTAATAATTAAGAAAGTGCATTCATCCTGCTGCTTTACAATTTACAAGCACCACAGCCTTTTGTGGGGTGACACCAACTATCTCAGTGTTAGAATCATGCTTAAACTTCAAAGCCTACTGCTGCGGATGACAATGGGTGCACTTCTCCCTAGTCAGTTTTATGTCCACCTAGTCTGGATGTGCTGACTGTAGTTGATAGATGGAGAATCAAAGCACCCAAGAAGATCTGTTCCAACCTTCCTTTTCTCTCAAAAATTCTTGAAAGGGTAGTTGTAAAACAGCTAACTGATCATCTGCAGAGGAATGGTCTATTTGAAGAGTTTCAGTCAGGTTTTAGAATTCATCATAGTACAGAAACAGCATTAGTGAAGGTTACAAATGATCTTCTTATGGCCTCGGACAGTGGACTCATCTCTGTGCTTGTTCTGTTAGACCTCAGTGCTGCTTTTGATACTGTTGACCATAAAATTTTATTACAGAGATTAGAGCATGCCATAGGTATTAAAGGCACTGCGCTGCGGTGGTTTGAATCATATTTGTCTAATAGATTACAATTTGTTCATGTAAATGGGGAATCTTCTTCACAGACTAAAGTTAATTATGGAGTTCCACAAGGTTCTGTGCTAGGACCAATTTTATTCACTTTATACATGCTTCCCTTAGGCAGTATTATTAGACGGTATTGCTTAAATTTTCATTGTTACGCAGATGATACCCAGCTTTATCTATCCATGAAGCCAGAGGACACACACCAATTAGCTAAACTGCAGGATTGTCTTACAGACATAAAGACATGGATGACCTCTAATTTCCTGCTTTTAAACTCAGATAAAACTGAAGTTATTGTACTTGGCCCCACAAATCTTAGAAACATGGTGTCTAACCAGATCCTTACTCTGGATGGCATTACCCTGACCTCTAGTAATACTGTGAGAAATCTTGGAGTCATTTTTGATCAGGATATGTCATTCAAAGCGCATATTAAACAAATATGTAGGACTGCTTTTTTGCATTTACGCAATATCTCTAAAATCAGAAAGGTCTTGTCTCAGAGTGATGCTGAAAAACTAATTCATGCATTTATTTCCTCTAGGCTGGACTATTGTAATTCATTATTATCAGGTTGTCCTAAAAGTTCCCTAAAAAGCCTTCAGTTAATTCAAAATGCTGCAGCTAGAGGACTGACGGGGACTAGAAGGAGAGAGCATATCTCACCCATATTGGCCTCTCTTCATTGGCTTCCTGTTAATTCTAGAATAGAATTTAAAATTCTTCTTCTTACTTATAAGGTTTTGAATAATCAGGTCCCATCTTATCTTAGGGACCTCGTAGTACCATATCACCCCAATAGAGCGCTTCGCTCTCAGACTGCAGGCTTACTTGTAGTTCCTAGGGTTTGTAAGAGTAGAATGGGAGGCAGAGCCTTCAGCTTTCAGGCTCCTCTCCTGTGGAACCAGCTCCCAATTCAGATCAGGGAGACAGACACCCTCTCTACTTTTAAGATTAGGCTTAAAACTTTCCTTTTTGCTAAAGCTTATAGTTAGGGCTGGATCAGGTGACCCTGAACCATCCCTTAGTTATGCTGCTATAGACGTAGACTGCTGGGGGGTTCCCATGATGCATTGTTTCTTTCTCTTTTTGCTCTGTATGCACCACTCTGCATTTAATCATTAGTGATCGATCTCTGCTCCCCTCCACAGCATGTCTTTTTCCTGGTTCTCTCCCTCAGCCCCAACCAGTCCCAGCAGAAGACTGCCCCTCCCTGAGCCTGGTTCTGCTGGAGGTTTCTTCCTGTTAAAAGGGAGTTTTTCCTTCCCACTGTAGCCAAGTGCTTGCTCACAGGGGGTCGTTTTGACCGTTGGGGTTTTACATAATTATTGTATGGCCTTGCCTTACAATATAAAGCGCCTTGGGGCAACTGTTTGTTGTGATTTGGCGCTATATAAAAAAATTGATTGATTGATTGATTGAAGTTGTTCATTATTTTGGCCTGTGCTCCTCTGAAGACACTTTCAGCTTCATAGTATTGTTTTTTTTTTGGTGTATGTTTGACTCCATACCATGTGGATTTTTTTTTGTTATGCTTCTTTCCAGCACATCAACTAGTTATCCTGTAGGTTTCCACTGTTAACTTTGTGTTACAGTCTGTTATAAGTCTGATAACAGGGTGCTCCCTGTTATCAGACTTATAACAATGGTCAAAATAATTTATTTGAAAAAAATTCTAATTTTTTTATTTGGCAGTTCAATTTGGATAGTGAAGAAACTGTAAACTATGAGAAGTTGGAATTTAAATTTCAAGTCAAGCAATCTAGAATCCTTTAAAAGTATGAGGCCACTATGTTTTTTTTAAGATTTAGGGCATATAAATAATTTTCTTTGGCACTATTATAATTTTAGTAATTAGCCTTTAACTAGGGGATTCATAATATGACATTACCAACACAATTAAAATTTGAGTTGTCTAGAAAAAAATAACAAAAAATAATTAAAATTTTGTCAATTTAGTGAAATTTGGGTGTCCCTTTCACTTTAATGTTCTAGTGCTTTTAGTTTTATTACACAGTTGTGACACCTGCCTATTAACCAGTGTCCTAAAATGAGAATGGATGTTTTTGATAAGCTATCTCAAAGGAGAATCCTTGGGTAATGCTTGAATGTCTTCATTTTGATGGTTACCTTATGGACCATCTACTTGTATCATGACGGAAAATCAGTTATGACACTACAGTCAGAAGGTGAATTTCCTTCACTTTAATCCCGCACACAAGCATCTCAGTATCGAGAATGGCAGCAACTTTGCATGTTTCCAAACTGCATCACCTAGTAGATAGGTACGGACCACTAGTCTCCTGGGTGACTGCCAATCGAGACCAGAGGCAGTTCTGTAGGATGCTGGATGCAATAATGTGTAGGACCAGCAGATGTTGCCAGACTAAATCTGAATTTGAAAGACCTTACTGTACATACAAAACTGGTGGAATGCAGCATTTACTGCAATGAAAGAAACTATTATTTTATAAAGCAGTTATCAAAGCAAATTATTTCAAAGAGTATGTGCATGCAAGTATGAAATTAATTTATGCAAAAATGTTTAATACCTTCAGCTGCTATATTTGTGTCACAAACACAAATGCCAGTCACATAATGCATGATGGAATTTTTGCTGAATCACACATGCGTGTGTTCTAGGGCTGAAACGATTAGTCGAGTAACTTGAATAATTTGATTACAAAGAATGTTTGAGGCAAATTCTGTGCCTCGAAGCTCTGTTTAGGGCCCCTTCACACATAAGAAGGAGCTGCCTCCAACGCCTCGTACACATGTTGCTATAATTATTTGCGCACACCAGCGGCCGGAAGACAGAGAGTGCCCTGTGAGAGCCCATTCGAACCCTCTTGTGGCAGGAGCTGGACAAATTCCAAGTGACACACACGAACATCCAACACCGCTTGCTTGACACTTAGAAAATGTGTGGCCATTTGCGCTGTCAGCCACATGTGTTGCAAAAAGCAACACATGTGGCATGCATGTGTACCCCCCCGAAACACATGTGGCGTATGTCCCCCCCCCCCCCACACACACACACACACACACATACGTGGCATGCGGGGGACACACTTGCATAAAATGCCGATATGTATAGTATGTACAGACATGATCATATGGGGGCTGGACAGCCATGTCTGAGTGCACACAGCACAGGGAGCTGCCTGTCAGCTGATCACAACACACTGGAAATTATGGATCAGTGCACACGATGTGTCACATTACAAACAGAAACCACCGCCAGGACAGGTATATAAATACAATGAGATCCCTGGACTATTGATGTTGTTTAAAAATGCAAAAGTACTTTTTATCCGATTACTCGATTAATCGCCAGAATAATCAAAAGAATACTTGATCACTAAAATAATCAATAGCTGCAGCTCTAGTATGTTCCATGTAGTACACAAAAGTAGACCAAGACAGGTGATTTTGTGTCTCTGAAAATAATAAACGTCTCAAGAAGGTTGCTGCGCACCACCTCTACCACCTTTGGAAACTGCACAGAACACATTCAGAAACATCCCAAATAGTACTAAACACACTGATAATGGGCATGACAACCTTGCAGAACATACATCCATAGGCGTTTAATGTCAACATGTCATTATGGATATATTCTTGCACTGGCTGGTGAAAGTCAAGACTATAAATGTTTCAGCTCATATAAACCAATCTAAGTCCGTAAGAAGAGGGTCACAATACTACAACACAACTGTCACATATTACTGTGTAATAACCAAGATGAAAAACCTGGCACTGCAATCTGTAAGAAGGATCTGCATCATGTATAAAAGCGCCAAATATTTTGTTTCTGCATAGGCTCCGCAAAAGTAACACCAAACACTTTAGCAATACACAGTGACCTCTACTAACAGTAAGAACAAATATAAGTGTGTAGATGATGCGGACCGTCTCATCCACAGTTGTTCTGAACCGGTACTGTCGAGGGCGAAGCTGATAACAGTTAACTAGTTAGCCTATGTTGTGTGGGCCGCTGAAGAGGAGGTACTGCTGGCCCACCACCACCAGAGGGCGCCCTGCCTGGAGTGCGGGCTCCAGGCACCAGAGGGCGCTACCGCATCATGGGAGTAATCTGGGTGACAGCTGTCACCCATCTCCAAACACAGCTGTTTCTACTCAGCACCGAGGTATATCAGGAGGACGGCGTCTCCACCTCAGTGCCGAGATATCGCCTTAAGACTGAGGTAACATTCTCTGCCTTCATATTCTGAATAACCAGCTAAGATTTGTAAACCGTTTCAGGACTGCTGACTACTAACAGCTAAATTGCTTGAATAAGTACTCACCTTCCTGCTGTATATTGTCAAGAGGTGGAGGCGGCTTCTCCCCTCTCCGTGGCTGGGTGCTGTCGCATCCACATCTGTGTGTTGTTGCTCTCTCCTGCCAGCAGTACCGGATCCGACGAGCGGAGGCAGTGGCCACCTGGGAATTCGGGACTTGGCGGTTCCAGTATTTCCGGGGGTCGGTGGCAGAGGAGATCTGGGTGGTTCCGGTTCGACTGAGACGGACGTCTCCTACCTTCGAGCCTGCCCACACGACACCAGTGGAATTCGGTGTAAACCCAAAGTGTCAATTGTTGTATTGGTTGTGCATTTTCACAACAGTAAAAATTGTTATTTACTTTCTCCATTGTCCGTTCATTGCGCCCCCTGTTGTGGGTCCGTGTTCCTACACTTTCACAACAGCCTAGCCACTATGACACGTCAAAGTGTCATTTTCAGGAATGAATCTTTACCTTGTTGCAGCCACGTCTGTTCCAATCTCAAGATTTTAAAATAAAATAAAATAAAGTTGTTAAATTAATGTTCTGGTCATGTTAACGGCATTTTTTTTCTCTTCCAAATACCGTCTATACCATCTATTTGACACATTTGTACAACGTGAGGCCGCCGCAGATTGACTCCTCCCCCTCTACGATGATTTGACAAATTGGTTTCGTATGTATCGTGTGATTGGATATAAATCTGGCAGTAGGCGTCGCTTACACGGCGCGGTCTGTCAGAGGCTGACCCGTGATTCACGTGTATGTCCATGTTACGCAACAGGGGGAGAAGGAGCCCACAGCCAGCTGCGCCGTGACGTGTCCACCTCTCTGCCGCTGCGAGAAGCCCACAAATTCATATGAAAAAAAAAAAAAAAAAAATTACCAGTAACAATTTTGCTAAGTTGCAAGGAAAAACCGAACTGTTGACAGATGGGTGCGACAAGCTAATTACAAAACAATTTTGATTTTGTGAAAAGCAACAACATACTTCAACAGAAAATAAAATGTGTAGAGTTAGCTCCCTTTGCCTTATTAGAGCAGCACACATGCCATAGGCGTAGGTGAAGGTGGGGAGTGTGTGTGTGTGGGGGGGGGGGGGAGCAGAGGGGGTGCAATTTTAGATTTCCTCCTCTAGTGAAATATTCAATACTTATGGCTCGTTCACACAGTTATTTTGGAAACCAGCTTTTTCCCTGAGTTTTGGCCTTTCATCCACTGAAAATGGAGCTTTTGCAAAACTCCGCCCAGTGAGATTTTGGAAAATGCTGGTTTAATTTTTTTGCATGTAGGAAAAGTAAAACTGAGTTTTTGTCCTTTTTTTCCTGGCTTCTGATTGGGCAGCATGGCTATATGGTAATGATGAATTCACAAGCTGACTGTAGAAAAACCATCACACCAGCCATCACAGCAGAATTCCTATCATCAGACTGCAATTGCGTGAGGTGGCGGCATACAACATGGACCAAAATCTTCATTGACAGATGTAACAGAGTTTTAGCATTTCCTGAATCAGAATCAAGTTTATTGCCAAGTTTTCACATACAAGCCATTTGTTATGGTGTTTGGTGCATAACAACAAACATAAGTTCAATAAAACCAAACTGTCTGCATGTTACCGTAATGTGTAGAGTCTCAGGGTGGTGGGGGAGGGAGGCATGGTGGTTGTGTGAGACAGTGTTAATGGGTGTCATCGGCCAGTGAGGCTGACTGCAGATGGGAAAAGGCTGTTCTTGTGGTGAGACGTTTTTCTCCTGATGGTCCTCAGCCTCCCATCAGAGGGGAGAGTCTCACAAATATAGCATTCAGGGTGGGAGGGGTCACCCATTATCTTTCTGACTTGTCTCAGGGTCCTTGAGACGTACAGGTCCTGGAGAGATAGAAGATTGCAGCTAATCATCTTCTCTGCAGAGCAGATGATATGCTGCAGTCTGTCCTTGTCCTTGTTGGTGGCAGTAGCATAAAAGATAGTGATGGCTGTTTATGAATGTACAATTATTATTTGGGAGATTCATTTTTTCTGCTCCTGCAGGAAGTACATCCCCTGCTAGGCTTTCTTGAGGTCACTTGTAATGTTGGAGCTCAGGAAGCAGAGGTTCTCCACTGTTTCAACTGGGGATTCACAAAGTGTGAGGGCTTTAAATGCAGCTGGACCTTTCCTGAAGTCCACCATCATCTCCAATTCCTTTTAAGTGTTGAGCTCCAAGTTATTCTGTCTGCATCAGAGATATGTCTGATGATGAGAGTTGTGTCATCCACAAATTTCAGGAGTTTGACTGACTGGTGACTGAAGGTGGTGTACAAGGAGAAGAGCAGAGGAGAAGGGACACAGCAGTGTTATACTGTATTAAAAGAAGTTGTTCTGGATTTGATGGTAATTTTAAAAGCTTTTTGTGATGTTACAGATTAATTTATCTTCGTAAATCACACAAATTATTCACATTTACCTTCACAGGGTGATTCTCTGCACTTTAATTATTTAACTTTCATGGTCTTTTCTCCTTGTTCTGGCTCTTACAGCGACTATGTGAATGCAGCATTGCCACCTGTCATTTTGCTGCTGACAGTGCTTTACAAAGTGTTTTGTATTTTCATATGAACTGAGATATTTTTTTTAAACCAAAGGCGGAAAGTCCTTTTTTCTAAAAATACATGTTAATGTGTGTACTCAGCATTACTTGGGTCAGGTCTATCATCATGCACTGGTGTTGCACATGATACACCCCTAATTCTAAATAGCCATGTGTGTGTCATGGCCAGGTGATATGTGGGCATCCATTTTGCTTTGACTAGCTCGTGGAACTCTTCAGCAATGAGGGACCTGACCATGCACAGAGAAGCATGTTCCATCACATTTGTATTGTAATTAGTTTCTTAATGGTCCTCACTGTGCAAGTAGTACACCTCATCTGGGTCTCCCAAAATAACTGGTTTATTGCCGGTTCCTGAGGATTTTCTGGAGATTAAGTGTCAAAGAAATCCAGGTGTTGGATTTGATCACTGCTTAGAGTCCAAGTCAAACAACAATTACCCTCCTATGTATGTACCTTTTATCACATTTTCAATTTTCTCTTATTCAATCAATCAATCAATCAATTTTTTTATATAGCGCCAAATCACAACAAACAGTTGCCCCAAGGCGCTTTATATTGTAAGGCAAGGCCATACAATAATTATGTAAAACCCCAACGGTCAAAACGACCCTCTGTGAGCAAGCACTTGGCTACAGTGGGAAGGAAAAACTCCCTTTTAACAGGAAGAAACCTCCAGCAGAACCAGGCTCAGGGAGGGGCAGTCTTCTGCTGGGACTGGTTGGGGCTGAGGGAGAGAACCAGGAAAAAGACATGCTGTGGAGGGGAGCAGAGATCGATCACTAATGATTAAATGCAGAGTGGTGCATACAGAGCAAAAAGAGAAAGAAACAGTGCATCATGGGAACCCCCCAGCAGTCTACGTCTATAGCAGCATAACTAAGGGATGGTTCAGGGTCACCTGATCCAGCCCTAACTATAAGCTTTAGCAAAAAGGAAAGTTTTAAGCCTAATCTTAAAGTAGAGAGGGTGTCTGTCTCCCTGATCTGAATTGGGAGCTGGTTCCACAGGAGAGGAGCCTGAAAGCTGAAGGCTCTGCCTCCCATTCTACTCTTACAAACCCTAGGAACTACAAGTAAGCCTGCAGTCTGAGAGCGAAGCGCTCTATTGGGGTGATATGGTACTACGAGGTCCCTAAGATAAGATGGGACCTGATTATTCAAAACCTTATAAGTAAGAAGAAGAATTTTAAATTCTATTCTAGAATTAACAGGAAGCCAATAAAGAGAGGCCAATATGGGTGAGATATGCTCTCTCCTTCTAGTCCCCGTCAGTACTCTAGCTGCAGCATTTTGAATTAACTGAAGGCTTTTTAGGGAACTTTTAGGACAACCTGATAATAATGAATTACAATAGTCCAGCCTAGAGGAAATAAATGCATGAATTAGTTTTTCAGCATCACTCTGAGACAAGACCTTTCTGATTTTAGAGATATTGCGTAAATGCAAAAAAGCAGTCCTACATATTTGTTTAATATGCGCTTTGAATGACATATCCTGATCAAAAATGACTCCAAGATTTCTCACAGTATTACTAGAGGTCAGGGTAATGCCATCCAGAGTAAGGATCTGGTTAGACACCATGTTTCTAAGATTTGTGGGGCCAAGTACAATAACTTCAGTTTTATCTGAGTTTAAAAGCAGGAAATTAGAGGTCATCCATGTCTTTATGTCTGTAAGACAATCCTGCAGTTTAGCTAACATAGCACTACTATTATTCTGAACACTACTGTATAAATTACAGGACTATGTCACTTTCACCAAAGATAAACATCACAATTACTATATTGAGGAAATAAGTGCTTACTGCTGGTGTTCTTCAGACAAACATGTTATGATTCTATCTGATGCTGAAGTTGTGAAACACTAAAGGGGAATGATCTTGTTTATCTGTGTGACTGATAAGCTAAACCTTCACCAGAGAGCCGAAAGGGACCAACAAGTGTCAAAACACAATTTATCAGCATTAGAAAAAGAAGCATGACACACATCAGTTGTAGTCATTATTCCGTCATTCCTTCAAATAGCTGTGTGAGGTGTTAGGACGGCAGTTTGGTGATTGTTTTTCATGACTTCATGGCGTAAAGCTGTTGTTTAGATATTTCAGGGTGAAAAACAGACTTGTTCAGTGTCATAACAATAATTAGCAATAACAAGGATTCTTTATTTCCAATTTTCTGTCAGGCTATAATCCATGACTCTCTTTTTCATATTGTCCACATATGTTGCACATATGCTGTTAAAAATGCAAAAGTCTGACCAACATTGCTTGGAAGTAGATATAGCATCAAAATATAATAAACAGATGGATAGTCAAATAATAAAAGTGTGGTTGGAGATGAGGAATGAGGATGAGGAAGGTATGTGCAAAAACTGAAGGGACTAATAAGGTTCTAATAAAGTCTAAGACTTATACGACTAATAAGATAATGGTCCAATTTCCTCAGCAAAGGAGGTTATCGGTTCATGCATACTTTTGTCTCTGTTCACTGCCTGTAAAACAGCACAACACACCCTGTGTTCTCTCCTTGCAGGTGGTGAGCCCATATGGAGGTAAAAACCACATTGGTTCTTGTGGCTGAGCCCCGCTGAGCCCCATGGCTGTAGACCCACCCACCAGATGCTCACTTGCACGCTCTCACCCTCTAAGGCAGACCTGGGCAAACTACGGCCCGCGGGCCACATCCGGCCCTTTCTGCATCCCTGTCCGGCCCGCGTGAGGCCAATCATAAATTAAAAAATAAATTGAAAAAATAACGATGTTATGCATGAAATACAACTGTGCTGCTTTTATTTTGAAAATACGCTCGCGCCTATTCCGTATGTGTGTGAAGGTGAACAGCGGGATGTGATGCTAGCCCTGTCACCCTCAAAATGTCAGCTCATGCTAAGAAAAGAAAAATCGGTAACGAATGTCGTGTTTTCAATAAGACGTGGACTGCCAAGTATTTCTTTACAGAAATTAAAGGTAAAGCCTTGTGCTTAATTTGTGGTACAGAAGCTGCTGTGTTTAAAGATTACAATTTGAATCGCCACTACACGACTAAGCATGAGGATAAATACAGAAATTTGTCAGATGACGAGCGCGCGAGGGAGTCTGCTGCATTGCTCGCAAAACTGCAAGCCCGACAAGGACTTTTTACTAAACTTCACACCACCAGAGATGCAGCCACCAGGATAAGTTATGTAATCTCTCACAAAATCGCCAGAAAAAGTAAAGCGTTTTCTGACGGAGAGTTTGTTAAGGAGTGCTTATTGGACTCTGTTTCACTGATTTGTCCAGAGAAAAAGAACGCGTTTGAGAACGTGTCACTCTCCCGACGCACTGTCACGAGGCGGGTGGAGGACATCGCTAGAAACTTGCAGCTTCAGCTGAAGAACAGAGCCGCCGACTTTGACTGTTTTTCTCTGGCATTAGATGAAAGCTGTGATGTACGTGACACCAACCAGCTACTAATTTTTTTTACGTGGGAGTAAGTGCGGACTTTCAAATCACAGAGGAGCTGGCAGCCATGCAGTCAATGAAAGGGACAACCACTGGTCTGGACTTGTTCACAGAGGTAAATGCATGTTTGGACAAATTAGGACTGAAATGAGAAAAGCTAACAGGTGTGACAACGGACGGTTGTCCAAATCTGACAGGGAAGAATGTTGGGCTTCTAAAGAGAATGCAGGATAAAGTGACAGAAATCAACCCTGTGCAGAAATTAACATTTTTACATTGCATTATACATCAGGAAGTTTTATGTAAGACAGTGTTGCAAATTAATCACGTTGTTGATGCTGTAACTAAAATAGTGAACTTCATCAGAGCGAGAGCATTAAATCACAGACAATTTGTTGCACTTCTGGAGGAAAATGAGACTGAACATAGTCAAATAAGCTATCACTGTGCTGTCAGGTGGCTCAGCTTGGGCAAAGTACTGAAAAGTGTCTGGGACCTGAAAGACTAGATTCAGGCTTTCTGTGTTAAGAAAAGACATGACATCCCAGAGCTTTCAGATGAAGACTGGGTGGCAGACCTCGGATTTGCCGTGGATGTGACTGCACTTTTGAATGAATTAAATGTCAAACTGCAGTGCAAGGGCGCTTTTGTGTATGAGATGTACAGTGCAGTGAAGGCTTTCATGAGAAAGCTGCAGCTTATCTCGAACCAAGTGAAGGACAACATTCTGACCCACTTGCCAACACTAAAGGAAACCACAAGATCAGCCAATCACCTCCACAAGTACTCAACCATGTTAGAAGCTCTGCATGAAGAGTTTTCAAGGAGATTTCAAGATTTCAAAACTCTTGAAAGTGAAATGCACATGGTTTCTTTTCCCTTCAGCTTTAGTGTTGATAATGCACCAAGTGATGTTCAGATGGAACTCATTGACCTACAGTCTGACGTACTTCTGGCAGAGCACTTTAGGTCGGTCTCACTGCTGGACTTTTACTCCTCTCTGAAAAAGGAGAGCTTTCCACACCTGAGGAGACATGCTCAGAGTATCCTAGCCCTCTTTGGCTCTACATTCGTGTGTGAACAGACATTCTCAGTGATGAAGTTCAACAAATCTAAACACAGATCCTCTGTCACTGATGACCACCTCTCAGCTGTTCTGCGCATAGCTACTTCTGACATTCAGCCAGATTTCAATGCCCTTGTTGAAGCCCAGAACCGACTGGATTATTCTCACTGAAGAGGTGAAATGAGGTTGAAAACATTGCAAGATATTGTTTGATGTATTATTGTATGCCTGTATTTGACCTCTACACTACAATTTCACATAGCCTAATTATAAATAGTTACAGAATAGTTTTATTCTCCCAGTTACCAGTACCAGCTATTCAAAATATGCAATTAAGTGCATTTTCCAATGAAAAAAGTTGAGTAGAATTGTTTTACAATATTTACAGTTATAATGTGAAAAGTTGCCATGTTGGAAGAACCGCAGTAATGGTAAAAATTCAGTTGCCAGAAATTTATTTTATTCTGAAAATGCCTGGTTAAACTAAAAAGATGCTTTTATTGTGAAGCTAAAAGAGCGAACGTGTCATTGTGTGTTTATATATGTGACTTGACTCGATTTCGTGTGGTTCACACCTGTAAGATGTTTCAGACCACGTGTCTTCTGTTTTTCACTCCACCTGTATACTGCAGCTGCGAATTAGTAATTAAATGTGAAATTTTTAGCATACAACAGTTCTCATTATTAAAAACTTCAGATATTCATGAACTGAATGATACACATTATGTAACTAAGTGCATTTTTACAATGGAAGACAGTTGGGCAGAATTAAGCTAAAGATACCATTGGTATGGCCCCTTGACACAATTCAGGTCCCTCATGTGGCCCCTTGTAAAAATTAATTGCCCACTCCTGCTCTAAGGCTTGGCTCCGGGAGGAGCCCCAGGCTTAATCTAATCCCAGTGAGGTGACTCTATCCATTATTGTGTCAATCAAGAAGGGTTTTTGTTGAATCGTCCTTTGTCTGTCCCCTCACCTGGAACCAGTTTGCCAAGGGAAGCCCTACCAGGAGCTGATACTCCAGACAGACAGCTCCCAGGATCATTAGCGCTCACAAGTCCCTTCACCAGGATAAGGTGTTGTTTTGGGGAAACACCTTGCATTTTTAAAAAAGTGACAGGGGAGTGTCCCCCAGTTATAAAGGAATCACACTCAATCAATCAATCAATCAATTTTTTTTTTATATAGCGCCAAATCACAACAAACAGTTGCCCCAAGGTGCTTTATATTGTAAGGCAAGGCCATACAATAATTATGTAAAACCCCAACGGTCAAAACGACCCCCTGTGAGCAAGCACTTGGCTACAGTGGGAAGGAAAAACTCCCTTTTAACAGGAAGAAACCTCCAGCAGAACCAGGCTCAGGGAGGGGCAGTCTTCTGCTGGGACTGGTTGGGGCTGAGGGAGAGAACCAGGAAAAAGACATGCTGTGGAGGGGAGCAGAGATCGATCACTAATGATTAAATGCAGAGTGGTGCATACAGAGCAAAAAGAGAAAGAAACAGTGCATCATGGGAACCCCCCAGCAGTCTACGTCTATAGCAGCATAACTAAGGGATGGTTCAGGGTCACCTGATCCAGCCCTAACTATAAGCTTTAGCAAAAAGGAAAGTTTTAAGCCTAATCTTAAAAGTAGAGAGGGTGTCTGTCTCCCTGATCTGAATTGGGAGCTGGTTCCACAGGAGAGGAGCCTGAAAGCTGAAGGCTCTGCCTCCCATTCTACTCTTACAAACCCTAGGAACTACAAGTAAACCTGCAGTCTGAGAGCGAAGCGCTCTATTGGGGTGATATGGTACTACGAGGTCCCTAAGATAAGATGGGACCTGATTATTCAAAACCTTATAAGTAAGAAGAAGAATTTTAAATTCTATTCTAGAATTAACAGGAAGCCAATGAAGAGAGGCCAATATGGGTGAGATATGCTCTCTCCTTCTAGTCCCCGTCAGTACTCTAGCTGCAGCATTTTGAATTAACTGAAGGCTTTTTAGGGAACTTTTAGGACAACCTGATAATAATGAATTACAATAGTCCAGCCTAGAGGAAATAAATGCATGAATTAGTTTTTCAGCATCACTCTGAGACAAGACCTTTCTGATTCTAGAGATATTGCGTAAATGCAAAAAAGCAGTCCTACATATTTGTTTAATATGCGCTTTGAATGACATATCCTGATCAAAAATGACTCCAAGATTTCTCACAGTATTACTAGAGGTCAGGGTAATGCCATCCAGAGTAAGGATCTGGTTAGACACCATGTTTCTAAGATTTGTGGGGCCAAGTATAATAACTTCAGTTTTATCTGAGTTTAAAAGCAGGAAATTAGAGGTCATCCATGTCTTTATGTCTGTAAGACAATCCTGCAGTTTAGCTAATTGGTGTGTGTCCTCTGGCTTCATGGATAGATAAAGCTGGGTATCATCTGCGTAACAATGAAAATTTAAGCAATACCGTCTAATAATACTGCCTAAGGGAAGCATGTATAAAGTGAATAAAATTGGTCCTAGCACAGAACCTTGTGGAACTCCATAATTAACTTTAGTCTGTGAAGAAGATTCCCCATTTACATGAACAAATTGTAATCTATTAGACAAATATGATTCAAACCACCGCAGCGCAGTGCCTTTAATACCTATGGCATGCTCTAATCTCTGTAATAAAATTTTATGGTCAACAGTATCAAAAGCAGCACTGAGGTCTAACAGAACTCCTCAGCATCCCTGGAAAAACGTATGCCACGGTACTAAAGAGGAGGCTTAGACTGATAGTTAAACCTTGAATTAGGAAGGAGCAGTTGCTGGTTGAGTGCTAGTTGTGGAACCATGGACCAGCTCTTTGCTTTCACGTAGAAGGGGTGCTTGGGAGTATACTCAACCAGTAGGAACATGTTTTGTGGATTTGGAAAAGGTGAGGTGTCCTGTGGGGATTGCTGTTGCTGCAGTCCTAAGGCAAGCTCAGGCAGGACATAAACCTTCCGTGGAGCAGAAGGGCAAAAGCTCGCTTGATCTTGATTTTCAGTATGAATACAGACCGTGAAAGCAGGGCCTCGCGATCCTTCTGACGTTTTGGGTTTTAAGCAGGAGGTGTCAGAAAAGTTACCACAGGGATAACTGGCTTGTGGCGGCCAAGCGTTCATAGCGACGTTGCTTTTTGATCCTTCGATGTTGGCTCTTCCTATCATTGTGAAGCAGAATTCACCAAGCGTTGGATTGTTCACCTACTAATAGGGAACATGAGCTGGGTTTAGACCGTCATGAGACAGGTTAGATTTACCCTACTGATGATGTATTATTTCAACCTGCTCAGTACAAAAGGAACTGCAGATTCAGACATTTGGTGTATGTGCTTAGCTGAGGAGCCAATGGTGCGAAGCTACCATCTGTGGGATTACGACTGAACGCCTCTAAGTCAGAATCCTGCCTAGACGAGGCAATAGCCAAGTGGCATGGATTTTCAGTTGGCCCTTGATAGCTGGGCCCACAGGGACACCCCCAGGGGCCCGGTGAGCAGAGCTGGTCATGACTGGACTGGGGCGTGGCCAGGTAATGCGGCCGCCCCTCTCCTCCCTCGCACCTCATGTTTGTGGAAAACCTGATGCTAAATTGTTAAATTGCTGGATCAAACATCAGGACCATGATCAAAGATTAATCTTAATTTTCACTTCAGAAATAGATTCCAGAGCACAGTTCTGAATCTTGAAGTTGGGTTCCTCCATAGGAACCATGTCAAAAAGGTTCACAAGCAACTGTATGTCAACCATACAAAAATATAAGAAGCTTATACAAAATGTACATCACTGAAAAAGAAAGTCCAAAGAAACATAAGGAAATAATGAAATTTAATAAATCTTTTTTTCCCAAATGGTCCAACAGAACCCCAGGATCTAAACTAAGGAACTGAGGGAGGAGTTGGAGGCATGAAATGCAACACTGAAATGTAACATCATACACCTTTAAGAGAGCAGAAACTACAGCACTTTATCCATGTTATCTCATTTATAAGGGACCAAAGATAACTGGACAAGCAAACTCACTCAAACAAGACATCCAGATGACTGCAGTGCCTCCCTGCAGCAAGTTGTGTTTTTTATACTTGACATCTTCAGACGTCTGATTGTTAGCCATAGGAGAGCAGAAGATAGAGGATATGAACTCTGCATGCCTAATTTATTGACCTCTAATAATTTTGTTGTAATAATAATAAAAATAATAATAATAATAGAAGAAAGTCTGCAAATATAATTACACGGCGAGAAAAGGACTAAAGGACAACTTGTAGGATTTATGTGTTTCACAACTTCACCAAGGGATGAGAAAGAAACGGGCTGCTTGAGCACAGCAGAATGTGCGCAAGTAACAGACAATTCAACATTACAGTTATGCTCAGCGTTCTGTCTGATTGATGAAACTTTGTCAATAAAAAACTGAAGAAACTCCTCAGAGGTTGTGGTTGTTGTCATCAGAACAGAGGTGCGTGGATTCACAACTGAGTTTATAGTCTGAAATAACACTCTGGGACGATGACAACTGCTAGAAATAATAGGAGACAGATATTGTGCTTTTGCCTCCTTTACAGCCTTCTGATAGGATTCTACAAAGTGTGAAAACAGAACAAATAGAAGCCTTAAAATTTTATTACAGAATATCAATAAGTGAAAAAATATAATTTGCTTTTACATTTTAAAGGGAAAAAAATCAATTTTAATTTATTTTGTTCATTTTAGGCTTCAAGGCAATTATATTAATTAGTACGAGTTAGCTGAATGCAAAAACCTGATTGAAGAACCGTGCTTCCACTGTACTTTCAACCAAAACGTTGTTATCTCATTTACAAAAGGGAAAATGGTGTCTTTTGTGTGGAAAATGTTAGTGTTTTTCTGCAAGTACTTGCAGAAAAGTACCTGGCAGTACTGTCTCCACACTTGCGTTGACATCAAGCTTGGTTTGTGTCAAGTTTCACCACTTTCTCTACATCACCACACATAATAATATCCAATTCCTGCCCACAAACAGACATTATAAGAACAACAGAAATAATCTACGTATATATCTTAGTTTAACGTTTTAATTTCCCGTTGTTTGTTGTGAAGGATGTGAACATGAGCTCATCACAGTTACTGAAACACTGCTTAATTTAGGTTTATCTGACAGCATTAGCAGAGAAGATTATAGAGAATAGATTTTAACATACACTATATGCTGACGCAGGGACTCCTCAAGGAACGTGATGCCTTACGAGATAAAACCAAAACACCACACCCACTACATCTTAATAACCATATTTACAGAGAAAATTTACATTTAAAAGAGGAAAAAGCAGACAGACACATTCATCATCTTTTACACATCCATCATCCAGTCTGTCCTGTGCATCTCCATCTCTGCCTCCAAACATGACAGGTGCAGACTTCAATGAACTGTCAGGTCTGCAGAAAAAACCAGCAGAGCTAGCCTGCAGTCCGTCCAGGACCAGGAAGGCAGCTGGTAACATCTCTGCAGACCCCTCACACCTGGACATGAACTGTTTAAGCTCCTACCCTCTAGTTGATGTTACAGAACTCTGTACATCAGAACAACCAGACACAGGAACAGTTTCTTTCCACAGGCCATGAACAACTTAACCTGCCAAAAAAAGTCATTAATTCATATACCTCATGTACAACTTTAATCTTTTTGTCTGTTTTTGCACACATTTTTATTGCAGATTTTAACTGTGAATTATTTAGTGTTTAGTGCTCATACAGAGAGAGTGCAGTTCAAACCAAAGTCAAATTGTTTGTATCCTTGTAGATACTTGGTGAATAAAGACTATTTTGATTCTGAAATGGCCAATGTCACACACACACACACACACACACACACACACACACACACACACACACACACACACACACACACACACACACACACACACACACACACACACACACACACACACACACACACAAATATTACCAATATGTTCCACTGATCCACAAACCCCACTGCCCCCCCCTTCTCACACACAGCAACAGGGTGGAGACAAGTGTGCCGGGATATGCAGGCTTTATGTAACAGTGGAGACGGGGATTATATAATTCCTGGCGGCCAATCGGAATCACTGATGAGGTTAAAGTTCTGTGAAGGATGGGCTGTTCTTAAGGGACTGACAGAAACAGACAGAGAGGGGGCGGGGGGAGGGAGAGTGGGGACCATGTCTGACGGTAAAGCAGGAAAACAGTTTTCTTTCTTTTGGCTTTTTCATGACATGTGAATTGACACGTGAAGGAAACATGAAACTGCTGCTGGATCATAATTATGGTGATTCAGGACTTGACTGCCAAGGATTATGTAAATCTCTGCTCAAGACACATCCAAGTGTAGGAGAGACACACAGAGTGCCTGAGGAGGACCACAGAGGAAAAGAGGAGTCAGTGAGAAAGGGATGAAGGTCAGAGAAATGTGCTGGACACTGTGTGTGGACTACCTACGTACATACATACATACATACACACTATATACATACATATATTGGAGGCCTCGAAAACACTGCTAGGTTACTATTTAGTGACTTCCCATCTGTGTTTAGTACTATTAAACCTTATCTACTGGCTGAGAAACTCCTTTCTCATTTTAATTTGAATTTTGTTGGCTGGGTAATAATTTTTTATTTGTTTGTTTTGTCAGAGAGGGCACATGTGTTGGGGTTAATGGTGTTTTATCTTCCAAACAGTTCTCTTCTACTGGTTCACCGCAGGACTGTTTGCTTTTTATTTTATACACTAATGACTGTAGGAGTACAGTGGCTTGCAAAAGTATTCAGCCCCTTAGTATTTCACACATTTTAATTTGTTTATGGCATTTCAAATACAAAAAGTAAATCAGGCTTCTCACAATAAAAAATTCTAAAATTATCTTCCTTAGACTCAAACTGAAAGTAAATCTCTACAACTTGATATAAATTAATTCAAAATAAAAAAGCCAAGATAATGGGTTGCATAAGTATTTAGCCCCTTTGGTATAATACCTGTAAATAATCAGTTTAATTGTCAGTTTTGTTCAGACAAGTCAGGGGATGGATACATGAACATTTGGATGGATGGATGGATACAGTCACTGAATATGTCTTGAACTTTATTTACATCACTGAAGAAATACAAACAGTATGGCACTCTATGGTAAATCTGCATGGAGTAGACAGTTCTCAAAAACTGAGTGACTCTGCAAGAAGGAGAAGAGTGAGGAAAGCCACCAAGACACCCAGACAACCTAGAAGAAGTTACAGGCTTAGAGACTGGAGAAATTGTGCATAGTGCATGTTTTCCATTTTGTATCCCCAGTTATACAGCTTCATGATGAAGTGGTATAGAGGAGGGTTTTCTTTCACCAAAACATTAAATCTAGGCCTACATATCAGATGTACCTTCTGGCAAATTGTAGCAGAACTTTCAGGTCTTCTTTTTAATAAAATCCTCCTCTGCTCCACTTCATCATGAAACTGTACACTCTTAGAAATGAAACATACACTCTTAGGCATAAAATGTTGAATTTAATTGATAAAGTTAAGGTAACTTTTTCCACATAACATTGTTAATTAAGTGCAAAACATTTGTCATTGACATTAATTAAATCAAATGAAACATTATTACTTAAATCCCAATACTGTGTTGCATTTAATTGACAAAGTTATGTGTAAAAAGCTACCTTAACTTTATCAATTAAATTCAAAATTTTATTTCTTACAGTGTATAACTGGGGATACAAAGTCCAAAACATGTACTATGCACAGTTTCACAGCCACAGAGGCCTAAAACGTCTTCTGGGTTGTCTGGGTTGTCTTGGTGGCGTTCCTCACTCTTCTCCTTCTTGCACAGTCACTCAGTTTTTGAGAACTGTCTACTCCACACAGATTTACCATAGAGTGCCATATTGTTTGTATTTCTTCATAAGTGATGTAAATAAAGTTCAAGACATATTCAGTGACTTGGACTTGTATCCATCCCCTGACTTGTCTGAAGAAAACTGGCAATTAAACTGATTATTTACAGGTATTATACCAAAGGGGCTGATTACTTGTGCAACCCATCATCTTGGATTTTATATTTTTTATTAATTGATATCAAGTTGTAGAGATTTACTTTGAGTTTGAGTCTAACGAAGATAATTTTAGAAATGTTTATACTGAGAAGCCTGATTTACTTTTTGTATTTGAAATGCCATAAACAAATTAAAATGTCTGAAATACCAAGGGGCTGAATACTTTTGCAAGGCACTGTATGTGAAATTCACCAAAGATAGTCACTGTGAGTCTTTTAAATAATGATGAGTTTGAGCATAGTCCTGTTGCTGGTGACTTTATTACTTGGTACAATGATTTTTATTTATTAATAAATGTATCCAAGACTAAAGACATTATTATCGATATTCGTAGAACTCGGCCTTATGCTACACACACCGTCATTCAGGAGAAGGATGCTGAGGTTGTTTCTCATTATAAATACTTGGGCACCATTACAGATGACACATTAAGCTTTGAGCCAAACACTGACGCTGTTTGTAAAAAAAAAAAAAAAAAAAAAGTCCAGCAGTGGCTTTTCTATTAAAGGAAGATGAAGTTATTTAATGTGTGCAGTGGTATAATGAGTTTGTTTTATCAGTGTTTTATAGAATCTGTCCTCACATTTTGCACTGTGGCTTATTATGGTGGTCTTTCAGTGTCGAGAAAGAACAGGCTGACAAAGCTGGTTAAAGTGGCAAGTAAGGTGATTAGGGTGCAGCAAACCCAACTGCAGAATATTTGTAGTGAGCGTGTTACCAGTAAAGCTCAACGCATGCTTAATTGTCTGACCATCACCTTTTTAAGGAGTTTAAACTCCTCCATTCTGGCCATCATTTTAGAATGACTAGAACAAAAACAGTGTGCCCGTGCATCTTTTAATCTTGTAGCCATTAAGATGCTTAATTTAGTAGGTTATTTTTTTTTTTTTACTTATTTTATATGTACATATTAATAGTTGGTTATTTAGGGAATAATCCTGTTGTGTCTGATGATTTGCGGACGTTCATGCTGGTTATATGGTCGCAAATAGAGCTTTGCCGGCGATGTGTTAATGAAGCCGTTAAAACGGATATTTGCAACCGTATAACAGCATTAACATCTGCAAATCATCAAACACAAGGGGGTTATTCCCATTCTAATCCAATTCCATCATTTGCACAATTTATTTTTCTGTAGGTAATTCGGTCGGCGAGGCTTACCATCGAGGCAGCATTGCTCCAACAGCAGCCAGGGCACAGAGTAATCCATCAAATGTGAAAATCCATCAAATCCATCAAATGTGAAACGGGAATTCTGTATCAGAATCCACATCAGTACTTTTGTATAGTAGTTTAAATTCACCCATTTTGGTGGAAACGTCGGTATGCGACTTTCTCTCACTCTCAGCGCCATTATGACATTTGCGTAGCAGCACGCACAGCCAGTGTTCTGTCGAGATGTGCGTCTTGTCACATAAATGGACAGTTCCATGTCCCGACAACATTGCGCATGTGTGTGCATGCGCAGTTACGCGGAGGGCTGGCGTCTCGACAGAAATTACATCTTGTCAGAACACTGGTCAGGGTGTGGAGTAATACATCTAAATGTGAAATGGTCAAATGTTTTGTCACCGTTACCCCAATATTATACAGTCTGAAATCTCTCATGTTTAACCAATCAGATTTGCGGAAAAAATGTAATTGGATTAGAATAAAGGATTATTAACTGAGCATGATGTCTGCATGAGAAAATATCAGGCCGAAGTGTTGACAGTACGGACCGAGCGGCCCAGCGGAAACCCACGCAGACACGGGGAGAAGATGCAAACTCCACACAGTAAGGGTGGGAAGCGATCCCACAACCTTCTTGCTGTGAGGCAGCAGTGCTAAACACTAAGCCGCTGTGCTGCTCTTACTGTAATTAGGACGAGTTAAATGCAGAGGACAAATTTCATTGTATGTATATACAATGACAATAAAGATCCTTCTTCCTTAAGGCCAACGAAGGGCAACAAAGCCCAAACGAAACAAGAAATCTGGACTTTCGCTGACTTTTGTTGGCATCATTTAACCTTCGCACAGCTTGGTTCCTGCAGCTGGCGCTTTGTCAGGATTTTTAAACTGTCAAAAAAATTGAACGAATGCCACTGAAAACCTCAATTCGTCCGTATTTCATTTTGGTGTCATTCTTGACGGTTTCTTATCATTTGCTTAGTTTTTGTAACGTTGCGTTTAGTTTGACTTCGTTTGACCAGCTCAGGGGAGGGCAATTATTTTTTGCAAAGGGCCAAATGAGAAACAGAAAATACTGAGGGCCGGGCCAAAAGCCTCAAGTCTGCACAATAATAATTTTATTCCTATATAAAAAGCAGTAAGTGGCATTATTTTGACAAACTAGATGTTCTGGTTAGGCAATGAAAAAAAGAGGTTACCTTACAAAAATGTAATTTATTCAATTAAATTTTCCAAGACGATAGTGAACAAAATGTGAAACATTTCTGACTCATTACATTTGTGATCATTTTCAGTCACATTGACTACAAAATGCCTTTTGAGCTTAATACGAGGTCTGTGAGAAAAGTATATTTTTTTCAAAAACTATATGGATTTGAATCACGTGCGATTACATCAGACAAGCTTGAACCCTCGTGGGCATGCGAGAGTTTTTTCACGCCTGTCGGTTACGTCATTTGCCTGTGGGCAAGCTTTGATTGAGGAGTGGTCCACCCCTCCCGTCGGAATTCCTTTGTCTAACAACTTGCTGAGAGACTGGCGCTTTGCTTTATCAAAATTTTTTCAGAACCTGTGAGGCCGTTGGAAGCCTTAAGGACAAGTTGGAACATGTCCAGCTGTTAAACAATTTCTCAGATACTCACTCTACTGAAAGCCATCAAAAGCCGCCTGGTTTTTACAAATGGTTATCAACACGGAGGTGTTTTTCCTGTGGCGGCATGCCGCGCCGGCTGCCTGCGATGCGCCAGTCCGTCCGCACGTCTTTCATTACAAAATCTCCTTTAACAGTGGAATGTCCGGATAAACTGCTGATCCCGACCTCTTCTAAAAGTTCTCTGTTCTCTCACGACGTCCTGGGTCAACAGAGGCTTAAATTTGGAGGTTTTCAGCTCGAAACAGGCAGACAGCGGCGGCTCAGGGCGCGTCACGACGTCCCGCTCCGTGGGAAGTCCTTAAAGAGACAGTAACACTCCATAATCTCTCAACAGCCGTTAAAATTTTCACCGAAAACCAGCTGAATTTCTTGAATGGTGTCCACTTCGATGTGCCTCACAGGTTCTGAAAAAATTTTGATAAAGCAAAGAGCCAGTCTCTCAGCAAGTTGTTAGACAAAGGAATTCCGACAGGAGGGGTAGACCACTCCTCACTCAAAGCCAGCCCACAGGCGAATGACGTAACCGACAGGCGTGAAAAAACTCACGCATGCGCACAAGGGTTCAAGGTTGGCTGATGTAATCGCACGTGATTCAAATCCATATAGTTTTTGAAAAAAATAAAAAGGTACATTACTTTTCTCACAGACCTCGTATACTGTTGAAACTGAAACTTACTGTTGGAACAAGGAGATTCTTAGGTTTTGTCATTGAAAAACGAGATATTAAAGACAAGTCACAAAATCATTGTCACTGAACTGTGCAGAAAAAAAGAGAAAAGTGTCCCAGTTCACTTGTTCTTATCATGTCTTTGCATGTCTACATTTGTATTTTCCACCACTTAGTGTTTTTCAGTTCTTTTTTCCTATTCAGTGAGAGAAATCTAGTCTCTGTTGATCTTTAACAAGTTTATCAAAGTCAGGCTGAATGTCTGAGATGGAGATGTGAAGCACAGCTGACAGATGATCATCACAGAGAGAGGACCTGCACCTGGATTTGGTAAACTTCATCAAAATTTGGCATTTGGCATTCACCTTTCTCTTTTTGGCACGAGCAGACATTTTTGAGTAGAGGGAAACATTGATTGGATTAATCATTTCCGAAAAAAAAAAACAGCCTTAAAAAAAGCAATGCGGTTTTGTTAAGTCGGTGGGGGCGATACATCCAGGCCCGCGGCGTCGGCTACATCCGGGGCTGGCGGCAGCGACATCCGAGGCTGGAGGTGGTTACATCTGAGGCTGCCTACAGCTACATCCGTGGCTAGCGGCAGCTACGGCCGAGGCTGGGGGTGGCTGTGAACGAGGTTAGCAACGGGGAGGGTTGGTGTGCGGCGACCGGACCTGTGGTGGTGGAGGCTACGGGTGAGAAGTGTTTTTTTGTAATCAATAGTGGCCATACTAAGCCACGATAGCCAACATGGCACCATCCAAGAAAACAGATAAACGAGGAAAATATAGAGGAGATAAAGACCCTCAATAAACCAGATATCAAAAGACATGTCTAATTTAGACAAGCTGATGGTGGAGATTAAAGAACTCCAAAATCTGGTTAAAGAGAAGGACAAGATCATTCAGAAACTTGAACAACGTGTAGATGAACTTGAACAATTCACTAGAAAAGATGATATTATAATATCTGGACTAGAAACAAAACATCGGACATATGCAAGGGTGGTGGATTCTGGTGGAGCCAGTGGGGAGGATGCACCACCTGAAGAACGACAATCATTGGAACAACAAGTTACAAACTTTTTATATCAAAAAGGTGTTGTCATCCATCAAGACACGATATCAGACTGTTATACTATTCCAACTAAAGATAGAAAAAATAAACTATCTAACATTGTTATACGATTTACAAGCAGAAAATATAAAAATGAGTTATTAAGACAGGCAAAGAATTTGAAAGGAACGAGTGTCTATATAAATGAGCATCTAACGAAAAAAAATGTAGATATTGCTAGGGAAGCAAGACTACTAAAAAAACAGAAACACATTGTTGCTACATGGGTCTGGAATTGTAGGGTGTGGATTACAGTAAAAGAAGGAACAAACGGTATACAAATCAAAAACATGGAAGACCTTAAAAAATACAGACCTGAATAGACAATCAAATATGACGTCTGTTGGTAATTGGACCAACAAAAAATCAGATCAAACATGGAAACAGATGATAAAATATATGACATAGACACGAATATTGATGAAAGTATATTTGACTTAAAAACGATTGGTTGTATTATACGGTAGAACAGTTGAATAGTGAAAAAATTGCAGAAGATACCCTGTCACTCATACATATAAACAGCCGAAGCTTGTATTGTAAAATGTCACAAATAAAAGATTATTTAAATCAGTTTAAAAATAGATTTAGTATTGTTGCATTCACTGAATCTTGGCTTAAAGATGATCTCATGGCTGATGTTCAAATGGAGGGATATGAGCTGTATTTTGTAAACAGAAGAAATAAAAAAGGCAGTGGTATTGCTCTGTACATAAAAACAGATCTGATGTGTACAATTGTAGAAGAAATGACAATTATGGATGATGTCATAGAAATTGTAACAGTGGAACTTGTACATGAAACATCTAAGAATATTCTAATCAGTTGTGTATACAGAGCACCAGACTCTTGTGTTGTGAAATTTACAGATAAAATAATAGAATTATTCCATCAAATTAAAAACAAAACGCTTTTTATATGTGGAGACTTTAACATTAACATAGAAAGCTCCAGTTGCCAAAGAATAAGTGATTTTGTGAATTCAGTGTATAGTTTGGGGTTATTCCCCTTGATAACAAAACCAACCAGAATTACATCGCAAAGTGCAACGGTAATCGACAATATATTTACAAATAGAATAGATGAAATTATCAAGAATGGGATCTTGATGACAGATGTTAGCGATCATTTACCAATTTTTTCAATATTTAAATATAAAAATAGGTACAAGGAAAAAACTGTTATAAACTTTAAAAGAGATAAGTCAGTAAAAGCCTTAGAGGCATTAAAATATGACCTTAAAAATCAAAATTGGGAAGAAGTTTATGTCAGTGATGTTAATGTAGCATATAACTCATTTATGAAAATATTGATGAAATTATATAATAAAAACTGTAAATTAATAGAAATTAGTAAGAAAAGAGTAAATAAACCATGGCTGACAAAGGGAATAAAAAATGCTTATGCAAAAAAAAAAACAAACAAACTATTTATACAGGTGCTTTTTAAAAATGCAAACAAAGAAAACAGAACACAGATACAAAAAATATAAAAATAAACTATTAACAATAATTAGGAAACAAAAAAAAAGATTATTACAGTGAACAATTAAATAAGAGTAAAGATAATATGAGGGCAACATGGGGAATTATAAAAAGTGTGATTGAAAGTGATGGAGCAAAAGCAACTTTTCCTAATTACTTTGTCAAGGAAAATAAAGAGATATATGACATAAAAGAAGTTGCAAATGGGTTTAATGATTATTTTTCAAATGTAGGCTCAAGTCTGGTGGGAAATAAACCAGTAGTAGAAGATAAATTACATACACTTGTAAATACGGTCAATAGTATTTTCCTGGACAATGTGGAAAAAGATGAAATAAGAAATATTGTAAAAAACTGTGTAAGCAAAAGATCAACTGACCATGAAGATTTAGACATGATGACTGTAAAAAGTATAATAGAAATTGTTATTGAACCATTTACTTATATTTGTAATCTGTCTCTGTCAACAGGGATTTTTCCAGATGAAATGAAAATTGCCAAGGTAGTCCCATTATATAAAAATGGAGACAAACAAAATTTTTCTAATTACAGGCCAGTATCATTGCTTCCAGTTTTCTAAAATTATGGAAAAAGTTTTTGTGACAAGATTGGATAAATTCATTGAGAAACATCATATTTTAAATAATGCTCAGTATGGATTTAGAACAAAACATTTGACAGCTATGGCAATTATGGAATTAATAGAGAAAATATCAACAACAATAGAAAATAAGGATTATTTTGTAAGTATTTTTATCGACCTGAAAAAGGCTTTTGATGTTATAGACCACTCAAGATTGCTTCACAAGTTACAACAATATGGAATAAGAGGTATTGCACATCAGTGGGTAAAAAGCTACTTAGAAAATAGAAAACAGTTTGTTCAGATAAATAATACCAAATCAGAATTGTGTAACATTATTTATGGAGTACCACAAGGATCGGTACTTGGACCTAAACTGTTTATTTTGTATATCAATGATTTTCTGAATGTATCCAATGTGCTTGGCAGCATTTTATTTGCTGATGATACAACAGTGTTTTACTCTGGATCAGATATACAGGAAGTAGCACAAGTGATAAATACAGAGTTGGAAAAAGTTAAACAATGGTTTGATATAAACAGATTGTCACTAAATATTAATAAGACAAATTTCATATTGTTTAATGACAGAGCAAAAAAATAATGTGTCATTACAAATAGATGGAATGGATATACAAAGGGTAAAAGAAACAAAATTTTTAGGAGTCATGATTGATGAAGATCTTACATGGAAGTCACACATAAATTACATAAAAGGAAAAATAGCGAAAGCCATTGCGGTTTTGCATAAAGTAAAATATTCATTAAATAGTTATGGTTTATTAACATTGTACAATTCATTGATTGTCCCATATTTAACTTATTATGTAGAAATTTGGGGATCAACATATACAACTTATATACAACCTTTATTTATTTTGCAGAAAAGAGCTTTAAAAGTGATTAGCAACAGTGGTTTTAGAGATCCATCTAATCCATTGTTCATTAAGTAAAGGGTACTTATATTTCATGATTTAGTCGATTTGAAAATATTACAATGTACCAAGCTAATAAAAATACTTTACCAACGAACATTCAAAATATGTTTGAAAAAAGAGTAAGTAGTTATAAATTGAAAGGAATAGAAGTCTTTAAAAAACCAAGATATAGAACCAAAGTAAAAGAACGGAGTATTGCAGTAAATGGTGTAAAATTATGGAACAATCTCAACAAAGAAATTAAAGAATTAAGGTCGCTTAAATTATTTAAAAAAAACGTGTTAAACTAGATGTATTAAGTAAGTATGAAACTATGAAATAAGTCAGTGGGCTGTAAGAAAGTCAAAAAAGGTAATCTGTTAATAAAGTTTAAAATGTCTTAAGTTTAAAATGTAACCTGTTAGAGATGTAACTATTAAATAATGGTCATAATTATGAAATAAGTCAGTGGTATGTGACAAGTTAAAGAAATGCAATCTGTTAAATAATGTTGAATAATGACGCTGGATATTGAAAGATTGTATTGTAAAAAGGGGCAGAAAACATAAGACTTGTTCTTCTCTCTGCTCCTTTTCATTCTGGTGTTTTGTGATGCTTTATTTCTGCTTTTCTGTTTTTTTTTTCTTTTCTTTTAAATGAATGAAATAAATATTAAAGAAGAAGAAGAATCACACTCCCTGCTGGGACTATCCGTGTGCAATTCTTATAGTTTGGGCACAAGACGTTTGAGATATAATTGCAAATAGACAGATGGATGGACGGCGTTTTTTTTCCCTGTCAATATTTTGTTCTGGTGCTCAGCGACAATAAAATGGATTAGCTATTGATTTGAGGACGTGTGGCTGTTGGTGGAGCTGTCCACGGTGCTGACCTGCTGTTTCTGTCCTCGTGCACAGAGGTTCTGTCTCACGGCTGGATTCACTAACATCTCCAAAAAGTAGTGCAAAAGTGCGCGGGCAGGAAAACGTTTTGTGCTTTGGGGTGGAGACAGATTTGGTGGTGATTTACTAAGAATAAATGTGCAGCTCATGGCGGGCTGTAATGTAACTTTGTGAATTAGGATTTTGTAGGAGTGCGAGCGCACTATGTAATGAAATAAGCACGTATGTTAAATTACTGCACACAGGTGCAAAGCATCTCTTCATCCACATGTTATATACATGGAACAACTCAGTCCTTGAACAGCAATATAGTTTATGTGGACTATAATATATTTACGACCAAGTGCGTTTGTTTTTAGTGCGTTTGGTTTTAGTGCGTTTGATTTTAGTGCGTTTGGTTTTAGTGCGCCCTGCCGCATTTCTCCACGCAGTGGCGCTGCGTCATGAAGGACATCAACATGCAGATCCATGTTGCCCTTACCAAAAAATAGTACTTATAAGTGTATAAAAAGTAAACTAGAAGTATACTTGAAACATACTTGCATATACTACTTTTTGGTAAGGGTGGACCTACTGTGACGACCCAGAGTGGGGGGGACAAAACAAAATAAAGGAGCTGTTAGCACGGTGGCTTACTGGTTAGCACTGTTTCCTCATGGCAAGAAGGTCATGGGTTCGATTCCCACCTGTAGCCTTTCGTGGAGTTTACATGTTCTCCCCGTGTTTGCGTGAGCTTCCTCCCACATTTAAAGACATGTAGGTTAGGTGAATTGGAAACTTTATTATTGTCCAGTTCTCCCTTGCAAAAGAGGTCTCGATCTTAATGGGACTAACCTGGTTAAATAAATACTAAGTTATTTGTCTGATGTTTGATGTATTTTAAAAACTGATTACACTTGGTGCAGTTTCCTGTAATCCGGACAAAACCTTTCAAATCATTTCTTAGAGCAGGACTTGACTTGCAGTATGTGTCATGCGCTTCATTACGCACGACCTGTGAGACTAAACTACGTTCACACGTTGGCAAAGAAAGAAAGACAAAGAGACAGACAGAACAACAGCTGCTGATGGCGTCTCTCGTTTGCGAGTTTGAAACTTTGACATTCACTGGCTGCCCTTGACCCCAGCCTGGATAAAATGGGGCGAAGTGGAGGTAAATACTCACGAAATGGGGACAACAAACGTTAATTTCATTAAATGCATACCTCAAAATAGCGCACCCGAACCCACGTACACATTTCATCCATTTTCTATTAAATGTGTCAATGTATAACAGGTGGACCAAAAAAAAAAAAAAGACCCCGCACATATCAGAGCGTGTGTGGGACATCATGGCTGTGCGTAAAGGACATAGAGTTTGAACATGCTCATCACTGGCTATTCAAACAAACAAACATATAAAAACATATTGTTTGTTGTAAAAAAAAAAACTGTTATTGTGGTCCCCTCATTGTTTTGGGTAAAATATTTTTATGTATACTTCAAAAATTGAGTAAATTAAAAGCTGTGAAATCCTTTAAAAATATTAAGTATATTAGTCCTTTCCAAATATTCTGAATGAAATTTACCAAACAAATCAAGTACATTATAAAATATATAATTTGTTAAGTAAATGCTAACTTACAGCTGAAAGAAAAAGAAGAATAAATGTAAAGTTAAGATAAAATTAACTGTTATTTTTTTCAGCATTTCATTTGATAAATATCCAACTCAAACAATCAACTGAATGTGTTTCAGGGATTTTATTAAGTCACTATAGCTGTTTCTTACTGTAATAAATACAAAGCCACTGAATTACTTTTTAGAGTATAATAGCCATGACCTTGATTGACCTTGATTTTGAATAACTGCAAAGATAGAGCGCAGGCCACGTGACCTTGAGTCACCTCAAACGTCATCATCAGTGGTCAGTTTGTCAGTTGGTGGTCAGTTGGTGGAAAGAGCAGGTCATAACTTCTGATCAGAGCAACAAGCAGGTCAGAACTTCAGGTCAGAGTAAGGAGCAGGTCAGAACTTCAGGTCAGAGCCACAAGCAGGTCAGAACTTCAGGTCAGGGTAGGAGCAGGTCAGAACTTCAGGTCAGAGCCACAAGCAGGTCAGAACTTCAGGTCAGAGTAGGAGCAGGTCAGAACTTCAGGTCAGAGTAAGGAGCGGGTCATAACTTCAGGTCAGAGTAGGAGCAGGTCATAGCTTCAGGTCAGAGTAACAGGATGTCTTCAGTCAAAGACTCTGAAGTGTTGTCTACAGTCGGTTCTGGTGCTTTTGGAAAATGCCAGAAAATTCAGAGAGAGTCTGATGGAAAAGTAAGCAAATCTAAGTAAAGTTAATCTAATGATTTTCTACTAAAGGCTTTCACTAACAGTTTTCAATTGAAAACTTATCTGTGATAACTATCAGAAAACTGTTTTTCTAGTCTTAATACAGATCAAACTATCTTCACATAAAAGTGTGAAAATGTTTATGGTTAAACGAGTAATCATATTGATTTTGGGACATTTTATTGGAGGTGAAGCTGTTCATGGTACTGAGCTGCTGTTTCAGCCCCAAAGACATGCAGGTTAAGTGGGTTGGAAACTTTAAAAATTGTCCAAGTCTCCCTTGTAAAAATAAATAAATAAATAAATAAAAACAAAACAAAACAAAAAAAAAGATCATCTCAATGGAACTAACCTGGTTAAATAAACAAAATGCAATGAAATCAGCACGTAAGTAAAGTTACCGGACACATGGTGCAAAGCACCTCCTTAACCAGATCTAATATACAGGGAAGACAACCTGAACTGCAGTTTGCACATGTTTTTACAGACATAAACCTTTAGTAAATCAGGCACAGAATGTGTGGTTTCAAGCATTTTTCCGTGCCCCTGTCAGGAGAACTGCCCCATTTTCGTGAGGGTATCGCAAACTAATATATTAATTTACTTTTCGTGATGCCTTCACAAACTGCCATGAGACTGGGTTGTAAAAATGCCACTATAAATTAATGTTTAATGATGGTATTTTCTGTGTTTTCTGTGTTCCTTGATTGGAGAAAGCAAGATGAATGAATGAATGTGGCAGTTTCCATGTTCTATGAGTATTTGGCACACTTGAGTAGACACACACCAAATTGCATACAATAAGGCAAATCTATTAAATGGACATTACATGCTATTTTGTATATTTGAAAGATGCAATTCTTAGTCGATCAGGTTGAACATTTGTTTGCAGGTGGTATGGAGTTTGCACACATTTGTTAACACTCAAACCTTGAGTACATCATGCCCGATGTGGTCGCCTGTGAACATGTGGAAGCTATGAGAAGATTTTCACTTTCTAATATTTTATACTAAAGTTGAATCTTTCATCAAAATGAACAATAAAATAGTTGATTGTGGGAAGTGACATGTATGGTTGTGTTGAATTCTGTGTATTTAAGATTTGTTTTTAATGAAACCCACTGGTATGTTTAGATCCTGGCATGGAAGGTGGTGCACACCCGGAAGATGAGAGAGAGTCTCAAGAACAGGCTCATCCAGGAAATCAACCTGCTGAAGGAGCTCCACCACCCAAATATAGGGCAGTACATTGATCACATCATAGAGAAGAGGGTGTTGTGTGGGCCGCTGAAGAGGAGGTACTGCTGGCCCACCACCACCAGAGGGCGCCCTGCCTGGAGTGCGGGCTCCAGGCACCAGAGGGCGCTGCCGCCTCACAGGAGCAGCCAAGGTGACAGCTGTCACCTATCAACGGAGACAGCTGACATCCATCAGCAGAGGGGTATATCAGCTGGACGGCATCTCCACCTCATTGCCGAGATATCGCTCTACCAAGGAGGTAACGTATCCAGCCCAACGAATTGTCTTCTGACTATTGAATACTTTTGCCTTTGCACAGAAAGAGAGAAGAACAGCAGGAGACTGTATTTTGGGATAAGTACTCGCATTCCTGCACTACAGTGTTGTTGTTGATTAGAGGTGGAGGTGGTGTTTCCACCCTACGTGTTGCTGGGTGCAGCCGCACCCACATCTGACTGTTTCTGTTCCTCGCCAGCAGTACCGGATCCGACGAGTGGAGGCAGTGGCCACCTGGGAGTTCGGGACTTGGCGGCTCCAGTATTCCCGGGGTTCGGTGGCGGAGGAAATCGGGTGGTTCCGGTTTGACTCGGACAGACGTCTCCTATCGTCGAGCCTGCCCACACGACACCATTGGAATTGGTTATAACCACAATTGTAATCTGTTGTGTTTGTTGTGCGTATTCACAACAGTAAAGCTTTGTTATTTGACTTTCTCCATTGTCCGTTCATTTGCGCCCCCTGTTGTGGGTCCGTGTTCCTACACTTTCACAACAGGATATCTCGGCCAGCGTCATGGATCCCGAGGGGCGTCAACCGGCTGTTGAACGGCCAATGGAAGAACAGGGCGCACAGGCGTCCGCAGGAGGGGTGATCGGTGAGTTGCAGCAGATCCTCACCGCTTTCACGACTCGGTTGGATTTGATGACCGAGCAGAACGTCCTCCTGAACCGCAGGGTGGAGGCTCTCGCCGCGCAGGTGGAAGCGCGCCCTCCGGGCGCCGCTGCGGCTCTCCCTCCCGTCGACCCTGTGCGTAATAATGACGTTCCACTGGTCGTTCAACGACCCCTCCCTCCTTCCCCTGAAGCATACATAAGCCCCCCAGAGCCGTACGGGGGCTGTGTGGAGACGTGCGCGGATTTCCTTATGCAGTGTTCGCTCGTCTTCGCACAGCGTCCCGTCATGTACGCGACCGACGCTAGCAAAGTAGCTTATGTGATAAATCTGCTTCGTGGTGAGGCACGCGCTTGGGCTACAGCGCTCGGGGAGCAGAAGTCACGGCTCCTTCAGACATATGATGGGTTTGTGAGGGAGTTCAGAACAGTGTTCGATCACCCTAATAGAGGAGAGACCGCTTCAGCCGTGCTGCTGTCAATGAGACAGGGGCGCCGGAGCGCAGCTGCCTATGCAGTCGACTTCCGCATCGCGGCTGCGAGGTCCAGCTGGAATAACACTGCCCTCCGCGCCGCCTTTGTAAACGGACTGTCGATGGTCCTCAAGGAGCACCTGGTGGCTAAGGACGAACCGCGGGATTTAGATGGGCTCATCGATCTTGTCATACGATTAGACAATCGGTTAGAAGAGCGCCGTCGGGAACGAGACGAAGGGTGTGGCCGGGCACGCGTTGTCCCTCTCCCTTCCGGTTCCGACCGCGTTCCGCCCTCCCCACGCTCCACGGCCCCTGCGCTCCGTGCGGTTACAGCCCCCCCTGCTGACGAAGCTATGGACACGAGTAGGGCAACATTTAGGGCACCAGTTACACAAAGGAGGCTGGCCCACGGAGCGTGTTTTGTTTGTGGCTCGATAGAGCATCAATTAAGAGACTGCCCCGAGCGGTTAAACGCCAAACGCCCGCCCCTAGAAACTGGGCTAGGGGTGGGCCAAGACATTCACGTGGGACACACCCACATCGCCACACGACTCCCAGTTGCAATCCTGTATGAGGATTTAACCCTGAAGGCCCCAGCACTGGTGGACACGGGCTCAGAAGGGAATTTGCTAGACAGCAAATGGGCCAGGGAGATGGGGCTCCCTCTGGTGGCGCTTACCTCGCCTGTGCAGGTACGGGCACTAGCTGGCTCCCTACTCCCTCCAATCACTCACAAGACACCACCAGTAACCCTGGTGGTGTCGGGGAATCACCGGGAGGAGATCAAGTTTTTTGTGACTCCGACCACCTCCCGTGTGATTTAGGGTTCCCCTGGATGTTGAAACACAATCCCCGGATCGATTGGCCGTCCGGGGTAGTGGTTCAGTGGAGCGAAACCTGCCATCGGGTATGTTTAGGTTCCTCGGTTCCTCCCGGTTCTCAAGCCAGGGAGGAGGTCAGAGCCCCGCCCAATCTAGGGACGGTGCCGGTGCAGTACCATGACCTTGCGGAGGTGTTCAGCAAGGATCTGGCGCTCACCCTTCCCCCGCACCGCCCGTATTATTGTGCCATTGATTTGGTTCCAGGCGTTGAGTTCCCGTCCAGTAGGCTGTACAACCTCTCACGTCCTGAGCGCGAATCAATGGAGACCTACATCCGGGACTCTTTGGCTGCCGGGTTGATCCGGAATTCCACCTCCCCGATGGGTGCGGGTTTCTTTTTTGTGGGGAAAAAGGATGGCGGATTACGTCCATGTATCGATTACAGGGGGCTGAACGAAATCACGGTTCGTAACCGATACCCCTTACCCTTGTTGGATTCGGTGTTCACGCCCCTGCATGGAGCCAAGATATTCACCAAGCTTGATCTTAGGAATGCATATCACCTGGTTCGGATCCGGAAGGGAGACGAGTGGAAGACGGCATTTAACACCCCCTTAGGTCACTTTGAGTACCTGGTCATGCCGTTCGGTCTTACAAACGCTCCCGCGACGTTCCAAGCATTAGTTAATGACGTCTTGCGGGACTTCCTGCACCGATTCGTCTTCGTATATCTAGACGATATACTCATCTTTTCTCCGGATCCTGAGACCCATGTTCGACATGTACGTCAGGTCCTGCAGCGGTTGTTAGAGAACCGGCTGTTTGTGAAGGGTGAGAAGTGTGAGTTCCACCACACTTCTTTGTCCTTCCTGGGGTTCATCATCTCCTCCAACTCCGTCGCTCCCGATCCGGCCAAGGTTGCGGCGGTGAGAGACTGGCCCCAACCCACAAGCCGTAGGAAGCTGCAACAGTTCCTCAGCTTTGCTAATTTCTACAGGAGGTTCATTAAGGGCTACAGTCAGGTAGTTAGCCCCCTGACAGCCCTGACCTCGCCAAAAGTTCCCTTCACCTGGTCGGATCGTTGCGATGCCGCGTTCAAGGAGTTGAAACGGCGCTTCTCGTCTGCACCCGTTCTGGTGCAGCCCGATCCTAGTCGCCAGTTAGTGGTTGAAGTGGACGCCTCGGACTCAGGGATAGGAGCCGTGCTGTCCCAGAGCGGGAAGACCGATAAGGTCCTTCACCCGTGTGCCTATTTTTCCCGCAGGTTGACCCTGGCCGAACGGAACTATGACGTCGGCAATCGAGAACTCCTTGCGGTGAAAGAGGCTCTTGAGGAGTGGAGACACCTGTTGGAGGGAACGTCCGTGCCATTCACGGTTTTCACTGACCACCGGAACCTGGAGTATATCAGGACCGCCAAGCGGCTGAATCCCAGGCAAGCCCGCTGGTCACTGTTCTTCGGCCGTTTTGACTTCCGGATCACCTACCGTCCCGGGACCAAAAATCAAAGATCGGATGCTTTGTCCCGGGTACACGAAGACGAAGTCAGAACGGAGTCGTCGGATCCCCCGGATCCCATCATCCCGGAGTCCACTATCGTGGCCACCCTCACCTGGGACGTGGAGAAGACCGTCCGGGAGGCCCTGGCACGAAACCTGGACCCCGGAACCGGGCCGAGGAATAGACTCTATGTCCCACCAGAAGCAAGGGCTGCGGTTCTGGACTTCTGTCACGGTTCTAAGTTCTCCTGTCATCCGGGGGTGAAAAGAACCGTGGCAGTTGTCCGGCAGCGCTTCTGGTGGGCGTCCCTGGAGACCGACGTCCGGGATTATATCCAGGCCTGTACCACCTGCGCCAGGGGCAAAGCCGACCACCGCAAATCATCGGGATTGCTACAGCCGCTGCCCGTACCTCATCGCCCCTGGTCTCACATCGGCCTGGATTTTGTCACGGGTCTCCCGCCGTCCCAGGGAAACACCGTCATCCTCACGATAGTGGACCGATTCTCCAAGGCGGCCCACTTCGTGGCCCTCTCGAAGCTCCCAACAGCCCAGGAGACAGCGGACCTCATGGTCCACCACGTCGTCCGGCTGCATGGGATACCATCAGACATTGTCTCCGGTCGCGGTCCCCATTTCTCCTCGCAAGTCTGGAGGAGCTTCTGCCGGGAACTGGGGGCCACGGTCAGTCTCTCGTCCGGGTATCACCCCCAAACCAACGGGCAAGCAGAACGGGCCAACCAAGAGATGGAGCAGACCCTACGTTGTGTGACAGCCGCGCACCCGGCGGCCTGGAGTACTCATCTGGCCTGGATCGAGTACGCCCACAACAGTCAAGTGTCATCAGCCACCGGCCTCTCCCCTTTTGAGGTGTGTTTGGGGTATCAGCCCCCATTGTTTCCGGTGGTTGAGGGAGAGGTCGGTTTGCCCTCGGTCCAGGCCCACCTGCGGAAGTGCCGTCGGGTGTGGCGTGCCGCCCGTTCTGCTTTGTTGAAGGCCCGGATGAGGGCGAAGACCCATGCAGACCGGCGGCGGACCCCAGCCCCAATGTATCGCCCCGGGCAGGAGGTGTGATTGTCCACCAAGGACATCCCACTGCAAGTGGCCTCCCCGAAACTGAAGGACCGCTACATAGGACCATACAAGATCCTCAAGGTCATCAACCCCGCCGCAGTGAGGCTTCAGCTTCCGGCCTCACTGCGGATCCATCCCGTGTTCCACGTGTCTAGACTCAAACCACATCACACCTCGCCCCTCTGTACTCCCGGTCCGGCGCCACCCCCTGCCCGGATCATCGATGGCGAGCCGGCTTGGACTGTGCGCCGGTTTCTGGACGTCCGACGGATGGGCCGGGGCTTTCAATATCTGGTGGACTGGGAGGGGTACGGCCCCGAAGAACGTTCCTGGGTGAAGAAGAGCTTCATCCTGGACCCGGCCCTCCTGGCCGACTTATACCGCCGCCACCCGGACAAGCCCGGTCGGGCGCCAGGAGGCGCCCGTTGAGGGGGGGGGTCCTGTTGTGTGGGCCGCTGAAGAGGAGGTACTGCTGGCCCACCACCACCAGAGGGCGCTGCCGCCTCACAGGAGCAGCCAAGGTGACAGCTGTCACCTATCAACCGAGACAGCTGACTATTGAATACTTTTGCCTTTGCACAGAAAGAGAGAAGAACAGCAGGAGACTGTATTTTGGGATAAGTACTCGCATTCCTGCACTACAGTGTTGTTGTTGATTAGAGGTGGAGGTGGTGTTTCCACCCTATGTGTTGCTGGGTGCAGCCGCACCCACATCTGACTGTTTCTGTTCCTCGCCAGCAGTACCGGATCTGACGAGCGGAGGCAGTGGCCACCTGGGAGTTCGGGACTTGTTTGCTCCAGTATTCCCGGGGTTCGGTGGCGGAGGAAATCGGGTGGTTCCGGTTCGACTCGGACAGACGTCTCCTATCGTCGAGCCTGCCCACACGACACCATTGGATTTGGTTATAACCACAATTGTAATCTGTTGTGTGTGTTGTGCGTATTCACAACAGTAAAGCTTTGTTATTTGACTTTCTCCATTGTCCGTTCATTTGCGCCCCCTGTTGTGGGTCCGTGTTCCTACACTTTCACAACAGAGGGTTTATGTTGTGATGGAGTACTGTGAGGGTGTTGATCTGGCCAGCCTCATCAAGTGCTGCATCGAAAAAAGGTAAAAACATCATCCTTAAGTTGTCTTCACTTTGCATATTATTTCTGCATGTAGTTTTATGTCTGTGCTTTGTAGAAATATCTGCAGTATTAACTGTTTGTCTGTTCATCTCAACAGTTTTTTCCTCCCTGAGAAACTCATTCTTCAGGTTTTGGAGCAACTGGCCTCAGCCCTGGAACACTGCCACAGACGCCCCAATGGCAGTGTTGTTCTCCATCAGGACATAAAGCCAGCTAATGTTTTTCTCGATGACGACTTAAACGTTAAGTTGGGTGATTTTGGGCTGGAAGACATCCCACTCGGAATGACTACGTCAAAACACAGCCTGGGAGTCTTCACTACATGTGTCCAGTAAGCCCATTATCTTGTTCGTTTCTTTATGAAGTACCTTCTTGTCAAGAGAAATTTCAAAGATTTACAAGTACGGGTCAATGCAGAGCACAAAGAGATCGTCCTCAGTAACAGTAGTCGTTTCTGTACAGTCACGTTTTTTTTTTTTTTTTTCCACGCCCCTGTCACGAAAGTGCCCATTTTCATGACAGTTTTTGTCATTTTGCCATTTATAATCCTACCCCTTCTCTTAACTCTAACCATAGCGTTAATGTGTTCCCTCCCCTAAACCTAACCATTATAAAAGAAGAATATAAACTTCTTTCCTTTGTTTTTCCAGGAAAAACTCAACAAGACTTTTTAACATGAAAAGTCTGATATCTGGTCACTAGGATGTCTCATTTATGAGCTGTGTACTTTAAAGTAAGTATTGGAACATATAACTAAGCTGATTGTATCAAACTTGTTACCAGCAAAATCGAATTTCTCCTCTCCAGGCCTCTGTTTCCTGGTGATGGAGGAAAATGTCTGATCGACAGAGTCAACCATGGAAAGGTTAAAAGAATTCCGTCCCGGTATTCAGACGAGCTGAACTCCCTAATTGGCGACATGCTGCAAGTTTTGGTAAGATACACTGTTATTTAGTGTGCTGTCATTCAAAACAATCACTTCTGCCAATTTCACACGAGGCTATCTATCTATCTTTATCTCGTGGATTTGATGAGGGATTCAAATGCTGGTTCATCAAACTTCGTCCATGGGCCAAGCAGGTTTTCGGTACCACTTAAGGAGATGAAACGACACTTAGAATCCAGCCTCAGTGTACCATGGTCTATACAAAAATGTATAACCATACCAAGGTGGTAGTTATAGCCAGCTGGGGGTCAATGAAGAATGACACAGAGGTAAAAAATACTTTGATCTTGTTAAAAACTATACTACTTCATTTGTCTGATTTTAATGATTCCAAAAAGCTATAGTTTGGACTATCTATGACTGAATGTTCTGGAGTTATGGGGTAAAAACAACACAAATGGTGACAAAGGTCAATGCAAAATATTGTTTGGGTTAATAGGGTTTTAAAAAGCAATAGTTTGCACCATCATGCTTAGTTATCATATTACAGAGTAACATATGTCACAATACGCATTACATCATAGCTTCTTTTTCTATAATAAAATACCATGACCATGACCAAATCTTCTCCTGTATTAATATTTAGGTTTTAATAGCTACTCCTGCATATTATATAGTACCATATTTATTGTATATGTTGTTTATTACCCTTACTATTTAAATATAGTTATATATATGATGTCTTATCTTTCTTATGTCTTATTATTTATTATTATATATACATTTTTCTTGAGCCACTTGGGTGGGTAGGGAGAGTTCCCATGGGATAAAAAAGCTTTTTAACCTACCATCCCTGGTTCTCAAGACCAGGCACCTAAGCGGCTCTACTCTACTCTATTCTACTCTTCTATTTTACTCTTCCTTATTAGATATTTAGATATACCTTAGTATACTAACATAGTTCCACCTTAGAATTGGAATATAATATATAAGATATATACACCTTACTGAATATTCATGTCACAGAATCCAATGGATGTTGACCTTGTTTGACCTTTACTTTGGAGACCAAACATTCACCACAGTCAAAACTATTTCATTTAATAATCCTTTTATTTCAACCAATAACCTACTTCATCTACTTCACCTAAATAACCCTGAATTTGTTCAATTCGACAACTGCATCATAGTCAGCCTTAGAACTTTTCAGCCTACCCTCGTATTTCACCATTTGAGTTGTTTTTACCCCATAACTCCAGAACATTCAGTCATAGATAGTCAAAACTATACCTTTCTGGAATCATTATGATCAGACAAATAACGTAGTATAGTTTTCAACATGATTGTTACATTTTGACCTTTTTTTACAAATGGAGAATATCTCTCCTTCCTCTGTCTTTTATGCCGTCTCCTCTGCTTAAGACACTCTTAGGCTTCTTAAAATCCTCCTCCCTACTCTTACCAGTTTGGCACTCTTAAGGCCCTTAGGTGCTTTATGGACAACAATTATCTTACCAAGGGAAAATTCTAAGAAATGTCTAAGAATTCGAGGAATTCTAAGATTTTTCTTAGAATAATGTCACTAGGAGCTAGTTTTAGCCTTGCTTCATGGATACAGGCCCAGTTTGTCAGTTCTCTGGATTACTCACTTTTTCAGTCAGTCTCCACAAAACCTGCTCAAATGATCTTATCTAGTTGTGAGAAAATGTGTTCTCCCATCCCTATTTATTACCCCCAAAAAACACAGTATAACTGCAGTTTTCCACACTGTGATCCTTTTAAATCTTTGACATTTTAGGGCAAAATCTGATGTGGCTCTTGTTTCAGTCTGTTGCGGTCTGTCATTTAAAGTGGATCATTCTGAAATAACTGACAGACAGTTGTCACATTTGTCTCATAAAGAATAAAACAGACAACTTGATAAATGTCTGAGTAACTTTTTTTGTCTTTGTCACCCACAGGGTCGTGCAACATGAGTTGGTGTGCACCAGTGACCTCTTCGACCTTCACTTACCGAACATGATATTGCTTCTATCTTCTTAAATTAAAACAATTGTCATAAAATGAAATATATCTCTTACTGTTTCTCCCATTCAGCTAATAAAATGTATTTTGTGATTCATGAAAGTTTTCAAACATGTTGTCTCCTCCCATAATAACATAATGATCAGCATCGGCATGAAATTATCACATTGAGAAGTCATTATGAAGTTATATTCATTCATTCATTTTCTATACCCACTTAATTAAGATATTATTATTACGATGATTATTATAGAGATTATATCTACCATGCTAGTTGGAAATGCCTTGTAATGCTCCAAGAAGAGTTAGGGGACTTGGCTGAGGACAGTGAAATGTGGGACGAGCTGCTTAGTCTGCGGACACCATGACAAAGACGTAGAACGTCTGTGTCATGTGTTGTCTGTGTTGTATAGCAGTCAGATAATGATTATTGTTACTGTTCCTTTATTGTCATAATTAAACCAACATAATTTATGTCATGATGTGTAGTTAGTTTGTCATTTACAAGACAACAAATGGTGATGTCATCTGGGTCTCCAGCTGGAAGGTAGGAGGATTCTTCATTGTATAAACTAAAATATTTGTGTTTTTAAAACAGACTAGTTTATTCATTTATTCATTGGAAATACAGTTGTATGCAAAAGTTTGGGCACCCCTGATAATTTTCATGATTTTCCTTTATAAATCATTGGTTGTTTGGATCAGAAATTTCAGTTACATATATCATACAGGAGATGAACACACTGATATTTGACAAGTGAAATTAAGTTTCTAGTATTTACAGAAAGTGTGCAATAATTATTTAAACAAAATTAGACAGGTGCATACATTTATAATAAACTGAATAAACGTATTCAGCATTTTTTTTTTTTTTTTTACTTTTTTGTATGAATGACATCCAGTGGATCCACAGAGATGCATAATAGAGGAAATTGAACTGAAATTGTGAATATCTGATTATCTGTCCAGTCCAGTCACTTATTTGGTTGAAAAATTTTTTTTTTTTTTTTGGTCAGAATGCCATTAATTTGGTCAAAGGAGATAATTCATATAGGTTTTGACAGAAAAATAGGGCTACAACTGCAAATCGGGCTGAAATTGCGAATATCTAAATATCTGTCCAGACACTTATTCAGTTACCAGTTACTTATTCAGACACATATTCAACTTTTTTTTTTTTTTTTTTTTTTGATATGAATGGCATCCAGTGGCTCCACAGAGATGCATAATATAGGAAATCGGCCTGAAATTGCAAATATCTGTCTTAATATCTGTCCAGTCCAGTCCAGACACTTATTTGGCTGAAAAAAAAAAAAACTTTATTTTTTTTGGTCAAAATGACATCCTTTTCATTAAAGTAGATGATTAATATAGGTTTTGAATGAAAAAATTGGGCTACAACTGCAAATCGGGCCGAAATTGCAAATATCTGTCCAGACAGTTTCCAGACACTTATTCAAGTTTCAACAATCTTTTTTTTTTTTTGTATGAATGACATCCAGTGGATCCACGGAGATGTATAATAGAGGAAAATGAACTGAAACTGCTAATATCTGTCTGAATATCAGTCCAGTCCAGACACTTATTTGGCAGAAACAAAATTCCTTTATTTTTTGCTCAGAATGGCATTAATTTGGTCCAAGAAGCTGATTAATATGGGTTTTGACTGAAAAAATTGGGTTACAGCTGCAAATCAGCTTGAAATTGTGAATATCTGTCTGAATATCTGCCCAGACACTTATTCAGTTACCAGTTACTTATTTAGACACAGTGGCTTGCAAAAGTATTCAGCCCCTTGGTATTTCACACATTTTAATTTGTTTATGGCATTTCAAATACAAAATGTAAATCAGGCTTCTCAATATAAAAAATTCTAAAATTATCTTCCTAAGACTCAAACTGAAAGTTTGCATGTGAACAGCTTTGATTGGTGATCAGAAACACCAGGGTTTTGAAAGAAAAGGCAGAGAGACAGTGCTATCTCTCTCTCTCTCTCTCTCTCTCCCTCTGTCTTACTCTCAAAGCTGAAACAAGAGATGGAAAGTTTTAAGTTTGCTTGTGACTTTAAATGCCAATATTTTCTACTTTTCTTTGGGTGGGGGGACAGAAGGACTCTGAACATTGCGATCTGATGTTCCTAGCCCTGACAAGGAAGCAGTGCGTCCTGCTGTACATCTGGAAACCTGAGTGCCGTTTGCTTTACTGTTTTGAGAACGGAGTTCATTTCTACAATGCAAAAAAACAAAAAAAACAGGCAGTAGTGCGGCAAGGGCTACACGTGACAGTACGGGGCTACACGTGACAGTACGGGGCTACACGTGACAGTACGCATACATTAAAAGCAAACATACGCAGCTGCGAGCAAATCTGCGAACGCAACGGCAAGTGAAAAACACTGAGTACGCGTGCATTTCGGGTGTACAAACAGTGATTAGAGTTTTGGTATTTGAGAGATTTGAGACATATTTCGCGTGTTTGGAGTGTGTATTATTATGGTAGAGTATTTAGCGTGTGTGGATAGTGCGGTGGTGTCTTTGGGTTTCTTTTGTAAAAATGAGGCGTCTTATGAATGTTGAGCAAGCGCTTCAGTTTTTTTTAATTGGAGCAAGACGGAGTTCGCATCATCAGGGTCTCAACCAGATAGGATCAGTGATGCCGGTAATGTGTTACTTAGTAACGTGTTACTCTAATCTAACCACTTTTTTTTATTAACGAGTAATCTAACGCGTTAATCTTTCCAAATCAGTAATTAGATTAAAGTTACTTCTCCAAGTCACTGTGCGTTACTATTATTTTTCATTGTGGGTCGATAGCAGCATTAAACTTGGTCCGTGGGCAGGGGGTCGGGGTTCGACTGAACTGCCCACTTTAAGTGAGCTGTGAGCTTTTCATCCGCGGTTTTCTGCAGCAGCTACTACTCGTCCTCACCGCTTATGCTTTTTTTTTTCCTCCGAGCTGCTCCGTATCTGCTGCTAAAAACAGCTGATCCTCCACGACGCGTCAACAACACTATTTTCCACTCAAATGCACCTAAACTCTCTTTCTGAGGACCACATGATGTGAAAACGCAATAAAACTTTAACTGTAAATCTGGTCATGTTTTCTGCATAAATAAATGTTATCCATTCTTTGTGCTCAAACACCAAAGTAGGGGTGAATCCAGATGGAATGGGGGCGTGGGGCAAGGATGTGCCCCCCCACAACACCCCTAGATTAAAGGTCCAGTTTTGAAGCCGTTTTTTTTTTTTTTTTACTACAACTACTAATACTACTTAAAATAATAATAATTTCGACAAGTAAAATGTTTAGAGATAATTTAAATGTTAGAAAAATGTTAGAATTTAATGGTTACATTTATAAACAATGTAGGTTAGAAATTGCAAGTTTTACTGTTACGGTGCTGTCAACAGTTAAATATGAGGTCAAGAAAGAGGTCTTTATTTTATTTTTTATAAAACAAGTATTTATTTTCATTGAAGTCAAGAAAGGGTGACTGTAATGTGAGTTTTGGCAAAACAGGTATGACTGTCATGTTGAGGTGGCAGAGGGTTGTTGTCAGCAGCTGGGGAAAGTAACTAAAAAAGTAACTAGTAATCTAACTAGTTCCTTTCCAATTGAGTAATCAGTAAAGTAACTTAGTTACTTTTTCAAGCAGTAATCAGTAATTGGATTACTTTTTCAAAGTAACTGTGGCAACACTGTTGAGGATTCTGATGATGATGGAGATGATCCCTCTTTTGTACTCGACGAGCAACCAGAGCAGGTGGATCCACCGACATGCGCACAGATCTCCATCCACAGTGGGTCGGATCGCATGCTTCTCCTTCCAGCTTCTCCAGGACTCAGGTGCTACAGAGCTCCGTCCCAGCGCTGCATTCTGCAACGCATAGCAAGATGCAGACACACAGTGCTCCAGCAGTTACTGGAGCACCTCAACCTTGAGTTTGAGGAAGATCATTTTAGAAATTTTTATTATTTATATTTTTTTGTATTTCTTGTATTTGAAATGGCATAAACAAATTAAAATGTCTGAAATACCAAGTGTTCCAATATTTTTGGAGAGCACTGTATCCCAACCTTATGATGAGTGCAAAATGAGTGTGGTATTATTACTGTTTTGTTTAAGAATGTTTAATTTTCACTGTTGCTGCACTTTGTGTCAAATCATAGTCATATCTTATATTGATATGACAATATTGAGATATGACAATTTGGCCACAATGTACATCACTATTGTCAACTACCTGAAAACTTTTAATATTAATGTACATCTACATGAAAAAAAATGCTTCAAGTGGCATGGGGTTAAGATGGTTGTAATTAGGGGGGTCTGGGGAGTGGAGCCCCCCAGAAGCCGAAAGGTTTTAGCCACAGGCTAATGCTCCCCTGAAGCATTTGCTTAAAAAACAGTCTGAAGGACGTCAAAGACATGTGAGATGCTGAGAGTTTCGCTTGATCATGTCTGCGACATATGCATATTAGATATTTATCACATATTCTAACAAAAAATAAAGAACAAGAACCATATTGTCAACTCCATTGTCAAGTTCCACCAGAGAAACAACAAGGAGCCCTTGCTTCTCACTTCTTGTTCCCTAGTATTTTGGAGAGACTATGGATATTGCTAACAACACTGAACAATGCACATCGCTAATTACATCTGGATTCACATGCCATTCCAGCAGGGGGTGGCAAATTCATCTATATATTTAAAGTAACTGTCTGTAGACATCTGAGACAGGATTGTCTCAAGGCACAAAGCTGGGGAAGGCTACAGAAACACTTCTGCTGCTTTAAAGGTCTCAATGAGCACAGTGGCCTCCATCATCTGTAATTGGCAAAAAACAAAAACAAAAACTTTTTCATGTTGTCATTATAGGGTGTTGTGAGTAAAAATTTCAGGGAAAAATTTAATTACTCCATTTTAGAATATGGCTAGGGACATGACCAGGGTGCATCCTCACCAGATGCCCAAACCACCTCAGCTGGCTCCTTTCAGTGCGAGTCCCTACCTGGATATTTGACCTTCTCATCCTGTCATTCCTGTGAGTGTAAGCCCAGACACCTGATGGTGGAATCTCATTTCCACTACTTGTATCTGTGACCTTGTTCTTTTGGACATTACCCAAAGCTCTAGTTTGTGGAATCACTGGCGAACGTGCCTGTATGTGGGACAGTGAGCTATGCAATATCTGTATGTTTTTTGTTTTGTTTTGTTTTTTTTTTTTGCTGTGTTGTGATGTTTTTATCTGTGTTATGGATCCCCCTGGGTCTGGAATAAATGAATTCTTCTTCATGACCATAGGTGAGGACAGGAGCATAAATTGAATGGTAAATTGAGAGCCTCACCATTCGGGCTCAATTGGAACTGATTTGGTGCTGAAAAACCTATCCCTGTATGTGATGCCAAGACAAGATGGATGTGCTCATTGTCAAATAAATACAATTCTGCAGTCCTGATGAACTATTTTGAAACTTTTGACCTGGGCCTCCAAGATGCAATATTTGCTGGTTATATGGAATCAAGTTTGATGAGATTTTGAACAGGGCTTTAATCAGTCATTTGACTGGACAGGTTGAAGTGGGTGAGACTTACTGAGCATGGAGAAGCATGGAGATAGGCCACTTTAAATTAATACATACAGTTACATGTACATACAATTAATACATATGGTACGTTTCTGCATCTTTATACAAAGTGTCGACATACAAGTCTAAATTGTAAATGGACTGCATTTACACACATTCACACAGTCATGTCAGGGTGTTGCCATGCAAGGTGTTCAACTGTACACCGAGAATAACTTGGGGATTATGGACCTTTCCAAAGGGCCAGTAGTGATTTATCCAGTCTGGCAGGGATTTGACCTGAGCCTAGGTAGAGTAGTTTTGACTTGAGCACAAAACCTCAAAGTGAACTGAAAAAAAAAAATTTTTTTTGACAAATATCTTTATTGATTTTTTCTTTTTAATTAACAAACAAGCACATACACAAACAAAGCAACAGGAACAAAAGAACAAAAGAAGGCACGTTAACAGACATAGTCATCAGGGACAACAGCAAGTAAATATAAAATCGGGAAATTAACATTAGTGAAGAAAGTAAAAAGAATAACATGAGCAAAAAAAAAAAAGGAATGAGTTATACAATTTCAGACAAACCCCCTCCCTCCAAAAACTCCATAAACAAATCCCAGATCTTAACAAATCTGTTATATTTCCCCTTGATCAAATATGTCAATTTTTCCATGGCTATACAGTGTGAGAGTCCTTCAGCCCACATTTGCTTACTTGGCCTATACATAGATCTCCATGACAGAGCAATTTTATGTTTTGCTTCAAGTATACAATATATGACCATTGATTTCTCATATTTACTGAGTGTACAATTTTCCTGGAAAAGTCCCAGTATACAGAGCTTAGGGCATAGTGGAAGATGTGTATCAGTAATCTTAGACAAAGTCGTAATTATCTCTTTCCAAAATTCTTGGATAATGGAACACTCCCAAAGACAATGAAATAGAGTCCCTTTATGTGTACCACATTTAACACATAGATCAGGTGTGTTAGGATCAACATGATGTTGTACTACTGGAGTGATATATGTTCTCATCAGCCATTTGTAGCCATTTGACTTAGTGCTTAGCTCAGATAAGATAATTACAGTGGGCGATTTTAACATCCACACAGATGCTGAGAATGACAGCCTCAATTAATCTATTATTAGACTCAATTGGCTTTGCTCAAAATGTAAATGAGTCCACCCACCACTTTAATCATATCTTAGATCTTGTTCTGACTTATGGTATGGAAATTGAAGACTTAACAGTATTCCCTGAAAACTCCTGATCTGATCATTTCTTAATAACATTTACATTTACTCTGATGGACTACCCAGCAGTGGGGAATAAGTTTCATTACACTAGAAGTCTTTCAGAAAGCACTGTAACTAGGTTTAAGGATATGATTCCTTCTTTATGTTCTCTAATGCCATATACCAACACAGTGCAGAGTAGCTACCTAAACTCTGTAAGTGAGATAGAGTATCTCGTCAATAGTTTTACATCCTCATTGAAGACAACTTTGGATGCTGTAGCTCCTCTGAAAAGAGAGCTTTAAATCAGAAGTGCCTGACTCTGTGGCATAACTCCACAAACTCGCAGCTTAAAGCAGATAACCGTAAGTTGGAGAGGAAATGGCGTCTCACTAATTTAGAAGATCTTCACTTAGCCTGGAAAAAGCAGTCTGTTGCTCTATAAAAAAAAGCCCTCCGTAAAGCTAGGACATCTTATACTCATCACTAATTGAAGAAAATAAGAACACCCCAGGTTTCTTTTCAGCACTGTAGCCAGGCTGACAAAGAGTCAGAGCTCTATTGAGCAGAGTATTCTTTAACTTTAACTAGTATGACTTCATGACTTTCTTTGCTAATAATTAGAGAAAAAATTACTCAACCATCCCCAAAGACGTATCGTTATCTTTGGCTGCTTTCAGTGATGCCGTTTTTGGTTAGACTCTTTCTCTTCCGATTGTTCTGTCTGAGTTATTTCATTAGTTACTTCATCCAAACCATCAACATGTCTATTAGACCCCATTCCTACCAGGCTGCTCAAGGAAGCACTACCATTATTTAATGCTTCGATCTTAAATATGATCAGTCTATCTTTATTAGTTGGCTATGTACCATAGGCTTTTAAGGTGGCAGTAATTAAACCATTACTTAAAAAGCCATCACTTGACCCAGCTATCTTAGCTAATTATAGGCCAATCTCCAACCTTCCTTTTCTCTCAAAAATTCTTGAAAGGGTAGTTGTAAAACAGCTAACTGATCATCTGCAGAGGAATGGTCTATTTGAGAGTTTCAGTCAGGTTTTAGAATTCATCATAGTACAGAAACAGCATTAGTGAAGGTTACAAATGATCTTCTTATGGCCTCAGACAGTGGACTCATCTCTGTGCTTGTTCTGTTAGACCTCAGTGCTGCTTTTGATACTATTGACCATAAAATTTTATTACAGAGATTAGAGCATGCCATAGGTATTAAAGGCACTGCGCTGCGGTGGTTTGAATCATATTTATCTAATAGATTACCAGTTGTTCATGTAAATGGGGAATCTTCCTCACAGACTGTTAATTATGGAGTTCCACAAGGTTCTGTGCTAGGACCATTTTATTCACTTTATACATGCTTCCCTTAGCAGTATTATTAGACGGCATTGCTTAAATTTTCATTGTTACGCAGATGATACCCAGCTTTATCTATCCATGAAGCCAGAGGACACAACCAATTAGCTAAACTGCAGGATTGTCTTACAGACATAAAGACATGGATGACCTCTAATTTCCTGCTTTTAAACTCAGATAAAACTGAAGTTATTGTACTTGGCCCCACAAATCTTAGAAACATGGTGTCTAACCAGATCCTTACTCTGGATGGCATTACCCTGACCTCTAGTAATACTGTGAGAAATCTTGGAGTCATTTTTGATCAGGATATGTCATTCAATGCGCATATTAAACAAATACGTAGGACTGCTTTTTTGCATTTACGCAATATCTCTAAAATTAGAAAGGTCTTGTCTCAGAGTGATGCTGAAAAACTAATTCATGCATTTATTTCCTCTAGGCTGGACTATTGTAATTCATTATTATCAGGTTGTCCTAAAAGTTCCCTGAAAAGCCTTCAGTTAATTCAAAATGCTGCAGCTAGAGTACTAACGGGGACTAGAAGGAGAGAGCATATCTCACCCATATTGGCCTCTCTGCATTGGCTTCCTGTTAATTCTAGAATAGAAATTAAAATTCTTCTTCTTACTTATAAGGTTTTGAATAATCAGGTCCCATCTTATCTTAGGGACCTCGTAGTACCATATCACCCCAATAGAGCGCTTCGCTCTCAGACTGCAGGCTTACTTGTAGTTCCTAGGGTTTGTAAGAGTAGAATGGGAGGCAGAGCCTTCAGCTTTCAGGCTCCTCTCCTGTGGAACCAGCTCCCAATTCAGATCAGAGAGACAGACACCCTCTCTACTTTTAAGATTAGGCTTAAAACTTTCCTTTTTGCTAAAGCTTATAGTTAGAGCTGAATCAGGTGACCCTGAACCATCCCTTAGTTATGCTGCTATAGACTTAGACTGCTGGGGGGTTCCCATGATGCACTGAGTGTTTCTTTCTCCTTTTGCTCTGCATGCACCACTGCATTTAATTATTAGTGATTGATCTCTGCTCCCCTCCACAGCATGTCTTTTTCCTGGTTCTCTCCCTCAGCCCCAACCAGTCCCAGCAGAAGACTGCCCCTCCCTGAGCCTGGTTCTGCTGGAGGTTTCTTCCTGTTTAAAAGGGAGTTTTTCCTTCCCACTGTTGCCAAGTGCTTGGTCACAGGGGGTCGTTTTGACCGTGGGGTTTTACGTAATTATTGTATGGCCTTGCCTTACAATATAAGTGCCTTGGGGCAACTGTTTGTTGTGATTTGGCGCTATATAGATAAAATTGATTGATTGATTGATTGATTGATTGTACTGAAGTAATTTAAACCGTGTATTTATCGTTTGAACTTGGCTTTGTAAGGATGCATGCTTCCATTCTTCATCAGTTATTTTTTCTTTAAGATCTAGACACCAGGCATGTCTTTTATCAATCTGAGGATTCTATTGATTTTGCAATGATATTGTGATAGAATCGAGAGATGAGTCCAGGTCTACCACAATAGTTCACAGCTATCGTTTCAATAGTGTTCAGGGAGGGTAGGCTTAAGGAGTTTTGAGTTTGTTTTGTGAAATGTCTAATTTGCAAGTATTTGAAAAAATGTTTGGCATCAATGTTAAATCTTTGCTTGACATCAGTAAAACTTAAAAGGACTTCTCTGTCATAAAGATCTGATATTTTGTTGATACCCTTATTAGCCCATATCTTAAAGCCAAGATCGTTTGTACCTGGTGTGAAATTTCTATTTCCCCAAATGGGAGTAAATTGGGATAAAGCAGCATTTTCTTTTAAGTAGTTCAAAACCTCATACCAGACGATCACTGTATTCCTAACAAAAGGATTTAAGGTTAGTTTTTTCAAAATAGAAAGGTTAGCTGAATGGAGATATAACTTAAGAGGGATTTTGGAGGTTGTCTTCTCCTTAATCCTCGCCCAGTTAGGGAATGATGTAGTGTCAAACCAGTATGAAGCCGCTCTCAATTGTGCAGCCCAATAGTATCCTTGGAGAAAAGGGACTTTTAACCCACCCCTATCATATGGTAAATACAACAGAGTCATGCGTAACCTGGGGCGTCTGTCATTCCAAATGAAATGACAAAAGATCTGCTTCATTTTGGCAAAAAAGTTAGTAGGAGGAGCAAGTGGAATGGTTTGAAAGAGGTAAAGGAGCTTAGGAAGAATATTCATTTTCAGAACATTAATACGTCCAATCATGGACAGTGGCAGAGATTTCCATCTGTTTATAGAGCACATCACAGATTCAACTATGGGGTCATAATTAGTGGGTACCAATGATTCCATTGTTGGTGTAATTTTAACACCAAGATACGTGAAGCTATCCTGGACATTCTTGAAGGGGGTGTATAGCGGTGGAGTTATTCTTTCTGAGCTTTTCAGGAACATAATTGTAGATTTTGTTGCATTAACTTTATAGCCAGAAAAACTCCCAAATATTTCTATACATTTCAATAGGGCAGGTACAGATTGCTTCAGGTTGGTCAGGAAGACAACCACATCGTCAGCAAAGAGTGCTATTTTATTCTCAATATCATTTATGTTAATACCGGTTATCTCAAGGTTGTTTCTGATTGTAATAGCCAAGGGTTCTATAGCTAATACAAAAAGAAGAGGTGATAAGGGACATCCTTGTCTTGTGCCTCTGGAGAGAGGAAACTGTTTTGACACTATGTGGTTGGTCAATACTGATGCCCTTGAGGCATAGTACAAGATCTTAATCCAGTTAAGGAAATAACTGCTTATACCAAAATGTTGAAGAACTTCAAATAAATATGTGTGTTCCACCATATCAAAGGCCTTTAAAGCATCTAGACCTATCATGGCCATGTCAGGTGTTTCCTTTTTAGCAAGTATAATATTTAATACCCTACGGATATTGTGGAAACCTTGTCTGCCCAATATAAAACCAGTTTGATCTGGCTCAACAATAGATGGCAAATGCTTCTCTAGTCGGCGTGCAAGAACTTTGGCTATTATTTTGGCATCATTATTGATCAAAGATATTGGGCGGTATGACTCACATTTTGTAGAAGGTTTGCCAGGTTTTAATATTAAGGTTATAAGTGCAGTTGAGGGTAATTCACCTTTCTCTAATGATTCCTCACACATATCTAATAAGGGAGTAAGTAGCATACCTTTAAATGTTTTATAAATGTCAATAGGAATGCCATCAGGCCCTGGTGTTTTCCCTCCTTTCAAGATATCAATAAAAAATTTCAGGCATTCTATTCAAAACTATATACATCAGAAACTAAAGCAACTCCTCACTCTCACTCACTTGACAACTTTTTAAACCAAATAGACATACCTAGGCTGGATGACAATGCTCAAAAGAACTTAATCTCCCAATATCCTGGTCTGAGCTATCAGAGGCCATTGATAGTATGAACTGAAAAATTAACACACTCATTTGTTATCCAGCACAACGGCTGACTGCAGTCCCACACAAAACATCTTAAGTTGCAGAGAGTGTCATTTGCTGTCCAGTTTGTGCAACCGCAGTTTTTAAACTGATGAATTTCTCAGATCTAATTTAGGAAGGGTGCCTTAGTGGTTAGCACTGCTGCCTCAAATCAAGAAGGATGTGGGATCACTTCCCACCTGTGGCCTTTCTATGTGGAGTTTGCATGTTCTCCCCGTGTTTATCTGGGTTCCCTGTCTTCCTTCCATGACCAAAGACATGCAGGTTAAGTGAAATGGAGACTTTAAATTGACTGTAGGTGTGTGTGCGAGTGTGAATGTGTTTGTCTGTATATATGTGGCCCTGCACAACAGACTGGCATCCTGTTCAGGGTGTACCTCACCTCATGCTCTGTGACTGCTGGGATAGGCTCCAGCCCCACTGTGTATCCAAGTTTAATTAGCTCAGTCAGGTGTATTCACCCAATCAAAAGCTGAGAGACTTGGGTTTAATAGAAACAGAAAATAGACTCACTGCCAATTTTATTAGGTACACCTGCTCAATTGCTTGTTAACACAAGTAGCTCATCAGCCAATCCCAGGGCAGCAACTCAATGCATATAGGCATCTAGACAAGTCAAGATGATCTGCTGAAGTTCAAACCGAGCATCAGAATGGGGAAGAAAGTGGATTTAAGTGACTTTGAATGTGGCATGGCCATTGGTGCCAGACAGGCTGGTCTGAGTATTTCAGAAACTGCTGATGTACTGGGATTTTCACACACAACCGTGGATGAAAACGTGTTGCTGATGCCAGAGGAGAATGGGCAGACTCATTGTTCTTGTGTGGGTCACATCTTCTTTATCTAATCACTTTCAGTGAGTCTGATATGACAACATTACTTCAAACCTTGTTTCTGTGAAATATGCGGTGCCACAGAGTTATGTTCTAGGCCCTCTGCTGATCTCTCTCTATTTATCTTAGTCAGACGTGTCATTTTAGGACTACTTTTCATTGCTACATAGATGACACTACATAGATGATAATCTCACCCATACTTGGACTTTATAGCACTGTCTGACTTCAGTGAAAAACTGGATGTCCAGCAACTTGTTACTTTTAAATACTGGCAAGACCAAAATGATAGTCATTGGTCCTGTGAGACACAGGCATCAGTTTGACCACCTAACATTAACCTTGCACTTGTGTCATTCATCACGGCGATAAAGAGTCAAATGTCGGAGTGACCTTTGATCCCACACTGTCCTTCGACCTACACATTAGCGAAATCCCTAAGTCTGCTTTCTGTCAACTTGGTAATAGTGCAAAGATTCAATATGCTGTCTGTGGCTGATGCAGAGACACTGATGCATGCCTTTGTCTCTTCTAGATTGGATTACTGTAAATCTCCATATGAACATTTATGCCTTCTTTTTGCATTCTTGCCTAACAAGCTATAATCTGACTTTTTTGGTTTTGTGTCTTTGAAAACTCTGTTGTATTTTGCTTATATGAATTGCCTAAGCAGCGGGTCACCCCTCTGAGCCTGGTTTGCTTGAAGTTTCTTCCTCAAAAAAGGCTGGAGGTTGTTTTTCCTTACCACTGTTATGTGGTTACTGGAGGGTTGGTAAAGTTAGACCTTTTCTGATTTGGCGCTATATAAATACATTGAATTTCACTGTAGATAAACAGTATGTAATGCATTTACAGACAAATTTTCACACAATTGTATAAATGGGTGAACAAAATTCTTATTTGTGACGTACACAATCCCATCAAAAATCACGTGATCGGTGGTTCGTCAGCACTCACGCTCTGGCACTTTGTTCGACACAAGCTTTCAAGACTGTGTCGGTGGTAGCACTGTGTTCTAGAAACTACAGTTTCGTCATGTAAGTGCATAAACTCATTTATAGCTCGTTTAAATGATACGGCGGGTTTTTGTGTCGTTTTTCTTAAACCGGAAAAGTAACGCCCCAGAATTTTGCTAAGCTACTGGCAAGCAACAAGTGGTACATAGTGTGTTAATTTTCGGCAAAATAACTTTGCGTTAGTTGTTATATCAGTTTACATCTACGCCAACACAAACTACGTTAACGTTGTTCTAACGTGTAACTTGTTGAAAACCTTGAACCGAAAGGCGTTTTTCAGAGCGTTGGACGGCTAGCTTTAGCTAGGAAGCTAATGCTAGGCTAGGTTAAGATTTCTCTCCGAGTTCTGAGTAAAGTGTTTATGTAGCTTTCAGGCTGCAGTAACAGACTGATAAACACTTACTTACAGTTTTGGTTGTATATATTAAATGGGTCAGTCCATGTGAAATCGCAGGAGGCATCTCCGATTTACTTTCACAAACTAATAGTAGGTTATTCAGACTTCAGCGTAAACGGCGTAAAACAATTCAACCTTATATTGGAGATATTTGGGGTTTTAAAAATGGGGCGTGACTCTGATTTTACTGTAGAAACGAGTGGTACAGAAAAAAGATGCTAAGTCCATTAAATCATTACTTTTGTTGAACTATTCGTCTTAGATGCATGACATTTTCAGGAGTTGTGCCAAGGTGCTAGATATCTTGAAATACTATGAAAGAGGATCCACAGTTGCATAATTGTCAGTGTATAGCTTCCTGAAAACTGAAAAAAAGAAAAAATTCGTTTGCCCTTTTGGCCCATCATCAGTGTTGGTCTTCTGTATTTCCATATTGAAGCACATCAGATCTATCAAATGTTCGTATTTGTTTCTTATGTTATCCTGTTCTGGTGAATAAGTATTTTTCTAAAAGAAGTAAGTTTCTGATTTATGAGGCATTAAAATGGAAAAAAAAATCATTTGATGCCTATATTTCAAATACATATTGCTCAAGTATTAACAAGGCCTACCTTTTTTTAAGCATTGCACAACTGGAATGAGTATGTCTTCATTAATAGTCACAAAATATGAAGTTGGTATCTTCACTCAAATTATATTAAGATAACAAATATGCCATGAATTGTAAAATACAGAGCCATTGTATTTAAAATACAATCACAAAATTGTTTCTGAGAACTAGTATTTGTGTTTTTTGTTTAAATATTCATAATGTACATGCAACATTGGACAAGAAACAAGACGTGCAAGTAAAATTCATGGATCCTTGTGGTCCCTCGAGACTCTGAATTAGCCCAGAAAGGGAGGATATCTGTTGGGTCCCTCTTGTAGATATCCTGAACATTACTGATGCTCCAATTACTTCAGCTGGCAGGTTTTTATTATTTTTATTATTTTATTTTTTTATGAACTTTAATAGCAGGGGGGAGAATGTGGCTGCTGGACACCATTGAGTGTTTTTCATGTTCCTTAACTAAACCTGTATTTCTACTTTTACTCAACTCGTTTTCTGAATCCATAATGTACTTTTTATATCAGTGCATTTGTCATACACCTTAGTTACAGCCTCTGTTTGTAAAAACTGAAGGAGACTGACAGTATTCACCTTGCTTTCACAGAGCTGAGGTGACATGTTGCTTTACCCATAGCTCAAATTGTGAACATTGTTTGAAAATACTGCTTTAGCTGTAGCTTGTGTAATCACTGTTAGGTGCTTATGTGTGTTCATGTTAAAACTTTTTTGTTTTGTTGCAAAGAAACTTTAGATGACTGATGTGTTGGAGGAAGTTTTGTGTGTGGGTTTGCATTTCCTTGCATGGGTGTGGCTGCTTGCTGCAGTATTTGCTTTACCTGTAAATAAAAGCAACGGTTCAGTCCATTTTCTTGGCTGTCTTATGTGGGCTGAACTGCTTGCTGCCACAATGAATTATTTTAGCGTGTCACATACCTGTCTATTCCCAACAGTTTGGCTGAAACAAATATAGCCACTCTTTCCAATTTCAGCTACCCATATGAAGTTTGGCACAGTGATGCAGATCCGGGTCTGAAGGTGGCAGTATTCAGCTTAAAAAAAAAAAAGTTTCTGAGCTACATATGTATCCATGAATGCCACACTGATAATCAGTTATACATCATATTTGCACAGGTTATATTTGTAACCACCATTGAGACCAATCATCCATTTGTGATCAGAGTATATCCTTGAGAGAGAGTTTGAGATGGGATGAATGGAATGCTTCTCGTAACTGCACAGCTAATGTTCAACAAAGGTTTGAGAAATATTCGTGGGTAGTGATGTCTGCACTTACATCTGTCTGTTTAAATAGGTCAGCTCCTGGTCCAGAAAATCCTGCTGTTGCTTCAAGCAACCGACGTCTGCAGCAGACGCAGGTCCAGGTGGATGAGGTATGATATTCTTTACAGTGAGCAATGAGGTGCAGTTAAAGCTCATCTGTCTGTATTTCTCCACATTTTTTCATACTGATAATCATCAAAGTAACACTTAATATTATTTTTTATTGTTGCCTTTCTGTGATAACATTGGTGATGCCATTTGAGACCTTTCAGCATCACACTGCATATCTTTATCCATTTCTTGCCTCTGCAAGTGCTCTCACATCTGCGATACACCCAAACTAGGCTTGGCAGTGTTTCAGCTATTTTAAATCTGTTTTGGTCATGAAGAGGTCGCAGTCACATAATTTATATGGCAAAAGAAAGGAAATTAAAATCATTTATTTATTTTCTCCATTTTTTTTCTTTTGTTATTGTGCTTGTGACCAGGTGGTGGACATTATGCGTGTTAATGTGGACAAAGTGCTGGAGCGTGACCAGAAGCTAAGTGAACTCGATGTCAGAGCAGATGCGCTTCAGGCTGGAGCCGCCCAGTTTGAGACCAGTGCCGCCAAGTTGAAAAGAAAGTACTGGTGGAAAAACTGCAAGGTTTGCCTCAAGCTTTTCTTCCCTAAAACTGTACTGAAAGCACTGGTCTTAAGCAAGATTTTACATTTACCTAATCAACACTATAGTGTTTGAATTTTTTGATCATGCAGTATAAACTGAAACTGTACAAGAAAACCATTTATTTTAAATACACCCCCCCCCCCCCCCCCTCACTTAAAGCAAGACTATTTTTGTCATTCCACAAAGTTGGCAGCATTTATTTAAGTGTAGTTATTATAAGGTACTTTTATTTCTGTAGTATATCACAAAATTACAGCTATTTTTACTGCTGGTATTTGTTTTTTGGGGGGACTTTCATGGCAAGTACAGTGAGTTTGCCCTGTGAGGTCTTTCCAGGCATTATTAAATGGTCAAAAATCAAAGTTAACTATTAGTTTAATGTTCAATGAATAACACCTTTTAATACAATTTATTATTGTTGGTCTTGAGTTGCTTCTGTCTTCACACCTTGCAGATGTGGGCCATCCTGATTGCTGTTATAGTGATCATTGTGATCATTATTATTAGTAAGTATGAAACTGACAGTTTATTAAAGCATTTTTTTCATTACAGGTGGTCTAATGGATCTTGGATTTTCATTTTGTTGAAGGCTTATTTTCATAACATAACATTCTTACAAAGTTTACTTAATACACTTGGTCGACTTGATGTTGGTTTGAAATATAGATGTAACATTGAGTACTTACATTTTGACTTAAAGTATGACAAGCCATTGAAATATATGCTCAGTGTTTCTAAATTTGTTGTTCTCAGTTTGGGCTAAGTCATAAAATGACAGCAGGAAGAGGAGTGGATAAAATGGTGAAGTGAGGAGGAGCGTTGTCCATAATTAATATCTCAAAAGAAGTCGTCACTTGGTTACTGCCTGCTGAGCTCCACAGCCTTGTTCCCTGTCTGCAAGGGGTCTTCATTCCTTGTCCTGAATTATCACCTCCAATTCGGTCCATAAATATATGGATCTTAACAAAGGTGGTTTGTTTATTTTAAAGCTGTTTCCCTTAACATGTTTACATTGAAAGCAAATTTCATAATATCTGCATTAGAATTGTCTGATTAGTGCAGAAGTTATTGTGCTTTTCTGTGATTTCTCCTCTATTGTTAAGGGGCCAAAGGTCATTCAACAACAAGCGTCTTCATAAATTCAAATGGTAACTTTATTGCTTGGATAGAATTGCTTGGCACTAAATGGCTGCCTGTGTATTGATTCTCTTTAAGAATTGATCAGCTAATTGAAATTATATGAGGGAGAAAAGCAAATGGCCAAGATATCTCCACAGGAAGTTTTTTGATTATTTTTGGTCCATTACAGTTGATGGTGAACACGTGAATCCAGCTATAATTTCTGTACTGCCACTTGATTTGGATGCATACACAGTAGTTTTATTCTGAAATACTAGAACACATCACACATTGCAGAATTTTTTTTTTTTTTTTTTTTTTTTTTTTAATAACTGTTCCCACCATATGGCAAAAACCAAAGTAAACAAAACATCTACTCATTCAGAAACCAGCCACTCAGACTCAGTAACCTCTTCAGAATGACATGTTGAATGACTTGGAAGCATTTTCCTAACATTTAGCTACTGTGTGATGAAGCCTTCAGCCTATTTAATAAGAATAAATTTTTGTCTGTATGAGAAAGAATACAGAATTCCACCTCAGGACTAGAAGTGAAGGTTATTGTTGTTCACTCAGTTTATATTTTCTTTTTTTTGTTTAGCCATTGATTTTGTATGCAGGCTTGTAAAAGTGCCTTTTCTGGGTGCCTCTCTCTGTCACCATTGTAACAGCAGTCCTGTATTTCTAATACACATCAGCATCACCTGATCGTCCAAGTGCAAGATGGTTGTCCTTTAAGGTCAGACTTGTTACACAGTATGAAATTGTTTTAAATATTTATCTAATGTATATATCCACCCTCAAAGCCTTACAGCCATTGTTTAATAAAAAGTAGGATTGTTTCATAACTCTCATCAGAATGTGCCAGAAACATTTCTTTTGATTTTGAAATATTAAAGCAAACAGAATAGCATATTTTTTTAAAGGATGCCTTCATAGTTACTGTTTGAGAACAGTTGTAGTACCTCAGAATGTTCTCACCATTCACACAAATATTGTGCCACTTGCTTTAGTCAGCTGTGTGTATATAACATGAGTCTTGTGCCACTTAACACTGACATTAACCTGTCTGTTCAGTGCAAACTCATACATAACATGTTAATTTAAAGTTCAGTTCTGTTTCACAACAAAACTTGTAATTAACTAATATAGGGAATCTGTACAGTGGCTATAGATTAAAAAAAAAAAGTACTCACCCACTTGAAGTTTTGCTTTTTGTTTTATGGCGGCAGTAAAAAAAAAACAACAAACAAAACCTGCCTTTATGCTTTTTTAAGTTTTGTTTTTTAATCTTGTATTGAAAGCAAATGTCTGTAAAATGAACTTGTGGATTGCATAAGAATGCACTCCTTTACATAACAAATTTGTACAGCCACTTTTGACAAGTCTGGTGATTGATGCAAGAAAATGTTGATGAAAGTTACTTGAAGTTTATGTAAAATCTGTCATCATGAATTGCAAAGAGCATGACAGATTTGCACATTATCCTCATAAACAGAATGAAACTACTGAGGGACTCCACCAAGAGGCATATGACATCTATGAAGGAGGTACAAGCTTCAGTAGCTATAATTTGAGAGACTTTGCATAAAGGCTTGTTGCTTCACTGGACACAGTTGTATGTATGGTAGAGTGGCAGAGACAACGTCGTCGTTTTTTTTTGTTTGTGTGTGTGTGTGTGTGTGTGTGTCTGGTGGCTGCCCTTATTTTGTCTGGGCACAGTCAGGCAGTTTTTGAAGGTAGCCTGTTTTTGAGGGCAGTATGCAAATTCACCATGTCAAAATGTCATTTTTAATCCACATGAAGCTCCTGGTGTGCAAGTGAGAGCTTTACAGCACCCTGCCTCCAGCTCGTGAATGGATGAATGTGATGCATCACTGTAAAACACCTTGAGCATCTACTTTGGTCATGTAGACATTTGTTTTCACTTTCAAATTAAAGAGCATCATTCAAAAGAGGTGTGTGGTTTGATTAGCAAACAAAAATGTATACGCTCAAGAGGGTGAGGTTAGTATGCGATGTTGGTGTTTACTCCTGCTGAGCATTGTGGGAGATTAGTGAAAACTTTGTTGGGTAGCAGCAGTGTGACACCTTGTCACTGGGTTCACACTCCATACACACCCCCAGCCTTATGAGAAGACTTGTATGCCCCCACTTGATTATGGTGAACAGTCCTGGTGGTGATGCATTTTTCAATATTTGTGTCAGTTGCTTATGTTTCCATAAAAAATGAAAATGGTAATAGTTGCAGTAATTGAAATAAAATTAGCATGTACGAGTACAGATGGATTCTGTTGACATTTTTGTAAACTGTTGCTGCCAAACTGTACCCACTACATAAAAATTACAGCATTTTCAACTGCCAGAAAAAGCTGTTAGGGGTGAGACTTTTTTTTTTTTTAATTGCATTTGGAATGTGACACTGTGCCTTCATATCTACCTATGTACGGGGAGTGCCTTTGGAAGCTACTGTAATTATATTCTTAACCTAAATATGCCTTTTGTGTGAATAAACAATTTCACTTTCATCACAAAGCTGTCTCTTGGTGTTCTGTCACAGAATAATGTTATAAGCTATCATAAACCTCAGAGCCCTCCCAAAAAAAGTCAAGAACGCTTTATTCAGCAACAGTTGACTCATACGTTTATACCAAATCATGACTCAGTAAGGTGTAGCAAAGGTGTTCACTTTTTAATCCACAAACATTTCAAATGTTCTGTTACTTATCATGGCATCACTTGCACGATTGTACAGTACAAGTTAAAATGAATAAAAACAGGTTAGAAAGTATCTTTTCTCTGTGCTTGCATTTTGTGGCGAAATAAGCACCAAAATACAGGAAACGGCATCAAAAAATACATTTTATGGGGTGGCATGCCCCCCCCCCACACACACAAGCACAACTTCTTAGTTGTGCCACTCGTTCACAAATGCATCCCCATTTTTTTTTTTTAATTCCTGTCCTCTGTAAGTGTTCTTAGTTTAGGAGTAGTTGTGATCATCTGGCCCATCCTAACTCCACCTTCTAAAAAAACTGATCAAATTGTGTATATTTATTGTGAAAAGGAGGTGATGGAACCATTGAGTTCTCAATCTGAACATCAGGTGCTGATTATTTGGGGCTCGAACATCATCATGGTAACCTGTATAGTCATGCTGGAGAAGAAAATTACAACCCTAAATCAGAGAAAGATGGGATGATATGAAAAAAGTTGAACCCAACAAAGTTCTTTTGTGTGTGTGTGTGTGGGGGGGACGACGACTTTATTTAGTTTAATAAAATACATCCATTCCTGCATTTAGGGGGTGGTGGCCAAGTGGTTAATGCGCTTGGTTTCAGTATGAAAGACTCCCAGTTCAAATCCCACCCCTGCCACATTTCTCCATGTAATGTGGAGTTGCATCAGGAAGGGCATCCGGCGTAAAACCTGTGCCAATTCAACATGCAGATCCACCTTGGATTTGCTGTGGCGACCCCGAGTGCAAACAAGGGAGCAGCCGAAGGGACTTACGTACATCCATTCCTGCATTTCAGCCCTGTAACATATTCCAAAAGAAGTGACAAGGGGCTATTCAGAACAAGTAACGCGGTTAAAATAAGACGTTCCAAGCGGGTGATGCCAACCAGTGATTGTAATCAAGATTTGGTATAAAACAGTATCCATTAAAGACTTTGAAGAAAGTCTTTGAAGAGTAAAGATGGGCATAAGATCTCCATTTGCCAACAAATGCATGAGAAAATTATTGAAATATTTAAAAACGCTCTTCCTCAAAAAGTTATTTCTCCCTTTACAGGGCACCACAGGGTTTTGCACCACACTCCGCTGTGTATTATAAGGGGAATAACAGATTTGTTCTTAAACCAAGTACACTAACCACCGAGTAAAGGTAGATATTTCACATCCACCTACATTAGCCAAAGTAAACCAACCATTTCAATAGTATAATTGCCCTTGTCAAATGTTAATATCTACAAACTAATACCTTAAAAGTTTAGTGTCCCAGCAGTAAGAGCAGTGTTCTCCAAACAGTTCTTTCATCAAGGTGATAAAGTGACCTTGTGTAAATACGTGGAGTATATTATAATTAAAACATATCTCTGTGAATGTTCAGAGAAATATTCACTAACTGACAAAACGGACCTGTTGCTTTGAGTTTTGGTTTCCCTCTTTTTAGTTACATGCTGATCTGGAGTCAGTTTGGGAGGATTTTGGTAAAATAATTTCATTTAAGAGAGGGGATTTCGTTTGTTTATTTATTTTTTAATATCTGTGTTATTTGCATGTAAAATACGCTTCACAAACTAGCATTAACTACCCCCAAAGACCCCCCTCCCCAAAAAACAATAAAGTTAAAGACTGCAACATTTCGAACGTAATCCAATTCCGCTTGAAAAGCTACTTATCTGGCAACTTAACTCACTACTGCAGCATGTCGGGGGCGGGGGGAGTAAAAATGCGCAACGAAAAGCAGTTCCTTGCCATCATTAATAAAAATGCCACGAAAATATGCACTTACAGAAATATACAAGCGCATCTTATTTAAAACATGCAAAATTTATATTGCCAATGTGATTTCGATGTTTAAAGTATCAGAAAAAAAATCACTTTTAAAATCAATCCGCCCAGAACTACGAAACCACGGATGGAGTGTTGACACACGTACAGCGGTCAGCTCACTGCTTCACTGTTTCCAGGTGCCAGATATCTAAATATCTTAGTGTTCCTGTCACTTTCATGGCGTTATTAATTTGTGTAAGAGACGTCAATGTATATGACATCCATCACAAACTGTATCGCTACACAGTCTCATCTGTAGTGGCTGTTAGTCAGCGTTTGTAGAAAACATTTCATGCCGCTTCGTTTAACCAGCCTGTTCTCATCTACTGAGAAAACTCTCACCTCTCTCGAAAGTCCACGATGCTTTACACAATCCTTAGCCAAATCTCCTAAATCAGGAGCTGTCTCAAGGGCAGCATTTTTTTTAAATAACTTTTGTTTACCTTTTGATCTACTCCAAAATTTACGGGATATATTCACGTCACTCAGGGTATGTCATTTTGAACTATGAAACATTTTGAATATCGGTATGTCTGTCAGATATTCTCCAATGAATGGACTTTCAGCACACGCACACAAAAAAAGCTAACGAGCCAGCCAGGAGTCGAACCTAGAATCTTCTGATCCGTAGTCAGACGCGTTATCCATTGCGCCACTGGCCCGATATTATATTTTTATATGAAAACCCTTAGAACATTTCTAAAAAAAAAAAAACAATGCAGACTCTGTGCCGACTGTAGGCTATAAATATAAATGTTATAATTTGATATGGATTGCACATTCCTGAACCACCCAGCAGACTCCAGAACAGTGTTTCAAACACTGATGTTTCAAAGGTTTCTAAACATCGTTACAGTTAGCAAGTTTGGGTAGGATTATTTTGAAAGAATACATGTGGATTACATGTATGTATGTATGTACGTACATACATTTGGATTACTTGCAATCTGATTACTTTTGGATTACATTTCAAAGTAATTTGTTTGCATAGCTCCAAATCGCAACAACGCCCCAAAGTGCTTCACACCAGTAAGGTCCAACCTTACCAACCCCACTGAGCAAGAACACAGGCTACAGTAGTAAAGAAGAACTCTGTGGTGTTTTTGAGGAAGAAACCTCAAGCAGACCAGAGTCAGAGGAGTGGCACACTGCTTAGGCCATTCTAACAGTTAGAAAAAAAGTGTGTAATGGTGCAAAGTCCATCTTACACCCAAGCCCAAGAGTTTGAAAGGTGTAGAGTTGGATGTGATGATTCAGAGTCCTTAGCAGAGTACTTGAAGGGAGCATCAGCCGCCCCCCACCCAAACAGCGGTACTTCTGGCCGTCATTGTAGTTTGGTGATGCTCCAGTTTATTGTCCATCATGTGGCCAGGTCACATCCCATCCAGTCACTCAGCATGTGGCTCTAACACGCATCAGTACCAGTACCTCAGAGAGAAAAAGAGCAGAATCAGTTGGACTGAACTAACAGCACCGGCGGCATTTCTTTTGATATCAATAAATCAACAGACAAGGAAAGAGGGTGCGAATGGTCGCTGGCAGGCAGCAGCTAAGTCTGTTCTTCAATAAACCCCAAAACGTTTGATATATAATGAGACTGAGACCTGCTCCATGTTTAACAAGACAGTTTAAGAGGAGAGGAAAGATGGTTCGACACACACATATGTTCACTATATGAATGGAAAAACAGCTGAGTTTTTAATCTGGATTTGCATAACTCCACACTCAAAAAAACAAACAAGCAAAAAAACAAACAAAAACAAAAAACACACACAACATGGGTATTGTTGTTTTTGTTACATGAGCGTAAAGTCCTGGTCCCATCAAATAATGAAGGATGAATAATGAGCCACACAGCATGTTTTTTTTTGTTTGTTTGTTTTTTTGGGGGGGTTTTGCTACAAGATGGTTTATTCAACTATGGCGGGAGAATGGTGGCTCTTAGAGGCATTATCTTCAGTTAACGAGGCTCATCTCTGAGTGTGGTGCTAAATTCAAGATGTTCAAAATTTAGCAACAACAGCGTGGGGCAGTTTGTGTACAAGTTACTACGACAACTAACAAGGATTTTAGAGGCGTGTGTGGTGCTTATGAGGCTGCTAAAAGCCCAGTCTAACATGTAGCTTCGATGACAGAATCAAAATTTTATGTGTGAACACATTCAAATCATGTAGTTTTAACATAACATGCAACAACTTAAAATTTAACTTGCTCACTGAACATAATACAATTATGGAAAGTACTTCCACCCAAGTAAAATGCATTAACATCGCCAGAAACAACTTTACTGAGTGACCTAAATGTAAATTTGTTGGGTCAACATGATGAATTTGTGTTACTGTTACTTAATTACCATGGGTCAGGCCAACTAGATTTGTAAGGGTAAACGTAACAAAAAAGTAGGTCCCTTTGGCTGCTTGCTTGTTTGCGGTCAGGGTCGCCAAAGCAAATCCAAGGTGGATTTGCATAAACTGTGCTGATTCAACACAGCAAAGTTAAGTTGACATGTAACTATACTATTTTAAAAGTAGTTGTAACAACTTATAGAGCAGAGGTGGTGGCCAAGTGGTTAGTGCACTTGGTTTCAGTGCGAAAGGTTCCCAGTTCAAAGCCCACCCCTGCCACATTTCTCCATGTAATGTGGAGTTGTGGCAGGAAGGACATCTGGAGTGAAAACTGTGCCAATTCAACATGCAGATCCACCTCAGATTTGCTGTGGCGACCCCGAGCGCAAACAAGGGAGAAGCTGAAGGACTTACTTTTTATTTTTGTTACATTTATCCTTACAAATCTAGTTAGCATGAACCATGGTAATTGAGTTACTCAAATTCATCATGTTAACCCAACAAATTTACATTTAGGTTTACATTTACATTTTCAAATCTAGTTGGCCTGAACCATGGCAATTAGGTAACAGGCAATTAGGTAACAGTAAAGCAACAATGTAATGCAATGTTGACCCAACAAATTTATACTTAGATCACACAGCAAAACTTTCTGGCTAAGTTAATGCATTTTACTTGGGTTGAAATACTTTACATACTTTTTTTATGTTCAAAGAGCAAGTTATTTTTTTGAGTGCACAGAATCTGGCTGTTTTAACTCAGCCGGCAGATCGTTCGAGAGACCAGTCCCATGATAACAGAAAGCTCTATGGCCCACTGACTTCTTTTTAACCTTAGGGATACATAGTAATCCTGCATCCTCAGAACGCAGAGCTCAGGCTGGTATGTAAGGTTTAATTAGGTCGGCCATGTACAGAGGCACCAGCCAGTAAATGATTTTATAAGTTAGTAATGAAAACTTAAAATCAGACCTCACAGAGACAGCAAGCCAGTGAAGAGAGGCCAAAATCAGGGTAATGTGGTCAAAGTTTCTGCTTCTCATCAAGGTTCTAGCAGCATTTTGAACTAGACATCCAGCTTTTCACTGAAACCAGACAATCCTCTAAAGTCTTAATGTGCATGAGATTACCTGCAGTTATCAGCGTATACAGCTGAGTGTTGTCAGTGTACGTAATAATGAAAAGTAATTTCATAGCATAGCAATATAGTCCCTGGGGGTGCTATATAAAGGGAGAAACATAGGGGGCCTAACATGGACACTTGTGGGTCCCCGTATTTCATAGGGACAAGATCTGACACGTTATGTATGTTATTCTACAAGACACACAGAGGAACTAGCAGCTAGTAAAAAAACTATGATCGACTGTGTCAAACACAGCGCTGAGCTCTAACAAGAGCAGAACCATATTGGTGTCCGAGTCCATTGCAAGTAGGTCATTTACCACTTGCGCTGTCTCCGTGGAATGGTGCATTCTAAAGGCAGACTGCAATGGCTCAAAGAGGTTATTCTCTTTAAGGTGGTCCATGAGCTACAATGAAACTACTTTTTCAAGAATTTTAGAGCAAAATGATAGGTTCAGTATCGAGCTATATTTTTTCAGCAAACTGGAGTCGAGGTTGGGTTTCTTAAAAATTGGTTTGGTCACTGTGGATTTAAAACATTTGGGAACAGGCTGATAATATCCAACACAGTTCCTTAAACAGCTTAGTCAGTATCTGGTCAAAAAGACAGGTTGTGTTTTTAGTGGAAGTAACACGTTTTGTCAGTATATCTCAGTGGAATAGTATCAAATTCAGTAAGCCTCATCATCCTGTCAGTGATGGCACCCACATCAGTAACAGGGTGCAGTGGTGGTAATTGAATGAATTAATAAAATCTGCTATATGCTAGACGATATGGAAAGTGCAACAATGTATAAAAAAATATGTGGCCCTAAGATGTACTAAGATTTGGCATGTCTGGTTATTGTTGTTAAAATAAATGCAACAATAGCTGTCTTTTGAATGTTGGCAGTGGACCTTCAAAAGAGTTAGTTTTTGACATTTTTATTTTTTCATTATGATGTTTAAGATAATCACTGGGTATGTAAAATTTTTACTCAGTCTGCACATGTCGATTTGGGCCACTTCCAACACCTGTACGATAAGTACAGTAACAGGATTTTGCCAATGACAAATTCTTTGATCGTAATAATAAACTGACTGAACTCCTCAACTTCGCCGAGAAAGTTGAAGGAACAATGTTGCTTGTGGCAACAGCTGTCTGGCAGGTAGAGTAGTGACAATCTATACTTGAATAAAATTACACTTGTACTTTTACTGGAGTAAAATTGACTCAAGTGAAATAGTGTAGCAGATAAGAGAATATTTACTGCAAATGGTGATACAAGCATCACATTTGGCACAAACACACCTCAGACATTACTCTTTTGAAATAACCGATTAGCCACCTGAATTTTCAATAGCCAGCCAGGTAGGGGTCAATTGAAGAATTACACAGGGGTCAAAATTAAAAGATGCTCCAATCATGTTGAAAACGATACATTATTCCAAAAAGGTATAGTTTGGACTATCTATGCCAGAATTTGATGGAATTATGGGGTAAAAGCAACAAAAATGGTGACAAAGTATCATGTTATGGAGTAACATACCTCATACGTCATAGAATCCAATGGTTGCCGACCTTGTTTGATCTTTACTTTGGAGACCAAGCATTCATCACTGTCAAAACTATTCCATTTATTCATCCTATTAGCTCAACCAATAATTTACATCACTTTTTACCAAAATTGGGTAAACTTTAATTTCTGACCCCTGTACAAACTAAAACTGACCTTTGTCACCATTCTTTTTGTTTTTACCCCATAACATTCAGTCATAGATAGTCCAAACTATACCTTTTTGGAATCGTTATGATCAAGCAAATAATGTGATATAGTTTTCAATATGATTAGAGAATGTCTTAATTTTGACCCCTATGTAATTCTTCAATTGACCCCAGGTGGCTAATCAGTTATTTCAAAGCAGTAATGTCTAAGGTGTATTTGCTTGTATCACCATTTGCAGGATTGTTTCAGTTATCTGCTACACTAAAACCTACTCAGGCGAAATGTTTCTGTTTTTTTTAACTTTCCCGTTCTGCTGTGTGTATTTCGTATCTTGTCTGTATGTGATGTAGTGAGCTAGTTAATGAAGGCCTGAACCTCTGCAAACAATCCAGCAGGTGGCAGACACATCTATGGTATATTAACTCGCTTTTTCCAGACACTCACTGATGACTCTTGTTCCGTTTACTGGTGATAGATTTATAATCAGTGCTGTTACACCTGCGCTAGATTCAGAAAACACAAGAACACATTAATAGTGACATTAATTACGCTCGTTTTCTTCAAAGAAGCAACAAAACTCAAGTATCATTCCAGCCGACTCCAACCTCTCGTCCACTAGAGGGCGACAAATATTCAAATTTGACTTCACCCCTTTCCAGTAGCCACTTCTAATTCTTAAATGTGTGCGCGACAACTCTGATATTTACTATTTTGCATGAGAAATGTGTTGCAAACGCCACCCACAGACCACACGGAGGGTTTAATTTGTCCACCCGGCCTCAGGTCAGTTTGGCGGATCGCTCGCTGGCTGCTCCTCAGACCGCAGGTGGAGGAGGGAGCAGAGAAAAACTGCTCACAGCTTCTCAGCGCGGTGCGCAAATTAATTTAGTGACAGTTTACATGGAGTGAGCGCTCTGTGGTGACTGTCGGTCCTCTGCACGAATCACCACAGACAGAAGCATGTGGCTTATTGTGGCGTTGCTCGTGGGTCCCGGTGCCACCTGGGGATGTCAGCTGCCCCACGACTGGAGACCGCAGACGGAAGCGTGCCGCGCCGAGCTGGCGGAGATCATCGTGTTCGCCAAGGTTCTGGATTTGCACAAGGAGTCGTACAGCGTGTACAACTACCTGCCCTGGCAGCACGACACCGACCTCCTTTCTCCGCTGAGATCGAGCTGCAGTGCGACCAGGCGTGGGGCAGCATGCTGGAGGTCCCCGCCGGCTCCAGGTTCAACGTCTCCGGCCTGGGATACTTCCCCTGCTTCTCTTACAGTGTTACCAAAAACAACAACTACTACTTCTTTCTCAGGTGAGAATCCGCTGGGGCTGATGTGATCAGCAGCTGGGTTGATGTATGTCCCTTAACAGTGCCGTAGCCGATGGGGGCTACGGCACTGTTGGGGGGGGGGGGGGGTTGACAAAAAGAAGTTGAGGAAAAATAGAGGAAAAATAGGGAAAGGAAGAGGAAAATCAATGATGTGTAACCTCTATACTCCTGGCAAAAATGGAGAGAAAGTACATAAGATAACAAAACTTCTGGCATGATTAGTCATGTAAGAGGAGTTGAAGGAGAAAATAGACTGTTGTCATTGAAGAGTTAATCAGTTAAATAATTATGGAAGAAGCAGACTGTTATATTAGGGGGCTGACTGACTTAATGTTTGTGACCACAGTAGGGGAGGGTTGCAACCCAACAGTCACATTATGGAATAGCAGCAGGGTGGGTGAAGGTGGTGGGTGGGGAGACGGTGAAGGGGTTAAGATCCCTTGACACTTGCATGCATTTTGGCTCTTTTGTCGTGACAATGCAACCTGCTGTGTTCCCAGCTGGATGCAGTACTTTGTGCTGCAGTGTATATAAAATAATTATTTCTTAGCGGATTAATCATTCTCTCTTGAGTTTGGATGTCGAAAACACCCCTAATCACTTCCCAAATCACAGAGGACCGTTTCAGCTGCTGCTTTTCTCTCTCTCTCTCTGCACTGCACTGCACTGATGCAATCACACGCACTCCCACTCAGTGTTTTTTTTTTTATTGCTTGCGCAACGTTCATGTGAAGTTAACATAGTTAATGCGTGACAGATTTGGAACATTTCAAAATTCTCTTTGCGCACTTGCATGAAGCCGCACACAGTTTACAGTGGTTTACAATGAGTTTACTCTCCTGCAAGCCAGACTATGTACCAGTGCATGGATCAAATTTGTGCAAGTGTCAAGGTGTGGGAGAGGTCTCAAGGCCAAAAATTCAGCACCCCTCTTCCCCCCTGAAAATTCTTGGCTACAGCCCTGCCTAAAAGGAGGATAAATATAGCTTTTCCCCCTCTTTTATGTATGTATAAATGCACACAGCATGACCATTCACATGGTGGTAACACTCACACACATACATACTTAAGCCCAGGTAACACATAGACGGTTTTGTCGACGGGCAGTACATAGACCGAAGTTCGCGGTAGTTCAGGCTGTTTTCGCGGTGGAAAGGGGCGGAGCATTTCGCCAGTGTTTTGAGCACCATACTAGCCGCAAATGCGCGGATAAAACACCGCTAAATCCGCCGAATAAAGCGGCGTTTTGACGCCGTAGCATCCGGCACACATCAGGCAATGGGGGTTAATACCCAGTTCTATCCTTTACAATCGCAGGTTAAGACGCACGTGAGAACGGCGGTGTTCTGCTGCCGCCGATAATGCCCTGTGTACCGCTGGATTTATCCAGGCAAATCCTGCGTTACTCCAGGAACCTTTGCATATAGGCACCACCCCCAGAGTATAATAGGCTGAAGCAGCTGTCACTTCAGGGGGAGGGAGCTCATCTCTCAGCCTTTTATTCTCCTTTCCTTTTCCCCTCCTCAACGTGTTGCTCGTCTCCATTACAGGGCTCTCCTCTGCTTCTGAACCAGACCTCTTGGTAAGTCCTTGCCGCTGCCAATTTTCTTTTAGGAGGCATACTGGAGCTTCTCTGCAAAAATATCTGGAGCTGGCCACGAGTGAGAGGCCTGCATGCAGCGCGCTAGCGTTTTTATATTGACCGCCGCCTATCGGCCATTTAGAACGCCGTTAACTGGGAGGTGGCGTTTAGAACGACGTACTGTCCGCTAGCGCCGCCATTTTGTCTGCCTCTGTTGCCGGTTAAAACGCCTTTGAGGACGCCGATGTGGGCTCTATCGCCGTTTTACACGCCGTTGGTTAGGGATACAACGCCGGCCGCCAATTACGGCAATGTAAACTGCGGCACTACAGGAAGGGTCAGGATGACACGGCGATTAAAAGTATCAAACGCGTTGTTCGCGTTGTCTCCATCGTCTCCATCGTCACGCGAATTCTCCGGGAGCGCTCCCGGAATTATTCGACATGTTGAATAATTTTTTTTCGACGATTCCCGGTAAAGCCGGAACTAAGCCACGCCCCCTAGTGCCGGCATTGACAACGGCGTTTGATCCTTAAGACGGCCAAAAACTCTTCCGGGACGCTTCCAGGAGCTCTTACCGTCTATGTGTAAACGGGGCTTTACACACACAGCTTTCACTGAATACTTCAGAATCATCAGTAGGTTTTTTTTTTTTTTTTGGTTTGTTTTTTCACAGTTGTGAAAGAATGAATGAGTTCATTTCCTCCGGTTTAACATATGGTATAAACAATGAATGCTAACATCTTGCAGTTTATCAGCTTAACTTTGTTTTACCTGTTTAATATCACGTAAACTGGATTTCCATTACAGATTTGTGCACAAGTTTTGCAATATTTTCAGAATGTTGACAAAGCAGAAAAGCAAAATGATAGCATTTCCATTAGCTGATGGAATCTGCGACTACTGGGTTCTCTGTTCTTGTCATAACCGTCATTCCAGCAAGGCTCTCACAAAAACTGTCAGTCCAATACACATGAAATATTGCCATGTTGTTGTCTTTTTGTAAATCCAGTGTTGACGTAATGTCGTCTTTTATACTGTTTAACAAGTTCTCCATCTATATATACAACCCCTGGCAATAATCATGGAATCACCGGCCTCGGAGGATGTTCATTCAGTTGTTTAATTTTGTAGAAAAAAAGCAGATCACAGACATGACACAAAACTAAAGTCATTTCAAATGGCAACTTTCTTGTTATGGATAAGACGCGGATTGAGGAGCGGTCCAGTATCTGACTGAACCCAGCATGAAATAATCAAAAGCAGTTCCAAAAAGAAAACACATTTATTTTTCTCCCTTTGTGCTATACATGAAATACTAAATAATTAAAGTTCTGGTGAGGTGAAAAGGCGGCGCGCTCTCTCAGCGTCTCAACAGTCGGAGTCCGAACGTTCAGGACTCAGGAGTTCCGCCAACACCCCCCCCCCCCCCCCAGGTGACTTTCCCAGACTGTACTCTGCGAAGGAGGAACAGAGATGAGATTATTCAACACTTATTACTACGAAATATTGTTTAGAGGCAAACTTATCAGCTACACGTTTAGGTCTGGTTTCAAACTTAGTTCAAAGAGGCTGCTGCTCACAGCTAGTGGAGGATCATTAATCCACACGCCACTGCCGTGAGGAGCACACCAAACAATTTCCACCAATAATTACTTATAGCTGCGTATAAACGCCAATTTACATTCACGGATAAACCTTTCAGAATATTCACCTCTGTCGTGTGCTGACGTTTGCCTCTCACCCTCGTCCTCCTTCACAGGTGCAATGTCAGACTCTGAAACGGCCCTCAGCGTCCCCACACGGTCGTCACAAGGTCGTATTCTCCGGCAATCTTATCCAACTCACTGCTGGTTTAAATGTAGTTCTTCATCACTACATTGGTACCAGCTGGAAGTCCTCAGATCTGCACGTGAACATCACAGGTGTTGTGGATTGTCCTGATAGAGAGCTGCACGAGAATGCAACAGGTGCAGCCAATCATCGTAACAGAGGAGAGAGACTCTTCTGCAGCACATTTTCCTCAGAGAACAGCCCCAAATCACCTGGGAAGGAAAATAAACACAAAACAACCCAACCTTGTCCAGCCAAACCCCCCCAACACACAACATTTCTGGCTTTAAGAAACACTATAAGAAATCAAGAAAAAAAGATTATGGCAGTCAGTAACGGTTACTTTTTTAGACCAAGCAGAGGAAATAAATATGGACTCACTCAATTCTGAGGAATAAATTATGGAATCACCCTGTAAATTTTCATCCCCAAAACTAACACCTGCATCAAATCAGATCTGCTCATTAGTCTGCATCTAAAAAGGAGTGATCACACGTTGGAGAGCTGTTGCACCAAGTGGACTGACATGAATCATGGCTCCAACATGAGAGATGTCAATTGAAACAAAGCAGAGGATTATCAAACTCTTAAAAGAGGGTAAATCATCACGCAATGTTGCAAAAGATGTTGGTTGTTCGCAGTCAGCTGTGTCTAAACTCTGGACCAAATACAAACAACATGGGAAGGTTGTTAAAGGCAAACATACTGGTAGACCAAGGAAGACATCAAAGCGTCACAACAGAAAACTTAAAGCAATATGCCTCAAAAATCGAAAATGCACAACAAAACAAATGAGGAACAAATGGGAGGAAACTGGAGTCAACGTCTGTGACCGAACTGTAAGAAACCGCCTAAAGGAAATGGGATTTACATACAGAAAAGCTAAACGAAAGCCATCATTAACACCTAAACAGAAAAAAACAAGGTTACAATGGGCTTAAGGAAAAGCAATCGTGGACTGTGGATGACTGGATGAAAGTCATATTCAGTGATGATGCTGGAACTTTTGTTTGGTGCCGTTCCAATGAGATTTATAAAGATGACTGCCTGAAGAGAACATGTAAATTTCCACAGTCATTGATGATATGGGGCTGCATGTCAGGTAAAGGCACTGGGGAGATGGCTGTCATTACATCATCAATAAATGCACAAGTTTACGTTGATATTTTTGACACTTTTCTTATCCCATCAATTGAAAGGATGTTTGGGGATGATGAAATCATTTTTCAAGATGATAATGCATGTTGCCATAGAGCAAAAACTGTGAAAACATTCCTTGCAAAAAGACACATAGGGTCAGTGTCAACGAGCAGATCTGATTTGATGCAGGTGTTAGTTTTGGCGATGGAAATTTACAGGGTGATTCCATAATTTTTTCCTCAGAATTGAGTGAGTCCATATTTATTTCCTCTGCTTGGTCTAAAAAAGTAACCGTTACTGACTGCCACAATCTTTTTTTTCTTGATTTCTTATAGTGTTTCTTAAAGCCAGAAAGTTGCCATTTGAAATGACTTTTGTTTTGTGTCATGTCTGTGATCTGCTTTTTTCTACAAAATTAAACAACTGAATGAACATGCTCCGAGGCCGGTGATTCCATCATTTTTGTCAGGGGTTGTGTGTGTATGTGTGTGTATATATATATATATATATATATATATATATATATATATATATACATACACACACAAATAATGAATGTTTATGAGTTCAATGGTACGAATATTTCATGAGGTGAAAGCTGGAACATACCATTCAACAAGGCGAAGACGAGAACCATATGTTCCATATTCGTTCCATTGAAATAATTAAAAACATTCATTTGTTTTATATTACGGCTAAAATAGTTCCTTGTCACTTGATATTTTATTAATTTATAAACAACAGAAAAGGGACTTATATTTTGGTGTTTCACTGCTGCTAAAGTCCAAATTGTGACGTGTAGTCCATGATGCTGTGCACTGACTTCTGACTTCCATTAAAAAAAAAAAAAGACTGTGTAGTTGCTCAGTCCAGCCAAAAATCACACCAGGTTTTTAGCTTTTCATCCGACGTAAAACCTATGCCAATTCAACATGCAGATCCACCTTGGATTTACTGTGGCGACCCCGAGTGCAAACAAGGGAGCAGCCGAAGGGACTTTACTTTTATGCATCCAGACGATTCACAGCGGAGTGGATGTTGTGTGTGTGTGTGTGTGTGTGTGTGTGTGCGTGCGTGCGTGTGTGTGTGTGTGTGTGTGCGTGTGTGTTACAAGAACTAGCACCGTCAGTTAGCGCAATTAAATCATCTCCTTTCTGTCGTCGTCCTGCGTGCGCATGGTCCACTCACACACAAAAGGGACGCGCTTGTGCATGTGTGTACTACCAATAAAAGGACTGTGTATTTCCTCAGTGCAGCAAAAAAAAAAAACAAAAATCAGAAATTAGTCCAGTGCACTGTATTTGTTTTGTGTGTGCGTGCATGTGTATGTGTGCATGTGTGTGTGCGTGCGTATGCAATGGTATGAAATGTATGGAACAACATTTGCACTCTAAATGGAATCAAATCACACTCTAAATGCAAAGCGACACAAATGGGATGAAAAGTCCATGTCATGTGACATACAAAGCACCAATCAAATGACAAGGATCCACTCAGCTGTTATATAAATGTATATATAAGCCTGCCTTATGTCATCCATTGGTTTTCTGTAGAGACCTGGAACTGTCAAAATTACCCCCTTTTCTGTGCGTCACTATGTTGAGAGCCCCACCTGCACTGATTCACGATGAACTCATTTATGCATAGGGATGGGTATTGATAAGATTTAATCTATCAATGCCATTATCGATTCCGCTTATCAATCCGATTCCTCATTGATTCCCTTATCAATACCTCTTGTAATTTTCTGTACACTAAAAGTAGGTTTTACAGGTTTTCTATGCCAACATTTTATTGATTCTTAAAGTAAATAAATATGAATTGGTCACTCGATCCTTGATCTCTGGGCACAAATAGAAATAAACAAAATCTGTAGTTTATGTCAAAAGTATTTCCTTTCAGACATGAATGGCACAAATGTTACTCCATACATAGACTCTGAGCTGAGCTCAGATGGCTGTGCTGCAAGTCAGGATGTAATTCATAAACAAAGCAGGACGTCTCATTTTGGGAGGAAAAAAAGTAGTTTGGTCGATTGTAGCTTATTGTTTGTATTGCAATGTTTGGAAAGAGGTGTCATTTGATTTAAAATGGCAATTTGCTTTGAAGCTATTAATTCCGGCCGGACTCTAACTTGACTTGGCAGAGAGCGGCGCAGCGTTTGGAGCTGTGTGAACGCAACGGAGGAGGATTCTCGTTTCTTTCCCGCAACAAGACAGGAGTCCCAGGTGGTGACTTTAATCAGGACAAGAGTGACTCACGATTAACATTTTTAAAGGGCTTTGAGAGGGGTTAAGAAGCGGACTTTCCACTTCTGAAAAGCAGTGAAGCAGAGAACCAACGAAGCAGCGGATCGGAGCACTGCTTCATTGGTTCAAGCTTCAAGCAGAGTCACGCTGCAGAAGCAGTTGATTACAGACCCGCTGCAGGGTCTGCAATCAACGTAGAGAAATTACCATTTTCCTGACAAGCACCCTCAAAAACAATGGCCGCTCTGAAGGACCGATAAGGGAATCATTAAGAATTAAGGCTATTGATGTCAGTGGATCAAATAATTTCTTAACGATTCTTGAAAAGAACCGGTTCTCAATACCCAACCCTATTAATGCATAAAGGGGTGGCTCAGTGTGTGATGAAAAAGGCCTGAACACGCTGCCCTCTCGAGTCCCAACCACCAGCTGACGGCCTAGCATCGGAGTTTTCCGTAGTCTAATGCCGCGTTCATACCGGGCGTGATCAGACGCTACAAATTCACGGGGGTCGCGTGGCGATGGACGCGCCTCCTTCGCCCTGTGTCGCTCTGCTTTTGCTGCGAAAATTCGCCCCGGTGCATCATCAAATAGGAGGAGCTTCCATTCCGCTCGCCGGTTCCGGTTGTCAGTCAAGTTAACATGACGAACCTTGATCACACGGAGCGAGTTGTTGTGGAAAGCTCCCAATACAGAGAGTATCATTATTTGCTGCAGGAGCTGCATCTGGATGACGGCCGCTTTCAGCGGCCCTTCCACCTCTGCGGGACCCAGTTTGAGGACCTCCTGTCCCATTCACGCGCGCACATATAAACAATAAAAAAAAAGAAACTCCGCTGTTTGCTGCAGCTCGCTCTTCCCCCAAAAAAACTCTGTCATAATTGTGTTTAGAAACCAGTCACCATTTGTTTTATTATACATCTGTGTAGTTAATTAATAAAATATTCTCCACAGACGATTCGCTCGCGTGCACGTAAAAAAAGAAAAGGAAAAAACTCCGCTTCCCCTGCTGTGAGGCTGCTGCTCGCTCCAAAAACTCTGTCATAATTGTGTTTAGAAACCAGTCACCATTTGTTTTATTATACATCTGTGTAGTTAATAAGTAAATAATTTTCAGGGACGATTTGCTCACGCGCGCACGTAAAAAGAAAAGAGAAAGAAACTCTGCTGCTTGCTGCGGGGCTGCTCTTTGCTCTTCCTCAAAAAACTCTGTCATAATTGTGTTTAGAAACCAGTCACCATTTGTTTTATTATACATCTGTGTAGTTAATAAGTAAAATAATCTCCACGGATGATTCACTCGTGCGCGCACGTAAAAGGGAAAAGAAAAAGAAACTCCGCTCCCGCTGCTGTGGGGCTGCTGCTTGTTCCAAAAACTCTGTCATAATTGTGAAATAAAGGACAAAAGTCCTGCTCACAGGCTGCTACCAGATACAGAACATGTTCACATCTTTAGTCAAACTCCAGATATCTCCACGTCACTACATATTCAGTCCCTGATTGGTCATCACGGCGTGACGAGTCGAAAAAGTTCAGATTTTGGAACTTGGGTCGCTTCACTCGCGTCGCTTCATTCACGTCCATCACGTCGCGCTGCGTGACTTGCCGCCAAAACGCATCCTTACATAGGGATTACATGGCAACCTGTCGCTGCAGTCGCTCACGTCGCGCCCGGTGTGAACGCAGCATAATATCTATCTGTGGTGAAAATTTTGTCAAAATCCGTGCAGTAATTTTGACTGAATCTTGCTAACAGACAGACAGATGGACAAATAAATAAACACAGATGAGCTAAATAAATAAAAAGATGAGCAGCAGCGTTTTTCACAAGTTGGAGGCGTGCAAGAGAAGACTGGTTAACACTAACATAAAGTGCATTACAGTCATCAAGTCTGGAGTTAATGAAAGCATGGATGGCTGTCTAAAGACCATGTCTGCTGAGGAAGGACTTTACCTCAGCCAGAAGACATAGCTGGAAAACACTTATTTTGACAACAGGGTCTGTTGATTGAACCTCAGACAGCTGTCACATATCACTCCCAAATTCTTAACAGCTGGTTTTAAATAATTAGCCAGAACACCAAAGTTTGACGGTACAACATTCAGCATGCCAGAATATCCCAACGCAATCATCTCAGTTTTACTGTCTTTCAGGTAAAGAAAATTTTGAGACAGCCACTGCTTTACATCATGAATACAATCAAATAATGAAGTCAGTGCATCACTTCTATTATTCCTCATCAGCAGAGAGAGTTTCATATTATCTACATCAGGGTTCTAGCTAGAACCATTTTAGTGCTGGGTAAATTACGTGATCGTGGCTCACAGCTCGGGGTGCAGGGCCCCTGGCGGGGGTCAAGGGGGCAAAGCCCCCTGAAGCTATAGGGTTTATACCTCTAAAATGTTATTGGCAAGCACTATTTTAACCAATTTTGAGTGGTTTTAGATGCATTGAAAGCAAGAATAATAGACAAAAAAATGACGTTTATGTTGTAATATTTGTAAAACCAAAGTTCTTTTTAAAATGTTTCTGACAAAGTCTAAGTTAATAAAATAAATAAGTTTTTTCTGTCATAACAGTTTTTTTTCCAACATATTTGAGTGGGATAGCATTACTTAAAAAACAACAAAAACAATATAACCACTAATAAGCCTTTTCACACTATTGCTTGCTTCCGGGTCTGACGCGCGAGGTCAAAGGCCAAGAGGTGTAAACTGCAGTCTCGAGCCATCATGACTGACTGTGTGGGTAGCGAGAATAACAGAGACTTTGATTATGTTTCCCGTTGGAGTGTTGATTCCTTGAAAGATTTTTGTGAAAACGTGGTATTTGTGTCCAAGGAAGAAAAACTGAAGCTTATGCTGCACACTAACTGAAAATTCAGGTTTTGCCCGACTCGACCCACTGCTGACCCAGACAGTGTCTATTTGTAAGCATAGAATCAGCTGATAACTGTTTTGCTTTGCGGACCTCTATAAATCTTGTGCGCTACGTTCGTATTTCCGATTGTGTGAAATAAATTATTCATGAAGAATAAAATAAAATAAATCATGGATGTGGTTGGTGAATGGCAGTTGAATGGTGTCTCTAGTAAATAATCATAAAGTAACTGCCTGGTCCATTTCCCTGTATATTCTGTGTCATTTATTAGGTTTATAGGCACATGTGCCTGTGATTTGGATCAATGAATAATGAACACAGGTGGGATAAAACGCACTGATTTGTATCACAACAGAGCAAGATGACAGATTGCGCTGGCCTTTTAAAAGATGACAACGGCAAATCATTCCCCAACCCGATATCCGAACTCGAGTCCGGCTGGCTGGATGATAAGAGCGGCATGATTCGATGGCACTGCCGCGCATTTAACCCACGCACTGCCACACAATTCACCAGGTCAATGTGACCCCCTGGATGCCATGCTGTGTGCCGAGCTGTGTGCTGCTGGACGCTGCGTTATATAAAATAATTATTTCGTAGCGGATTAATCATTTGCTCTCAGAGATTGGCTGATAAAACTATCTGTAATCGCTCCAGAAGCACAGAGGAATTTTCTCCAGCAGCTTTTCTTGTGTGCTTCATGGGGTGGAAAAAGTGTTTGGGATAATCTCAAAGGAAATTATTTATAATATTTATATTATAATGTCTTGGTAAAACAGTTGCATTTTCACTCCTTCTTATAAGCATCTGTAAAATTATGTTTATTATGGATTTAGGCCGGTGTTCGTCTGACGCTGTCACTGACCGACCGAACGTTTTTACACCTCTCGACCTTTGAACCAACTTGGTCGCGCATGCGCATTCCCCGAGTGTGAAAAGTCTTATTGTCTTGTTTGAACAAGAGCTGAATGAGGCTCCTCCTCCCCTCTCTCTCTCTCTCTCTCTCTCTCTCTCTCTCTCTCTCTCTCGTGCACTCTCTACTGCTCCTCCCTCTCCTCCCTCTCCTCCTCGCTCTCGCTGTTCCTCCGAACTGTTTGGAAACGGGAGCCTATAAACTAAAATAGACCTTAAACTTCTAAATGTGTCAACATCTACGAACACTGACACTCTGGATTATTTGAATGAAACATATTAATGGAGTTTTTTTTTCGTTTAAATTAGAGCGGATTGAGACGCAGAGCGTCTCCGTTCTGATCTGTTTTGATCTGCCGCTTGCAGCGGAGATATGAAGAAAATGAGAAATATATTTATTATTTCTTTAATTATGTGGTTGAAAATGCAAAATAAAACAAAATTACAACACTATTATCTTGAAATACAATTGAATTGTTACATTTTTCAGCAACATTTCAGTTCATTTTTTGGAAAACCTGTGGCAGGCGGGAGAGGAAATTTGAACCCGAGAGCCGGGAGGAAATTTGCAGTGTTGGGCGGTACCGCCCAGCGCCGCCCACCATAGCTAAATCACTGATCTGCATAACAATAAAAGGATAGATCTTTTGAAGAATATTCTTCTCTGTACCACTCCAGTGAGAAGCTGTATAATTGATGATGCTACAGACAAAATTTCTACTGTGCAGTTTCTCCAATCAGAACCATAGAGGCTTATAACCCCTTCAGAGTTACCAGAGTTATCTTGGTGGCTTCCCTCACTTATCTCCTTCTTGCTCTCAGTTTTTGAGACTTGTCTATTCCAGACAGATTTACCATACAGTACCATACTGTTTGTATTTCTTAGTTATTGATGTAAAAGAAGACCAAAACATATTGAGTGGCTTGAACATACACTGAAAAAAGAGAATGTTTGAGCCAACTTAAAAAAAAGTGTTACAATTTGTAAAAAACCCCTGAATGAATTAAGTTGTTTGAACTTAAGTTTGTAAGTTAGAGTTGATTTAACTTTCAAACTTAAGTTCAAACAACTTAATTCATTCAGGTTTTTACAAAGTGTAACACTTTTTTAAGTTGGTTCAAACATTCTCTTTTTACAGTGTATCCATGTATCCATCCCCTGACATGTCTAAAAAAACTGGCTGTAAAAGTGCTGATTGAATATAAATTAATCAAAGGGTGCTAACAACTGGTTTATGCATATTTTGTGTCTGTATGTTTATTTCCCTATAGTTATCTGGCCGATATGATGGAGAGGAGAAATGTAGACATATTGTGTGTGCAAGAGACCAAGTGGAAGGGAAGTAAGAGCAGGAGCATCGGCGGTGGGTACAAGTTGTTGTACCATGGTGAGAACAGGAAGAGAAATGGTGTTGGGGTCATTTTAAAGGAAGAGTATGTTAAAACGTGTGTTGGAGGTTAAGCGAGTGTCTGACAGGGTGATGAGTGTGAAGTTGGAAATTGAAGGGGTGATGATGAATATCATCAGTGCATATGCCCCAGAGGTAGGTTGTGAGATGAAGGAGAAAGAAGATTTCTGGAGTGTGTTAGATGAGGTGGTGGAGAGTGTGCCCAAGCATGAAAGAGTGGTGATAGGAGTGTACTTCAATGGGCATGTTGGTGAAGGGAACAGAGGTGATGAGGAAGTAATGGGTAGATATGGCATCAAGGATGGGAATGGGGAAGGACAGATGGTAGTTGATTTTGCAAAAAGGATGGAAATGGCTGTGGTGAATACTTCCTTTAAGAAAAGGGAGGAGCACAGGGTAACATAACAGTGGAAGAAGGTGTACACAGGTGGACTACATTCTTCAAAGGAAATGCAAGCTAAAAGAAATCAGAGACTGTAAGGTGGTGTCAGGAGAGAGTGTCATTAGACAGCATAGGGTGGTTGCTTGTAGGATGACTTTAGAGGTAAAGAAGAAGAAGAGAGTGAGAGCTCAACAAAGGATCAGATGGTGGAAGCTGAAGGAGGAAGACTGTTGTGTGAAATTTAGCGAGCAGGTGAGAGAAGCACTGGTTGGAGTGGAAGCAATGGACAACTGGGAAAGTACTGCAGATGTGGTGAGGGAGACAGCTAGGACAGTACTGGGTGTGACATCTGGACAGTGGAAGGAAGACAAGGAGACTTGGTGGTGGAATGAAGAGGTCCAGGAAAGTATAAAAGCGAAGGAAAAGGCATATTGCAAGCTGTACAAGAAGTTGAATAGTAAGGAAGGAGAAAAGGACTTGTACCGATTGGCCAGACAAAGGGACAGAGCTGGAAAGGATGTGCAGCAGGTTAGTGTGGTAAAAGATGCACATGGTAATGTGCTGAGAAGGTGGAGGGAATATTTTAAAAGCTGATGAATGAAGAAAATGAGCAAGAGAAAAGACTGGATGATGTGGTGAGAGTAAATCAGGAAGTACAAGAGATTAGTAAGGAAGAAGTGGGGGCTGCTATGAAGAGGATGAAGAGTGGAAAGGCAGTTGGTCCAGATGACATTCCAGTGGAGGCATGGAAATGTCTAGGAGAGATGGCAGTAGAGTTTCTAACCAGATTGTTTAATAAAATCTTGGAAAGTGAGAGGATGCCTGAGGAGTGGAGATGAAGTGTGCTGGTTCCTATTTTCAAGAACAAGGGTGAAGTGCAGAGCTGCAGTAACTACAGAGGGATAAAGTTGATCAGCCACAGCATGAAGTTATGGGAAAGAGTAGTAGAAGCGAGACTTAGAAAACAGGTTAAGATCTGTGAGCAGCAATATTGTTTCATGCTGAGAAAGAGCACTACAGATGCAATGTTTGCTCTGAGAATACTGTTGGAGAAGTACAGAGAAGGCCAGAAAGAGTTACATTGTGTGTTTGTGGACTTAGAAAAAGCTTATGATAGGGTGCCAAGAGAAGAGCTGTGGTATTGTATGAGGAAGTCTGGAGTGGCAGAGAAGTATGTTAGGGTAGTGCAGGACATGTACAAGAATAGTGTGACAGCGGTGAGATGCGCAGTTGGAATGACAGACTCATTCAAGGTGGAGGTGAGATTACACCAAGGATCAGCTCTGAGTCCTTTCTTGTTCTCTGTGGTGATGGACAGGTTGATGGATGAGATCAGACAGGAGTCCCCATGGACTATGATGTTTGCAGATGACATTGTGATCTGTAATGAGAGTAGAGAGCAAGTTGAGTCTAGTCTGGAGCGGTGGAGATATGCTTTGGAGAGAAGGGGAATGAAAGTCAGTAGAAACAAGACTGAGTACATGTGTGTGAATGAGAGGGAGCCCAGTGGAACAGTGCAGTTACAAGGAGTAGAAGTGGTGAAAGTAGATGAGTTTAAATATTTGGGGTCAACTGTTCAAAGTAATGGAGAATGTGGTAAAGAGGTGAAGAAGAGAGTGCAGGCAGGATGGAGTGGATGGAGAAAGGTGGCAGGAGTGATTTGTGACCGAAGAATATCAGCAAGAGTGAAGGGGAAAGTTTACAAGACAGTAGTGAGACCAGCTATGCTGTACAGCTTAGAGACGGTGGCACTAACAAAAAGACAGGAGGCAGAGCTGGAGGTGGCAGAGCTGAAGATGTGAGATTCTCTTTGGGAGTGATGAGAATGGACAAGATTAGGAATGAACATATCAGAGGGACAGCTCAGGTGGGACGGTTTGGAGACAAAGTCAGAGAAGCAAGATTGAGATGGTTTGGACATGTGCAGAGGAGGGTATATAGGGAGAAGGATGCTGAGGATGGAGCCACCAGGCAGGAGGAGAAGAGGGAGGCCAAAGAGGAGGTTTATGGATGTGCTGAGGGAGGACATGCAGGTGCTTGGTGTGACAGAGGAAGATACAGAGGACAGGGTGAGATGGAAACGATTGATCTGCTGTGGGACCCCTAACGGGAACAGCCGAAAGACAAAGAAGATTATTTCCCTATGGGAAAGCATTTGTTGTTCAGTCACTATGCCATTACTAATTTGCGTTCACTTCTGTCGATACTTTGTATTCTTTGTTTAAAATTGAGAACTGTCAATAAGTGCTTTATTGGCCCTGACGCCCAATAGTGCCAGTGCTTATTCTGGGATGTCATGTTAACCCCCAAAACGTAAATCAGCTGCAAATCGTGAATTATCCGCAAAACGTGAATACTGAAAAAACATCTCCCAAAACATGAACGCGGGTCTCGCAAAACGTGAATATCATACTTGATATACATATATTTTTTTCAGTTTAAGCAGTTTATGGATTTCAGTTTACGGCTCAATTACTGCAGGAAATCTTGATCACAAATCCGATCTCCACAAAAATTATTATTATTTTTTTTTTTGTGGGAGTCACTACACCTGAATTTATTAAATATTTTTCTGGTGTCTTGTTTTTGCACTTTGTAGACGTCCCTACGCTTCTGTTTCACAGCCATCTGCTCAGGTCAATTTTTCCAGCTCAGATACACGGCTCATATGGATACAAATAAAGTTATAGCTCGTTGTCTACTTTCCTGAGGTTAGAAACTAGTGTTGTTTGTTTTTCTACAATGTTTCTCTTAAGATTATTGAGCCGTTTACCGGAGGGGGAGGTTTCTGTCCTCTGAGAGTTTGACAGGTGGACCGCCCCAGTCAAACTCCTCACCTGAGACCATCCCCAGAGCGGAGAGGGACACACCCAGCGGGACCGTGCGCTTGACACCATCGAGAGCTGGTCGGATCACCTCCTCATCCTGTAGTGACCCCCGCAAAAAAAAAAAAAAAAAAGTCATTTTTTGTGGTGATAGAGTTTGTGATCAAGATTTCCTGCAGTATTTGAGCATATACGAGGTCTGTTAGAAAAGTAATGGACCTTTTTATTTTTTGCAAAAACTATATGGATTTGAATCATGTGTGCTTGCATCAGCCAAGCTTGAACCTTCGTGCGCATGCGTGAGTTTTTTCACGCCTGTCGGTTGTGTCATTCGCCTGTGGGCAGGCTTTGAGTGAGCACTGGTCCACCCCCCTCGTCGGATTTTCATTGTCAGGAAAATGTCTGAATGATTGGCGCAGCGCTACATCAAATTTTTTCAGAAACTGTGAGAGACAGCCAAGTGGAAACCATTCGGAAAATTCAGATGGCTTTCGGTGAAGATTCTATGGGCATCACAAGGATTAAGGACCATTACAACCGGATTAAAGACGGTCCACAGCGGCAGAGGGCGCGCCGCGCTCTGAGTGGCCATCGACAGGCTGAAATGACCAGATCATTTCCAAAGTGAAGGCTGTGTTGATCCGGTACGTCGTGTGACCCAGAGAAATTGTGTATGAGGTGGGCATAGCCATTTTTAGGCACATTCCACTGTTAAAGGAGATTTTGTAATGAAAGACGTGCGGTTCGCGCGTCGGGACGAAGCCACAATGGCGGAGAACAAAAGGAAGTCCATGTTGGAAGTCTCACGGGATATGTTGACATGCCCAGCTCTCCACAATTTCTCGGATACTCACTCGACTAAAAAGCCACCGAAAGCCATCTGAATCTTCTGAATGGTGGAAGACGTCCCGTGAGACATCCAACACGGACTTGCTTTTGTTCTCCGCCATTGCGGCTTCGTCCCGACGTGCGAATTCCGCCGCACGTCTTTCATTACAAAATCTCCTTTAACAGTGGAATGTGCCTAAAAATGGCTATGTCCACCTCTTCCGCAATTTCTCTGGGTCACACGACGTCCCGGATCAACACAGCCTTCACTTTGGAAATGATCTGGTCATTTCAGCCTGTCGATGGCCGCTCAGAGCGCGGCGTGCCCTCCGCTGCTGTGGGTCATCTTTAATCCGGTTGTAATGGTCCTTAATCCTTGTGATGCCCATAGAATCTTCACCAAAAGCCATCTGAATTTTCCGAAGGGTTTCCACCTGGCTGTCTCTCACAGTTTCTGAAAAAAATTTGATGCAGCGCTGCTCCAATCATTCAGACATTTTCCTGACAATGAAAATCCAACGAGGGGGGAGGACCAGTGCTCACTCAAAGCCTGCCCACAGGTGAATGACGCAACCGACAGGCGTGAAAAAACTCACGCATGCGCACGAAGGTTCAAGCTTGGCTGATGCAAGCGCACATGATTCAAATCCATATAGTTTTTGCAAAAAATAAAAAGGTCCGTTACTTTTCTAACAGACCTCATATGTGTGTGTGTATATATATATATATATATATATATATATATATATATATATATATATATATATGTATATGTGTGTGTATATACGAGGTCTATTAGAAAAGTATCCGACCTTATTATTTTTTTGAAAAACCATACGGATTTGAATCACGTGTGATTGCGTCAGACAAGCTTGAACCCTTGTGCGCATGTGTGAGTTTTTCCACGCCTGTCGGTTCCGTCATTCGCCTGTGAGCATGGTTTGAGTGAGGAGTGGTCCACCCCTCTCGCCGTTGTTTCATTGCCAGGAAATGGCGGAATGATTTGGGCTTTTTTTCCATCAGAATTTTTTCAGAAACTGTTAGAGACTGGCAGCTGGAAACCATTAGAAAAATTTATCTGGCTTTCGGTGAAAATGGGTTGCTTTGCGCCATGCGGCACCGCCGCGACGCGCGGAATTCCTCCGCACGTCTGTCTCAATGTACCGAAAAAGTGCTGATGTCCACGTCTTTTCACAATTCCTGTGCTAGTCAGACGACGTCCCGGATAAAACACAGCGTCCAGTTTGGAAATGAATGGGACATTCCACTGTTACAGGAGTTTTTGTCATGGAAAGAGGAGCGGAGGCTTCGCGCGTCGCGGTGGTGCCGCATGGCGCAAAGCAACGCCGTGATGAAGCCTCACGGGACATGTTCTGGCATGTCCAGGCACATCCACAATTTCTCGGATAATCACTTGATGGAAAAACCACCAGACAGCTGTCTGAACGCCATCTCAAAGCCGTCCTGTGAGACCAAAATGGAGGTCGTTTTGTCTCGCTCCAGTAGCGAATCCATCGTGATGCGCGAAGCCTCTGCTCGGCTTTCCATGACAAAATCTCTTGTTAAAAGTGAAATCTGCCGCAAAATGGTTGATGTCCAGCTCTTGTGATAACCAGAGAAATGGCACACGATGGTCACGGATCCAGACAGCCATCCGTTTAGAAATGAAATGGTCGTTCAGCCTGTCGATGGTGGCTTCGGAGCGCGGCGCGCCCCACAGCTGCTGGGGGCCATCCTTAAAGCGACAGTAACACTCCGTATTCTCTACCAAGCCCGTAACATTTTCACCGAAAGCCAGATAAATTTTTCTAATGGTTTCCAGCTGCCAGTCTCTAACAGTTTCTGAAAAAATTCTGATGGAAAAAAAGCCCAAATCATTCCGCCATTTCCTGACAATGAAACAACGACGAGAGGGGTGGACCACTCCTCACTCAAAGCCTGCTCACAGGCGAATGACGCAACCGACAGCCGTGAAAAAACTCACGCATGCGCACGAAGGTTCAAGCTTGTCTGATGCAATCACACGTGATTCAAATCATATGGTTTTTGAAAAAAATAAAAAGGTCTAACAGACCTCGTATATATATACACACACACACACACATATATATACACTCAACAAAAATATCAATGCAACACTTTTGGTTTTGCTCCCATTTTGTATGAGATGAACTCAAAGATCTAAAACTTTTTCCACATACACAATATCACCATTTCCCTCAAATATTGTTCACAAACCAGTCTAAATCTGTGATAGTGAGCACTTCTCCTTTGCTGAGATAATCCATCCCATCTCACAGGTGTGCCATATCAAGATGCTGATTAGACACCATGATTAGTGCACAGGTGTGCCTTAGACTGCCCACAATAAAAGGCCACTCTGAAAGGTGCAGTTTTATCACACAGCACAATGCCACAGATGTCACAAGATTTGAGGGAGCGTGCAATTGGCATGCTGACAGCAGGAATGTCAACCAGAGCTGTTGCTTGTGTATTGAATGTTCATTTCTCTACCATAAGCCGTCTCCAAAGGCGTTTCAGAGAATTTGGCAGTACATCCAACCAGCCTCACAACCACAGACCACGTGTAACCACAGCAGCCCAGGACCTCCACATCCAGCATATTCACCTCCAAGATCGTCTGAGACCAGCCACTCGGACAGCTGCTGAAACAATCGGTTTGCATAACCAAAGAATTTCTGCACAAACTATCAGAAACCGTCTCAGGGAAGCTCATCTGCATGCTTGTCGTCCTCATCGGGGTCTCGACCTGACTCTAGTTCGTCGTCGTAACCGACTTGAGTGGGCAAATGCTCACATTCACTGGTGTTTGGCACGTTGGAGAGGTGTTCTCTTCACGGATGAATCCTGGTTCACACTGTCCAGGGCAGATGGCAGACAGCGTGTGTGGCATCGTGTGGGTGAGCGGTTTTCTGATGTCAATGTTGTGGATCGAGTGGCCCATGGTGGCAGTGGGGTTATGGTATGGGCAGGCGTCTGTTATGGATGAAGAACACAGGTGCATTTTATTGATGGCAGATACCGTGACGAGATCCTGAGGTCCATTGTTGTGCCATACATCCAAGAACATCACCTCATGTTGCAGCAGGATAATGCACGGCCCCATGTTGCAAGGATCTGTACACAATTCTTGGAAGCTGAAAATGTCCCAGTTCTTGCATGGCCGGCATACTCACCGGACATGTCACCCATTGAGCATGTTTGAGATGCTCTGGACCGGCGTATACGACAGCGTGTACCAGTTCCTGCCAATATCCAGCAACTTCGCACAGCCATTGAAGAGGAGTGGACCAACATTCCACAGGCCACAATTGACAACCTGATCAACTCTATGCGAAGGAGATGTGTTGCACTGCATGAGGCAAATGGTGGTCACACCAGATACTGACTGGTATCCCCCCCCAATAAAACAAAACTGCACCTTTCAGAGTGGCCTTTTATTGTGGACAGTCTAAGGCACACCTGTGCACTAATCATGGTGTCTAATCAGCATCTTGGTATGGCACACCTGTGAGGTGGGATGGATTATCTCAGCAAAGGAGAAGTGCTCACTATCACAGATTTAGACTGGTTTGTGAACAATATTTGAGGGAAATGGTGATATTGTGTATGTGGAAAAAGTTTTAGATCTTTGAGTTCATCTCATACAAAATGGGAGCAAAACCAAGTGTTGCGTTTATATTTTTGTTGAGTGTATATATATATATATATATATATATATATATATATATATATATATATATATATATATATATATATATATATATATATATATATATATATATATATATATATATAATGAATGATATTCACGTTTTGTGAGACCCGCGTTCACGTTTTGGGAGATATTTTTTCAGTATTCACGTTTTGCAATTAACAGTTTGCGGATAATTCACGATTTGTAGCTGATCCATGTTTTGGGGGTTAACATATCATAGTTTAAAACAGACGGCCACTACTACAACTCACCCTGCACGGGACACCAGTCTATTGCAAGTTACTTCCCCAGCCAAGGTTTTTACCCAGTTACAGCTGGGTGGACTGAGACAATGTGCACATCAAGTGTCTTGTCCAATGAAACAGTCAGATGGCACGACTGGGAATCAATCCGAGGTTGACATATTTTACGCTCAGACACTTTTTCTCACTGATTCTGTTCCTCTATTCAATAGTGTTCCTTAAAAAGCCAAAAAGTAATGTAATTGTTGGCATCATTATAAATTTGATCATTGCACAAAATTGTTCCTGGAAAATACCAGACCTGCACAGACTTGTGAGAAGGGGTAAGGACCCAATCATTGAGAAGCATCTGCTGCCAGGAGCAGAGCACTTGCTTCGTAGTCATGTGATACTGTGTAGATTTCTTATTTATAAGCCCCGGCAAAAGTTTCCACTTGTATCTTAAACAGTATGTGTCACATTAAAGCTTAAATGTCTGTATTGGACAGAAACAAAGCAGTTACTCTGGAAACCTTGATTAAACACCAGACAGCATAATTACGGAGCCAGACCTTTCCCAACATCATAAAGGTAATGCTACAAGCAAATCGCACTCTCATGTGTGGGACGCCAGTAAAAAGAGCTGAAGATGATGTCACCAGCTTCAGTTAATCGCACCTAGAGGGATGAAGGAGAAAACACTGGGACGTTATCCCTGTAATCAGCTCAGTGAGCACCACAGGGGGCTTCCTGAAGCTCATCATGACAAAACTCTTTTCGACCTGCAGCAGAAGCAGCTGTAAACAGCTGCCAGTTTACCTTTTCACCGAGGATGCAGTGTAGAACCAAACCCTTTAGTAGGTAGCACATTTTCCACAAAGGCTGCATTCTTTGATGAGTAACAGCTTTCATCATCTGCTTGTGGCTTACAAAGGATCAGCAGCATAGAAAAGTGCTGCTGTAAATCAAGGAGGCCTGCAATCTGCTCTCATTGCTGCTAACTACACAAAAAATGGACTGTTTTTTATTCCACTGGTAAAAGAGAGGAAAATTTTGAGCATCTGTTGGTTTGAATCGCAACCGTAGAGTTTTGGCTCTTTATTGCCTCTATGTGGTTACTGTATGATGTTTACTCAGTATTTTATTTTCATCTCTTTACATGCTAAAGTTTGCACGAAAGTGAAATTCAACTTTAATATTGGATAGTTTGCATTCTTTAGCTGTTTTTGAGGTTACATGTTAAACATCCTCAAAGTCTTCCCCTTTGTTAATATGATAACTCAAAAACAATGCGCTATAAGTTTTTGGACTGTGACACAATTGTTGTAATTTTGTCTCTGCACACAACCACAGCAGAGTTGAAGTGAAACAATCAAGATATGCTTGTCATGTAGATTGTTAGTTTTAATACAAGGGATTTAAAAAATATTGCATAAGCCCCTGTCACAACTCAGCCACATGGGGTGTGCAACTCAGCCACATGGGGTGTGCAGCCAGTACATTCTGAGTGCCGGTCCCAAGCCCGGATAAATGAGGAGGGTTGCGTCAGGAAGGGCATCCGGCGTAAAACAAGCCAACCCAACTATGCAGACTCAGAATCGAATTCCCATACCGGATCGGTCGCGGCCCGGGTTAACAACGTCCGCCACCGGTGCTATTGCCCAACAGGGTGAAGGTGGAAATTGGGCTACTGCTGGGCGAAGACGACGAAGAAGAAGAGGAAAACGTTGCCACGAACAGCGGGAGAAGAAGAAAACTAGAAGGGTGGAAATGAGAGTGGGGACTTTGAATGTTGGTAGTATGACTGGTAAAGGGAGAGAGCTGGCTGATATGATGGAGAGGAGAAAGGTAGACATATTGTGTGTGCAAGAGACCAAGTGGAAGGGAAGTAAGAGCAGGAGCATCGGCGGTGGGTACAAGTTGTTGTACCATGGTGAGGACAGGAAGAGAAATGGTGTTGGGGTCATTTTAAAGGAAGAGTATGTTAAAAGTGTGTTGGAGGTTAAGCGAGTGTCTGACAGGGTGATGAGTGTGAAGTTGGAAATTGAAGGGGTGATGATGAATATCATCAGTGCATATGCCCCACAGGTAGGTTGTGAGATGAAGGAGAAAAGGATGGAAATGGCTGTGGTGAATACCTACTTTAAGAAAAGGGAGGAGCACAGGGTAACATATAAGAGTGGAGGAAGGTGCACACAGGTGGACTACATTCTTTATAGGAGATGCAAGCTAAAAGAAATCACAGACTGTAAGGTGGTAGCAGGAGAGAGTGTCACTAGACAGCATAGGATGGTTGTTTGTAGGATGACTTTAGAGGTAAAGAAGAAGAAGAGAGTGAGAGCTCAACAAAGGATCAGATGGTGGAAGCTGAAGGAGGAAGACTGTTGTGTGAAATTTAGCGAGCAGGTGAGAGAAGCACTAGTTGGAGGGGAAGCAATTTTGGACAACTGGAAAAGTACTGCAGATGTGGTGAGGGAGACAGCTAGGGCAGTGCTGGGTATGACATCTGGACAGTGGAAGGAAGACAAGGAGACTTGGTGGTGGAATGAAGAGGTCCAGGAAAGCATAAGGAGAAAGAGGTTGGCGAAAACGTTTTGGGATAGTCAGAGAGATGAAGAAAGTAGATAGGAGTACAAGGAGATGCGGCGTAAGGCGAGAAGAGAAGTGGCAAAAGCAAAGGAAAAGGCATATTGCGAGCTGTACAAGAAGTTGAATAGTAACGAAGGAGAAAAGGACTTGTACCGATTGGCCAGACAAAGGGACAGAGCTGGAAAGGATGTGCAGCAGGTTAGGGTGGTAAAAGATGCACATGGTAATGTGCTGACAAGTGAGGAGTGTGTGCTGAGAAGGTGGAAGGAATATTTTGAAGAGTTGATGAATAAAGAAAAAGAGATTAGCAAGGACGAAGTGAGGGCTGCTATGAAGAGGATGAAGAGTGGAAAGGCAGTTGGTCCAGATGACATTCCAATGGAGGCTTGGAAATGTCTAGGAGAGATGGCAGTAGAGTTTCTAACCAGATTGTTTAATAAAATCTTGGAAAGTGAGAGGATGCCTGAGGAGTGGCGACGAAGTGTGCTGGTTCCTGTTTTCAAGAACAAGGGTGATGTGCAGAGCTGCAGTAACTACAGAGGGATAAAGCTGATCAGCCACAGCATGAAGTTATGGGAAAGAGTAGTAGAAGCTAGGCTTAGAAAACAGGTGAAGATCTGTGAGCAGCAATATGGTTTCATGCCGAGAAAGAGCACTACAGATGCAATGTTTGCTCTGAGAATACTGTTGGAAAAGTACAGAGAAGGACAGAAAGAGTTACATTGTGTGTTTGTGGACTTAGAAAAAGCTTATGATAGGGTGCCAAGAGAAGAGTTGTGGCATTGTATGAGGAAATCTGGAGTGGCAGAGAAGTACGTTAGGGTAGTGCAGGACATGTACAAGAATAGTGTGACAGCGGTGAGATGCGCAGTTGGAATGACAGACTCATTCAAGGTGGAGGTGGGATTACACCAAGGATCAGCTCTGAGTCCTTTCTTGTTTGCAGTGGTGATGGACAGGTTGACAGATGAGATCAAACAGGAGTCCCCATGGACTATGATGTTTGCAGATGACATTGTGATCTGTAGTGAGAGTAGAGAGCAAGTTGAGTCTAGTCTGGAGAAGTGGAGATATGCTTTGGAGAGAAGGGGAATGAAAGTCAGTAGAAGCAAGACTGATTACGTGTGTGTGAATGAGAGGGAGCCCAGTGGAATAGTGCAGTTACAAGGAGTAGAAGTGGTGAAAGTAGATGAGTTTAAATATTTGGGGTCAACTGTTCAAAGTAATGGAGAGTGTGGTAGAGAGGTGAAGAAGAGAGTGCAGGCAGGGTGGAGTGGGTGGAGAAAGGTGGCAGGAGTGATTTGTGACCAAAGAATATCAGCAAGAGTGAAGGGGAAAGTTTACAAAACAGTAGTGAGACCAGCTATGTTGTATGGTTTAGAGACAGTGGCACTAACAAAAAGACAGGAGGCAGAGCTGGAGGTGGCAGAGCTGAAGATGTTGAGATTCTCTTTGGGAGTGACAAGAATGGACAAGATTAGGAATGAACATATCAGAGGGACAGCTCAGGTGGGACGGTTTGGAGACAAAGTCAGAGAGGCGAGATTGAGATGGTTTGGACATGTGCAGAGGAGGGACCCAGGGTATATAGGTAGAAGGATGCTGAGGATGGAGCCACCAGGCAGGAGGAGAAGAGGGAGACCAAAGAGGAGGTTCATGGATGTGCTGAGGGAGGACATGCAGGTGGTTGGTGTGACAGAGGAAGATACAGAGGACAGGGTGAGATGGAAGCGATTGATCTGCTGTGGCGACCTCTAACGGGAACAGCCGAAAGACAGAGAAGAAGAAGCATAAGCCCCTGTCACACCGGGCCTGTGTAGAGTTGTTTTGTGCTGTGTATCTAGTACACAGGAATGGCTGTGTAAATTGCGTGCAGGAAAAAAAAACAAAACGAACAAAACCTTGTGCACGGGGGGGGAAGTGTGGCTCTATTTTTACAGACTGCCTGGACACGCAGATGGATTTGATAGATTGGAAAAAGTCAGAATACATTATTTCCAGCAGTTAATGGACTTTATTTAATGTGCCACAGTCGTGAGAGAACTTGAGGAGGTGAATGAAAGCTGTAGCCAGCGATTGCGCAGGATACGTCTGTGAGGAGTAAGTGAACGTGGACATGTCCTCTCAATGGCAATTGGTTCGTGAGCAGGAGTTAAGGGACTTTATTTAATGTGCCACAATCTTGAGAGAACTTGAAGAGGTGAAAGCATGAGAGAGATGCAGCCGGCGATGGCGTGCCTAATCCTTGCATGAGGAATGGACATGGACATGTCCTCTTGTTGGCGATCGGTGCATGAGCAGGAGTTAATGAACTTTATCGTGCCACAATTGTGAGAAACCTTGAGGAGGTGAAAGCACAGTAGCACTACAGCCAGTGATCGAGCGTGCGACCTGGCCATGAGGAGTGGACAGTGGACATGTACTCTTGCTGGCGATCTGTCCGTGAGGAGTTATACCGGATGTGGACATGTCCCCTCGCTGGCGATCGTGAGCAGGAGTTAATGGACTTTATTTAATGTGCCACAATTGTGAGAGAAATTGAGGAGGTGAAAGCACAATGGAGGTGCAGCCAGTGGTCATGCTAGCGATCCATCCCTGAGTGGATGTGGACATGTCCTCTCACTGGTGATCCGTCCGTGAGGAGTGGACATGGACATGTCCTCTCACTGGTGATCTGTCCATGAGGACGTGGAAGCTTGGCCGGCCCACTTCTTCTTCTTCCGTGGTTTTGAAGCTTCACTGACAGCAAAGTCCAGCTGGATGAATCAGATCTAGCAATGCAGGTATGTAGTGATAAAAAACCCTAAAACGATTAGGGTTGGTGGGGTTGTGTACAATTGTGGAGGCATGGTGTACAGTAGCACACTGTTGTATAGACCTGCATAGGACACTGCATCTGTGCTCTATGCCGAAAGTCTGCAAAAAATTAAACATGTTAAATTTCTTGCGTCCATTTCACAGACTCCTTTGCATCCCTCAGTGTATTGCTACGTAGGGCTGCATAAGCTCGGCGTAGCCTTTACGCGGCATTGCAGAACTCTACCATTGTGAAAGGGGCTATAAGGAATCACGACCTTCGTCTCAATTTTCAGGAGGCACAAGTAATTGGAGAAACTGAATGTAAGTATTGTTGTTATTACAAATCATCACTTTTACAACCAGTTTTCTTTAGACAAGTCAGAGGATGGAAGCACAAACATATCCAAGTTACTGAATATGTCTTGGACTTTTTTACAGCAATCTTGAAGAAGTGCAAACAGTATGGTACTGTATGGTAAACCTGTCTGGAGAAGGCAATTCTCAAAAAGTGAGTGACAGTGAAGGAAGCCAGCAAGTCACCCAGACAGCGTTGAAGGGGTTTCCGTGGCTCTGATTGGAGATACTTGGCATAGTGCAGCTTCCAGTCACAGTTTCACAGTGAAGTGGGACAGAGAAGAATTTTGCAATCTGATATTTAATTCACAAGCCGTCTAACTGATCTTGGCTTTACATTGTGATGTTGGTATCTTTCTGCTGCAGAACCTGCATATTGATCTGGATCACTCCCAACAAATCCTCAGCCAGAATCTGGATCCAGATCATGGCTCACCTCCAAAATTCAGTGGAGTCTTCCATGCCCTAATATCTATCTGGGTTGGAAATTTGGTGAGAATCCGTGAAGTAGTTTTGACATAATCATTCAAAGCCTATAGAAAGTGAAATATTGATGCAGATCTGGATCACCTCCAAGATTTACTGAAGGGTAAACCATATGAAATCATCCAAAATAAGGGGAAGTCCCAGTTTTATAGTTTTAGAATTGCCTGGTTTTGATATATTTTGTAGCTCATGCTAAGAGAAGAAGAATGGTCTTGGCGGCAGCTCAATATCTTGTTTCATTTAGATTCTGTGGCGGTTTGAAAAAGGGGGCGTGTCCATGTGAACCTTCTGTGTTCCATTTGTGACCATGTTTATTGGCCATAAATCAAAAACTACAAAAGATATTAACTTGATATTTTCAAAATTTGTTTATTTTGTCTTAAAGTTTATGTAAAATGTACAGTTGAAGAAATTAACCCCCTGGGGGCCATGCAGTTAATTACAAAAAAATGGAATTTGGACAAAATGTACCAAAAGTGTGCTGACTTTGATGTGCATTTAACCTCATTTGCCTTGTCATGTGAAAAATGCTCTTTGGCATGTTGGTAGTCCTAATGTTAGGCTTCCTTGAGATGTAAAGAACAACACCACGTCTTTAGATTTAGCCCAAAATTAACCCTTTTCTGGCTCTTTTTACCAAATATGTTCCTTTGGCGCCCTCTTTTGGGCATGTGGGCATCTTTTGATTTTTGTTTTGTTGGTCTAAAATGAATGGTCTTCATTGGAACTTCAAATTAAACCTGGTACCAACATCTAACAAAGAGGCCTGATGGGAAAACAACTGCCCTCGTTATTGGTAATCTTCAGTTTTCAGCTTAATCAAAATGTACATGAAAATGTACATAAATGTACAGGAAATATATGACAGTCTATAAGATAGCCATTCTGAAATCCATCCAGCATGTATACACATACATTGCTACATTATAAACAATGTCTGTATCACTGAATAAACAAAGCACAGTAACTAACGTGTAGCTAGCTGTACATAAGCTATGCCCATGCATGGACTAACTTAAGTTCATGCAAAGGTGGTTATTAATCATATGAATGGAATTTGTCCTTAATGTTGACTTCAGACTTGCCTTGCATTTGTTTGCTTGTGACAGGGATCATTCTTAAAAAACACTATCACATGTGAAATCCTGATCCAGAATCCAGCTCCAGATCACCTCCAAAATTTAATGGAATCTTCCAAGGCCTAACACCAATGTGTGGTGAAAATCTGTTAAGTAGTTTTGATGTAACTCCCTCAAAAGCCTATATAAAGTGAAGCCTTGAAATCTTGATCCAGAATCTGGATACTGATCTCCTCCAAAATTAAATTTAACAGAGTCTTCCATGCCCTAATATCTATCTGTGGTGCAAATTTGGTGAGAATCTGTGAAGTATTTTTTTTAAACGTAATCCTTCGAAGTCTACATAAAGCGATATCTTGATCCAGATTCCGGATCCGGGTCACCTCCAAAATGTAATGGAGTCTTCCATGCCCTCATATCTATCTGTGGTGTAAATTTCCTCGAAAGTAGTTTGATGTAATCCTGCTAACAGACAGACAAATAAACACTGATGATTTTATTACGTCCTTGGGGGACATAATAACTTGGCTAAACAGTATCTTGACACATGCTGTTCTGTGGCAATCCTGCTGTCATAACAGTCCCAGTTATATCTCGAACGACATCGGTGTGAAGTTTCAACAACGGATTCTTGCGGCCAGTCTGCAACGCTGAGTCCCAGACATTATACGAGCAACCCAACGCTGGAACAGTTCTCATCGTGGCCCCATGTGAACTTCCATTTCCTGATTAAAAACGGTTCCAACAATGTTGTCTCAGACCAAAATAGCTTTTAGAATCAATCATGAGTTTGGGTTCCAGGACAAATCAGATGTTAGCCCTGAGAAAAACATACCGATGTCCCTCTGGTCCTTAAATGAGACAGATGGAGTATGTATTTGTGTGCTATATTTCAGTCAGTAGTTCACTCCTTCAGGGTTGTTAGTGTCTTTGACACTGAGATAGCAGATGATTGCTCTAACGTTCAGTGACGGCACCAGCAGGAATCTTACTGGGTATTAATTGTGTTCAGTCAAACCGACTCCTACTGTACAAAAGTGAACACATTACATTTTAAAACAATATGAAATGTGTGTCAAGTCAGTTAGAATGTCTGCTTTACTTCTACATAAAGTTATTTTAAAAAATAATAGTGGCAAGACAGATATATTTTCAACAAAGCATTCAGCACAGTCAAAACTGTTCCATTTATTAATGGTTGATCAGCTCCAGGATGCCTCCACATCTGAAAATAAATTTCATGCCATATACCAACACTCCAGAAAATGTGGTGCTTTTATCACAAAATGCACAATACCTGATATATACATGGGTTTAACCACTATAGTACTGGGCAAGCTCCTTAAGCCCCAAGTTGTTCCTAATGTGCATGTGAGTGCCTCACAAGGCGGCATGCCACTGGTGGCTTGTGGGTGAATGTGAGGCATCACTGAACTTCTGATTCAGATGGAAAAGTATTACATAATTTTAACAGACGTCAGGTATATTTTGGCCCCGCCAAGCTGGCGGTATAGTGACCACTTGTCTCTTGTTGCTGGAAAACAAACGCTCTGATGGAAAATAAATGGCAGCTGGTCACTTTGCCTCTGTCTCTTGTAGTTAGTGTGAGCAAGAGGTGATTGGGTCCCAGCTATGCTTGACAACATTGTAAACAATGCAGTTTAGTGCTGGACAAACTAGATAATGACACCAACAGCCACTGTGCTTTTCTGTGTACTTTATTCGGTAAAATAATCGTTTTCATATTGCCAAAAATAACACCGATTCCAATATATCGGCTGATATTATCGGCCACTCAATATATCATTTGGGCTCTGCCGCTCTTACATTCAAGAAGGCACTGGTTCTTCAAGTAGGCCCTTAAATATAGCCATAATTTCCCAGTTAACCCCCAAAACACGTCAGTTATAAACCATCCCTGGTTCTCAAGACCAGGCACCTAAGTGGCTCTACTGTACTCTTTTCTACTCTCCTATTTTACTCTTCCTTTTTAGATATTTAGATACACCTTTGTATACTGGCATAGTCCCACCTTAGAATTGGAATATAATGTATAAGATATACCTTACTGAATTTTCATGGTGAATAAAAACTTAAATCTTGCTTGCTAACTAGGTAATTGTAACTTTTTTTTACTACTGTGTAACCTTTTAAAAATAATAAAGTAGACACTGTAACTGAATTACACATGTTATTTTCATCAAATGCGACACATAAATTAGACCTATGGATGGGATCAAGTGATTTTTATTTTGGTTAGGATTGGTCAGTGATCAAGGGCAGAGGTCAAGGTCAAATGTCCAGCCCATGCTGGTGTATCAGAAATTGGTTAATTTTACAGGACTGAGTTCAGATATTTTATTGTGACTGAACATTACTGTTTATAAGCCCATGTAGCATTTTCTGTACATGCTTAACACTTTGAAAAGTGGGTGTGGCACCGCTGTGCTATCTGAGCTCTTTTGGTCTCATTTATTGCCATCCAACCTGCTTCTTCTGGACACATGAAACCTTCTGAATTCCTGCTCACTGTGCTTACATATGACCTCTGACTTCTTCTGCAGAACACCAGTTTTCATGTTGCTCTCTGAACACGCACTCATAGAATGGGATAAACTTTTGATGTCCCTTGGCATACACTTGATGGATTCCAGATGTATGGAAAACACACTGCCTCAGTGCTCCCTCATACATTTCAGTGGCAGCAAATATGAAACATACGTAGTTAATCCCTTTGCCTTGTAATTCGATGTCACAAGTCTTCTCTGAATTTACATATAAACAAGACCAGGCTCTGCAAACAATTCTGTGTTGTATCTTTTATAATTGGCATTTAATGCTGGAATACATCAGTAAACTGTCTCACTATGCAGGATGGATGAGAACTACAACATTGTTCCACACGGAGTGAACTTCCAGGATCCCATCTTCCCCGACACTGCAGAGAACCACCGCATGTTTGCCAGCCTTTTCCAGTTTTCCAACTGCACGCCTGGAACTCAAGTCCACAGCTTTGCTCCAGAGTGGGAGGCTCAGGAGGACAGCCGGGTACGTGGGCCACCACAGCCACTACACATAAGCAACTTCCAGGGCTCATCATACTTTGATGTTCTTTATTTCAGACTCAGCAGCGGACAAAAGAAAACATATAATTTGATTTATTTGCTATGGATTCATTCAACGTATTGTCGACACAAAAGTGGTCCGTATTAAATCCTGTTGTGTTCAAAGGAACACTGTGGAGAAACTTGCAAGTTCAGCATGCTCTTAATGAAAGACAAACCAAACATGTTTCCTGAGGTTTGGACAGACAAAGGAATGGCTGTGTTCAAACTGTAAGCCAGCCACTATATAATGCTTCAGGCTGGGAGACTTCATGTTGATTAAGCAACATGATGTTCAGATATTTCCAGTTATTTTTCATGATTACACTCAAAGTCCCTCATGCTGTTTCCATTACTGACAGCAGAAAACTAGCACTGTGCGTCTCAGTTAGCTGTGCTGTGACCACTAAGCACTACCAATAAATGCGCCTTAACAATATGTTTATACCCTCTGCAAACAAAGCTTTGGAGGGTATAAAGGAATCACTCTGTATGTCTGTCTCATGAGTGTTGTAAGTGCAGCAACCCTCTAAATTATTTGATTAATTTCAATGAAAGTTCAGACATGAAAATGTGGATGAAAGAAAATCATTCCGGTCTGATATTGTCAAGGAGAGATACTTGCACTTTATGATACTGACTTCATAAGCACAAGTCCTCCTAAACCGTGGTAGCACACCATGTGAAGATGTGCATAAAGAAAAATAATTCTGCTTTGATGTACTCTTCAAGATATAATTGGATTTTTTTAATTAATGCATCAGAAATTATGGTATTGACTTAATCAGCACAACTCCTCTTAAATCACTTTATGGATTTGAGTTCAGAAGTTGGGATGCTAAAGCATTTCCCACTTGAATGTCATCATTTCTTTTCACAAGTGTTTCAGGTGTTATTTTGTCCCATTCTTCCTGCAAACATGTTGTAAGGTGTACAACAGTGCAGCATGATTACAGTCAAATGTTGACATCACCTCTTTGAAATAACTTTTTTTTTTTACCTCATTACTAGACCTAAATTACTGCTGTCCCATCTTTTTTTGGGATGTGTTGCTGGCCTTAAAAGAAGGAATGGATGCATACTAACAAATGAAATGAAGTTGACTGCACAACACATGAAGTATCTTGGGTTCATACTGTCTACAATGAAACAGTAGTCAAAGTAAATGTACCTTTTCCACATTTTGTTATGTTACAGCCTTATTCCACAATGGAGTAAATTCATTTTTTCCCCTCAAAATTCTACTCACAACACTCCATAATGACAACATGAAAAAGTTTTTTTTTTTTTAATACAAACTTATTAAAAAAAGAAATCACATGTACATGAGTATTCACACCCTTTGCTCAGTACTTTGTTTATGCACCTTTGGCTGCAATTACAGCCTCAAGTCTTGTTGAATATGATGCTACAAGCTTGGTGCACCTATCTTTGGACAGTTTTACCCATTCCTCTTTCCAGCACCTCTCAAACTCCATTAGGTTGGATGGGAAGCGTCGGTGCACAGCCATTTTCAGATCCCTCCAGAGATATTCAGTCGGAGCAGAAATGTTTCTGTCCCCTTCCCCAGATTTGTGCCCTGAGACAATCTGGAGATCTACACACAATTCCTTTGACTTCATGCTTGGTCCGTGCTCTAACATGCACTGTCAACTGTGGGACCTTATATGTAGACACGTGTGTGCCTTTTCAAATCATGTCCAATCAACTGAATATACCCCAGGTGGACTCCAGTTGTAGAAGCATCTCAAGGATGATCAGTGGAAACAGGAGGCACCTGAGCTCAATTTTGAGCTTCATCACAAAGGCTGTGAATACTTATGTACATGTGATTTCCTAGTTTTTTAAATTGTAAATAAATTTGCAAAAATCTCAAAAAAACTTTTTCACATTGTCATTATTGGGTATTGTGTGTACGATTTTGAGAACAAAAATTAATTTAATCCATTTTTGAATAAGGCTGTAACATAACAAAATGTGGAAAAAGTGAAGCGCTGTGAATACTTTCCGGATACCCTGTATACGTATGTATGTACAACCCCAATTCCAATGAAGTTGGGATGTTGTGTAAAATGTAAATAAAAACAGAATACGATTTGCAAATCCTCTTCAACATATATTCAATTGAATACACCACAAAGACAAGATATTTAATGTTCAAACTGATAAACTTTATTGTTTTTGTGCAAACATTTGCTCATTTTGAAATGGATGCCTGCAACACGTTTCAAAAAAAGCCATACTCCAAAACATCCAAAACCTGGATGTTCCTTTCAGCATTGATGGTGCCATCAATGTTAGTTAGTTGCCTATGGCATGGGCAACTAACACCCCCCCCCTACCATCACAGATGCTGGCTTTTGAACTTTACGCTGGTAACAATCTGGATGGTCTTTTTCCTCTGTTGTCTGGAGGACACGACGTCCATGTTTTCCAAAAACAATTTGAAATGTGGACTCATTAGACCACAGCACACTTTTCCACTTTGTGTCTGTCCATTTCAAATGAACTCAGGCCCAGAGAAGGTGGCGGCATTTCTGGATGTTGTTGGTGTATGGCTTTCAAAATGAGCAAATATTTGCACAAAAACAATAAAGTTTATCAGTTTGAACATTAAATATCTTGTCTTTGTGGTGTATTCAATTGAATATAGGTTGAAGAGGATTTGCAAATCATTGTATTCTGTTTTTATTTACATTTTACACAATGTCCCAGCTTCACTGGAATTGGGGTTGTATGTATGTATCTACTTCTGATTTGGGATTTAAAAATACAGTACTCTCCAAAAGGGGCCACTTGATATTTCACACGTTTTAAGTTGTTTATGCCATTTCAAATACAAAAAGTAATTAAGGCTTCTCAATTGATTGCAGCTTTTCTTCAGACAAGTCAGGGGATGGATACATGAACATTTACAACTCACTGAATATGTCTTGGACTTTATTTATGTCAATTATGAGGACATACAAACAGTATGGCACTTTATGGTAAATCTGTGTGGAGTAGGCAGTTCTCAAAAATTGAGTGACTGTGCAAGAAGGAGAAGAGTGAGGAAAGCCACCAAGACACCCAGATAACCCAGAAGAAGTTATAAGCTTCTCTAGCCATGATTGGAGAAATTGTGCATAGTTCAATTTATTTATTTGAATTTATTTAATTTATATAGTGCCAAATCACAACAAAGCTGCCTCAAGGTGCTTCACACAAGCAAGGTCTAACCTTATCAACCCTAAGAGCAAGCATACAGGCGACAGTGGTAAGGAAAAACTCCCTCTGATGATATTGAGGAAGAAACCTCAAGCAGACCAAACTCAGAGCGGTGACCCACTGCTTAGGCCATTCTAACAGTTACAGTTTTACAAAGGTGAAGAACAAAAAGAATATGTACAGTGGGGTAAAAAAAAGTATTTAGTCAGCCCCTGATTGTGCAAGTTCTCCCACTTAGAAAGATGAGAGAGGTCTGTAATTTTCAACATAGGTACACTTCAACTATGAGAGATAAATTGAGAAAAAAAATCCAGAAAATCACATTGTAGGATATTTAAAGAATTTATTTGTAAATTATGGTGGAAAATAAGTATTTGGTCACCCACAAACAAGCAAGATTTCTGGCTCTCACAGACCTGTAACTTCTTCTTTGAGAAGCTCTTCTGTCCTCCACCTGTTACCTGTATTAATGGCACCTGTTTGAACTTATCTGTATAAAAGACACCTATCCACAGCCTCAAACAGTCAGACTCCAAACTCAACCAAGACCAAAGTGTCATGCCCCACCCAGTTCCAGGCTTCAGTCCTTATTTTCCCTCTTTATTTAGTTCTGCTCCTTTTGCCCCAACCTTGTTTTATTAATTGCCTTTTTCATCATGTGTTTATTCTATGTTCTATTTTTGCTTTGTCACTTTCTTTCTTTGTTACTTTTATACTTCAGCCATGTTCCAGTTCCATTCTAGTTTTGTTCTATCAGTCTGTGTTTTCATGGTTTATCATTTGGTTATTGTTTGCCTATTGTTTTTGCTGTTCTCATTTCTATTATGTAGTACTGTTATGCCAGATTTTGTTATCACTTAGTTTCTGTTTTTCTTATAGTTTTGTCTGTCTGTTCCACTTGGTTTTGTCACAATGTGTTATTTCCCATGATTCTGTTTATCATGTTCTGGTATGCTTTTCAGTCCTGATCAAGTTTAGATTTGTGCTCATGTTTTCTTTGTATGATCTTTAGTTGTCATGTCCAGTTTCATTGTTATCACAGTCTCTTCTCTTCACCGCTCACTTGCACCTGCCTGTTAATTCTCTCTTTGTCTGCACTCCTCTCAGGTCTCTAAGTTGTCATGTCCAGTTTCATTGTTATCACAGTCTCTTTCTGATCACTCATGTCCCACACCTGCACTTTGTCATCACTGTTGGCCACGCCCCATTCATCTGTCATTTACTTGCCCATTTGTCACCGCCTTTCTGCATCTCTTTTGCCTCTTAGTTGTCACCTGACCACGCCCCCTTCCAGGCCCTTCCTCCTCCACGTGCACCTCATTATCTTATTAACACCTGTTCTTATTTAAACTGCTTCAGTTCACTTCCTCCCTGCTCGTTTGTTGATTCATTCACTCACCAGCACTTTGTTTCAGTCCTGTTTTGCCAAGCCGTGTTTTTTGACTCTGCTCTGTGTACCGGATCCTGCCTTTTGCCTCAGCCCTGACAACTCTGTTTGCTCGTGTACTGACCCTGCTTGTTTTTGACCACGTCCTCTGTCTTGTCACTGCCCGGTACTTTTGCTCCGCGGACTGCCTTCCTGTTACTGAACCCAGGTCTGAATTAAACCATCCTTTACACTTACGTCCGGTTGTGAGCCTGCATTTGTGTCCAGCCTCTGTCTGTGTCTCGCCTCCGCTCAGTCCTGTCACAAAGACCTGTCAAAGGACACCAGGAAGAAAATTGTAGATGTGCACCAGGCTGGGAAGAGTGAGTCTAAAATAGTCAAGCAGGTTGGTGTGAATAAATCAACTGTGGGAGCAATTGTAAGAAAATGGAAGACATACAAGACCATTGATAATCTCCTCAATCTGGGGCTCAACGCAAGATGTCATCCCGTGGGGTCAAAATGATCATGAGAATGGTGAAAAATCCCAGAACTACACGGAGGGACCTGATGAATGACCTGCAGAGAGCTGGGACCAAAGTAACAAAGGCTACACACTACGCAGAGAGGGACTCAAATCCTGCAGTGCCAGGCATGTCCCCCTGCTTAAGCCAGTACATGTCCAGGCCCATCTGAAGTTTGCCAGAGAGCATATGGATGATCTAGTAGAGGACTGGGAGAATATCATGTGGTCAGATGAAACCAAAATAGAACATTTTAGTAAAAATTGCTCTCCTCCTCTTTCCATTCCTCAAACTTTTTTATTTTGGCCAAAAGTATTAAAATTCACTTGGAAATTAATTATCGCGTTTCTGTCATTTGCCTGTCAAAACACAGCTGATCTGCGCCAGCTGATTTGTGCGTTGCTATGGTGATGACCAGAGTGGAGTGATTATAACAGTGACTTAACTCGCCGAACTACGTGTGCGTATGTTTCTGTGTAGGCTGTCAGTTGTCCAGGTGGTTTCCATAGTAGAGAAGCTTGAATCTTCGACTGGACTGGGTTGCTTGCTTCATTCTTCTCTACAAGAGTCAAGACAGAGGGTCAGACTACCAGAGCAAGAATTTTAGCTGAGGAAGCTTCTGCGATTTGAAGCGAAACGTCCTCGCGTCAAGCAACCCAGTCCAGTCGAAGATTCAAGCTTCTCTACTACGTGTGTGTATCCACGAAAATAATGCACGCCAGTTAGACATGGAATTCTCACTGACCATGGTATAAATATAATATAATATAAATTCTCTCTCACACACACACACAGTGGTGACTGGTAGTGATATTGGGTGGGTGACAAACAAATATATGCTTGCAAAGACATGAGAGAAACCAGACGGTTGTGATGCATAAACAGAAACCACACAAGAACACCAAATAACCAAAGCGGTACTCGCATGACTGCTGGGAGGAAAAGCAAAGACCAAGACCGACAAAAATACAGCAAACACACACAGGGAATGATTCCTGACAAGTGGTGGATATTCGTGTATAAAATGACTGAATTAATCAGAAAGTAGTTAGTCAATCAGGATCTTAAGGTATTGTTCTGAGAGACCAGAACAATATGTGCAATTATTAATACAACTGTGTATGAATGAGCCTCAAACATGTTTCTTAAAATTCTCTGAAAATCTTGAGTACCATGAGTTCTAAAGATGACCTGAATATCACTACTTGATGGATTAAAGGTAATCTGCAGCAAAACACACTTTTTTATTCTTCTCTAAGGAAGGTGCGTCAGTTTGTAAATTGTTTCCAGTTGTAGACCACATCAGCTCTTTAATGAGTTTAAAAATTCGGCATAATCACTGATTTAACCCAGTCATCTTTTGTCTGTTTCCAATCATTTTCTGACTGCTCATTAAACAAAAAATAAAATAGTCATAGTGAACAGAGAACAAAAACATGGTTTATATTCACATTAACAGCAATCCTTAGGGTCAGAACTGTGATTATAATTACATAGTCACAGTGATATCGGAGCCCTTTTCTTACATCATGCTCATGATTAGATTTTCAAAATAAAGACAGACTGTTTTTACTGGACTGCACAACCAGTGTTTGGAAATCTGCCCTGAACTCACATCGCAGCAGCTCCTTATTCAGTGTGAACTAAAGTACTTACAGTGTACTTGTATGAAAACAGTAGTTTTGATCTGACATAAAACAGGAGGGCTCGCCCTCGTGCTGGTAACAGCGTAGGGTTTGTACAGCAAAAATGTAGATGAATGGGTGAGTGAGTGAATGAGTAAGTTGGTTCATCCCAGCCATCTTGTCTAAGCAGTGATTCATGATCAATAAATGCTGTCATCTTGTACGTCTCCGACGTATAAATATGGCTAACCTTGATCTATTTTAAGAGGTTTTAAAGTCACATTCTATTTCATTCTGTTCCTTTTTTGAGAGAGAGCAAGGCGGGGGTGACAGCCAATCAGAGTGGCACCGTGACGTCAGTGACTGGTCTAGCTAGCTGCAAACTCTGTTTAGTTTGTGTGTAAATATAACCTCTTTGTTATACGAGTATATTATGTAAAAGCTAGCGAGAAATAAACACCTCTAAAACTGAAAATACTGTTTTTGTAATCTGATAACACCTCTGGAGTGATTTACAAAATATTTTGCAGACGTCAGTGTGCACGCTAACTTCCGTTAACTCAAAACTAACTTCCGTTAACTCAAAGCTAACTTCCGCTCTTCTCAGAAGCTCATCTATGCACACACGCACACCCTCCTGCAGACACCATTAAAATGTGAATATTGTTTATGATTGACTGACTGATTGACAGAGGGGCTTTATGAACATGTACAAATTGTACGTAACTCAGTAGGATATTAATAAAAGTAAATAACAATAAATGTATAATTATTTTTATCTAATATATAAAGCTGACTGTGTATGTGTGTCTGTTCGCTATACACAGCTACAGCAATTAAGCAATTGTCACCAAACTTGGTATGGTGACTGGGGGCACCAAGGGGGAGGTCACTGGGGCCCTTAGTTAAAAAGCATACGTGTGCAAACACACACATGGTCAGCCTTATACAACGTATATTACATCACGACCTGCTCACAGGAGCCCTTATTTTCTCAGTTCACATGGTACTCGGGTCAGATAGCAAGCATGACACTGTACTTACCACGTCGTAGTGACTGGCTAGGGTGCACTTTAATTACAATCTGAAGAACGCACTCGTTTTTTCAAGTAAAATGTACCTGCTATGTACGGCATGCCAGAGTGTGATATGATATAATATAAAATGGTATCTATAATATACTTTGCACTGGGATACCAATTAAGCAACTGCAAATTATCAAGAAGACTATGCTCTTACAGCCGAGGGTATATAGCATTGCGTTTGTTTTTTTTTTAATAATAACTGGTCATTTTTGTCTGATCTTTTCACATCTTACTAGGGCTGCCATGATTAGTCAACTAGTCACAATTACGTCGACTATCAAAATCATCGGCGACTTAATTTAACTTAATTTAATAACGTCATCTTTTTTAACCTTTGTTTTTCTCTCAAAGCTGCCATTGTACCTTCTGCTGCCTTTCTGTCCTTGATGCACATGCGCAGTAGTGGTAATCTTGGTCAGCCGTGATGTCACTGGAAAAGTTATGCCCAAACAATATCATGTCTAGCCTTAATGTATTTGTTGAAACAAAGTTTTGAACAATATATATATATATCTCATGGCTAGCCGGCAACGAAGCTCAAAAGTTTTGGAACATTTTAACCAAATTAAAGATAAAAATGTGCAATGCAAAATCTGCAAGGCAGAATTTCCCTTCCACAACAGTACAATGGCGATGTAGGAGCATCTGAGAAGGAAGCACGTTGTGACTGATTCAGACGCTGACGAAGAGGGACAGTCATCTCAGTAAGCTAATTTGCTAGTTAGCTGCTAACATTAACATCTGTAGTGAGCTACTTATATTGATAGCTGTAAATGTTAACATTAATGATGACAATTTCGTTAGCCTTAGCACACACATATTATGTGTTTGCTGTAATGTTGTAACAGCGATGTCATGTTTGAATAGGAAATGTGATAACGCTCATGTTCATAACGCTACGTTACAGTGCTAAAAAACATGTGCCTCTTCAATGGACAACTTTGTTACCAAGCCAACAACATGCACACCTCGGCAAGCAAATATCCTGACTGAAGCAATTTTGAACATGTTGACTGATATGAGACCGATCACACTTCACCACATTGATGGAAAAGAAATATGATGCAACCTTTGAGAAGGTCAGCCTCTCTCACTCTCTTTCTCAATTTCAGTTTGCTTTATTGGCATGAATGTATTAAAACAATATTGCCAACACTAATTAATTAGATAATAAAAATAGCAACTCAGCCACATGGGGTGTGCAGCCAGTATATTCCGAGTGCCAGTCCCAAGCCCGGATAAATGAGGAGGGTTGTGTCAGGAAGGGCATCCGGTGTAAAACAAGCCAACCCAGCTATACAGACTAAGAATCGAATTTCCATACCGGATTGGTCGCAGCCCAGGTTAACAACATCCGTCACCGGTGCTGTTGCCCAACAGGGTTCCGGTGGAAATTAGGCTACTGCTGGGCAAAGACGACGAAGAAGAGGAGGAGAACGTTTCCACAAACAGCGGGAGAAGAAGAAAACTAGAAGGGTGGAACTGAGAGTGGGGACTTTGAATGTTGGTAGTATGACTGGTAAAGGGAGAGAGCTGGCTAATATGATGGAGAGGAGAAAGGTAGACATATTGTGTGTGCAAGAGACCAAGTGGAAGGGAAGTAAGAGCAGGAGCATCAGCGGTGGGTACAAGTTATTGTACCATGGTGAGGACAGGAAGAGAAATGGTGTTGGGGTCATTTTAAAGGAAGAGTATGTTAGTAAGGAACAAGTGAGGGCTGCCATGAAGAGGATGAAGAGTGGAAAGGCAGCTGGTCCAGATGACATTCCAGTGGAGGCATGGAAATGTTAGAAAGAGTTACATTGTGTGTTTGTGGACTTAGAAAAAGCTTATGATAGGGTGCCAAGAGAAGAGCTGTGGTATTGTATGAGGAAGTCTGGAGTGGCAGAGAAGTATGTTAGGGTAGTGCAGGACATGTACAAGAATAGTGTGACAGCGGTGAGATGCGCAGTCTGAATGACAGACTCATTCAAGGTGGAGGTGGGATTACACCAAGGATCAGCTCTGAGTCCTTTCTTGTTTGCAGTGGTGATGGACAGGTTGACGGATGAGATCAGACAGGAGTCCCCATGGACTATGATGTTTGCAGATGACATTGTGATCTGTAGTGAGAGTAGAGAGCAAGTTGAGTCTAGTCTGGAGAAGTGGAGATATGCTTTGGAGAGAAGGGGAATGAAAGTCAGTAGAAGCAAGACTGAGTACATGTGTGTGAATGAGAGGGAGCCCAGTGGAATAGTGCAGTTACAAGGAGTAGAAGTGGTGAAAGTAGATGAGTTTAAATATTTGGGGTCAACTGTTCAAAGTAATGGAGGGTGTGGTAGAGAGGTGAAGAAGAGAGTGCAGGCAGGGTGGAGTGGATGGAGAAAGGTGGCAGGAGTGATTTGTGACCGAAGAATATCAGCAAGAGTGAAGGGGAAAGTTTACAAGACAGTAGTGAGACCAGCTATGTTGTACAGTTTAGAGACGGTGGCACTAACAAAAAGACAGGCAGAGCTGGAGGTGGCAGAGCTGAAGATGTTGAGATTCTCTTTGGGAGTGACAGGAATGGACAAGATTAGGAATGAACATATCAGAGGGACAGCTCAGGTGGGACGGTTTGGAGACAAAGTCAGAGAGGAGAGATTGAGATGGTTTGGACATGTGCAGAGGAGGGACCCCGGGGTATATAGGGAGAAGGATGCTGTGGATGGAGCCACCAGGCAGGAGGAGAAGAGGGAGGCCAAAGAGGAGGTTCATGGATGTGCTGAGGGAGGACATCAATCAAGCAATCAATCAATTTTTTTATATAGCGCCAAATCACAACACACAGTTGCCCCATGCAGGTGGTTGGTGTGACAGAGGAAGATACAGAGGACAGGGTGAGATGGAAACGATTGATCTGCTGTGGCGACCCCTAACGGGAACAGCCAAAGACAAAGAAGAAGAAGAGCAACATTCAAAGACAACAGCTGCATGATGGTGCGATAAGCTGCAATTTACCTGTGACCCAATTAGTCGACTAATCGCAAAAAATAATCCGTGACTTGTGGATTATGAAAATAATTGTCTGTGGCAGTGCTACATCTTACACAGATACACTTCAACAGAAATCTGTGAAGATCAAAAGCACTGTGAATGCAGATGGAAAAAGTCTGTGTCGTATATCAGAGTGTGTAATGTTTTAAACCGGTGATGTGAGACGACAACCTGCAGCACATTTTTAACATTTCCTCAAAGCCCTCAGCGGTTGTTATCTGATGGAATTCACATCAGCATTTGAGGCTGTGGAAGGTTTTGAATCTGCAGAGGAAACCCAGACTCAGGCAGACGTGCAGTCAGCGCCATCTGGGATTCGGAACAGGGTCAGAGCCTTTGGATTGTCTGTTGCACTTTCTCAGACATTTTGGGTTTCATCTGACAGCCAACATGTTGTATTACTTCACATCACATCTGCTTTACTTCTCTGTATGTTGTCTTTGCCTTCATATAAATCGCCTAACACATGAACAACAGGTCATGAAAGATAATTACTCTCTTCTCCTCTTTCTGGGCAAATGTCTAAGAAAAATATGCAGTGATTAATTACACTTTTTCTTCCCCTGCTCAATTGCTTTATTTTTTTTAAAGCAACCAGATCAAAGCGCAGGTTTTTTAATTCTAAGCTGTTTAAAGAGTTGACATGAACCAGAGGTGTTCTCTGCATTTTTTAAGCCATAAGAAGTGCTGTTTGCTGTAATGATAAAAAAAAAAAAAAAATAGCGTGAGTCAGACGTAAAATATTTTAACACGCCATGAACATGTGACATCAGAATTTAACAGGGACTGTAATTGGTTAATACCTCCAGGATGGTTTCAGTCAGGGAACCACAGTGGCTTAGTAGTTTGCACTACTGTCTCTCAGCGAGAAGGTTGCAGGTTAGATTTTGATGTAGTCCTTTCTGTGTGGAGTTTGCATGTTCTGCCCGTGTTTGCATCTGTTTCCTTCAGGAGTTCCTGCTTCCTCACACTTCCAAAGACATGCAGGTTGGGTGAATTGCAGTTGTTAAATGGACTGTAGGTATATGTCTGTCTATGTGTGGTCCTGCGACAGACTGGCAGCCTGTCCGTGGTGTTCCCTGCCTCTTGGCGAGTACCTGCTGTGATAGACTCTGTCTCCTCTATGACCCTTAACTGGAATAAGCGAGTTCAGTCAGGTGTTTGTGTGCCGTGTCTTTGTACAGGATTATTGCACAGTGTGAAAGTAATTGGTGATTTCCTGTTACCAGTTCACAGACGCTGAAGATAAATTGTCAGCAATTTGACAGGAACTCGAATAAACTAGTACACATTTGAGGACTCATTAGTGTGCGTATCTCTTCAAAGTCTGTGAACTGCTGGCTTCTGACAGACACAGGTGAGGAACACTGAATCTCCTGTTTTGGGCCATGCTGGCATCCTTTTAATAATATGTTTGATGTCACTGACATTAATGAGTGAAGCTCTTTGTGCCATTTCCGGTTTGTGGCTTCTTCTGGCATGGGCAGATTTTTGTGCCATTTACGGTTTGTGGCTTCGTCTACCATGGGCAGATTTTTGTGCCATTTCCAGTTTGTGGCTTCTTCTGGCATGGGCAGATTTTGTGCCATTTACGGTTTTTGGCTTCGTCTACCATGGGCAGATTTTTGTGCATTTCTGGTTTGTGGCTTTGCTCACCATGGCAGATTTTTGTGCCATTTACGGTTTGTGCTTCGTCTACCATGGGCAGATTTTTTTGTGCCATTTACGGTTTGTGGCTTCGTCTACCATTGAGCGAGCTCGCAAGATTTTTTTTGTGCCATTTCTGGTTTGTGGCTTCGTCTAGCATGGGCAGATTTTTGTGCCATTTACGGTTTGTGGCTTCGTCTACCATGGGCAGATTTTTTTGTGCCATTTACGGTTGGTGGCTTCGGTCTACCATTGAGCGAGCTCGCAAGATTTTTTTGTGCCATTTCTGGTTTGTTTGGTCTTCGTCTAGCATGGGCAGATTTTTATGCCATTTACGGTTTGTGGCTTCGTCTACATGGGCAGATTTTTTGTGCCATTTCCGTGTTTGTGGCTTCGTTCTACCATGGGCAGAATTTTTGTGCCATTTCTGGTTTGTGGCTTGTCTACCATGGGCAGATTTTTGTGCCATTTCCGGTTTGTGGCTTCGTCTACCACGGGCAGATTTTTGTCCCATTTCTGGTTTTGTGGCTTGTCTACATGGGCAGATTTTTGTGCCATTTCTGGTTTGCGGCTTCATCTACATGGGCAGATTTTTGTGCCATTTCTGGTTTGCGGCTCTCGTCTACCATGGGCAGATTTTTGTGCCATTTACGGTTTGTGGCTTCGTCTAGCATGGGCAGATTTTTTTGTGCCATTTCCGGTTTGTGGCTTCGTCTACCATGGGCAAGATTTTTGTGCCATTTCCGGTTTGTGGCTTCGTCTGCCATGGGCAGATTTTTGTGCCATTTCGGTTTGTGGCTTCGCCTACCATGGGCAGATTTTGTGCCATTTCCGGTTTGTGGCTTCGCCTACCATGGGCAGATTTTTTGTGCCATTTCCGGTTTGTGGCTTCGTCTACCATGGGCAGATTTTTGTGCCATTTCCAGTTCGTGGCTTTGTCTGCCATGGGCAGATTTTTGTGCCATTTCCAGTTTGTGGCTTCGCCTACCATGGGCAGATTTTTGTGCCATTTTCAGTTTGTGGCTTCGTCTACCATGGGCAGATTTTTGTGCCATTTCCAGTTTGTGGCTTCGTCTACCATGGGCAGATTTTTTGTGGCATTTGTTTTAAAATTTTATTCTATATGTGTTTTATTTTTGTGCATTTGTGTTTTTAATGTTAACCATTGAGTGAGCTCGCAAGATTTTTTTGTGCCATTTCTGGTTTGTGGCTTCGTCTACCATGGGCAGATTTTTGTGCCATTTCCAGTTTGTGGCTTCGCCTACCATGGGCAGATTTTTGTGCCATTTCCAGTTTGTGGCTTCGCCTACCATGGGTAGATTTTTGTGCCATTTCCGGTTTGTGGCTTCGCCTACCATGGGCAGATTTTTGTGCCATTTACGGTTTGTGGCTTCGTCTACCATGGGCAGATTTTTGTGCCATTTCCAGTTTGTGGCTTCGTCTGCCATGGGCAGATTTTTGTGCCATTTCCAGTTTGTGGCTTCGCCTACCATGGGCAGATTTTTGTGCCATTTCCAGTTTGTGGCTTCGTCTACCATGGGCAGATTTTTTGTGGCATTTGTTTTAAAATTTTTATTCTATATGTGTTTTATTTTTGTGCATTTGTGTTTTTAATGTTAACCATTGAGTGAGCTCGCAAGATTTTTTTGTGCCATTTCTGGTTTGTGGCTTCGTCTACCATGGGCAGATTTTTGTGCCATTTACGGTTTGTGGCTTCGTCTACCATGGGCAGATTTTTGTGCCATTTCCAGTTTGTGGCTTCGTCTACCATTGAGCGAGCTCGCAAGATTTTTTTGTGCCATTTCTGGTTTGTGGCTTCGTCTAGCATGGGCAGATTTTTGTGCCATTTACGGTTTGTGGCTTCGTCTACCATTGAGCGAGCTCGCAAGATTTTTTTGTGCCATTTCTGGTTTGTGGCTTCGTCTAGCATGGGCAGATTTTTGTGCCATTTACGGTTTGTGGCTTCGTCTACCATGGGCAGATTTTTTTGTGCCATTTACGGTTTGTGGCTTCGTCTACCATTGAGCGAGCTCGCAAGATTTTTTTGTGCCATTTCTGGTTTGTGGCTTCGTCTACCATGGGCAGATTTTTATGCCATTTACGGTTTGTGGCTTCGTCTACCATGGGCAGATTTTTGTGCCATTTCCGGTTTGTGGCTTCGTCTACCATGGGCAGATTTTTTGTGCCATTTCTGGTTTGTGGCTTTGTCTACCATGGGCAGATTTTTTGTGCCATTTCCGGTTTGTGGCTTCGTCTACCACGGGCAGATTTTTGTCCCATTTCTGGTTTGTGGCTTCGTCTACCATGGGCAGATTTTTGTGCCATTTCTGGTTTGCGGCTTCATCTACCATGGGCAGATTTTTGTGCCATTTCTGGTTTGCGGCTTCGTCTACCATGGGCAGATTTTTGTGCCATTTACGGTTTGTGGCTTCGTCTAGCATGGGCAGATTTTTTGTGCCATTTCCGGTTTGTGGCTTCGTCTACCATGGGCAGATTTTTGTGCCATTTCCGGTTTGTGGCTTCGTCTGCCATGGGCAGATTTTTGTGCCATTTCCGGTTTGTGGCTTCGCCTACCATGGGCAGATTTTTGTGCCATTTCCGGTTTGTGGCTTCGCCTACCATGGGCAGATTTTTTGTGCCATTTCCGGTTTGTGGCTTCGTCTACCATGGGCAGATTTTTGTGCCATTTCCAGTTCGTGGCTTTGTCTGCCATGGGCAGATTTTTGTGCCATTTCCAGTTTGTGGCTTCGCCTACCATGGGCAGATTTTTGTGCCATTTTCAGTTTGTGGCTTCGTCTACCATGGGCAGATTTTTGTGCCATTTCCAGTTTGTGGCTTCGTCTACCATGGGCAGATTTTTTGTGGCATTTGTTTTAAAATTTTATTCTATATGTGTTTTATTTTTGTGCATTTGTGTTTTTAATGTTAACCATTGAGTGAGCTCGCAAGATTTTTTTGTGCCATTTCTGGTTTGTGGCTTCGTCTACCATGGGCAGATTTTTGTGCCATTTCCAGTTTGTGGCTTCGCCTACCATGGGCAGATTTTTGTGCCATTTCCAGTTTGTGGCTTCGCCTACCATGGGTAGATTTTTGTGCCATTTCCGGTTTGTGGCTTCGCCTACCATGGGCAGATTTTTGTGCCATTTACGGTTTGTGGCTTCGTCTACCATGGGCAGATTTTTGTGCCATTTCCAGTTTGTGGCTTCGTCTGCCATGGGCAGATTTTTGTGCCATTTCCAGTTTGTGGCTTCGCCTACCATGGGCAGATTTTTGTGCCATTTCCAGTTTGTGGCTTCGTCTACCATGGGCAGATTTTTGTGGCATTTGTTTTAAAATTTTATTCTATATGTGTTTTATTTTTGTGCATTTGTGTTTTTAATGTTAACCATTGAGTGAGCTCGCAAGATTTTTTTGTGCCATTTCTGGTTTGTGGCTTCGTCTACCATGGGCAGATTTTTGTGCCATTTACGGTTTGTGGCTTCGTCTACCATGGGCAGATTTTTGTGCCATTTCCAGTTTGTGGCTTCGTCTACCATGGGCAGATTTTTGTGCCATTTCCGGTTTGTGGCTTCGTCTACCATGGGCAGATTTTTGTGCCATTTCCGGTTTGTGGCTTCGTCTACCATGGGCAGATTTTTGTGCCATTTCCGGTTTGTGGCTTCGTCTACCATGGGCAGATTTTTGTGCCATTTCCAGTTTGTGGCTTCGTCTACCATGGGCAGATTTTTGTGCCATTTCCAGTTTGTGGCTTCGTCTACCATGGGCAGATTTTTTGTGCCATTTCCGGTTTGTGGCTTCGTCTACCATGGGCAGATTTTTGTGCCATTTCCAGTTTGTGGCTTCGTCTGCCATGGGCAGATTTTTGTGCCATTTCCAGTTTGTGGCTTCGCCTACCATGGGCAGATTTTTGTGCCATTTTCAGTTTGTGGCTTCGTCTACCATGGGCAGATTTTTGTGCCATTTCCAGTTTGTGGCTTTGTCTACCATGGGCAGATATTTTGTGGCATTTGTTTTAAAATTTTATTCTATATGTGTTTTGTTTTTGTGCATTTGTGTTTTTAATGTTAACCATTGAGTGAGCTCGCAAGATTTTTTTGTGCCATTTCTGGTTTGTGGCTTCGTCTACCATGGGCAGATTTTTGTGCCATTTCTGGTTTGCGGCTTCGTCTACCATGGGCAGATTTTTGTGCCATTTCTGGTTTGCGGCTCCGTCTACCATGGGCAGATTTTTGTGCCATTTACGGTTTGTGGCTTCATCTACCATGGGCAGATTTTTGTGCCATTTACGGTTTGTGGCTTCGTCTAGCATGGGCAGATTTTTTGTGCCATTTCCGGTTTGTGGCTTCGTCTACCATGGGCAGATTTTTGTGCCATTTCCAGTTTGTGGCTTCGTCTGCCATGGGCTGATTTTTGTGCCATTTCCAGTTTGTGGCTTCGCCTACCATGGGCAGATTTTTGTGCCATTTCCAGTTTGTGGCTTCGTCTACCATGGGCAGATTTTTTGTGGCATTTGTTTTAAAATTTTATTCTATATGTGTTTTATTTTTGTGCATTTGTGTTTTTAATGTTAAGCACTTTGGACACCAGTCGGTGCTGCAAAGTGCTTTATAAATAAATGTTGATTGATTGATGGGCAGATTTTTGTGCCATTTACAGTTTGTGGCTTCGTCTACCATGGGCAGATTTTTTGTGCCATTTCTGGTTTGTGGCTTTGTCTACCATGGCAGATTTTTTGTGCCATTTACGGTTTGTGGCTTCGTCTACCATGGGCAGATTTTTTTGTGCCATTTCTGGTTTGTGGCTTTGTCTACCATGGGCAGATTTTTTTGTGCCATTTACAGTTTGTGGCTTCGTCTACCATGGGCAGATTTTGTCCCATTTCTGGTTTGTGGCTTTGTCTACCATGGGCAGATTTTTTGTGCCTTTTTTTTATGTGCTGTTTTAAAATTTTATTCTATATGTGTTGTATTTTTGTGAATTTGTGTTTTTAATGTTAAGCACTTTGGACACCAGTCGGTGCTGCAAAGCGCTTTATAAATAAATGTTGATTGATTGATTGATTGATTGATTTCCGGTTTGTGGCTTTGTTTACCATTGAGTGAGCTCGCAAAGATTTTTTGTGCCATTTAAAAACTTTTTTTTTATGTGGGTGATTCTTTAACTACGAGCACTATTGGCCTTGTAAATGTAATTTCCACCACACCATTGCCTTACAATATAAAGCACCTTGGGGCAACTGTTTGTTGTGATTTGGCGCTATATACATGTGCTCTGATGTCACTGTTTATCGCCATAGAAACTACCCAAACAATCTTTCATACAAACTGTTTAAAGGGACATTACAGTGTTGTGGTGGAAATTATGCCAATAGTGTGGGACAACTACATTTTGTTTAAAAAAATCACAACAGTTGTATGACATTGAATACCCATTTATGTTTTGATTATTTTACTGATATTTTATTCAGAGATATTTTAAAACATTAGAAAAAACGTTTTTTACCATTCATTTTTATCATTGAAGATCAAAAGTCTGGGTGTGGGACAAGCACAAAACGGCAATATTTGCATATAATGATGCTGAAAAAAGGTGAAAGAGTCATCATAGACTACTAGAACAAATTTCTTAACACACTTTCATTGTAAAGATAACTATAAAAGTGTGAAATTTCCCCTTTTTGCTGTTTTTCATACAATATGATCAAAGGACATAATAAGTGCCCGTAGTCTAAGAATCACCCATGTGCTGTTTTAAAATTTTATTCTATATGTGTTTTATTTTTGTGAATTTGTGTTTTTAATGTTAAGCACTTTGGACACCAGTCGGTGCTGTAAAGCACTTTATAAATAAATGTTGATTGATTGATTGATTTATTTCCGGTTTGTGGCTTTGTTTACCATTGAGTGAGCTCGCAAGATTTTTTTTGTGCCATTTCCAGTTTGTGGCTTCGTCTACTATGGGCAGATTTTTTGTGCCATTTCTGGTTTGCGGCTTCGTCTACCATGGGCAGATATTTTGTGCCATTTCTGGTTTGCGGCTTCGTCTACCATGGGCAGATATTTTGTGCCATTTCTGGTTTGCGGCTTCGTCTACCATGGGCAGATTTTTGTGCCATTTCTGGTTTGCGGCTTCGTCTACCATGGGCAGATATTTTGTGCCATTTCTGGTTTGCGGCTTCGTCTACCATGGGCAGATTTTTTGTGCCATTTCTGGTTTGCGGCTTCGTCTACCATGGGCAGATTTTTTGTGCCATTTCTGCTTTGCGGCTTCGTCTACCGTGGGCAGATTTTTGTGCCATTTACGGTTTGTGGCTTCGTCTACCGTGGGCAGATTTTTGTGCCATTTTCAGTTTGTGGCTTCGTCTACCGTGGGCAGATATTTTGTGCCATTTTCAGTTTGCGGCTTCGTCTACCGTGGGCAGATTTTTGTGCCATTTACAGTTTGTGGCTTCGTCTACCGTGGGCAGATTTTTGTGCTATTTACGGTTTGTGGCTTCGTCTACCGTGGGCAGATTTTTGTGCCATTTACGGTTTGTGGCTTCGTCTACCGTGGGCAGATTTTTGTGCCATTTACGGTTTGTGGCTTTGTCTACCGTGGGCAGATTTTTGTGCCATTTCCAGTTTGTGGCTTTGTCTACCATGGGCAGATTTTTGTGCCATTTCCGATTTGTGGCTTCGTCTACCATGGGCAGATTTTTTTTGTGCCATTTCCAATTTGTGGCTTCGTCTACCATGGGCAGATTTTTGTGCCATTTCCAGTTTGTGGCTTTGTCTACCATGGGCAGATTTTTGTGCCATTTCCGATTTGTGGCTTCGTCTACCATGGGCAGATTTTTGTGCCATTTCCAGTTTGTGGCTTTGTCTACCATGGGCAGATTTTTTGTGCCATTTCCATTTTGTGACTTAGTCTACCATTGAGTGAGCTTGCAATATTTTTGAGCCATTTCCAGTCTGTGGCTTCATCTACCATTGGGCGAGCTCATGAGATTTTTTTTTGTGCCATTCCTGGTTCATGGCTTCGTCTGCCATTGAGCGAGCTCGCTTCGCTCATATTAGTCGATAAGCCAGTCATCAATTTTGATCTAACCAGTACCACGTAAGTTGATGAAACGACCCTTCGAATCCAGCCTCGGTGTACCATGGCCTAGACAAAAATGTATTATAACCATCCCAACGTGGCAGCTATAGCCAGCTAGGAGTCAATGAAGTATTGCAGAGAGGTCAAAATGTAAAAATGCTTCAGTCATGTTGAAAATTATACTAAAATATTTGTCTGATCATAATGAATCTAAAAAGGTATAGTGTGGACTATCTGTGGCTGAATGTTCTGACATTATCGGGTAAAAACAACACAAATGGTGACAAAGGTCAGTTTCATTTTGGTGAAACATTAAAGTTGCTCCAATTTCAGTTAATGGTAAATGGACAGCATTTATATAACGCTTTTCCATCTGCATCAGACACTCAAAGTGCTTTACAGTAATGTCTCACATTCACCCCGATGTTAGGGTGCTTCCATACAAGGCGCTCACTACACACCGGGAGCAACTAGGGGATTAAGGACCTTGCCCAAGGGCCCTTAGTGATTTTTCCGGTGAGGCTGGGATTTGAACCAAGGATTCTCTGGTCTCAAGCCCATCACTTAATCACTATACCAGGGATCACCAACCCTGTTCCTGGAGGGAACCTGCCCTGCATGTTTTCTAACTCTCCCTGATCCACTCCCAGACAGTTAACTCTATAAGGTGTGCTCAGCCAAGAGATGGAAATGGGCACTTTTAAAAAACCAGGTGTGACTTGAGTAGGTAAATGTGGAAAACATGCAGGGTAGGTCCCCTCCAGGAACAGGGTTGGTCACCCCTGCACTAGACCATCACCTCCCCTTAAAAAAAACTATGCAAGTTATTGGTTGAAATAAAAGGATTAATAAATGAAATAGTTTTGACTGTGTTGAATGTTTCGTCTCCAAAGTAAAGGTCAAACAAGGTCGACGTCCATTGGATTCTATGACTTTTGACATATGTTACCCTGTTATATGATAACTAAGCATAACAGATGGTGCAAACTATTCCTTTTAAGAACCCCATTAACCCAAACAATAATTTCCATAATTTTTTGTAGTTTCATCACCTTAAGTGGTACAGAAAACCTGCTTGGCCCATAGACTATATGTGCAGTTATAACCTACGTTGTGTCCTCTCATTCCGGGTTTGAACTCACAGTGTCCAGGATGGGAGGCAGGCACTCTAACCAGAAGGCTAAAAGTCCTGGCCTCTAGCATCTGTCGCTAAGCTGTCATTTGGCGTTGGGAAGTGAGGTTTACAAACTATATATGCCCAGCACCTCCTGCTGGCCTCTGTTACACTATGACTATAACAGAAAATAAAGACAGACAGGCCTATAAAGTTGCTTGAACCCTTGTTGCTAAGGTGGCTGTTGCTTGTACTGTAGTTGTGGATTAGGGCCGCACAATATAGGAAAAAATTGATACTGCAATTATATAGCAATGCCTGAAATGCTGTAGTACATATGCCAGGCCTGTATGTGGCACTGTAAAGGGCCTTTCACACTGCAAGCATTGGACGTGTCAGTTAACGCCTCCCAATGAGTCAGATGTAGGGGGGCTGAGATTTCTACATCACACTCTGGCTTTTTCCACAGCTCAAAAAAGCTGAGTGATCGCCATCTTGGATTTGCATCTGTAGAACCCTCCAAAAATGTAAAAAAACCAGCAGTAGAACGAGTCTCACATCATCCTGCTGGGAGAAGCTTTTTTCAGCTACTTTTCGGAGTGACGCTGAGCCCAAGGGAGGACTGACGACTTGGTGGTATCAATCGAACTGCGACAGCGTGCAGAGCCACCTGGAGAAGACGGAGTTCAGGCCTTATTCTGGGGCAAAGCAAGACACACAATCCGAAATTCCTCACTTTTGGATATATACAAATACCCAGTTTGACCAATGGAGCTTAGTTCTGCAAATTTGTTTGAGGTGAGAATAATTTAAAAATAAAACGTGATGTTACTGCACTGCTGGAGGTTTGATGCTCGGCTGTTGTTAGCTTATCTTTTTAGCTGCAGAATCACAGTTGAGCTGAGTGAACATTTTAATTTGTAAATGGTTTAGTCTATTTTGCTTTTTTTAACTAAATAAAGCTACAGCTTTTTTGTTACTTCTGAGACCACAAAAAGCTCAACTTTAAGTAACTTAGATTTCTTTCTGGGAGGTTTTCCTGCCCCCCCCCCCCCCTTTTTTTTCCATTTTTTGTTTTTTTAACAACTGTTTAGTGTTTCTTTATATTTTTCTTTATAAAGTGTTTTATATTTTGAGAATATTTTTTTGTCCCACAATCAGGAACATTTGCTGTGCAGACAGCCTAAATACAGATGCACTTCAAAAACTTCTAGTGATGAGCTGAACACTATGAAGTCCAGTCGTAAGAAAACATCTCTGCTCTTCAAAATGTGAGAAAAATGTCTTCAAAATATCCACCAGAGGTCAAAGCTGCAGAAGAGACCTTCATCTGGTTAAATATCCGAGAGTCCAGCAAACCAGCACCTGCTTCTATGCTTCTAAATAAAACAAAGGCTCTTTAAACTGCAACTATTTTTTTATTTTTAAAAAGCTGTTTCATTGTATATTTTAACATTAAATGAATGGATCATTAAACATCATGAAGTCAAATTTCAGTCAGAAGTCATTTGCACAGGTAGAAGCCCTGCCCCTCATAAACATTCATTATTTATATACTATTTACATTTACTATTACAAGTGTTCTAATGTAAGAAACTTTTTTTATTACAATAATCAGAAATTCATTTCAAGGTAAAACACAAAACATTTGCAACAATTTACTTCAGAAAACTGCTGTGTATAAATGAGCAGTTCTGTGACATGTTTCTGCACTGTAGGCTTCTGTGTTTTGGCCTGATGCCTCGTTTCTATTGGACAGCGTGAAGCTACGTCACAGCGCACAATGGCGAAAGTTGGATTGAGTTGAACGACAAGCAGCAACACATGCGCCTGGGAAAGCATCGCTTTAGCTCGGCTTTTGACGCAACGCTTCACTTTGCATCAAAACCGCAAGGATTTCATTGAAAATAATGCTTTTTGGAGCAATCTGCGATGTGTCTAACAGCCTCAAAGCTTGCAGTGTGAAAGGCTCTTAATACTTCCACAAAAAACAGAGAAGGGACAGGAGCATACACATAACTGGTGTCAGAAGCTAATCAATATAGCAGTGTAAGGCTAGAACATTTCAAAGCGGCAAACTGAGTAAATAAAGTCTTTTAATCTGCTGTTTCATCCTTTCAGCCAAATTCATCATCACAGCCAATGCAAAACTGTTATCCACAGAAGATGCCGTTTGGGAATACTTTAATTCCTTATCATGGAAATTGCTTGTGAATTAACATCTTTTTAAACGAAGTCCCTTGAGGTTAGAATACGGTGTGCCAGGTGCATTTCTCAGTACTGAGCTGAAGAAAGCCGCTGCTTTGTTCTGCCAACAAGAAGAAAAATAATATATTTTAAAAGCTGAAAGTTTTTTCTGGAATCATTTTATGAGTAAAACAGCATTCCATTTACTCACAATCAGTGTTCACCACAGCCATCCATTGTCTCTTTAGGTTTCTCCTCACGATGAAAATAAATGCTATTAATGATCCATGATCCATCAAGACAAAAAAAAAGTATGTTAAATTACACTGTTAACAACATGTCATTATGAGCAGCTGAGGTTACAGAGGCAGGGCTGTGACATCATCATTTCAGAAAGACACGGAGACAAGGATCCGGCATTTTCACAACCACAATGGAAATAAGTGTTTTCACTGTTTAAACTAACATGAACCACAATAACAACATTTAAAACCCCCAAACCCTGAACTCTCATGGTGCATTGCAGCACAACGTCCATTGTTCACTGTTGTTAGCTAATATTGCCAATTTCTCCAAAAATATTAGTCCTATCAACTTTCTCTTTTCACAGTGTTCATTCGTTGACCCAAAATAAATAAGCATAACAAATGGCAAATGCCAGCTCTCCCCAGTTTGTCCGTGATTGAAGCCAAACACATGCATGCATACACGCACACAGAGCAAAAATGTTTGTATAATGAGATAGAATAGCGTGTGAGTCCAGAATGGTTTTAGAACCTTAGACCTCAAGTTTTCAGATTAATTCAACCCTTACAGTTCCTGCTAATTACATAATTTTTTAATGTTAATTTGCTGTCTTAATGTTTGTTCTTATCATATACACAGTGTTATTATTATTATTAATATGTATATGTCACAGACATGAACGAGTGAAGCTCTTCAGCATCTCATCATGTCATTTAGGTCCTTCAGACTTTTTTTGAACAAATGCTTCAGGGGAGCATTAGCATGGCTAAAACCTTTCAGCTTCTGGGGGGCACTCCGCCTCCCCAGACACCCCACATTTTTAAGCATTTTTCTTTTTACCTTTCAGCTTCTCGGGAAGGGGGGCAGCTTCGCCCACCCAGACTCCCGCATTTTTAAGCATTTTTATTTTTTTGCCTTTCAGCTTCTGGGGGGGGGGGGCTCTACACCCCAGACTCTCCCTAATTACAGCCCTCTTAACCCCCTGCTACTTTAAGCATTTTTTATGTAGATGTGAATTAATATGCAAACTTTTCAGATAGTTGACAGTAGGGCTGTACAATATGGCCAACTTATCATATTGCAATATTGTCATATCAGTATGATATATGACTATGATTTCACACAAAGTGCAGCAACAGTGAAAATGAAACAATTTTTAACAAAACAGTAATAATACCCAGTGGTGGGCACAGTTCCGCTAAGTGCTAATTATTGAAGCTAACATTTTTGTGAGCGGATTAATGTTTCAGATAACTTTAAAAACCTTCAGAGGACCAATTATAACTGAAACGTGTGGTGGGTTTTACAAATAAATCTGTATTTGTAAATATGTAATTTTTTCATTTGTAAAAAAAAAGGCAATTTGAAAACTGAAAATTCTGTTTAAGTGATTCATCACTTTTATTTCATGGCAGTATGAACAGCATTTGCCACCACACATTTGCTATAAGTGCTGAATCCACATGAACAAAAAGTGATGGACTTAAACAGAATTTTCAGTTTTCAAATTGCCTTTTTTTACAAATGAAAAAACAACATATTTACAAATACAGATTTATTTGTAAAACCCACCACATGGTTCATTAACTACGTTATACCGACCAGCCAACCAATGACATCAGGAAACTAATGTACCCATAATGCAATGCGGCATGTGTGTCTAAACGCTAAAACCTTCAAAATTAGTGCATTACTTTAAAACTAAAACATGTAGGGGTGGTGGCCAAGTGGTTAATGCGCTTGGTTTCAGTGCAGAAGGTTCCAGGTTCAAATCCCACCCCTGCCACATTTCTCCATGTAATGTGGAGTTGCGTCAGGAAGGGCATCCAGCATAAAACCTGTGCCAATTCAACATGCAGATCCACCTTGGATTTTCTGTGGGACCCCGAGTGCAAACAAGGGAGCAGCCGAAGGGAATTACCTTACTATAAAACTAAAACATATAGCTGATATTTTCACTTTGTAAAATGACAAACATGATGTTAATTTCAATAACTTGTCCGGAATTAGTTTGTTTAAAATTATAGCCATAAGTCAAAACTGTCTGCCTGTGCAAGACTCCAGTGATATGTCAGCAGGTCTGTATGGTGTGAAGATAAATGATCTTTTTTCCCTGCCTCTTCCTTTCTCTTTGGTAGTCATCTCTCTTCTGCTTGCATAGGATGGCTGTCTGTCTGCTACAAAACATGTAAGAGACAAGCATTAAAATCTTTCATTTCAGACTTTACAAATGTTTTTAACTGTTAAGCTTTATTCACTATGCCAGCAAAAATATGTTAGCAGAACTAAATTTATTAGAAGCTAATTGGTCCGCTGATGGTTTTCAAAGTTATCTGGAAAGCTAATCCGCTAATGAAAACAGTAGTGCCCACCACTGGAAATATGCATCATTTATTTCAGTCCACACCAAAGAAAATATGAGAGGCATCCTGAAGGACCTGACACCTGCCTTCAGTTTCTATCAAGCTACCAAAACTGTGGAAAAATCACCAGCAAGCTCAACAGGTTTGTATGATATTACATGATTTAAATTGACATGACAGTTTTGTAGTTTCGGAACTGTGCACATTGCTAGTTCTTGCATCATAAAGACGTCCAGGATATCTGGGATCATCCGTGAGGTCTCACAGGCGGCATTCTACCAGACGGCAGCTGACAGGATGATGCAGCTGACCACCAGCTGACTCTTGGATGCTGAGTCGAGCAGTTCTCAGTCTGGCAACGTGGACAGCTGTGTTTGAGAACTGATTGAGTTAATTTTGAAAAATCAATATAAACACAGAAAGGTGAATATATCAATAATACACAGATGAGATGACACAATAAAACAAACGCTTATTTCCATTGTGGTCCACGTGACCTGACAACACGGAGGAGCTCAATTAAGCATGTACAGATTGCAAAGGCATTATAATCTCATCAATTAATGTATGTAGCAATAAGTGTGTAGTTTATATATATTTTATATATATTTTATATATATATATATATATATATATATATATATACAATTTACACTGGGATATCAATAAAATAAGTACAAATTGAAAAATTGAACAGAAAACAATAAGATCTCAATAAATTAAAATAAATAACTGTGTCCCTGTACACAACAACTTTAGCACCACGTTTTGGACATCAAAATAATGGACTAGAAGACAAGCTCATCTTTTGGACCAGAAATCACATTAAAAAATAAATAAAAAGGTGGTGTGATCCTCTTCCCTTAGCTGACTGAATAAACTTAACTTTTTTAAAACTTGCTTTGCTGCTAATTGGCTGCAAGATCTATATTTTATGTAAGATATATTTTATCTGAATAATTCCTGACATGTGAGTTATATCCTGATCTTTCAACCTAACCGGTTGTTTGCAAACCTTTGCAGCAATAACAGTGCGGCACCAACAAAGCATTTTTATTTTGAGAGCAGCATGAGGCTCGGTAAATTATTCAGATTAATTGATCAAAACCTTTAACCTTATTTTGTGATGTTTGATATTGTTGATTCCCTGCAGAATATTGGAGTTTATAATACCTGAGAATGAAGCACTGGCTGCAGAGCAAAAAACCGGAAGTGAAGAACTCAAACTCCTCTCGCGCATGCGCGGCACAACCTCAGCCCCCGAGATCAGAAGTTGGCGTTCCATCTCTCTACTTCTGTGCTTTCAGTGTGTGATTATGCTTGTGTACTAACGATGGACATCATCTTAGAACCGAGTGATAGCATCTGATTGTCTCTTTCCAGCTGCTGTGCTCCACTGTGCAGAAGGCCCTGTTTGAGGAGGAGGAGAGGGTGAGGACTCTTTCCCAAAAGGTGCGCACTTTGGAGAAAGCCAATGGCCACCTGAGGGACAAGGTGAAAACCATGAAGCGTCTTCTACGCCAAGCCCAGCGCGGAATGACGAAGGAGCAGCAAACCCTCAGTTTCAAACAGCTGTACGAGCCGGAAACACGACACACCCACCCGGATCAGGACACCACGCAGGACGGGAAGAATCCTTCACTTAAAAAGGTCCTTTCAGCAAAACGTAAAGACGAGACAGAGGGGCTCAGTTAAAAAAACAAAAAAAACAAGAATGTAGCTTCATTGCATGTCAGACATGTCCCCCTTTTTGTGGTGTTTTGTAAGGATTACTTTGAGAGGTGTGACTAATATTTAACCCAGCATTAAAATTACTTCTGAAGTGGAATTTCAACAAATCTCACGTTACACAAACAAGCTGGGTCGTTTCCCTTGCTGACTGAAAACATACAGTTGTGCTCAAAAGTTACAGTACATAGCCCTTTTTTGGCCATTTTTTAGAGAATATGAATGATAACTCAAAACTTTTTTTCACTCACGGTTCGTGGTTGGGTGAAACCATTTATTGTCAAACAACTGTGTTTAAACTACCCAGTGACCCTGATCAAAAGTTTACATACCCCTTTTCTTAGGGCCCCTTCATACATAATATGACTGAAGCCGACGAGCGCACGGAGGAGCAATTGCATGCCATTTGTGAAAAATCAGAGCTGCCTCAAACGCCTCATACACCTGTCACTACAACCATTCGTGCACACAAGTGGCCGAAAGACAGTGAATGCCCTACGTGTGCTCATTTGATCCCCCTCTCAGCAGGTGCTGGCCAAATTCCAGATGTTACACACGAACATCTAACACTGCTCACTGCACACTTAGAAAAGGCAGGGCTATTTGCGCACCTGGTAGGATAGTAGACAGCAGGCGATCACATTTGACCTGTCTGTGAAAAGTGTCAAAGTGCAACACGAGTGTGGTGTCACTTAGCAACACACATGGGTTTAACTGTGCCGACCCCCCCCCCCACACACACAAATGGCTTGTGGAACGTGTCGTCAAACACATAATAATAAATACATGAAATTAAAATCACAGAACAAAGCAACAGAGAGTGAGCCTTTTTTTCTATGACCTGCCGAGGTCCGCTGACAGAGGTGGGCGTGTCTCCCTGCGACGTGCAGCTAGTCAGATATCTGTGCTCGCAAGTCGTAGCTCGGAAACACCTGTACTGGCTTGTAGGATATTAAGTCACATAACTACAGTGTGAAGCGCGGATGTCGCATGTGGTCCTCACGTGGAAATAAATTAAAACACATATTGCTTCAGCTGACCGCTGCATCAACGCACCACAACGCTGATGAATATTGTGCCATGCAGGAAATCACCCCACGGGACGTGTGTCACTGTGGGATTTTCCCGCATTGTATTAATTAAAACACAGATCACATTTGCGGTGAATCACTGCGTGCTGGACACGCCATGCCGGCTGCATGTGTTCACAACGCGAGAGCTGGTGTCGCAGACTGAATGGTTCCCCCCTAAAAGTCGGTCCACCCTGCCTTCACTGCACATTCGTCATCAGCCGTGGTGCACGGATTATCACCTTGTTTCTGCTTTAAACTGCACTGCAGTCATCATCTGTCTCAGCAACAGATATCTGAAGCTTTTGTACAACAGTCATTTCCACATAAATTCAGCATTATTTCATCATAAAAGGCAGATGAAGCGATCAGAGCGCCATGGCTAAACGAGCTGCCAGCTGATGCATTCACTGCGCGTCGGTCATTTCAAAGCATCATGGAATTTCACAGATTTTCTACTTAAAACAGCCTCGTTTCATCTTAAATCTGACTTTAAAATGATTTAAGAGGTTTTACCTTTATCATCTGATGGTTAATAATCCCATTAATCCATTTGATTGCTTTGAGTGAAGAGACTCCGTCTCAGACGTGCTGCTGTGGTCCAAAATGACGCATGCGCAGTGATGCAAGGTGGACCAATTTTTAGGGGCGGACTGTTCGGTCTGTGACAACGGCTCTTCATGACACAGGAGCTGGCCGGCTCGAGCGCATCAGGTAATTCATGTAGAACATGAAAGAGAGAACAGTAATCCATGTCATTTCATTACTTCCTGGTGTACGTCTCGGCGGAGGCTAAATCCGCTCTTTAACAGGAATTAAGTATTATAAATTGTGGTGTTTTATTCATTTTTCCCTCTGCTGCTGTGTGTGCGACTTTCCACGTGCTCGCACTGTGTTCATGTGCACGAACCGTGCGTTCCTCCCGACAGCAAGTGGAATGTTTCATGGTTCCCCATTTTGTTTTTGGTTCACAGATTTTTTTCCGGTTTCTGCGTCTTTCGTGTTATGTGTGAAGGGGCCCTTAATACTGTGTGTTGCCCCTTTAACATCAACGACAGCTTGGAGTCTTTTGTGGTGGTTGTGGACGAGCCTTTCTGATGGCAAAACTGCCACTGAATATGTCTTGGACTTTATTTACATTAATTACAAAGAAATACAAACAGTATGGCACTTTATGGTAAATCTGCATGGAGTAGACAGTTCTCAAAAACTGAGTGACTGTGCAAGAAGGAGAGAAGTGAGGAAAGACACCAAGACACCCAGCCAACCCAGAAGAAGTTATAGGCTTACGTGGCTGTGATTGGAGAAATTGTGCACAGTTCAGATTTTGCATTTTGCTTCACCACTCTTAGCTTCATAGTGGAGTAGAGCAGAGAAGGATTTTCTTTCACTGAAACAGATCAAATCCAGGCTTGCATCTCAGTTTTGCCTTCTGGTAATTTGTAGCTAAACTTTCAGGTCGTCTTTTTTAGAAAATCCTCCTCTAAACCACTTCATCATGAAGTTGGATAACCAATGATACAAAATTCAAAGTTTGCACTGTGCATTATTTTTCCAATCACAGCCACATAAACCTGAACTGTAGGAACGGGTGTATATTAACAAATCAAAGGCAGTTGGTCACAAAAAAAACATGCAACCTCTTGGGTTCATCCGGTCTGCAATGAAATAGAAGTCAAAGTAAATCTAAGAATTACTGCCCATAACCCCCCCACCCCAAATCCAAATTCTCCATACATCCCAACCTTTTCTGATTTTGGGTTGTACATTATATAAGCTATTTTGTTGCACCTTTCTGGTAGTAAATTTTCTTTATGTTGTGCAGCCTTACGATTATGTTTCAGCAGTGGGGTGGAGAGACAGTAGTTCAGTTCAGTGATGGGCTGCACTGGGGAAGAAGCTGGTTTTCATTCTGGGGGTCTTGGACTTTAAGACCCTATAAAAGTTTCCAGAGGGAAGCAGAGAGAAGAGATCGTGTCCACAGTGAGTTGCATCCTTCACTGGTTCTCAGACAGTGCTTTCTGAAGATGTCCTCTGGTGTGCGCAGGGGACATCTTATTTTCTGGGCTGAGTGGATGACTGACAACGACTTGTTGGCATTTCGTGCTGAGACTCACTACGTCAGTATGTTTTCTACAGAGCAATGGTAGAAGGCCAAAACGCTCCATGGCCAAGTTGGTTTTCCTGAGAGCTCTCAGGAGGTAGAGCTGCTGTTGAGCTTTTTTGACCAGAGCAGTAGTGGTTATTATTCATGTGAGGTCCTCTGTGATGCAGATTACTAGAAAGATGGAAATCCTACTTCTTCTATTTTAATGTGTCAAGGCAGGAGGTTAGTGTGGTGTCTCTTGAAATCTATCACCAGGGTTTTTTGTTTGTGTGTTTGTTTGTTTAATGATTAGTTACAGGTTTTTCTCTGTGTATCACTGTGTTAACTTGCAGACTTTGTTCCTGTAGGCTTTTGGCACTACTTGAGATCATGCTCACCACTGTTGTGTTGTCTGCAAATTTAAGGATTTTGTTTGAGGGTTTTGTTGAGATGCAGTCACAGGAAATAGAGAAGGGGACTCTGCATGCAGTCTTATGGTGTGCTGGTGCTGAGAGTCAGGCTTGGGGAGAGGTGGGGGCCAAATTGTTAAGGAAATCCTTGATCCCCTTGCACAGAAAGTTGCTGAGACCCAAGTCAAAGAGTTTGGTGATCATCTTTCTCGTGACAATGCTGGTGAATGCAGAGCTGTAATCTGTAGAAGGCATTCTGATGTATTTATGGGTGTACTCTGTAATCCAGTTTGTCCTTGTTTCTGTGGCAAGTTGAAACGCTGTCATTTTTGACCGCAGCGTGTGTGACCTGGTGAAATTTTCCTTTGTTCTCTCATGTTTGGGGTTCTTCCAGTTTTTGACAACAAATCCACAAGCCAGTTGCATGTGCACCACTCACTGATTCACTGCCTGACTCTGGTCCCAAATCTGTAATTTCTCAAACGAAGAGTAAGTAAGCATAATGAAATGCAAATGTGTTGGTGCAGTTGTGTTTTCAGGACATGATGAGATTAAGAGAACACTAACTGGTTACATGCTTTCACATGATGCTGTTTTCACACAGATGTCTCAAAGGACGGGATGTTCAAAGCACAAAGTCACAGCGGAACAATCGTTCTCCGAAGTTGGGGATTCAAAACCTTTTGTACCTTTAGTCCATGATCCCATAACCAGTTTTGTAATCAGTACCACCTGAGATGACAATAAACAACACCTACAACCCAGGCTCAGAATACTATGGCCTAGACAAAAATGTATGATAACCTTCCCAGAGTGTCAGTTATCAGCAGGTAGGGGTCAGTGATGGTTTACATCCATCCATTTTCTGTACCCGCTTACTCCAATTAATGGCTCAGTCACACGGCACACGATGATTCCTGAACGAACGGAAAAAGTAAAAAAAAAGTCACAATTTGTTGAGAAAAGGTGGACGAAAGAGCTTTATCACCGAACAGCCTGCGAAGCAAGAGCACAAAAGGGACGGAAGAGGAATTTAACAAAACTGAAGCTAACGATCTCAACGCTTTAAATGAAATGCGCCTGGAGCCACAGCTGGAGCAGTGTGTGTCTGCATCTCTGAGTTCCGGGACTCAGCGCTGGGATGCAGCTCATAGTGCCTGAGTCCTGGAGAAACTGCAAACAGAAGCTGTGGAGATCTGTGTGCACGTCGGTGGACCACTTGCTCTGGTTCCTCGTCCAGAACAAAAGAGGGATCATCTCCATCATCAGAATCCTCACTGTCTGACGACATGCTGCGCGCTACATCTTGCTCCAATAAAAAAAAAAAAAACCTGGTGAGCCATGGTCACTGCTGTATTACTGTATTACGTTACTAAGCCATATATATTGATTTATAACAGAAAACTGTCAAAACAGGGAATAAATATAAGTGTAAAGATGACTGAATATATCAGAGCAGTAAACTGATCAGTCCGTGTGAATGCGCATTGACTCACATTTGCGGTTATTCCAACCAGCTGCAGCTGATCCACAAAATGAATTCTGCCTTCCAGAACAGCTCTTTATACGAGGTCTGTTAGAGAAGTATCAGACCTTTTTATTTTTTGCAAAAACCTGATGGATTTGAATCACGTGTGCTTGCATGAGCCAACCTTGAACCTAGTGTGAACTTTTTCACGCCTGTCGATTGCGTCGTTTCCTGGTAAGCAGCCATTGTGTGGGACATGTGCTGTGAGCTCGGCGGATTTTCATTTCAAGGAAAATGACGGAACGACTGGAGCAGCGTCGCATCAAATTTTGCCAGAAACTGTGCGACAGCCAGGTGGAAACCATTCGGATGATTCAGATGGCTTTCAGTGACAATGCTATGGGCATCACACAGATTAAGGAGCGGTACAACCGGTTTAAAGACGGCCGCACAACGGTGGAGAGTGAGCCACGCTCCGGTCGGCCATCAACATGCTGAAATGACCAGATCATTCCAAAGTGAACGCTGTGGTGATGTGGGACCGTCGTGTGACTATCCGAGAAATTGCGGAAGAGGTGGACATCAGCACTTTTTCAGCACATTTCACTGTGACAGAAGATTTTGCCATGAAAAGAGTTGCAGCAAAATTCATGCCGATGGCTTTGGCACGAAGCTGATGGCGTAGCAAAAGCGCCTCCGTGTTGAAGTCTCACAGGACATGCTGTGACATGCCCACCTCTTCCACAATTTCTCGGATAGTCACATGACTGAAAAGCCACCAAAAGCCGTTTGAATCATCCGAATGGTTTCCACCTGGCTGTCGCCCAGTTTCTGGCAAAATTTGATGCGGCACTGCTCCAGTCGTTCCGTCTTTTCCTTGAAATGAAAATCCGCCAAGCGCACAGCACACGTCCCACACAAAGGCTGCTTACCAGCAAATGATGCAGTCGACAGGTGTGAAAAAGTTCACGCATGCGCATGAAGGTTCAAAGTTTGCTCATGCAAGCACACGTGATTCAAATCCATCAGGTTTTTGCAAAAAATAAAAATGTCCGATACTTTTCTAACAGACCTCGTATAATCTTTTGAATTATCTACCTGTTGCCACATGTACAGAAGGGCTGGACTGTCATTCCTACACTCATATTGTTATATTTAATAAAAAATAATAAGCGCACGCAGCAGCTGCTGCTCTCGCTTAAATGTACCCACACAAAAGATTAATTCTTCCCCATATAAGGTGCCTGAGCACAGTGAACCTGACTCCCCACCCAGTTAAAAAAAAATCCAAGCAAACAGGCTGCGTTTGCCCTGTAATTTCCGACGGTACATGAATGCAGCAGCAGCCTCAGCGCTCACAAACCGGATCCGGCACTGTGTGAAAACATTCAGCTGCTTGAACAAAGTCAAATTAAACAAAAATGTTACAAAAATGAAACAAACGATTAAAAAACGTCAAGAACAACAGCAAAACAAAACAGATGAATTGAGGTTTTCGTTGCCCTTCGTTCAAATTTTTCAACAGTTTAAAAATCCTGACGAAGCGGCAGCTGCAGGAACGAAGCTGCGCGAAGGTTAAACGATGCCAACGAAAGTCAACGAAAGCCCAGATTTCTTGTTTCATTGCCCTTCGTTAAGTGCCGTGTGACTGGGCCATAAGGGCCACAGAGGGGCTGGAGCCTATCCCAGCAGTCACGGGGCATGAGGCGGGGTGCACCCTGGGCAGGACGCCAGTCTGTCACAGGGCCACATATAGACAGACAAACACATTCACACCTGCATGCTGTCAATTTAAAGTTTCCAGTCCACCTAACCTGCATATTAGGGGAGGTGATGGTCTAGTGGTTAAAGTGTTGGGTTTGAGACCCGAGGATCCTTGATTCAAATCCCAGCCTGACCGGAAAGTCACTAAGGGCCCTTGGACAAGGTCCTTAATCCCCTAGTTGCTCCCGGTGTGTAGTGGGCACCTTGCATGGCAGCAGCCTCGCATTGGGGTGAATGTGAGGCATTAAAGTGCTTTGAACGTCTGATGTAGATGGAAAAGTGCTATATAAATGCAGACCATCTCCCATTTATGTCTTTGCTCAGTTGCTCAGATTTTGTTAAAAAGTGATGCAAGTTATTGATTGCATGAGAATTAAAGAAATTTCAAAAATGTTTTGAATTGGTAGTCTCCATAGCAACAGGCGGATATTCAACATCCATTAGATTCTGACATGTAACATGTTACCATGCAATGTGATAACTAAGCATAACAGATTGCACTTACCTATTCCCTTTCACAATCTTATTCGCTCATTCAATACTGTGCATCATTTTAACTCAAATTAGAGTGATTTAAATTTTTTTTACCCCGTACAAACGTATTTTTAACCTCATAACTCCATAGCTTTCAGTCATATTTGTCCAAACTGTACCCTTTTGGAATCCTTATGATCAAACAAATAATATGATGTACATTTCAACATGACTGGAGCATTTTGGCATATGTGCAATCCTTTATTGACACCTAGCTATAGCTGCCACACTGGGAAGCTTGTGTCAGGGCTGTGAAAACTCCGCGGATCTGCGGAATTCCGCGGATTTCATCATGGGGAGGGGTGCGGGAGTGTCAGTGTTGTACAGACGGTTGCCCAGTTCCGGATCACCTTTTTTAAAGTCCCGCTATACGGAGCCATAATGCAACTGAATGGCCTTTAATTGTGTATTGTTGTATTGGGTATCTGGATGTTATTTAGCTGAAAAAGTCTGGGTGGAGTAGCGCTTCTACTTAAAGTGTGAAGCCGCATTATGTGTGGTGCAAACATTTGCCAGAAATGGATCACTTTTGCCGGTTCCGGATCACGACATTCTGTGTCACTTTGGGGACATTCCTGGCATCTGGCTGGAGCCCTTTTAATGCAGAATGATACACACTGTGCCCGAGAATGTGTTTTGAACACAAAATGATAGAAATAATACTTATTAAATGAGAATTTACTTAGTTTCGAAAGGCGCCGTTATACGTTTTTACGAGCAAAAAATGAAGTGTGGAGGTGAGATTTCTCCCGAATTAAAAAGTAAAAGCCCCCACATTCATGCCCATTTGTAATTTTGAGATGACCCCCAAAGTACACATGACTCACAAGTACTGACACGAGCCTGCTGCTTCAGTGATCCGCAACCGGCAAATTTTCGCGTCGGAGATAAATGTGCACAGCAATTAAACAGCAAGACATAACACACTGACATTTTCTACCCAAGTAAGTAAGCATTTTCCCACTCTAGAACCAAAAACACCGAATGTCTAACTCACCTTTGCTACGTTTTAGAGATCGTTACTTTAAAACTTGCAGGCATGAGTGAGTGAGAAAACGTGCACACACCGCAGACACCGGGATGTTTTGATTCCTCTGTTGGTCACAAAGATGGCTGGATCCGGTCGAGCTTGTGGTCGTTTGTAGACAAAACATCAATCTTTCCATTGGTACCAAGTATTAGCTTATTTGTGCTGATTATGAGAAATGGCAGCACAAAAACGACAGCAGTGATCTGGAACTGGCAATGATCCGGAACTGGGCAAGTGACTGTACTCTTTAATTGTGATTGTTACTGAGTTTTTAAAATGCTTATCGTCTTTTTTTACGACATCATGCAAGTTTTATAAGTCCGCGGACACTGATCTGTGTGTTACAGATACAAATCAGTTTCCTCGGATCCGCGGAGTTTCGAGGAAAATAAATGCCACTCAGAGCCTGGCTGTTACAACAGTTGTTGTAAAGCAGGACTGGTTGGTTGCTGCGGTGACGCTGTGTGGCTCCTGTGCGAAGCTAGCTAAACGTAGCATGTGGACATCGCAAACTTTTATAACTTTCAAGTTTTTAAAAGAAGAATTTTGCAGCATGTCTGTGTCACAGAGCGACATCAGACAGAGCGAAGATGGTGAGAAAGACGGTTTGAAAAAGTGTGATAAGGACAAGAATCCGTGGAATGGTTGCTGGCTTCATCAACACACCTGAAAGATAAATGGGAAAAGCGAACTGGTAAGAATTTTTTTCTCTCTCTGGAAAATAAACATTGTGCTGTTCAAACAGAATTTCAGAAAAGATTATGTGCCTTTTTTTTGTTAATTAATCTAGACTTTCTTTCATTGAAAAAAGACATTGTGGCTTTGAATGAATTTAGGCTACATGAATTTACACAACAATGTAAATTAGTTTTTATTAATGTAGACTTTTTTCATGGGAAAAAAAGACTGGCTTTGAGTGGATTTACAAGAATTTACACAAGAATGTGTGGCTTTTTATTATTAGGTATGTTATTGATATTTTACCCTGATTTGTTTTTTTTTTTTTAATATTCTACAATCTTTAGCTGTGGTTTTAGACATGGTTTAACAGTCTTTTCAGTCTTCATGAATTTCTTGTAGTTTAATTGTTCTGAGTTAATGTATAATTTGGTTTACAATTAAAAGGAAAATCATTCCAGGTCCTACTTCCACGTCATATTCTGTTATTTCAACATGATCATTAACGGTTCAAATGAAAGGTTGAATCTAGGATCATTTAAATATGCACTAATTTTGAGATTTGTTCTTCCAGGAGATGTAGTAGATGAAAATTTAATTTGGTTTCTGGGGCCTGGGGGGGACCCCTGCGAATTTTCCTCGGTTTTCACAATTTTCATTTCACAGCCCTGTTGTGTACACCCTGCTATACTGAGGCTGGATTATATGTGTCGTTTTGTCATTTTACTTAATACCAAAAACTTGATTGGCTCATGGACTGCTTTAGTTACTTTTTTTTTAATAATCCCAGCCTTTCTTATAATTAGAAATTGTACTGAACTAAAGTGCTGTTTTTGTTATGTTTGTTTTTACATTTTTGAAAATGGTGCTGAGCACCTATAAGTCCAACCAGTGAGCCTGGTGTGCTCCAGGATTGGCTTTTTATCCTGTCAAAACTGCACTGTTGCTGTTGTCATTTATGTATTTACTTAATGTTTTACTTTTTCTAAATACATATCTTGTTTACGTTGGAAATTAATCAGTTGTAAAAGTTATTGTATTTTTTCTTCTATAAATACAAATTTCATGACTTTTTTTTATTCCATTTAGCTGAACTGACTAGAAAAGGAAAGAAAATAAAGAAAATCAATATTGCATTCAACTCTCATTTCTGATCTACAATACCTACGACCTTCTAATATACTGCTTCTATTGCTGACATTCTTTGCCTACATTTGATTAAGAACAGTAAATAATAAAACTCCTTTACTCAGGTCAGTAACCTGGTGCAGAGAGCAGAGTCTGGTAGTGTATTGTGGCGTACCATGGCCTCATGTTTGGAAGGGCTGATTCTCATTGTAGTCACTTCAAACTTGGCTGCAAAGCATCCCAATGTGCACTCGCGGTCACATTATGAAGAAGTAATCCAAGCTACATCATCTGCAAAAAAAAACACTGAAATCAGCACAAAAGAACATTCTTTGACCCTCGATTGCAGTTTACAATTCTGCAGATGAAACTGAATCAGTTAATCCTTTGTGATCGATGGGGTTTTAAGCATTTTACAAATAAATGTTTTCCTAAAGTAAAGGCTAATTATTCTGGAACATATGATAAAGTAGCCATGTACTTTGTACCGACTGATAGAAAATCTTTTAGGTTGATCAGTGATGACAAAATCACAAAAACATGTATTAGGAAAACAGAAGCTTTTATTTGAAGTTATACATTTTTCAATCGTTATTTCAGGGACACAGTGAGTCAAATCTGTGGACTAACGTTGCTAAATATGTAAAACTAAATGCAGAAAGATTTGGGGTTATTGAACATACTGAAATTTTTAATAGAATTTTGCAACGTTGTTGTGTATGCACACATATACAGTATGTGTGTAACCAAGTGACATATCTTTGAGGATTTGAACACCAGACTTCTCACTCATGAACCCAATGCTCTGCCAGGTTAACCAAAGGGAAATCCTGAGTTGCCAACCTAATAGGAACAGATTTCAATTTGGATTTCACCTTGCTATACCACATGACATCATTCTGAGGTCACAGGTGCATTCAAGCATTAACGACGTTCACCTGTAACTTTGAATACATGGTCACCTGCCACATCCTGTCAACACTGCTACAGAGTGATACAGCTTTATGGTTTCTAGCGGAACTTCAACACCAGACTTTTTGTTCATGAGGCCAGTGTTCTACCCGGTCAGCCAAATGGTAACCCCCACGAGCCAAGCTAGTAGGAACATATTTCGATCCGGATGTCACCTTGCAACATATATGCATAACAGGATTCAGCTCCAGTTACTTGTTTGTCAGTGAATTAAACAATCTACCTTCACACCCAAGAAGTCAACCAACCATCTATCACAACCTAGCTGTGCAAGTACTCATTAAATCCAAGCACAAATATCAGTAGTCTTTCTTGGCAGCCAATGTTGATTTTCACAAAGCATTTAATTCCCAGTGTCCCAGTCTGCTCCCTGGGACATCGTGAAAATTCACAGTAACCCCAAGAGGACATCAATGCCAGTCTGTATCAAGGAACTGTGAGTGATAGAGGAGCGGGAGAAGAATATCTGTCTTTTTTCCAGTGCATACTACCATTAATCAGCGATGTGCTCTGACTCCTACATTGTTCAATGTTTGCATGGACTGGGTGTTTAGTACAGTTGTAGAAACCAGTAGCGTATTTGCTTTTGTTGGCAACTACCCCTGACTTTGCAGGCAATGCTGGAATTCTGGCAGAATCAGTGGATGCCCTGATTGCTCGACTTAAGAAGCTGAGTGAGGAGTATCCAACATTCTGGCTTTCAATGACATCCTGGACTTGGCCAACAGCAGTCTATATGCAGGCAGTGAAAGTGTCAAAGGTGTAGAGATATTTAATTATCTCAGCAGTGGCATTCATGCTTCTGGGTCCTCGACCTTTGAGAAGAGCTTATGGAGTCGTAAGGTTGCTAGACAGAAGTGCCTGGCAATTCAGATACATTTGCAGGAAAACAAAAGGTCCAAATCTTTAGACTCCTGGTGCTTCCTGTCTAACTGTATAGTTGTGAAACTTGCACGCTAACCAGTGACCTAAGGCAATGGCTCAGTGTCAATGGTACTGTGTTTCTTTGGAGAATCCTGGAATGACTTTGTGTCAAGGCAGTGTTGCATGGTCAGAGCTGTACTCTATCTAGCTAGCTAGCTAGTAGCTACACATAAATGTGGACATATGGCCTTCTGATACCCGTCAGCTTTCCTTGGCACTTCATCCAGGTCACCATCAGGCAGTCATCAGTTTACATTTAATCATTTTATCCAAGTGAATAAAATTTGCAACAATTGATTCAGTGGTAACTCTACAAAGTATTGATATTTGGCTCAGCATGTTCTGGAACCAAAAACACTTGGAAGCATTCTTGTGTCCAGCTATGGTGTTTGTTATAATTTATTGCCCCATTAGGGAAAATCACTTTCAACTCAGCTCTCATGAAAATAGGAACAATATGTCATGTGTCACTTGCAATGAGCAAGAGAGATCAAATAATGCAACTGTGACATTTGCCAAGTGTTTCTAGTACTATTTCACCACTTATTACACAAATCTTCAAGTGCTTGAGTACAAGTTGTTTCACACAGTGCCTGACATCTCCCACTGAGTGTTCGGTTTGCATTATTAACAGACACAGGCAAGCTTTTTTTTTTCTTTCTTACAACCTATTCATCCTGTTCTTCCGCAGTCTATTATCTACAGGAGGGTAGAATCATACTCAGAGTGAAAGGCATGCTGATCTGCTAATAACCTTTGACTTCCTCTGAACACAGATAGCTCATAAATAGCCCACGGAGATCTATATTCACTCTGTGGCGCTCTGGGGTTTGCCCGTCACAGTCAGTAACAAACCATGACTTGCAGTCAGCTCAGGCAGGATGCATAGGAGGAGAGCAGTGAGGGTCACTCGATTGTATTTCCTCTGGACCCCCCCCCCCCCCCAAGATTCTAAGAATATGAGACTCCAGAGGTTTTCATGCCACAGGGTTATTTGAAAGCAGACATCTTCATCCCTGTTCCTGGAGAGTGCCTGCCCTGCATGTTTTACAGCTTTCCCACCATCATCAACAGCTAATTAACCCAGCCAAGCATGACCTTTGAAACAACAGCATTAATTAATGAGGTGTGAGTAGAGCAGGTAGACATGGAAAACATTCAGGACATGTGGTCTTCATGAGCAGGCCTGGAGATCTCTGCATAAGCAACCATCTTGTTCTTCAGGGAAATCTCTGAGTAATGAAGGAGGGGCTTCTGGCGATCCCCAGCCCTCCCCAGTTCCTCACATCCTTGGCAATTCCAGAATAGGATAGAACCTAGAGTTTGGTTCAAGAAGTGATGATGAGGCCAACTATGTACGTTGGTTACCAGCCCATCTTTGCACTGTCTCTGGCATCTTCTGCAATGGAGAGGTAGCTTTCAATATGTCCAAACCAGTTCCTGCAGTCAAGAACTAGCAAGCTACAGTGTGCCCAATGCTCATCCATGTGGATGGGGAGTGAACATGGTGACAGCTAGATATTATTCTTTTAGCTGAAAGCCAAGCAGACACCGTGGATATATAGATCCAGCCACAAGGCACAAACTCCCCTCACAGGCCTTGCCGCAGGAAGAGGCTCCAATCCCCATATTCTGGGCAATGACTTCATAAATGTCTGCAATCAACAGGAATTGTATGAGTCACCTTGCTCTGACTCCTCACCTGAGACCAAATGACCTTTGGAGACCTTATCAGGGGCTGAGGTTCTCCACAACACAACTCTCAAGGATGCAGAGGCACCCAACCCTACACTTATTTTTAATTCTTATTTTGTAAAGTAATATGGTTAGGTGAACACCAGAACAAAGCAATTGAGCCATGAAGCAAAGCAGTCATAAATTCTATTAAATTTTCAAACATCAGTTGTAATATTTCCTGCTTTTCATGTATGAGTCTGCAGTGATGAATGCTTTCTGGCATGAAGATCATTTTTAGTGCAAGCCAGTGTTAATAAATCAAACTTTTTCAAAGAAGTGCTGCTAACTCGAGAGCAACATTAGAACTAAGAATAACCCTTATTTCTGACCTCTCTCGTTCAGCTTTAGGTCTCGTACATCGAGCGAGAACAAAGGACCATTTTAGATGCAAAATAATTTTGTCAGATGGAATTTTCAACACAATTTCCAGGAGAGCTGAACCAAATTTCTTGCACATGGTGTGGCAGACTGTATTTGCATGGCCAGTGCAGAACCAAACAAAGCACACATGTTTTGAGTTGAAGCTCACAGTAAGTTCCATGGCACAAAATGATATTAGGAGGACATTTACAGGCTTTCTTTATAGTGCATCCTTTTCCCCTCTGGAGCGAGAAGGTCTTACAGAGAACAGCTTCGCTCTCACCTCCTCTAATTTTTTTTGGCTCTTTCTTCTCGCTGGGAAACCTCAACATCAGACGGCCATGCCTGCAGCCAAATGTCAAAATCCCGTGGATGAGGGCCAAAGATGATATACACGCACACTGCTTTTTCGATGCACAGCCAAGCCACAAAACAGATGTCAAGGAGTCCGACTGCACAGTGGTGGTCCATTTTAAAGGGCTTGGATATATGTTGGTATACATTCTTTGTTTTATGATTTTTGAAGGCTGTTACTTTCTACAGTTGATTTTAATTTTCTCCTGTTGACAGTTACCTTTGTGTGTTTGGAGGCACAAACAGGCTAATCTGTCATTGGCTTCAATGTTCTTTTGGATAATCATTTTTAGGTTTGCATGCAGAGTGTTTCCTTTTAAGCAAGGAAATCCAGCTCTTTGTGTTTTGAATTATTCACTCTTTTGAGAAAATGAATCATAGAAAACTTTATGAGTGACTGATTTTCAGTTTCAGTACTCTTTTTTTTCCTCCACTTTCCACTTTAAGAATGTTATAGCACCTTTGTCAGCATAGCTTCAATTTGAGTGGAAATGTTTCCTCATCATCTCTTTGCACACCGGCAGCCGTACTCTGGCGAGGAAAAGGTGATTTTTCATTGTTGCCATTGTCTGTCTGCTTCAATAAGGATGACTGATGTGTGCATTCTCCCCTGGAGACCTCAGCTGTTCCAGTCTTGCTCAAATCACAAAACCAGTGCTTCTAGTCCTAGCTCATGTTGGAATCTAAAGTCTGAAAAATGCAGGGAAGGAAATTCAATGTAATTACGTTGATAAGCCAAAAAGACTAAACTCAGCATCCAAACGACCATAACAACAGATTAAATTCCACGGCCTAGTTACAGCATGCAGGAAGTCAGTGGGTCACATATGAGAGTTTGAATTTCATTGATGCTTTTTTTGGTTCTTGAAAACAATTCCCCATGTGCACTGAGTGCAAACTTTATTTAAAAGTTGAAATCACATCAAACATCACTGACGAGTGTGGAAACATTTGGTTGTGTTTTTTCTTTAATCTGCAAATATGGCAGTATTTTTTTTTTTTTGTGTATAAACCTTTGTTCTTCTGCAACTCATTCTCTTGTTTGCCCTCACTCCACTTCAAATGATTCATGATCTGCATCTTAGCTGCAAACACAGTCCCCGGCCATGTCAGTGGCATGACTGTCTCTTCTGGGAAATGAAAAGTTCCCCTTGTTCTGGGAGATTTTCCTGAAATATAGCCCCTTTTTTCACCAAATCAATGAGATGGAGGGGGGCAGGGTAAAAACACACACCTTTAAAATAAACAAGGAGGTTAGCACGCTTTTAAATGAGCTACATGTCATGTACTGTATATGTACTATGTATAACAGGTGTGAATCAGGTGTCCCCTATTTAAGGATGAAGCCAGCACCTGTTGAACATGTTTTTCTCTTTGAAAGCCTGAGGAAAATGGGACGTTCAAGACACTGTTCAGAAGAACAGCGTAGTTTGATTAAAAAGTTGATTGGAGAGGGGAAAACTTATACGCAGGTGCAAAAAATTATAGGCTGTTCATCTACAATGATCTCCAATGCTTTAAAATGGACAAAAAAACCAGAGACGCGTGGAAGACAACGAAAACAACCATCAAAATGGATAGAAGAATAACCAGAATGGCAAAGGCTTACCCATTGATCAGCTCCAGGATGATCAAAGACAGTCTGGAGTTACCTGTAAGTGCTGTGACAGTTAGAAGACACCTGTGTGAAGCTAATTTATTTGCAAGAATCCCCCGCAAAGTCCCTCTGTTAAATAAAAGACATGTGCAGAAGAGGTTACAATTTGCCAAAGAACACATCAACTGGCCTAAAGAGAAATGGAGGAATATTTTGTGGACTGATGAGAGTAAAATTGCTCTTTTTGGGTCCAAGGGCCGCAGACAGTTTGTGAGATGACCCCCAAACTCTGAATTCAAGCCACAGTTCACAGTGAAGACAGTGAAGCATGGTGGTGCAAGCATCATGATATGGGCATGTTTCTCCTACTATGGTGTTGGGCCTATATACTGCATACCAGGTATCATGGATCAGTTTGGATATGTCAAAATACTTGAAGAGGTCATGTTGCCTTATGCTGAAGAGGATATGCCCTTGAAATGGGTGTTTCAACAAGACAATGACCCCAAGCACACTAGTAAACAAGCAAAATCTTGGTTCCAAACCAACAAAATGAATGCCTCGCAGATGTGAAGAAATCATGAAAAACTGTGGTTATACAACTAAATACTAGTCTAAAAAAGCAGTTTGTACATAATAGTTTTGAGTTTGTAGCATCAACAGCACATGCTACTATTATTGTGAACACCCCCTTTTCAACTTTTTTTTACTAATAGCCCAGTTTCATAGCCTTAAGAGTGTGCATATCATGAATGCTTGGTCTTGTTGGATTTGTGAGAATCTGCTGAATCTACTGGTACCTTGTTTCCCATGTAACAATAAGAAATATACTCAAAACCTGGATTCATCTTTTTAGTCACATAGCACTACTATTATTCTGAACACTACTGTATGTACTCCTGAGGTGTAGGAGGAGCTCCGCAGAGAAGAATGCAAAAAACAAAAAAAAAAAAAAACAGCAAAAAACAAAACAAAACAACAACAACCTTGATAAAACACTAAAAAACCTGACCAAATGTAAAGTAGTTCAGTTCTTGTTGCCTGAGCAATTCAAGAGGGTGTGATTGCTTGACAGTGGAGTGGAAAATTTAAATTCTGATCTTTAACCCTAATGACTTTGACCTTTTCCGAAATAAACCCTTTAAAAGCAGTTCTGGGGTGATTGTCACCGACATATAAAGTTTTGTTGAACTCAGCCAAACAACCTGAGAGGAGCAGTGGAACAAACAGACAAACCAAAGTTTTGACCACTGACAACAAAGACTTTGACCTTTGCCAAAAAAAAAAAAAAAAAAACCTTTAAAGGCAATTTTCCAGTCGTCCTTCATCCACTTACCGGGTTTGGTGGGACTCTGCCAAAGGGCCTGGGAGGAGTAGGGGAATAAACAGACAGATGTTTCTTAAATTACAGTCTGATGTGTTTGCTGTTCATGCTGCCAAACTCTTGTTGAATCGAATGGTTCGGGTTTAAATTGATTGCTAAGCACTTGAGGGTTTTCTGGCTTCCTGTTGAATGTTACATTTGAATCTTACATGTACATTTGAGGAAAAAAACATCAAATTACGGCGTTATGGTTGTTCTTTGTGAACCCACCATTAATCCCTGTATGTGAGAAAGTCTTTGGTTTTAGCTTCAAGCACACACTTTTGGCATTAAATGTTGCAGATTGCTGCTTTAGATGAGGACAGCAGCTAAAGTCACTTGAGTTCACATCAGTTATACGTTCAGCAATTATTGTCAGACAGTCAAAAATTGTCAAATTGTATAAAAATGTTCATGGAAGCGTTTCAAACCACTCATGTAACATAACCCACTGCTCAATGTGTTCTTTCAAAAAGAAAGAAAGAAAGAAAACTGCTTTGTTGCTGCTAAGTTGCCAGATATGCTAATTCAACTGGATGTTGTGGAGAGAATATGAGCATCTGAAATTGATAAATGGACTGCATTTATATAGCGCTTTTCCATCTGCATCAAATGCTCAAAGCGCTTTACACATCAATTCCTCACATTCACCCCGATGTGAGGCTGCTGCCATGCAAAGCGCTCACTACACACTGGGAGCAACTAGGGGATTAACTGTTATTTGTTTCAGAATTGTTGCAGAGATTTTCATGGAGTCATGGCATCATGCCGTCACAATGTGAAAAAACTTAATAAGGATACATAAAGACTTTTAGTATGTTTTTGTAGATGGTTAAAGGATTGCATCAAGGAATTTTCAAGTTTTACGTTTTCCAACCTTAGCAATGGATAAAGTAGTAAAAATATGAACAAGACCAGTTTTACTAAACTAGGTGTTTTCAAGTGAAGACCACAAAAGGCTGAAACAAGATAGCAAGAGAATATGTCTATTATACCCTGTTTCCTTGGTATGTACCTGGTAAAATGCAGTGAGTGAATGAAGACAGAAAACTAAACGAATGAGTCCATCCCCTCCAGAGTGTTCACACAACAACTCAAAAACAGCAAATACTATCATGTTGTATGTCGTTAAGTTCAAAAGTCATATAATCAGGATAAACTCATTACAATTCAATGAGTGTTGATGCACCAGATCAATCCAAACTAATTATTAATGGAAAAAAAAAACATTGTTTTGCCTGTGTGATGTCTCATAGACTTGTCTGCCACCTGCTGGATGAATAATGAAAATTCAGAGCAGGTGTGGTCGAACATGCACATAGCGTGTCTGTGACCTGCAAGTCTGGCCTTACTGCAGAGGATAATCCTATCATCACATGCATGATGAAAATTAGGAGCAGGTGTGGTTGTACTTACTTTATGCTTGAAGCTTGTTTGTCAGTTTCACTTCCAAAGCCTGGGTGTGGTGGCCACTGTGACCACCTCTGCCTCTTTCAATGAATCTGTTAATTTAAGAAATCTGTTCTGCATGTCATGCATGTTGTCCCAGTGTTCTGCAGACCAATAATGTTTAGTATATCATCTGAATTTATCATGAATCACACTTTTTTCTCAGTCACAGACCATTTTCACAGTTAACTTTTGGTAGACTGCAGTGGAAAATAATACATTAAATTACTATTAATCAGAGTTGTTTAAAATCTGTTTCACTGGTTCAGGGGGCTGTTTTTGTGGTCAACTTGGAATTTTTTCTGCTCCGTCCACTGTGTGCCACAGAGCTCTGAGTGACAGGAGAAATAGATGGATTCTGCAGCGATGAAAGGTTGAGATGAATAATCTCAGATTCCTCAAACACTCCCCGACCTCAATAAAAGTGCTGCACAATACCAGCAAAACACAAAACTGAACATATTTCTCTCATCTGGCTGTTTCTGTGAACACCAGCAGAAACATGTGGACACAAATCTATGTATAACAGGGCTGACTCTGTGACCCTGTGTTTCCCTTTAAGCCAGAGTAGGATCCTTGAGGTGCAGTATCATTTTACTGATGGACAGATAAGCTTCATACACAAATGCAGAAGGCCTGCTGATACCATCACATGCGTTTGTGCAACCCAATTCATGAATACTGGTAAGGTGAGCCCCAGAGGTTCCAGATCATGTTTGCACAAGCATGAGCTGCCAGAAAAAAGAGCCAGGTAACACTGTGTGAATTACAGGTCAGGAAAGTAAGAGATTAAACAACATGAAGTCAGCATCGCTGCACAATTCCAATCCCAACCCGATGTTAATGCTGCAGATACTCCATATAACACATTATACTGCTGTGCATCTTAAAGCTACAGTGTGTAGGATTTAGTGTCAACTAGTGGTGAGGTCACAGACTGCAATATGCCATGTTTTAGCTTCTTTGGTCATGGAGATTTATGTTACCTTGCTTGATCCTCCAATTCACAAAAACAAGCCTGAGCTAGCAGAAAGTCAACAGTGTATAGAGGAGCAACCACTGATTTGTCCTCTTATTATTTTCTTCAATCTTCTGGCTCTGCTTCATAATGCAAAAGATGGATTAAGTACATCCCTTTCGGGCTTCGGTATCAACATGCGTTAACCCTGAAAGATGAATCACCTGCAGATCTGAATCATCCGCAAACCGTGAATTGCAAAATGTGAATACTTGAAAAAATATCTCCCAAAACATGAACGCAGGTCTCACAAAATAAATTTCTTCAAAATTTGGTGCTTGGCTGAGGAGCCAATGGCGCAAACCTACCATCTGTGGGATTATGACTGCGCACTTCTCACTTTCACCACGGGGCTTTGTGCCACCCCTTGACTCACGCTTAGTGGGTGAACAGTCTAACGCTTGGTGAATTCTGCTTCATAGTGATAGGAAGAAATGGCATCGAAAGATCAAAAAGTGACGTTGCTATGAACACTTGGCTGCCATAAACACAAAGTTACCACATCCCTGTGGGATTCTGACACCTCCTGCTTAAACGTCAGAAGGACGCCCAAAAAGTCAGAAGGATCGTGAGGCACCGCTTTCACGGTCTGTATTCATACTGAAAATCAAGATCAAGCGAGCTTTTGCCCTTCTGCTCCATGGGAGGTTTCTGTCCTCCCTGACACCTGCATTACTGTTTGACAGTGTACTGTCCCAGTCAAATTCCCCACCTGTCACTGTCCCCAGAGCGCGTCACAGCCAGGGGGGCCAGGCGCTTGATGCCAGAAGCGAGAGCCTCACTGCACCCTCACTGGGTGTAGTAACACCCCCTTCCCCCATTTCTATTTTTTCAGAGATAGATTTCCAAGTAATTGATCTGTAAACTGAAATCTGTAAACTACTTAAACTGAAAGAAAATATATCATGACTGATATTGACGTTTTGCAACTTACGTTTTGCGAGACCTGCATTCATGTTTTGTGGGGTATTTTATTCACGGTTTGCAGCGAAATCATTAACGGTTTGCTGATATTCATGGTTTCCGTAAATTTTCATTAATGGTTTGCAGATAATTCACGATTTGCATCTGATTCATGTTTTAGGGATCAACAACATGGCATCCTTCATGAGGGGGCCTGCTATCATCTACATATGAAGGACTCATTCTAATCTCTTGAAAACACTTTGATTTTGTTGTTGGAACTGAATGATACAACCCCAATTCCAATGAAGTTGGGACGTTGTGTAAAATGTAAATAAAAACAAAATACAATGATTTGCAAATCCTCTTCAACCTATATTCAATTGAATACACCACAAAGACAAGATATTTAATGTTCAAACTGATAAAATTTGTTGTTTTTGTTCAAATATTTGTAGTTAAAGTGTTTTGGTTGAGACCAGAAGATCCTCGGTTTAAATCCCAGCCTGACTGGAAAATCACTAAGGGCCCTTAGGCAAGGTCTTTAATCCCCTATTGCTCCCAGTGTATAGTGAGCACCTTGTATGGCAGCACCTTCACATCGGGGTGAATGTGAGGCATAATTTGTAAAGCGCTTTGAGCGTCTGATGCAGATGGAAAAGAGCTATATAAATGCAGTCCATTTACTATTTTTACTAATTTTTGAAGCTTTGCAGGTGGAATTCTTTCCCTTCTTGCTTGATGTATGACTTGTTCAACAGTCTGGGGTCTCCGTTGTCATATTTTGTGCTTCATAATGCGCCACACATTTTCAATGGGCGACAGGTCTGGACTGCAGGCAGGCCAGTCTAGTACCCGCACTCTTTTAAGGTGATAGAGAGAGGTTGAATGGGGCATTAATCCTTGTTCTGTGATGTGATATGTAGCCCCAAAAAAATTGGTTGGGTCTGTAATGGCTCAGAACCTTCCTAAAAGGCTCGCTGAAACAGCTATGTTACTATGCTGGGTTTAGAATGCCTCGTTTGCCTTTAATGGCGTCGTTTCGGAGCTTATTTGACAACCTCATTATGAAATGCAAGTAGGTGGTGCTGATCGGTTGCCGTTGTTTGATTGGCTGCCCTTGCTCTCACTGAAAAGAAAGCATTATTTATTTATTTTCATTGCTTTTATATTTTCTGTTGTGTTTCTATTCAGGGTTTTTTTTTTGCCTCTTTCTCTAAAATTGTATACAATAATCATTAGATTATTAATATATAAACAAAAATAAATTTAAGAAATATTACAATTTGAAAACAAATGCACCCGAACGTGATGACAGCTGCAATGCTAACTTTTAACATTGAAAATGCCAGACATGCTAACACGTTAGCATCGCTCCCGTTTTTAAGTTATAAAATACATCTATCAACTGTTTCAGAAGAACAACAGGTCGGTTTAACATAGAAAAGGTAAATAATACTCACAGACGTATGCTCTTTAGGGTTTTAGCAGGAGAAAATTAAGCAAAAGAAAGAATAATCGACGCATTGCTTCAATCTGCGAAGCGCTGCTTCGATTGGTTCAAGGTTCAAAGCAAAGCCGCGCTGCAGAAATCAATACAGAAATCATCATTTTCCTGACAAACACCCCCAAAACAACGGCCACTCTGAAGGACCGATAACATAATCGTTAAGCACCAGTGATGCCGGTAGTGCGTTACTCTAATCTAACCACTTTTTTTGTAACGAGTAATCTAACGCGTTAATCTTTCCAAATGAGTAATCAGATTATAGTTACTTCTCCAAGTCACTGTGCGTTACTATTATTTTTGCATTGTGGGTCGACAGCAGCATTAAAGTTGGTCCGTGGGCAGGAGGTCGGGGTTCGACTGAACTCACTTTAAGCGAGCTGTGAGCTTTTCATCAGCTCCGACTCGTCCTCACCTCTTAAAGCGCGGTGAAAACAGCACACCTGCACTGAGCTTTACAAAGTCATTTTTATGCTTTATTTTTCTCCTTTATGTTGAATTCTGAGCTGAGCCGCTCTGTATCGTCTCGTTAAAAACAGCTGATCCTCCGCTACGCGTCAACAACTAACACTATTTTCCACTCAAATGCACCTAAACTCTCTTTCTGAGGACCACATGATGTGAAAACACAATAAAACTTTCTTACCTGTAAATCTGGTCATGTTTTCTGCATAAATAAATGTTATCCATTCTTTGTGCTCAAACGCCAAAACAGGGGTGAATCCAGATGGAATGGGGGCGTGGGGCAAGGATGTGCCCCCCTCACAACACCCCTAGATTAAAGGTCCAGTTTTAAAGCCGTTTTTTTTTTTACTACAACTACTAATACTACTTAAAATAATAATAATTTTGAGAAGTAAAATGTTTATAGAGAATTTAAATGTTAGAAAAATGTTAGAATTTAATAGTTACATTTCTAAACAATGTAGGTTAGAAATTGCAAGTTTTACTGTTACAGTGCTGTCAGCAGTTAAATATGAGGTCAAGAAAGATTATTTTACTTTTTATAAAACAAGTATTTATTTTCATTGAAGTCAAGAAAGGGTGACTATAAAGTGACTTTTGGCAAAACAGGTATCATTGTCATGTTGAGGTGGGTTGTTGTCGGCAGCTGGGGAAAGTAACTAAAAAAGTAACTAGTAATCTAACTTAGTTACTTTTACAATTGAGTAATCAGTAAAGTAACTAAGTTACTTTTTCAAGGAGTAATCAGTAATTGGATTACTTTTTCAAAGTAACTGCGGCAACACTGTTAAGCACAAAGCTTATTGATGTCGGTGGATCGAGTCATTTCTTAACGATACCCAAAAGGAACCGGTTCTCGATACACATCCCTAGCTGCTAAGGTGTTAGCTCATTCCCTTTAGAGGAACAAACCAGAGCTAGCGTGCCATTCTAACGTGCAATTCTTACAACAGGAATATGGCGCAACACAAATTTAAAACACAAGAAAATGTGATACTCACAGGCTGTACTGATTGCTGGGGTTGATTTTGTCGCAGAGTCGGAACTGACCCTCTACTTAGTATTAAATGCCGACTGAAGCCAGCTTAGAATCGTGCAAGGTTTGTGAAACAGTCCTCCGTGAAATGCGCAGAGCAAAGAAATAGTCGGCGGTTGTATGTACTGGGGATGCGGTTAAAAATGAATAAAAGCCAGTTATCGCATACATTGCTTTCCGTGGGAAGATCATAGTCCGCTAAAACAGCCTGGGAAAGCACACCTGTAGCTTGCCATTGCTTCTCTTCGAGTGTTACGAATGGGTGGGCACAACCTTATGAATAATTAATTTCGAAGGGGCGTGTGTGAAAGGGGGTGGGTGTGGGTGTGTGTGGGGGCTATTGGTGAAAAAGTGATGTAAGTTTTCTCTCAAAAAGGGATTGGCCTGTTTTCTAGGGGCAATTCAAAAAAGGAGAAATACTTGAAACAGAGGTTCTTAAACTTGCTGGCACTTTGTGTGTATTCCCCACAGCGGGGAGACTCTGAACTAACACCAAAAACATGAAAAAGATGATTTTGATTCTCTATCCCCTTTACTACGAAGCCACGTTGTTGTAACACGTGCAGAATGTGGCTTGGCATTGTCTTGTTGAAATAAGCAGGGACGTCCCTGAAAAAGATGTTGCTTGGATGGCAGCATGTGTTGCTCCAAAACCTGGATGTACCTTTCAGCATTGATGGTGCCATCACAGATGTGTAAGCTGCTCATGCCATGGTCACTAACACACCCCCATACCATCACAGATGCTCTCTTTTGAACTTTGCGCTGGTAACAATCTGGATGGTCATTTTCCTCTTTTGTCCAGAGGACACAACATCCATGATTTCCAAAAACAATTTGAAATGTGGACTCATCAGACCACAGCACACTTTTCCACTTTGTGTCTGTCTATTTCAAATGAGCTCGGGCCCAGAGAAGGCAGCGGCATTTCTGGATGTTGTTGGTGTATGGCTTTCAAAATGAGAAAATATTTGCACAAAAACAATAAAGTTTATCAGTTTGAACATTAAATATCTGGTCTTTGTGGTGTATTCAATTGAATATAGGTTGAAGAGGATTTGCAAATCATTGTATTCTGTTTTTATTTACATTTTACACAACGTCCCAACTTCATTGGAATTGGAGTTGTATAACACATTTTTTGCAAATAAAACCCCTAAATCCTACACACTGTAGCTTTGAATGACATATGAAGAACTGGTGCTCATAAATCACAAAAACACATTGAAATTCTTATTTTCAAAGCTCTCTTTTATATGGCTAAGTGTATGAGAGCAGATTTAATAACAGGCACACAAATGCTTCTAATTTACCTTTTGCACTTTGCTACAAACAAGCCTATATGAAAAGACTAGATTTACATTCCACAAATCCCCTGTGCACATATGTAGGTACAGACCTGGTGTGTAACATGTGCAGTAAATCAGAACCTGATCCCCCCGTTCGAGCATGAAACATGCACACAAAGGAAAAATGTGCATAGATTTGTACCACACGTTTATTGTTTTGCACAATTTTAAAATAACAGCTTTTTGGTGAACCTGAAGATGTGCTGTAAAGGTTGTGCAGTGTTTTGTGTACTTCTAACTGCTATAGTGTCAGTATGTTATTGTGTGCTGGTATATAAGAAGAAATCCATCCATTGTAGTTTGAAAGAATTTTGCTTTCATTATAAAATTTACAGAGATAAATAAAAACGTATTTCCAACAAAATGAGAACTGATGTCAGAGAGAAATGAAAATGTTCAGTGTTTGCTGATGCTGGTTTTGTGAAAAAGAAGATACACTTCAATCTGAAGTCCATACAGTGCTTAAAACTAAAACAGGAGCTGGTGTGGTACATAAAACAATAAATGAATCCCAGCTTGAGGACAGCTTCAGAGATCATCAGTCTTCAATCTGTTGACATGAATAAACATCAGAGAATATTAAATGAGATGCTGCTGTGTTGGAACTCATTGAGAGTTATAATTATGGTGGCCATGAGAGGCCAGGACACTAATAAATTATGACATTAACAAATACAGAAAACACTTGCATCAATTCAGCAACAGGAAGCTACATCAAAAACCATCTTGCAAATTGAGAAAACGCAAACACAGTGGACAAAAAAACAAATATAACAGCAATTTAATTTGATCATGTGTCTTCTGCAAGTCCATACAGCGCATGCAAAAATTCAGACACATTGCAAATATCCACAACACAGCCTAAGTATTGACAACACAAAAAATGTCTTTCCCCAGAGGACATTTACTGATGGGTTGGTCAGTGAATCAAGAGTAAAATAACAAAAATGTATAGCTAGCTTATGAGTAAAATCACTAATTAAAAAAATAGCTTTGCTGAGCACGCAGTTCAAGTCCTCCAGACAGAAATCTCTTTTTGTGTTGTTTGTACTTCTGTTGTGTTGTGAACTGTTTCCTTGTTGTGGCTATCTTTTGCTTTTATCTTATGCTTTTTGTAAATTTATAGCAGACCTGTTGTCAAATTAAATTGTTACACGTGCTGAATGTTACATTTGTTTGTGTTCTCTGTGTTTGCAAGCATTTTACATTTTTTAATGTTCAGCAACTACCTGTTATTGAATTCCCCCTACAGCATGCAGGTACTTACATACTGCCATAGGGGGCACACTATTTATTTTTGCCTGAAATTTCCAAGGTTAACCTACTAACATATTTCCGGCTCTATCTCCTTTGTAACCCGTGGTGTATTCAGAAAACTGGCACTAACATATCCTGAAGAAAAAAAGGTAATTCATCTAAATAAGATTGGATAAGCGCAAACAAAGTAGTAATACAGGTAAACCCCGTCAACTTGCGTTCGCAGAAGTCGTGTTTCGGCTTTACTCGCAGTCAGTTTGTTGACCCCGAAAATTTAGACTACTGGATAAAAGTCAATTTTAGCTTGATCATTTTTGGGAGGAGCAGGCACGAGTATAAATTTGCAGTCACCCCTTCCGAAAACGATCAAATCAAAATTTTATTTGCACAAGGGGCAAGCGTGTGCCTCGGGCGTGATGCGTGGGTGCGTGTCTAAATCTGAACCGGCAAGAGGAAGGTCACTTCCAAAAACTTTGAATATTTCAGAATCATCCAATGGAGACATCATCGCTGAAGTGCAGCAGCCTGAGGAGGAAGAAGATCCCGAACCAACTCCAGAAAAAAAACATCACCATCCAGGAAGGAATCACACTTCAAATGGTCAAAACTATTGTAATATGGCAAGATAAACTGATTTTAAGTTTTTTGGCCAACCTCATTAAGTGGTGGTTTCAGACAACGTGCGGTCCGATTTTGTAGACCCCAATTTGCGCAAGTTAATGGGGTTCACCTGTAACTAAATACTCTCAAACACAACTGCATCTGACTGATTTTACTTCTACTGCATTAGGACACAGCAGCCATGCAGAATATCATTCTGCTGTCTGGTGCTGCACCAGTTTCACATGGATTTATATGTAAACAAAGACATTGTCCTCTTCAGTATTTAAAAATTCTACAAGTTTCACATAGTGGTCAGTAAACCATCGCCACACGTGTGTTGTTTGATTCTTTCATTTGCCTGCCCACAGTCAATAAGCAGATATGTAGCATCATGAGCACTGTGGTCGCTGTGAGCACTGTAGTGCATGTGATTGGCTGGTGGTTGGCTCTCACTGCGGTATTGTATCACTTCCTGTTCCGGAGCACAGCGGTGTTTTTCTGTATGTGTTAGCTGTTTAATCTGCGCAGTTAGATTGATCTAGTTATCTAGATTACGATTTGTTTCCCAGTGTAATCTTTACGTGCCTTAACTAAAGCACTCCTTCTGCTGAATCACCTCTAAATTATTTACACATTATTCACTTTGCGTGTTTTTAGGAATCCACTAGCTTAGCGTAGCTACTAGCTCTTAGCCGATTTAGCATGGCGGCTTCTCCTGTCTCTCCCGCACTTTTCTGCTCTGGGTGTGAAATGTTTAGTTATTCCTCGGCCTCCTTTAGCAGTAACGATACTTGTAATAAGTGTAGCTTATTCGTAGCTTTGGAGGCCAGGCTGGGCGAATTGGAGACTCGGCTCCGCACCGTGGAACATTCTACAGCTAGCCAGGCCCCTGTAGTCGGTGCGGACCAAGGTAGCTTAGCCGCCGTTAGTTACCCCCTGGCAGATCCCGAGCAGCCGGGAAAGCAGGCTGACTGGGTGACTGTGAGGAGGAAGTGAAGTCCTAAACAGAAGCCCCGTGTACACCGCCAACCCGTTCACATCTCTAACCGTTTTTCCCCACTCGACGACACACCCGCCGAGGATCAAACTCTGGTTATTGGCGACTCTGTTTTGCGAAATGTGAAGTTAGCAACACCAGCAACCATAGTCAATTGTCTTCCGGGGGCCAGAGCAGGCGACATTGAAGGAAATTTGAAACTGCTGGCTAAGGCTAAGCGTAAATTTGGTAAGATTGTAATCCACGTCGGCAGTAATGACACCCGGTTACGCCAATTGGAGGTCACTAAAATTAACATTAAATCGGTGTGTAACTTTGCAAAAACAATGTCGGACTCTGTAGTTTTCTCTGGGCCCCTCCCCAATCAGACCGGGAGTGACATGTTTAGCCGCATGTTCTCCTTGAATTGCTGGCTGTCTTGAGTGGTGTCTAAAAAATGAGGTGGGCTTCATAGATAATTGGCAAAGCTTCTGGGGAAAACCTGGTCTTGTTAGGAGAGACGGCATCCATCCCACTTTGGATGGAGCAGCTCTCATTTCTAGAAATCTGGCCAATTTTCTTAAATCCTCCAAACCGTGACTATCCAGGGTTGGGACCAGGAAGCAGAGTTGTAGTCTTACACACCTCTCTGCAGCTTCTCTCCCCCTGCCATCCCCTCATTACCCCATCCCCGTAGAGACGGTGCCTGCTCCCAGACCACCAATAACCAGCAAAAATCTATTTAAGCATAAAAATTCAAAAAGAAAAATAATATAGCACCTTCAACTGCACCACAGACTAAAACAGTTAAATGTGGTCTATTAAACATTAGGTCTCTCTCTTCTAAGTCCCTGTTGGTAAATGATATAATAATCAATATATATAATCAATATATATAATAATAAAGATCAACATATTGATTTATTCTGCCTTACAGAAACCTGGTTACAGCAGGATGAATATGTTAGTTTAAATGAGTCAACACCCCCGAGTCACACACGGGCCGGGGCGGAGGATTAGCAGCAATCTTCCATTCCAGCTTATTAATTAATCAAAAACCCAGACAGAGCTTTAATTCATTTGAAAGCTTGACTCTTAGTCTTGTCCATCCAAATTGGAAGTCCCAAAAACCAGTTTTATTTGTTATTATCTATCGTCCACCTGGTCGTTACTGTGAGTTTCTCTGTGAATTTTCAGACCTTTTGTCTGACTTAGTGCTTAGCTCAGATAAGATAATTATAGTGGGTGATTTTAACATCCACACAGATGCTGAGAATGACAGCCTCAACACTGCATTTAATCTATTATTAGACTCTATTGGCTTTGCTCAAAAAGTAAATGAGTCCACCCACCACTTTAATCATATCTTAGATCTTGTTCTGACTTATGGTATGGAAATAGAAGACTTAACAGTATTCCCTGAAAACTCCCTTCTGTCTGATCATTTCTTAATAACATTTACATTTACTCTGATGGACTACCCAGCAGTGGGGAATAAGTTTCATTACACTAGAAGTCTTTCAGAAAGCGCTGTAACTAGGTTTAAGGATATGATTCCTTCTTTATGTTCTCTAATGCCATATACCAACACAGTGCAGAGTAGCTACCTAAACTCTGTAAGTGAGATAGAGTATCTCGTCAATAGTTTTACATCCTCATTGAAGACAACTTTGGATGCTGTAGCTCCTCTAAAAAAGAGAGCTTTAAATCAGAAGTGCCTGACTCCATGGTATAACTCACAAACTCGTAGCTTAAAGCAGATAACCCGTAAGTTGGAGAGGAAATGGCGTCTCACTAATTTAGAAGATCTTCACTTAGCCTGGAAAAAGAGTCTGTTGCTCTATAAAAAAGCCCTCCGTAAAGCTAGGACATCTTTCTACTCATCACTAATTGAAGAAAATAAAAACAACCCCAGGTTTCTTTTCAGCACTGTAGCCAGGCTGACAAAGAGTCAGAGCTCTATTGAGCTGAGTATTCCATTAACTTTAACTAGTAATGACTTCATGACTTTCTTTTCTAACAAAATTTTAACTATTAGAGAAAAAATTACTCATAACCATCCCAAAGACGTATCGTTATCTTTGGCTGCTTTCAGTGATGCCGTTATTTGGTTAGACTCTTTCTCTCCGATTGTACTGTCTGAGTTATTTTCATTAGTTACTTCCTCCAAACCATCAACATGTTTATTAGACCCCATTCCTACCAGGCTGCTCAAGGAAGCCCTACCATTATTTAATGCTTCGATCTTAAATATGATCAATCTATCTTTGTTAGTTGGCTATGTACCACAGGCTTTTAAGGTGGCAGTAATTAAACCATTACTTAAAAAGCCATCACTTGACCCAGCTATCTTAGCTAATTATAGGCCAATCTCCAACCTTCCTTTTCTCTCAAAAATTCTTGAAAGGGTAGTTGTAAAACAGCTAACTGATCATCTGCAGAGGAATGGTCTATTTGAAGAGTTTCAGTCAGGTTTTAGAATTCATCATAGTACAGAAACAGCATTAGTGAAGGTTACAAATGATCTTCTTATGGCCTCGGACAGTGGACTCATCTCTGTGCTTGTTCTGTTAGACCTCAGTGCTGCTTTTGATACTGTTGACCATAAAATTTTATTACAGAGATTAGAGCATGCCATAGGTATTAAAGGCACTGCGCTGCGGTGGTTTGAATCATAGATAGATTACAATTTGTTCATGTAAATGGGGAATCTTCTTCACAGACTAAAGTTAATTATGGAGTTCCACAAGGTTCTGTGCTAGGACCAATTTATTCACTTTATACATGCTTCCCTTAGGCAGTATTATTAGACGGTATTGCTTAAATTTTCATTGTTACGCAGATGATACCCAGCTTTATCTATCCATGAAGCCAGAGGACACACACCAATTAGCTAAACTGCAGGATTGTCTTACAGACATAAAGACATGGATGACCTCTAATTTCCTGCTTTTAAACTCAGATAAAACTGAAGTTATTGTACTTGGCCCCACAAATCTTAGAAACATGGTTGTCTAACCAGATCCTTACTCTGGATGGCATTACCCTGACCTCTAGTAATACTGTGAGAAATCTTGGAGTCATTTTTGATCAGGATATGTCATTCAAAGCGCATATTAAACAAATATGTAGGACTGCTTTTTTGCATTTACGCAATATCTCTAAAATCAGAAAGGTCTTGTCTCAGAGTGATGCTGAAAAACTAATTCATGCATTTATTTCCTCTAGGCTGGACTATTGTAATTCATTATTATCAGGTTGTCCTAAAAGTTCCCTAAAAAGCCTTCAGTTAATTCAAAATGCTGCAGCTAGAGTACTGACGGGGACTAGAAGGAGAGAGCATATCTCACCCATATTGGCCTCTCTTCATTGGCTTCCTGTTAATTCTAGAATAGAATTTAAAATTCGTCTTCTTACTTATAAGGTTTTGAATAATCAGGTCCCATCTTATCTTAGGGACCTCGTAGTACCATATCACCCCAATAGAGCGCTTCGCTCTCAGACTGCAGGCTTACTTGTAGTTCCTAGGGTTTGTAAGAGTAGAATGGGAGGCAGAGCCTTCAGCTTTCAGGCTCCTCTCCTGTGGAACCAGCTCCCAATTCAGATCAGGGAGACAGACACCCTCTCTACTTTTAAGATTAGGCTTAAAACTTTCCTTTTTGCTAAAGATTTTATATATATATATGTTATCACTGTTAAACATTTGTACCTTTTGTCTTCTCTCTGATGAGAGCGGTGTTGTGCTGTTTGCACTTAACCCGAGAATGTACGTGTTATTCAACCTTGTTTTAGCATGCTGGGGTCAATCTGAACTGGGAATGAGGAGCTGGATGTACTTATTATTATTATTACACAACTTGTTTTCGTAGCCGCTAACGACTGGGAGTAAAAGAACTGAAGGTTGAATTTTGACTGATTGTGATGTGATGCTTAGTGTTCCAGGCAGATGCAGAACAGCTGATAACTGCGAACGAGATGTGCTGACCTTCGACGATAAGAGTAAAAGAAAGAAACTGTTTTGCTTACAGCTGCACTTATTGACGTGTGTGTTTATGTTACGGGAAGAAACTTGTCTTGCGTCATTCCCCCCACCCTTAGGACAAGTTTTTGTTTATGTGATGAGGGATTCACTAATAAAAAGAGCGAAGCGCAGGCCAGACTTTAGTGTAGCCTTGGTGTACAGCCTGACTGCACTCCGCGCGTAAAATTTGACTTTCTGTCTCACTGGTGTTTCTTGACTCTGTTTGTCTTGTTAAAGGTTTTAAAAATGTTTGGAGGAGAAAATACCCAACATTGACTGGGGGCTCGTCCGGGATCTCAACAACACCGGAGGTGTCCAGCGGAGGTCGCCAAGTCCAGACGTAAATCCTTGGCCAAGGTCCGATCGATTGATCGTGTCTGCAATTGTCGACCACCGTTGGCATCGTCTGGTTGACGAGATTTTCCCGAAGAAGACAGACAGGAAGTCGAGTCAGTGAGTAAAATTTCTTTGTAAACAGTACTGAGTGAGTGGTGATCAGATCACATAAACAGTTAAATTCCGCAAGCGATGATACAGAATCGTCTGTTAATGCAAAGCAGTTAAACTCTGTAAGGAGGGTGCGGACTCCTCTGTTTATATACGCGTACCGGTAGGGGATAAAAGTGATCACATAAAACAGTTAAACTCCGTAAGCGATGATACAGAATCGTCTGTTAATGAAACACAGTTAAACTCTGTAAGGAGGGCGGACTCCTCTACGGTTGCGAGGGACGCACGTAGTTAAATTCCGGAAGGAGGATACGGACTCCTCTGTTTTAATACGTAACGGAAATCCCGGGTAGAAATACGTGCACTGTAAAAAAGCAGTTAAATCTGGCAGGGACGGCGGAGTCCCCTAATGCAGGACATTAGTTAAATTTCACGGGAGGGCGAGCTCCCCTGGCATAAGAATACGCGTACGATTATTAAAAGTGTTTCTATGTGTAAATAGTGTTTTGTGTAAGTGTAAATAACTGTGTGAAAGTGTATACTTTGGACAACGTTAGTGACAACCGTGCGTGTGGAAGCAGCAGGCAAGTGATTCCGCTTCCTACGGGAGGTGAAAGGAATCAACCACACGACGGCAATTAATTGTCACGTCCAAAGAAAGTGTGAAAACTTCAGATTTAGAACACCCTAGGTGTGCCCCCGTCTGAAGTCCAAATTATACAAGGGGATAATAAAAATGGGGGGTAAGACGTCTAAAAAGAAGGAAAATTTATCACTGACGACTGGAAATTTATGGAAGCAAAAAATCCAAAAGCAACAAAGAAATGGGAGACCTGGATAAATAAACATGACTTTGACGGACGACTGAACCTGATCAGCATACAGAAGCTAAAGAAGGAGTTAGAACAGAAACATAAAGGTGATGAGAAAAAGATGCAGAAAGTAGGGGCAGATTTAGTGGCATTTTGGGAGGAGGGAAGCAGAGAAACAGACGGAAGGGAGCAAGAGAAGCGACGATTAGAGAAAGCAAGGGAAAAAGAAAGCTGTAGGTAAGGCAGAAGAAGATGTGATAATTCAGCACAGAGAACCAGAACAGCCTCAGCAACCACCGGCCGGCTGGATCGTCCGGTGACAACAACACCTTTATCTCCTCTACCAGAGGATGACGATGTACCGCCACACAGTATGATTTGGCAGTAAAACCTAAGGTAAAAAGTGAAAAAACCTGAAAAACCAGAAAAAACCACAAACACGCAGTCAAGCGAAAGTGCCTACAGCCCCTCCCATGGTGGAACACAGTGACCAGGGAGGTGCCTATCCTATGATAGAAGTACCAAATCCTCGTGCAGGAACAGCAGGACATCGATCAACCATGCTCGTATATCGAACATGGAATGCTGATGATATCAAAGCAGCAGTCGACATGATACCATCGCCACATGTCGATATTGAGGGATTTATGCAGGATATAGAAAACATTAGAAGTTCTTACCACCTTAGTGACCTGAGTCCAACAAGTGTGGATGAAAGCATGTGGCCCTAAATGGAGTCAGATACGCGGAGAACTGGAATCCTGCAGACCAGGATGGCGTACCATTGCCACATGATGATCCAGTCTTGAAAACAAGAGTGGAAGCTATGATTACACGTGCAAAAGGTGTGTTAGGACCAAAGATAAATTATACTGAAATTACCAGGACAACTCAGAAAGAAGGAGAACCATGGACAGAGTTTAGATGCAGATTTGAGAGTGTATTTAGGGTCCATAGTGGCATATTGCCAGGAACACCAGTGTATGAACAACAATTGAAAAACGCTCTGATCCAACATTCCAATAAGGATATAAAAGCTTGGATACAGAAACATTGGATTGGATTGCCTACAGGCACATTGGAAGAAACACATACACACTGCTGTCATGCAGAAGGAGTCTTAAAGCAGAAAAAGACAGGGAACAGCAACAAAGGAGTGTATGTAGCACACGGAGATGATGAAATATGTTACCAACAGGGTAACTTAAGACAGCAGAAGCAGTGCAAACGCCCCCAAAAGCCATGGCAAAAACAGGACAAGGTGGACAGCCACAACGTCAAGGACCATGGCAACCACAACAGCAGCACAGACAGGGAGGGCCACCACGTGGTCCCCTAATTTGTTGGAACTGTGGAAGAGAGGGACATATGTATAGAAATTGTCCGAATCCACCTACTGAGGGAGCAGCAGGAGGAATTCCACAACGGAATAATCCTCCGCAGCCACAGTATCCACAATGACTAGAATCCATAATCCATGATTCCACATCAGATAGGCAGTCTGATTGTGATATGGATCTGTGTGCCTTACTGGGAAATCCGGTACCAAAACCAGAAGTGACTTTGTTGGTAAATGGACGACCAGTGACATTCCTTTGTGATACAGGAGCATGTAGAACCACATGTAATGACAACATACCTGTCCATCAATTAAGCAACGAAATTTTTAGGGTTCGCTCTGCAAATGGACAAACATCAGACGTCCCTATCACTAAACCCATAACGTTGGCAGACCCATTTGGCCTGACATGTACTATGTCAGTGTTGAGCATGCCACAATGTCCAGTTAACCTTTTAGGACGAGACGGATTGACTGCATTGGGCTTGTCCATAATTGTGGAACAAGGGAAATTAGTTGTTGAACGCACAGGAGGCGTTAACATGGTAAGAGAAGAAAGCGATGACCCCACATTCCACTATTACTATACATTTGACATTTCAGAAGAAGATGCTGCAGGATGGGGTAAAGATGTCGTCTTGCAAGCGACAGCCCTACTAAAAAATCCTGAACAAAGATGTCACCACCTGACCTGCATGTCACAATGTGGCATAAGATCTTCCAGGTCCGGATGGTGACTATGAAACAAATTGAAAAACATTTCACCTGTGAAGCTGACAATGACCGATTTGATTCATGATGGCAACTCAACAGCTGTCATAACAGTGACAGGTGCCACTGAAGACATTTTAAAATTGAGATTCACAGGTATGCCTTTGCATGTGTCACTTTGTAAGACATATTTGACAGAATGGCAAGAATTGGGACTGACAGTCATAACAGCTTTGTCAGCCACTGATTGGAGCAGAGTTGGACCACGAACGGAGTTCAGTCCATCAACTAAATTGTATAAAGTGCCAGTTAATGTCTCATTGGTGCTGACAGCTGGAACACACATTGATGTGCCCACTTCACAATCCTGAGTGTTTCAGTTGAGTCCTGAAGAGGATGATCTTCTCTCTTCTGTACCATCAGGATTGTGGACAACAGGTCCTTCAGACGTAGGACTGATAAAAAATGCACAACCTGTAGTTATAAGACCAAAAACAGAATACAGACCATGTGTAAGACAGTATCCATTGAAACCTGATGCAATTGAAGGAATCAGGCCAGTAATAGAGAATTTATTAACAGCAGGAGTAATAGTGCCATGTCCAGATTCACCATGTAACACACCCATATTTCCTGTAAAAAAGGCTCCGCCCTCAGTGGGGTGGAGAATGATTCAAGATCTGCAGGCAGTAAATGCTGCTGTGATTAAAAGAGCACCATGTGTCCCAGATCCACACACCTTGTTAAATTCGCTGAGACCAAATTCTAATAGTTTCTCAGTAATTGACATAAGTAATGCATTTTTCTCTGTGCCAGTACACCCAGATAGTCAATTCTGGTTTGCTTTTACCTTTAAAGGACAACGATATACATTCACCAGATTACCGCAGGGTTACGCAGAGAGTCCAACTATTTATTCTCAAGTCATGTCAGCATGTTTAGCTAATTTCGTTCCACCGGCAGATAGCCAACTATTAGTGTATGTCGATGACATTTTGATTGCCTCTGACACACGAGAAAACTGCATAACTGACACAGTAGCATTATTATGTTTCTTATTTGATAATGGCCACAAAGTGAGTAAAAACAAAGTTCAGTTGTGTAGGGATAAAGTAAAATATTTAGGACATGAATTATCAGCCACAGGGCGTACTATCCTGTCTGACAGGAAGGAAGCAATTTTGCACGCTCCAAAACCACAAACCAAAAAGCAGATGATGTCATTTCTTGGACTGACTAATTACTGCAGGGCATGGATTCCCTGCTATGCAGAATTGACTAGTCCACTTCTGATTTGATGTAACAAGGATGATATTTCAATGTCAACCGTGTTGGAATGGAACAAAGATGCTGAGGAAGCCTTTGTAAAAGTAAAACAAACATTAGTGTCATCCACAGTTTTGGCACTACCAGATTATAGTAAACCATTCATTCAAACAGTTGATTGTAAGAATAAGTTCATGACTAGTGTTTTGGTTCAAGTGTATGGCTCAAAATTGAGGCCAGTTGCCTACTACTCATCTAAATTGGATGCAGTAGCAGTGCTTTACCACCATGCGTACAGGCTGTTGTTGCAGCCTCTAGGCTGTTCAAAGTAGCAGTAATGTTGTTCTATTCCATCAGTTGACACTGAAAGTTCCACATGCAGTCTCTGCACTTCTGTGCAGACAAACATGAGCCTTTTGTCCCCAGCAAGACATCTTTCGTGTATGTCCTTGCTATTATCACAACCACATCTTACGGTAGAGCGCTGTACAACATTGAATCCATCCACATTGATACCCTTGACCTGAGGATGGGGAGCCGCACATTGTCTTGATGTAGCTACGGTCTGTACGAAAGCACGCCCAGACCTCCGGGATACACCATCCCAAACAGTACAATTGTGTATGTGGATGGTTCTTCCACTAAAAACGCTATGGACAAACACAATCTGGATATGCTGTTGTCACAAATTCAGAAGTATTGGATTCTGCTTCATTGCCATCCTCATTTCAGCACAAGCAGCTGAATTAGTTGCTTTAACTGCAGCTTGCTATCTGTTTAAAGGTACGGCTGTATCAATTTATACAGACAGCCAGTACGCTTTCAGCACAGTGCATGTGTTTGCAAAACTGTGGGAAGAGCGTGGAATGGTGACATCATCTGGAAAGCCAGTGACTCATGCCACTCTCCTAACTGCACTACTGAAAGCTGTGAAATTGCCTAAACAAATTGCTATATGCAATGTGCGGCTCACACCAAAGGCTCTGACAGTATTTCAAAAGGAAATGATTTTGCTGACAGAGCAGCAAAAGAGGCAGCAGCAGCTTCTTCTATTTTTGTTGTACAGGAAACTACTCCAGATTTGCATTTAGGTCATACACTGCTTGCTGACATGCAACAGCAGGCAACTGACAGAGAAAAACAAATGTGGATAGCTAAAGGAGCTACGTATGCAAATGATTTGTACGTATGACCACAAAAGAACCCATAATGCCAAAAAATATGTTTAAATGGGCAGCTATTATGAGCCATGGCGTGACGCATGTCTCATCAGGGGGTATGATATCGCAATTGCAATCTATTTTTTGTCTTTATGGGTTTGATGCATATGCAAAACAGCATTGTAGAGCATGCATGACGTGCAAAACACAACTCACAAGGCAATTTGAGACCCCAAAGAGGCAAATTTCCAACACCACAATATCCCTTTCAAGTGATTCATATGGATTATATACAGCTGAGTAAACATGAAGGGAAGGAATTTTGTTTAGTCATAACTGATGCCTTCTCAAAATGGGTAGAATTGTTCCCTACAAAACATGCAGATGCACTTACAGTGGCTAAGGCATTGTGCAAAGACATCATTCCACGATTTGGAATACCAGAAACAGTCTATTCAGATAATGGAGCGCATTTTGTTAATACAATAGTGCAATACGTAGGAGAAGCGCTACAGGTCAATCTCAAAAATCATTGTGCTTATCATCCACAAAGCGCCGGATTAGTGGAAAGGATGAATGGAACAGTAAAAAACACACTTAGAAAGACAATGGAGGAAACAGGCAGACCATGGATGCATTGTGTAGATTTGGTAAAAATGTATATAAACATAACTAGTACCATGGGGTTGACACCGTATGAAACATTGTTTGGCAGAAAATATCGATTGCCATATTATGGACAAATTTGGGATGTACCTGAGGAAGCCAATTTGGCGGATTACATGAGAAAAATGTTAGAAGGACAACGAGGGAGAGTTCCAAACACTGATGATCCCATTTCTCCACAGGAGGACCCTAAAGTGGTACCTGAGACTGGGTGTTGATAAGAAGCATCAAGAGAAAACACTGGCATTCACCTAAATGGGAAGGGCCCCATCAAGTACTACTCACAACACCCACAGCCTTGAAAATTGGGGAAAGAAGTACATGGATTCATTTGACTCACTGTAAGAAAGTCATTTCTGCAGACACAGACAAACAGTAAGAACAGTAGGACAAGACTAGTAATAGTGTGTGAGCTTGGTGTTAAGATCCAGGTTAGACACGAAAGCTAGCAGAAGACATTAAGAAGCCACTGTTCTGAACATAGGTGTGCTGTAGTGTGCAGAAATGGCGAAAGAAAAAAAACAAAAGAACGAGGGTTTCTGGACCCCATGGACAGTCCTTGTTATGCTACTTTTCTTTTTCGGATTGGGCTTATTATTAAAAGCCATAAGCACGAGACATGATAATAAGGATCACCTCCGCAGATTGCAGAGACCAAAAAGAAGTAACGAAGACCCCAGTCCGATAATAAATGCCACAGTACATAGCTGTGATAGGAACAATGCGTACCGATTTGGTATACAAGCCTGCATTCCTAGAAAAGCTTCTGTGGTCATCTCTGTACCATATAGTGCTCTTACCCATGGAATATGGGATGGTGGGGATGGTGACAGAGGGACTAATTACGGAAATAGTTTCTCATGGTATATGACCAATGATCAACAAGATAAGAGATGGGAAACGTTGGTAGCCGATGAATGGAGTAGATGGACACCAAGATGGGCACAAACCGAGTGGGCTAAGTACCAGAGTCAAATTCTCAAAATGTATCAAACAGATGATAAGCTGTCTATAGTGGTGAATACCACAGAAAAAGGAACCATATTCCCACCTGATATAGAGGGAGACTGTTGGTTGTTCCTCCTTTGGGTATACAAAAAAGGAAAAGATCCGTATTTCCATTTTTTCCTCTGTGAAACAGATAGAGTACAGCAACCAATATTGACCGAATTAAGTACGTCAAAGGGGGTGTCCATACAAGCAAAGGGGGTGCCCATACAAGCAAAGGGGGTGTCCGTACAAGGCACAAAAGACATGAAGGCAGATGACTGGTTCCTAGTAACTACAGGAATTAGTGGACAAAATAACAATTGGCTTTTAATGGCAGAACAAGCAGGACTAGCAGCAAAGAAGGACTGTGTTGTATGTATGGGACCCAGACCTATATTACAGGTAATACCGGCAGCATTACCCAAAGACTGTCTGCTGACTGTTATGACACAGACATACATTGCGGCAAACAACAATTGTTCTAAGTGGGACAAGATCTATCCATTGACCAAATTGACTAAGATCAAACCTTTATTTTCAAGCAAAGTTGGGCATGCTAACCATACATGTGTACACTTGACAGGGACAAGTAAGACTTTGGGTAGCTTAAGCCACACTGCCTGGTGTAAGAATGTGGTCCATAGTACTCCCACATTCAAACCTGTCGGTAGGAGTGATGTATGGTGGTGGTGTGGTGATAACAGAATCTTTGACAGACTGCCACGAAATGTGTCAGGTTATTGTGCATTAATATCATTATTGTTACCAGTTGAAGCCATACCCATGACCCCTGAAGACGTTACGACATATGCAGCCTCTCTTATTCCTGAAGATTGGCAGAAAGGCATAGCCAGACATAGAGTAAAAAGAGAGTGGAAAGGAGTAGGAAATCCAACATATATTGATGCAATAGGAGTCCCCAGAGGAGTGCCTGACGAGTATAAACTGGTTGATCAAATAGCAGCTGGATTCGAATCTTCCATCTGTTGGTGGTGTTCAATTAATAAAAACGTGGACAGAATAAACTACATCCACTACAATGTGCAGAAATTAGGAAATTGGACTGAGGAAGGATTTAAGGCTGTCCATTCACAGTTAGAAGCCACGTCCCTTATGGCCTTCCAGAATCGTATTGCTCTGGATATGTTGTTGGCGGAGAAAGGAGGTGTTTGTGCCATGTTCGGAGAACAATGCTGCACATTCATTCCCAACAACACGGCTGCAGACGGCAGTCTCACTCAAGCCATTGACGGGCTGAGGACGTTGAACAGGAAGATGAAAGAGCACAGTGGAGTAAACACCGAAGGCTGGGATTGGTGGCTGGAAGGGATGGGAAGATGGAGGTCTTTGATTTCTTCACTATTAGTGTCTATAGCAGTATTTGCTGCAATTCTAACATTGTGTGGATGTTGTTGTATTCCATGTCTCCGAGGCCTTGTAAATAGAATGATAACCGCAGCAATAAGTCCAGGACCAGGAGGGGGACCAGCATCATATCCACTCCTGGGGCAAGACGACACCGAGGAGGACAATGACTCCCATGACCTGTACCCAGACCCATGGAAGTATGATGACCCAGACACCGATGATAGTGACAATGATGACATCACCTCTGGGGTGTAAGCCTATAGAACATATCATGATGAACCTCTTAGTGAAAATCTCAAAAAGAAGTGCTAAGCTAGGTGATAACTACTACTGTATGTTTAACAGGTGATAAACAGGAGGGGAATGTTAAAGATTTTATATATATATATGTTATCACTGTTAAACATTTGTACCTTTTGTCTTCTCTCTGATGAGAACGGTGTTGTGCTGTTTGCACTTAAACCCGAGAATGTACGTGTTATTCAACCTTGTTTTAGCATGCTGGGGTCAATCTGAACTGGGAATGAGGAGCTGGATGTACTTATTATTATTATTACACAACTTGTTTTCGTAGCCGCTAACGACTGGGAGTAAAAGAACTGAAGGTTGAATTTTGACTGATTGTGATGTGATGCTTAGTGTTCCAGGTAGATGCAGAACAGCTGATAACTGCGAACGAGATGTGCTGACCTTCGACGATAAGAGTAAAAGAAAGAAACTGTTTTGCTTACAGCTGCACTTATTGACGTGTGTGTTTATGTTACGGGAAGAAACTTGTCTTGCGTCATTCCCCCCACCCTTAGGACAAGTTTTTGTTTATGTGATGAGGGATTCACTAATAAAAAGAGTGAAGCGCAGGCCAGACTTTAGTGTAGCCTTGGTGTACAGCCTGACTGCACTCCGCGCGTAAAATTTGACTTTCTGTCTCACTGGTGTTTCTTGACTCTGTTTGTCTTGTTAAAGGTTTTAAAAATGTTTGGAGGAGAAAATACCCAACAGCAGAGCCTTCAGCTTTCAGGCTCCTCTCCTGTGGAACCAGCTCCCAATTAGATCAGGGAGACAGACACCCTCTCTACTTTTAAGATTAGGCTTAAAACTTTCCTTTTTGCTAAAGCTTATAGTTAGGGCTGGATCAGGTGACCCTGAACCATCCCTTAGTTATGCTGCTATAGACGTAGACTGCTGGGGGGGTTCCCATGATGCACTGTTTCTTTCTCTTTTTGCTCTGTATGCACCACTCTGCATTTAATCATTAGTGATCGATCTCTGCTCCCCTCCACAGCATGTCTTTTTCCTGGTTCTCTCCCTCAGCCCCAACCAGTCCCAGCAGAAGACTGCCCCTCCCTGAGCCTGGTTCTGCTGGAGGTTTCTTCCTGTTAAAAGGGAGTTTTTCCTTCCCACTGTAGCCAAGTGCTTGCTCACAGGGGGTCGTTTTGACCATTGGGGTTTTACATAATTATTGTATGGCCTTGCCTTACAATATAAAGCGCCTTGGGGCAACTGTTTGTTGTGATTTGGCGCTATATAAAAAAAATTGATTGATTGATTGATTGATTTATCAGATTATTAGACATATGATCACCGACAGTAATAATGGCTTGCATACCTGCAGCCATTATTACTGGTAATAGCCACCAGTCCGCAGTGCATTGCACTAAACCCATGAGCCAGGGACCCTGTGTGACATACATCAGTCAATATGTTGGATAAAATGCAGAAACCAGAGGAGATGTAAGGCAGGTCCTGACATCAGTGGCTGCACACACAGCTGTTTAGCAGACAGTGGGACATGCTGTCCAGACATGCAGCGGTGCACGTGCAGCGATGTGTTCAGCTGTTATGAGTACACACATGCAGCTGAGCAATCATTTGATCCAGCCTCATGCACACGCAGGGGTTTGATCAGATGAGGGAGCCTCACGCAGGACCTGCGGAGCAGTCAGGTGATTGCAGCTGAAGCATGCACAGTGGTGTGATCATATGAGAGAGCCCACGCCTTTCCTCTCTCCAAGACATTAGGTCCATGAGCTCTCCGAAGTGGTTCACGTATGTTCCCTTTGCGATCAGTCAATGCTTCGGACTATGCAGAGTTTGCGATCGCGTGTTATGTACCATGACGTGCAGCGGGGCATCACGCCATATGGGAATTATATGTTGTGGTGGATGAGGCATTTGAAAGCTGATGTTGGCATCTCAATGTCCTGGCAGGATGAGAGGGTCATCACAGGCTGCTCCTCCTGCTGGTGTTCACCCTGCACTGTGACACGCACCTGGAGCCATTCCAAAGGTGAGTATGTATTGTTATTTACATTGTGAAGGCCTGGTGTTGCCCTGTTACTCCTCCTACAGAGGTACATGGTGTTTATGTCATGATCGGTGTATTATAGCTGTCACATCCCATTCAGCTGCACTGTGGTGTACCGCACTGAGCCTGTGACATGCATCGTCTTGCCATGGGGCAGCAGCGCGGCGCACCTGCACGTCGTGTGACAGCTATGATGATCATATTATTTCACATACAGTGGGGCAATAAAGTATTTAGTCAGTCCCTGATTGTGCAAGTTCACCTACTTAGAAAGATGAGAAAGGTCTGTAATTTTCATCATAGGTACACTTCAACTATGAGAGACAAAATGAGAAAAAAAAATCCAGGAAATGACATTGTAGGATTTTTAAAGAATTTATTTATAAATAATGGTGGAAAATAAGTATTTGGTCAATAACAAAAGTTCAGCTCAATACTTTGTAACATAATCTTTGTTGGCAATGACAGAGGTCAAATGTTTCCTGTAAGTCTTCACCAGGTTTGCACACACTGTAGCTGGTATTTTGGCCCATTCCTCCATGCAGATCTCCTCTAGAGCAGTGATGTTTTGGGGCTGTCGCTGGGCAACATGGACTTTCAACTCCCTCCACAAATTTTCTATGGGGTTGAGGTCTGGAGACTGGCTAGGCCACTCCAGGACCTTGAAATGCTTTTTACGGAGCCACTCCTTTGTTGCCCGAGCCGTGTGTTTGGGATCATTGTGTTGCTGGAAGACCCAGCCACCCAGCCAGTTGCATCTTCAGTGCTCTGATGGAAAGAGGTTTTGGCTTAAAATCTCACAATACATGGCCCCGTTCATTCTTCCCTTAACACGGATCAGTTGTCCTGTCCCTTTTGCAGAAAAACAGCCCCAAAGCATGATGTTTCCACCCCCATGCTTCACAGTAGATATGGTGTTCTTGGAATGCAACTCAGCATTCTTCTTCCTCCAAACACGACGAGTTCAGTTTTTACCAAAATGTTCTATTTTGGTTTCATCTGACCACATGATATTCTCCCAATCCTCTTCTGGATCATCCATATGCTCTCTGGCAAACTTCAGACGGGCCTGGACATGTACTGGCTTAAGCAGGGGGACATGCCTGGCACTGCAAGATTTGAGTCCCTCTCTGCGTAGTGTGTAGCCTTTGTTACTTTGGTCCCAGCTCTCTGCAGGTCATTCATCAGGTCCCTTCGTGTAGCTCTGGGATTTTTGTTCACCGTTCTCATGATCATTTTGACCCCATGGGATGACATCTTGCGTGGAGCCCCAGCTCGAGGGAGATTATCAATTGTCTTGTATGTCTTCCATTTTCTTACAATTGCTCCCACAGTTGATTTATTCACACCAACCTGCTTGACTATTGTAGATTCACTGTTATGTGTCAGACGCAGCTCGGAGAACCGACCAGCGTTTGAAGGACCCAGTATGAAATAAGCAGAGCACGGTGCAAAGGCTAACTGAATTTAATACATAACAGTGATACAAAACAACAAAAGAGTGTGCGGTCTGGCGTGGTGGTGATACGGTGCGCTCCCAGCAGCGCTAACGGTCCGGAGCCAGAAGCTGTTCGGACCCAAGGACCCCGCCGACACCCCCCAGGTGGCCGCAACAAACCGAGTCTGTGAAGGAAGGAACCATTATGTGAGTCCACACTCTACACACAGAGAGACCACTCAAAGGTGTACATAAACAGCAAACACTTCCTGGCTTAATTACTAATCAGCTTCCCAACCTGCAGGCATGGAACATCCAGTTCACAAAACTCCACTGCAGTGGAAGCCGATACATGACTAACGTACAGCTCAATATAATAAGGTGTGAGGGACACCACATTTACTGACTGTATAAATGTTAGTCACAAAATCTAATGTACCTCAGGAAGTGTGCTGACGAGCGTGAGACCTCACCCCCTCCTCTTTCACAGACCGTGCATCAAACCCTGGACGTTCTCTGCATCCACTGATGATGAGATGGCTCCCGAGACGACGATCTCACCCGTCTGGTCACAAGGTCGAGTCTCTGGCAAATACACACTGTATACTCCAGTCTTAAATGCCACCATTGTTGTGTGGGCCGCTGAAGAGGAGGTACTGCTGGCCCACCACCACCAGAGGGCGCCCTGCCTGGATGCGGGCTCCAGGCACCAGAGGGCGCCGCCGCCTCACGTGAGCAGCTACGGTGACAGCTGTCACCCATCACCTGAGACAGCTGACGGCAATCATCTGTGGGGTATATCAGCAGGACGGCACCTCCACCTCATTGCCGAGATATCGTTTCTACCAGAGAGGTAACGTATCGAAGCTACGGAGTGTATCTTTTTGGATTTGTGCTTAGTTTGTGGATTACTGTTCCAACGAGAGGTGGAGGTAACTTCCCTGCTGTTCGGAGTCCTGGGTGCAAACGCGCCCCCATCTAACTGTCCTTTGTTCCTCGCCAGCAGTACCAGGTCCGACACGTGGAGGCAGTGGCCACCTGGGAGTTCGGGACTTGGCGGCTCCGGTATTCCCGGGGTCCTGTGGCGGAGGAAGCCGTGTGGTTCCGGTCTTACCTTGGAGAGGCGTCTCCTATCTTCGAGCCTGCCCACACGACACTTTTGTGAATTGACTGTTGTCCATTGCTGTGATTGGTTGTATTCGTTGTGCACATTCACAACAGTAAAGCGTTGTTATTTTGACTTACTCCATTGTCCGTTCATTTGCGCCCCCTGTTGTGGGTCCGTGTTCCTACACTTTCCCAACAACCATGTTCCAATCCATATAGATGCACCACAGCTGTGAGTCCTGACAAGCCGCAGGTGATCAGGGTGGGGTCCTGATAACCTCAGCTACACAGCCACTCAGTCCCAAATGCAAGCCACCTGGAAGGAAAACCAAAAGACAGAAACAAAAAGGCAGCCAGGCCCCCCCAGCCATACAACATTCACTCTTCCCAGCCTGGTGCAGGTCTACAATTTTCTTCCTGGTGTCCTTCGACAGCTCTTTGGTCTTGGCCATGGTTGAGTTTGGAGTCTGACTGTTTGAGGCTGTGGACAGGTGTCTTTTATACAGATAACGAGTTCAAACAGGTGCCATTAATACAGGTAACAGGTGGAGGACAGAAGAACTTCTTAAAGAAGAAGTTACAGGACTGTGAGAGTCAGAAATCTTGCTTGTTTGTGGGTGACCAAATAATTATTTTCCACCATAATTTACAAATAAATTCTTTAAAAATCCTACAATGTGATTTTTTGGATTTTTTTTTTTCTCATTTTGTCTCTCATAATTGAAGTGTACCTATGTCGAAAATTACAGACCTCTCTCATCTTTCTAAGTAGGAGAACTTGCACAATCAGGGACTGACTAAATACTTTTTTACCCCACTGTACATTATATAACCCATGGCAGGGAATGACAATGTATCTGTAATGTAAGGTTTATTACTGGTACAACAACCCGTTATGATGTGTGCGCTGCACTGACTCTGAGACGCATTGACCTGCAGTGACACACGGTGCTTTCAGTTTGATTGCACAATATTCACATCTGGTTCACAAGATGAATGCGTGCCTCAGACATTGCACATAACAATATTTCATTTGCACTGACATGCCGGCAGTATTTGCCGTGCTGGACTGTGGCAAATTAGCCTTGTATGCGATCAGACTGTTCCGAATGCTGTTTTCAGCACTCGTGCTTGTGCACTCAGATAGCTGTCCATGGAACCGCCCTGTGTCCTGGGTGGCAACTATCCTGTCAGACAACTGGTCCATTCCCACTTCTCCAAACTTCCAAATAAACAAACACGTAAAATAAACATAATAAAGCACATTAGCAAGCCACTGCTAAGCAAAAATCATCACTGTATTAATTAATGTATTAATGCCCCCGTCTTCGTACAAAAATAAAACTCTTAATATCTCAGAAACTGAAGCAGCACAAATAAAAATTTGAACAACACAAATTAGCACTAATGAAGCACTAAAACAGTAGACCAGTCTGGTTCATTTTGGAGAAAGCTGGGGGGATGATGACCTCTGAATGACCTAAAAAATATATTTAATATCTCAAAAACCATAGCAGCACAAACAAAAACTTTAACAGCATAAATCTGCACAAACAAAGCACTAACCCACTCACTGTGTTTGCTTGGATTTTTTTTACGTGGGTGGGAGGTCAGCTTCACTGAGATGAGAAGCTCGGTCATCTGTGAGGAGCTCGGAGTAGAGCCACTGCTCCTTAAAGAGCAAAATACTAGCTCTCTACGAGGCATATATGTGAAGCATCCAGACCCCTCAGGTCATCCGGGACAGGTTTATTGTGTGTTCCCAGAACCAGAACTAAATAAAGTGAAGCAGCATTTAGTTATTATGCCCCTCACTTGTGGAACAAACTTCCTGAATTCCTGAGGTCTGCATGAACTATCAGCTCATTTAAATCAGAGCTGAAAACAGTATTTTAAATGACTTTTAAATGCTCCGTAGGTCTGCCATGTTTTTATTTATTTATTTATTCTTGCTATTCATTTTAACTCCTGAAGTCTATTTTTATTAGTTTTTATTAGTTTTATTGTTGTTATATATTATGTTATTGTGTTTTGTTTTTTTTACGGACTGCTCAAATGAAATTGCCCCTTGTGGGATTAATAAAGTTGTTGATTGATTGATTGTTGATTGAAATCTACATACAAACTAATATGGAGATTCTGGGTGTCAAGTTTGATTCTGTGAGTAAGTACACCAGCCATGTAAATAAATAGGATAAGTGCCGGCAGAAGGAGCATGTATAAGTTAGCATCAGTTGGATTTCAATACCCAGGTGTACATACTTCTGTAAAATCGTATGTATGGAAAAGTGTTTGTTGTCCCACAATGTTGTATGCTATGGATTGCATCCCACTATGTAGGTCTGATTTTGCTTCATTAAAATCTGCCCAGGGGAGTATCATTAAAAATGCTATGGGTATAAGAAAAAGGCACCATCATTCACATTTGCTAAACGCATTACAAATCCCTACAGTGGTTGATGTTACAAGAAAGAATACGTACAGCTTTTACCATAGAGCCTTGTCTGTTAGATCTCCAGTGTAACAAATCCAGTCTAGATTCCTTTCACATTATATTTTAAAGGGTGAGATCATTAAGAACACACAACTGGATAAATTGATGTCGCAGGGCGATAAGCCATTGGATTGTTTTTATAATTTTAAGAAATTATCTATTGAATTTCAATGTAATGGCACCACTGATTCTTTAAGATATCTCTTACGTATTTCATGAAAATTTTGATAAACCATGGTCTGCTGAGTTTACTCTCGTCAATTTACTCACTTTGTTGTTTTAATTCTATTATAGTTTTCTATTGTAAGTTTTTATTGGTGTAGCCTTTTTGATTGTGTGGATGTTTAGTAATGACAGCCATCTCCCGGTGCTTTTACCTGACATGCAGCCCCATATCATCAATGACTGTGGAAATTTACATGTTCTCTTCAGGCAGTCATCTTTATAAATCTCATTGGAACGGCACCAAACAAAAGTTCCAACATCATCACTGAATATGACTTTCATCCAGTCATCCACAGTCCACGACTGCTTTTCCTTAGCCCATTGTAACCTTGTTTTTTTCTGTTTAGGTGTTAATGATGGCTTTCGTTTAGCTTTTCTGTATGTAAATCCCATTTCCTTTAGGTGGTTTCTTACAGTTCGGTCACAGACGTTGACTCCAGTTTCCTCCCATTCGTTCCTCATTTGTTTTGTTGTGCATTTTCGATTTTTGAGACATATTGCTTTAAGTTTTCTGTCTTGACGCTTTGATGTCTTCCTTGGTCTACCAGTATGTTTGCCTTTAACAACCTTCCCATGTTGTTTGTATTTGGTCCAGAGTTTAGACACAGCTGACTGTGAACAACCAACATCTTTTGCAACACTGCGTGATGATTTACCCTCTTTTAAGAGTTTGATAATCCTCTCCTTTGTTTCAATTGACATCTCTCGTGTTGGAGCCATGATTCATGTCAGTCCACTTGGTGCAACAGCTGTCCAAGGTGTGATCACTCCTTTTTAGATGCAGACTAATGAGCAGATCTGATTTGATGCAGGTGTTAGTTTTTGGAATGAAAATTTACAGGGTGATTCCATAATTTATTCCTCAGAATTGAGTGAGTCCATATTTTTTTCCCTCTGCTTGGTCTAAAAAAGTAACCGTTACTGACTGCCACAATTATTTTTCCTGATTTCTTATAGTGTTTCTTAAAGCCAGAAAGTTGCCATTTGAAATTACTTTAGTTTTGGGTCATGTCTGTGATCTGCTTTTTTCTTTTTTCTACAAAATTAAACAACTGAATGAACATCCTCTGAGGCCGGTGATTCCATAATTATTGCCAGGGGTTGTATATATATATATATATATATATATATATATATATATATATATATATATATATATATATATATATATATATATATATATACATACATATATATATATATATTTCACTGTTCTGAATGAACTTTTATTAGTTTTATTTCAACATGTTATTTTTCTGTTTCAATTGCCTTTTGTCTTTTAATGCTTTTTTGTTGTCATTTTAATTATGTATTTTTTGCTTTTGTAAAGCACTTTGAATTACCAGTGTATGAATTGCACTATACAAATAAATTTGCCTTGCCTTTACACTGAAAGCAGCCAGTTGAAGTGGTTCAGGCATCTGGTAAGGATGCCCCCTGGGCACCTCCCTAGAGAGGTGTTCCAGGCATGTCCAGCTGGGAGAAGACCTATGTTACTAGATAGTAACATAAATGGTAAATGGACTGCATTTATATAGTGCTTTTCCATCTCCATCAGACGATCAAAGCGCTTTACAAATAATGCCTCACATTCACCCCAATGTGAAGGTGCTGCCATACAAGGCGCTCACTGGACCCTTGAAAAGCCAGATAGTGATGCAAAAATCTCCATCCCCTCTGCGTGCTTTTAACGTGTTCAGTACAAGCAAAAGCTTTAAAATGATCGACTGATGTGTTCCAAATGAAAGGTATTTATCTCTAATGTACAAGGAGGTTATCACTCACATCACTTATGTGATGTGTGCAGTCACCCGCTAATGATAGGCACATGTTCTGGTCTGGAAGGAAATATTTCAAACACTTTGTAAGGAAGGAAGTTGGACATTTCAAAGCATTACATGGTTTTCTCCAAACATCTCTGTGTAGCTCTGCTGCAGTGTTCGATTTTATATCATTGCTTTATGGGAAAAGTCTTCATATTATAAAGATCAGGAGTATTTGACTAAGTTATACGAGGGCTGTCAATAAAGTTACGGTCCTTTTTATTTTTTTCAAAAACTATATGGATTTCATTCATATGTTTTTACGTCAGACATGCTTGAACCCTCGTGCGCATGCGTGAGTTTTTCCACGCCTGTCGGTGACGTCATTCGCCTGTGAGCACTCCTTGTGGGAGGAGTCGTCCAGCCCCTCGTCGGAATTCCTTTGTCTGAGAAGTTGCTGAGAGACTGGCGCGTTGTTTGATCAAAATTTTTTCTAAACCTGTGAGACACATCGAAGTGGACACGGTTCGAAATATTAAGCTGGTTTTCAGTGAAAATTTTAACGGCTGATGAGAGATTTTGAGGTGATACTGTCGCTTTAAGGACTTTTCATGGTGCGAGACATCGCGCAGCGCTCTCAGGCAGCGTCATCAGCCTGTTCAAGCTGAAAACCTCCACATTTCAGGCTCTATTGATCCAGGACGTCGTGAGAGAACAGAGAAGTTTCAGAAGAAGTCGGTTTCAGCATTTTATCCGGATATTCCACTGTTAAAGGAGATTTTTTTAATGAAAGACGTGCGGACGGGTCCGCGCGTCGGGACGCAGCCGCCGCGGCGCTCCGCCACAGGAAAAACACCTCTGTTGAAAGCCTTAAGGACAAGTTGGAACATGTCCTGCCTGTTAAACAATTTCTCATATACTCACTCCACTGAAAGCCATCAAAAGCCGCCTGGATTTTACAAATGGTTATCAACACAGAGGTGTTTTTCCTGTGCCGCCGCACCGCGTCGGCTGCGTCCCGACGCGCGGATCCGTCCGCACGTCTTTCATTAAAAAAATCTCCTTTAACAGTGGAATATCCGGATAAAATGCTGAAACCGACTTCTTCTGAAACTTCTCTGTTCTCTCACGACGTCCTGGATCAACAGAGCCTGAAATGTGGAGGTTTTCAGCTTGAACAGGCTGATGACGCCGCCTGAGAGCGCTGAGTGACGTCTCGCACCGTGAAAAGTCCTTAAAGCGACAGAATCACCTCAAAATCTCTCATCAGCTGTTAAAATTTTCACTGAAAACCAGCTTAATTTTTCGAACCATGTCCACTTCGATGTGTCTCACAGGTTTAGAAAAAATTTTGATCAAACAACGCGCCAGTCTCTCAGCAACTTCTCAGACAAAGGAATTCCGACAAGGGTCTGGACGACTCCTCCCACAAGGAGTGCTCACAGGCGAATGACGTCACCGACAGGCGTGGAAAAACTCACGCATGCGCACGAGGGTTCAAGCATGTCTGACGTAAAAACATATGAATGAAATCCATATAGTTTTTGAAAAAAATAAAAAGGACTGTTACTTTATTGACAGCCCTCGTATATATAGTTATTCATTTTGGTGGCGTCTCTTTTCTATGTAATATTGTCACTTTTATTTGTTTGATGTTTTCCTTCTTTCTATTGCTTTTGATAAAATCAACACATGTACCAGAATTATTTGCACATCAACATTGCATTTATATAGTGCTTTTCCATCTCCATCAGACGATCAAAGCGCTTTACAAATAATGCCTCACATTCACCCCAATGTGAAGGTGCTGCCATACAAGGCGCTCACTGGACCCTTGAAAAGCCAGATAGTGATGCAAAAATCTCCATCCCCTCTGCGTGCTTTTAACGTGTTCAGTACAAGCAAAAGCTTTAAAATGATCGACTGATGTGTTCCAAATGAAAGGTATTTATCTCTAATGTACAAGGAGGTTATCACTCACATCACTTATGTGATGTGTGCAGTCACCCGCTAATGATAGGCACATGTTCTGGTCTGGAAGGAAATATTTCAAACACTTTGTAAGGAAGGAAGTTGGACATTTCAAAGCATTACATGGTTTTCTCCAAACATCTCTGTGTAGCTCTGCTGCAGTGTTTGATTTTATATCATTGCTTTATGGGAAAAGTCTTCATATTATAAAGATCAGGAGTATTTGACTAAGTTATATATATAGTTATTCATTTTGGTGGCGTCTCTTTTCTATGTAATATTGTCACTTTTATTTGTTTGATGTTTTCCTTCTTTCTATTGCTTTTGTTAAAATCAACACATGTACCAGAATTATTTGCACATCAACATTCCTTGTATACTTGGACCCCCCCCCACACACACACACCTTTTTGTAACGGATCTTCTCTGTTTCCTACATTTAAACTCTGCAATACTTTCCCAAAAAAGTGAGAATGCCAAAGTATTTACCAATTTGCAGTCTTGCAATTTCCTCTCATAAGACTTAAAAGATGCTTTGGCATTGAGGAAATGAAGTGATTTTTATTTATTTATTTATTTACTGACAATTGGCGATTGAGTGGTTGTATTTATTAGTGTTGTAATAATACAAAAAGTAATAAAGTTCAGTCAAAATTTCATTTCAGGTGATATTTTGTCCCATTCTTCCTGCAAACATGAAAGTGTGGGGTCATTATTGCTTGTTTTTTTGTTTGTGTTTTTCCAAAATTGTCCACACATCCTGTATTAGGGTGAGGTCATGGCTGTAGGACAGTTCAGTACCTGTTGCACTTCTTTCACAGACTTGCCTTTATAATATGTGCAGAATGTAGTTTTGTATTGTTTTGGTGAAAAATGCATTGATGTCCCTGGAAAAGATGTTGTCTTGAAGGCAGCATATTTTGCTCCAAAATCTCAATGTACCTTTCTGCATTAATGGCACCATCACAGAAGTGTAAATTAACTTTGTCAAGGGCACTGACATAACCCCACATCATGGGGAACTAGTGCTTTAGATGCTCTTAGCGCCGGCCAACTGATTCTGCTCTGTTTCTCTCTATTTGAGCTACTGTCGCCAAAACTGGACCTGGGTTTTTGTCACTGTCTGCTGGACCACTGGACAACTATTCACCCGCCTGAGACAGCAAGTTTGAAGGATACTGCTGAGCTACAACACTTTACATTGACTTAAAATTGGAAGTTGTTACAATCAGATCTATTCTGGACTGTGATTTGCATGCTGTTGTTGTATACATTGTTTTTTAATTTGTCCATTATTTATGCACTCTGTTACTGTTAGAATGGCCGGAGCAGTGGGTGATCCTTCTATTCTATTCCAAGTCTGGTCTGGTTGAGGCTTTTTCCTCGAAAAACACCAGAGGGAATTTTTCCTTACCACTGTTGCCTACGTGTTTGTTCAGGGAAGGTAAGGTTAGAACTTACCCATGTGAAGCGCCTTGGGGCCACTTTGTAGAGAATTGGCACTATATAAACAAATTTAATTGAATGACAGACCTTTTTGGACCTTGTTGCTGATAACAGTCTGAATGGTCCTTTTGTCTTTGGTCTGGAGCACACGGCAACCATTTCTTCCAAAACAAAAGATGTGGAATACTGATGTGTCTGACCATAATAGTTTTCTACTGTGTGATGGTGCCATCTAGATGCCTACAAACACAGAGATGTCAACATTGCCTATGAAAAAGCTTAAAATAATACTTCTGTTTTGCACAATAAACTGTTGTGAAAGTGTAGGTACACGGACCCACAACAGGGGGCGCAATGAACGGACAATGGAAAAAGGTAAGAACAAGTTTTACTGTTGTGAAATTAGCACAACTGATACAATAATTCACAATTTGGAGGTGTAAGCCGAAATCTGCTGGTGTCTTGTGGGCAGGCCCGAAGGTAGGAGACGTCCGTCCTAGTCGAACCGGAACCACCCAGATTTCCTCTGCCACCGAAACCCAGAAGTACTGGAACCGCCAAGTCCCGAATTCCCAGGTGGCCACTGCCTTCGCTCGTCGGATCCGGTACTGCTGGCGGGAAAGAACACAAACACACAGGTTGGGATGCGACCGCACCCAGTAGATGAGAGGGGCAAGCCGCCTCCACCTCTTGTCACAATAAGCAGGAAGGTGAGTACTTATCCGATCACTCGGCTTTCGGTAGTCAGCTGTCCTGAAAGGTTTAACAAGTATTATAGGATTATACTTAAATAAGCTGCAGAGAAGATTACCTTAGGCTCAAGGCGATATCTCGGCACTGAGGTGGAGACGCTGTCCTGCTGATATACCTCCGTCCTGAGTGCAGTCAGCTGTGTCCAGTAATGGGTGACAGCTGTCACCCTGGCAGCCTTCGTCGGCGGCAGCGCCCTCTGGTGCCTGGAGCCCGCACTCCAGGCAGGGCGCCCTCTGGTGGTGGTGGGTCAGCAGTACCTCCTCTTCAGCGGCCCACACAACAGGACCCCCCCCTCAACGGGCGCCTCCTGGCGCACGACCGGGCTTGTCCGGATGGCGACGGTAGAAGTCGGCCAGGAGGGCCGGGTCCAGGATGAAGCCCTTCTTCACCCAGGAGCGCTCCTCGGGGCCGTACCCCTCCCAGTCCACCAGATACTGAAAACCCCGACCCATCCGACGGACGTCAAGGAGCCGGCGGACAGTCCAAGCCGGTGCTCCGTCGATGATCCGGGCAGGAGGCGGTGCCGGACCCGGGGTGCAGAGGGGTGAGGTGCGAAGAGGCTTGATCCGGGAAACATGGAAAACTGGATGGATCCGCAGTGAGGCCGGAAGCTGGAGCCTCACTGCGGCGGGGTTGATGACTTTGAGGATTTTATATGGTCCGATGTATCGTTCTTGCAGTTTAGGAGAGGTAACCTGTAGGGGAATGTCCTTGGTGGATAACCAGACCTCCTGCCCAGGACGATACTTGGGAGCCGGGGCCCGTCGCCGGTCTGCATGTTTCTTCGCCCTCGTCTGGGCCTGCAACAAAGCAGAGCGGGCGGCCCGCCACACCCGACGGCACTTCCGTAGGTGGGCCTGGACCGAGGGCACACCGACCTCTCCCTCAACCACCGGAAACAAGGGGGGCTGATACCCCAAGCACGCCTCAAACGGGGAGAGGCCGGTGGCTGATGACACTTGGCTGTTGTGGGCGTACTCGATCCAGGCCAGATGGGTACTCCAGGCCGTCGGGTGCGCGGCTGTCACACAGCGAAGTGTCTGCTCCAGTTCTTGATTCGCCCGCTCTGCCTGCCCGTTGGTCTGGGGGTGGTACCCAGACGAGAGGCTGACCGTGGCCCCCAGTTCCTGGCAGAAACTCCGCCAGACATGTGAGGTGAACTGGGGACCGCGATCGGAGACGATGTCTGATGGTATGCCATGCAGACGGACGACGTGGTGGACCAGGAGGTCCGCTGTCTCCTGGGCCGTAGGGAGCTTCGGGAGGGCCACGAAGTGGGCCGCCTTGGAGAAACGGTCCACTATCGTGAAGATGACAGTGTTTCCCTGGGACGGCGGGAGACCCGTGACGAAGTCCAGGCCGATGTGGGACCAGGGGCGATGAGGCACGGGCAATGGCTGTAGTTGCCCTGAGGTTTTTCTATGATCTGCCTTGCCCCTGGCACAGGTGGTACAGGCCTGGATGTAGTCCCGGACGTCGGTCTCCAGGGATGCCCACCAGAAGCGTTGCCGGACGACTGCCACGGTCCTTCGCACCCCTGGGTGACAGGAGAGCTTAGAACCGTGACAGAAGTCCAGGACTGCAGCCCTAGCTTCTGGTGGGACGTATAGTCTGTTTTTTGGTCCGTTTCCGGGGTCCGGGACACGGGTCAGGGCCTCCCGGACGGTCTTCTCCACGTCCCAGGTGAGGGCGGCCACGATAGCGGACTCCGGGATGATGGGATCCGGGGGATCCGACGGTTCCGTTTTGACCTCATCTTCGTGCACCCGGGACAATGCATCCGATCTCTGATTCTTGGTCCCGGGGCGGTAGGTAATCCGGAAGTCAAAACGGCCAAAGAACAGTGACCAGCGGGCTTGCCTGGGGTTCAGACGCTTGGCGGTTCTGATGTACTCCAGGTTCCGATGGTCAGTGAAAACCGTGAATGGCACGGCTGTTCCCTCCAACAGATGTCTCCACTCTTCGAGGGCCTCTTTCACAGCAAGGAGTTCCCGATTGCCGACGTCATAATTCCGCTCAGCGGGGGTCAACCTGCGAGAAAAATAGGCACACGGGTGAAGGACCTTATCGGTCTTCCCGCTCTGGGAGAGCACCGCTCCTATCCCTGAGTCCGAGGCATCCACTTCAACCACCAACTGGCGGCTAGGATCGGGCTGCACCAGAACTGGTGCAGACGAGAAGCGCCGTTTCAACTCCTTGAACGCGGCCTCGCACCGGTCCGACCAGGTGAAGGGAACTTTTGGAGAGGTCAGGGCTGTCAGGGGGCTAACTACCTGACTGTAGCCCTTAATGAACCTCCTGTAGAAATTTGCAAAGCCGAGGAACTGTTGCAGCTTCCTACGGCTTGTAGGTTGGGGCCAATCTCTCACCGCCGCAACCTTGGCCGGGTCCGGGGCGACGGAGTTAGAGGAGATGATAAACCCCAGGAAGGACAAAGAAGTGCGGTGGAACTCACACTTCTCGCCCTTCACAAACAGCCGGTTCTCCAACAACCGCTGCAGAACCTGACGGACATGCCGGACATGAGTCTCAGGATCCGGGGAAAAGATGAGTATATCGTCCAGATATACGAAGACGAACCGGTGCAGGAAGTCCCGCAAGACATCGTTTACCAACGCTTGGAAAGTCGCGGGAGCGTTAGTGAGACCGAACGGCATGACCAGGTACTCAAAATGACCTAAGGGGGTGTTAAATGCCGTCTTCCATTCGTCTCCCTTCCGAATCCGAACCAAATGATACGCATTCCTAAGATCTAGCTTGGTGAACATTTTGGCTCCATGCAAGGGAGTGAACACTGAATCCAACAAGGGCAACGGGTATCGGTTGCGAACCGTGATCTCGTTCAACCCCCTGTAATCAATGCATGGACGAAGCCCGCCATCTTTTTTACCCACAAAAAAGAAACCTGCGCCCATCGGTGAGGTGGAATTCCGGATCAATCCGGCAGCTAATGAGTCCCGGATGTAGGTCTCCATTGATTCGCGTTCCGGCCGTGAGAGGTTGTACAGCCTACTGGACGGGAACTCACTGCCTGGAACCAAATCGATGGCACAATCATACGGGCGGTGGGGAGGAAGCGTGAGAGCCAGATCCTTGCTGAACACGTCAGCGAGGTCATGGTACTCCGCTGGCACCGCCTTCAGATTGGGCGGGACTCGGACCTCCTCTTTAGCTTGGGAGCCGGGAGGAACCGAGGAACCGAGACACTCCCGATGGCAGGTTTCGCTCCACTGAACCACTACCCCGGACGGCCAATCAATCCGGGGATTGTGTTTAAGCATCCATGAAAACCCTAAAACCACACGGGAGGTGGCCTGAGTCACGAAGAACTCGATCACCTCCCGGTGGTTACCTGACACCACCAGGGTTACTGGAGGTGTCTTGTGTGTGATTGGTGGGAGTAGGGAGCCATCTAGTGCTCGAACCTGCACAGGCGAGGTAAGAGCCACCAGAGGGAGCCCTATCTCCCTGGCCCATCTGCTGTCAAGCAGATTCCCCTCAGAGCCCGTGTCCACCAGTGCTGGGGCCTTCAGGGTTGAATCCTCATACAGGATTGTGACTGGGAGTCGTGTAGCAATGTGGGTGTGTCCCACGTGAATGTTTTGGCCCACCCCTGGCCCAGTCTCTAAGGGCGGGCGTTTGGCGTTTGACCGCTCGGGGCAGTCTCTCACATGGTGCTCTATTGAACCACAAACAAGACACGCTCCGTGGGTCCATCTCCTCTGTGCATCTGGTGCCCTAAATGTTGCCCTACTCGTGTCCCTAGCTTCGTCAGTAGGGGGAGCTGTGACCCCACGGAGCGCAGGAACAGAGGAGCGCGGGGAGGGCGGAGCTCGATCGGACCCGGAAGGGAGAGGGACGACGCGTGCCTGGCCACGCCCTTCGCCTCGTTCCCGGCGGCGTTCTTCTAACCGGTTGTCGAGTCGTATGACTAGATCAATGAGCCCATCCAAATCCCGTGGTTCGTCCTTAGCCACCAGGTGTTCTTTTAGGACCAGAGACAGTCCGTTTACAAAGGCAGCGCGGAGGGCAGTGCTATTCCAGCCGGATCTCGCTGCCGCGATGCGGAAGGCGACTGCATAGGCAGCTGCGCTCCGACGCCCCTGTCGTATGGACAGTAGTGCGGTTGAAGCGGACTCTCCTCTGTTGGGATGATCGAATACCGTTCTGAGCTCCCGTACAAACCCATCGTATGTATGAAGGAGCCGTGAGCTCTGCTCCCAGAGCGCTGTAGCCCAAGCGCGTGCCTCCCCGCGAAGCAGATTTATCACATAAGCTACTTTGCTAGCATCAGTCGCGTACATTACGGGACGCTGTGCGAAGACGAGCGAACACTGCATCAGAAAATCCGCGCACGTCTCCACACAGCCTCCGTACGATTCTGGAGGGCTTATGTATGCTTCTGGGGACGGAGGGAGGGACCGTTGAACGACCAGTGGAACGTTACTTTCACCCGCAGGGTCCTCGGGAGGGAGAGCCGCAGCGGCGCCCGAAGGGCGTGCCTCCACTTGTGCGGCGAGAGCCTCCACCCTGCGGTTTAGGAGAACGTGTTGCTCGGTCATTAAATCGATCCGAGAGGTGAAAGCGGTGAGGATCCGCTGCAACTCACCGATTACCCCTCCCGAGGCCTCCACCGCGCCTTGGTCTTCCATTGGCCGTTCAACAGCCGGTTGACGCCCCTCGGGATCCATGACGCTGGCCGAGATATCCTGTTGTGAAAGTGTAGGTACACGGACCCACAACAGGGGGCGCAATGAACGGACAATGGAAAAAGGTAAGAACAAGTTTTACTGTTGTGAAATTAGCACAACTGATACAATAATTCACAATTTGGAGGTGTAAGCCGAAATCTGCTGGTGTCTTGTGGGCAGGCCCGAAGGTAGGAGATGTCCGTCCTAGTCGAACCGGAACCACCCAGATTTCCTCTGCCACCGAAACCCAGAAGTACTGGAACCGCCAAGTCCCGAATTCCCAGGTGGCCACTGCCTTCGCTCGTCGGATCCGGTACTGCTGGCGGGAAAGAACACAAACACACAGGTTGGGATGCGACCGCACCCAGTAGATGAGAGGGGCAAGCCGCCTCCACCTCTTGTCACAATAAGCAGGAAGGTGAGTACTTATCCGATCACTCGGCTTTCGGTAGTCAGCTGTCCTGAAAGGTTTAACAAGTATTATAGGATTATACTTAAATAAGCTGCAGAGAAGATTACCTTAGGCTCAAGGCGATATCTCGGCACTGAGGTGGAGACGCTGTCCTGCTGATATACCTCCGTCCTGAGTGCAGTCAGCTGTGTCCAGTAATGGGTGACAGCTGTCACCCTGGCAGCCTTCGGCGGCGGCAGCGCCCTCTGGTGCCTGGAGCCCGCACTCCAGGCAGGGCGCCCTCTGGTGGTGGTGGGCCAGCAGTACCTCCTCTTCAGCGGCCCACACAACATAAACTTTGAGTGTCATTTGTGACTGTAATTCTATATTGTAGTGCCTGATAAAGGTGTTCCGAACTAATCCCTTGTTATGTGGTCATATCAGCTGTTGATAAATAACAGATCTTGATGTAGTGTCATCTGAGGGATAGGAGATCGCAGGTCTTCAGCTTAGGCTTGTGCCCTTGCCCTTTATGCACTGAAATTGCTCCATATTCTTTGTAATCACTTCTGGAAGCATCAAAAGTGACAACAGACCCAAACAATGAGTCAGCACTTCTGTCTTTGAGCGTCCTGCCCCCTGCTGGAAGCTCCAGTTTACTACATGGCTTCCAGCACAAACACAGCTAAGAGAAGCCACAAAGCTCAACTCACTACTCAATCACAATGCTTCCGTCAGGCGGAGGTCTTGGAAAATAAAGCAATGCTGACTTATAGTTTGGTGTAAATAAAATGAATACTGATAGAATAACGCCATTAATGTCAATTCTGTCATTTGTGCAAAGTTATAAGATATAACTATATCTTTTAATGCTGAATAATGCACTAATTCTGAAGTTTTGTAACAAACACAGACAGATGGCATTCTGGGTAAAATGTGCCTCTGCTAACACTGATTGGTTGACTGTAAAGCAACACGTTAATGTGAGGTGTGTCATGTGTTGGTGTTTACAGATAAATGTCCTTTTGTAAAATATGCCATTTTTTATTTGTAAAAAAAGGCATTTTCAAAAAAAAAAAAAAAAAAGCCAAGTTGTAATTAGATAACCATCTAATATAACCGGTGTCAAAATAAATAGAACACTGCCATGATCTACTGGCGCCAGTGCGAGTTTTGGCCCTTTTTCAGCTGATTTTTCATTCGTGCGAGAATTTTTTTGGATCGCACTGAGTTTCAGGTTAATCCTGCATCCTGCATCGTTTAGTATACATGGAGTAACGAGCTGCGGTCAACATCTCATGACCACCTCCTGATCGGCGATTGTATGGTCAGATGAAAATCAAACCTGTTTGATATTCTGATCAGCCGTTGTGAGGGTATCGCCCTCTGAAGTGCTACAAGCATCCAACCTCTCAGACTGTGCATGTGCAAACACCGCAGACCTGTCTTGTAATGTTTTTGTTTTTGTTGTTGTTTTAACTTTGATGTCTCCCATCGAGAGTTTTTGTAAATTAAGTTTGAAAAGAAAAGCTTCTGTTTACATTTTGCTTCTGGAAACATGAGTCCGACGTGTGGTTTTTGAACATACAATGTGTGTGAGAACATAAATCGGGCGCTCTGAACCTTTACACCGTGCGGTTCTGTGGTACAGTTTGAGCTGGAACCGAGTGCAGTGATTGAAAATATCAGCCCAGCTTCAGGGCCAATACTGCCATGAACACTACTGGCCAGTAGATGGCAGTAGAGACCTTGAAAACTTGCCAAAACAAAATTCCAGGTAATCTGTGTTTGCTACATTTAAGATGTGTGGAATTTAATAAACGCAAACACAATGACATAAACCCAGAGAATATATTCACGAGAGTTTTAGGCACTAGAGTTTAATGCTGTTGTCCGTGGAGCCTGATCAGAGTGTTTCAAATGCATTTCTCATGTCGTGAACGTACTGAGATACCCATAATGCACCTGGACACAGCATGTCCAAACTAAAACCTTAAAAATTAGCGCATTACTTTAAAACTAAAACATATATCTGATATTTTCACTTTATAAAACTTCAGACGTGATGTTAATGTAAATAACTTGTCCGAAATTAGTTTGGTTAAAATTTGAACCATAAGTTAAAAATGTATGCCTCTGGATAACTTGGGTGATATTGCCCATGTATTAGTATGGGATTAAAAGAATTTTTTTTGTGTGTGTGTGTGACCAGTTCTCCTTTGACTGCAGAGGATCGAGTGGTTTCTTCTAGAAGCAGCTCTCCTCTCTTTGCAGAGGGTAGAACTACACATCTGCTACAAAACATTTAACAGGTAGGTGCTCAACTGATTTTAAATTTTATAAGTGTTTGTAGCTGTTCAGCTTTGTTTACCAAGTTAACAGTCTACAAATTATCAGACAAAAATTTATCAAAAGATAATTAATCCAATAACGGTTTTCAAAGTTATCTGTAAAGATAATCCAATAATGAAAACATTATCTTCGATAATTATCAGTTATCAGATTATTGCAACTGTGCCCACCACTGTTCTCAAGACCAAGCACCTAAGTGGCTCTAATCTTTTTTTTTTTTTAAGATATTTCGGTGTACCTTAGTAAACACTAGTAGAGTTCCACCTTAGATTTGGAATGTATAATAGAAGATATACCTTACTGAATTTTCATATCAATATGATAAATGATATGACTATGATTTGATGCAAAGTGCAGCAACAGTGAAACTTAAACATTCTTAAACAAAACAGTAATAATACCACACTCATTTTGCACTCATCATAAGGTTAGGATACTGTGCCCTCCAAAACTATTGTGACACTTAGAATTTCACACATTTTAATTTGTTTATGCCATTATAAATACAAGAAATACAAGAAAGAAAGAAAGAAAGAAAGAAAGAATAAAAAATTCTAAAATTATCTTCCTCAAACTCAAACTGAAAGCAAATCTCTAAAACTTGATAAAACCCATAAAAAATAATCAGTTTTATTGCCAGTTTTCTTTAGACAAGTCAGGGGATGGAAACATGAACATTTCCAAGTCACTGAATATGTTGTAGAAGAATTTTTAGGTCCATATTTGAACTGTGATGAACTATCAAGTGTCCTGATCCGAACTGTATGTCCTCTGGTTGAACTAGCAGGTGTTCAACCCAAAAAAAGGGCTCTATTAGTCATTTAGTCTGTCAGGGGCTTTCCAAGGCCTTTTAGGTGCTTTCCCGCAGGCCGCGTGCAGGGGCCTCAGGCCAGCTGCACATGTGGCTGAGGCCACGTGCGGAGGGGGCCTCAGGCCAGCTGCACCTGTGGCTGAAGGTCTTTTAAAAAAATCAGTTGTAAATCCTTCATGTTTTAATGGGAGCGTTTGTCACATTGAAATAATGGCCTAACACCTGCTTAGGGTTCACTAGAGGACGCTTCCAATAGAAAACCATGTCTTGGGAATGAAATAAATAAAAAAGTCGAAGGAGGAGCGATGCCCGCGGGTCTCCAATAAATAGACGAGCGCGGTTGTCATATTCAGTCTCTCTAGAGGACTCAGTTTGTCTAAGCTTTGTGTCGAAGGCTTAAATAAACTTAAAAACTCTGTGCATTTTATCTTGCTTAAGGCTGAATTATTCTAAAGTGTTGTGTCATTTTCTAGCATATCACTTGCAATTAGTTTGTGTTATCTAAAAGACGACATCCTGAGAAGACTAAAGACGAGCCGCGACAGAACTTGGCGAGCCAGCTTCAGGAGGGTCCAGGGGCATTCCGGCAGCCTGGGGCAGTCCAGCTCATCCCTCCAGACCGTAAATAACAGTGATCACGACTAAAAGGTAAGCAGAAACCTTTTATAACTTCTGCACGATCTGGAGGAGTGAGTCGGGATTTCCGCCCAAGTTGACAGGTGATATTTTTAATTGCCTCTTACCCAAAAGAACCTGGACTAAGAAAATTGATAAGAGACTAAAAAAGATAAGATTGAAAATTATCAGGCCTTGTAGATAAAATGCTCAGAAGGTGTGTGTGTTCCCGGGAAAAAGAATGTCTGTGTGAGTGAAAGGTCAGGAATGTTCATGAACTCTGGTGCGGAAAGAGTGCGTGAAGAACTAACCTGGATGCTTGGGGAATAATTGGTGTTGAAATTCGTTACTAACGTGCCGGCTGATAGCATGCGCTGTAGGGGTTAATTTAGGGGAGTATACTGACAAATAGATACAAGGTAATACAAGGTTGTTTAAAGAGTTTAACAGAGACTGAAGTGAAATAAGTGAGAAAAAGAGTTTAACAGAGAATACGTGCAGAGGAAGCACAAGATAAGCGCCTGAGGGGGCGCAGTAGAAATACCGTACGTGATAAAGAGATTTAAAAGTGCAAAGTGGCACAGCTGACAGTAAGTAAAAGAGCTCAATAAAGGACGTCATTTTTTAAGAAAAGAGAAAAACTATAAAAAAAAAATAAAATGAATGAAGAGTTAGTGCAGAATACATGAGAATTAATGAAGCAGAAAATAGTGCAGTAAGGCACCAGATACACGCTTGTGGGGCGTGGGAGAAGAATAAGTAATTAAGTACACAGTAATATGAGTTTTTTATAAGACAAGAAAAAGAGTATTTTCAGTGCAAAGGCACATTAAGCTCACGAGGAGCTCAGTAAGTGAAAAAAAAGGTAGAAGAAAGTGCAGAAAGGCACAGGATACGCACGCGAGGCGCGGTAAGGCGTAGAAATAAATGAAATATTGTATGCTCAGAAAGGAGCTTGTGAAAATAATATAGTAAGCACAGGATACGCATGCGAGGCGCGGTAAGGCGTAGAAATAAATGAAATATTGTATGCTCAGAAAGGAGCTTGTGAAAATAATATAGTAAGCACAGGATACGCACGCGAGGCGCGGTAAGGCGTAGAAGTAAATGAAATATTGTATGCTCAGAAAGGAGCTGGTGAAAAATAATATATTAAGCACAGGATACGCACGCGAGGCGCGGTAAGGCGTAGAAGTAAATGAAATATTGTACGCTCAAAGAGGGCTTGTAAAAAAGTAATATATGAAGTTGCTGACAGCGCCGGAGAAGCTGTCTAACGTGAAGAAGAGATACATGCTTAAACAGAACACATTGGTGTTAAGTGAATAAAAAGGTTGTTTAAAGTCGCGGAGTGAAAAGTGGCAGAAGTCTAGATAGAGATATATAGAAAGTTGTTTTTAATAATTTTTGTGTATAAAGCTTTTGAAGATTGGTGTGTGGGAGAGTGGAGAGTAATCTGTGTAAAGCTGTGAGAACTTGCAGGCTGGCTGACATACAAGATTAATGTGAAAGAGTACGAGGGGGAGGTATTTAGACCCAACAGGAGGACTTGGGAGGTGCATGACAGGCAGAGAGGAAAGTGTGAAACAGAGGCAGTGAAGAAAAAGACAGGAGAAGAGTGCTATGTAAATACAGAGAAGGTAGATATTATTTCAAAGAGAGAAAACTAATAAACAAACATAGCAGAAAAAGACGAGAAGCAGAAAGTTAAAAAAAAATAAATAAATAAATAAAAATTAGAAGGGAAATAGAAAGTCGGGAGCAAAGACATTAGGAGGTGTTAGGGTTGTAAGAGGATTAAATAAATAAAGTTGGTTATAAATCAAAAGAGTTAAAGCTTAGATTATAGTGAAAAAGCTGACAGACTGATCAATGCTTGGGACAGTCTTTGATGGGAGACTTAAGTGATGATGAAATAATACTCCCAGAACATTACTTGACTGACGGAGACATCGAAACCCAGGGAATCAGGACACATTTTTGGCTGGAAAGGACCTATTTTGACAGGGTAGGAGCAGAACATTGGCAGGACGAACAAGAGATCAATCAGAAATTATGGCAGATTACTAAGGTAATCAATCTGAAGCAAAAGAAAGAACAATTCCCTCTAATTAATTGGGAGCTGCTGATAAGACGTCTGTGGCATCAGGGTTTAACCCCGTGGCTGGAGCTGCTTTGTGCTGACCCTAATAAAGAACTTAGCATACCATTAAATCATTTAGTAACACTACCAACCGATCCAGGTGAAGAACTGTTTCCTAGGTTGACTCTGACTGTGGTCCCAAGGAAGGTTCGGTGGGAAACAGGTAAATTTTCATATTTAGTTAAAGAAAAAGAAGACGGGCATAGCAGTTGGAAATTTAATCCTTTTAAGGGTTTAAAATACAAAACAGGTGTTACAGCCAGCAAGTTATTGGTCTGGATCAGGACAGCCCCTGAGGGACTACCAGAACACCATAGAAACACCTCACATAGCGTTTGTCAGGGTTACATGGGTAACTCTCAAGGTCAAGGTCGGGAAAGTACCCCGCTAGACTTAGTACTAAGAAAATATCCAGGAAAACGCACTAAGGCCAACCAATGTATGAGAAAGTGGCACAAAAGGTCACATGGGGGCAGGCAATGGCCTTTGGAGGGATCATTTGATCCGGTGATGTGTGAAGCAGTTGCGGTAGAAATACAGAAAAAAGAAATTAAAGATCAGCAGAAGAACGTAAAAAACAACAAAAAACGCACTGAAGAAAAATAAGTTTTAGCCTTGTTCAAGCAGGAAGCACAGAGGCTACAGCAGAAAAGAGAAAAAATGACAGAGGAAAGATCCAAAGAGACTAAAGCCAGTGCACCGAGCTGGGAAGCAGAGCCACCCCCATATAAACGTCATGATATGGGAAAGACAGCTGGACAATTTGTATTAGGAACTCGTGAAGAGGACCAAGGCATGGATGTGGAGGGCAAATTCACACTGACACTAAAAGCTCGAGAGCCACAAGGAGACAGGTCCTCAGTCTGTCAAATGGATCATACAAGGTCTCCAAGTCCGAAAGTAAGTGGTCGCACACCACGACCAGCAGGGGGGGCCACAAATAACAGTGACACGGAGGCAGACGAGGATAAAGAGAGAGACCTGAAGGCTCCGCCTGCACATCGAGGTCCACTGAAAACCGTCCCCTCCCACCATAAGTCAGCCGACTGGACCTTCACAGGCTATAGAGGCTCCGAAGAGTGGCACAAGAGCTTCTGTGACACACTGGATCTGGCCAGAAGAGATAATGAAGAACTAGCAGAGCAACTTCGGCTAGCGAAGGAAAGAATACAAAGACATAGGGACGCCGAGGAAAGAAGAATATTACAACAATCGACGCCCAATCAAGGGAATCACATTATACAGCCACCCACCCGAAAAATTTCTGGTGAGATCATCATTGAGACTGCAAAAGAGGCCCGACTCAGGCAAAGACAACAATGTGTAGCCAAAGACATAGCGGCTTTAGAACAGAATATAACCGACTGGATGGACTGCCTGGAGCCAGTCAGTCGCACTCGATCTGGAAGACAGTATGGAGTCCGCACAGAAGAAGAGGAGGACGAAGACCTCATATGCCCATTGGTGGTTAGAAATGGTCATCATGTGTATACCCCATGGAGCTGGACAGACATGGTGGGGCTGGCCAACAGGCTGCCAGACATCACCCAAGGAGCTGGGAGATGGATAACTGCCTTAGAAGAAGGCACTGCAGGGGTAACCTTGTCTTTAGGTGACATAAAAGCCTTGCTAATGCATGTCATCGGAAAACATGACACTGAAGAATTAGCAGGAAAGGTTGGACTAACACAAATGATGGGCACTAATCAACATGATGAAGTCCCCTTTAATCGCTATAGAAACTCCATGTGGGAAGGACTGAGAAGAAAGTACCCTGAGGTCTTGGATCCCTCTAAATTGGATGATGAGGAGTGGACACCTGAAGAGTGCCCAAAGAAGTTCCTGCACCGATTCCAGAAGAGATGGGCGGAGGAAACAGGAAATGCATGGAACCATTCTCCAGCAACAGAAATCCTGTTTAAAATAACTGTAAAAATGGCTCTACCAGATGAGGTTCAGAAAGCCCTAGATGGAGTTGTGGGACTATCAAAAATGAATTGGGCTTTATACTCTGAGCATATTTGTCACCATCTTGAAATCTACAAGAAAGAAAAACAAAAAGAAGAAGATGCAGCAAAATCCCTGACGAAAAAATTGGTGCAGATGCAGTTGGGAGAGCTAACCAAAGTCAAGAAAGAAAAAACAAAGACCCAGGCACCAATGATGACCCCTGTTCCTTCTGAGTCGGCAAGCCTAGGCCCTACGGCAAACACTGCTGCCACCATACAGGCACCTGTGGTAACAGCCACACAGAGCCCCCAAGGAGCAGCAGGGAGCACTGCTGCAGGAGAAGTCTCAGCACCAGTGGAGCATCACTATCACTACCATAGCACTGGCACACCCGGAAATGGACCCACCTACAGTCATGGGTGGAGAGGAGAGTCACGGAACTTTCAAGGTCAAAGAGGAGGGTGGCGAAGAGGATCTCGCCAACCTTCATTTGGAAACAGATTCCAAAACTCAGCTCCCAGGAACAGTCAAGCGGGACCGCCTATGGGACCAACACCCCCAATAGGGGATCAACCCTCTAATGAGTGTTGGAGCTGTGGACAACCTGGACATCGAATGAGAAATTGTCCGGCCCGACCTTGGGTTGGACCCTCTGCCTATTGGCAATAGGGGGGCCTAGAGAAGACAGAGGGGGAAACGGTGGCATTGGCTATTTCGATGATACCTAAGGAAGAGCCAACCGTCACTGTTAATATACAAAACAGAGATTTCCCTTTCATGGTGGATACAGGGGCAACATACTCTTGCATAGGGAAAATGGGCGCTCATCTCCCCCTCTCTGGGTCTGTAATTAAGACCATCGGCTTCTCTGGGAAGACTCAAATAATACCGTTTACACGCCCACTTCCTGTAACGATTGCAGGAAAAACAATTGAAGCACCCCTGTTATACTCACAAAATACACCTGTGAATTTGCTGGGAAGAGACATTTTATGTAAGCTACAAACCCAGATAGTGTGTACCCATCAAGGACTGCAAATACACTTTCCCGACGAAGCACTCGCCAACATTATGGTGCTTATGGACATGGAAAACAAGGTCCGACCTGTGCAACCCATGGTATACTGGCTGAAGTTACAACCAGAAAATTCAAATCTTCAACTGCAATGGGAAAAATGGAAGCCCTGGGCCGAACAACACTATGAAGCAGTATATACACCTAGTTTACCTTTACATGTCACCCTGATGTTCGATGCCAAACAAGAACAAACTGACTATGCATGCTGCTGGGATGCATTGATGAATCAACGGCTGTTTCACATAACCACCACAGAAATTTATTTAGGCCCCCAAGGGGCCGCAGCTTCTGTCAAGCTAACTTCAGCTGAACAACAATGGTATCAAGTGCCGAATGCCATTGCCTCATGTGACCCTTTTAGTCTCAGAAAAGTACGAATCCCATGACCTAGGTCCAATGGTAAAGACAGCCTCAGAAGTTGAAGAATGGCAAAACATGGAAAGTCTACAAGTACATCTGTCAAAAGACCAGCAGTTTGTACGAATTAATTTAAAAGTAAATGATGAGGCTATAGCTCAAAAAGTGGAGCTCAATCCTAGACCAGAGGGACAGATGGTGTTATCGGCCCAACAAGAGAGATTGTTAGAGCAAATACCACCAGTGGTGTGGTCCAAAAGCAAAACGGATGTAGGACTAGTAAAAACAGCCTTACCAGTAAAAATAAAAGTAAAACCGGGAGCAAAACTGCCTCACCAAAGGCAGTATCCATTAAAACCTCAGGCTATTGAAGGCATAAAACCAGTAATTAAGGGACTAATGGCAGCTGGAGTTCTAATAAAAACTGCAAGCCCATGCAATACTCCTATCTATCCTATCCCTAAAAACAATACCAAAGAGTATCGGCTGGTACATGATCTGCGTCCTATCAATGCAATAATAGAAATGGATGCACCTATAGTACCTGAGCCGCATACTATACTATCAAGCATCCCTGCTGGAGCAAAATGGTACACAGTAATTGATCTGTGTTCAGCCTATTTCAGTGTGCCTGTGCACCCAGACTCACAACATTTGTTTGCATTCACATTTCTGGGACAACAGCTAACGTATACACGGCTACCTCAGGGACTGAACCTGTCCCCAGCCATCTTTAACAAAGTCCTGGCTGAAGATTTACAACACCTTGATATACCCAGTACATTGGTGCAATATATGGATGATCTCCTTATTGCATCAGAGACTCAAGAACAGTGTGAAAAAGATTCATTAATTGTATTGCATGCATTGGCAGATGGAGGTCATAAAGTAAGTAAGGACAAATTGCAGTTCTGCAAACAACAAGTAGAATACTTGGGAAGACAGTTGTGTGGGACCACGCGATGTATAGCCCCAAGCCAAGTGGAGGCTATAATCAAGGCTCCCAAACCCCAAACAGTGGGACAGATGCTTTCATTCCTTGGGATGGCAGGGTACAGTCGGCCGTGGATTTGTGATTATGCTATAAAAACTGCACCTTTGCGTGCCATGATTAGAGCAGTGGGGCAAACAAGCAATGCAGCTCTCCTCGTCTGGACAGATCAGGCAACGGGAGCTTTTGAGGCCCTAAAAACAGACATGCAATCTGCTCCCGCGTTAGGTAACCCAGATTATGGGAAACCTTTCCATTTGTATGTTACTGAAAAAGCTGGTTATGCTTGTGCTGTACTAATGCAGGAAACATATGAAGGAAAACAACCATTGGCCTATTATAGTACAAAGCTTGACAACATTGAAACAGGATTGCCACCATGCTATCAGGGTCTAGCAGCAGCTGCCTTTGCATTTCAAAAAGCATCATCCATAATCATGGGACATGCAGTAACGTTGTACACGTCGCATCAGTTACATGCCCTGCTAACCAGTCAACGTTTTGTCTTAACACAAGCTAGACGCACTGGATATGAAGTTGTGTTGTCCGCTCCAGCAATAACAATACAACGTTGTCACACGGTGAATCCCGCCACCAAATTGACCACACCGTTAGATGGTACTCCACATAACTGTGTGGCAGAGATAGAGAAATTTTTGAGAGCCAGAGAACATTTGTATAATCACGCCATAGATGCAGATCTAACCCTGTTCGTGGATGGCTCATGCTTTCGGGATGCCGCGGGATTGCATGCGGGTATGGGGATTGTTAAACTAAACACGGATGGCGAAACCTTTGAATTACTGGAGTCCCAAGGAATTGATCAGCCTTGTTCAGCCCAACTGGCAGAAATCAAAGCCTTAACTATGGCTTGCCAGATAGCTAAAGATCAACGTGTTAATATCTACACAGACTCAGCCTACGCTTATGGCGTATGTCATGTACATGCAAACATTTGGAAACAAAGGGGATTCCTGAGAGCAGATGGCACCCCTGTCACTCATGGAGAAGCGATTTCCCAACTGTTACAAGCTCTCCAATTACCGTCTGAGGTAGCCATCATTAAATGTGCAGGTCATCAAAAGAATAATAACATCATAGCTCAAGGTAACAATCTAGCAGATGACGCAGCGCGCAAAGGAGCACAAGGAGAAAATATGTTTCCCCTGCTAACCATCCAAGATTCTGCCCCACTGGTTTCACTTGACGCACTGATAGTGGCTCAAAGTAGGGCCAGTGGAGAAGAAAAACGAATGTGGGTTAAACGAGGCGCTATTGAGACACGCAGTCAGGGGCCAGCGGACAAGCTGTGGCGCAGTAGTCATGGACATTTTGTGTTACCCACCAATTTATTACGACATGCAATCATTTGGGCCCACGGACCCGATCATTGTTCGCGAGTCCAAATTATGAACAAACTAAAAGCTGTCTGGTGGTCACCATATATGGCAGCTACAGTGGACCGTTTGTTGAATGAGTGTGAGGTATGTGCACAGTACAATGTCCGGAAATCATTCACAGCCCCTTTAGCCCACATTCCGGTCCCTGATGGGCCATTCAGACATCTTATGATGGATTTCATAGACATGGGAGCTGAAAACCGAGTTAAACGAATGAGATATGTTTTGGTAGTGATATGCAGATTCAGCCGATGGATTGAGGCAGTAGCCTCTGCAAATCAAGACCATAAAACGGTAGCCAAATTCTTGTGCCGAGACGTCTTTCCAAGATTTGGCATTCCAGATACTATCTCATCTGACAACGGTAGGGCTTTTGTAGCCAAGGTTACACAAGAAACATTCAAACAATTGGGTATCAAACAGAAGTTTGGGTGTGTTTATCACCCCCAATCAAATGGGGCGGTGGAACGGGCTAATGGCATTTTAAAGAACAAACTAGCAAAAATCATAGCAGACAGCAATGGCAAACTAACCTGGCTGGATGCGTTGCCGCTTGCTTTATTGTCAATGCGCTCACAAACTAACCGACTAACCCATTTGACACCATTTGAAGCTCTTACAGGTCGGCCGATGCCTATTCCATACCTGAGAGGACCCTACGAAGGACCATCGCTGGAGCAGCTACAAGACGAATGGCATAATTATCTGAGACAGTTAACCCAAATACACAAAACTATCTTTTTGCAGGTCAAAGGTGCTACAGAAGACAGAGAAGCAGAGATTCCACTTGAAAATCAGAGCATCCAGCCTGGTGATCTGGTTTACGTCAAGGTGTTCAAAAAGAAGTGGGACAGGCCCCGCCGAGAAGGTCCTTTCAAAGTTATTCTTGCCTCACGTACAGCAGTCAAAGTAGACGGTAAGGACACTTGGTTTCATTTAAACCACTGCTGTAGGGTTGGTGGCCCAGCGCCCCTGCGGCCTCGGCAAGCTCGTCTTGGCAGAGCCGCCGGGCCAAGGGGGGAAGCAGGAGAAGCCAGAGACCCTACAGCAGCACCGAGGGACGGCCACGCCTCCCTGCAGCCAGAAGAAGCACCGAGGGAAGGCCACGCCTCCCTGCAGCCAGGCGAACACTGGCCAAGGCGCTCACAGAGACTGATTGAACAAAGACGACGCACAGCTTCAGAGAGTAGTGGATCCCTGCCAGATAGAGCAGCGACAGACTCAGATGCAGACTCAGAGACAACTGGAGACGCAGGCCAACAGACAGACAGAAATACAGACCGACAGATAGACAGGCCACAGGAGACATCAGACTCGGACAGCAACTCAGTAGATTTACCGACAGAAGAACCGCAGGAAGTACAACCCAGACAAAGCACAGATACACCACACATCCCTAGTGACAGCTCATCTAGTGATGGCTCACTTAGTAGCACATCTAGTAGCACATCTCAACAGTCATCAGAGCAATGATTAAGGAATTATTCAAGGGATTGACAATACTACTGGTGGTCAGTATGGGAGAGAATAGACATCCAAAACATACAACGGACTGTGCCGTGGCCATGGCCGCAATAGTAGCTAAACAAGGCATTCTAAACACAGGAAAAACATATAATTTGGTATACATTAAATCAAAAGCCTACAAGAACATAGGAATACAGGGAAAGCTGGGGGATTACATATTAGGCGAAGCCATTAGCATCAAATGTGAAGAGGAGGGAACACTCAACATAGAGGTAATTTGTGATAAAAGAGGATGCAGGGAAACCAAGCAAGACGTAACTGTTACAGTACATGAAGCCACAAAATGGGTAAAAATCAAACCAAGGAAAAAGAGGACAATTAGAAGCCTAGAAACAAGCAGTCACTTAGGGAGATGGGATCCCAGTACAGACCTAGCCCGCACACAAGGGTTGAAGACCAATTTATTTTACCAATGGTTGAAATTTTCGGCTAGGCAGATCAGTGAAAAGCCTTGCATAGCCTGTCACCGGAAAGGTGTGATACCTCAGGCTAAACCCCTACCTGATATCAACAACTGTTATAGGAGCCCCCAACATAACCCAGACCAAGCAGAATGCTATACACAATGTGTTATGAAAATGGCAGTAGGTGATGAAAAATATGCTGCCGACAGTAAACTTTGTCCAGTGCCCCTAAGTACAGAAGGAACCGTTCCACCTATGATTAAAATAGAGAAAGGGATGATACACCCATTCTGTATAGCTAAAGGCTTAGTAGCACAATACATAAGCGATTGGCAGGTAGGGACGACCCAGCCAAAACACCACATACAGTGTATGCAAAAGCAGCAAGAATACAAACCGGCCAAAACAGCATGGAACATTACCGTCTGTCACACCCTGCCAGCAGCAGGCATACAGTGTGAACAAATAGTACCGGCCACAGGGGGGTCTGTAATTGGACTGAATCTCACCCATGCTTCATGGGTATCTACTCCAAATTTAGCTAAGGGAACGGTACCCTTAGCTGACATCTTTTGGACATGCGGACATGTGATGCTCACAGGAGCAATAACAGTAATTGAAATGCCAAATTCAATACAACCCATGCCACAGAAACTTCGTAAGAAAAGAGGAATAATGACGTTTAAAACAGACTACAACATCACAGTAAGAAACGGGATACCAGAAGGGATACCCCGACAGTTAGAAGCCATAGACAGTAGCAGAGTTAAAGCAGATGAAGATGCGGATAAATGGGGATGGGCATTGGCTCTGTTCAGGGTTACTCCAAAAATCCGTTCTAGGTTCCAGGAGGTGCAGTGGATTAATTACTTGTGGTATAATCAGCAAAGATACCTGAACTGGACATTGGCAGCTGTAGGAGCCTTAACTGAACAACTGTACGCCACCTCGCTAATGACAATGCAAAATAGATTAGCTATCGAGATGATGATGGCTGATGAACAAGGAGTTTGTATTATGATCAAAGCCACCGAATGTTGCACAGCTATTCCCATGCGTACAGGGGAAGACGGAAATTTGACAGAGCTCTTAATCACACTTGAAGAGATGCAACAGGAACTGTTAAGTAACTCCATAGGAGGGAGAAATGAAACTGACGATTCTGGATACATTGTAGGGAATGGAATGAATATTGGCCCACTGTTTTCACTGTTTGGGACTCTAAGGAGAGGGTGGATATCATGGAAAGACTGGTTATACCAGATAGGTGTAATCTTGGCACTAACAGGGGTGGCGGTCTTGCTGGTAATATGTTGTGGTATTCCCTTGATAAAATTTCTGGTCAATAAATTGCTTTCATCCACAGTAGGACAGCTCCCACTGTTAGCCATCCGAGCCCTAGAAGAAAGCACAAACGAAACAGACAGAGAACCAGAATATATGGAAATGGATGAAATACCAATTATCCTCCCCGACAGCCCCCAGCTCCCTAATATTGTGGCGTACACCCCAGATAGGGAGGACTGGGATGGACCGTGCTTGGTGATATTGTAGACGAGGAAGAAGACATGCACGCACATTTACATTCACACACATGCACCCACAAAAATGAGGGATAGGATAGACAATATCTGAAAGAATGATATGGAGCTGTAATAATGAACGTATATGTATATTACTAGGACACAGGAGTATGGCTGAGAGACCAGACTCCTCTGATCAGGGACCTATGCCTGATCTGCCTCTATCAAGTCTGATTGGACTCTCAGAACTGTTTGGAGAAGAGGATATACAGGAGGGATGGTCGAGATATGATTGGTTGCCACAGCCGCCATCCATCCAGCAGCTAAACCAGTTGGCAACAGAAGGATCTTCATCGTTCCAGCACCTGGCGATGACGGCTTCACAGAATCTGCCTGCAGCAAGAGTCGGCCCGAGGACTCCACCATCACCTGAAGGACCCTTTGGACTCAGGAACACACCCCTTCCGCAGATGCCATGGAGACAGTCACATGTGCCAGTGGCAACGATACCCTCCAGGGGAGGCAGCCAAGGTCGGCCATATGCAGCAACTGCCCGAGTGCATCCTAGACCCAATTCACTGCTAGGACCTGTCCCCAGCTTTCCACCCCCAAGGCAGGAGAGATATTCTGATCAGCCCAGTACCTCTGGAGGAGGATCAGCAGGGGTAGACCTTAGCCGAACTCACCACCAGGACAGAGGGGAGCTTTGTACAGGCTGCTAAATGCCCAGAGTGTCCCACCCACTTGCCTGTGCGACATCAACAATACTCCCCCCACACACGAAATGCCTTCCCCCTTGTACTTCCTGTCCCCTGGACTGCACAACCTTAATCTGGTCATGGTCACCCCACAGGACATGGCAATCTTGGTTCAAGAGCTTCGTCTTCCACAAGAGTCTGTTCCAAAAACCTTGGAGCAGCTCCTGCCCCTCACAAATCACATTCCCCATGAGCTATTTGAGGAAATCATGCCACAACTAAGTCAGACAGCTGCATACCTGTTCAGGATACACCGTGACAATGCCAACATCTCTTGTGCTCAGGAGGGCCTCCATACTCAACTGTGTGGTCTTCAGTCTAGTATGGACATGCTAGCCTGCATGATGGAGCATATGGAAAGGGAACAGCTAGGGCTGGCCACCACCACCCTGAATGTGGGCAAGAATTCTCTGGGGGCCCTGTACAACCTGGCCAAGCAGCACAAGGAGCTGGAAAGATCCATCAAAGAACTGCACGACTGTCTGAAAGCCAGAATTCCTGATCCTCCCCCCACTACCCCTGAAAGGCCAACCTCCCCATGTTCCCCAACTTCTCCCAAAACTTCAGATGCTGAGTAAATGCTGAGGAGCGCGGACTGACGTAATGGCACTGAACACGGACTATGATCTTGGTTCTTGAGTTTGAATTGCGGACTGGTTTCAGAAATCTGAGTGTAAATAAAAACAAAGAAGGATATATGTTAGTAACGAAGGTTGGGTAAATGTCTGTCCTTACCATCATCTGCGTAACACAGATAAAGCTAAATGCATACACATAGATATCACATTGCAAAGTTATAAAAAGGGGACCCTTACACGGCGTGTTTGTAGATTTAGTAGTAAAGATGCACCATAGGGACCCCTTTTTTCTTAAATTATAGCATGCCTCAAGAGACATGCATCGCCTAAATTTGGCGTCTAGCCAAAAAGGGCATTAGAAAACAAGCTGAAAAAGAAGAAAAACAAAGTGGAGAATGTTGAGAAATGGCCTATAATGAAAACCATTATATGATTGACTAAGGCAAATGACTTAAGGACGGACATGAAGGGAAACCATTTATTGTGTTTATCATTTAACTAGACATAGCTGCGCTAACCTTAGAATAGTTTCTTGATTGGTTGACTAAATAGTGGTAACATAGGGGTTATTTGATGCATTTAAATAATAAATGTGTGACGCTTTAACAAAATAATATGTAGAACCAAGTATAATGGGTTGGAGCCTCTGGTTGAGTGAGTCAATAGATGCCAGAAGATGATTGGTTGCACTGATGTCAATGTGAAGCCTTTACTTTGCCATGATTAAGAGGTTGATGTAACTTGTTTTATGTGGCCATTTTAAGTGCCTTGAATTACACCAAAACTCAATGTTTGAATGTCACCTTGTGTTGATATAATCCAGCTAATTGCTCACCTTGTGCCTTAGTATGTAGGTTCACCTGCACTGCAATATATTTACCGTGTGAAGTATCACTGATATTCATATCCGCACCAGAGTTATCAGTAAGTCGAGTGCTGTGTTTTTCTTTTATATTGCAATGCACAAATGAGGATGTCTTGTCAGTAAACAACCCAAGAGTATAGTTGATGTAATGGGACTCTTTCGAGTCCCAGAGGAGGGACTGTAGAAGAATTTTTAGGTCCATATTTGAACTGTGATGAACTATCAAGTGTCCTGATCCGAAGTGTATGTCCTCTGGTTGAACTAGCAGGTGTTCAACCCAAAAAAAAGGGCTCTATTAGTCATTTAGTCTGTCAGGGGCTTTCCAAGGCCTTTTAGGTGCTTTCCCGCAGGCCGCGTGCAGGGGCCTCAGACCAGCTGCACGTGTGGCTGAGGCCACGTGCGGAGGGGGCCTCAGGCCAGCTGCACCTGTGGCTGAAGGTCTTTTAAAAAAATCAGTTGTAAATCCTTCATGTTTTAATGGGAGCGTTTGTCACATTGAAATAATGGCCTAACACCTGCTTAGGGTTCACTAGAGGACGCTTCCAATAGAAAACCATGTCTTGGGAATGAAATAAATAAAAAAGTCGAAGGAGGAGCGATGCCCGCGGGTCTCCAATAAATAGACGACCGTGGTTGTCATATTCAGTCTCTCTAGAGGACTCAGTTTGTCTAAGCTTTGTGTCGAAGGCTTAAATAAACTTAAAAACTCTGTGCATTTTATCTTGCTTAAGGCTGAATTATTCTAAAGTGTTGTGTCATTTTCTAGCATATCACTTGCAATTAGTTTGTGTTATCTAAAAGACGACATCCTGAGAAGACTAAAGACGAGCCGCGACAATGTCTTGGACTTTATTTACATCAATTATGAAGAAACACAAATGTTTCTTTCACCAAAACATCAAATCTCAAATGTACTTTCTCTCAAATTGTATCTGAACTTTCAGGTCTTCTTTTTAAGAAAATCCTCCTCAAACACCACTTCATCAGGAAGCTGGATTTTAGATTTTTTAATTAATTTATATCAAGTTGTAGAGATTTGCTTTCAGTTTGAGTTAAGGAAGATAATTTTAGGGAAAAAATGTTTTTGAAATGGAATAAACAAATTAAAATGTGTGAAATACCAAGTGGGCAATTGAGAAACACTGAGGAGCAGCATCTTACATCTCATATACAGTGCAGCAGATAAGAGAATATTTAGAGTGGAATCCAGCAAATGGTGATACAAGCATCATATTCGGCACAAATAATCCATAGACATGAACTCTTTAAAAAAAACTGATTGGCCACTTGAATTTTCAATAGGCAGCCAGGTAGGGCTCAACTGAAGAATTACACAGGGGTCAAAATTAAAAGATGCTCCAATCATATAGAAAACTACACCACATTATTTGCCTGATCATAAAGATTCCAAAAAAAGGTATAGTTTGGACAATCTGTGACTGAATGTAATGGAGTTATGAGGGAAAAGCAGCAAGAATGGTGACAAAGGTCAGTTTCACTTTGTACAGGTGTCAAAAGTTAAAGTTGCTCCATTAATTTTGCTCCAGCTGTATTTGTGCTGAATTTGATGCTTGTATCACCATTTGAAGGATTGTTTCAGTTATCTGCTGCACTAATAAGCCAACAATAATAAGTCACCCGAATTAAAGGAGAAATGCTGCTTTTAACAACCCGGACCTCATTTCTGACATAAAATACGGTCGTTTACTCACCAATATAAGTTTGGTGTCATTAGAAGTCCATAGTTCAAACAACGTGTTCAGTTCAAATCTGAAGCAAACATTTTTCTTCTTCTACTAAGGTGGATTAGAACTTTTTGTGGTACGCAGCACAAACTACTGGACAGGAGGAACCTAGCAGTCAATGTGACTCACTGATTTCAAAATGCAGCTCTTTCAAACAGATGTGTAGTGCTGTGCCATGTCAATCATCTGTGTCCAATCAGATTTCAGGGGACTCCAGTGAAACCCCAGCCTCAGCTCTAGCTCCACCCATGCCAGGAAGTGTTCAACATTTCCTGTTTCACTGTGACTGAAAATTTGGCGCTTCCTGTTTGAGTGTGAGCTTGCCACTGAGTTCCCGCGAGATTCCATGGGATCACGTCTGTCAATCCAGGAAGTGTTTGACATTTGAACATTTCCTGTTTTACTGTGGATTTGAATTTTGGCACTTCCTGTTTAGGACGCCCTGTACCATTAGTGAGCTTCGTGCCGCTGCGCGACGCTTCACTCATATTATTTAATGGTATTGTGTAAGGCAGAGGGAGAAATATGCAAATGCTCTTCAATCTTTCTTTGAGGGACACTGTTTTTAAATACTTCAACAATGTTCTCACACCTTTATTGACAAACTGGAGAGCCTGTGGTAGTGGTTCACTGATTAAAATGGGAGATAAAAGTGTATGTAAATGGTTCAGAACAAAATAAATGGCATGTAAAGTCCACTGGTAGTTACTGCCACAGGACCGTGCAGAGCGTAGCTTCATCACAGTAGTCTGGCTGCATTTTTTCAGTCAGAGTGAGAGAGAAAAACCAACAAGGCAGAGAGTGGTGCTCAGAATGTGACAGTCTTCACTTAAAATGGTTAATCAGATGAACAAAATGTTATTGTGTAATTGTTGCCAACCGAAAGACACCCCCCTCCCCCCCAAAAAAAATTGGTCCGCCCTGCCGTCATTGCGCATGCTTCATTTGGGACCACAGTAGCACATCTGAGAGTGACTCTCTGAGTCTGACTCTCTTCAGCCAAAGAGATCAAAGGGAATAATGGGATGATTAACCATCAGATGACAAAGTAAAACCTCTTAAATCATTCTAAAGTCAGTTTTAAGCAGAAATGAGGCAATTTTAAGCAGAAATGAGGCGATAATTGGTTCATTTCACTACTGACGCTCTGAATAGTGTAAGCACAGCAGCACGTCAGTCACAAGTGCTGGTGTCGCGCTCTGATTGCTTCCTCTGTCTTTTATTATGAAATAATGCTGAATTTATATGGAATTGATTGTTGTACAAAAGCTGTTGCTGCGATAAATGATGACTGGAATGGAGTTTGAAGCAGAAACAAGGTGATAATCAGGGAATCATTGGTGATGCTCAGAAATGACACTGCTGAGCTCCCAAATGACACATGTACAGTGAAGGCAGGGGGGACTGATTTTTAGAGAGGGACCGTTCGATCGGCTACACCGGATCACCTCCAAAATTTAACGGAGTCTTCCATGGCCTTATATCTATCTGTCATGAAAATCTGTGCAGTTGTTTTGATATAATCCTGCTAACAGACAGACAAATAAATCAACACCAAGGATTTTATTACATCCTTGGTGGACTTAATGAATGGGCTTCTCTTGGCACAAGTGTCTTTTTCTTGGCCAAGGGCAAAGAGGAATGGCCAAACTGGTTTGAACTGGTAAATAGGCAGCAGTAAGTAAAACAACCACTTGTTTCAACCAAAATATGCAGAACAGCATCTCAGAATGTACAACACATGAAACCTTGAAGCAAATGGGCTCCAGCAGATTCTGAATGTGAGTCCAGAATGTTTTTAGAACCTTAAACCTCAACAGTTTTTAGAAAAAGAACTTAATCCTTTTGTTTACTGTAATTACATAGTTTTTATGTTAATTTACTGTCATAGGCTTTTGTTATCATATGCACACTATTATTATTATTACTACTACTTCTATTTTGTCATTTGATTTTTAAATGCACCACAATGGAAATAAGTGTTTTCACTTTCTTGTCTCATCCATCCGCAGGAGGGGTAATCGGTGAGTTGCAGCGGATCCTCACCACTTTCACGACTCGGTTAGATTTGATGACCGAGCAGAACGTCCTCCTGAACCGCAGGGTGGAGGCTCTCGCCGCGCAGGTGGAAGCGCGCCCTCCGGGCGCCGCTGCGGCTCTCCCTCCCGTAGACCCTGTGCATAACATAGACGTTCCACTGGTTGTTCAACGACCTCTCCCACCTTCCCCGGAAGCATACATAAGCCCCCCAGAGCCGTATGGAGGCTGTGTGGAGACGTGCGCGGATTTTCTGATGCAGTGCTCGCTCGTCTTCGCACAGCGTCCCGTCATGTACGCGACCGATGCTAGTAAAGTAGCTTATGTAATAAACCTGCTTCGCGGTGAGGCACGCGCTTGGGCTACAGCGCTCTGGGAGCAGAATTCACGGCTCCTTCTGACATACGATGGGTTTGTAAGGGAGCTCAGAACCGTGTTCGATCACCCTAATAGGGGCGAGACCGCTTCAACCGTGCTACTGTCAATGAGACAGGGGCGTTGGAGTGCAGCTGCCTATGCAGTCGACTTCCGCATTGCGGCTGCGAGGTCTGGCTGGAATAGCACTGCCCTCCGCGCCGCCTTTGTAAACGGACTGTCTTTGGTTCTCAAGGAGCACCTGGTGGCTAAGGACGAACCGCGGGATTTAGATGGGCTCATCGATCTCGTCATACGGTTAGACAACCGGTTAGAAGAACGTCGGCGGGAACGACACGAAGGGCGTGGCCGGGCACGCGCCGTCCCTCTCCCTTCCGGTTCCGACCGCGCTCCGCCTTCCCCACGCTCCACGGCCCCTGCGCTCCGTGGGGCCACAGCTCCCCCTGCTGACGAAGCTATGGACACGAGTAGGGCAACATTTAGGGCACCAGATGCACAGAGGAGACGGGCCCACGGAGCTTGTTTTGTTTGTGGTGCAATAGAGCACCATATGAGAGACTGCCCCGAGCGGTTAAAACGCCCGCCCCTAGAAACTGGGCTAGGGGTGGGTCGAGACATTCACGTGGGACACACCCACATTGCCACACGACTCCCAGTTACAATCCTTTATGAGGATGTAACCCTGAAGGCCCCAGCACTGGTGGACACGGGCTCTGAGGGGAATCTGCTGGACAGCAGATGGGCTAGGGAGATAGGGCTCCCTCTGGTGGCGCTTACCTCGCCTGTGCAGGTTCGGGCACTAGATGGCTCCCTACTCCCTCCGATCCCGCATAAGACACCACCTGTAACTCTGGTGGTGTCGGGAAATCACCGAGAGGTGATCGAGTTTTTTGTGACTCAGGCCACCTCCCGTGTGGTTTTAGGATTTCCCTGGATGTTGAAGCACAATCCCCGGATTGATTGGCCGTCTGGGGTAGTGGTTCAGTGGAGCGAGACCTGCCATCGGGTGTGTTTAGGTTCCTCGGTTCCTCCCGGCTCCCAAGCTAAGGAGGAGGTCAGAGTCCCGCCCAATCTGGGGACGGTGCCAGTGGAGTACCACGACCTTGTCGACGTGTTCAGCAAGGATCTGGCGCTCACACTTCCCCCCCACCGTCCGTATGATTGTGCCATTGATTTGGTTCCGGGCAGTGAGTTTCCGTCCAGTAGGCTGTACAACCGCTCCCGGCTTGAGCGCGAATCAATGGAGACCTACATCCGGGACTCATTAGCTGCCGGGTTGATCCGGAATTCCACCTCCCCGATGGGCGCAGGTTTCTTTTTTGTGGGCAAAAAAGACGGCGGACTCCGTCCATGCATTGATTATAGGGGGCTGAACGAGATCACGGTTCGCAACCGATACCCGTTGCCCCTGTTGGATTCGGTGTTCACACCCCTGCATGGAGCCCAAATTTTCACCAAGCTCGATCTTAGAAACGCGTATCATCTGGTTCGGATCCGGAAGGGAGACGAGTGGAAAACGGCATTCAACACCCCCTTAGGTCACTTTGAGTACCTGGTCATGCCGTTCGGCCTCACAAACGCCCCTGCGACGTTCCAAGCATTAGTTAATGATGTCTTGCGGGATTTCCTGCACCGGTTCGTCTTCGTATATCTAGACGATATACTCATCTTTTCTCCGGATCCTGAGACTCATGTCCGGCATGTACGTCAGGTCCTGCAGCGGTTGTTGGAGAACCGGCTGTTTGTGAAGGGCGAGAAGTGTGAGTTCCACCGCACCTCTTTGTCCTTCCTGGGGTTCATCATCTCCTCCAACTCCGTCGCTCCTGTTCCGGTTGCGGCGGTGAGAGACTGGCCCCAACCCACAAGCCGTAGGAAGTTGCAACAGTTCCTAGGCTTTGCTAATTTCTACAGGAGGTTCATTAAGGGCTACAGTCAGGTAGCTAGCCCCCTGACAGCCCTGACCTCACCAAAAGTCCCCTTCACCTGGTCGGATCGGTGCGATGCCGCATTCAAGGAGTTGAAATGGCGCTTCTCGTCTGCACCTGTTCTGGTGCAGCCCGATCCTAGTCGCCAGTTAGTGGTTGAAGTGGACGCCTCGGACTCAGGGATAGGAGCCGTGCTGTCCCAAAGCGGGAAGACCGATAAGGTCCTTCACCCGTGTGCCTATTTTTCCCGCAGGTTGACCCCAGCCGAACGGAACTATGACGTCGGCAATCGAGAGCTCCTTGCGGTGAAAGAGGCTCTTGAGGAGTGGAGACATCTGTTGGAGGGAACGTCCGTGCCATTCATGGTTTTCACTGACCACCGGAACCTTGAGTATATCAGGACCGCCAAGCGGCTGAATCCCAGGCAAGCCCGCTGGTCACTGTTCTTCGGCCGTTTTGACTTCCGGATCACCTACCGTCCCGGGACCAAAAATCAAAGATCGGATGCTTTGTCCCGGGTACATGAAGAAGAGGTCAAAACGGAGCCGTCGGATCCCCCGGATCCCATCATCCCGGAGTCCGCTATCGTGGCCGCCCTCACCTGGGACGTGGAGAAGACCGTCCGGGAGGCCCTGACACGAGACCCGGACCCCGGAACCGGACCGAAGAACAAACTTTACGTCCCACCAGAAGCCAGGGCTGCAGTTTGGACTTCTGTCACGGTTCTAAGCTCTCCTGTCATCCTGGGGTGCGAAGAACCGTGGCATTCGTCCGGCAGCGCTTCTGGTGGGCGTCCCTGGAGGCCGACGTCCGGGGTTACATCCAGGCCTGTACCACCTGCGCCAGGGGCAAGGCCGACCACCGCAAGACATCGGGGTTGCTGCAGCCGCTGCCCGTGCCTCATCGCCCCTGGTCTCACATCGGCCTGGATTTTGTCACGGGTCTTCCGCCGTCCCAGGGAAACACGGTCATCCTCACGATAGTGGACCGATTCTCCAAGGCGGCCCACTTCGTGGCCCTCCCGAAGCTACCAACGGCCCAGGAGACAGCGGACCTCCTAGTCCACCACGTCGTCCGTCTGCATGGGATACCATCAGACATCGTCTCTGATCGCGGTCCCCAGTTCTCCTCGCATGTTTGGAGGAGCTTTTGCCGGGAACTGGGGGCCACGGTCAGTCTCTCGTCCGGGTATCACCCCCAGACCAACGGACAAGCAGAACGGGCCAACCAGGAGATGGAGCAGACCCTACGCTGTGTGACAGCCGCGCACCCGACAGCCTGAAGTACCCACCTGGCCTGGATCGAGTACGCCCACAACAGCCAAGTGTCATCAGCCACCGGCCTCTCCCCTTTCGAGGTGTGCTTGGGGTATCAACCCCCGTTGTTTCCGGTGGTTGAGGGGGAGGTCGGTGTGCCCTCGGTCCAGGCCCACCTACGGAAGTGCCGTCGGGTGTGGCGTGCCGCCCGTTCTGCTTTGTTGAGGGCCCGGACGAGGGCGAAGAACCATGCAGACCGGCGGCGGGCCCCGGCTCCCACGTATCGTCCTGGGCAGGAAGTGTGGTTGTCCACCAAGGACATTCCCCTTCAAGTGGACTCCCCAAAACTGCAAGAACGATACATCGGCCCGTACAAAATACTCAAGGTCATCAATCCCGCCGCAGTGAGGCTTCAGCTTCCGGCCTCACTGCGGATTCATCCAGTATTCCACGTTTCCAGGATTAAACCCCATCACACCTCACCCCTCTGCACTCCGGGTCCGGCGCCATCTCCTGCCCGGATCATCGACGGAGGGCCGGCTTGGACCGTACGCCGGCTCCTCGATGTCCGACGGATGGGCCGGGGTTTTCAGTATCTGGTGGACTGGGAAGGGTACGGCCCCGAAGAACGCTCCTGGGTGAAGAAGGGCTTCATCCTGGACCCGGCCCTCCTGGCCGACTTCTACCGTCGCCACCCTGACAAACCCGGTCGTGCGCCAGGAGGCGCCCGTTGAGGGGGGAGTCCTGTTGTGTGGGCCGCTGAAGAGGAGGTACTTCTGGCCCACCACCACTAGAGGGCGCCCTGCCTGGAGTGCGGGCTCCAGGCACCGGAGGGCGCTGCCGCCTTACGGGAGCAGCCAGGATGACAGCTGTCATCTATCACTGGAGACAGCTGATCCCAATCACTGAGGAGGTATATCAGCAGGACGGCATCTCCACCTCATTTGCCGAGATATCGCTCTACCAAGGAGGTAACGAACTCAGCCAGCCCTTCATCATTTGTGAAAGGAACGTATTGGATAAGTATCCTAGTTACTAGACAGTGTTGTTTTCTGATTAGAGGTGGAGGTGGTGTTTTCCACCCCACGTGTTGTTGGGTGCAGCCGCACCCACGTCTGACTGTGTCTGTTCCTCGCCAGCAGTACCGGATCCGACGAGCGGAGGCAGAGACCACCTGGGAGTTCGGGACTTGGCGGTTCCAGTATTCCCGGGGTTCGGTGGCAGAGGAAATCGGGTGGTTCCGGTTCGTCTTGGACAGACGTCTCCTATTGTCGAGCCTGCCCACACGACACCGTTGGAATTTAACTTGAGACCGAAATTGTGATTTGTTGTATTTGTTGTGCGTGTTCACAACAGTAAAGCCTTGTTATTTGACTTTCTTCATTGTCCGTTCATTTGCGCCCCCTGTTGTGGGTCCGTGTACTGACACTTTCCCAACACATATACTGTAGATGAAATTGGGTTTTCAATGTTAAATTTAAATGGCTACAAAATCTGTAATCTGGATCAGATCCAGATCAAACTTTTTCAGTTGATCAAGTATACCATCCTACAACGGACTCAAATATGAAAAAAAAAAAAAAAAAACTGTCATGGCTTGTGGTGGCTTGGCCCTGAAGGTTGTAGGAGGCATATGCAGACTCACAGACACAGGTGTAGATCAAGAAAAATGGCTTTATCTGATAGGCAGGCAACAGGTTCGGTACACAGGGACTCAATCAACGTGGTGGAGGTACAGGCAGGTAGCAAGCTGAGGCAGAGTCCAAAAAACAAGCAAAGTTCCAAATACACGGCGTCAAGGAGTTCACAGGGCTGAGGCAGAGGCAAAGTCAAAAAACAAGCAGAGTTCGGGGATAAGACGAGGCAGAGGTGGGTAACACTAGCAAGGTCAGAAATACAATAAGGCACAACTGGACAATGGCGTGAGGCAAGAAAGTGCGAAATGCAACAATCTGGCGAGGGACTGTGAGACTGTGAGGGCTTAAATACTAGTGGAAGAATCAGAGTGTGAAATGAGGAACAGGTGTGCAGAGACTGCTGGAAGGGGGCATGACCAGGGAAGAAAAAGATAAGTGCAAGAGAGTGCAGTAAGGCAAAAGCAAAGTGAACTGGGGCAAGATAATTAAATGACAGAAAAACCAATGGTGCAAAATGTGACGTGCTTGACTAACCATAATAAACACAAACAAAACAGAGGGGGTGAAACTAAACCTAAGGTGGAGAGTCGAGGAGTGGAAAACCAGTGATAATAACTAAAAAGAGAGGACGTGACACAGGAAAGTGAATACACTAAACATGACAAAACAAACTATTGACAGAATAGGAAATAAATGATGAACAAATCAAAACCAGGGACTAGGTAATGCAATGAATGATTAAACCATAAATACGTAAATGATACACAGAATAAAACCGGTATACGAGGTCTGTTAGAAAAGTAAATGGTAAATGGACTGCATTTATATAGCGCTTTTCCATCTGCATCAGATGCTCAAAGCACTTTACAATTATGCCTCACATTCACCCTGATGTCACAAGGCACTCACTACACACCGGGAGCAATAGGGCCCTTAGTGATTTTCCAGTCAGGTGGGGATTTCAACCCATGATCTTCTGGACTCAAGCCCAACACGTTAACCACTAGACCATCACCTCCCCTCCTCCACCTCCCGTCTGTCTCAATGTGCCGAAAAAGTGCTATGTCCAGCTCTTCTGCCATTTCTCTGGTAGTCAGACGATGTCCCGGATCAACACAGCGTTCACTTTGGAAATGAACGGCACATTCCACTGTTACAGGAGTTTTTGTCATGAAAAGACGTGCTGAGGAATTCGCGCGTCGGGATGGAGCTGCATGGTGCAGAACAAAAAGCAACGCCGTGATGAAGCCTCACAGGACATGTTGTGGCATGTCCAGCTCGTCCACAATTTCTCGGATAGTCACACGACTGAAAAGCCACCGAAAGCCGTCTGAATCTTCTGAATGGTGCAAGAGCTGGGCATGTTACAACATGTCCTGTGAGACCAACACGGAGGTGCTTTTGTCCCGTGCCATTAGCAGCTCTGTGGCGAATTCCTCCGCTCCTCTTTCCATGACAAAAACTCCTGTAACAGTGGAATGTGCCGACAAAGTGCTATGTCCACATCTTCTGCTATTTCTCTGGTAGTCATACGACATCCCGGATCAACACAGCGTTCACTTTGGAAATGATCTGGTCATTTCAGCCTGTCGATCGCCGCTCGGAGCGCGGCTCGCCCTCAGCCATTGTGCACCGTCTTTAAACCAGTTGTAACACTCCTTAATCTGTGTGATCCCCATAGGATCGTCCCTGAAAGCCGTCTGAATCTTCCGAATGGTGTCCACCTGGCTGTCTCCCACAGTTTCTGGAAAAATTTGATGCAGCAAAGCTCCAAATCATTCAGACATTTTCCTCGCAATGAAAATCCGACGAGGGGGGTGGACCACTGCTCACACAAAGCCTGCTCACAGGCGAATGATGCAACCGACAGGCGTGAAAAAACTCACGCATGCGCACGAAGATTCAAGCTTGGCTGATGCAAGCGCACATGATTCAAATCCATAAGGTTATTGCAAAAAATAAAAAGGTCGGATAGTTTTCTAACAGACCTCGTACAGAAGCATTACACAAAGTACAGAAATGAACAGAACCAAACCAAGACTTACATGACAACATATAATACTATGAAAAGTAAAACTGTAAAACCCAAAGTGGAAGGCTAGACCAAAATAGGGGGAAAACCCAGACATGAACCCCGGGCTGAAGCAGATCCTGACAAAAACATTTTTGACAGTTATGCAGTTTTGAAAATTCATTCAATGTTAAAGATAAGGATTTTTTCAATTTCCCAATATTTTTTCCGACTTTGACCTCTGACCTTGAAAACTGATTTAGTTCTTGCCTATCAGAATGTGAGTCAGCATGATATATCAAAAATTGTGGGCTCCAAGCTGTTCACAAACAACCAGACAAACAAACGGGGCAAAAACATAACCTCCTCCAACTTTGTTGGCGGCAGTAATAAGTGAAACAACACCTTATAATTTCCCTCTCTACTTATCGTGGGGCTTTCATCGGTTACTTTGTCTCACATTGTAGTCCGACACTGTGTTGTCTGATGGCTGTCACTGGGGTTAAAATCCCAGCAGAGGCCATTGTCTGATGTAATGCTAATGCAAAACACACATGTGCAATGTCTCCGGCATGGTTTGACCCTAATTGTAGGCTGAATTTTCCCAAAAGTGGAAAATGAGTGGCTCTCATTATAATGTCACATACTTTTGCTCTCTCTTTTTTTATCCTGTGCTCCATCCTGTTTATTATACAAACTGTGGTTTGCTCAGTTATTCAGCATGCAAACCCTTTTTCATAAGCTGCAGTGCACTGCTTCATTTAGTGTTTGTATCATGTCAGTGCTTCATGAGGATTCGCTAGATGCTTCAGAGATGAACCACTTGCCAAAACCAATTCAGACTGAGACCTGAGAAAAGGAGACCTTATTCACATTCTTTCCCACCCAGTCTTTGTGCACGAGGTGATGAGTGTGAGCTGTTCAGATTAATCTCTCGCCCTCAAGTCAGCTTCAGCACTACAGGGATTCTAACTCCCTCAACAAGCTTGGTTTGAGTCCTGAAACAACCGCCAAAGTGCCACAGGATGGAGGAAAAATGACTCGCTCCCAACTGGAAAATCTTCCAACATTAATCATTTTTGTCTGTTTTCTCTTTTTGATCCAAAGAAAATATTTTGCCAAGATGCTTCAAGCTACTATCTGACACTGCATCCAAAACAAATGCACGACTGACATTTAGGAGATCTCTCTCTCTCTCTCTCTCTCTCTCTCTCTCTCCGTCTCTCTCTCTTTCTGTGTCAGTTTTTTTTTACATTTTTCAATATTTAATTTTCTTATGCTATTGCTTCCTTTAGTGTCTTAAAGGACGTGTTGCACGTTTTTAACATCCCAGTTAGCAACACAACATCAAAGTATTCATGACTGTAAGCTCATAATTAGTGGTCTCTGATGTTTTTTATTGCTCTCCCTGAGCGAGATTGCAGGTGCATTTCCGGAAAATGTCTCACTCAACAATTCTTGGCATTTCTCGGCATGGGACGTGCACATTAGGAAAACAGAAACATCCCGATGACCGACAGACAGAATGAAACAAATGGTTATGTCCAATAACAAAGCTTCAGAAAGTGATGACTCGGATTTACAGAGAAGACAACACACTTCACCCCGAAACTCTTAACATTTTTAGAGTCTGCCGGATTTTGGAACCTAAACTGTCATGATGCTGCTGTTTGTGTCACAGGATCCTGGTTTACTGCCACCATGTACATGGACGTGGGCTATCTCCACCACACTGTTTTCACAGACTGCCTGGACACACAAATGTATGTCTCATATTGGAAAAAACTCAGAAGATGCTATTTTCAGAATATCTAACGTGCACAATCATGACAGAAGTTGAGCTGAAGACAGAGTTGTGATCAGACATGTCCGCGTTCAGAACCTGGGCGCAAGAGGACCTGGACATTATTCTCTGACCGGCCATCTGCACCTGAGGATGAGTGGAACTAAAAATGTTCTCTGGTTGTCCATCTAAATGAGGACTAGTCAACATTTAATCCCTTGGCTGGCGATCGCATGTGCTCACGATGGGTGCGTGGGGGCTTCTTTGATGTGGATTTTTTATTTGGAAACATCGTGAGAGAACAGAGAAGTTTCAGAAGAAGTCGGTTTCAGCATTTTATCCGGATATTCCACTGTTAAAGGAGATTTTTTTAATGAAAGACGTGCGGACGGGTCCGCGCGTCGGGATGCAGCCACCGCGACGCTCCGCCACAGGAAAAACACCTCTGTTGAAAGCCTTAAGGACAAGTTGGAACATGTCCTGCCTGTTAAACAATTTCTCATATACTCACTCCACTGAAAGCCATCAAAAGCCGCCTGGATTTTACAAATGGTTATCAACACGGAGGTGTTTTTCCTGTGCCGCCGCACCGCGCCGGCTGCGTCCCGACGCGTGGATCCGTCCGCACGTCTTTCATTAAAAAAATCTCCTTTAACAGTGGAATATCCGGATAAAATGCTGAAACCGACTTCTTCTGAAACTTCTCTGTTCTCTCACGACGTCCTGGATCAATAGAGCCTGAAATGTGGAGGTTTTCAGCTTGAACAGGCTGACAACGGCGGCTGAGAGCGCTGAGCGACGTCTCGCACCGTGAAAAGTCCTTAAAGCGACAGAATCACCTCAAAATCTCTCATCAGCCGTTAAAATTTTCACTGAAAACCAGCTTAATTTTTCGAACCGTGTCCACTTCGATGTGTCTCACAGGTTTAGAAAAAATTTTGATCAAACAACGCGCCAGTCTCTCAGCAACTTCTCAGACAAAGGAATTCCGACGAGGGGCTGGACGACTCCTCCCACAAGGAGTGCTCACAGGCGAATGACGTCACCGACAGGCGTGGAAAAACTCACGCATGCGCACGAGGGTTCAAGCATGTCTGACGTAAAAACATATGAATGAAATCCATATAGTTTTTGAAAAAAATAAAAAGGACCCTTACTTTATTGACAGCCCTCATATAACCAACAGAAAAAGGACTTACATTTTGGTGTGCTTCACTGGTGCTTAACAGTCCAACACAAACTTTAAATAGGAGTCCAAAATAGTTCTCAGTAGTCTGTGATGCTGTGCACTGACACTGTCTGCTTTCCTCACTGCATTGAAAAATAGCGTCAGAAATTTGTCCAGCTTTTCATCCTAACTTCATCCTAACAGCGCTTCATATCTTCAGGTTTACAGTGTAGCGGATTAGTTTTTTTTGTGTCAGAAGAATTAGCAGTGTCAATTAGCTCCTTCAAATCGTTGTCCGCCAACAAAACAAACTCTGCCATGTTTAGCCAAATGCCGCCCCTGGCAGTGTGAGCATGCGTGGTGGTTAGTGCGTGCATTAGTGCATTTCATATAGCACCAAAATTGCATGCTAAAAAGAACTATTGCACGGTCAATGAAACACAATGGCAAATGGTACGAATGATCCATGTCATGTGACATACAACCCACCAATCAAATGACAAGGATCTACTCAGCCATTATATAAAAGCGTTTAAAGATAGTGAATAATTTTGTAAAGCAGTCAGTGTTTTTACTATTTCATGTGTTCAAACATTTGTTTTAGCGCTCAGTGAAGCAATTTCTTTTAGTGCTTTGAACATTTTGAAACAGTGAAAGAGTATACTGTTGGAAGTGTTTTGAAACTGAATTATTTTGTGATGCAATGGGCTTAGTTTCTGTTTTATGTTAAAACCTTTGAACAGTCAGTAATTCTATTTGAAGCAATTTATTTAAACACAAAAATAGTTCATCTATCTATCTATCTATCTATCTATCTATCTATCTATCTATCTATCTATCTATCTATCTATCTATCTATCTATCTATCTATCTATCTATCTATCTATCTATCTATAAACATATATAAACCAGATTTTCCAAATATTTGATTGAATTATGTTCACCTGGAAGTGAATGTAAAAAACAGTGAAAAGCTCAAAGTTTTATATATGACAGCACATGTCAAAGGATATGCTGATGTAATTGGTGCAGAAACTCCTGGGGCCTCATGTACAAAGCTTGCATACGCACAAAAACCTGGAGTACGCCCATCTCCACGTCCACATGCAAATGTATCAAAAGTGACATGAGCGTGGAAATGTGCAGTGCGTCATGCAAAAATCCAGGCTGGCATATGCACATTTCTACAGCTATTGTTCCACTGCGGACATGTAAAGCTGATGCAGGGAACCATTAATAGTGTGAAAACATGAAGTCATCAGAGTGATGTGCACATCAGACACACACTGGTGAACATTTAACACACCCACGTGTTTGCAATTATATGGATGGTTATAAAAGCACGTGAAAAGTGATGCGTAAAATGACACTAACGATGGCTGCGTTAGCGTTGTTAAAGCACCTTGTAAATGATCTGATGTGAGCGTGTACTCAAGGAACAGGAGGATTTACTTGCAAATGGCGTTAACTGGCTCATAAACCGACGTTTCTTTGCTTATTACAGGAAATAATCTCGTCATTACATGCATGATGGAAATTAGGAGCAATTGCAGCTTTGATGGTTCATGGAGCTCCTATTGTTCAGGTCTTTTTTAAGTCCAAAGCCTAGGTTTGGTGGCTTTGATGGCCACCAATGCTTCTTTGCAAGATGCCCGTGTCAACAGAGCAGTGGCAACTGCTGGTCTGTTAAAGAAGGGAAGCTCACTGTCGGCTTACATCATAAAATGTCAATTTATTTCTATGTAAATTTAAATATGTAAAATAGTCATAACAGTCCCAAGTTGTACAAGCATTTCACAATTTATATCTCTATTACACAATTTATATCGCTATTACATACAGTATTTTATGATGGCACAATTACTAAGTGGTTAGTGCGGTTGGTTTCAGTGCGGAAGGTTCCCAGTTCAAACTCCACCCCTGCCACATTTCGCCATGTAAAGTGGAATTATGTGCAAAAAATGCAGGTCCACCTTGGATCTGCTGTGGCAACCTCCGAGAGAAAAACAAGGGAGCAGCCGAAGGGACTTACTTTTACAAGAATATTATTAATGTTTTAAAACAAAAATATCATCAAAAATTTCAAGAAGCACATAGAACCTTTATTATTAAACATTTTTTTTCATGAATAAAATGCATCTGCAACTGCTAGTTATTACCACATATACCTGGATAGACTTATAATTATGAATACTTTGATGTTGTGTTGCAAATTAACCTGCGACGACTTTTAAACATACTGAAGAAGGAAGCATTGTGTAACTCACCGAGATCTTCTCACATAACATTGTCTAATCCAGTGTGCTTCTCTGTGCACCTTTAAAACAGACTGATTCATATTGCACGCAAAACACTTTGGCATAAATTAAAAAATGCATAAATACATAAAAATGCGCAAGCTAATTCTCATTCCTATAGCTGTCAATCAAAACGTGATTCAGCCTGTCGACTGAACATTCAATCGTGCAGAAGTCCAGAGTCCAGGCCCGCTCACAGCTCCAGCCCGACAACCAGCCCAACTATGAAATGGGTGATGCTGGCCTCCATTTTGGAGTGAGATTTCCCACTCCTAAACAGCCAATGGGAGAGCAGTGCTGGAATTGCCTCTCCTAAATGACCAATAGGAAAGCAGTGCTCGCGCCACATCAACGTGTGGCTGACACATGGGCTGATGTCAGCATCTTGGCCACCAACCAATCACAGGCTAGGAGAGAGAGGCCAGTATCTGTCCCAATTCAGGGCCGGTTGTTCATCTACCCCCAGAGATGCTCGGTGTAATATTTCTAAGTCAACAACGTGCGAATGTATAGTAGTGGTATTTTTCATGTTTTGACAAAGGTGGCAGTAAGCGAAAAGAATGATGTCATGTTCGTGTGCCGATATTTTAATATATGCAAGACGTCATGTTCGCGCACCGATCTCTGATTGGACAAGACACTGCCGTGCTGCCTGAAAGCAGAGAGAACATAGAGAGGGCCGAATTCCTACATGCTGCATTGTAATTGGCTGAGCACCGGCCGCCATTTTGAATGTGTGTAACTGGGTGTTGCTGTAGACGCACAATGGCGGTCTTTGTGACACTCTAGAGTCGTATTAGAGACAAAGGTTTCTGTTTATGTGCATTTTTCTTGACCATAGATCATAACTATCATACCAGCAACATCAGAAAAACATCAAGCTCTAAAGGAACTGACTGTTTGTCTATCAATTGCACCAAGTACACTAAAACACTAAAACAAACAAGGAAGTGGCATTCTACTCCTTTCCAAAGGACAAAACGAGGTGAGCCAAGTGCTTATTTAGTATTGACTACTAATCAGTGCTGTTCAGTACTAGGGTTGGGCATCGAGAACCGGTTCCTTTTGGGTATCGTTAAGAAATGATTTGATCCACCGACATCAATAACCTTTTTGCTGAATGAATCCCTTATCGGTCCTTCACGGTGGCCATTGTTTTGGGGGGTGTTTGTCAGGAAAATAATAATTTCTCTACATTGATTACAGACCCTGCAGCACGTCTGTAATAAACTTTTCTGCAGCGCGGCTTTGCTTTGAACCTTGAACCAATCGAAACAGTGATTTGCAGATCGAAGCAGTGCTTCGATTTGCTGCTTCGTTGAGTCATTGTTTTATTTTGCTTTATCTTAATTTTCCCCCCGCTAAAACACTAAAGAGCATATGTCTGTGAGTAATATTTACCTTTTTATGTTAAACCAACCTGTTATGGTCTTCTGAAACAGTTGATAGATGTATTTTATAACTTAAAAATGGGGCCGATGCTAACGTGTTAGCATGTTGCAGCTGTCAGCACGTTTGTGTGCATTTGTTTTCTGTATGATAATTAACGGCTCAGTGTTTGTTGTCGTAAAAGAGTCAACTGTATTACAAATTAATATTTTTAAATTTATTTTTGTTTATATATTATAATAATAGCAACAACAATAATAGTAATAATAACTAATAATGCTACAATACAATTTTAGAGAAAGAGACAAAAAGAACCAGATTAAAAACACAACAGAAAATATAAAACCAACTAACAATGAACATAAATAAATACAATATATAAATAGTAGCTTGTAGTACACTCAACAGAAGTTTTGTTTACAAAATGTCACTCCACTGCAGCAGCCAAGCTGCCCCAATTACACACAATCAAAATGGTGTCAAGATTACATCATTTTGTGGGAGTCGGCCTTCTCTATGTTCTTTCTGCTGAAAGGTTCAGGAAAAATAAATTTGTGTCTGGGGGTGGGACAAAATCGTGGCATTTATTCAATGACCATTGAGTTTTGAGGCAGTGAACAAACCTTTCCAGGCAGTCCCATTGAAGTAAACAGACGCTCGGCTTCTACAGGAAAATGCATTGACCACAGACCGTATGAGAAAAATGATTTATGAGAAGTTAACAAAACAGATAAGTAGCCGATTCTTGCAGTCTTAGAGAAACCACCTCTGCTACAGAGTACCAAAGTGATGATGTCAGGGCCTCTTGTCAGCCGCTCTGCTGGTTCTTCACAAACAGTTGCTCAGGTTAAAATGAATGCATTCACAATAGCCTTTAAGCATTTTACTTTTCTAATGAGCCAAAACCACTAAATCTTGGGGAAAATCACTACAAATCTCATCATCTAGCAAGCTGTAATTATTTTCCAAGTGGCTGTGAGGAATTTTGGGAGCTTAAAACGAAAGTAAATAGTTGCAACATTTAAGGCATTGCAGATGGGTGCAGAGTACTTAAAAAAAAAAAAAAAAAAACTCCTGGCTGCAGCACGTCATATAATTTTCATACAATGTTATTTCTATAAATAGTTATATATGTAATATGTGTATATTGATGATCTTAGTTGATTGAGTGGAGGTGCTCTTCTATAAAATCAGGGCCCTTCCAGGACGCAACTCCAGTGTAAGAAGCTTTGTGAATAGCAGTGGCACCTGCACCAGGACTCAGGGCACGAGCTAAGTCAATATTCTGTTGCCAAACCTGTTTGTTTAATCCATCATCTATGTCCATGAGGATGGAAACTTCAGAATGGACTTCAAAACACAAAATGGCTGATTGGAAAAAGTGTAGAACTGTTGTTATGGAAATGTGACGTCACACTTTGGGACTCTGTAGGCTCTAATAGAACACTTTTGTCAGAAACTGAAGTGTTTCCATGGTGATTAGCAAACACAACAAACATCCTCCACCACTCAGATCTTGTTACACTGTTACACTTGAATGTTTTTTATGTCCTGAAGATAACTAGAATTCCCTGTTGTGACCTTTTACCCCAATAAAATTGTGCATCACTGTGTCTCAGCAACCACTGAGGCTCAACAGCAGAGTTTGGGCATAAATTACTCAATCTCAAAGTTTCTGCTGGAACCACTGAAAGTTTCTCATGAAAATGGCTGGAAAATCCCATTTTGACCTTTCACATTGATGAAATAGCTCCTTGCTGCATTTTAGTTACAGTTCAGCAAAACTGTTGCACTTTAAACAACAACTTACCAGACTGTCAATAATCACATTTGAATGTCTATCTTTGAAATTATGGTAATGTAGTAATGGAGAAATACATTTAATTCCTTTGTTGACATCAACCATGAACAGTGTCCTGACTCTGCAAGTACTGAACGCATATGTGACTAGTGGCAGTTCTTCTTTGCAGCCTGTGTTGATTTTCACAAAGCATTTGATTCACTTGATGGAGTTGCTCTCTGGGACATCCTGAGCATTTGTGGGATCCCTCAGAAGTTGCTGGACATCGTAGCCAGCTGAAACATAGATAAAGCGAGTGCTGTGTCGAGTGGAGGCAGAGACTCTGAGCTTTTCCCAGTTAAAACTGGTGTCCATCAAGGATGTGTTCTGGCTTTGGGTGGGTTTTGGAAACCAGCGGCAGAGTAGATGCTTTTGTTACTGAGAAAAGGTTTGCTGACTTTGACATGATGGATGATGCTGTGATGTTTGTGGAATTATTGGATACACTCAACACTTAAGAAGTTGAGTGAGGAATCAGAGTGTCCAGGTTTATGACTATCCTGTATCAAGACTAAGATCCAGGCTTTCATTGGTGTTCTGGACTCAGCCATCAGAAGTGTATCACTGGTTGTTTGGATCAACAATTTCAGTTAAATATATCATATAGCAGACAAACACAGTGATATTTGAGAAGTGAAATGAAGTTTAGAGGATTGAAATTAGGCAGGTGCATAAATTTGGGCACCCCAACAGTAAAAATACATCAATATTTAGTAGATCCTTCTTTTGCAGAAATAACAGCCTCTAAACGCTTCATATAGCTTCCAATAAGTGTCTGGATTCTGGTTGAAGGTATTTTGGACCATTCTTCTTTACAAAACATCTCCAGTTCAGTCAGGTTTGTTGGTTTCTGAGCATGGACAGCCTGCTTAAAATCACACCAGATTTTCAATAATATTCAGGTCTGGGGACTGAGATGGCCATTCCAGAATGTTGTACTTGTTCCTCTGCATGAATGCCTTAATAGATTGTGAGCAGTGTTTAGGGTCATCTTGTTGAAAGATCCAGCACCGGCACAACTTCAGCTTTGTCACTGATTCATGAACATTGTTCTCAAGAATCTGCTGATATTGACTGGAATCCATGTGACCCTCAACTTTAACCAGATTCCCAGTACCTGCACTGGCCACACAGGCCCACAGCATGATGGAACCACCTCCATATTTTACTGTAGGTAGCAAGTGTTTTTCTTGGAATGCTGTGTTCTTTTTCTGCCATTTCCCTTGTTTTGTCCAAATAACTCAATTTTAGTTTCATCAGTCCACAGCACCTTGTTCCAAAATGAAGCTGGCTTGTCCAAATGTGCTTTAGCATACCTCAAGCGACTCTGTTTGTGCTGTCAACGAAAACGTGGACAGCATGACGTCTCCTAACCAGGCAAAATATTGATGAAGTACCCGGATGTTAATGCATTTTCAATGGAGATTCACGACTGAACACACTCAGAAAAATGCTCGCAAAATACGTGTTAAAATGCCATTTTGACCTGGATATCGAGCCAGTAAAATTAAATTACATTAAATTATGTCAGGAAAGTATTAAACTTACTCTGACACACACACACACACACACACACACACACACACACACACACACACACACACACACACACACACACACACACACACACACACACACACACACACACACACACATTCCCAAATATTAGTGTTGAAAGTTACACGGATCTGCGCTGTTCAAGCTGCTGATCTGAGGCGTCCTGCAGCAGCTGTGTTAAACGCAGCGCGGCTGCTAAAACTATTACAATACATTTATATATATATTATATTTTTACACAATTATCCTTTATTGACCGAGTTTCATTCATGAAGTCAGTGATGTGGGTACACATCTCTATGTGTGGGTGTGACTGTGAGCGGCACAGCGCGGGTCATTTTAAGGTGCAAATTTTAAAAAATCCCCAGTCTTGTCGAACAATTTTAATCACTAACGACAAGTATTTTAACTAGACATTGGTCTAGCAGTGGAAAATATCAACTAGACATAAGTGAAGAGTTAATGGTTCGTGTCATCGGGCGACACAGGTACGGCAGGAGACATACAGCTGTTTATCATCCAAATATCACGGACAAAGTGACAAGAAGAACCAAAACCACTTACTTATGGAAGGAAATATTGTCTCCCTTGTTCCTCCATTTCTGGCTTTGCCAACATGCGCAGCTTTCTGGCATATTCCACCTGTTTCTTGAACTTCTATGTGCGCAAATCACTAACTTGCCCGGAATTAAAATGGCGATCACGCCTCCTTACTGACAGTATTTACTTAATGGTTTTCATTATGCTTTTGTTCTTATTTTGAAAGTTCAATAAGTGGACTGATATGTTAAAGATGGTGCGAATGCCATGTGAAAGACTAAAGTAATATAATTTTATGTTTACTGAACAAGTAGTAGACTTTTTTTTTGTTTTGTATATTGTTCTACAAGCCACTTTTAATTACAAATTCATCCGCACACGCCTGAGTTTTCATTATCCTTCATTTGTTTGGCATTTGTTGTTGAAAATTTAGCAGGTGAACACTGGCTGTGTTTAAAACAATATTGTGGGTGCTCTTAATTCATAATGTGAAGTAAAACAGAGCATGTCATGTAAAAGAAACAGTTTTATTTTTGCTTTATAAACTACTATGTGGTCAAGACTATTTATATTTAGTTTCTTTTGTCTGTATTAGCATATTTGATATTGGAGTAATCCAGAAGTAATTGAAAGTAATCAAATTACATTACTTTAATATTATGGTACTTGGATTACCTTACTGATTACATTTTTCAACAGGTAACTAGTAACTGTATCGGAATACATTTTTAAAGTAACCCTCCCAACCCTGTGTGCTATATACCGTATCCGCGTATTGGAACGCCCCCAAGCGTCCACCCACTCCATTTTTAGTTGTTTAAACACCCACCCTCAAATAAATTAATTAAAAAATCATGAGTTTTCATGACATTTGTCTGGTCGTTTCTACGTCTTACCTGTGATGACATCATCAGTGTGTGCTGGCAGTCGTCACACGACATCAATTTCAGAGTTTGCAGTATGAGTCTGCCGTACAAGGCAAACAGATCTGGTACCGTCTGGCACTAAACGGGTGAGTTATTTGTGATTTATTGTTTATTTGTGATTAAATCCGACATTTTCTTTAACAATATGGATGGAGCGTCTTCTGGTCCCATCCACAATTTTATCTCAGTGGCAAATTTCACCCTCCCTGGTCATGTTTCATCACATTTTTTCCACTGTATCTGTATCCCTCAGCACTGCCAGCCAGAGTTTCAGAAGCATTATATTGAATCAGCCCCTTGTCCCTGGGCTGACCACATCATTTTGACTCTGTTTACTGTCTCCTGAAAGAGGCTGACCACCACAATCTCCCTCTGCTTGGGTCTCTTCCAAACCATAGGCCTCAATTACCCAGCATTAGAGAGAGAGAGAGAGAGAGAGAGAGAGAGAGAGAGAGAGAGAGAGAGAGAGAGAGAGAGACCACCACCATAGCCACAAAACTATTTTATGTGATCAAGATTTGCCAGATTTTGCCTTTAAGTGTTGTTCTTATTGTATTTTATTTGAACTTTTCTTGCTTTTCTGACTATAGATAGACTGGCAGAGAACTGAAAGACTTGGATCACTGAGCAAACTCTTCAGCAAGTTTGATTCATCTGGCAGACATTAAAGGTGTCATATTGTGTAAGAAAAACAAACAAAGAGAACCCTTATATTTTCATCAAAATAAGATTGGGGTTTTATCTTCACCATACTCAAAGTTCAGCAACTGTCTTTAGCAAATTTAGGCTTGAAATGGCTCCTTTTCAACTTCACATGACATATATTAGGGCCCCTTCAAACATGGTGCAAATTTGGTTGAATTGTGTATGAAGTAGGAATCGTATGTAATAGGTGTAAAATCGTAGTTGCCTCCAATGTCTCATACACCTGTTGCTACAACTATTTGTGCACACCAGCGGCTGAAAGACAGAGTGTGCGCTGTGAGGGCCCATCGAACACTCTCGCAGCAGGTGTCAGCTAAATTCCAGGTGACACGCACGAACATCTAACACCACTCGCATGGCACTTAGAAAATGTGTGGCCATTCACACTGTTAGCACGACAACAGTCAACAGACAATAACTGTCGAGCTGGGTGTGAAATTTGTCTAAGTGCCCCACAAGTGTGGCTTTGCAATCAGACACAGTGACACTTTGGTATGTGCGCTGAGCTGATAGGGGGTGTGGCCACCCACAGGAGCAGCTGTGAAGCTCTATGGTTCAGGATGTCATGGCTGGGGAACACGTATCATGTTTGGACAGACATGAACTAACAACTGCCCACTGTGACGCGTGTGTCTGCTCGCTGTCCTCACATGGACATGCATAAAAACATATATCGCTGTTGCAATCGGCAGCAGCAAGCGAGTGCACGGCGCGCACATTGACAGGCTACCGCAGGTGATCCGGACCTTCAGATCATAACACGCAGCAGGCTATCTGAATGTCACGCCACCCACGTGAGCTCTGTTCCACATGACGCAGTGTCTGTCCTGCGGCACACCGTCCACAAGACACGAGTGTCGGGCAGGACACGCGTGAGGCCGGCTGGACATGCCGCCAGCATATGTGGACATAAGAGGGCCCTGCTTCTTATGACTATCATTTCATGACTGTATGTCTGTGACCACGGGTCATCTACAGAGGAACAGACGGATCATACTTGTATTGTCCTCTTGATAAGAGGGATTCAATAAAATGCGTTGTTTTTATATGGTGTGTGGGTTTATTTTTTCTTAAATACGTCCATGTCCTTCTTGATATCAGACATTTTCCCGCACCTTTCACAGAACAGCGATGGTAGCTCAGTGGTAAAGTTTCTAACTGGCAATCAGAGCTTTTGGAAAGTGCAGGTTTGAATCCTGTGGGTGGCATGTATTTTTTATTTTCACAGCAGCTGCGCGATGTGGTGGCCTTAGAAATGTTCATACTGGGACTCTGGACTGTTCTCTAAGACACGCCCAGACAGGCTCCCAAGTCCCTTTGGAAAGAGTCTGTGGCAAGCAGCAGGGCCTTTTGTTCTAAAGAAACAGGCACAGAAATAAGTAGTTTCTTAGATATCTCAAATTCTTTATTATTTTTTACTACAAATTCTGTGCACCCACCACTAAATAATCATCCCCACATCAGGATCAAACCTCTAAAGCTGCCAGTGTAACTATGGCTGAAAACTGTTTCAAAAACATTTTAGAAATGTTTGCTAAAAAAAAAAAAAAAAGAAGAAAAAAAAAGTGTGATATGACCCCTTTAAATCTACTGTACAGAAAATAAAAAAGATAAGATTTTGAAAGTCTGGTGATAATAATAACACCGTGCAATCAGCCTGTAAATCACAAATTAAAGATATTTGAAATAATGCATTTCTAATTTTCAGTTTAAGTGTGTTGGATGGAAAGAAAATGGTACTTTTCAAAGCAGCTGGATGCTGACATAAACTGCCGTATTGCAGTATACGAGGTCTGTTAGAAAAGTATCGGACCTTTTATTTTTTGCAAAAACCTGATGGATTTGAATCACGTGTGCTTGCATCAGCCAACCTTGAACCTTCGTGCGCATGCATGAATTTTTTCACGCCTGTCGATTGTGTCATTTGCTGGTAAGCAGCCTTTGTGTGAGGTCGTGTGTAGTGCGCTCGGCGGATTTTCATTGCAAGGAAAAAGACGGAACGACTGGAGCAGCGCCGCATCAAATTTTGCCAGAAACTGGGCGACAGCCAGGTGGAAACCATGCGGATGATTTCATTTCAGCATGTTGATGGCCAACCAGAGCATGGCTCGCTCTCCACCGTTGTGCTGATGTCTTTAAACCGGTTGTACCACTCCTTAATCTGTGTGATGCCCATAGGATTGTCACCGAAAGCCGTATGAATCTTCCGAATGGTTTCCACCTGGCTGTCGCCCAGTTTCTGGCAAAATTTGATGTGGCACTGCTCCAGTCATTCCGTCTTTTTCCTTGCAATGAAAATCCGCCGAGCGCACTACACGTCCTCACACAAAGGTTGCTTACCAGCAAATGACGCAATCGACAGGCGTGAAAAAAATTCACGCATGCGCACGAAGGTTCAAAGTTTGCTCATGCAAGCACATGTGATTCAAATCCATCAGGTTTTTGCAAAAAATAAAAAGGTCCGATACTTTTCTAACAGACCTCGTATTTTCCACCCAAATATAAATTGTACCTGTCAAAAAAAATACCTCTTGAAGAAGAAAAAACCATATAAGTCACACCGGACTATAAGTCGTTCCTTTTTCTGCATTATGAGCATTTAGATTTGGGATTTTTGTGCATTGTTGTAGTGTATTTTTTATTACTGGTATTTATTCTTTTATTATTTGAGTTTATTTTGTTTGGTGCTTTGATTCTTGGGAGACTTCTATATAAATAGTCATTATAATTACTATTAATAACAAGAAACGTGAATTTTTGGTATATACGTTGCACTGAAGTATACGTCGCTGGGCCTCCCAAACAGGTAAAAAAACAAACAACAAAAACCGTGACTTACTCTGGAAAATACAGTAATCAGTTGTGCAAAAAGATGCAGCTGTGTTACTGTGACCGGCCCAGGCAAATGATAAGTCTCTGCTGCACTGATCTGAGTCTGCAGATTCACAGCAACACATTTGGCCACTTTATATTTTTTCAGAAATATAGTGAGATTGTAGTGTGGTCTTTTCTTGGTTTAAAAAAATGCTAATCTTAAATGAGCACAGACAGAAGCAAAATGCATAGACAGGGATTTCACTTATTTATTTATTTTTGCTTACAAGTCTGTTCCAAGCACAAATCATTGGCTTTCACACTGAGCAGAATCAATATTCAGCAACCCAAAATTCATTGCATCTGTAAGCCCCAAAAAAGCATTTAGTTAAAAAAAAAGGCAACATATTTATGGTACAAATATTAATTTGTACAACAAAACGTACCACACACTCTTTGGCTATTCACCACAAGAGGTTAAAAAAAATCTTAAAGAAATCCAAACACAACCAAAGAAAGTACTGTCTTTTTCCTTTATTTGAATTCTCTATAAAGTATCAGACCTGTAAAAATGCTAATTTTTAAAGCAAAACTGTGATGAACATTGTTAAAAGAAGAGGTTTATCCAAACACCACTCTTTTCTCAAAACTGTGCATCCACAATCAGCTTTTTTTCTCCTACCAAGGAGCACTGAGGTACAGTGAGAGGAAACGACTGTATTACATGTTTCATGATCACTTGTGTCACTGCACTGGAATGTAAAAATCTTTCCCACAGTTCCTTTTTGCTGTCTATTGGATTTTTACTCACGCACATCGTTCACGACCAAGAATGCCCCTCAGATTAGAGATGTTCACTGTTCTACTCAGTTCCAAATTTCATTCTGTCCAGTGAAGTCTGGGACAGGTTTTGTGTAGACCTGCTAGGACCTGAGCTACTGCTCATGTGGTGTGATGTCATCATCAGAGATGAAAAATATTGGAGGGTGAACAGTTGCGTGTGAGTGAATCCTACAGTTTGCTTACACTGTAGTTAATCATCTGCAGGTACATTTCTGGTGAGGTCTTGTTTGGAGATTATGCACGTAAGGGTTGATTAGGTTTTCCACAGGTCAATTTTTGATCATCTCCAAATTTTTGGAGATGATTGGAAAGTGACCTCATTTTCATTTTAAAAGAGGAACACAGAATTTTTCAACTTGGGCTCTATTGTTAAATGTTTTTGAGGTTGTCGTTTAACTCAGGACAAAAATTATTTGAATCAATCAGGATGCAAAGAACAGCTAAACAGCTCCACAATGTAACGGTATGGGAAACTAAAAACATTCACAGTAAACCGCTTTGTGTTTCCACTGAACAGATAAAAATGTCATTACAAGTAGGGCTCTGTATTGCTTCTCAAAGCTCGATCCACTACGATTCGCATCACGGGACATTTGATACTCAACGCGTATCACAATATCAATACATTTACATGCTTAATGCTTATGTTATTTAAACAAATGTATCATTTGTTGTTGTGTTTGTATTTTCTTTTGCACATTTTAACTTTTTCTTTGCCTTTACCCAATCTCAAACTGACATCACCACCTACATGTTTTCTGATAAGATTACTAACTCCAAGAGCCTTAATCATTTTCATATTTATGGCTTCCCTAATCCTAACTGACCTGATTTTAAAGACAGAACCAGAAACAGTTATGCCCGATCTTAGACATTGCTTTAAAAAAAGGATATTGCTTCACATCCTACCTTATTTCTGCAGAAATGTTAACACATTTTTATGTCTCATCCATCAAAACAGGCACAAAGTAATACTCATCAACATTTTAGTTGTTAAAATTATTTTTATTAGTAGTAGTATATACAAAAAATGTCTTCAATAGTACACCTTTATTCCAAGGGTGTTAAGGGGTGTTAAGGGTGTTAATTCTGTCCATTTTCCATCTGGCTAAGCCCCTGGCCTGCCCAAAACAGTCTGTCAGCAGGAAGAATGGAGAACTTGTGCTAACACAGCTCAATGACATGCATACATTTTGAGCAAAAAGCAAAGTGTTAATATGATTCTAAAATAAATTGCGGGTATGCTGCTCTTGTTTGTTGCATCGCCACAGTGCTGAGAGGCGTAGCAAGACGACGTGAACTGTTTTAAAGCACTTGGAGCTGCTGCACAAAACAGTGGACTACTGGTTCAAAACATCCAGTGCTGATATATTGAAAATATAGGGACATGATTACTAGTACAGGTACCAAATGTCTTATACCGATGCACTGATATACTGTGACCCCCAATCAGAAGTGTCTGATAGCACTGTTTACCTCAATAAATGTAAAGATAATGTTTAAAACGGCCAATTACACAGTTAGTTGAGCCTCGCCTCCTGCCCATTCGGCTATGCCGGTCTCCACTTAGTCACTACAGACTGACTGTCGATGAGGGGCTGTTTTCTGTTGTTTCTTTACATAGCCCCATAGCCGTACATTGCATAGCTGTTTAACCCTTGATGGTGTTTACATTCTAAATCAATACTAGACTGTTTTTGTCCCAAGTGAAAAGACTAACATGAAAATATCTAGAAAGAAAAAAAAAAACAATGAAAAAACCAGAGGCTTGGTTGAAAAATGCCAGCGTTCTGATTTAAGATTTGGCGTGGCTACAGTACAAGACAGAACCCAATAATAAGTAATATTGACAATGTATTACTGTCAGTACTTACTTCTGACCGTAGCCCCTCAGAATGTTGGAGTGCAACTGTGCGAAAACATCTCATACCTGCAGTCACATCCTGAGTAAAACATTTTAAATTTAATGCTTGGGGAATTAAGTAGACTGTACCCACAAAACCAATTTAATAACAGACAATTACTCAAAGATCCATAAATGTCACAATGCACAAAATAAGCAGAACCTTCTCTTAATGCATCAAACAGCTGTGGCTGTTTTTAAAACGGGGGAATGTACGAGTATGTGTCAGCCTTTCTGTGCATGTTTAATTCAACAAATCATCAGCCTTTTTTTGGCGAGATAGGATGCTCTGATTTCAGCTTCAGAGCCTGACAAAGTAACGTCTGGTGCAGCTTTTAGCCCTACGCATTTATGAGGAATAATTCACACAGCAAATGTATTAAAAAAAACAGAGTTTATCATTACCAGTTAACTCCAAATACACAACAATACCAACCTGATAGAAACAGATTAAAGATCAAAATACCTTTTAAAATTGCACAGTGAGTTCACTTGAACCTGTATTAATGTTACTACATTTTACGTTGCTCTTTACTTGTCTGCACACTTACAACTTCGAACCAGTAAAACATCTGACAACAACAACAACTTCCCTTTAACTGACATCATTACAAGCCGCGTACACACTGTTCAGTTTTCATCAAGGGAATCACAAATTTCACTCAACATCATGTAATCAGGAACAAATATCCACATGACAGCAAGTATGAAATCTGAGAAAGTGTTGTGACCACGGTGTGGATGGAATGTGTGTCGGTGGAAGATTACAGCATCATTGTGAAGCTGTGACATGTTACAAACCAGGCACACAAAGATGTGCACTGGAGAACACACAAATAAAACCTGCTTTACCTCTGGACCTCTAACAACATAACATGAAGCCATGATGATGTGGAACCCTGACTATTACTAGGCTTTGAACAAACTTTAACCCTGGACTAACATCCCCCCTTTTCACCATTTCAATAGAATAATTTTTAGAAGTAGTGAAGCTATTCCGCATTTCACAACAAAGCAGTTAGAAAAGTCCTAAAGCTGACTATAACACTGAGAGATCATCATTATCGCATACTGACCCCTGAGATTCATCCCACTACCACTGCAGTTCAATACCAGCCATCACAAAAAAAAAAAAAATTCAGTAAAACATGACTTCCCAAAATCAAGCAATAAAACAATCACTGTGCTGTATTCTCCAAACTCGTATTTTTAAAGAGATGAAGGAACAAGTCAAGTCTGGGAGCGTGTGCTGGTGTTGCGCTTCACCACATCTATGACACCACAAAATCACCTCGGGTCCTGATTGGGTCCAGGTTGCCAACTGGTCCATTCCCACCTCTCTAAAGTAACCATCTATCTGTCACAGCCAGAAGAAATGTGGGCATATCAAAGGCCTTCTTCAGCCACTCAGTCCTCAGCTCTCAGGCACAGACATGCTGGAGCATGCAAAGAGACACATGGAGAAAAATACTGAAACTGATGCTCGCTCAAATTGCAGCTTTGATACAAATCATTCCGGTGGTACCCAAGGATCCTGGTACCAAAGACATCCAGTCATCGCCTTAGGTCACTGGTTAACATCCAAGTCTCACAACCATACAGTAAGACAGGAAGCCCCAGAACCCAAAAGACTTTCATTCTCCTACAAAAATATTGGCATAGCCAAACAGCTCTGACCAGCAACCTCGTGACTCCATTAGCTCTGAGGCTGAGGACCCAGAGACATGAATGTCACTGCCGAAATAAAAGAATGTCTCTACAAGTTCAACACTTTCACCACATACAGATACACGTCTGATGACAGAGTTCAGGAACCCATTAAAAGCCTGAATCTTAGTTGTGATTCAGGACAATTGCAAACCCAGACGCTTCAATTCCTCACTCAGCTTTTCAAGGACTGCAATTAGAGTATTCACTGATTTTGCAAAGTTCACAGCATCGTCTGCGAAATCAAGGTCATGAAAACTAACACAAACCCATTATTTTTTTCACTGTAAAATTCTTACATTTGCAGATCTGGTCAACTTTCAAACTGTGCAAAGATTCAGAGCAAATAAGAATAAAAATTAAAAAAATCAACTGCCACAAAATATTCAAATGTGTTCACTTTCAGAGAAGGGTTATAGTTTAAGGGGTTCACTTAATTTTAAACACAGAAGGGTGTGCATGACTATGAAAAGTTTTAGTATTTCAGTTTGTGGGGTGAAACAGTAGAACAGTTTGTCTAGGGGGCTAAAGGGATGTCCAAGCATGATGCAGTTTAAAAAGTTGTACAAAAATATGATATTCACGAGGTACAGGGAGGAAGGTTTATAAAGATTTTGCTATGTATTTATTTGGTGTATTTAGTTTTTACTTATTTAAATATTCATTTACTTGCCATTTTTGGTTTATTGCATATTCTGTTTTTTTTTCTTCTACATTTTCTTTTTTTTTTACATTATAAAATTTAATGTTTAGTTAAATGAGGTTAAGTTATGGAGTTTGCTGCAACATGCAGGTACTTGATTCACTGCATTTTGTTGGAATCCCCCCCACACACACTTTAATCTGTTTACATGTTTGAAATAAAGATTTCATTAATTCATTCAAACCAAACTTTTCCTTACCAACAAAAGCATCAAAGTGACCGATTTCCACAACCTAATCCAACACCCAGTCCATCCAAGCACTGAACAATATAGCAGACACAACACATCCCTAACATCCACATCCAGCTTTCACCAGAAAAACTAAAGAGTCTCTGCCTCCGCTCCATACAGCACTCACAGTATCTGTGTACAGACTGGCTGTGATGTCCAGCAACTTTTTGGGGATCCCACAAATTCTCTGGATGTCCCACAGTGCAGCTCAATCAACAGACTCAAACCCTTTGCGAAAGTCAACATAGGCCGCAAAAAGCACTGCCAATTCCTTTGTTAGCTAGTCGAGGGTCAGCTGACCACAGATGGTGTCACCTGATCATAGGTTCATGTAACAAACACTTCCTTGTTGACTTCCAAGGCCATCAGAACCCGCTTTCTCAGCTCCCTGTACAGCCTAGAATTTCCATGAAGCCATGCACTACAACTCCTCTGGATGATATTTAGAGTGTGGTCAGATATGAAACACCCACTCCCGTGGTCACTGGTGACCCCTCAGCAATTTTCATGGAGTGGTTTCAGAAGAATTCCCACAATCCATTCACACTACCAGTTGTGTCTATGTCTAAGTCCTCCAGCCAGATTGCATGCAACCTCCTGAGAAACAGTCTGATCTTGAAGTTTAGCCAAATTTAATCTTGAGCACTGAGCAGGCAATAGCCTCAACTGAATGTGAGACCTCAACTGAATCCTCAGGGAAGCCACAAGTTTGTGGTCAGAATTCACAAACTGGGCACTTCTACTGACCCTACAGCTCTGCAGAATTCTCCAGCATTTTCCTATAAAGACATGGTCAATCTTCTTGGAATCACTGCTGGTATCAGAAACCCAAGTCCAGCTGTGCACATTGGGAGATTACACCCATGATTATAGTCCCCAACTTTTTGCAATGTCAAGGAGCACTGAGTCATTTTCACCATGGTTACCAGATCCATGCCGGCCAATGCAGTCTCATAACCAGCCCTGTCATGCCAGTAGTCACACTGAAATCACCCATGACCAATAAAGTGTCACTTTATTGGTCATGGGTGAGTTTTGGCAGTCGCGATTGGCAGTCGTCAATCGCAGGTGAAGCTGTGAGTAAAAAAATCTCCCCTACAGTGACATCACTCACCCAGTCGTGACTGAGGCAACGCACACAACACCCAGTGATTTCTTGATTTTGAGCCTCATAATATGCTCACTGACAGGGCTGACATCCAACACGCGATAGCTGAATGAAGGAAAAAAGTCACAAATCGTCAAGAAAAAGTGGACAAATGAGCCTGCACTTCTCCCATCACAGAAAAGCCTGCGAGTGCAGAGCGCATAAAAGGACGAAACAAAACTGAAACTAACAAAAGAAAAACAAAGTGAACAGTGACCTTGACGCTTTTGAACAAAATCAAAATGAAACATTCATGATGATGTGACTTGACAGCAGGTATGAGACAGAGCGCCAGCCATTTCTGCAGCCACCCTGCACTCTCCACAGGACATGCAGGCGCGAGATCTGGTTGTCTTATCAACAGATTTGTCTTGGCTGGAACATGTGTGCACACGCACGTGCCAGCCGCACACGTCACAGCCACAGACAGCTGGAACGTGCGTGCCACAAACGGCTGTGGGCCCTACAGACAGCTGGAATGTGCATAAATAGTTAAAGTAGTTACTAAAACGTTCTTGTCGCTCTTGTTTCTATATGAAAACATTGCTTTTCGTTCCACACATGGATGAGTCACATTCAGCTCGTCGGATCTTTAGTTATTGATCGGTTCAGATATCGTCAATGTTCGTGCAAGACGTCGGACTTGGGAGGATGGACGAAGTTGGACGACAGTTAAACGATGTCTCTGAAACTCAACGTAAGTCCAGATTTCTTGTTTTGGCTTTGGTGTCCTTCGTTAGTGCCGTGTGACCGAGGCTTGAGGGAATTTGCATGCACAACACTTCCAAATTAAGACAACATAAATACAAACAAACAAATAAACAAGAAAAGCCCCAAAACACCCAAATCAAGTTGCCTCAGAAAATGTCCTGCAAAGACATGGAAGACAAATAAACGCAACAGCACATGCAACTATTTCAGTTAAAAGCATGTCTGCTTCAAATTCACGTAACATATGGAAAAACAGGTGCATAAGCAAGTAACCACAACACAACAGAATTAATATTCTGTTGTGTTCTGGATGTTTGCAGCGTGTCGGGTTCTGGCTCCATTGTGTGAATTTGCAGCAGAGATGTTATCAAATGAAATTGCTTCATGTGCTGTAGGTTGTGTTTATTTGGGTTATCTGCATTTGCAACGTGTTTTCATTTTGAAATACAAGTTATTTATGTGCGTTTTAAATTTGAAACTGCTGTGGCCCTTACCAGAAACGGTAAATTTGCTGGGAAAAAAACAAAACAAAAACAAAACAATATTACTGATTAGGTTTGCTGTTCTGATGGTATTTATAAAATATGGAGTGCAACATGTAAAGGGAAGTAAACTCTGAAACCCAATGGCCATGTAGCGTATGGTATGCGTGCTGATTACAGTACTGAAATGTGAGACAAAGAGCATAAAACTACATTTTAGAGCTGTTGTAGCATCTGTAAAATGTGACAAATATAAAATTGTAAATTACAAAGCAAGCCAGCGCTTCAGAAACTACAGAAAGAGACATTGTAAAAGCTACAAGAAAATAAACCCTTCATATGCTTGCATCCTAAAGGCACCTCATACAAAGATATATATCCCTGTGCTATTGTGGTTAAAGAGGTTTGGAGTTGAATAACGAGAGAAAGAGGGAGAGAGGAAAAACATTTTCCTTCTAAAAGCCCAACCACTAAATGGAACCACTATATCTTCCACAAGAAAGGCTACGAAGTAGATTCTTGTGTTTTCATTGCATGAAGAATTCTGTCACCGATTGTCTAAAAGTACAACATAAAGCACAATGACACACCCCTCCAGCGCTCTTTTCACTTCACAGTACAAACGCAAAACTGCAACTTACAACTTTAAATGCTATATGAGACCCAAGTGTTCTGTGCTTTCCTGCGTCATCATGTGCACAAAACACATGTTGGACTTTAAATGCTGCATTTCTGCAGCAAGCAAAGTATTTTGTAGCTAATGAAACATGCACAGGGATATTGTCTGCTGATCATGCACACATCCTGTCTGGATGAACATTACAAATTCTTACAGTAGAAAATTAGATGACACAATAATATATAAAACAATAAACAACAAAGCAAACAGAGAGTCAGGTGAATCACATTTCATGAATAATAAAAACTGTGTCAACAAGCTCTGTCCTGCACTGCCAAAGATTACACTGGAGTTTATGTTCCTCTCTTTCCATTGTATCCACCCACCATTTCACCTCATCCCCGTTTACCAGACTGCAAAAGCCAAGCTCTGATGCATCATCCATATCAAATCTCCCCCTTACTTTCACCTTTCTTTAATTCTTCTTTGTAGACTCGGCAGGCTTGCTCCCCCTGCAGGCAAGAGGTTGGAATGACGCTGTATTCCTAACCAGATAAGGGGGTATGGTGCTGCTGGTTCCACCAAGGGGTTAAAACTGGAAAATCACTGGGATTCATTAGACAGGGAAATGAAGCAGGGGCAAGGGTCACACCCTGCTAGCTGGGTGGCAGCGGTAGTTGCAGCTGGACAGTGCATCTCGATCTGCACTGCCGTCGACGTTCTGGGAACATCCTCCCTCGCAGTGAGCCCCTGAGACAGAGACAGAAGACATGATCAGTGTTGGAATGGATGGTTTCCAGTAAACCTCTCTGGTAAAAAAAACAACAAAAAAAAAAACAAAAAAAAAAAACATCTTCCACAATAATAACATTTACAAAATGTGAAAGTCTTTGCAACATTCACAGAAAAAAGCTTATTGGTCCTTCTACAAAGGAGGAAAAACACATCAGACTAATAATTGCCTTAGTAATGGAGGTTATGTTTTTCTACACTTGTCTAATCTCCAATACACTCATTTTAACAAACCTTGAAAAAACTTCCGGTCAAACAGCACAAAAACGACAAAACTTTTTGCATTTGACAAAGAGTGTCCTTAAATTTAGGCATGAGATGATACGATCAAATCAAAATACACTGTACATACTGGTATAGGTTGCATGATCCAATATTTTGACATAATGTTCAACTGATATATCATTCTCTCGTCATTCACTATGTATTTTTTCTATTATGAAATTGACAGTGATGCTGTAAGGCCTCATAAAAACCATGTTTATCATCCTTGACATCAGAAAAAAGTAATGCAGGAGGGCGGATGTTTTGTGTATTTTTCCTCTGAAATAGGTACATACAGCGTCATTTCAAACCTGAAAAACGACACCTACAATACCTGCATACAAAGTGAAGAACTGAAAATATCACATATTTTTAAAATTATCTTGTTTCCATGTTGAATACAGTCAGTGTACTGCACACTAGTAGCATGATAAACATGCATACTGTGTGTGAGTGACACAGAGCAACTGACTGTGGTTGTCAGTGGCCGTCTTTGGCCAAAGCATACCCGCTACCTAGCGAATGTGCCAGCTCTTGCACCAGCTGTACTGCCATCAATGAAATTTGGCAAAAAAAAAAAAAAAAAAGATGCGGGCCAATTTCAGCATATGGGTGAGGATGATAAAACTAAGGTTTTTTTATGGGGCCTAATCTAACAACTGAAAGATGAATATCAAAATATAGGACCCAAATTTTAAGTGTCCATCCATACATTTTTTTTACACAGTAGGGCAGTAGGATATGTATTGTTTTTAGAAAGTTAAGGTTTTTCTGCCTTACAGGTTTTTTCATAGTTAAACCACTGTATTTTAGTTAACAGTACATACAGAACTATAAATTTGTTTTTATTTCCCATAACATCATAAGCTCCTGTTGAGCATCAGAAGCAAGTGTGGTTTTCTGCTGAACTGACTTGTATCCAAATGCTCCAAAGCAGATGTTGTCAGCTTCTGAGCTCAGGAGATAAACTGACACTAAGTGCCAAAAGTCATTATTGCATATTACAATAAATACAGCAAATGACAGTTAAAATGAGTAACTGCTGCACGAAATGCACTCTGTATGATTCCATCCATCCATCCATCCATCCGTCCGTCCGTCCATTTCCTGTACCTGTTTCCTCCAATTAAATGTATAGGGCCACTAAGCTTTTTAAGATTTACGGCAAGAAAAGAATTTTCACTGGCACCACTCTAATTTTATTTATTAGCCTTTAAATAAGAGATTCATAATATGCCATTATCACTACGACCAAAATTTGTGTTGTCGAGAAAAAATAAATAAAAAGCTCCCCTCAAAAGAACAGACGACCTTCAGCTACTGATGGCAGCGACAGTAGAGGCCAATACAGTCTGACAGCGACGTCATAGATCACGTGGGGGCTTCCACAGACTTGCACAAAGCATTATTGGACGTACACAATGGCAGCCAATCAGAGTAGAGAGGTACAGTGATGTGCACCAGATCGTCTCTCTCTGGTTCCTCCTCCAGCATTGTGGAAAACGCTCAGAAATCGCAGTATGTGTAATTCTAAGCTGTTTCTCATATATTATGTAAAAACTAGCGAGAAATAAACACTTCTAAAATGCAAAATGGTGTTTTTGTAAACTGATAACACCTCTGGAGTGATTTATAAGACATTTCAAACTCATGCATGCACACACACTCCCTCCTGCAGATGGCGTTAAGAAAAAGTAAATATTCATTATGGAATTTCCCCCAGATAAATATGTTCTCTTCATTAAAATGAGCTGTAATTTTACAAGGCCTTTCAAAAATAAACCAAAATTATGATGCTTAGATTTCAGGAGAATCTAAACATTGTCAGTTTAGTGAAATGTGGGGGGGCCGACAGCTTTAAGTGTCACGGGGTGGGGGGGAGCTGGAGCCTATCTCAGCATTAATAGGACTCTGAAGCAGTGTTTTACAGTTTCAGAGTATGCCAAATGAATATAACAACACAGGTTCTGTTTGGCCAAAATTATGAATCATAAAATGTGACTTAACATTTTGACCACAAACACAACATAGTGTGTCTTCTGACGTGCAGATGTTTGCTTGTGACAGAGTTTACATTTATTCTTGTGCCACACCTTCACGATGCCTCTCATCTCCTGGCAGTAGCATGTGAGTTTGGTATGGGCTGGGCAGGTTAGTTGGATTTGGTCCCTCGTGACTTGTGCCCAACTGAAGACGCCTCATGTGACGAACCACCGCTGTGGCGTTGAAAGCTTGCTGCAAAGGAAAGTAAATTCTCATCCTAATTTTCTACTATTAAAATCAACTTGGAGTCACAGAGTTTAAAATAAATAAGATTTTACATTAAACTCCAATAATGCTTTAGAGGCAAACTGTGTATCAAAAAAACAATTATTTAAGTTGATAACAGACCAGATTATAATACATAAAAATGCAATGAAGGAAAATGTGCAGGAGAGAATATTTTATTGTGCCTATGTGCTGTGTCATAATAAAATATACCACATGCTCTCTGTGTGTGTGTGTGTGTGTGTATGCATGCATGCATGTGCGTGCATGTAATTTACCTTCCACTTGCTTTTAGCAAAATTCTTCTTTATTTGAGCACTGACAGACTCATGGATGTTCTTATCCAGGGCAGTGTCCCCAGCAATCCTGACAAACACAACAATAAAAAAAGGTGTGTTCCCATGGATACCGATGTATTGTGCATGTAGTTTCTGAAAAAAAAAAAGCCTTAGGAGAACCTGATAAAAGAACCAGTTATCCAATGATGTGTAAACTTTAAAGGTGAAAATCACTATATTTTCAAATGCAGCTTTGTATGTAGTTTTTTTGTAAAGTGAGTTTCTCATTCACTTATGAGAGATTAGGACAGGATTCAGTACCAGGGGTGCACCAGAGCCTGTTCACACGTGTAACGTAGGTTGGGGTCTTTCTCCATCAAATGGATGATGAAATCTTTTGCTACAAAAAAAAAAAAAAAAAAAAACAAGACGAGTGAGGGCAGAAAAATAAATACAACAGCACAATTCATCTACTCGACACAACTTTCAATGAGTTTAGTATAATTTCACTGCTGGTTTTCATGAGTGAATGTTTTAACTGAAACTAAGGGCCCTTCACACATAGTACGAACAGGTACAAATCAGGGTGAATCACGGCGGAACAGCTCGTATGAGTGAACCATGAAAACATCGAACTGACGGGCAGGTGTGAACGAACCCGCTGCAATGGTTTCGTGCATGTGATGGTGTCGTGCACGCTCGCAGTGGGACCACAGTGCAAGGGGTTGGTAAGGTTAGACCTTACTTGTGTGAAGTTCCTTGAGGTAACTTTTTTGTGATTTGGCGCTATATAAATGAAAATAAATTGAAATTGAGCAGCTGGAGCATGTGTAAGCACATCGCGCAGCTGCTGTGAAAAAAAAAAAAAACAAGCCACCCATAGGATTCAAACCTGCAATTTACAAAAGCTCTGAATTCCAGCCAAAAACTTTATCATTGCACTACCATCGCTGACCTGTAAAAGCTGAGGAAAAATGCCTGAAATCAACAAGGACATAAATGTATTTTTTAAAAAAAGAGAAAAATGCGCAGTGATAACTGACCAAACGGCATTTGTTACGGTGTTTTTCTGCTGATACGTGACTGAAAGTGCCGTATTTGTCGCAGTGTTGGTTTGTCATATAGTCCTGCGGTGCGCCGCTCACAGGACAGCGTGTCCTGTCACACAGACGTGACATTCAGATCACCTGCTGTATTTCCACATGAACTGACGGTCCGTTTCAGCTGGAACAGCCTGTCAATGTGCGCATTCTCCAGCCCTTTGTAAAAGCGATATATGTTTTTATGTATTTCCACGTGAGGACAGAAAGCACACACACGTGTGTCCCTCAAAACACGGTACGTGTTCTGCAGCTGTGACGTCCAAGACCAGAGATGACAGCCAGCCACGCCCCATCCGTTCAGCGCACAGACCAAGGTGTCACTCTGTGATCAGATGAGCGGCACCTCACCTGCAGGGGGCGCACGAACCACACGCACACATGTGTTGTGGAGGGGGGGAGCGTGCGAAACACATGCACACGTGTTGTGGGGAGAGACTTCGACAAATTTCACCACCAGCTCAAAAGTGATCATCTGATGACTGTTTACGTGCTAATAGCACGAATGGCCACACATTTTCTAAGTGCCAATGGAATTTCGCCGACACCTGCCGCGAGAGGGATTGATAGGCTTCCACAGCGCACACTCTGTCTTTCAGCCGCTGCTGTGCGCAAATAGCTGCAGCAACAGGTGTACGAGGCATTGATGACAGCTATGATTTTACACGTATTGCATACGATTCCTGCTTCATGTGCAATTCATGCACAATTCGACCACATTTGTACTATGTGTGAAGGGGCCCTAAACAATGGTGAGTTATTTCTTCTAGGGTGTCTAAAACATTTGCACATCACTATATATCGTATATATGGTGAATGTTTGTGTGTATGCGGAGACAGCAGATGATCAGACTGGCATGTGCGGTACCTGAATCAGAGATATCGTCCCAGTAAGGTGAATCAAACTCATATTCTGCTTTCAGGATCTGATCAAAGAGTTTGGTATCATTCTCATCATAAAACGGAGGATAACCACACAACCTGAAACAACAGAGAAAGAACATTTTCTCTTAAACATTTCACAAATTTTCTTTTGCTGGAACTTTTCTGTTAAAACAGATGACAGTTACTGTGCACTCACAGAATATAAGCTATGACACCGATGGACCAGCAGTCCACTGCCTTACTGTAAGGTTTTTGAGCCAGCACCTCAGGAGCTGAAAGAATTCAAACAAGAACAGCAGTATGTGAGGTCACAGTCACAAGCAGATCTGTGGCATCCTTCAACATAGAGCTAAAAACTGGTGCCTTGCACAATAACGACAATATGGTAATTCCATGATAACATAATTACGACAGCTCGGGATTAAAAATTTGCTCTGATCTACAAAGGAATCTCAGCTACACTGTCCTGTCCTGTCAGAAGCTGAATCACATTGTTAAAAGCTACATGCACAGCTGTGCACTTCAGAAAATACACACTTTTAAATTCATGTTTTCCATTTTAACAGTGAAACATTTATCTTTAGAGCTGAAGATGTGACATTGTGAAGTTTGCAATAGCATTGTGATTGTGACCTGAAAAAAAAAAAAAAAATAAAAAAATTTACAGCACATCTACCAGACGTGTTAAAATGGCAATTTTGTGTAAGATCACTTCTAGCTACTGTGTATGGGTATATATGGTTGGGGTTTTGTGTTTAACACCCTGAAAGTCTCACACATTTGCATCTTTGCAATGTTGCTTATATCAGAAGGGAAACCCTTCTGATATAAGCAACATTTAGGCATGAATTAGCTCATTTTAAATGGTTAAATGTTATGCCTAATAACTATCAATACTTAAAATGCATAAAACAATACATTCCAAGCTGAGATAAACATTATACTGTTATACTGCTATGTGGGGACTTTGCTTCCATTGCACTAGGTAGCATTATGACAAGCTTCCCCCCCCGGCCATACTAGTTGCTTAAGTATATTGTACGTATAACAGTGGTCATAAGTTTTTGTGATAGTAAGTCCCTTCGGCTGCTCCTTTGTTTGCACTCGGGGTCGCCACAGCAAATCCAAGGTGGATCTGCATGTTGAATTGGCACAAGTTTTACGCGGATGCCCTTCCTGACGCTACTCCACATTACATGGAGAAATGTGGCAGTGGTGGGATTTGAACCTGGAACCTTCTGAACTGAAACCAAGCGCATTAACTTGAAAATGTTGGACTAGTCGGATTATTTTCCTTCATATCTATATGGCGTGTTACCACTGTGTGGAGTTTTGGTAAAATCCATAAGGCCCCATAAAAAACCCCCAAAAACATTAGTTCATCATCCTTGACATCAGAAAAAAAGTGGTGAGGGAGGGTGGATTTTATCTATTTTTTTTCTTTATTTTTCTTAGAAACAGGTACATGCAATGTCATTTCAAACCTGAAAAACGACACATGCAGCACCTGCATACCAAGTGAGGAACTGAAAATATCAGATATTTATTTAAATAAATCGTGTTTCCATATTGAATACAGTGTACTGCACGGTAGTAGCGTGATAAACATGCATACTGTATGTGAGTGAGACAGAGCAACTGACTGTGTAGTTGTCAATGACAAGCCGCACATTCCGGGCCCGTCTTGGTAAACTTTGGCCGTCTTCAGCCAAAGCATGCTCGCCACCTCGCTTGTTCTTATGCCAGCTCTACCGCCGTCATTGAAATTCGGCAAAAAAAAAAAAAAAAAAGATCTGGGCCAATTTTGGCATGCGGACAGGGATGATAAGCTAATGTTTTTTTTTTTTTTTATGGGGCCTAAAGCACTTTAGGAAAAGTTGTGCTTGCTGATTAGAGCTGTTGGCAGGTTACAGAGGCTTTGCTGATTGTGTACCAACTTTGAGGAACAGTTTATGAGCTGCTATTAGGTAATCTCTATGGACATTTTGCATGTGCAAACCTCACCTATTTGCATGTTTCTATGTTTCTTCCCAGAAGTTTTGACAAACCCCAAATTACATACGTATTTATGAAGACCAAAGAGACTGCATTTTATATAGTGCTTCTCCATCTGCATGAGACGCTTAAAGCGCTTTACAATTATGCCTCCCAGTCACCCATTTACACAGACACACACACACCGATGTTAGGGTGCTGCCATGCAAGGCGCTCACTACACACTGGAAGCAACTTGGGAGTTAAGGACCTTGCTCAAGGGCCCTTAGTGATTTTCTGCTCAGGCTGGGGTTTGAACCGAGGATCCTCTGGTCTCAAGCCCAACACTTAACCACTAGACCATCACCTCCCACCAACACGCTAAATGGACAATGTGTGCTATTTTGAAAGACTGGTTTTAAAAGCACTTTAAATTTTTTAAATTTGAATATCATATGATGTAGAAATGACATATAAAAGTCAAATTATCTGGCCTTGAAGATGCCCGACCAGAATTACATTCCTTCAAGCACATCTTCATATGGTGTGGTACCACTGTGTGAAGTTTCACTGAAATCCATAAAAGAGTTTAGGCGAAATTGTTCTTATAAGACTCTTGGATAGACAGACAGACACGTGGGTGAACAGACAGGGAGATTCGTAGATATTCCCCAAGTTTTTTTTTTTTGGGGGGGGGGGGGGGGGGGGGGCTGAAATTAGTACATCAATGGGCTAATGTGACTGCTTTCTTACCAACATATCCAGGCGTTCCACAGGCCGTAGACATCACGCTGCCGGCACCCTCAATTTTAGACAACCCAAAGTCACTGATCATGATCTTCGAATCTTCATCCATGCTGTAGTACAACAAGTTCTCTGGCTATGAGAGATAAATAATAAAACAAGGGATGTCAGTCAAAAAATGCTTTTTTTTTTTTTTTAATCACCAGTGTACCAATTAATCTTGTCCTTCATTGCATCTTCATCACAACACAACATTCATCTCATGTGTGTATTTTGGCTCTGGCCCTTAATCCTGGTACAAATCAAAACCTAAATCCTGTCAGGCCAAAGCTACTCATTTCACCAACTTTCAGGAAAACTGTGTTTAAATTGTAATTAACAAAAAGAAAAAAGAAATAAAAAATCTGGAAGTCAGAATCCACTGAGGTCTTTTAACTAACAGACATCATTGTGATTTTGTACTTGTGCCATTCATCAGACAGATATAACTTATGGTATTTGCATTTTAATCAGACATATCTTCTTCTTTTGTCTTTAGCAGGACAAGGAGCACACTGAGTGTTCAAATGGAATTTCTGACCTCCAAGCAACAGGGACCAAAAAAAGAGATCTGAGGGATAAGAGAGGGTAAACATGCAACAGCTCAGCGCCCTTGACTAATTCTCTTTTTTTTTCCATTCACTTTTTTATTGAAAAGGATGCATTCATTACAATCTGTTTAAACATACAAGATGAGTCCTTTTCTTGCTTTTACATTTTTGAATAAATTAACAAAACATCATTGTGGTGAGTATTGCAGGTACTTTTTTTTTTTTTTTTACATATACAGAAAGAACTATATCCAGTCATTTTATTACAGTTTCCAGAGATTGATACAGAGTTTCAATACCACCAGGATTCAAACATTATATAAAATCACTTCTATACGGGGATATGAACCTGATCCACCCCCTCCAAATATAAAGTTTTTCTTTCTGGGTTCTTAATGAAAATGTCAATTTTTCCAATTTAAATATTTCTAAAACAGTGTTAAACCAGTCTTCTAATGTTGGGGGGGGTGGGGGGTGTTGGATTTAACCATTTTCATGTAATTGATTTTTTACTGGCTGCTAGAAGAGCCTGGAGCAGCCTCACATCCCCTCCTCCTTCAACAGATGCAATCAAACCAAGATACAGGCTTATAAAATTTGTTATATTATTATAATATATAATATTATAATAATATAATATTGTTTGCCTCTACTGGTGGTTGGCTCTCACTGCGGTATTGTATCACTTCCTGTTCCGGAGCACAGCGGTGTTTTGCTGTATCTGTTAGCTGTTTAATCTGCGCAGTTAGATTGATCTAGTTATCTAGATTACGATTTGTTTCCCAGTGTAATCTTTATGTGCCTTAACTAAAGCACTCCTTCTGCTGAATCACCTCTAAATTATTTACACATTATTCACTTTGCGTGTTTTTAGGAATCCGCTAGCTTAGCGCAGCTACTAGCTCTTAGCCGATTTAGCATGGCGGCTTCTCCTGTCTCTCCCGCACTTTTCTGCTCTGGGTGTGAAATGTTTAGTTATTCCTCGGCCTCCTTTAGCAGTAACGGTACTTGTAATAAGTGTAGCTTATTCGTAGCTTTGGAGGCCAGGCTGGGCGAATTGGAGACTCGGCTCCGCACCGTGGAAAATTCTACAGCTAGCCAGGCCCCTGTAGTCGGTGCGGACCAAGGTAGCTTAGCCGCCGTTAGTTCCCCCCTGGCAGATCCCGAGCAGCCGGGAAAGCAGGCCGACTGGGTGACTGTGAGGAGGAAGCGTAGTTCTAAACAGAAGCCCCATGTACACCGCCAACCCGTTCACATTTCTAACCGTTTTTCCCCACTCGGCGACACACCCGCCGAGGATCAAACTCTGGTTATTGGCGACTCTGTTTTGAGAAATGTGAAGTTAGCGACACCAGCAACCATAGTCAATTGTCTTCCACGGGCCAGAGCAGGCGACATTGAAGGAAATTTGAAATTGCTGGCTAAGGCTAAGCGTAAATTTGGTAAGATTGTAATTCACATCGGCAGTAATGACACCCGGTTACGCCAATCGGAGGTCACTAAAATTAACATTAAATCGGTGCGTAACTTTGCAAAAACAATGTCGGACTCTGTAGTTTTCTCTGGGCCCCTCCCCAATCGGACCGGGAGTGACATGTTTAGCCGCATGTTCTCCTTGAATTGCTGGCTGTCTGAGTGGTGTCCAAAAAATGAGGTGGGCTTCATAGATAATTGGCAAAGCTTCTGGGGAAAACCTGGTCTTGTTAGGAGAGACGGCACCCATCCCACTTTGGATGGAGCAGCTCTCATTTCTAGAAATCTGGCCAATTTTCTTAAATCCTCCAAACCGTGACTATCCAGGGTTGGGACCAGGAAGCAGAGTTGTAGTCTTACACTCCTCTCTGCAGCTTCTCTCCCCCTGCCATCCCCTCATTACCCCATCCCCGTAGAGACGGTGCCTGCTCCCAGACCACCAATAACCAGCAAAAATCTATTTAAGCATAAAAATTCAAAAAGAAAAAATAATATAGCACCTTCAACTGCACCACAGACTAAAACAGTTAAATGTGGTCTATTAAACATTAGGTTTAATAATAAGTCCCTGTTGGTAAATGATATAATAATTGATCAACATATTGATTTATTCTGCCTTACAGAAACCTGGTTACAGCAGGATGAATATGTTAGTTTAAATGAGTCAACACCCCGAGTCACACTAACTGTCAGAACGCTCGTAGCACGGGCCGGGGCGGAGGATTAGCAGCAATCTTCCATTCCAGCTTATTAATTAATCAAAAACCCAGACAGAGCTTTAATTCATTTGAAAGCTTGACTCTTAGTCTTGTCCATTAAAATTGGAAGTCCCAAAAACCAGTTTTATTTGTTATTATCTATCGTCCACCTGGTCGTTACTGTGAGTTTCTCTGTGAATTTTCAGACCTTTTGTCTGACTTAGTGCTTAGCTCAGATAAGATAATTATAGTGGGCAATTTTAACATCCACACAGATGCTGAGAATGACAGCCTCAACACTGCATTTAATCTATTATCTATTATTAGACTCTATTGGCTTTGCTCAAAAAGTAAATGAGTCCACCCACCACTTTAATCAGATCTTGTTCTGACTTATGGTATGGAAATAGAAGACTTAACAGTATTCCCTGAAAACTCCCTGCTGTCTGATCATTTCTTAATAACATTTACATTTACTCTGATGGACTACCCAGCAGTGGGGAATAAGTTTCATTACACTAGAAGTCTTTCAGAAAGCGCTGTAACTAGGTTTAAGGATATGATTCCTTCTTTATGTTCTCTAATGCCATATACCAACACAGTGCAGAGTAGCTACCTAAACTCTGTAAGTGAGATAGAGTATCTCGTCAATAGTTTTACATCCTCATTGAAGACAACTTTGGATGCTGTAGCTCCTCTGAAAAAGAGAGCTTTAAATCAGAAGTGCCTGACTCCGTGGTATAACTCACAAACTCGTAGCTTAAAGCAGATAACCCGTAAGTTGGAGAGGAAATGGCATCTCACTAATTTAGAAGATCTTCACTTAGCCTGGAAAAAGAGTCTGTTGCTCTATAAAAAAGCCCTCCGTAAAGCTAGGACATCTTTCTACTCATCACTTATTGAAGAAAATAAGAACAACCCCAGGTTTCTTTTCAGCACTGTAGCCAGGCTGACAAAGAGTCAGAGCTCTATTGAGCTGAGTATTCCATTAACTTTAACTAGTAATGACTTCATGACTTTCTTTGCTAACAAAATTTTAACTATTAGAGAAAAAATTACTCATAACCATCCCAAAGACGTATCGTTATCTTTGGCTGCTTTCAGTGATGCCGGTATTTGGTTAGACTCATTCTCTCCGATTGTTCTGTCCGAGTTATTTTCATTAGTTACTTCATCCAAACCATCAACATGTTTATTAGACCCATTCCTACCAGGCTGCTCAAGGAAGCCCTACCATTATTTAATGCTTCGATCTTAAATATGATCAATCTATCTTTGTTAGTTGGCTATGTACCACAGGCTTTTAAGGTGGCAGTAATTAAACCATTACTTAAAAAGCCATCACTTGACCCAGCTATCTTAGCTAATTATAGGCCAATCTCCAACCTTCCTTTTCTCTCAAAAATTCTTGAAAGGGTAGTTGTAAAACAGCTAACTGATCATCTGCAGAGGAATGGTCTATTTGAAGAGTTTCAGTCAGGTTTTAGAATTCATCATAGTACAGAAACAGCATTAGTGAAGGTTACAAATGATCTTCTTATGGCCTCGGACAGTGGACTCATCTCTGTGCTTGTTCTGTTAGACCTCAGTGCTGCTTTTGATACTGTTGACCATAAAATTTTATTACAGAGATTAGAGCATGCCATAGGTATTAAAGGCACTGCGCTGCGGTGGTTTGAATCATATTTGTCTAATAGATTACAATTTGTTCATGTACATGGGGAATCTTCTTCACAGACTAGGGTTAATTATGGAGTTCCACAAGGTTCTGTGCTAGGACCAATTTTATTCACTTTATACATGCTTCCCTTAGGTAGTATTATTAGACGGTATTGCTTAAATTTTCATTGTTACGCAGATGATACCCAGCTTTATCTATCCATGAAGCCAGAGGACACACACCAATTAGCTAAACTGCAGGATTGTCTTACAGACATAAAGACATGGATGACCTCTAATTTCCTGCTTTTAAACTCAGATAAAACTGAAGTTATTGTACTTGGCCCCACAAATCTTAGAAACATGGTGTCTAACCAGATCCTTACTCTGGATGGCATTGCCCTGGCCTCTAGTAATACTGTGAGAAATCTTGGGGTCATTTTTTATCAGGATATGTCATTCAAAGCGCATATTAAACAAATATGTAGGACTGCTTTTTTGCATTTACGCAATATCTCTAAAATCAGAAAGGTCTTGTCTCAGAGTGATGCTGAAAAACTAATTCATGCATTTATTTCCTCTAGGCTGGACTATTGTAATTCATTATTATCAGGTTGTCCTAAAAGTTCCCTAAAAAGCCTTCAGTTAATTCAAAATGCTGCAGCTAGAGTACTGACGGGGACTAGAAGGAGAGAGCATATCTCACCCATATTGGCCTCTCTTCATTGGCTTCCTGTTAATTCTAGAATAGAATTTAAAATTCTTCTTCTTACTTATAAGGTTTTGAATAATCAGGTCCCATCTTATCTTAGGGACCTCGTAGTACCATATCACCCCAATAGAGCGCTTCGCTCTCAGACTGCAGGCTTACTTGTAGTTCCTAGGGTTTGTAAGAGTAGAATGGGAGGCAGAGCCTTCAGCTTTCAGGCTCCTCTCCTGTGGAACCAGCTCCCAATTCAGATCAGGGAGACAGACACCCTCTCTACTTTTAAGATTAGGCTTAAAACTTTCCTTTTTGCTAAAGCTTATAGTTAGGGCTGGATCGGGTGACCCTGAACCATCCCTTAGTTATGCTGCTATAGACGTAGACTGCTGGGGGGTTCCCATGATGCACTGTTTCTTTCTCTTTTTGCTCTGTATGCACCACTCTGCATTTAATCATTAGTGATCGATCTCTGCTCCCCTCCACAGCATGTCTTTTTCCTGGTTCTCTCCCTCAGCCCCAACCAGTCCCAGCAGAAGACTGCCCCTCCCTGAGCCTGGTTCTGCTGGAGGTTTCTTCCTGTTAAAAGGGAGTTTTTCCTTCCCACTGTAGCCAAGTGCTTGCTCACAGGGGGTCATTTTGACCGTTGGGGTTTTACATCATTATTGTATGGCCTTGCCTTACAATATAAAGCGCCTTGGGGCAACTGTTTGTTGTGATTTGGCGCTATATAAAAAAAAAAATTGATTGAAAATTGATTGATTGATAAAATCATTATTAATTTGAACCTTGAAGACATCTGTCAGAGCGTTATGGATTCCAAACCATTACTGATTTAAAACCGGGCAAGACCAAAACACATGGAAATGGTCTGCCTCTCGAGAGCCACATTTTCTCTAACATTCTGCATTTAAATTTTTATATTTACTCTGCAGGGGTGTTCTAAAAAAATCTTATTATATTTTTCCAGCAGTGCTCTCTCCAGGATAGTGAGCTAGTGGAGTACCACTGGAAACTACAAATTTTTTCCCAGTTCTCATTTGATATAGCCACTCCCACTTCCATTTCCCATTTTTTCTTAATGTGAAGAGTATTGACATTTTTAGCATTTAGGAGCGCAGTATATAACTTGGAGATAGCTTTTTTCAGGGAGCCCTCATAGACGCTTTAATAATTTTGTACAAATCATATTCTTCTGGTGTAAGTTTTGCAATGTTGCATTGGTTGTTAAAATAGTCTCGCATCTGTAGGAATCTGAAGAAATCATTCCGCCCCAAACCATTGTTTGTTTGTAGTGACTGAAAGCTGTGGAGTATTTCCTTGTGTGTAAAAGAATGAAAAGTTGTTAGTCCATTTTTTGTCCATAATTTGAATCGTCCATCATTTAAGTTAGGTTTGAAATCAGTCTCATATGCACAACATCTGAAGATTTTTAGCATATTTTCCAATTTACCTCCTTTGACTACTTTGTACCATATTTTCAGTGTATGTTCTACCCATAGCCCCTTCCCTCTTAATCTGTTTGCTAGTTTCCTGTCAGCTATGGCAACTTGTAGTGGGAATTCAGGACATGAATTAAATTCTATTGTTTTCCATTTAGCTATCATGTATGGGTTACACTATTGCAACAGAGGAATGATCGGCGCAGCAAAGTAATAATATTGCCAACATGGGAGTATTACACCTCCTTTTCCTTTACCTAGTTGTAACACTGAGTGGCGAATCCTTGGTTTCTTCACCTGCCATATAAACCGGGAGATCCACTTGTCCCACTCCCCAAATTGCGCCTCACTTACTTCAATAGGTAAAGTTCTAAATAAATAAAGTAGTCTCGGAACGACATTCATTTTTATTGACATTATCCTTGAATTTAAATTGAGGAATGGGACCAGCGTCCATCTATTTAGGTCTGATTTTATTGCTAAGGAAAGAGGGTCACAATTAGCTTTTGACAGCATGGATATGTCCCTAGTGAGGGTTATGCCCAAGTAATTCAGGGAGTCCGATTCCCAATTAAGGTGAAACTTTTCTTGTAGGTAGGTTGATGCTGAGTAGTTTATAGTCATCACCTGTGTCTTTGATATGTTTAATTTATAGCCGGACAAATTTCCAAAATCAGTCAAAAGGGACATTAACTGAACAAATGATTCTCCAGCTTCCCCCAGAAAGACCAACACATCGTCCGCAAACACTGCAACCTTTTGTTCCTCTCCGCCCATAGTAATACCTTTAATCTCCTTAGTCTGTCTTAATAGCTGGCTGAGGGGTTCAATATAAAGAGTGAAGAGGAGGGGTGAGAACGGACACCCCTGCCTAGTCACCCTCTCCAAGATGAAGGAGTCTGAGAGATCACCATTGATCTTTACGCATGCCCTAGGCTCATCATATAGGGATCGAATTAATGTTATGAAATTTTCTTGAAAGCCAGATTTATTCAATACTTTGTAGGGAAAGAGCCATTTGACAGAGTCAAAGGCTTTCTCAGCGTCTAGTCCAACCAGTAGTGTCTGTGTCCTGTCCTTGGTTACTTGTTCTATGATATGTAATGAACGTCTTATGTTGTCTACCGTCTGGCTACCTTGGATAAAGCTGCATTGGTCCAAGTTAATGAGGTCTGGTATGTAATTTTCAAGTCTGCGTGCCATTATTGCTGTAAACAATTTATAGTCTAAATTAAGTACACTGATTGGTCTGTAACTGCCACAAATTTCTCTGTCCTTGCCCTCCTTTGGAATAATGGAGATTACTGCATCTTTCCATGATGGGGGTATGTGTCAGAGCTGAAGTTAACTCAAAGAATGATCACGCAGGAGACTGAATTTCATTTCCTGATCAGGAGAGAGCAAACGAGCGTGACTCTTCGGCAAGAACCGTCCTCGTCCGCTCTGAAGGGCCCTGTCCATTTGCTTCTATAGGAGTGACAATATCACAAAACAAGGGAAAGACACAAAGTCTGGTCTCACGTTGATATGAAAACTGTTATGGCTTTGAGCCCTCAGTCTCCTAGGCTTCCCATAACAATGTCCAGCCCTGAACCAGTGTGCCGGTCACACCGCTCTTCCCTCAAGGCTGAACCATTAATTAAAGATGCACATCTGCGCTTAGCAAAAACACAGCTCTAGCAAAACAGTCTGCACATTCACTAAGCCAAAGATCAAATGTTACTTTCTCATGGGAGCAGTTTTAATGATTACTTGAACAGTTCAGTGTATATGACTGCTTTGACAATGAGTGATTATTTAAAAGAATAATGGTACATGAACTCTCACACATGCATAATATGTATATATGAAAATAGAGAACAGAATCAAGGACAAGATCACAGAGAGTACATCAAAGTAAAGACATTAACAATCAAAGTAAAGACAATATTTGATAATAATATTGCTAATATATAGAAAACCCTGTCAGTATTCTACCATCCTTCATAATCCAGTTGAATGTCTTTAGTAAGATCTGAGATAAGTCCTCTTTAAAGGTCCTGTACCACTCAGATGTATAGCCATCAGGCCCAGGGGTTTTTCCAGTTTTAAGTTTAGAAATTGCTATGTGGATTTCTTTAATTGTTATTGCCTGCATTAGTTTATCATTTTGTACCCCTCCTTTGACTAATTCTGTGTGCACGTCCCTGCTATTCAAGCACACATAAATGATGTTTGTACAGAAATGAGAATGGCCCAATAATAAAAGTCATCTTTGTTTACGCTTAATATTGCTGCATTATAATGGCAAGAAATAATGTATGTGTACCATTATTTCTTTGAGTAGGTTGAAGATACTTTGATGAAAACCCACATAGACCCAGCACATGACCAAGATCTGACAGTTAAAAAAAATCTTTAGGGTTTAACCGAAAAATCTTCTGTGGCAGTGTTATGTAGACAAAACATAAGAACACAAGTCATGCAAAAGAAACAGAACAGTATTATTTCTATTTTAAAAAAATTACTGTACATTTCTCCCCACCCTAAATAAAACACCTTTTATCACCTATGAGAGACTGACCTTGAGATCACGGTGTACAATGCCCATGTCATGGAGGTACTTGACTGCATCCAGAATCTGCTGAATGAGTTTACTAGCATCTTTCTCAGTGTAGAAACCTTTTTCTATGATCCGGTCAAACAGTTCACCTCCAGACACCCTGCACAAAGATGGGGGGATTAATCAATTGTTAGAAGAAGCACCTAAAACAGTTTGTGAAGTCTGGAAGGACACAATAAATTCTGCAGAGTAAAACAGACTCTAAATAGATTTATATAAAGTATAGAAAAACTCGGATATAATGGATTCAGGTGGACCAGTGAATTTTGTCCATTATAATCGAAATCCACTATATGTATAAAATGGACAAAATCCATTATATAAATGTAAAGGCTTAGTTACAGCCAGGAAGCATCAAACGATCTATGGGGAATCCCCATCACCAATTAGGCTTATGCATTTCCTTGATTAAATGCCTGAATTGGGACCTGCCTCATTTAATGGCCGGGTTAAAACTTCTAAAAAAAATAAATGCCTGCTTTAAATAAGCGCCGGGAATTATGTGCATTAAAAAGATTACATTTGGTTGAGTCACTCTTTTTTTCTAAGCCTGCTGCGGAGTGGTACCTTAAAATCCTAAAGCCTGATTTATGCTTCTAGAAACCAGGGATATGTGTGAAACGTAACACCACATTACAGTGCAGGCAGCAAGCAGCATTTTTTAAATAATCACCGGTCTTGAATTATGCAGTGCCTCCTTTAGGTGCTGGGTCTGAGGACAGTTTGAAAAAATAAATGCCCAGGCTTTTAATCAAGGACATATGGTACCCACTTTCCTCGAATCGGCGAGTGTCAGTGCTGAACTTAATTTCGTATCTCTGTTACTGGGCACGCCCAGACTGTTCTGTTCAGTATTTGCGAGAGGTTTTTAATGGAAATGCATTGCGATAGGATGGAAGTTTTGTCCAATGTGAGTGAAAATCTGTTATACAAGATGTGCAGGTTAGGGGGATTGGAAACTTTAAATTGTCTGTAGGTGTGCGTGTGGGTGTGAATGTGTTTGTTTGTCTATTTGTGGCCCTGTGACAGACTGGCCTCCTGTCCAGTGTGTACCCCGCCTCATGCCCTATGACTGCTGTGATAGGCTCCAGCACCTCGTGACCCTTAATTGGTGTAAGCGGTGTGTGTGTATGAAAAGTAATGTACAAAAATTCAATCATATCCCACGTATTTGTCAGTTGGCAGGTGGTGGTGACTAGTGTTGTATAGTAACGAAGTAAAAATACTTCACTACTGTACTTAAGTACGTTTTGGGAGACTTTGTACTTTACTTGAGTTTTTTTTTTTTTTTAAATTCAGCTTACTTTCACTTTTACTTCACTACATTTCCGACCTTAATTGCATACTTCTACTCCGATACATTTTCTATGCGCCATGCCATTACTTGTTACAAACACACACACACACACGCACACACACACACACACACACACACACACACGATAAAAAGTTGTGTTTTCACCCAGAGACACCACTGATTACTAGTGACTGCAACGAAGTCAGGCCGATTTGTCATGAGGCATGTCCGGTAAGCCTTTTTGCAGTTGCGCACTTAGGGGGTGTTTGTCAGGAAAATGATAATTTCTCTACATTGATTACAGACCTGCAGCACAGCTTTGCTTTGAACCTTGAACCAATCAAAGCAGTGATTCGCAGGTCGAAGCAGTGCTTCGATCTACAATTCATGGATTTTATTTCGCTTTATCCTATTTTTTTCCCGCTAAAACCCTGAACAGCATATGTCTGTGAGTAATATTTAATATTTTTATGTTAAACCGACCTGTTACGGTCTTCTGAAACAGTTGATAGATGTATTTTATAACTTAAAAACGGGGCTGATGCTAACGTGTTAGCATGGCGTTTTCAATGTTAAAGTTAGCATTAAGCTGTTCGCATCTCACCAGTTTGTGTTGATTTGTTTTCTGCATAATTAATGGCTCAGCGTTCATTGTTGTTGTAAGAGTCAAATTGTAAATTTTTTAAATGTATTTTTATTCATATATTATAGCAACAACAATAATAGTTAATAATAGACTAATAATGATACAATTTTAGAGAAAGAGACAAAAATAACCTAATGAAACAAAACACAACAGAAAAGATAAAACCATGTAACAATGAAAATAAATAAATACATACAGAAATAAATAACTGTTTCTTGTGAATACCTAGTGAGTAGCCTACTCTCTTTTAGGTTTTGAAACCTTGTTTCTGAAGTGTTTTTGTGTGATGTGCACAATTTTCAGTATTTTGACTAATACTACCAGTCATTTACAAGCCTAGATAAACTTTATATATATATATATATAAAAAATCAGTCCGTTTTTGATTATTACCATTTACTTGTACTTTTACTTTCAATACTTGAGTACATTTAGTTGTACATTACTTGTCATACTTAAGTACAATAAATACTAGATACTTTAAGACTTTTACTTGAGTAGCATTTCAATTAGTGACTTGAACTTCTACCAAAGTCATTGTTTTAATGGGTATCTGTACTTTTACTTAAGTCTGATTTTCCGGTACTTTATACAACACTGGTGGTGACGTCACTCAAAACAATAAGATGGACTTTCCATTAAAAAACAAACACACAACAAGAACAAAAAAAGCTTCACTGCAGGAAATGAAAAGGCACATGGTGGTGTCAATGGTGCCACACAGCCACTAGATGAAGCTCTTACTCTGTCTACAGATCATTTGCAGCATACTGAAATGACAACATGGGCAGTAAGCCCATACCACCAACCCCCAAAAACCACATTTAGTAGTTCAGATCACCTACTGAACAAGGTGGTGGCGGTGGGAGCATGTGAAAAGGTACAGAGTTAAAACAAGAAATAAAGCCTTAAAGTGAAAACAAAAGGATATCTACAGTATCCAAAGTGGGCAACAACATCCCTGTATCACTCTACCCACCTACAACTGTCATTTCACTCACAATATCATCATCATCACTGCAAGTTTCATATTTCCTCCAATACTTTGACTTTGTCAGGCCAGATTTTAATTTCAGCTCAATCAGGAGATCCATGAATGTGGTGCAAAAACATGACTGGAAAACATATTGGAGCGAGAGATGCAAAAAGTACCACAAAGAATTCAAACAAACAACTGAACAAACATATACTGTAAGTAACAAGTACTGTATTCTAGAGAATAACAGTCATTATTATCACTTACTGAGGCATTGCTGGGCCAGTAGCATAGATTTACATTTACGCTACCTGTCTATACCTGCCCGCAGTAATGGACGGGTATCCCAATACCCGCCCGCTGTGCATAAATTGATGACGTCATATCATGTGCAACCCAAGAACTGTCTGCAGACGATAACATGAAAAGGCGACAAGTGTATGTTGGTCCCAATATGGATATTCTGGATGATTTTTTCATGGATAATCCAACAATGAACGAGTTAGACGAGGGCGAGTATCTGTCATTGTGGGCGACTGGGCATGGACGTCGGGCCTCTGAAAATGTATACCGCCCTCCAAAAGCATGTTATTGTATTATTATGTGAAGAAACAGTACCCTTCTATGTTTGTTTTTCACTCGTGACATTGCAGTAACACACAGTTAACTTTCAGGAGCTCCTCATCGTGATCCTTCTTCTCACTGCCTCGTTCTCTCTCTGACATTTGAGCATTTAAGGTGGGTGGGAAGCTGACAGGCTGCAGGTGTGAAGGTGAACTACTGCTTTTCATGCATGGTACTGTGTTTGTGTTAGTGCACAAGCAAATTTATTACAGAATGTAACTAACAAGTGACAAGCAGTGAGTGGGAGTGTCGCGCATGCCATACAAACCCACAAACGTGAATACTCACAGTTGCATGACAAGGTAGAGGTGTGATTTACTCTCAAATATGTCTTCCAGAGATACAATATTGGCATGTTTAATCCTGTAAAAAGAAACACAAAAAGAGAAAAAGCCTTTTTATAAATTTTATTCTCCAAGATGCACTGATGTTACCATGAAAAATGTATCTTTATTTTCCAGATTTTGCACACAGGAAGATAAAAATCTCTCTGAGTCATAATACTGTTGAGATTGAGATCTGACACTTTGCTCAGTAAGGAGGTTTATAGACTCCATTCATTCATGTCACACGTACTTTCTTGCTGCTTTATAGATCCAGCACTTTGTGGTGGCTGAACTCAGTGATCTGATGGCCTTGAGACCCAGTGTTTGCAGTAAGATGACTCACCAGTTGTACAACGGTAGTGTATTTTTTACCCACCCAGTGTGTAGCGCTACCACACCGACATTATGTCAAACCTCTTTCTCACCTACATAATTAGTTATCTAATCAAATAGGTGTTCATTTTGGTACATCCTACAAACTGGATTAACTGTTCAAACATGTCAATAACCTGAGTTCCAGGTGAAAATCTAGTTTATGTATTTATTCATTTCAGGGAGGGGATGAAGACAAGAAAAAACACAAGCAGACAAGTAGACAGACAGACAGACAGACAAACAGGCATCCTCATGTGTAGCCATTTGCAAGTGTGAACTGGTATAAAGATCTGTAACAGTTACTATTATAAGAGATAAGAGAGAAAAGAGAGAATTTATTGTCATAGTATCAGGATACAGCGAAATTAGTTTGGTAACTCCCCGATGCTAGGAGTAAGACGGGTATACAAGGTCTGTTAGAAAACTATCCGACCTTTTTATTTTTTTAAAAAACTATATGGATTTGAATCATGTGCGCTTGCATCAGCCAAGCTTGAACCTTCATGCACATGCGTGAGTTTTTTCACGCCTGTCGGTTGCGTCATTCGCCTGTGGGCAGGCTTTGAGTGAGCACTGGTCCACCCCCCTCGTCGGATTTTCATTGTCAGGGAAATGGCTGAGTGATTGGAGCAGCGCTTAATCAAATTTTTCCAGAAACTGTGAGAGACAGCCAGGTGGAAACCATTCGGAATATTCAGACGGCTTTGGTGAGGATACTCTGGGCGTCACACAGATTAAGGAGCATTACAACCGGATTAAAGACGGCCCACAGGGACTTCCGGGATGGGCGGCGCTGTGTAAAGACACGTTTTGTCAGGCTCCGCAGGGGAACTCCTTGTTTTTGACTATTACGCTTTGAAATAACGCACCATAACTATACTTTAGTGGAGTGACTTATACTAGTCTTTTATCTGCCCACCTCTGCGATGCCGCCTAAAAAAAATCGCCTAACACCACCAGGAATGAACAAGACACGAGAGCTACAGCTAGCACTAGCCCGGCTGATGCTAGTGCAACTTGTGCAGAGCCACCGGCGACTTCTGAGACTAACAAACAAGTTATGGAAGCAATCCAAGCACTGAAGCAACAACTGCTGGATAAGATAGAAGAAAAAGCCAATGAGACTCAGATGGAGGTGCGTAACACCATCGGGCGAATTAATCAGAGGCTAGATGAGGCCGAGAGCCGCACAACACAGCTGGAACTAAATGTCGGGGCTCAGTCGGACTCTATTGCTACTTTGGAGAAAGACATGGCTCAAGTGAAGAAGGAGCTCGCCGCAGTCAAATCTAAATGTGAGGACCTAGAGGCACGTTCATGCCGCTGCAATGTCCGGATTATTGGGATAAGAGAGGGCAGAGAGGATGGGCAACTCCCCTCCAGGTACGTGGTGGACATGCTGAAAGCTGCGCTTGGTTTGGAGAAGCCTCCGTGTTTGGACAGAGCGCACCATGCCCTCCGCACCAAACCACAAGACGACCAGCCACCATGCGCTTTTGTTGTAAAGTGTCATTACTTTAATGAAAAAGAGGCACTTTTGATGAAGGCAGTTGAGGCGCGGGGGATAACAACTGCCTGATTACACGCAGGCTGTGAGTAAACAACGCGAAGAGTTCACAGAGGTGAGAAACATGCTCCGGGGCTGCGCTGGAGTTCGCTGTGGGCTGAGATATCCGGCGACGCTGAGAGTTTCCATGGCGGATGGGAAAGAACACACGTTCAAAGATCCCAAGCGTGCTAAGGATTTTGTCCTGAGAGAAATAATGAAGGGATAAACCCGGAGGACATTATGCTCGTACTTCCCGTGCCAATCACGTTTGGAGCGGTGTTGGGATCAGCTGAACTGTCAGGTGAAGACTTCTACTGGAACCAGGTAAAGCATTAAGGAGGACTTTTACTATTTCTTTTATGTTTGTTTTACTGGACTGATTTAAGTTTAAGAGTGGGCAGAAGGAATGCTTTGATGTTTTTGTTATTTTAAGTGAGTGTGTATGTATATATGTGTGTGTGCAGGCATGTGTATATATAGACATATATTATCTTGTTTGCATTATTTACTACAAGGTGGGTTGCGTTACAATCAATATGTTAAATATTGTTTCCTGTGGGGGCCACCATGGTAAGCAGTGGAGACCAGGAAGCAGATAAGTCCCCTTTTGGGACCAGGTTTTCTTTTTCTTATTTTTTCTTGTTTTTCAAGATGTTGCCCCCTGTGTTCTGATGTTGGTGAATGGTTAGGTGCTTTGTGTGTTTTTTTTTGTTTTGTTTTTTATCCACTTTTATGGGCTGTTACTCTGTCATCCACTTTACTACCATCCTTCTTATATTTTATGAATGGCAGGTAGCCCCACTACATTGGTGAACTGGAATGTTCGTGGTTTAAATAGTCCCATTAAGCGCAATAAAATATTTTCCCATTTAAATAAATTACGCAGCCAGATAGTTTATCTACAAGAAACCAAATTGGCCAATAAAGACCACTCAAGACTTCTCAGGGGTAGTTTTACACAGTGTTTTCATTCGGATTTCAAGAGTAAGAGTAGAGGAACAGCTATTTTAATACACAGGGAGGTGCAGTATACAGCGACTAGGACAATAAGGGATAAGAATGGTCGCTTTGTCATTACCCAAGGGACTTTGTACAACAGGCCAGTCGTCCTTGCCAATGTTTATGGCCCTAACTGGGATAATGCAAATTTTTTTTACAACTCTATTTTCCAATTTGCCTGACTTAGATTCTCATGACTTAATACTGGCGGGCGATCTGAATTGTGTTTTGAATTCGGCTCTGGACCGGTCTAGCTCCAAAGTGTCAACGTTAAGTAAATCAGCCCTGTGTGTCAACAATTTCATCAAAGCTTATGGGTTGGTGGACCCATGGCGGTTTAAAAAGCAAGCACTTGGCTACAGTGGGAAGGAAAAAAGGAAAGGAAAAACTCCCTTTTAACAGGAAGAAACCTCCAGCAGAACCAGGCTCAGGGAGGGGCAGTCTTCTGCTGGGACTGGTTGGGGCTGAGGGAGAGAACCAGGAAAAAGACATGCTGTGGAGGGGAGCAGAGATCGATCACTAATGATTAAATGCAGAGTGGTGCATACAGAGCAAAAAGAGAAAGAAACAGTGCATCATGGGAACCCCCCAGCAGTCTACGTCTATAGCAGCATAACTAAGGGATGGTTCAGGGTCACCTGATCCAGCCCTAACTATAAGCTTTAGCAAAAAGGAAAGTTTAAGCCTAATCTTAAAAGTAGAGAGGGTGTATGTCTCCCTGATCTGAACTGGGAGCTGGTTCCACAGGAGAGGAGCCTGAAAGCTGAAGGCTCTGCCTCCCATTCTACTCTTACAAACCCTAGGAACTACAAGTAAGCCTGCAGTCTGAGAGCGAAGCGCTCTATTGGGGTGATATGGTACTACGAGGTCCCTAAGATAAGATGGGACCTGATTATTCAAAACCTTATAAGTAAGAAGAAGAATTTTAAATTCTATTCTAGAATTAACAGGAAGCCAATGAAGAGAGGCCAGTATGGGTAAGATATGCTCTCTCCTTCTAGTCCCCGTCAGTACTCTAGCTGCAGCATTTTGAATTAACTGAAGGCTTTTTAGGGAACTTTTAGGACAACCTGATAATAATGAATTACAATAGTCCAGCCTAGAGGAAATAAATGCATGAATTAGTTTTTCAGCATCACTCTGAGACAAGACCTTTCTGATTTTAGAGATATTGCGTAAATGCAAAAAAGCAGTCCTACATATTTGTTTAATATGCGCTTTGAATGACATATCCTGATCAAAAATGACTCCAAGATTTCTCACAGTATTACTAGAGGTCAGGGTAATGCCATCCAGAGTAAGGATCTGGTTAGACACCATGTTTCTAAGATTTGTGGGGCCAAGTACAATAACTTCAGTTTTATCTGAGTTTAAAAGCAGGAAATTAGAGGTCATCCATGTCTTTATGTCTGTAAGACAATCCTGCAGTTTAGCTAATTGGTGTGTGTCCTCTGGCTTCATGGATAGATAAAGCTGGGTATCATCTGCGTAACAATGAAAATTTAAGCAATACCGTCTAATAATACTACCTAAGGGAAGCATGTATAAAGTGAATAAAATTGGTCCTAGCACAGAACCTTGTGGAACTCCATAATTAACTTTAGTCTGTGAAGAAGATTCCCCATTTACATGAACAAATTGTAATCTATTAGACAAATATGATTCAAACCACCGCAGCGCAGTGCCTTTAATACCTATGGCATGCTCTAATCTCTGTAATAAAATTTTATGGTCAACAGTATCAAAAGCAGCACTGAGGTCTAACAGAACAAGCACAGAGATGAGTCCACTGTCCGAGGCCATAAGAAGATCATTTGTAACCTTCACTAATGCTGTTTCTGTACTATGATGAATTCTAAAACCTGACTGAAACTCTTCAAATAGACCATTCCTCTGCAGATGATCAGTTAGCTGTTTTACAACTACCCTTTCAAGAATTTTTGAGAGAAAAGGAAGGTTGGAGATTGGCCTATAATTAGCTAAGATAGCTGGGTCAAGTGATGGCTTTTTAAGTAATGGTTTAATTACTGCCACCTTAAAAGCCTGTGGTACATAGCCAACTAACAAAGATAGATTGATCATATTTAAGATCGAAGCATTAAATAATGGTAGGGCTTCCTTGAGCAGCCTGGTAGGAATGGGGTCTAATAAACATGTTGATGGTTTGGATGAAGTAACTAATGAAAATAACTCAGACAGAACAATCGGAGAGAATGAGTCTAACCAAATACCGGCATCACTGAAAGCAGCCAAAGATAACGTTACGTCTTTGGGATGGTTATGAGTAATTTTTTCTCTAATAGTTAAAATTTTGTTAGCAAAGAAAGTCATGAAGTCATTACTAGTTAAAGTTAATGGAATACTCAGCTCAATAGAGCTCTGACTCTTTGTCAGCCTGGCTACAGTGCTGAAAAGAAACCTGGGGTTGTTCTTATTTTCTTCAATTAGTGATGAGTAGAAAGATGTCCTAGCTTTACGGAGGGCTTTTTTTTATAGAGCAACAGACTCTTTTTCCAGGCTAAGTGAAGATCTTCTAAATTAGTGAGACGCCATTTCCTCTCCAACTTACGGGTTATCTGCTTTAAGCTACGAGTTTGTGAGTTATACCACGGAGTCAGGCACTTCTGATTTAAAGCTCTTTTTCAGAGGAGCTACAGCATCCAAAGTTGTCTTCAATGAGGATGTAAAACTACTGACGAGATACTCTATCTCACTTACAGAGTTTAGGTAGCTACTCTGCACTGTGTTGGTATATGGCATTAGAGAACATAAAGAAGGAATCATATCCTTAAACCTAGTTACAGCGCTTTCTGAAAGACTTCTAGTGTAATGAAACTTATTCCCCACTGCTGGGTAGTCCATCAGAGTAAATGTAAATGTTATTAAGAAATGATCAGACAGAAGGGAGTTTTCAGGGAATACTGTTAAGTCTTCTATTTCCATACCATAAGTCAGAACAAGATCTAAGATATGATTAAAGTGGTGGGTGGACTCATTTACTTTTTGAGCAAAGCCAATAGAGTCTAATAATAGATTAAATGCAGTGTTGAGGCTGTCATTCTCAGCATCTGTGTGGATGTTAAAATCGCCCACTATAATTATCTTATCTGAGCTAAGCACTAAGTCAGACAAAAGGTCTGAAAATTCACAGAGAAACTCACAGTAACGACCAGGTGGACGATAGATAATAAATAAAACTGTTTTTTGGGACTTCCAATTTGGATGGACAAGACTAAAAGTCAAGCTTTCAAATGAATTAAAGCTCTGTCTGGGTTTTTGATTAATTAATAAGCTGGAATGGAAGATTGTTGCTAATCCTCCGCCCCGGCCCGTGCTACGAGCATTCTGACAGTTAGCGTGACTCGGGGGTGTTGACTCATTTAAACTAACATATTCATCCTGCTGTAACCAGGTTTCTGTAAGGCAGAATAAATCAATATGTTGATCAATTATTATATCATTTACCAACAGGGACTTAGAAGAGAGAGACCTAATGTTTAATAGACCACATTTAACTGTTTTAGTCTGTGGTGCAGTTGAAGGTGCTATATTATTTTTTCTTTTTGAATTTTTATGCTTAAATAGATTTTTGCTGGTTATTGGTGGTCTGGGAGCAGGCACCGTCTCTACAGGAATGGGGTAATGAGGGGATGGAAGGGGGAGAGAAGCTGCAGAGAGGTGTGTAAGACTACAACTCTGCTTCCTGGTCCCAACCCTGGATAGTCACGGTTTGGAGGATTTAAGAAAATTGGCCAGATTTCTAGAAATGAGAGCTGCTCCATCCAAAGTGGGATGGATGCCGTCTCTCCTAACAAGACCAGGTTTTCCCCAGAAGCTTTGCCAATTATCTATGAAGCCCACCTCATTTTTTTTATCAGCGTAATGACTTTGAGCCTGAAATAGTAATTTCTTTAGATGCGCAAAAAGCATTTGATATAGTGGAATATAACTTTTTGTTTGCAACACTTAAAAAATTTGGTTTCGGCCCTACTTTTTGCTCCTGGATTAGCATTTTGTATGCATTGCCACAAGCAGCAATACGCACAAACAAGGTTTTATCTAGTTTTTTCCCCTCTATCTCGTGGGGCCAGACAAGGTTGTCTGCTTAGCCCCTTATTATTCAATATTGCTATCAAACCTTTGGCAGTATGACTGAGAGATGATGTACAGCTAGTTGGAATACAAAGAGGAGGACAAACTCATAAATTATCTCTGTATGCTGACAATCTCCTCCTCTTTCTTTCAGATCCGTACAATACTATTCCCTGTGCTCTTAAAATCTTCAGTTCATTTGGTCAGGTATCAGGTTACAAGTTGAATTTATCTAAAAGCGTCCTTTTTACAATAAATAAGAAAGCGCAGCAGCTGGATTTCCAGAGTTTCCCCTTTAAGGTGTGTAAAAAACACTTTAATTACCTGGGGGTCAGCGTTACTTACAACTACGAGTCGTTGTTTACCAAAAACTTTACAGGCGCACTGGATAAAGCTAAACAGGATATGGATAAATGGTCCAAACTCCCGCTGTCGTTAGTTGGAAGGGTCAACCTAGTAAAAATGGTAATTCTGCCCAGACTTCTTTATTTATTCCAGACTGTGCCGGTTTTCATTCCCAAAGCTTATTTTAAAGAATTTAATAGATACTTGTCCGGGTTTCTTTGGAATAGAAATATACCCCGAATTAGGAGAGAGTTTTTAGAAAGACCAAGAGATGATGGTGGGCTTGCTTTACCAAATTTTCTTTATTACTATTGGGCCACGGACATTCAGAAACTGTTATTCTGGCTTGCAGACGCTTCAGATATAGAGGTTCCAGTCTGGGTCTCTATGGAGAAGTGTTCTTGTAACCCAGCTTCACTTGGCTCTTTATTGTGTAGTTCGCTGCCTCTGAGTAAACATCACTGGACAAATAATTTGATAGTCAAGGGCTCATTGAGAATTTGGTTCCAATTTCGTACTCATTTTGGATTTAGAGGCGCCATAGCTGCAACTCCTATTCAGTCTAATGTTAACTTCCCCCATTCTCTGATTGACCCATCTTTTCAATTGTGGCATAGGAAGGGTCTGTCCTGTGTAAAGAATCTTTTTAAGGATGGCGAATTGGCCTCATTTGAACAGCTGAAAAAGGACTTTGACTTATTACAATCAGACTTTTTTAGATATTTACAGATTCGCAGTTTTGTGAAAACAACTTTCTCCTTGACTCTTCCACAAAAAAAACTGGTTGGATGAATGTTTAGAGTTGGATCCATGTGATAAAGGTCTAGTGTCAATTTTGTATAGTAAAATTCAAGGTGCGGCATCCGCACCTTGATGCGGCATATATATATATATATATATATTATATATAATAAATAAAAATAAATACACATGACAAAGTGACCTAGTGCATTTCTGCAGCTTATTCAGGGGCGGGGTGTGGTAGTGATTGGTTCTTAGCATCCTAAGTGTTGTGTGGTGGGGGAGGCGGGGAGGGGGTTGATGGAGGCCACAGCTCTCTGAAAGAAGCTGCTCCTCAATCTGTTGGTCTGAGTCTTTAGGGTTCTGAATGTTTGGCCGGATGGGAGGGGAACAAACAGTTTGTGACCTGGGTTGTTGGGGTCCCTGCTGATATTGCTAGCCCTCCTCTGTAGGCGGCTGGCATACACTCTATAGTTGGAATAGATTCTATAGTTATTCAAGCGAAGTCTCTCCGGTTCTCTGCTGTGCAGCTGGAGTACCACAATGTGGCACTGTACTAGAGGATATTGTTCTCCTGCTGAAATTCACAGCCTGAGTGAGGAGTCAGTCTGGTAAGTAATGATGAAAAAGGCACATATCAATTTGATCAAATTTGCAATCACAAGTACTTGTGTGTTTCATCTAAAGCCTACTTTGTGACAATGCTGCCACTCAGTTTAAAGTTCCCGTTGTCAAGTCATGTTTTAACCTTTTGTTTTCAGTTTCCGCTTTTCACTTCCCCTCTGATAGTTCTTCCTGTTTGTTTATTTTTTTAATCACTTTGTTCACATCTCTGTTATTTAAACAATTCTCATGAATCCTTGTGTCCCTCAGCGCCAGTACACAGTAAAATCACCAGGGTTAGCTTAACAATGGTGATTTTACTGTGTACATCTAATGTATTTGTCGTTCGTACCGCCTTGTGATTCATTGTTGCAGATCTATGCTTGTGTCTGTTTACCCTCATCATCTCTCACCAAATTGTAGCTGCCTACAACGTCTCGTACATCTGTTGCTACAACTATTTGCGCACACCAGTGGCTGAAAAACAGACTGTGCCCTGTGAGAGCCCATTCGATCACTCGCGCGGCAGGTGTCGGTCATTTTACATAACAAATAACGAAAATGAATGACCACATAACATAGAGTGACACATTGGTCAGAGCACTGAACGGACAAGGGCGTGTCTGCTCAAAGCCGCTGCTGTTAGATCTCTACTCCTGGGCGTCCCAGCTGGAGAACACGTGCCGTGTTTTGAAGGACGTGAACTTACAACATTCCTCTGTGAGGTGTGTATCTCTTCCTACTGTCCTCACTTGGATATACATACAACATCTTTCTCCTTTGCGCCGGGCTGCAGCGACTGCACACAGCGCACCTCGTCCATGTCCTTGCTGATTTCAGCCATTTTTCCATGTCATTTACAGAACAGCGATGGTAGCACAGTGGTGAAGTTTCTGGCTAGCAATCAGAGGTTGCAAGTTTGAATCCCGTGGGTGGCATGTATATTTCTTTTTTGTCACAGCAGCTGTGCGATATGGTTACACATGCTCCAGCTGCTCACACTGCGTTCACATGCATGAAACCATAGCAGCAGTATCGTTCATGCCTGCCCGTCGGCTCGATGTTTTTGTGGTTCGCTCATACGATCGGTTTTGCCGAGATTTGCCCTGATTTGTACTATGTATGAAGGGGCCTTTAGGACCTCACAGTAGACAACCTTCTGAATGCAACAAGACGTACAAGAAGAATGGGCATGGTTGGCCACAAGCTAGCCACCTTCTTGTTTTGAGGCAGGCGTACTAACTACTTGTGCCATCATGGTGCTGCTTTCACCTTTGCAATGGGTGTGCATCTCTCTTATGAAATGAAAAGACATGTATCTACCGTAGCTACAGGGGTGACGATACGACACAGGAATAAAAATAAGAAAGAACTTACTTTATTAAGCCCAAAGGAAATTATTTTGCCAGAGTTCCGAAACAGTAAACACTGTTTGTCTTTTTTTACAATAACAATAAGTACAACATGTTTATGCAAAATGACTGAAAGACACTTGCACAAGATGCTTGACAGTATTGCACTTAGCTCTGAGTAACTGAAAATTCTGATCATTATGTATTCATCCTGCAGAAGGGGGAGGAATTATACAGTCTGATTGCACAGATAGGAAGGACCTCCTGTGGCATTCTGTGGTGCACCTCGGTGGCCTCAGTCTTTGTCTGAAGGTGCTCTGTCAGGACATCAGTGTGGCATGCAGGGGATGGGAGGTGTCCTGGATGGTGAGCAGTTTCCTCAACATCCTCCTCTCCGACACCTGCACCACAGACTCCAGATCCACCCCAGGACAGAGCCAGCTCTCCTGATGAGCTGGTTGAGTTTGTTCATGCCAGCTGCCTTCAGCGTGCTGGCACAGCACACTAGAGCACAGAAGATAACACTGGAGATCAGAGTGATAAAACATCTGCGACATATTTCTGCAGACACTGAAAGGTCTGAGCCTTCCGAGAAAGTACAGTCGGCTCTGAACTTTCTTATACACAGGATCTGTGTTTACAGTTCAGTCCAGTTTGTTGTCTTTGTGTACACCGAGGTACTTGTAGTAGTCCAAAATGTCCACCTCAGTTCCATTAATGGTAACTGGATTTGGACGGGTTTTTTGTCTTCTGAAATTCACTACCAGCTCCTTCGTCTTAGATATGTTGAGCTGTGGGTGGTTGAGTCCACATCACTCTACTAACCTGTCCACCACATTCCTGGATTCAGCCTCCTGGTCACTGCCGATGTAGCCCACAATGGCAAAGTCGTCCGAAAACGTCTGCAGGTGGCAGGACTGTGACCAGAACCTGAAGTCTGAGGTGTAGAGTGTGAACAGAAAGGGAGACAGGACCATCCCCTGTGATTCCCCTGTGCTCCTCTGGATTACATACACACTCTTTCACTACATGTCCCAGATTGTAACACTTGTTGTTCACGTACGATATACGATACGCTGTATCGTATGAGCATGATTCTTATGCTCATGCATCATTCGTATGAAATTATTCTTATTATGCAACAATTTGATGCAACTTAATACAGTGCAATACGATGAAATCTGATCTTTATCTAATGTAGACATTCATTTTCCATAATAGTTTAGAATAAGTTAAAAGTGGCATTGTTTACCTTCAAATATATACAGTATTTATGAAAAAATCAGGGATCTTCTTCAGGTTTTTACTAGTTTGTGTAGGGCATTACCATGGCCTCTGCTTACCTTTTGCTCACCACTGGGGACACCACCACATACAGTAGCAGAAAGTGCAGCACAGAAGATGAAGCCAGTTGATGCTAGCATAGCATCAATAACAAAGCAGAATTTTCCTGTTTTGAACTGGCGTGATAGTATGAACAAACTGTGAACCAAATGTAAAGTATAAACAGATGCATTCATCCATTATACTGTGTGCCACTATCAGAGGTGAAGAATGCTACTAACATGTTGATTTTATTTTTAATCTCACAAAGTTAAGCATTCCTATGGACAGTCTCATGAGAGTGTCACACTGATCTTTGTACTTTTACGAGAGTTTGAAGCAGCAATGAAACAAGGATAATGCAACTGATTTATACCCTTAAAATATTCCATAATTTGGTTCACAGAACATTTAAATAGACTCAGTGGTCAATTTGTTTACATAGTCATACCATATGTAAATGGGCCGCATTTGTATGGCACTTTCATAGTCAAAGCGCTTTACAGTCATGTCTCATATTCACAAACATACCCACGCTCACACACACACAACCTCTCTCTCACCGCTGTCAGGGTGCTACCATGCAAGGCACACCAGGAGCAACTTGGGGATTAAGAATTTTGCACAAGGGCCCATTAATGATTTTACAGCCTGACAGTGATTTGAACCAAGGACCCTCTGGTCACAAGCCCATCGCTTTAAGTAGTTGACCATCATCTCCCCAATAACGTTTCATCTATTACTTTAAATTTTTGATACAGTTAGTTACAGTTATAGTTACACCCCTCATTTAAATTCTAGGTTAGAGTAAAAATTCTTTCAGTTCAGATGCTCAAAGTGCATTACAGTGATGCCTCACAGTCACATAGTCACACACTGATATGAGCGTGCTGCTATTCAAGGAGCTCAACTGCACACTGGGAGCAAACTGTAGATTAAGGACCTTGCTCAAGGGCACCTTAATGAGTTACTTGTCTGATGGGGTATGAAGTTTACCTCTAAGGTCTCCAGGTCACCGTCACCAATTCCAACATTGTTTCTGCATCAAAAGCTGAAGTTTGTGCAGTTTAGTTTTAGTACAGACAGCAACCTACTCCTAATCAAGATATGAGACTCCAAACGCATCATTAATTTAACAGAAAATTAAAATCTGAAGGAATTTGAAAGATTTTCTCTTGCATTTACAATTAAAATCCATGCATGTCTACTTTTACCTTACTAGTAAAGTAAAAATTCCTCTTTTAGCAGGTGTGATTACTGTTCTCTCATATAACCTTTCTTGGCACCTTGTCTGCACCTGCATGTTAGAGGACTGCTGACAATACAAAGCAACACAAAGCACTTCAGGTATACATGAGCAAGCTGTGCACAACTCCTCCCCCTCTCATGTTGGATTACACCAAGTACTCTAATTAGGATAGAGAATGCATGGACACCTTAATTCATCTACTTAGCTCAGTGTGAAAGGATAGAGAGGGACCCAGTGAAGGTGGATGAGTGGTGGATTAAGTGTGCCGAGTGCACATACACGTGTGAAGACATGCGAGCTGAAGCATGTGCTTCGAGAAGGTCATGTATGTGTAGTAAATCTATTGGCTTTGATTTTTGTGCAGGTGTAGTAATCATTGTAGTAATGTGGATGTTAGGTTGGCTGACTGACAAAGAAGTGAAAATTCTAATGTGGCCTCTGTGCTTCATTTGCTGGCTGTACCTTCAGGTCTCACAGGAATTCACAATACCAAGTCATCAAATTATGGGCCAGATGGCAACTCTGGTGATGATTACATTTGTCATTTGGTTGAAACTTTGTTGCAGAGCTAGTCAGCCTAGTGATTATCGAACCCTTTGCTTTGAGAAGTTGGAGCGGATATATTTTGCACAGTCTGAAGCTTCTAAATTGCAAGTGTATTTGCAGCGTGTTCAATGGCAGTTTGTTATTTACACAGTTCATAATTTGAGTGCAATGTAAGATGAAGGCCGAAAAGGGGTTCAATTTAAGTCACTTAATTAATCATGGGTGTGTTTTGGGCATAACATGAATTCATCAATCAGGGTTTCATTGGTTATTCCCTTTCATAGCTGTGTGTGCTTGACCCTGGCACATAGCTATTTCGATGGCCAACTCAGTAGGTGAGAGAAGTGAGGTTTTCTGGGGAGCATACAGATTGCAGATCATTTACAGGAGGAGCAGTCGTCCCACAATGTTCCCTGATGTAAAACAATTAAGCGCCTTGTTCCTGTGACATCTCCTCCAACTATCCAATTTCCTTGAAGTCCTATCAGTCACAAACAGAACCCTGCTGCTTCTGGACCTTCCCCATCTCCGTGTTCCCCTTCTGTGAACCCAGGGAGGAAGACAATCAGTGTAAAAATATGGTGCCAACCAGAGTTACTAAAATTTTGTGTTTTTCCATGAGTGTTTACTTTAATTACATTTTTAATGGGTTTCCATTTTAGTTTTGTTTTTGCTTGAGGAGTGATGATGAGAAGAAGAATGTTAATGCAGATCCCTGTGTGTACAAGCAGGGTGTACACATGTAATGAGTTTCTGAACTGCATAAATAGCAGAAAAGCTCTATGGTCTACGTACTTTAGGTTTTTGGCAGCCTATGGTACATTTGTTTTCTGCTGCGTCACGATCACACTGCACAACACTGTGCCTGATTCTACCTCATGTTAAGACCAACACACCCAAGGACACATGGATGAGCACAGGTTGATACTGAAACAACATGGGTGCCGGCCATGAAAATGACAACTTTGTCAGTCCAAATTAACACTGACACACTCTGTGCTGTGTGCTGCATTGCACCGGGTAAGGTAGGGCCATGTTTATGAAAGAAATTACTTTTTTGGGCTGAAAAAGCAAAGTATTACTGTAAAAAAAAAAAAAAAAAAAAAAAGCAAAACAAAACAAAATTTAGGAAGCGATCATTTTCATTCACTTCCTACAATTTTCATTGCAATACATTATCTAAGATATTTACGCTTCTCTCTCTCTGACTGGCATCAGAGCAGCAGATCCGATATGGATCAACATGTTGATTTGGCACATGCTTTGCGGCCAGATGCTCTTCCTGACGCAATGCCACATTACATGGAGAATGGGCACAGGTGGTATTGAACCGGGAACCTTCTGTTTTGAAAGCAAGAGCACTAACATTATAAAACAATGTTAGTGCAGATATACAGAAATCAGCACAACACCTTCTATCTACCCAAGTGAATTAATATTTTAGATTTTTTAAAACTACAGGCCACACTCAGTCCCTGATTCTGCTCCACCCAGAGAATTGAGGCTTAGAATGACATATTACAACGACTTATGCCAATTCTGTGCATGCGCTGTGCGAACAGGAATGTTTAGGCCAACTTTCCTTCAGTTTACTTAGTTTGACAAATTTGTAACGGAGCTGCAGACTAAGCCTCATTGCTCTCATTCCACCATCCGTACCTCAGGAGGGATCATAGCTATATATTGGTTGGAGTTGTGTGTCTCCTGTAACCCAGGCAACAAAGACTCTAAAAATAACTGAAGGACCAGTGTAGATGAGGCATTTTCATGACAGCCTATAATTCCTCACATCTATAGAAAAGAATGTTTGAACTACTCCATAATTACAATGAATTTTGCTGTCGCTTTCTTTTGTCTTAAAATATTAATATGTTTTTCTGGCAGAAAGAAAAATTAGACATTAGCTGATTGGAGTGAAATTCTGTGTAGTAGGTTTTGTAAGCATGAGGCAATGACAGGCATGTATGTGGTTATGGAAATTTTGATATATGAATACTGTGAATTTGGTTCATTAAATTTTAGCTATGCTGGTAAAATGCTGTGTACATGCAGTTATACTGAAGCTACAAAAGAAACTTGAAAAATCAAGTAATTTGTATTCAAGTCATTTTAATTTTGTTTTGCCATAATTTTAATGCAGATTACAGACAGTAGAAAAAGAGTGGCTGGAATATAAGATTAAAAAGTACATTCTATACAGGCCCTCAGGTCCATCGAACCAGTGCTTATCCTTGGAGACTGTAGGGTGAAATGTACGAGAGTCCACGACTCCCCCAAACAGGATGGCAGTCCATCGTAGGTTACTGTCTAGCCAAGACTGGTACCCACTTACAGCTGTGTGGACTAGGACAATGCAGAGAGGTGTCCTCTCCTAGTGGACACACCCGGAATCAAACCCCTTCTACTGGTTGGAACACAGGCCACAGAACCACCTGCTCTACATTTTTAAAAAAGTGGTTGAAATATAAGGACTAAATTATATATCTCCAAATCACAGCATGTGGTCATTCTGTCAATTCTTAAAATTTAAAGAAACATGATTAGAGATGATATTATAATATGCTAAAATTCTATTTTTATACTGGTCATTTAAAATTAAATTTAAAAAGTTCACTTACTTGCCCAGGACTGCTATTTCATTCTCGATGCTGTTCTCTTTACCCTCTAATGCCTTCTTTGGGATACATTTAATAGCCACCAATTTCTGCGTCCTCTTCTCCTCTGCAAGGACCACCTCAGAGAATGCTCCCCTGAAACACAGAGTGTCAGACCTCAGTCCAGTTATCACTGAACATTTATGTACATGCTCTTCACACACATGCAACACATGTATAGAAGAAATCTCCTATTTTCAAGTTAACGTAGCCTAATTGTGAGTTGGTTACATTTACATTTAAGTGCGGGTAGCAGTTCTCATCTGCTGGTACCAGATTGTGTCTACTTTTAACTGCAGTGTTTCAGTTGATGACTCAACATTTGAAGAAGTAATAACTTGTTCAGATTATGTAAAACCACAATATCAAATTCTGATGATTCTGTGCTCAATAAAGTAAGTAGTCACTGGGTGACAGATGGGGTACGCCCTGGACAGGCCACCAATATATCGCAGGTCCACATATAGACAGGCAAACACATACTCACTCTCACCTCCAGTCAATTTCAGTGATGATAAGCAAAAATCCTACAACCTGCTGGCTTCTTTACCTGGCACTCAGTGCTTTTTTAGTTCTTGTTTTTTAAGAGATACTTGCTTTTTTAGTTCTTGTTTTTTAAGAGATACTTGTTTGTTTTATTGCATGCCCTTCTATCTATTCCTACTGTTCTATGCTGCGATGTGACACTGAAATTTCCCCACTGAGGGATGAATAAAGGCTTTTCTTATCTTATCTTCATCCTTGGAACATACAGCAGGCCCACACCCAGACACCACAAGGCACATGCCGGCGCATAGGGCTCAATATTTTCAGCAAAGTCACAATTACTCAGGCAGCCACAAAAGAGGATCTAGCACCCATAACAACCTCTGACAACTCTTATTGGTAAATACAGTGAAATTCAAAGAGAGTCTCTGTTAGGTCATCCCACCAGATTTGTCAACATGATTAAGGAAGGTCAGGGTGTCCTATTCATAAGATCCTAATTTCTATCACCAAAAACAGCCCATAAAATCATGTGTCAAAAAATTAAAACAGTGTACAGACTGGTGGCCTCCAGTAAGATTTGCCACAATGGTAAATGGACTGCATTTAAATAGAGCTTTTCCATCTGCATCAGATGCTCAAAACACTTTACACATCAATGCCTCACATTTACCCCGATGCCAGGCTGCTGGCCTTAGTGATTTTCCGCTCAGGCTGGGATTTCAACCAAGGATCCTCTGGTCTCAAGCCCAACGCTTTAACCACTAGACCATCACTTGCCCCACAATCGCAAACAGGAATCTTGGATTCTTCCTGTTCTCATTAATTAAGTTAGAATAAGTAAGTAAGTAAGAGTTATTTATATAGCACTTGTGACTTATTAAGCTTCTTTTTAAAAGAATCTGTGCAGTGTAAGAACAGATGAAGGGCATTCTTGAGTTTTGTTGCAACAGTTTGAAATGCTCAATCCCATGAGTTTTAGTGTGTGGGGGACCAGCAACCTCTAATATGATGAGCTAAGCACCCAGGATGAAGAATAAGGTTTCAGCAGGTCTACAATGTACTCAGGAGCTTGTCTATGTAGGGACCTGAAAGTTAAAACTAAAACTTTAAAAATAATTACAAAATTTACAGGGAGCCAATGAAGAGAGGTTAAAAGTGGAGTGATGTGATTTCTTTTATTCATGCCAGTTAAAAGTCTCGTAGCAGCATTCTACACAATCTGAAGTCGATCCATAGCTAATTTGTTCAGACAAGTAAAAAAAAAACATTACAATAATCCAAACGAGAAGAAACAAAAGCATAGATAATCATTTCCAGTTAAGCCTTTGAGACCAGCAGTCTGCATTTTGAAATATTTCTTAAATGATAAAAGCAATTTCAAACCATGTGTTTTGATTCATGGAGAAGAAAAGATTTCTATATTTAACATGGGTAACTGGGAATGTCTGGAGGAGCCCACTGTCCGACAGGTCTTCAACTGGAGCGTTTCTGGTATCCCTTCTTCTTCCTGTTAAAAGGGAGTTTTTCCTTCCCACTGTCGCCAAGTGCTTGCTCATAGGGGGTCGTTTTGACCGTTGGGGTTTTTCTGTGATTATTGTATGGCTTTTGCCTTGCAATATAAAGCACCTTGGGGCAACTGTTGTTGTGATTTGGCGCTATATAAATAAATTGATTTGATTTGATCCCTGTGGAGGTTTGGGGCATTGAACCAGAATGGGCAATGTCCAAAACTTCCATTGCTGAAGCCGCAACGGGGAGCTGTGGCCTAAAGGTTGTAGGTCCCTCAAGGGGCAGCAACCCTCAAACAGCGTGGTGGACACCGGCGGTCAGGGAAGCCGTCCGACTGAAGAGGGAGTGCTTCCGGGATACGTTGGAGGCAATTTCAAGGTACCGACAGGCCTGAAGGGCAGCAGCCTCTGCTGTGAGGGAGGCAAAGCAGCGAGTTTGGGAGGAGTTGGAGAAGGACTTTCAGTTGGCACCAAAGTGATTCTGGCAGAACATGCGGCACCTCAGGAGAGGAAAACAGGGAACCATCTAAGCTGTCTACAGTAAGGATGGAATTCTGTTGACCTCAACTGAGGATGTAATCAGGTGCTAGAAGGAACACATTGAGGAACTCCTGCATCAGACTGGAGTGCCCTCTATAGAAGAGGCAGAGCTGAAAGCTGATGGGGGATCATCATCATCAATTTCCCTGGTGGAAGTTACTGAGGTAATCAAAATACTCTGCATTGGCAAAGCAAAGCACCGGGGGCTGATGAGGTCCATCCAGAAATGCTGAATGCTCTGGTTGTGGAGGGACTGTCTTGGATGTGACTTCTCTTCAACATTGTGTGGCAGTCTGGGACAGTGCCTATGGACTGGCAAACTGGGGTGGTGGTCCCCCATATTTAAAAAGGGGGACCAGAGTGTGCCAACTACAGGGGCATCACACTACTCAGCCTCTGTGGTAAAGTCTACTCCAGGGTGCTGGAAAGGAGGATTCGGCCTATAACCTCGGACTGAAGAGGAACAATGTGGGTTCCGTCCTGGTCGTGGAACAACGGACCAGCTCCTCACTCACACAAGAATCCTGGAGGGGGCCTGAGAGTATGCCCATTCAGTCTACATGTGTTTTGAGGACTTGGAGAAGGTGTATGATCGGGTACCCCGGGAGATACTGTGGGAGGTGGTGTGGGAGTATGTATTGAGGGGGTCCTTTCTCAGGGCCATCTCTGTACTCACAAAGCGAAAGCTGTGTTTGGGTTCTTAGGAGTAAATTGGACTTGTTTCCAGTGGAGGCTGGACTCTGCCAGGGCTGTGCCTTGTCATCAATCCTGTTTGTGATCCTGTTTCATGGACAGGATATCAAGGCATAGTCGGGGGGAGGAGGGTCTTCAGTTTGGTTGGCTCAGGTTCTCATCACTACTTTTCGCAGATGACGTAGTCCTGTTAACTTCATTGGCCTGTGACCTTCAGCACTCACTGGATTGGTTCGCAGCCAATTGGCAAGGACGAGGCTCAGCACCTCTAAATCTGAGGCCATGGTTCTCAGCAGGATACCGATGGATTGCCTAATTCAGATAGGGAATGAGGACTTGCCCGAAGTGAAGGAGTTCAAGTATGTCGGGGTCTTGTTCACGAGTGAGGGGAAAAGGAAGCGTGATACCCGCACTGTTGTGACAAAAAGAGAGCTGAGCCAAAAGGCGAAGCTCTCGATCTATTGGTCAATATCTCCACACTAGCTTGGGAATGTCTCAGTACCCCCCAGTCAGAGGTGGTTAGTGTGGCCTGGGAAAGGGAAGTTTGGGGTCTCCTGCTGTAGCTGTTGCCCCATGACCCGGCCCCGGATAAGCAGTTGAAGACGAGTGATGAGTGAGTTGGTATTTACGTTTAACTTTATTTTATTTATTGTTTTTTCATTCATCCATCCATTTTCTATATTGCTTACTCCAATTAAGGGTCACGGTGTGTTTATTCATTTATTTTCAATATGTGGACAACCAAACAGAATCTCTTTAGTTCAGATGATATTTTTTTCATCTCTTCTGCAACTGAAGTTGCAGGAAATGGCTTACATTGGTATCTGAAAAAGACAAAGTGCTACAGCTTCTCTGCACAAATTACACCCAAGTATTCACTTTTGTGGATCATGATTCATCTTGGTGTCTCAAATTTGTTGAACACATTCAAAACCTTCCCAATTAGTTACAATGTTCTACAACAGTACGGCACATTTTCATGCCCCAATTAGGTATCCAATTGTCGGGTGTCAAAAATAGGTAATGGAAGACCGGCTGCACTCCTTTAATAACATTTACTTTACTGCTGTGAATTCATGTTTCAATGTAATTGACATATTTCAGACATTTTAACAATTTTCATTAAACTGCTTAAAGTTTTTATGCATACTGTATGCATATTTGGATGCAAATATTAATTTCACAGACCCTCCACCACACAGTAATGTATATTTGAGTTGTATCTTGTGTGTGTGTGTAATATCCAACATATTGTAACTTTAAATTGCTCTGTAAATCTACTATCGACTGGACAACCCATTATAAATATATTTGTGATGTTCTTAGTGTAAAATGTCAATGTCAAGCATAGCAACAGATGTGAAAACTACAACTAAGCTCAAAAATTAGACCATTTTCCCATGACCCCAAAACCCTACACAGCCAGTCTCTGGAGGTTTTGGCCAACATTCAGGGTGCTTTGACACAAACACAATGTTGCACAATAGCGAAGCCATTTGAGAATTCAAGCAAACAAAACATTTAACACATTATATGTGTGTTAGTGCAATAATTTCAATAAGAGCATTACCAGAAACAGTGATTTCTTTCAGTGTGGGAAAATAGTGTAGAAAGTCTTCCTGTAGCTGTTGTAGGGTAAATTAAACTGTCAAGCCCCTTTCACACAGAAGGTGTGTGTGTGGTACACAGGTAGTACTCACCATTATCCACCACTGCAACCCATCACTACAAACACATCACACAACGCCAGGTTTGTGAAGTGAGTATCATCTAACAATACATTATCAGCTATGCCATTTTGAAATGTTGGCAGAATAACATGCTGAAATCTGGTTCGAAAATATTTTGTCCTCTGTAGAAGTGTCTTTACAACAAAGGTGCACTTGCAAATTACAAAATGCCAAAATACTCCCTGAGACAAGCACATGTGTAAATACTTGCATATGTATGTATAAGTGATATGACCGTAGGGAGGCAGGAATGTTACATGATACACTCAGTTTGTGCCTTCTCATTCACAGATATCATAGGTGCAGTGAATCTTGCCATTATATCTGGTCAGATATTTGCATGATCTATAGACCACAGATCATCTCTGTACAATGACCACAGCTGTGCCCAGCTGCTTATAGTTAGTAAGATTAAAATGTTCTAAGTACAAATGGTGCAGTGTAATTGACTTTTTATGGTGTTTTGCTATACATGGAAGTTCATAACATGATTTGAATTTGCTGTTATAGAACAATAAAAACTATAATGGGTAATCAGAGATAATAACACCTGCATCTTACATATTTGACAATGATGCGAATAACGTCTTTGTGATTCAGTGTTATTATAATATCTAATTCAGCGTGGCCTTGATATTCTGTCTGTCCACTAATAGAGGACCTGGCCTGACAACATGTAGACCTGGTTTCAAATCTCGCTTAGGGAATAACCCTGTTGTTTCTGATGGTTTGCGGACATTCATGCTGGTTATACAGTCACTGGTTATACGGCTATTTGTAACCGTATAACAGAGTGAATGTCCACAAATTATCAGACACAAGGGGGTTAATCCCATTCTAATTCATTTCCATTGTTTGCACTGTTTATTCTTCTGTAGGTAATTCGGTTGGCAAGGCTTAACGGCGAACCGAGGCAGTGTTGCTCCAACAGGGGTCATCCATCAAACATGAAAATCTATCAAATCCATCAAATGTGAAACAGTAATTGTGTATCAGAATCCACATCAATACTTTCATATGGTAGCTTAAATTCACCCATTCAGGCGGCGACGTCGGTACGCAACTTTCTCTCGCTCTCAGCTAACAGCGCTGACAGCTAGAAGCACGCGTAGCCAGTGTTCTGTTGAATTGTGCATCTCGTCGCGTAAATCGACACTTCTGCGTCCCGACAATACTGCGCATGTGTGCGCATGTGCAGTTGCGCAGAGGACAGGAATGACATTTAACAGGAGTGACATCTCGTCAGAACACTGGTCAGGGCGCGGAGTAATACATCCGAATGTGAAACAGTCGAACACTTTGCCACCGTTAGCCTGATATTATATGGTCTGAAATCTCACATGCTTAACCATTCAGATTCACGGAAAAAATGTAATTGGATTACAATGTAGGTCTTACTTCTTCTGGCCAAAAGTGAACCACTTTATCCTTGAATAATACACAATCCTTCTGCCATTTTTCCATCCATACTGGTTCCAGATTATTTGAGTTCAGTTATGACCTTGAAATGTTCATGTTTCAACAACATCAAAGTCAAAGATCATTGTGGCCAAGGGAAAAAGGTGGCATAGGATTTCATTTTCATGCTTAACACCTTAATGTTAGCTCAAGAGTTTGGTAGAGGATATTGATATCTACTACATTCTATTGAAAAATGTGAGGCAGTTAAAGAGTTAATAGGACCCATAGCTGTATGACATTGGTGTCACATCCTGCAACACTACTAAACTACTGAGAAGCTAAAAGGTTTATATGGTCACATTTGTCATTATTTTTTCCTACTCTAATTTTCTGTTATCTTGGTTTAATGAATTGTATTGATACACTGGAAGTGTTTTACGCAACACTGATTTGTTTTCTATTATTTAGGACATTTCCTGGCACTGCTAGCATAGCTAGTTAGCATTAGCTTGCACAAACCCACAGGAGGTTTTGGTATCTGCTAAATATAATTTCTGACACAATGGTATATGCTAGTTGTATCATGATGTCAGATAGGGTGGCTCTACTACTACTAGTCATATCTCTAGAACAAGTCAAAGCTGTTACAAGTTATGGGCACTCCAGATAGCATTAGGTCAGGGCCAGCTAGTGCCAGTAAACATTAACTTAGGTTTTTTGGTGGGCAAAGTATTTGTGACTTTTCTGCGGTGTAACAACACACACAAAGCCAACCAAGGATCTGTTTTGTTGCCCATCAATTTGCAGTCCGGGCTATCAACGCCAAACCAGTTTTCTGCACTTGTGAGCCCTACTGGACCAAAAAAACCTCACACCAGTACAGGTGTCTTCATTATCAGCTAAATCAGACTACAGTCACTAGCTCATGTTAAAACATTGACCACTGGTCAGAGCATCTGATACGGCTTGTCATTTTAGGGTGATTACTTTGGACAGGCTAGGACAGACACGAGAACATGACACTAGATATAGCAAGACTGCCATTCATGTTGGTGTGAGTGACATGAGGCTGCAACAGTCTGAGGACACAAAGAGAGACACAGCGAGGACTTGTGTCCTCAGTAAAAAGATGTGTTAGCATTGATTAATTAGCTCTCCCATTTTCCTACTTAGGAAAATGGTAATCTATGAATCTACAGTAGGTTAACATCCTTATATAGATGGTTGGCAAACCTCTGGAGAGAATAGGGTTTTGATAACTGGCCTCTTTCTAGGATCACCGTGGCTTGCTGATGCTGGATGGTCTTACTGGGACCCTACTTGGGACGGCACCACCATCTTATCTAGAAATATAGAGTTTTACAGCAGTGGTGAATTTAGAGTTTTACAGCGGTGCTGACATGAGAAAATTACAGCAGACTGTGGAGCAAGTGATCAGAGAGCCTGCTTGGCTAAGTCCTAAGGTGGGCTTGGACTCCAGTAGCTTAGCTGGTACACTAAGTCAGGAGAGCCGGTCTGCTAATAGTGTAAGGTGTGTGAAAGGTCAAGAACTTTTTCAAATTGAGACTGTGTCCTGCCCCCACTGGGTTGCTCTCTCCATGTATAATTAGTATAAAATACAAAAATGTGATGCCCATTTACACCGGAGAAGAAACAGTACAAAAAAAAAAAAAAAAAAATCGACAGTGTCTCTTTCAGCATGAATCTTATGAATGGGTGGCCTGAAGCATGCCAGGGGGACACCTTTTATCTTCTACCAAGGATGTTAGTCTGGAACACCCAGTCTGGATGGCTGGATCCTGCATCAAGACAGCCACGGAGTGTGGACAAGGTGGGGTCACTCGGAATTAGTCACTTCACGGACATATGCGAAGTTCAGCTTGTTTGGAGTAACATCCTGGATACGTTTTGGATAACAGTGAACCTGAATGGAGGTTGACTGCATAGGAATTTTACAGATGTCACTTTAATGCATAGCAGAATGTCAATAAATAAGTAAACTGACTTGTAGTGACTCAGTTGAGAGCAGATCCACCAAATGGGAAGGAGTGTAAGGTAAGCAGCTAAATGTATAATCTGTCATTACTTGAAATATTTCACCTCCCCTGGGGGTGAAATATTAGAAAGTTAGAAAGTCACATCACCTTGTTTCACTCTGGATCATCAGAACAGATCCAAGGTGGATCTAGCTGTGTGCTGATTTAGCTGGATGCCCTTCCCGACGTTAAGCACGCAATACATGGAGAATGAGCAAAGGTGGCCTTGAACGAGGAACCTTATGCTCTGGAAACAAGCACACTTAGTCACTTGCCCACAATGTACTTACACGTCTGCCACAATTCCAGACTTTTTTTGAACATTATAAACTGGGACAAATGCTTGAAAAGGCTGAGAACTGGACTCGTTTCCAGTGGAGGCTGGCCTCTGCCAGGCATAGTCGGGGGAGAGGAGGGTCTTCAGTTTGGTTGGCTCAGGTTCTCATCACTACTTTTCGCAGATGACTTTTCGCAGAGGTCCTGTTAACTTCATTGGCCTGTGACCTTCAGCACTCACTGGATTGGTTCGCAGCTGGTTCACAAGGACGAGGATCGGCACCAGTGGTGGGCACAGATAACCAAAAAATTAACTTTGATAACAGATAATAAGATAACTGAAAAGTTATCTTTGATAAAGATAAACCGATAAACCACCCAAAAATGTATCGCAAGTTACAGACAATCGATAACCGATAAATTCCGGTGTTGTCTATGGGACATTTGCAGTTACTAAAGAGCTGAAATTGATTTTTAACACGATCGCTTTTGAAAGAATCAAAAGACCTAAAGAATAAGCAAGAATGTTTGACCATGCTGCCCCCTGCAGGAAGCACCACAGACAAATCCTGAGAGCACCCACAAAATCAACTCTTTACTAATCATAATCATTTTTTTTTTCAACATTCTGCCCCTGCTGGAAGCTCTTGTTTACAACAGCACTCCCACCACAGAGGCACACCAAGAGCAGCCATAAAGCCAGCCATCCCTATCAATTTCAACACTCCGGTCAGGCGGAGGTCTTGAAAAATAAAGTCATACTAACTTATGGTTTTTTGAAAATACTGATAGAATAACTCCATTAATGTCAATTCTGTCATTTGTACAAAGTTAAAATATAACATATATCTTTTAATGTTGTATAAGGCACTAATTCTGAGGTTTTGTAACAAACACAGACCACAAAGCATTCTGGGTAAAAGTGCTAAACAGTGATTGGTTCAGTAATCCATTACGTAAACCAAAAAAAAGCCCTCCGTAAAGCTAGGACATCTTTCTACTCATCACTAATTGAAGAAAATAAGAACAACCCCAGGTTTCTTTTCAGCACTGTAGCCAGGCTGACAAAGAGTCAGAGCTCTATTGAGCTGAGTATTCCATTAACTTTAACTAGTAATGACTTCATGACTTTCTTTGCTAACAAAATTTTAACTATTAGAGAAAAAATTACTCATAACCATCCCAAAGACGTATCGTTATCTTTGGCTGCTTTCAGTGATGCCGGTATTTGGTTAGACTCATTCTCTCCGATTGTTCTGTCTGAGTTATTTTCATTAGTTACTTCATCCAAACCATCAACATGTTTATTAGACCCCATTCCTACCAGGCTGCTCAAGGAAGCCCTACCATTATTTAATGCTTCGATCTTAAATATGATCAATCTATCTTTGTTAGTTGGCTATGTACCACAGGCTTTTAAGGTGGCAGTAATTAAACCATTACTTAAAAAGCCATCACTTGACCCAGCTATCTTAGCTAATTATAGGCCAATCTCCAACCTTCCTTTTCTCTCAAAAATTCTTGAAAGGGTAGTTGTAAAACAGCTAACTGATCATCTGCAGAGGAATGGTCTATTTGAAGAGTTTCAGTCAGGTTTTAGAATTCATCATAGTACAGAAACGGCATTAGTGAAGGTTACAAATGATCTTCTTATGGCCTCGGACAGTGGACTCATCTCTGTGCTTGTTCTGTTAGACCTCAGTGCTGCTTTTGATACTGTTGACCATAAAATTTTATTACAGAGATTAGAGCATGCCATAGGTATTAAAGGCACTGCGCTGTGGTGGTTTGAATCATATTTGTCTAATAGATTACAATTTGTTCATGTACATGGGGAATCTTCTTCACAGACTAGGGTTAATTATGGAGTTCCACAAGGTTCTGTGCTAGGACCAATTTTATTCACTTTATACATGCTTCCCTTAGGTAGTATTATTAGACGGTATTGCTTAAATTTTCATTGTTATGCAGATGATACCCAGCTTTATCTATCCATGAAGCCAGAGGACACACACCAATTAGCTAAACTGCAGGATTGTCTTACAGACATAAAGACATGGATGACCTCTAATTTCCTGCTTTTAAACTCAGATAAAACTGAAGTTATTGTACTTGGCCCCACAAATCTTAGAAACATGGTGTCTAACCAGATCCTTACTCTGGATGGCATTGCCCTGGCCTCTAGTAATACTGTGAGAAATCTTGGAGTCATTTTTGATCAGGATATGTCATTCAAAGCGCATATTAAACAAATATGTAGGACTGCTTTTTTGCATTTACGCAATATCTCTAAAATCAGAAAGGTCTTGTCTCAGAGTGATGCTGAAAAACTAATTCATGCATTTATTTCCTCTAGGCTGGACTATTGTAATTCATTATTATCAGGTTGTCCTAAAAGTTCCCTAAAAAGCCTTCAGTTAATTCAAAATGCTGCAGCTAGAGTACTGACGGGGACTAGAAGGAGAGAGCATATCTCACCCATATTGGCCTCTCTTCATTGGCTTCCTGTTAATTCTAGAATAGAATTTAAAATTCTTCTTCTTACTTATAAGGTTTTGAATAATCAGGTCCCATCTTATCTTAGGGACCTCGTAGTACCATATAACCCCAATAGAGCGCTTCGCTCTCAGACTGCAGGTTTACTTGTAGTTCCTAGGGTTTGTAAGAGTAGATTGGGAGGCAGAGCCTTCAGCTTTCAGGCTCCTCTCCTGTGGAACCAGCTCCCAATTCAGATCAGGGAGACAGACACCCTCTCTACTTTTAAGATTAGTAAGTAAGTAAGTAAATTTATTTATATAGTGCCTTTCACAGACATAAGGCCATGTACACACGTTGTCGGGTATTTGTAAAACCGAATATCTTACCCTTTCAGTTTGGGGAAAAAACTTCATCCACACTACGTCGTTTAAAAAAAAAAAAAAATCCATCCACATCGAACCGTATAAATGTGTTGTAATTAGTCTGCCAAACCTTTGGGTGGTGGTACTGATTAAAATTCTATCCAATCAAGAGCCTTATTCTCTTGTCGTCACTTCCACAAAAACTAAAAACATGGCACCAACCTCGTTCGTGTGGACCGATAATGAGTCGGAATTACTTCTAACCGTAGTTTTAGAATACAAAGTTAACATATATGCACACAAAAAGCGCCTGGACAATGGACAATACCAACACTTTGAGAGCAGCCATGCACCCAGACGTTTAATACTGCCATGAACACTCCTGGCCAGTAGATGGCAGTAGCGGCCTTGAAAAAATGTCAAACAAAATTCCAGATAATCCGTGTCTGCTACATTTAAGATGCGTGGAATTTAACAAACGCAAATACACTAACGTCTATAAACCCAGAGAATATATTCACGAGAGTTTTAGGCACTAGAGTTTAATGCTGTTATCTGTGGACCCTGAACAGAGTGTCTGAAATGCATTTGTCCTGTCGTGAACGTCTGAGATTACCTTATGCTACCCATAATGCATTGCTGCCTGACACAGCATGTGCTCACAAAACCTTAAAAATGAACACATTACTTTAAAATGAAAACATATATCTGATATTTTCACTTTATAAACTTCAGACATGACAATAATTTTAAATAACTTGTCTAAAATGAGTGGTTAAAATTTGAACCATAAGTTAAACATGTATGCCTCTGGATGACTTGGTGACATTGCAATTATATTAGTATGGTGTTAAAGGAAATGACTTTTTTTTTGGTCACCAGTTCTCCTTTGCTTACAGACAATAGAGTGGTTTCTGATTGCAGAGGATAGAACAACATGCTTATTAGGAAACTTTTAACAGGTAGGTCTCAACAGCTTTAAAACTGTTTTTCACTGTTCAGCTTAGTTTAGTACATTATCGGTCTAAAAGTTATCAGGCGGTAATTCATCGGAAGATAATTAGTCCGATGATGGTTTTTAAATTTATCTAAAAAGATAATCCGATAATGAAAACATTATCTTCGATAATTATCTGTTATCGGATTATCGGAAGTGTGCCCACCACTGATCAGCACCTCTAAATCTGAGGCCATGGTTCTCAGCAGGATAACAATGGATTGCCTAATCCAGATAGGGAATGAGGACTTGCCTGAAGTGAAGGAGTTCAAGTACGTCGGGGTCTTGTTCACGAGTGAGGGGACAAGGGAGCATGATACCCGTACTGTTGTGAGGAAAAGGGAGCTGAGCCAAAAGGCAAAGCTCTTGATCTATTGGTCAATATCTCCACACTAGCTTGGGAATGCCTCAGTACCCCCAGAGGTGGCTGGGGGGTCTGTTGTAATGTGGATATTGGTGTACATCACTATACAATGACAAAAGTCCAGTACTCAATGATAAATCTTGCATTTAACAAGATAATTTCATTTCCAGGTCCACACCATTGTTTACTCTGACTGACCTTGTGATTTTTGGCGCTGTCATACTGAAAGCTTACAGAAGTCAAGTGATTATGCTGGGAGTGTAGTCTTGTGGTCACAAAACTGCCACAGAAAAGTCATTATGTTTGGCAGGAATCCAGTTGTGGAGGAGGGTGTCAGTGCCTCAGATTCCTTTGCAGCATCTGTAGGATTGAATTCTGACATTCTCCATATACCCACTCACAATCCAATAAGCTCTGGGGAAGTGCCAGCTATCGTTTCACACCAACCTTTGGTAAAATTTGCTATGAGGTCAGTGTTCCAACATTATTTTGCAATCACAACATGAAGTCTTACTTTCTTTCTTGAAAAGGCTCCATATTTTAATAGCAGTGCCACAGTACTCTATTTTCAACCACCAATTTTATACTTTTAATTCTGTGCATTTATATAAATCTAAAGCTTCTCCAAAAACCCAAAGTAAATAGTGTACTGTAAACCTAACAGTATAATGGTAAATGGACTGCATTTATATAGCGCTTTTCCATCTGAATCAGACGCTCAAAGCGCTTTACAATTATGCCTCACATTCACCCCGATGTCAGGGTGCTGCCATACAAGGCGCTCACTACACACCGAGAGCAATAGGGGATTAAAGGCCTTGCCCAAGGGCCCTTAGTGATTTTCCAGTCAGGTGGGGATTTGAACCCATGATCTTCTGGAATCAAGCCCAACACCTTAGCCACTAGACCATCACCTAATGCAGTGAATAGTTGGGTCATCTATGTTGTACATCACTGTTTGCAGCAGTGAAACAATAGGATGGCCTGTTTATAGCCCTTATGCAGAGCAGTCTGAAATGTAACCTTTCTCGCTCTGAAATTTTGTCTAAAACAGTGTTCTCATGCAGTTCTAAACAAAATACACTGCAGCCAGAAAGTATTGACAGCGCTTTACTTTTTCCACATTTTACGTTACAGCCTTATTCCAAAATGGATGAAATTCATCCCCCCCCAAGACTTTCTACACAGAATTCCCCATAATGGCAATGTGAAAAAAAGTGTTTTGATTGTTTTTTTTTTAGATTTTTGCAAATTTATTAAATATTAAAAACCTAAGAAATCACATGTATATAAGTGTTCACAGCCTTTACCATGAAGCTGAAAATTTAGCTCATGTGCATCCTGTTTCCAATGTTCATCCTTGACATGTTTCTACAGCTTAATTGGAGTCCACCTGCGTAAATTCAGTTGACTGGACATATTTGGAAAGGCACACACCTGTCTACATACAACCCCTGGCAAAAATTATGGAATCACCGGCCTCGGAGGACGTTCATTCAGTTGTTTAATTGTGTAGAAAAAAAAGCAGATCACAGATATGACACAAAACTAAAGTCATTTCAAATGGCAACTTTCTGGCTTTAAGAAACACTATAAGAAATCAAGAAAAAAAGATTGTGGCAGTCAGTAACGGTTACTTTTTTAGACCAAGCAGAGGAAAAAAATATGGAATCACTCAATTCTGAGGAAAAAATTATGGAATCACCCTGTAAATTTTCATCCCCCAAATTAACACCTGCATCAAATCAGATCTGCTCATTGACATTGACCCTATGCCATGACATTGACCCTATGTGTCTTTTTGCAAGGAATGTTTTTGCAGTTTTTGCTCTATGGCAAGATGCATTATCATCTTGAAAAATGATTTCATCATCCCCAAACATCCTTTCAATTGTCCAAAATATCAACATAAACTTGTGCATTTATTGATGATGTAATGACAACCATATCCCCAGTGCCTTTACCTGACATGCAGCCCCATATCATCAATGACTGTGGAAATTTACATGTTCTCTTCAGGCAGTCATCTTTATAAATCTCATTGGAAAGGCACCAAACAAAAGTTCCAGCATCATCACCTTGCCCAATGCAGATTCGAGATTCATCACTGAATATGACTTTCATCCAGTCATCCACAGTCCACAATTGCTTTTCCTTAGCCCATTGTAACCTTGTTTTTTTCTGTTTAGGTGTTAATGATGCCTTTCGTTTAGCTTTTCTGTATGTAAATCCCATTTCCTTTAGGCGGTTTCTTACAGTTCGGTCACAGACGTTGACTCCAGTTTCCTCCCATTCGTTCCTCATTTGTTTTGTTGTACATTTTTCGATTTTTGAGACATATTGCTTTAAGTTTTCTGTCTTGACACTTTGTCTTCCTTGGTCTACCAGTATGTTTGCCTTTAACAACCTTCCCATGTTGTTTGTATTTGGTCCAGAGTTTAGACACAGCTGACTGTGAACAACCAACATCTTTTGCAACATTGCGTGATTATTTACTCTCTTTTAAGAGTTTGATAATCCTCTCCTTTGTTTCAATTGACATCTCTCGTGTTGGAGCCATGATTCATGTCAGTCCACTTGGTGCAACAGCTCTCCAAGGTGTGTTCACTCCTTTTTAGATGCAGACTAACGAGCAGATCTGATATGATGCAGGTGTTAGTTTTGGGGATGAAAATTTACAGGGTGATTCCATAATTTTTTCCTCAGAATTGAGTGATTCCATATTTTTTTCCTCTGCTTGGTCTAAAAAAGTAACCGTTACTGACTGCCACAATCTTTTTTTCTTGATTTCTTATAGTGTTTCTTAAAGCCAGAAAGTTGCCATTTGAAATGACTTTAGTTTTGTGTCATGTCTGTGATCTGCTTTTTTTCTACAAAATTAAACAACTGAAAGAACATCCTCAGAGGCCGGTGATTCCATAATTTTTGCCAGGGGTTGTATAAGGTCCCACAGTTGACAGTGCACAAACCAAGCATGAAGTCAAAGGAATTGTCTGGAGACCTCCGAGACAGGATAGTTTCGAGGCACAAATATGGGTGCCTTAGTAAAAGGCACATGGCAGCCCGCCTGGAGTTTGCCAAAAGGCACCTGAAGGACTCTCAGACCACGAGAAACAAAATTCTCTGGTCTGATGAGACAAAGCTTGAATTCTTTGGTGTGAATGCCAGGCATCATGTTTGGAGGAAATCAGGCACCATCCCTACAATGAAGCATGGTGGAGGCAACATCATGTTAGAATGTTTTTCAGATGCAGGAACTGGGAGATTAGTCAGGTTGAGGTAAAGATAAATGCAGCAATGTACAGAGACATCCTGGATGAAAACATGCTCCAGAGCGCTCTTGACCTTAGACAGTGGCTCTCAACTCAACTCAACCTTTATTTCTAAAGCACATTTAAAACAACAGCAGTCAACCAAAGTGCTGTACTTATTTAAAAAATGGGCACCAAGTTGCCCCAATCATAAATAAATGAATTAAAAATGACAATAAAATTACAACAGGCAATAAAACAAAGACTCAGACTCAGACTCACTTTTATTGTCACTCGACCCTTACAGGCAGAACGAAATGCAGTTTCTCCAGGTCTCAGTGTAGTTAACTGGGACAATTTTTTTTAACCTAACCTATTGTAAAATTTGCAATATAAACTTTTGCAATGTACAATATGCGCACCCCTGTGGCCATAGAATATATATACAAGGCACAGGGTCAGCAGCAGCAGCAGCAGCGTTAGAGTATTAAGAAGGTGACAGTGTGCATGTAGTGCAATGTTCACAGTTTGGTGGTGGATGTTGAACTGTTCAACAGTCTGACAGCATTCGGGTAGAAGCTGTTTTTCAGTCTGGACGTTTTTGCCTGGATGCTGCACAGCCTCCTTCCAGAGGGAAGGGGTGTGAACAGACTGTGCGCAGGGTGGGTGGAGTCTCGGAGGATGCAGGTGGCTTTCTGGAGATGTAGATGTCCCCAATGGGTGGTAAGCTGCATCCGATGGTCCTCTGTGAAGACTTCACCACCCGCTGCAGCGCTTTCTTCTCTGCCACTGTGCAGCCACCATACCACACAGGGAGGCAGCAGGACAGGACAGTCTCCACTGTACAGCTGTAGAAGGCCCTGAGGACCTCGGTGTTCAGTCCGGCCCTTCCCAATTTCCTCAAAAAATAGAGAGGTTGGTGGGCTTTCTTGATGACAGCCGTGGTGTTGGTGTGCCAGGTGAGAGTGTTGGAGAGGTGGACTCCAAGATACAGATGGAGGGGACGATCTCCACCGCAGCTCCGTTGATGCAGAGGCGGGAGGAGTGGTAGGGATGACCTGCGGAAGTCAACAACTATCTCCATGGTCTTCTGGGTGTTGAGGATGAGGTTGTTGTCTCCGCACCACCGTGTCAGGTTCTCCACTTCTCGTCTGTCGCTGTCTCATCCCCTTTGCTAATGAGCCCAATCACTGCTGTATCATCTGCAAACTTAACAAGATTATTCTTGTGCTGGGCTCTGCAGTCGAAGGTCATCAATGTGTACAGCAGTGGACTGAGCACACAACCCTGGGGTGAGCCAGTGTTCAGGATGATGGTGGAGGATGAGGTGGTGTTGATCCTGACACTCTGTGGCCTCTCAGTCAGGAAGTCCAGGATCCAGCTGCACAGTGCTGAGGGGGCTCCTAGTTCAGCCATCTTGGAAACCAGTTTCTGCAGGATAATGGTGTTGAATGCTGAAGTGAAGTCCAGGAACAGCAGACTTGCATAGGAGTCCTTGTTCTCTGTGTGGGAGAGGGCCTGATGCACCACGGTGGAGATGGCATCAGCTGTGGACCGGTTTTGCCTGTACGTGTACTGGTGCTCATCTACAGTCACATCGATGGTCTGCTACGGGCGCCTCATCACCAGCCTCTCAAAGCACTTTGTGGTGATGGGGGTGAGTGCAACTGGCCTGTAGTCATTGAGGCAGAATGGTACAGAGGTCTTTGGTACAGGGATGATCCTTGATGTCTTGAGGCATGGCGGAACTCTGGCTTGGGACAGAGAGGTGTTGAATATATCCGCCAGAACCTCAGACAGCTGGTGTGCACAGTCTTTAAGGACCCTCCCTGATATTCCGTAGGGCCCGGGGCCTTTCGGGGGTTGATCCTCTGCAGCACATTCCTCACCTCAGCTGTAGTGATGTTGCTGACTGGGGTGTCTTTGGGGGAGGGAGGGACTCAAGAGGGGGTGGTGGTGTTGGACACCTCAAAACGCGCATAAAAGGCATTCAGAGTGTCCGGGAGTGCTGGGTCTGCAGAGCACTGTGTTACATTGTTTTTGTAGTCCGTGATGCATTTGATGCACTCCACATGCTCAGTGGGTCGTTGGATTGGAGGTGGCCTTGAACCTTGAGGGCATATGTGGACTTAGCTCTTTTTATTCCCGCCGACAGGTTCCTTCTGGCTGCTCTGAGTGCTGTTGCATCACTGTCTTTGAATGCAGCATCACGGATTTTCAGCAGGGAGCGCACCTTTCCGGTCATCCAGGGTTTCTGGTTTGGCCTGATGGTGATGGTCTTGGAGGTGGTCACATTGTCTATGCAGCTCCGGATGTAGCAGTGCACAGTCGATGAGTATTGCTCCAGGTCTACATTGCTCCCTGTTGTTGCAGCCGCTCTGAACATTTGCCAGTCGGTGGTCTCAAAGCAGTCTTGAAGCATGGACACAGCACCAGTTGGCCACACAGAGATGGTCTTTGTGATGGTGTCCCTGCTTTTCGACACTGGACTGTAAGCAGGAAGCATGAGGAGCGAGATGTGGTCTGAGGTGCCGAGATAGGGGCGGGGGGCTGCTCTGCATGTTTTCCCCTCGTGTGGCGATGTTTACATGCTGGTGGTATTTGGGGAGAATATCTTGCAGGTTTACATGGTTGAAGTCCCCTGTTACTACATACAGCACATCTGGATGTTTATTTTGGTGCAAGCTGATGGAGTTATGTAGCTGCTTCGGAGTGTCGTTAGCATTAGCTCGTGGGGGGGCATAGACGGCCACAGTAAACACTGCTGTAAATTCCCGTGGCAGATAGTGAGGGCAGCATTTTACTGTAAGACATTCTACAGCTTCAGAGCAGTGTCTTTAAAAGACAAAGTAAAATAAAGAATAAAAAGCAGTAGGAAATAATTTAATTTGATTTAATTTATTTTATTTACATAGCACCAAATCAAAACAAAGCTGCCAGAGCAAGCACCCAGGCAACAGTGGTAAAGAAAAACTCCCTCTGATGATATTGAGGAAGAAACCTCTTGGGCCATGCTACCGAAAGACTCTAAATAAGGTATAATTTGTCAGCATTAGGCAACAGGAAAAACAGAACAAATACTAAGGTGAAACAGAGATGTAATTGCTCATTTAGGAAATATCAGAAAAAAGAAACAGGTTTTTAAAGAGGCTTTAAAAGTCTCTAGGGACAGGGATGATCTAATATTAAAGGGGAGATTATTCCAGATCAGTGGCAAGGCTCCTGGGGTGGATGAAATCCATCCTGAGTACTTTATGTCTCTGGATGTTGTGGGACTGTCTTGGTTGACACGCCTCTGCAACATCGCGTGGCGGTCGGGGACAGTGCCTCTAGATTGGCAAACCGGGGTGGTGGTCCCTCTGTTTAAGAAGGGGACCGGAGGGTGTGTTCCAACTACAGGGGGATCACACTCATCAGCCTCCCCGGTAAGGTGTATTCCAGAGTACTGGAGAGGAGAATTCGACCGATAGTCACACTGGACCAGCTCTACACACTCCATCGGGTGCTCAAGGGTTCATGGGAGTTCGCCCAACCAGTCCACTTGTGTTTTGTGGATCTGGAGAAGGCATTCGTCCGTGTCCCTCCGGGCACCCTGTGGGGGGTGCTCCGGGAGTACAGGGTCCGGGGTCCTTTGCTAAGGGCTATCCGGTCCCTGTACGACCACAGCAGGAGCTTGGTTTGCATTGCCGGTAGTAAGTCAAACCTGTTTCCAGTGCACGTTGGCCTCTGCCAGGGCTGCCCTTTGTCACCGGTTCTGTTCATTATCTTTATGGGCAGAATTTCTAGGCGCAGCCAGGGTGTAGAGGGGGTCTGGTTTGGGAACCACAGAGAGTTACAATAATCTAGTCTACTTGTGATGAAGGCGTGGATAACCTTGGACTTGGCTAGGAGATGGAGTTGGAAGAAACTTGTTCTAACAGCACTGATCTACTTATCAAATTTAAAATGGCCATCAAAAATCACCCCAAAGTTCCTCACACAGGAGTGAATGTTGGAGCCCAGGGAGCAGAGCAGGCTGTGGAAGTGCTTAACCTCCGTCTTGGATTCATTAAGGTTTAACAGGTTAGCACTCATCCAAGAATTGACCTCACTCAAACAATCCAACAATGGCTGCATTGGGTCATTGCCTAGCGACCTTATTGGCAGGTAAATTTGGACATCATCAGCAAAGCAATAGAAAGATATTTGGTATTTTCGAAAGATACTGTGGAGAGGCAACATGTACAAAAGGAAAAAACAGTATCTAGAATGGAGCCTTGAGGGACTCCACAGGTCAGTGGAGCCACATGTGAAGAAATGTGGCCCAGCTGCACAGAAAAGCGCCGCTCTGTGAGGTAAGAACTAAACCAGGTGAGAGCAGAGCCTGTAATGCCCAGATACTGCTTGAGATGACGCAGCAGAATCGCGTGGTCCACTGTGTCAAAGGCAGCTGACATTTCATCTTTCAGCAGTACAATGACTCTAAGCACACAACCAAGATATCAAAGGAGTGGATTCAGGACAACTCTGTGAACGTCCTTGAGTGGCCCAGCCAGAGCCCAAACTTAAAGCTAATTGAACATCTCTGGAGAGATCTGAAAATGGATCTGCACTGATGCTCCCCATCCAACCTGTTGAAGCTTGAGAGGTGCTGCAAAGAGGAATGGGCAAAACTGTCCAAAGATAGGTGCACCAAGGTTGTGACATCATATTCAAGAAGACTTGAGGCTGTAATTGCTGCCAAAGGTGCATCAATGAAGTATTGAGCAAAGGGTGTGAATACTTACGTACACGTGGTTTCTTCACTTATTTTAAATTTTGCAAAAATTTTCCCTCCAAAAAAATTCATGTTGTCATTATGGGGTGTTGTGAGTAGAATTTTGAGGGGGGAAAAAAAAGTGAAGCACCATGAATACTTTGTGGATGCACTGTAGTGTCACAGGTACTGGAGCAGACCTGGACAATACAAGACATCACAATTTCAGCTAGAAAAGTGGGCCTGGTCAAACTCCAAACGTCGTACCAAATTTCAGTTCAATATCTTTAAAACCTGCTGACCAATGGCTCTAGGTGGCATTTTCAATATGGCCACCATAGCAGCCATTTCCCCCCATCTACATATATAGTAATGGTGAATGCCATACTAGCAGAACCATTTATGTACGTTAATACACATATGTGCAATTTATTCTTGCAAGACAGAAGATATGTAGTGTGTAAATGAACGCAGTGTGTGTGTGTCTGAGACCCCATCTGCCCTTCCCGATCAGCCTACACCATCCTACTCAAAGCCAACTGACAACTTCTATCAGGAAGGGCCGACCACCAAAACAACACGAAGACAGACAAGAACGAAAGAGAATAACTGAGTGATGAGAAGTGAGACAACAAGGAGACAGGGCCCCAACCATACAACTTACCAGGACAAACAACCACACATGAACAAGTAGTGACAGCAACAGTCTGTTGTCTGATTACTGAGCATTCATACCTTAATCTAGGACACCAGAGTCTAGATCCCCTTGAGAGCACCAAAAACTGAATTGTAGTGACGGCCATAAACACACAACCATCCACACACAGAGACCCAGATCACAGCTAAATATCCGATCACTACTGTGGCTGGTGTGTTAGGCCAAGACAAAAGTACAGAACCTTACCATATGATGTGGACCACTCTGGCATGTCAGAAGTCATACGGCTGACTGCACGCAACAAATGGAAATGGGTCCAGGACGCAGGGCCCCAGGAGAAACCAGGAAAAAAAGGGCAGTGGAAGGGCACATGGGCCAGGAAGGGCAGCCACCAGAGCCACTGGGGCAGCAAGATGAACCACCAGGGGAACAGCCCAGCGGCGCCAGAACGCAGGACCCCCCCCCCCCCCAAACTACCCCCACAGCCCCCAATCCACCCCCCCACCCCGGTCCCCACCCCAAACACCAAAGCCCAAGATCGAGACAGCGCCCAAGTGAGAGCGGGGCAACACCTCACCCCACGGAGACCATGGAAGCCATATTTGAAATCTGATCAGAATAACTTGAACATTTTGTTGTCTTCATGGGTAGGAACATGCACACCAAATTTCAGCTTCATTAGTTCAGTGGTTTCTGAAAAGACGTTGAAAGTGACAACTGAAAAAGTGGGCGTGATCACAGTCCAGGGGTCACATCAAGGTCAAAATTAAAAATCAGATATGATTTTAGGCTTGCTGATTGCTACCCATGTAGCAAATTGTAGCTCAATTGCTGCATAAATGGCTGACAAATGGCTATATATGAGATTTTCAAGATGGGCACCACGGTGGCCATAGTTGAAATCAGATTGGAACACCTCGAACAAGCTTTGGTGTCTTCATGAGTAGGAACATGCATACCAAGTTTCAGCTTCATTAGGCCAGCATTTTTGGAGAAGAAGATGTTTACACACGCCAACACCGATGCCAACAGACAGATGACACATGGCATAAGCCCCCTGGACCTTTGGCCCAGTTGAGCTAAAAATACTTACTTCCTTTTTGAAACACAGTGAGTGTTTTTGTGGCATAAGAGCTGGACTACCAAACAACCATGGTGAAGTCCAAAAGCCACCGGAAGTAATAATGAAGAAATGCAGAGAATGCAGACACAGCTCCTACTTTGGTTGTACACACACCAGACTCTGCTTTGCAGCAGAACTGGTACCCCATACGTCCACAGCACTTCCCACAAGAGACCTTGGGGTACCCAGTCATAGGCCTTTTCCAAGCCCAGAAAATACATGTGGACTAAACACACACTCCCAAGTCCCTTCCAGTATCTGTGCAAGGATAAAGACCTGGACCACCATTCCATTACCAGGATGGAACCATCATTGCTTCTCCTTAACGAAGAGGGAAACTAACCAAGAAGCAAAGCAAAAATATGCAAGCCAAATATATTTGTTCAGTGTCACTGATATAATAAATATGAGTACAATTAATGTATTTGTGACAGCTGCAGTCTAATGCGATGAGTTTGCTGACAGAATAATCTTAGAAAGGGGTTTTAGATGGATTACAAAGTAAACATTAGTGTTGACAGAGCTGCAGAGCGGTTCCTGTTCCTAACAGGATATTCTTAACTACAGGAGTCTGTGTCCAAGAAGAGGTCACACACACACACACACACACACACACACACACACACACACACACACACACACACACACACACACACACACACACACACACACACACACACACACACACACACACACACACACACACACACTTCACAGCATTACTCACTAAGTCCACAATGAAGACACTTAATGCCATTATCCAACAGCAGGGTGGATTCTCACAAGATCATTTTGCAAAGCCATTTACATAAGAGTTTAAATTCAGATATGCAGATGAAACATCAATTCATGTCACATCTCAAAATATAAATTTATAGTGAAGAATGAAACAGTATCCACATAGTTAAGTGACTGATACTGTACATTGTACACAAAATGTAACAAAACATTTACGACCCTTCTTGTATCCTGTATAAATGCTGGACTAGAAGAAGCCTTCTTTATTGTCACTGCCTAGTTAATCTCTTCATTACATTTGTTTTAAAGGTCTGAGAATGTACATCTGAATCAACCTGCTTGCTTAAAATAGAAACTCAAAGCCCTATTTTGACAGTGGATGATAAAAGGACTACCTATTTGGGGCATGTCTGAGCACAGTTTGCCATTTAAGAGACAGGAAATATTTTTTGCAAACCTGGGGGTTATGCACAAAAGTGTTGGGTTTACAGAGTTTTTTTTTTATTTATGGGCATTTTGTAGTCCAAACATGTAATCAACCAGTGTGGCACCTATCCTTCCCTTTAAAGTGTAATGTGTCAGAAACACAGTGCAGTGGTAATGAGGAAGCAGGTCCAAGTGAAAGGATTTCTGACTTGTTAATAGATTAACTCCAACCTGTCAGAGCACACAGCAGACAACAGCCTTCAAAGCTCCCTGGTGCAAAGCAGCAAAGCAGGGTAGTGGACTCTATATAGGGCTGGGTATCGAGAACCGGTTCTCTTCGGGTATCATTAAGAAAAGATTCAATCCACCGACATCAATAGCCTTTTTGCTTAATGATTCCCTTATCAGTCCTTCAGAGTGGCTGTTGTTTTTGGGGGTGTTTCTCGGGAAAATGATCATGTCTCTACGTTGATTACAAAACCCCTGCAGGGTCTGTAATCAGCCGTTTCTGCAGCGCGGCTCTTCTTTGAAGCTTCAAGCAATGAAGCATTGATCTGACCCGCTGCTTTGTTGTTGCATCACCATTTACACATGTTCATGGTGGAGTCGAGCATAGGACTTTATTATCCAACAGTATGACACAAAGACACAATCAAAACTAACCACAATACATTGTCCGCAATACACTGGTTGGACACAATTCCAACCAAAGTAGGAGCTGTGTCCACAGTCTCAGAACTTCATCACACTTGATGGGTGGGTGGGTGTTGGAGTCCACCTGAGATAGTTGGTAGTCCAGCTTTTACACCACAAAGCCACCCAATATGTTTCAAAAAGAAGGAAGCATTTTTTTTTTAAACTGCATGAGTACAGAATAAATCTGAGTGCACCACTGGCAGAGGAGCTAAACGGCTTCTTTGCTTGGTTCGGATCTTCCCAGCTGCACTCACCTGCTCCTAGCAGGTAATAATCCCGGACAGACTCACCACAAAACTGGACACTCTCGGCTTCCACCCTCTCACATGTGCCTGGATTAGAGACTTTCTTTCCAACCGTCCTCAGACTGTGAGACTCGGCCCCCACCTTTCCTCCACCCACACACTGAGCATCGGCTCTCCACAGGGCTGCGTGCTGAGCCCCCTCCTCTACTGCCTCTACACCTACGACTGCAGACCGGCCCACAAGAACAACCTTATCATCAAGTTTGCAGATGATACCACAGTGGTCGGTCTCATCTCCGGAGGTGATGAGGCTGCCTACAAAGAGGAGATCCGGCAGCTGGCAGCCTGGTGCTCAGAGAACAACCTCGCTCTGAACACTAGGAAGACCGGAGAGATCATCATTGACTTCAGGAAACACTGCACTGACCCTGCCCACCTTCTCATCAATGGCGAGCATGTGGAAAAGGTCCACACCTTCAGGTATCTCGGCGTTCTCATCTCAGACTGCATCTCCTGGTCCAACAACATCTCCTCTATCCTCAAGAAGGCTCAGCAGCGGCTACACTTCCTGAGAGTCCTCAGGAAGTACAACCTCAACACCGACCTGCTGCTGGCCTTCTACCGCTCATCCATTGAGAGCCTGCTGACATACTGCATCACAGTATGGTTTGGCAGCTCCACCGCTGCTGACAGGGAGAGAATGCAGAGGGTTGTTAAGGCAGCACAGAAGATCATCGGCTACCCTTTCCCCTCCCTGTTGGACATTTACACCTCCCGCTGCCTCAGCAGAGCCAAAGCGATCTCCAAAGACTGCTTTCACCCTGGCTCTGCCCTGTTTGACCTGATGCCCTCAGGGAGGTGCTACAGGCTCACAAGGACAAAAATAAACAGACTGAAAAACAGTAACCACATTGAACTCTAGCATGCACTGATCCTCCTCGTGCAATCCTAACCATGTGCAATAACCCAATCACCCATGGACAATATACATTTCTGTGGAATATATTTATATCCTAGCCGCACCTTGCACTAGTGTCAACTGTATATATATTTTTCCTTACATTGTTGAATTTTTCTTTATATCTTTTCTTTATATTCTTTATATGTTTTTGATACATACCCTTGCACTATTTTTATCTCTTTTTTTGCACTATTTTTTATTTTTATTCTATTTTATTGCACTACAACTGGATGGCCCTAATCTCGTTTTACCAATGTATAATGACAATAAAAGGCATTCTGATTCTGATAAATATTACAGGAACAGACTAAATATTACACAAAACAAGATAAATGTAGCAAACTGGCAAGCTGTAACTGAAATTTTATGTTTTCCTTTGCAAGAAAACTCTTGGTTCTTTTATTCACAGATGCCAGTCATTCTGACCGGATCTGTTTGTCTGCAATGGTATAAGTACAACTGGTGACCCCAAAGCAGGGATAGACACTGATAAGTAAAAGGCACCACCTTTATTTACGGCCCATGAACAGTTGCAATGATTACATAGCTGTAGCAAAATATTTTTGCATGGTACAGCACACCTGGGGGTGTAGGCAGATGAGGAAGTAAATCCAGAAACATACTGTGGGTAGCCCGCATAGCAAAGAAATGTCCATGTGGGAACAAGCAAAGAGACAGGACAGTCAACCAGGCTGGGAGTCAAAACACCATCAACAAACTAGTTAATAGTGTTCACAGACAGCAGGCTAAACTTAGAAAACACAGAGATAAAAATAACCGGTAGTAGGAAGTCAAACATGGGGAAAGTACACAAGAAAATGAGCAATGGAGCAAGATGTTCTGGCTCTGGAGTGATCGGTTATATAGTGCATAACTCAATAAACCATGAAATGAGTATGCACAAAATTGGAAGTAAAGGGAAGCAAAGCTGAGAGAAAGCACAAGACATTTTCACAACAAAACAGAATTCGCCTATGAGGTATAATAACCCGGAGATGAGCATGGAGGAGAATTCCTTAGAGATTCAATAACCAAGAGAGCAAAAAAGACACACCATAGACATGACTAGATTATGAACCATGACAATGTCCTCAATTCTATATGTGTCAAGGCAATGACATTCAACAGTTGTTGGGATATCCTAGAAAATGTGTGTCAGAAAAATATATATAATTTCATGACATCTTTGTGACATTGCCATAATGCTTATACCATTGGATTATTACATCATCTCTCTTTCTCTACTGGTTATGGAGATATCCTGGAAAATGTTTTTCAAACAATATTTTTGACATTCTTGACTTTGATGCTTGACTATTCTGCTCCAAAAGTTAATCATCTGGAAAGACTTACCCAAGAAATAATTCTACCAAGTTTTGTAAAAATCTTCCCCATTTCCAAATTATTTTGTGTACAGACAGACAGACAGATAGATACAAACACACAGAAACATATAATTAACTACAATACTAAAGGAAAAAAAAAAAAAAATCACACATCACTGCTATGGTGGAGTGTTTTGTGAATACATCCATTTTCTCACTATCTGCCATGTTTTATCACTTATTTTCACATTTAATACTCCAACAGATTCTGGTATCTGTCGCACTGAGAAGTTGGTCAAGTAGGTATGTAAACAGATGACAAAGTGATAACTGTGGAAAGGTCAAAGACACATAAGGAAGGACCATCTGTCTCATCAGATCTGAGAGATACCCAACTGTGAAACTGGCACAGGAACATAAAAAGAACATCTTTGCTCTGTAGGCCCTACAAAAAAGAACAACACAACCAAAATCACTTCTATTTTCCAACAACCACCTCTATTCATCACATTAGTACAAGCTCTTTCTGCATCACCAAGAGTTTTTTTTTTTTGCCTTTTAAAGATACTGATTAAGCATCCAATACAACACTCTTATATGATCTTTAAAGATGTGATATGCTTTTTTATTATATAGCTATGACAGTACACGCGCTTTGATTGGCTGATTTCCGGTCTAATATTTTCCCATATCAGGCCGTTACCATGACACCTGGACCGGATCATGTATCAGATTAGCGACTTTAAAATTTTCACTTCTTGGATTAAATAAAACAAAATAAAAAGCAAACAAAGAAATTATGAGCAACAAAGAGGACAATTCGAGCAAATTTTACTACACTGATGAGTTTGAAATGGAGGAATTAACAGCAAATGAGCTTGAAGTGGACATGCAAAACGAAGATCAACAAGATGAAACCACAGCTTAGAATAGCCACAAAATAAACAAATTATTAACCTTGCTTGCTCTGTTAATAATCCTTTAATATCAATTATAATCTGGTACAGTTAATTACAAACCCAAATTATCTGATAAGAAACATTATTGATGCATACTGGGATTTTATATTCACAAACATTAAATGTCCCTCTGGAGCAGTGTGACCTCTAGTCTGTGCATCAGTCATAAAAGGGAACTGATGTTGCAGGTACTGGTAGACAAATAATGAATGTTTATGAGTTCAATGGCAGGAATATTTCATGTGGTGAAAGTTGGAACATACCATTCAACGAGGCAAAGCCAAGTTGAATGGTATGTTCCAGCTTTCACCAAAAAAACATTAATTATTTGTTTTATACAACGGCTAAAATAGATTCTTGTCATTTGATATTATTAATTTCTAAACAACAGAAAAGGGACTTACATTTTGGTGTTCCACTGTAACGTGTAGCACAGTGATGCTGTGCACTAACTTCGGACTTCCATAAAAAAGACTGTGTAGTTCCTCAGTCCAGCAAAAAATCACATCAGCGTTTCATGTAAACAGCTCTTCATGCATCCAGACGGCTTACAGCGGAGTGGATTTTGTGTGTGTGTGTGTAGCAGCATCACTTAACGAATCAAATCATTGTGTTGTTGTCCCCCACCCGCACGCGCAAACACACGCAACCTGGGTGGCGCTTCTGCGTGCGTGTACTACCAAATAAAGACTCAGTGCAGTGAAAAAAAAATCATGTCAGAAATTAGTCCAGCTTTTCTTCTCTCTTCCTGCTAACAGCCTTCAGGCAACACAGTGGATTTGTTGTGTGCGTGCACGCACGTGTGGGTGCGCGCACACATGTCTGACGTCTGTCTTGACTCTTCTCTACAAGAATCAAGACAGATGTCAGACTACCAGAGCAAAAATTTTAGCTGAGGAAGCGTCCGCGATTAGAAGCAAAACGTCCTCGCGTCAAGCAACCCAGTCCAGTCAAAAATTCAAGCTTCTCTACTATGGAAGCCACCTGGACAACTGAGAGCCTTCACAGAAATCATTATGTTGGCCATTTTTCAATTTTATGGGATAGCTGTTGTGGTCAGCTTTTTGTCTCCCTCTCTCCCCTCCCTTTGTCTCCTCTTGTGTGTTGTTTGCCCGTTTTCCCTCCAGGTGCGCGCTGCAGAGCCGAGGAACACCTGCAACTCATCATCTCCTCATACGTGACGCTCATGAGCTCCTGATCAGGAGCAGATTACTTAAACCCCGGCTTTGAGCTCAGTCTTTTCCAGAATCTACACTGACATTGACGTTGATCCATGACTTTGATCCATGACCTTGTCTATGCTGTTGTTTCCATGCACTTCAACATGTGAGTTTCCTGCAGCTCATCTCAAGGTAACCTGGCCTCCTCTATTTTCCGTAATAGAGCTCTTTGACCTTTGGTGTTTCCAGACACCTTTCTGCGCAGCTTCCATACTGCAACGTCTCCTGGCTTCCATGCCACGACCTGCACCACAATGTCACTTTGGAACTTGCACTTTGGAACTTTGTGAGATTCCGCCTCTCATCCTGCTCCTGTTTGTGACTGTGCATTACCAAGAACTGTTACCAAGAACTGTATAAACTGTTATGCAGAACTACTAAGAACATCCAAGTCAATTCTGAAGCCAAGTCCAGCTTAATTGAACTGTAAAGTAATTGAACTGTTGCTGACCTCTATGAACAATTCCTGAACTGTGACCAATTCCTCCATTAACCCTACCCTGTACATTCTGTTTTTAACGGCTTCCAGTGTTATGAGTACATTCACTCACCTTTGTTCTCCTCGTCCTCCTAGAATGTTCCTCATCCTCGGCATTGTGCGTTCCACCTGGCACCGGTTCCAGTCCCAAAATCCAGGGTTCCAACTCACTCTCTAACTCCCAAGCCTTGCGCTGTGTGCACTACTCCCGGATTACCAATGCTACAAGCAGGCCCTGTCTCGGCTCTGCAGGCACCATCTCCAGCTCAGCACTTTAATTCCTCAGTTATTCGTTATTGTAAATAAATCTCCTTTTGTTCACAACCCGTTTGCATCCTTGCTCCCAGCATTTGAGTCCATCGCCTGTAACGGTCCAGTCCCGTCCGGACCCCTAACCACAACAATAGCTATGTGAACAGTAGTACTGTATGTAGAATGTACTCCAACTTATTTGCTCTGTTTGTGTCAGGATTTGGACTTCTGTGTCTGTTTTACTTTTGTTTTATTTTGGGATTTGTCTATTCTATTGCTGTCTCTTTCTGCTTGGATTTTCTCAGTCTCTTGCTCTCTTGTCTTTCTCTTGGTGCTTGGTGGTGGGCGTTTCCCTCTGTCTAACCACTCCCCGGTTCTGGAAGCTTCTACTCACACCTGTTCTTGATTTGCAGCTCATCACCTGGGTGTATTTAAGACTCACAGTGTGCTCTTGTCCCTCGCCAGATCGATGTGCCTTGTGCCTTTCTTCCAGCTCTGTTTGTGTGTTTTTGCCTTGCCTAGATTGCCTCATCGTATTTTTGGCCACCTGCTTGTTTTTCCTCAACCACGCCTTAAGCTTTTTTTTGTACTGTTGCTCGGTTTGGACTGCCTTTCTGTGTACCGACTCCAGCAATCGATTCAAGTAAACAATTTTAGACCACAGAGCTGTGTGTTTGTGTTCTACACTTGTGTCCAGCCTGCCTTGACAGTCAAACCTGATAGTTTGTAGCTTGAATTGGTTTACAAACTAAAGGACAAAATAACTACTTAGTGAAAAAACTAAATTGGAGAAAATGTGTAATACCTGAACATTTTTATTTATGTTTTCAATTATTATCCTACAGTCAAAAAAAATGACTCATTGGTTGAATGCAATTCAATTATGTGCAGGATTTCTATCTAATAAATATATGTAGCCCCAACTAAAAAAGCACATCCATGCAAGATAATTTAATTGAATTTAATTTAGTTGTGACTACATATATTTATTAGACGGAAACCCAATCCAGTCAGATTTTTTTTTTATCCAATAAAAAACCAGGACCTATTTTTTATATGGCTACCATATTGATTATTCATTCATTTTCTGCCGCTTACCTGGTTCCGGGTCACGGTGGACACAATCAATATCATAAGGAATCAACTATCAGTTCTATGTAGAAAAATATTTGATGCAGCTGGCCCTTCTTGCCAGCACAAATATCTCAATAATGATACATCCCCTATAACTAAAACATTGACAGGTGACTACTTTGCTAAAATAATAAACAATAATACAGATCTGTCAACTCTCACGTATTACGTGTGAGACTCACGCATTTAAAGCGGTGCTGTCAGGTCTCATGCATCTGGCGTGAGACACCGGTAATTAAATATGCTGTCACGTTCTCACGCTAATGGCATGACATTCTCCTGCATTTCACCAATTTGACCTGCAAGAAAGAATTTGAGGGTAAATAAATAAAACCTACAAAAAGTAAATGATGAGGGCGCTCCTATAGTCAAGATGCAATGATTGTGTCAATCACAACAGGATCACACATCAGGCTCCGCCCGACGACAATCTCACTCCTTCAGTGTATCTCACCTTGAGAGCTCTGAATAATAATGTTGTGTGGGCCGCCAGAAGAGGAGGTACTGCTGGCCCACCACCAGAGGGCGCCCTGCCTGAAGTGCGTGCTTCAGGCACGAGAGGGCGCTGCCGCCACGGACACAGCCGGGGGTGACAGCTGTCACTCATTATCTCATGACAGCTGTCACCCATCTACACTTCATCATACTACTCCATAAAACCCGGACGTCATCTCCACCTCATTGCCGAGATATCATCTACCTGTGAAGGTAATTCTCTGCTAAACTGAAAACACTGACTAATAGTCTGAACTTCTTTGCAGCTGTTTTCCTGTAAGTGTTTCCTTATCTGTCGGATTGGCGTTTGGTGTGATCAGCGACGGCTTCGCTTCACACTCCAACCAGATAAGTGGTTAACAGGAGCTGCACGAGTGTGTGATTAGAAGTGGAGGTGACTTTCCACCTTCTGACTGTTTTTGTTACTGGGTGTGCACACACCCACATCTCACTGTTTGTGCTCCTCACCAGCAGTACCAGACCCGACAGTCGGGGACGGTGATCACCTGGGAATTCGGGACTTGGCGGCTCCAGTATTCACCAGGTTCGGTGGTGGCGGAAATCGTGTGGTTCCGGCTCTTCTCAGGACAGACGTCTTCTATCCTCGAGCCTGCCCACACGTCACCTTTGTGTATTGACTGCTATCATATTCTGAGATTGTCTGTATAGTCCTTGTGCACATTCACAACATTAAATTGTTACCTTTTGGCTCATCTATTGACTGTTCATTTGCGCCCCCTGTTGTGGGTCCGTGTCACTACACTTTCCCCAACAGGATATCTCGGCCAATGTCATGGATCCCGAGGGGCGTCAACCATCTGTTGGACAGCCAATGGAAGAGCAGGGTGCACAGGCGTCGGCTGGAGGCGTGATTGGTGAGTTGCAGCATATCCTCACCGCCTTTACCGCTCGGATGGACCTGATGACCGAGCAAAACGTCATCCTTAATCGCAGGATGGAGGCTCTCACCGCGCAGGTGAAAGCGCGCGCTCAGGGCGCTGCTGCAGCTCCTCCTCCTGCCGACCCGGTGCCGAATACGGACGTTCCACTGGTCATTCAACGACCCCCCCACCATCCCCTGAAGCATACATAAGCCCCCCAGAGCCGTACGGAGGTTGTGTGGAGACGTGTGCAGACTTTCTTATGCAGTGTTCGCTCGTCTTTGCACAACGTCCCGTGATGTACGCGTCTGACTCCAGCAAGGTGGCTTACGTGATTAATTTGCTTCGGGGTGAGGCACGCGCTTGGGCTACAGCGCTTTGGGAGCAAGGTTCACGGCTCCTTACCACTTATACTGGGTTTGTGAGGGAGCTCAGGACCGTTTTTGATCACCCTAACAGAGGCGAAACCGCGTCTACCGTGCTGCTGTCAATGAGACAGGGGCGTCGGAGCGCAGCTGAATATGCAGTCGACTTCCGCATCATGGCTGCGAGGTCCGGCTGGAATATGACTGCGCTCCGCGCCGCCTTCATAAACGGACTGTCGTCGGTCCTGAAGGAGCACCTGGTGGCTAAGGAGGAACCGCGGGATTTGGCTGAGCTCATCGATTTGGTTATACGGTTGGACAATCGGTTAGAAGAACGCGGACGGGAGCAAGGCGAAGGGCGTGGTCAGGCACAAGCCGCCCCTCTTCCTCCCGGGTCCGAAAGAGAGCCGTCTTCCCCACGCTCCACAGCCACAGCGCTCCGTGTGGCTACAGCTCCCCCTGCTGACGATGCTAGGGACACGAGCAGGGCCACATTCAGACAAAGGAGGCTGATCCGCGGGGAGTGCTTTGTCTGCGGCTCGAGTGAGCATCAGCAGAGAGTCTGCCCCAAACGGTCAAAACACAAATGCCTGCCCTTAGAGACTGGGCTGAGGGGGGGTCAAAACATTCACGTGGGTCATACACATCTTTCAACACGACTCCCAGTTACAATCCTGAGCGGGGATTTAACCCTTCAAGCCCCAGCACTGGTGGACACGGGGTCAGAAGGGAATCTGCTGGATAGCAGATGGGCAAGGGAGGTAGGGCTCCCTCTGGTGGCGCTTTCTTTGCCAGTGAAGGTGCGAGCACTAGATGGCACTCTTCTCCCTTTTATCACACACAAGACACTACCTGTAACCCTGGTAGTGTCTGGGAATCACCGGGAGGAGATTGAGTTTTTTGTAACTCCTTCTACCTCCCGTGTGATTTTGGACTTCCCATGGATGATTAAACACAATCCCCGGATTGATTGGCCGTCTGGGGTTGTGGCTCAGTGGAGCGAAACCTGCCACCGGAATTGTTTAGGATCCTCGGTTCCTCCCGGTGTAAACGCTAATGAGGAGGTTAAAGTCCCTCCCAATCTGACGGCGGTGCCGGTTGAGTACCACGATCTTGCTGATGTCTTCAGCAAGGATCTGGCACTCACCCTTCCCCCGCACCGTCCGTACGATTGTGCCATTGATTTGGTCCCGGGCGTTGAGTTCCCGTCCAGCAGGCTATACAATCTCTCACGTCCCGAGCGCGAATCAATGGAGACCTACATCCGGGACTCATTAGCTGCCGGGTTGATCCGGAATTCCACCTCCCCAATGGGTGCAGGTTTCTTTTTTGTGGGCGAGAAAGATGGCGGACTCCGTCCATGCATTGATTACAGGGGGCTGAACGACATAACGGTTTGTAATCGATACCCTTTACCCCTGTTGGATTCAGTGTTCACGCCCCTGCATGGAGCCCAAATATTCACCAAACTGGACCTCAGGAATGCGTACCACCTGGTTCGGATCCGGAAGGGAGACGAATGGAAGACGGCATTCAACACCCCATTAGGTCATTTTGAGTACCTGGTCATGCCGTTCGGCCTCACTAACGCCCCCGCGACGTTCCAAGCTTTGGTTAATGACGTCTTGCGGGACTTCCTGCACTGATTCATCTTCGTATATCTGGATGACATACTCATCTTTTCCCCGGACACTGAGACTCATGTCCAGCATGTACGTCAGGTCCTGCAGCGGTTGTTGGAGAACCGGCTGTTTGTGAAGGGCGATAAGTGTGAGTTTCACCGCGCGTCTTTGTCCTTCCTGGGGTTCATCATCTCCTCTAACTCCGTCGCCCCTGATCTGGCCAAGGTTGCGGTGGTGATAGATTGGCACCAACCAACAAGCCGTAGGAAGCTGCAACAGTTCCTCGGCTTTGCAAATTTCTACAGGAGGTTCATTAAGGGCTACAGTCAGGTAGTTAGCCCCCTGACAGCCCTGACCTCTCCAAAAGTCCCCTTCACCTGGTCGGATCGGTGCGAAGCCGCGTTCAAGGAGTTGAAAGGAGTTGAAACGCCGGTTCTCGTCTGCACCAGTTCTGGTGCAGCCCGACCCTAGCCACCAGTTTGTGGTTGAAGTGGACACCTCTGACTCAGGGATAGGAGCCGTGCTATCCCAGAGCGGGGAGACCGATAAGGTTCTTCACCCATGTGCCTACTTTTCTCGCAGGTTGACCCCCGCTGAACGGAACTATGACGTCGGCAATCGAGAACTCCTTGCGGTGAAAGAGGCTCTTGAGGAGTGGAGACACCTGTTGGAGGGAGCGTCTGTGCCGTTCACGGTTTTCACTGACCATCGGAACCTGGAGTATATCAGGACCGCCAAGCGGCTGAACCCCAGGCAAGCCCGCTGGTCACTGTTCTTCGGACGTTTTGACTTCCGGATCACCTATCGCCCCGGGACCAAGAACCAGTGATTGGATGCCTTGTCCTGGGTACACGAAGACGAAGTCAAAACTGTGCTGTCAGATCCACCGGAGCCCATCATCCCCGAGTCCACTATCGTGGCCACCCTCACCTGGGACGTGGAGAAGACCGTCCGGGAGGCCCTGGCACGGACATCCGCGCACCCAACGGCCTGGAGTAACCATCTGGCCTGGATCAAGTATGCACATAACAGCCAGGTGTCTTCTGCCACCGGCCTCTCCCCATTTGAGGTGTGTCTGGGGTACCAGCCCCCATTGTTTCCCGTGGTGGAGGGAGAGGTCGGTGTGCCCTCGGTCCAGGCCCACCTGCGGAGGTGCCGTCGGGTGTGGCGCACCGCCCGTTCTGCCTTGTTAAAGGCCCGGACGAGGGCTAAGGCCCATGCAGGCCGCCGGCGGTCCCCGGCCCTGCATACCAGCCCGGGCAGGAGGTGTGGTTATCAACCAAGGACATTCTCCTGCAGGTGGACTCCCCCAAACTGATGGACAGATTCATTGGACCATTCAAGATCGTCAAAATCCTCAGTCCTGCTGCAGTGAAGCTCCAGCTCCCGGCTTCACTGCGGATCCACCCTGTTTTTCATGTCTCCCAGATTAAACCACACCTCACCTCACCCCTCTGTGCTCCCGGTCCGGCGCCGCCTCCTGCCCGGATCATTGACGGGGAGCCAGCTTGGACAGTGCGCCGGCTCCTGGACATCCGTCGAATGGGCCGGGGGTTCCAGTATTTGGTGGACTGGGAGGGGTATGGACCCGAAGAATGCTCCTGGGTGAAGAGGAGCTTCATCCTGGACCCGGCCCTCCTGGCCGATTTCTACCGCCAACACCCGGATAAACCTGGTCGGGCGCCAGGAGGCGCCTGTTGAGGGGGGGGGGGGGGTCCTGTCGTGTGGGCCGCCAGAAGAGGAGGTACTGCTGGCCCACCACCAGAGGGCGCCCTGCCTGAAGTGCGGGCTTCAGGCACGAGAGGGCGCTGCCGCCACGGACACATGACAGCTGTCACCCATCTACGCTTCATCATACTACTCCATAAAACCCGGACATCATCTCCACCTCATTGCCGAGATATCATCTACCTGTGAAGGTAATTTCTCTGCTGACTTAAAACTAAATAATAGTCTGAACTCTTTTGCAGCCGTTTTCCTGTGGTGTGCCTTATCTGCTGTATTGGCGTTTGGTGTGAACAGCGACGGCTTCGCTTCACACCCAAACCAGATAAGTGGTTTAACAGGAGCTGCACGAGTGTGTGATTAGAGGTGGAGGTGACTTTCCACCTTCTGACTGTTTTTGTTACTGGGTGTGCACACACCCACATCTCACTGTTTGTGCTCCTCACCAGCAGTACCAGATCCGACAGTCGGGGACGGTGATCACCTGGGAATTCGGGACTTGGCGGCTTCAGTATTCACCAGGTTCGGTGTCGGCGGAAATCGTGTGGTTCCGGCTCTTCTCAGGACAGACGTCTTCTATCCTCGAGCCTGCCCACACGTCACCTTTGTGTATTGACTGCTATCATATTCTGAGATTGTCTGTATAGTCATTAAATTTTTACCTTTGGATCATCTATTGACCGTTCATTTGCGCCCCCTGTTGTGGGTCCGTGTCACTACACTTTCCCCAACAAATAAGGGCCTATATTGTCACTGTGCATACATACATCAAATTTTGTCGTCTGTATTTAACCCATCCTAATTACAGTTAGACACAATCCAACCAGTAGGAGCAGTAGGTAGCTACAGTTCAGCACTCAGGGACCAAGTCCAGATGTAGAGGTCCTGCCTTGGTCAGGGACAGAGAAAGGAGCAGACCCTAAACAAGCATGCTTTTGATTGTGGAAGGAAACAAATGCAGACATGGGAAGGACATGCAAACTCCACACAGAAGGATGAGGCAGGATGCGACCCCCAGAGCTTCTTGTTGTGAGGCAATAGTGCTAACCACAAAGCCACTGTGCTGCCATGACTACCCTGAGCTAAATGTTAGAAGGTCAATGTCCAGATTTGCTTAGAATACTGTATATCCATCTATATGTGTGCCAAATTTGGTCATTTTAAATAAAATTACATTGTTTCTTTATGCCACTAAACTTTTACAGAGTTCCTGACAAAGACTGAAGGAGTTACCATCTAAAATCAATACATCCCATGTCTTACAGATCCATCCATCCATTTCTTTAGTCCAATTAAGGGTTGGGGGGAGGTTGCTGGAACCCATCCCAGCAATTGGGGAGGGGTGGGGGGGCATTCCAGCAGTCATAGAATATGAGGCATGGTGCCTTACGCAATATATATAAAAAAATATATATATTTTTTGTTGTGTTGCATGTTTCTGTAGTACCCTGCTTCTTGCTCGAAGACTGCTGAGATTATCTCCAGCTCCCTGTGACCTGTAACTGGAGTAAGCTGGTATTGGAGATGGATGTATGTATATTTATTTTTCAATACAGTGAAAGTAAAAGGGGAAGTGGGGAGAACAACAGGGAAAATGCATCTCAACTGCATCACAAAATGTAGAAAATTATTCACAACAGAAAAATTATTATACTTAATGTTAAATATTGCATCTGGCATCTTTGTTTATAGTTGATCATTTCCAGTACAAAGTCAGCCTGTGTGGTAGATAGCAACACTGGTTTTTAAACATTCAGTCATGCACTTCATCCCGTCTCACTTCACAAACAGTTCTGTCCATCTATAAATCGGAACGTGAGTGACTAACAATTTACATTTGGGCATCTGCTGAGGACACACAATAAACACATTCTCTACATCTTGCAATAAATTTCCAAATACAAAAAATGAAAAATAAAGTTAATCTTGACTGCTTAAGAAATATTTTGACGAAGGTGTCAAGAGACTAAGTGTGACAGATAATGTGAATATGGTGTTGTACCAAATAAACCTTGTCTGCCATAATTCTGAAACAGGCTTAATGTCCCTAAACAGTCCTCCAGACAAACTTGAGAAAACAGGCCGAAGTAAAAAAAAAAAAAAACCTTATATGAAGTCTTGTGCAAACACATTGTTGGGTTGTAAGGAATTTCATTTCTGAAAAAATATAAAAACCTGAGTTAACTAATGTTTTGTTTTTTCCCATTTATTTTATTCTTAATTTTGTGCTCAATTCAGATTCATGGTCCTATGATGACTTACTGCCCATCCCTCTGTGCAGACCATTCATGATTATTCCAGCCTTTCAATACAAGAAATGGACTTTGCAGGACTTCAGGCCAGGTTTTTGCTGGTCTATGGTGCAAAAACCTATGGGCCTGTAGCCCAATGCAATTATGTTTGACATTTAAAGAATATGGGCTACAGACATGAAACGATAACTGTGACACGTGGAGCCGAGGAAAGAAGTCTGCATTGCACTGTGTGGTCCTTTGTGCTAGGTGGAATAAAGGGCCATATCTGTCCTCAGCATAGAATAGAGGGATATCTGTAACATCAGTTATTCTTTACTCTCTTCTCATTGCTTTTGCTTAGATTAATATATTTTTGGTACTGTGCCTGGAATTCATGCTGTGTTTTTTTTTCTTATAGTTCCCACACTCTGCTACTAAATTTGACATTTCTCCACTGATGATGAATTCCTGCATTTCTGACATTTAAATGGCTGCATATTATTGCAATAGTGAGAGCAGTAAGCCTGGCCAACAGCAGGAGAGGAAGATCTGAGTGTTTCAGCTCAAAATTCAATACAAACCAGAGAGGATGGCGCAAAAAGGGGAGAAACATGAAAGCGAGGGGGTAGAAAGAGCATGTTAGTATAATGCAGTTGTCCAAAATCATTAAACGCAATTGATTTTCCCTGCTGATCCCTCATGTTGAAATGGTGACCTATTAGCTCTCGTATTGAGTTTGTGGAGAGAAAGAGAGCAGGGATTTATGTCCACGAGTGTGGTGCTCAAAGCCCAGATCATACAAATTAAAATAAACTATTTCACATTCATTCAAAACTAGTATGTTGACTACCCGGCACTACATGATGGTAAATGCTACTATTGTTCATAACTATTAAAAGAGAAAGAGAACAAATGTTATCATGTTAAAGCCTGCCTATATAAATGATAAATGGACTGCATTTATATAGCGCTTTTCCATCTACATCAGATGCTCAAAGCGCGTTACAATAATGCCTCACATTCACCCCGATGTGAGGCTGTTGCCATGCAAGGCGCCCACTACACCCCGGGAGCAACTAGGGGATTAATGACCTTGCCCAATATGCATTATTTTTGTTACATTGTCTTTCACATAAATTATCTCAGCAGCTCTTTGTCTGGCACTTCTTGAATTAACCTTTTCTTTCCTCAGCTTGGATGACATTTTCCTTTTATGCTGCAGTTCTTCTTTTTCTTCACAAATTTTTGAATGGTATAACTTTTTCATTGTTTCCCTTTGCTTTGTCAGTTCTTCTTTTTCTTCAGCTGATAACATTTTCCAACATTTTCTGATGTGTGTTTCCTTGCTATTTTAAAGGTTTGAAAGTAAGTAAAAAAAAAAAACAAATTAAAGCACATGTAACATGTAATGAATTGGTTACAAAATTAATTCATTCATTTCATTCATGTTCAGCTGCTTATCAGGGTCTTGGTCACAGTGGCAGCAGAGCAAACAGCTCATTCCACACTTCCCTACCCTCAGAGGTCAAAATCCACTAAAAACTACAATTCTGGGGATTGTAAATAGAAAACAAAAGATTACTGTTCTCAAGCAGGCAAAAAACTCAAAGAAACTAATGTGTATATTAATGAACATCTAAACAAAAAAAAGTCAGACCTTGCAAGACAGGCTCGATTTATGAAAAAGCAAAACAAGATACAGGCTACATGGACATCAAATTGTAAAATTTATATTAAACTAAATGGGTCGCCAGAAGAAGCTAAAACCCTGTGTACTGGAGATGAACAAGATCTGGACAAGTATAACTGAAGAAAGGTGTAAACAAGGAAACAAAATTGTGACATCTCCATATAAAATTAATGTTTAATTCCACAGACTGTTTTTCTTCATCTGATGATGAAACGTCTGCACAGGTGCTTGACCTAAATTTTTTTTGAAGATACTGTACATAGATTTTACAACAAAGAAAATGATAATCCTGATTTTTTTTTCTTGAAAATATTATTCACCAGTGTCATTACTTTACTGAGGAACAACTGAAGGATTATTCTATTACAAATGGGACCTTCTCTATTGTACATTTTAATAGTAGAAGTCTTCTCACAAATTTTTCAAAAATACAGGACTGCTTAAGAATGTCAAACATTTCTCAGTTATTGCAACTACTGAGACTTGGTTGAGAGAGGAGCTAGTTGACGCTGTTCAGATTGAGGGATATGATTTTTTTTTTGCCACAAATAGGATGCAAAAATGGGGCAGAGGTGTGGTGCTTTATATATCTTCAAATCATCAATGTGAAATTATACAAAACATGTAATTTTCTTTAGAAAATGTCATGGAATGTGTCACAGTGGAAATTAAATATAAAAAAAAAAAAAATCAATTTTTTAAATCTGCATGGTCAGGTACAAATAACAGAATTTATAAACTCTGTGTTTTGTATGGGATTGTTTCCTGTGATCACACATCCAACCAGAATAACTACGTACACAGACACTTATTGATAATGTATTAACAAATATTACTGTAGGAAATATAACAGGTGGCATACTCATTAGTGAAGTCAGCGGTCATCTGCTGGTTTTTGCAGCTTTCCAGTCCTTAGTTGACAGATACGATCAGAAAGAACCTGTCCATTTCAAAATAAAATTAACCGAAGTTACCTTTGAGAATCTTACAACGGAATTAATGCAGCAAAATTGGTGTGACATTTATAATGATGGCATTGACAAATCATATGAATCATTTATTTCCATTATTTCTAATTTGTATGATAAACGTCCGTTGGAGCCAAAAATTGGAAACACGCAAAAAACTGAAGGCTGAAAAAAAAAAAAAGGCTAGAAGCAAATATAAGATATACAAAAACAAATTAACGAACATCATGCGGTCGTGTAAGAAGCAATATTACTGTGACTTATTGGTAAAAAATAAAGCCAACATTAAAGGCCCCTGGAAGCTCTTAAATAAAATCATCAATAAGAAAAAAGTATAATGATAAAATTGTAAAAGACAATAAAGTTATTGCAGATCATTTCAATAATTATTTTGTTAATGTGGATAAAAATTTATCAAATTCAATTGTATCCTCTAAATCGCGTTTTATGGATAACAGCAAATTAATTAACACTTGTGGATTCAATGTATATTAAAGAAATAGATGAAAATTTAATTATCAACATTGTTCATAAATTAAAGGGGGAAAAAAAATCAACAGACAGTGATCATTTTGATATGTTTTTGATTAAAAACATTATTGACTGTATCATTAAACCTTTAACTTATATTTGTAATTTGTCACTAGTGACTGGGAAATTCCCTTCTAAAATCAAAATAGCTAAGGTGATGCCTCTGTTTAAATCTGGTGACAAGCATGTTTTTTCAAGCTACAGGCCAATTTCTTTGTTATCACAGTTTTCTAAAATTCCTGAAATGCATGATTTTATATCTAAATATCATATACTTAGCAGTACAGCAGTATGGTTTTAGAAAAAGTTGTACTTCTCTGGCTTTAACTGATTTTGTTGAACAAGCTACAAATGCAATTGAGATGAAGAAATACACTGTAGGGATTTTCTTTCATTTGCAGAAAGTATTTGATACCATAGATCATACTTTATTATTAGACAAATTACAGAGGTACAGCATTAGAGGACTGGCCCTGGATTGGATCACTAGTTATTTATGTAATAGGTATCGGTGTGTCCATTTTGGTGGGATAAATTCAGAATTGTTGAGGATTACATGTGGGGTGGCCCAGAGGTCAGTCCTTGGGCCATTAGTGTTTTTGTTGTATGTTAATGATATAGGTTTGGTGTCAAATTCTGTGTGCTGTATTTTGTTTGCCGATCTTCATGGGTCTTCAAATCTTTACCATCTGCATCTTTTATAATGACGTAAGCTGCTGATTTGTTTTTAGATACGTATTTATTTTGATTCACCAGCTTTCAAAGCACTGGCACTAAAAGTTCAACTGCTCTTTTTAACAACATAATGACTTGAGTTATTTCCAACTGTGAACCAATCCTGAAAATCCATCTCTGCTTATGGCACCCTCAGCCCTTCAGCCCCGGCGTGACCTAATTCAAACAGAAGCCCGAGTAGCATGCTGCTCAGTATAGTATAGTCTGCACACACATGTAGGAATGAATATACATGTACTGTATATTCCCACTGTTTAGCTCTCTTATGCTTCTCTATCTGCTTTCAGCAAATAAAGTCCCCTACTAAGTGCAGTGTTCCTCTCCAGTTATCATTACCCTGCGCTGCACTGAACAAAGTATTGGTGAGGGACATACTCAAGAGTCTTTGTAAGTCCGTCTGAAGATTTGCTATTACAGCTCCAAGACCCTTGGGCCAAAACTAATCAAATTTGGCACGTGTAGTCTGTGTGGGGAACACTTACCATAGAAACAGCTATATGATTTGCACATAAATTAGGTCATGATGTCAATAAGTTCAAAAATGTAAAGTAAATTTAAATAAATAAGTCTGCCTTATTGTCAGCAAGCTTAATCTTTTTACAGTGTATGATTGAGTGATAATTAGAAACTGTATTTGTGCTATCAGACAACTGGGCAACCTGGCAAAAAATATAATCATGATTTTGATAGATTTTGATATTTATGGTGATATATAATTTGATAATGCTGCCAGTCTGAAGAGTACACAGTAAATTTTGCAGAGTAAAATATACTCTGCCAGGATAACATTTGGTCCCAGTCCAAATAGAGTTAAATACACTCTTATAGAGTGAAATCAGCTCTACCATCTTGTCAAATCAAGATTTTCAACTCCAATAAGAGTGATTCACAGCATGATAAAGTTGATTTTACACTGTGATAGAGTTGATTTAGCACTGTGATTGAGTATATTTTACTCTACTTGGACTGGGACCAAATGCAGTCCTGGAAGAGTACATTTTACACTGCAAAATTTAATGTGTAGAAAGACTGAAGCCTGAACAAACCATAGGGTTTATTATTTGAAATTTAGAATACTTTATCAACAAAACTGAATAACAATGTAGACATTGTTATTCTGTATTTTGTTGATTCGGTTTATCTGAGTCAACAAATATGTTAGCCTGCCTTTTAACTTATTCAAATAATTAAATAAAAGCTGAGTAACTACAAATTATTTGAATGAGAACAATAAACAGCTAACAACTAGCTTATATTGTGTATGGTAATAAAAGCACTCAACCTCAACAGGAACACAGTCTGTTCAATCTGATATCACAAATACGGTTTTTTGTTTCTATTGTGACAGGCTTTTTATAACAAATCAGCTGACTGTAGCTAGAGACTACAAAAGCAAGCTTCTCCTTCCGTGAGGGTGTCAAGTTTTGCTCCGTCTGATTGGTTGCTTGAAAAGGTGCTGCAGTCACAACACAGCACCTTTCTGAAAATTTCATAGATTTTCAATAGGGATGTCCCGAAAATGTTTCTTGTTCTGTTTTTTTGTTGTTGCTTTTTTCTGGGGGGTGCCCCAACGCCGATCTGAGTCATCAGTAGATATTGAATATCTACTGATACAATTCCCAAGCTCATACTTGTATTTTCCTACACATTACACTTTTGCAAACACACTGCAAGCAAGTAAATCCAATGTACTGTATGTACTTGACAGTTTAACAGCGCTACCATGCATTAAGGAAAAAAAAAGCAAGGTGGTGGCCAACTGGTTAGTGCACTTTTTTCCGGAGCAGAAGGTTCCCAGTCTAAGACCACCCCTGCCCATTCTCCATATGATGTGGAGTTGTGTCAGGAAAGGCATCTGATATAAAAGTTGTGCCAACTCAACATACAGATCCTTTTTTGGATCTAATCAAATATAACGCAATGCTAAAATACCCTTGGCCGTATGAGCCTTGTGTTCGTTATAATTTGCAGTTGTCTAATGAACTATTATGATCCTGTTGTCTTACATACAATTTGTACATGTTCAATGAAGCCCCTCCATTAATCAGTCAATCAAAAACAATATTTACATTTTAACAGTGTCTGCAGGCGGTTTTGAGTGTGTGTGAGCTTTTGACAAAAGCGGAAGTTATGCAAATCAAGGAATATTTGTAGATCACCCTCTGCGCATCTGCTGGTATTAATGAGACCAATTTAACACCATAGGAAGTTAGTTTTGAGTTAGTGGAAGTTAGCATGCATGCTAACACCACAAAATGTGTTAGAAGTGTTTATTTCTCACTATCTTTTACCTAATATATGACAAAGAGGATATATTTACATAGAAACAAAACAGAGTTTTGCAGCTTGCTACCAGCCTGTAGCAGCAGAACAGATTTAAACAGAATATGAGTTTTTAACCTTTTAAAATACCTCTTAAAATATGTCAAGGTTAGTCATCTTTGAACTTGTCCAAGGTCTGTGTCTCAAGAATGTTCCCTGTGAATTTGAAGACTGTGGCAGTAATAGAGCTGGACTTATGCTGTATAAAGACAGATGGACGGAAGGACGCACAGACGCCAGGTCTTCACAATATCCGATGGCCATATATTGGGCTCGGGTAAAATAGAGAAGCCAAGGGGACTTACTTTTACCATGCATTAAGGTGGGAAAATCACCTTCAATCCTGCTCCTAAAAATGTTTTATTTATTTATGTATTTATTTGCAGAGTAGGTAACTCAGTGGATAGGGAGCTAGCCTGCCAATATGCAGACCTGGGTTTGAATCCAGCTTGTGCTACCTAACTGTGTCCTTAGACAAGACAGTTCATCTGCATTGTCTCAGTCCACCCAGCTGCAAAAGCTGTTCCTACTTTCCATCTATTGTGAGTCATAGACTCTTATCCGCATTACGCCACAGAAACCAGAGATAAGCAACGGCCCAACAGGCCTATAAGAACTTACTTATTACTACTTTCTTTCTTTCTTTTTAGCCAACAGATTTTTTTTGTATGGCTCATCAAATTAAGCATTATAGTAGTAAACTATAATGGTGATATTGATTGCTTCAGTCAGTTTGGGGCATCACTAACTTTCAAGTTAAAATATGCAGAGCAGCCACACAAATTATGTAATAAATCTGATAAATCTATCCATATAGAGTAAAACTGTACATGGGTTCTCACTAAAACTGACAAATTTGATACAAGATATAAGATCATTTTATTGATCATATGCAGGTTAACACAGAGCCAACAGTGCAATGAAATGCTTAGGATGAGAAGGACTGTTCAAACTCGCAGGAAGTACTAATAGCATGCAATATAAATACCGAAAATAGAAGCATATGTAAAAAAAAAGAAAAAAATAATAATAATAATAATAATAATAATAGTCAGCAGTAGTCAGGCTGTAGTATTCACAGGTTGTAGTATTGTTCATATTGCACATAGTATTATTGCACATGACATATTGCACAGTTGTGTAGCAGGTTATTGCACAGGTAATAACAAATAGTAAAAACTGAGATGAGTTATGAAAGGTAAGGTGGTGACATACAAGATACAGTCATATTGATAACAGCAATAGACATATAGTGTTAAAGAAGTGGCTTAGTGCAGTGTTATTCTCATAGTTCTGTGTTATTTAGAGTTCAGCAGTCTGACAGCCTGTGGATAGTAACTGTTCCTGAGTCTTTTGGTACGGGCTGGCAGACTCCTATACCTCCTGCCAGAGGGTAACAGTTCAAATAGTCCTTTTGTGGGGTGAGTGTGATCCTTAATGATGCTGCGTGCCTTACGCTGGCACCGGCTGTGGTAAATGTCCTGGATGGTGGGAAGACTGCTGCCAGTGAGGTCCTCAGCCGTGCACACCACCCTCAGCAGTGCTTTCTGACTCTGGCTGGTGCAGCTCCCGTACCACACTGTGAGGCAGCCCGTCAGCACACTCTCGATGATGCACCTGTAGAAGTTCGTGAGGATGGTGGTGTTCGTGCCAAACTTCTTCCCTTCTCAGGAAGTAGAGTCTCTGCCGGGCTTTCTTAACCACAGTGTCTGCATGTAAGGTCCAGGATAAGTCCTCGGTGATGTGGACGCCGAGGAACTTGAAGCTGCTGACCTGCTCCACCTTGGTGTTGTTGATGTGGATGGGGGAGTGCTGACCTCCGCGCTGTCTCCTGAAGTCCACTATCATCTCCTTAGTTTTGCTGACATTCAGAGAGAGGTTAATCTCCTGGCACCAGCTGGTCAGTGATTTCACCTCATCTCTGTAGGCAGTCTTGTCGTTGTCAGTGATGAGGCCCAAGATCGTGGTGTTGTCAGCAAACTTGAGGATCACGTTACAGCAGTGCTTGGCTGTACAGTCATACGTGAAGAGGGAGTAGAGAAGTGGATTGAGAACAGAGCCCTGAGGAGCACCTGCGCTGAGGACAAGTGTGAAGGAGAGGTGTCTGCCGATTCTCACCGCCTGTGGTCTGTTAGTGAGGAAGTCCAAGATCCAGCAGCATATGGACTTCTCCAGGCCTAGGGAAGTGAGCTTGGTGACCAGTTTGGAGGGGGTTATGGTGTTGAATGCTGAGCTGTAATCAATGAAGAGCATTCTCACATACATATTCCCCTTCTCCAGATGGCTGAGGGAGGTGTGAACTGCCAGAGCAATGGCGTCCTCTGTCGACCTGTTTGCTCTGTATGCAAACTGCAGGGCGTCTAAGGTGTCAGGGAGGGAGGCACAGATATGTTTCTTAATGATCCGCTCAAAGCACTTCATGATGACAGATGTGAGTGCTATGGGCCGAAAGGCATTTAGGCAGGCTGCTGTGGAGGTCTTTGGGATAGGAACAACGTTGGAGGTATTGAGGGTGGTGGGCACAATAGACAAGCTCAGTGACAGATTGAAGATGGTGGTAAACACCTCGGCGAGTTGGTCAGCGCAGACTCTCAGCACCCGCCCTGGGATGCCATTGCGCCCGGGAGCCTTACGAGGGTTTACTTTCTTGAACGCCCGTCTCACTGTAGCTGTGTCTATGTGGAGTGTGGTGTCCTCAATGTCCACATGTGGTTTGGTGACAGGTGTGGTGTTGTCTGCATCAAACCGGGCGTAGAAGGTGTTGAGCTCGTCCGGGAATGATGCACTGGACATCTCCACAGACCTGCTCCTCCCCTTGTAGTCTGTCATGCAGTGGAGGCCATACCACACCTGCCACGCATCGTTGCTCTGTTGGGCAGATTCGACCCTCTTCCTATACTCCCACTGTGATGTTCGTACAGTCTTTCTGAGGTCGTACTTGGCTGCTTTGTAGGCCTCAGGGTCTCCAGAATTAAAGGCAGCGGTGTGTGCTTTGAGTTTGGCATGTACCTCTAGCCCAACCCATGGTTTCTGGTTAGGGTAGGTGCAGATGGTGGTTTTTGGTACAATATCCTCAATGCACTTCCCTATATAACCAATGACAGAGTCTGAGTACTCGTTGAGGTCTCCCTCTGCTGAGTCAGCAAACATCTGCCAGTCAGTTGTCTCGAAGCAGTCCTGGAGAGCTCCGTCTGCTGCAGTGTCCCATTTGAATATTTCCCTAGGAACAGGTTTTTCCTGTTTCAGTCTCTGTCTGTAGGCAGGAAGGAGGAGGACCATGTTGTGGTCCGACTTGCCTAGAGCGGGGTGGAGGAGGGGTTTGTAGCTGTCCTTAAAGGGTGTATAGCAGTGGTCTAGGGTCTGATCTCCCCTGGTGGCCATAGTAATATGCTGATAGTATTTGGGCAATACTTTTTTCATGTTTGTTCGATTAAAGTCTCCCAAAACAATGAAAGCAGCATCGGGGTGTGTGTTTTCAAGTCCATTTATAATCCCATACAGCTCGTCCAGGGCTTGGGTTTTAATAGCCTCAGATGTACAACCCCTGGCAAAAATTATGGAATCACCGGCCTCGGAGGATGTTCATTCAGTTGTTTAATTTTGTAGAAAAAAAGCAGATCACAGACATGACACAAAACTAAAGTCACTTCAAATGGCAACTTTCTGGCTTTAAGAAACACTATAAGAAATCACGAAAAAAAAATTGTGGCAGTCAGTAACGGTTACTTTTTTAGACCAAGCAGAGGGAAAAAAATATGGAATCACTCAATTCTGAGGAAAAAATTATGGAATCATGAAAAACAAAAGAACGCTCCAACACATCACTAGTATTTTGTTGCACCACCTCTGGCTTTTATAACAGCTTGCAGTCTCTGAGGCATGGACTTAATGAGTGACAAACAGTACTCTTCATCAATGAGTGACAAACAGTACTCTTCATCAATCTGGCTCCAACTTTCTCTGATTGCTGTTGCCAGATCAGCTTTGCAGGTTGGAGCCTTGTCATGGACCATTTTCTTCAACTTCCACCAAAGATTTTCAATTGGATTAAGATCCGGACTATTTGCAGGCCATGACATTGAGCCTATGTGTCTTTTTGCAAGGAATGTTTTCACAGTTTTTGGTCTATGGCAAGATGCATTATCATCTTGAAAAATGATTTCATCATCCCCAAACATCCTTTCAATTGATGGGATAAGAAAAGTGTCCAAAATATCAACGTAAAATTGTGCATTTATTGATGATGTAATGACAGCCATCTCCCCAGTGCCTTTACCTGACATGCAGCCCCATATCATCAATGACTGTGGAAATTTACATGTTCTCTTCAGGCAGTCATCTTTATAAATCTCATTGGAACGGCACCAAACAAAAGTTTCAGCATCATCACCTTGCCCAATGCAGATTCGAGATTCATCACTGAATATGACTTTTATCCAGTCATCCACAGTCCACGATTGCTTTTCCTTAGCCCATTGTAACCTTGTTTTTTTGTGTTTAGGTGTTAATGGTGGCTTTCGTTTAGCTTTTCTGTATGTAAATCCCATTTCCTTTAGGCAGTTTCTTACAGTTTGGTCACAGACGTTGACTCCAGTTTCCTCCCATTCGTTCCTCATTTGTTTTGCATTTTCTATTTTTGAGACATATTGCTTTAAGTTTTCTGTCTTGACGCTTTGATGTCTTCCTTGGTCTACCAGTATGTTTGCCTTTAACAACCTTCCCATGTTGTTTGTATTTGGTCCAGAGTTTAGACACAGCTGAATGTGAACAACCAACATCTTTTGCAACATTGCGTGATGATTTACCCTCTTAAGAGTTTGATAATCCTCTCCTTTGTTTCAATTGACATCTCTCGTGTTGGAGCCATCATTCATGTCAGTCCACTTGGTGCAACAGCTCTCCAAGATGTGATCACTCCTTTTTAGATGCAGACTAACGAGCAGATCTGATTTGATGCAGGTGTTAGTTTTGGGGGATGAAAATTTACAGGGTAATTCCATAATTTATTCCTCAGAATTGAGTGAGTCCATATTTTTTTCCCTCTGCTTGGTCTAAAAAGTAGCCGTTACTGACTGCCACAATTCTTTTTCTTGATTTCTTATAGTGTTTCTTAAAGCCAGAAAGTTGCCATTTGAAATGACTTTAGTTTTGTGTCATGTCTGTGATCTGCTTTTTTCTACAAAATTAAACAACTGACTGAACATCCTCCGAGGCCGGTGATTCCATAATTTTTGCCAGGGGTTGTAGTAGGTGGAATATACACTACACTTAGTATCACTGAGCTGAATTCTCTGGCAGATAAAAGGGCCTTACTTTGTGAGTAACTCTAGGACTGGTGTACAATGAGACGCTAGGGTACGAACGTCTGTGGCCCACGAGGAGTTAATCATAAAGCACACACCCCCTCTGCCCAGCTTGCCTGAGTTTTTGGTCCAGTCCAGCCGATGAATGGTGAAGTTATCTGGTGTTAACAAGCCATCAGGCACGTCCGGCACCAGCCAGGTCTTGCTAAAGGCGTAAACACAACAGCTTCTAATGTCCCGTTCACAGCTAATCCGTGCACGTAAATCGTCCATTTTATTCCTCAAAGACTGCACGTTGGCGAGGAGGATAGAGGGAAGCGGAGGTTTATTAATGATTCCACACCACTGATTCCAATCAGTGGTGCAAGATAATTATTTATTTATTTGTTTGTTTGTTTATTCATTCATTATGTTTTTTTTGGCTGACCCTGGCTGCTTGGCATCGCCAGTGCATCTACTACATATTTGCATTTGGATTTGGCACATCTTACACCAGACACCCTTCTTGACAGGTTATACAAACACAAATAAAGTTATTTTTGTTTGTGTGTATTACTTGAAAATGAGTTGCAATTTCATAATTGATTAATTTCTTAACTGATATCTTCTGCTTTACTCAGAGTTGCCACAGCTGTAATTCCTGACACAATCTCCAGTTGCACATGAAAAATGCTGAGCAAGCAGCCTTGAATCAGGGACCTTCTGTTGGGGTTTCTTACTTTCAGTAACAAAACAGACTGATGGTGGGGGATCAAGTCCAAACTTTGTGCGCATGAAGCAGGAATTGTATGCAATACTTGCAAAATCGTAGCTGCCTCTAACACCTCATACACCTGTTGCTACAACTATCTGTGCACACCAGCTGGTGAAAGACAAGAGTGTGCGCTGTGAGAGCACATCAAACCCTCTCGCGGCAGGTGTCGGCCAAATTCCAGCTGACATACACGAACATCTAACAACGCTCATTTGGCACTTAGAAAATGTGTGGCCATTCGCGCTGTTAACACTACAACACCCAGCAGATGATCACTGTCAAGCTGGATGTGAAATTTGTTTAAGTGCCCCACAAATGTGGCTTTGCAAACAAACACAGTGACACACTGGTGTGTGCACTGAACTGAAAGGGGGTGTGTCCGCCCACAGGAGCAGCTGTGGAGATCTGTGGTTCTGGGCGTCACGGCTGGGGAACGACATGAACTACTAACAACTGCCCACTGTGACGTGTGTGTGTCTGCTTGCTGTCCTCCCGTGGACATACATAAAAAACATACATCGCTGTTGCAGCGGGCAGCAGCGAGCGAGCGCACGCCATGCACATTGACACATTGACAAGCTACCCCAGGTGAAATGGAGGGTCAGATCATAACACGCAGGGGGCGATCTGAATATCACATCACCCACGTGAGCTCTGTTCCACATGACACGGTGTCTGCCATGTGGTGCACCGTCCACAAGACACTCGTGTCGGGCAGGATACGCGCACGAGGTCGGCTGGACATGCCGCCAGCAGATGTGGTAGTGATAAGAGAGCCCTGCTTCTCATTCATGTCATTTCATGACTGTACGTCTGTCACCTACAGATGAACAGACAGATCATACTTGAAATGTCCGCTTGATAAGAAGGATTCAATAAAATGCAGTGTTTTTATATGGTGTGTGGTTGTATTTTTTTTTAAATATGTCCATGTAATCTTGATATCAGGCATTTTCCCGCACCTTTTACAGGAAAATGATGGTAGCTTAGTGGTAAAGTTTCTGACTGGTAATCAGAGCTTTTGAAAATTGCAGGTTCGAATCCCGTGGGTGGCATGTATTTTTTTTTTTAATTTTCACAGCAGTGTTCCCGTGTGCATGAAACTGTTGCAGTGGCATCGTTCACGCTTGGCTCAATGTTTTTGTGGTTCGCTCATACAAGCTGTTCACCCGTGATTTGCCCTGAGCTGTACTTATTCATACTATGTGTGAAGGGGCCCTTAGTCACAGAAGCAAGCCCCAACACCCACAATGTCAAAAAAACACGTGTTGTCAGTATTACACCTCACACTGATGTGGATCCACAGGTTCACTCGTGATCCAGAACCCGGATCCATTTTTAGCGGATCCAAGTTGTGCCAAACTGCTTTCCTTCAGCCATCTTTGTTGGCGAAAGGACAATAGTTTCACACAACATGAATCCCCAATCTTGTTTAACGTATCATTTTTGAAAAAATACAGTAACCGGCTGAGGTATAAAAACAAAAACACCCCTGGTCTGGGGAGCAATATGAGCAGAGGATCCAGTTTGTTGGGGAAGGCGGATCACTTGAGCCAGAGAAGAAGGTGATTCGCCATCCCCAGCTCACTGGATCTGCTCACATTGCTCCCCAGACTCGGGGAGTTTTGTCATTTTACACCACAGTTCAAAGTAGAATCCACTGTATTTAACATCATATGGCACTCCAGTAAGCTACCCTGCTTAGCTAATGTTTGGTGTTAGGTAGCGACTGAAATGTGGTTGTGAATGATGGACCTACTAGTTTTTTGTGTGTGTGTGTGTGTGTGTGTGTGTGTGTGTGTGTGTGTGTGTGTGTGTGTGTGTGTGTGTGTGTGTGTGTGTGAGTGTGAGTGAGAGAGAGAGAGAGAGAGAGAGAGAGAGAGAGAGAGAGAGAGAGAGAGAGAGAGAGAGAGTAGGAGAGAAGGAGGAGATGGATGAGATTAATATACATAAGATGTTTGTTTAAATAAAAACAAGATTATGTTTAAAATAAAATAAATATTCAGAACTTACATGATGGAGCAGAGTGAGTAAATGAACTGAAGCAAGTTACTGAAACACGATTTCCTTAAACTATATTTATCATGTAAAATTAGCAAATAAAACAAGAACTTCAATTTGGGAGAATAGCAGTTAAGTCTGAGACAACAGAAAGTACAATTTGGGACAGTTGCGGGACAGTGATGAGAAAAAGTTCATTTGGAGTCCTGTCTGATCATCGTCACCATCACTATTTCCCTCTAGGTACACTTCGGCTTGGTGTGTGAAGCACATTGTGTAAAAATCCTCAAGTGTCGTATTTCTGGTCTCTTAGAATTTAATCATTATGAGAGCTGATTCTATTTTTGACATTTCTGGCATGAAGTTCATGCTTCCAGCAATTAAATTGTACCACTGGCTTATTGACCACAACCATGAAGAGGATTAGTGACATGCACTTAGGCCCAGTTGTATGTCCTGTTCTGTGTGTGATGAATGATTTCAACGCAGCTGAATATCAAAGAGTGTGAAACACAGAGTGAAATCAGGTGAGTGAAAAGGGGTGCCAAAAATGGAGATGAATTTGTGACAACTCTGTGTTTTGGCTCTGTGTGACACATAGAATAAGAGAAAGCAGAAGAAAGAAATAGATTAACAGACAGTGATAGCAATGAGAAAGAAGGCGTCAGAGGCTTTAATTTGATTGCAGTGGAAGTGCTTCTGCCTCTGTGAGCATTATTAATCCCCATCTGTTTTGATTACAAAAACATGTGGCTGCAACTGGGGATTCACAATGCAAACTCATGTATGTCATGAGTGAAGAGTTCTCATTTAAAGTGGCTCCATCATTTACTCATATTACTGAGTCACTAAAGAAAGACTTGGAAGATAGAATCAAATGTGAGAGCTGTTGTGAGAAACAAGTGGCCATGCATTTGTCATATACGAGGTCTGTTAAAAACTATCCGATCTTTTGATTTTTTTTTTTTAAACTATATGGATTTGAATCATGTGCGCTTGCATCAGCCAAGCTTGAACCTTCGTGCGCATGCGTGAGTTTTTTCACGCCTGTCGGTTGCGTCATTCACCTGTGGGCAGGCTTTGAGTGAGCACTGGTCCACCCCTCTCGTCGGATTTTCATTGTCAGGGAAATGGCTGAGCGATTGGAGCAGCACTGAATCAAATTTTTCCAGAAACTGTGAGAGACAGCCAGGTGGAAACCATTCGGAAGATTCAGATGGCTTTCGGTGAAGATACTCTGGGCGTCACACAGATTAAGGAGCATTACAACCGGATTAAAGACGGCCCACAGCGGCGCAGGGTACGCCGCGCTCCGAGCAGCCATCGACAGGCTGAAACGACCAGATCATTTCCAAAGTGAAGGCTGTGTTGATCCGGGACGTCGTCTGACTACCAGAGAAATTGCAGAAGAGTTGGACATCAGCACTTTTGCGGCACATGCCACTGTTACAGGAGATTTTGTAATGAAAGATGTGCAGAGGAATTCACGCGTCGGGAGCCGCAATGGCGCGCAACAAAAAGCACGTTTGTGTTGGAAACCATTCGGAAGATTCAGACGGCTTTCGGTGGCTTTTCAGTTGAGTGACTATCCGAGAAATTGTGTAACAGCTGGGCATGTCACAACTTGTCCTGTGAGACTTCCAACACGGATGTGCTTCCCTGGGATGAGAGACCAAATTCTTGGATGTTGGGCATGCAACATTTTGGACTATTTGACTTGCCTGTGATTTTCTTAATTGAAATGCCGATACTCTGCTTGCTTTGTTTCCATGTTCATAGTATTTTTGATTAGCAAAACGTAAAACACCCTCTGCCCTTAGGTTAGTAAGTTATTCAGGTCTTGTCTGCACTTTTTCAGTTTCTGTAATATGAAGTTATTTGTTCTTTTACGGTCACTTTCTAATGTCCTTATCTGTGTTTCTAATTTGGTTTGTTTTAACTCGCATTCATTTTTTTTTTAATTTTTGAAGAAAAATAAATTATTTTGCCCCTCAAGAATGCCGCAGCATATCCCACAGGATAGAAGGGGAAATCATGTCTTTATCATTTGTATCTAAAAAATAAATTAGTTAATCTTTTACATATTGAACCATCTCAGGAGTGTTTAGAAGTGATACATTTAATCTCCATATTTTTAATGGTTTATCTTGATCCAAATTTAAAGACAATTAGCACAGGCCCATGATCTGAAAGCGTTTGAGACAATCAACTACTCTGTGGGCTTCTTGTTTGGAAACACAGAATAAGTCAATTCTTGAATTACTTTTATGTACCCTTGAAAAATGTGTGTAATCTCTAACCTTCTAATTTTTTTGGGCCATATATCAACAAGCTCCAGCTCCACTAACATATTTTTTAGTGCTTTTGATGTGGATGATTGTTTTTTTTTTGTTGTTGTTGTTGTTGTTTCAATTGGAAATTTGTCGGTGTATTGATTTATGACACAATTAAAGTCCCCGCCCAAAATAATTGTTCCCTTAGAATTACCTGCTAGAATTTGGGCTGTCTCTTTAAAAAAAACCCGGGTCATCCTCATTCGGAGCATAAACATTCATTATGGTAATAGTATTTCTTCCAACTGAACCCATTATAAATATTCAGTGGCCGTTTTATCCTGTAGAATTTTTTTCTGCAGCAAAACCTAGAGATTTATGACACAATGTGGCTACACCCCTTTTTTAAAAACATCCATATGATGCCTAAAATACCTGTCCCACCCACTCCCTCTTTAATTTAGCATGCTCTTCTTCATTTAAATGTGTTTCTTGTAGAAGCCCAATAATACAATTAAACCTTTTTAACTGCGTTAGACTTTTTTTCTCTTTATAGCGTGATTTATATCATTTTTATTATAACTAACAATTTTCAAAGTTGTCATTGTTGGATATAAAAAAAACCTTATTTTACTTCCCTTCAAAAATATCTTTGTACCTTTACAAAAAAGACATTCAAACATACTTTGCATAGAAACACTAAACAGAATGAACACAAATACAAACCTATATCTTCAAAGAACTTCCAATAATACCATGTTCTGCCCAGTTGAATGTAACAGGCAGCACACCCCCAATGTAGAATGGGCAAGGAGACCGTTCTTCCCGGAGAAGGTACACACGATGTGTATGCAGCAGTCCACAAAGTCTCCACCTCTGCTGCTTTGAATGGCTAGGTAGTGAGAAAACACTCACCAACTTACACCCTGACTTATAGTTTCAATATAGTTATAGAATAATACCTGCATGTCTTTATATTGTATATTCTATAATTTTCCTCCACTGATGACAACAATTAGTCCTCTTCCTCCGCAGGTTGGACTGTGGAATTTATAATGGCTCTGATTTCCATGGTTTTCAGCATCTGTCCATCCTTCTCTCTTCTCCCCTGGATCTGCCATCTGTCATGCAGCAACTCTCTCCAAAATGTCCCGTTCATCCACCTCTATGAAAATCCCCAACTCTCTCAAAGTAGACTGGGCCTCAACAAGGGAGGGCAACGTTTTAATACCCGTGTCCAAAAACAACTTTAGTTGAGCCAAGTATGGCGACTGTGCCTTGATACTGCGCTCCTTGAGTTTTTAATTACTTCACGGACTTGCTTCCATTTTCTTTGCACCTCAGGGGAGTACTCCTGATCAAAATAAACTCTGTTCCCTTGAAACTGTACATCTCATTGATTCCACGCCTGCTGTAGCACCGCTTGTTTGATGTTGAAGTCCAGAAAGCGAACTATTATAGATGTCAGAGGTGCTGTCGGCCTTGGTTTTGGGATTGTCGCTCTGTGGGCCCTCTCAATGCGAATGTCTAAGTCATCAGGCAACTTGAGAGCACATTTTTAAAAAGCCAGTGTTGAACGGAATCATCTCTCTTCCTTCAGACTCCTCACTTATCCCGTACGGTCTGATGTTGTTTCTACGCATTCTGTTCTCAAGATCGTCTTGTTTGGCAGTTAGCTTTGCATCTTTTATAATTAAGTATGCTAACACTCTCTGTTGCCGTATACCTCGGTCTTCAGTGTTACTCTGGTTTTTGCAGTGGCCAGTCTCTCCTTGAGCGAGTCAATTCTTCTCTTAATTTCCCCAACTGAAGCCTCCATCCGCATCTGAGACTCAATTATATCCCGTTGTGCTTTTCCAGATTCTTCTCAAAACTTACAGAGCTCCGTTAGCATTGGCATCTCACTCCCGGCGTCACTTTGAGCTAAGTTAGCATCTAGCATTAGCTGTTTTTGAACAGTCTTCATATCGTCACCTTTCCCCGCTTTCGTGTCTCTTCTGGTTGGCTTCTGTGAAGAGGAAAACTGCTGTGTATAAATGACCAGTTCTGCCACTGATCTGTCTATAACACAGTGTTTTATACAGATCTGTGGTTTCTGCACTGTAGTCTTCCATGTTTTGGCCTGATGCCTCATTTCTATTGGACAGCGCGAAGCTACGTCACAGCGCAGAACAGCGAAAGTTGGATTGGGTTGAACTTTGACTGCGGAAGCCTGACGACAAGCAGCAATAGGCGCTCTCAGCGAAGCGTCGCTTTACCTCGGTCAAAAACGTGAAGCGTCTCATTGAAAATAATAATAATTTTTAGACCGATCCGCAATGCTTTTGCCGTGGCTGACGCTTCCAGTGTGAAAGCCCCATAACTTGCTTCCACAAGTTATTACCTTGTGAGTGATGGGGTAAATTGCACATATTTAGAGGTTATATAACAAATGTTCATAAAACACTTCATATCTGGCCTTTTTCCACAGGGAAAAAAACTGCTGTAGGGAAGATCATCTTGGCTACGCATCTCTGAGATCATTCAGATCAGTAAGTGTGCGCTACACTGTCTCTGTGCTGACCCAAGCACATGTATTTCTCGGTGGATGGGACTCTGAACTGTTGGGGAAGTAAAGAAAGAAAGAAAGTAAGCTGTTTCTGCACTAAAATGTGGCAGGAGGAAGCTGCCCTGAGCAGGGGGATTTCAGGGGGTTTACTAAGTTACATGCCAAATAGTGGTTTTGATGGAAGTGGTTTGAGTGGAAAATCCATTGCACATTTGCATCTATTCTGTACAAAATCCTGTTATCTTGTCCATTTAGTCTCCTGTATTTGGGGTTCTCCATTCGGTTTGGATTTCGACCACAACACAGGCTCCATGTAAATACAGGGACATGACTGAATCTATAGATAATGCTGCAACAAATGTCCAAAGAAAGGTGGACAAAGTCCCTTAAACATGTCCCAGATACGACAACCAGAACAATAAGACAATATTTAGTAGATATCACTGGCATCATCAGCTATAATCCTGTACACACTGTGCGCACATTTTTTTCACGGCTTTATTCATAAAAATCATTCAGTATAGCAGATTGCAGTCTAGTTTGAACCCCCCTGTGATAATGCAGGATTTGACCACTGACGGGGACCTCCATTTAATACATACACAGCATAACTTCACATGGATACATGGTGTACTGTTTTATTTTCCGCTGGCTTGGGCCATGCTGGCTTGGGCCATGCTACCAACCCAATTTACACAACAATTCACAAAACGAATATACAGGAAATTTTTGCCAGTGCGCAGGACAGGAGGGTTTAAGAAACAGACACCACACCCATCTCTGGATGGAGCCACACCTCAGAGAGAGAGAAAAAAAACAGAATCGGGCATCGGAAAGACAACAAATACAGTATAATTTGTCAGTATTAAGCAACAAGAAAAACAGAAGAAATACTAAGGTGATCGCCAGCCATTAGCCCTAAGCTTCACTAAAAGACCCAGAATTTAGATATAGTTGAGGCTGCGGCCCGCTCCGTTTCCTATTAAAATGAATTTAAAAGAGTAAAAAGCACAGTAACATACTATGCCAGTATGCTAGCCATACGAAATGGAAAATAAGTGCGTCTTAAGTCTGGACTTAAAAGTCTTTACAGAATCTGACTGTTTTTTTGACGCAGGGAGATCATTCCACAGAATAGGGGCACAATAAGAGAAAGCTCTTTGACCTGCAGACTTTTTATTCACTCAACGGACACAAAGTAGTCTGCAGTAGAGCACCCTGAGAACACAAAGCCCAGCCAGTACGTTTAATTAGGTCAGCTAAGTAGGAAGGTGCCAGTCTGTGAACAATTTTACAGGCAAGTAACAGAACCTTAAAATTTGATCTCATTGGGACAGGAAGCCAGTGAAGAGATGCCAAAATGGGTGTAATGTGGTCAAACTTTCTGCTTCGAGTCAAAAGTCTGGCGGCAGCATTTTGAACCAATTGGAGACCCCTAATGCTGGACTGCGGTAAACCAGAAAATAGAACATTGCAATAATCCAATCTAGAAGAGACAAACGCATGAACCAGGGTCTCAGCATCAGCCATAGACAGCATGGGACGACTCTTCACTACATTTCGCAGGTGGAAGAAAGCAGTCCTCGTAATATATCTAATGTGGAGGTCAAAGGACAACGTAGGATCTAAAATTACCCCAAGGTTACTCACTTTGTCAGTGTGATGTATGACACACGAGCCTAGGCTAAGCGTTAACAGGTCAAATTGATGCCGATGTCTCACTGGACCAAGAACCATCATTTCAGTCTTATCAGAGTTTAAAAGAAGGAAGTTGCTAGACATCCAGCTTTTCACTGATGCAAGGCAATCTTCTAAGGATTTTATGTGGATGAGATTACCAACAGTTATCAGCATGTATAACTGAGTATCATCAGCATACCAGTGAAAGGTAATCCCAAAATGCCGCAATATGTGCCCAAGGGGAGCTATATAAAGGGAGAAAAGCAAGGGGCCTAAGACGAACCCCTCTGGAACCACAAACTTCATGTCATAAGAGGTTTACGCACCACTGCACATGAGCACTGAGATTGTAACAACAGTGTATTATTGCTATCTTGGCATTGCCTGATGCCACATAACTCTTATTCAATCCTTAAATATGTAAAAAGGTGGAGTGTGGGCAAGACTGGTGTGACCTGGGTAAGACAAATGAAGCCTGAATACATCCTCCATCTCTCAGTTACCAAACAAGTAAGGCTAAAGCTAACAGGCTAACTTTGGTTCAGGCGTTTGATTGATGCGTCTCTTGTAGCTTACTGTGGGCTGGCTAGTGGTTTTCATCACGGGATACTAGGGTACTGGTATTAAAACATATGGCCGCACATTTCAATGGAGCTAATTTCACCAAGCTCCCTACTAACAAAAAGTTCATTTAGCTTCTCTTTGTTCAGTCAGAGCAATTACAGCAGATCCAATACACACATTGATTTGGCACAGATTTTACATTGGATTGGATTCCTCGCATAACTCGACATTACATGTACAATGAGTACTGATGGTCTTGGAATTTTCAGTTTTGGAAGCAAGTACATTGAACACTTGGCCTATGAACCTATGAATGCTCCCAACATATTAATTAAAACATCCAAAAATTTCACTCACTGGAAATACAAGAGCATAAACTTCTTTGATGGCCCATTTGTATAATTAACTGCTCAGCAAGCAATATTATCGCTAAGATGATTTGAATGGGTCGAGACCACAAAGCAAGCAACCACTGCTACTGGGGCCAACTCTGGCACACTGCTGTCACTCAAATTGACCACCCCCCTAATAATTATTCAGATTTCTATGGCTTAAAACAGATCAAACTGATGACTTTTTATGCCAGGGAGGACACTAGCTATAGAGACCAAAACCATTTTTTGTATCAGACTGTAAACAAATGTATTTGTGCTGCAAAGATGGACAATTTAACATGGTGTTGTATGGAAAGTGACCCAACAACCACTCACAGCTTCATAGAGAAGTGGAGCAGAAAACAATTCTCAGCACAAACTAAGGAATAGCTTCTAGTACAGTACATAAAGCACTACTTGCCTAACAATCTTCTAAAAATGGCAGCTTTCATTTACAAAAGTCGAAATTTTAAAGGTAATCAAATGTAAATCACAAAGTAGTTAATTGACCAATTTTCTTATGTGACTATGTATGTGCACCAGTGTATTACATTATGTACAGCCATGTTTATAACAACATACAGACATACATAAACATACAGGAAGTCGTGTATGTTTATGCACATACATAAACGTATGCATAGTTTTTCATGTTTGCTCTTACATAATGCACACGTGCACCCGGTGGTGAATTATTAATAGCAAATCAAAAACTTTGTTTCCATAGTGACTGTTTGAGTCCATTATGGAAAGTGTCTCCTGTTGTTACCAAGACAACAGCCCAGCAAATGAATGTGGCACAGAGCAGAGTGGTGCGGTGAGCTGGTGATGTCTCCATAAACAAGCTCAGCAGATGCAGGAGCAGGTGCAGACCTGAACCGATAGCAATGAAAGGAAAAAAAGGGGAAACTATCTTCATGTACAGGATATGCTTCTGTACAATATCACTTTCTAAATGTCTAATTAGTTAAAACTGTATCACCTCACAATAACTGCATGATGACATGATGAATTGACAAGTGTTTCTTCTTATGAATAACAAACAAATACATTAGAAATTAATAAGTTAAAATACAGGACCCAAGTCAGGACAAATATGCAAACCTTTTAACATAACACATCTAAATCATCACTTTTACAGCAAGATCGGTTTTAGACAAGTCAGGGAATGGATACAATAACATTTCCAAGTCACTGAATATCTCTTGCTGGTAATGTACAAGAAAAGTAAGTGTGTGTTTAGTGCTGACATTCACTTGACTTTTATTATGTCTCAACATTAGAGGGTACAAATCGAAAGACGTTTGCTTGATCCCTCAGGGGCCCCGGAACACACTTGCGCACCTAAATGTACTCTTCATCATGTTTCTCTTAATAAATCAGAGATGGAAGATCACAGCGACTTCATTTGACCAATTTCTGAAAATAGAAGTTCTTATATCCATCCATCCATCCATTTTCTTCCGCTTCATCTGGGGTCAGGTCGCGGGGGCAGCAGCTCAAGCAAAGCCGCCCAGACCTCCCGATCCACACACACCTCCCCCAGCTCCTCCAGGGGAACCCCGAGGCGCTCCCAAGCCAGCTGAGAGACGTAGTCCCTCCAGCGTGTCCTGGGTCTTCCCCGGGGCCTCCTCCTGATGGGACGTGCCCGGAACACCTCTCCAGCGAGGCGCCCAGGGGGCATCCGGAAAAGATGCCCCAAGTACACCCTTAGGCAAATTATGAATGAAATTGGTCAACTGGTTCATGCTAACAAGTGTATTTCATACCGGGGGGATAAGAAGGAAGAGCCTTTTCATCGAATGATACACACTTTACTCTTTATTCAGTCTTTCTCAAAAGGAATTAAACACGGACAAACACGCAGTGGAATTATTTTTCCAAGTGGATGTACAGCACAAGTGTGGACTGACCCTAAAACATCAGTGAATTAGTGGTGAATTTCTAGTATTAAAGTAAACATTAGTGATGGATATAAATGGTGAACATGGGCAGCTTTAACAATAAATGTAACGTAGTGTAAATGGAATTAATGAAGGAAGGAAGGAAGCTTGACATGTGGTATACAGTTTTTATTTAGTTTTATTGTATCAAAATCACTCAAATTTGGGACTATACAGTAACTTACAACATTTTCACTTAATATGAGAAATTACAGATTTTCATTTTGGAGACTTATTACACAGTGACCAACAATTTGTTTAATACACTGCACTACGTTTGTGTCCCAAGAGTTTGGTAAACCCATTGTCCATATGAATAAGTGTATTTTGAGAAAGATTTGAAGAATTTTCAAATTACACATTTCATATTTTCAGCTTTGGAGCCTAATTATTTGTTTATACAGTGTTCCAGACAAATATGTGTCACATACTCTGAATGCTGAGATTGTTCTGAACATTTTGAGATGCAATACATGGAAATTACAGTTAGGGATGATCCAACCTGATCCAATATCATTATTGGGTCCAATATTGATGTTATTCACATTTGGGATATTGGAATTTCAGGAAGTATCCACTTACCAAACCCTGTCATCACACACATACAGTACATGATGTGCCTGGTGTGGTGACCGTGCTTTGCTTCTACGTTTGCTTATATAAAAATAACCTTAAAATTTGCAAAATGTATGATTTCTGACCTTTTTGATGAGCATTTTTTGAAAGGAGCATTTGCGCTGAACAAAGAGTTGCATTTTCAAAGTCATTGTGTACCTCACTGCAGCACAATTTGTTGATTTTGTTCTCTGAGCACAAAGGACTTTGTACTGACTGTTAGTCATTTATGAAGTCATTTTCACTTTTAGGCGGAAACAGGTTCCATGAAAAATGCTGTGAAACTTTGTATTTCTTTATTGTGACATGTTTATTGGTATTCGATGGCTGAAACCCGACACCAACGTTCAATTAATTTCTTCTGTCCATGCCATGTGTGTCACACTTTATGCGCAACAAGGCACACGTACACACAAGAAAGACTTCTGGCCTTCTCTATACTTCTCCATGAATACTCTCAGAGCAAACACTGCATCCATAGGTCTCTCCCTAACCTGCTGCACATCTTTTCCAGATCAGCCGCTTTGTCTGTCCAGTCAGTACAAGTCCTTTTCTACTTCCTTATTGTTTAACTTTGTGTACAGCTCACTACAGTATACGAGGTCTATTAGAAAAGTATCCGACCTTATTATTTTTTTCAAAAACCATATGGATTTGAATCACGTGTGATTACATCAGACATGCTTGAACCCTCGTGGGCATGCGAGAGTTTTTTCACGCCTGTCGGTTACGTCATTCGCCTGTGGGCAGTCTTTGAGTGAGGAGTCGCCCACCCTCTCGTCGATTTTTTTCATTGTTTAGGAATGGCTCAGAGACTGCTGCTTTGTTTGATCAAAATTTTTTCAAAACTGTAAGGCACAACTGAGTGGACACCATTCGATAAATTCAGCTGGTTTTCGGTAAAACTTTTAACGGCTGATGAGAGATTTTGGTCCGGTAGTGTCGCCGTAAGGACGGCCCACGGCGCCTGACGGCGAGCTGCGCTTCGAGGCGGCAGCGTCTCACCGTTTCAAGTTGAAAACTTACACATTTCAGGCTCTGTTGACCCAGGAAGTCGTCAGAGAACAGAGAACTTTCAGAAGAAGTCGGCATGAGGAGTTTATTCGAACATTCCATTGTTAACAGACATTTTGTAATGAAAGAACGTGCAGGCAGAGTCACATGTCGGGTCGGACCCGACCGCAGGGGGTCGCGACAGGAAAAACACCTCCGTTGGAAACCTTAACGGGCAAGTTGGAACATGCCCAAGCTGTTAAACAATTTCTCAGTTACTCACTTGTTGAAAGCCATCAAAAGCCGCCTGAATTTTACAAATGGTTTTCAACATGGAGGTGTTTTTCCTGTCGCGGCGCACACAGATTTGCCGAGTCGTCACGGAAACGACTCGGCGAATTTGTGCGCACGTCTTTCATTAAAAAATGTCCTTAAACAGTGGAATGTCCGCATAAAGTCCTCATGCCGGCCTCTTCTGAATCTTCTCTGTTCTCTCACGATGTCCTGGGTGAATTAAGCCTTAAATTAGGATGTTTTCAGGTCGAAACAGGCCGACGATGGCGCCTGGAAGCACTACACGACGTCCCGCTCCGTGGGAAGTCCTTACACCGATAGAAACACCCCATAATCTCTCATCAGCCGTTAAACTTTTCACCGAAAACCAGCTAAATTTCTCGAATAGTGTCCACTCGAACATTCCTCACAGGTCCAGAAAAAAATTTGATAAAGCAACGTGCACCGTCTCGAGCAGCGTGTGAAACAAAGGAATTCAGCCGAGAGGGCGGGACCACATCTCACTCAAGGCCTGCCCACAGGGAAATGACGTCACCGACATGCGTGAAAAAACTCACGCATGCGCACGAGGGTTCAAGCATGATTGGTGTAATCGCACGTCATTCAAATCCATATAGTTAAAAAAAAATAAAATAAAAGGGTCGGTTTATTATCTAATAGACCTCGTATGTCTTTTCCTTAGCCTTTGCCACTTATCTTTTCACTTACGTCACGTCTACTTTTTTCATCTGTCTGATGATCCCAGTACTGTTTGCCAACCTCTTTCACGTTATACTTTCCTGACAGCCCAGTCTCACGTTTTTTTTTTTTTTTGTGCTCCCGTCAGGAAATGAGTCAAATTTTCATTATTGTTTTTTTAATTCACTATTACTAACCCTACTCCTATCCCCAACCCTAATCTTAACCATAACCTAATCTTACTCCTTCCCCCCACCCTAACCATAACCACCCCGACCACCCCACTTCACTTTTAATTTTGTGCAGCCATCACGGAATGAATTAGAATGAATTTGTGCTGCTGTGACAAAAATGAGGCGCTTTCGTCACAATATCACGAACCAGTATCAGGACTTGCCGTGAGACTGGGTTGTTCCTGACCATTTTCATTCCACCACCAAATCTCCTTCAGATGTCACATGCAGCACCTTCCTAGCTGTCTCCCTCACCACATCTGCAATAATTTTCCAATCTGAAAAAAACTGGAAAACTTCTGAGAACAGCGAGTTCAGTCAAATGAGTGAGCTGTGCACTGCAGCAATTAATTTTGTCTGCAGCAGTGTTCATTAATCAGCCTTTGCTGATGGAAGACATTTCTCATATTTTAATCACACAACAAATATAGTTAAGCTAAGAAAAAAACAATATAACTAATGGTAAACAAAAGAAAAACAAACTTTAAGATTTGCATTACAAGATTCAACTGAAGTGGACTTTCTAATATTCGAGTTTTCCTGAATTGCTAAAACACTAAACTCTATTCCCTGAACCAAATTCACAGTGGCCTGAATCATTTCTAGGGCTGCAGCTATCGATTATTTTAGTAATCGAGTATTCTATCGATTATTCTGACGATTAATCGAGTAATCGGATAAAAAGTACTTTTGCGTTTTTAAACATCGACAGTCCAGGGCTCTCCTTAAGCAATGGGACAATGTCACTGCGCCAAAGTGTTGGCATTTTGCTGAAATGGCGATGGGATGTGGCTTTCTGTTTCATTTTCTCCAACTTGTAAAATGTAACCATTTTTAACCCTTACCAAAAAGTAGTATATGCAAGTATGTTTAAAGTATACTTCTAGTTTACTTTTTATACACTTATCAGTACTATTTTTTGGTAAGGGAAGTGTTTTTTTTTTTTGTTTTTTTAAGGTTGATGGACTGGGTCCCTGTGTGATTTTTGTTTTTTCCCCCTTTCTCTGCAATTCAGCAGATGCATTTCAGCTGGAGGTTGAACATGCAGCCTCCCATTCAGTTTTTTTTTATTATTATTTTATTTAAGTCACCGTGTTTGTGAAGTGTTGTGTGTTGTCCAAAAAAGCAAAAAATTAAAAAGTCAAACAGTGTGAGTCTGAGGGAAACACAGAAGAAAGAGTGCACTTCTGCAGTTTGTCAATGTAGTCGGGGCCAGAGCTGTGACTCGCCCGGTCTGAGAGCCCCTCACACCGTGCAGGGAGCAGCCGGCCACCGTCCCTCCCCACGTAGAGCAGACCGTGTTTTTTAAAACGAGACGAACACACTGCTTCGCTTTAAATGCACAGTAAGTCTATTTCAGATGATCGGCGTGGACCATCTATCTCTTAAAAGGCTTTATTTTACTCTGTGTCACGCTGGAAAGCAGTAGCTATCGTTGCTAATTTCATTAGCTGTTGTGCTCCAGTCTTCTTCTGTTTTTTTTTCTCCTGTGGACGTTGCAGCGCCACACACAGGCCTGGCATATGTACTACAACGTTAAACGAAGCTTCGAGGCACAGAATTTGCCTCGAACATTTTTTGTAATCGAATTATTCTAGTTACTCGACTAATCGTTTCAGCCCTACTCATTTCCTGAATCAAGCAACTCTTTTGGCAATACCTGAAGCAATTTTCACCTACTTAGACATAATTTGCATATCTAATGCAATCTTCTTCCCAAAACTTTACACACATTCTCATACCCCCGTGTCCTTCATACCCCCGTCACACTAGAGGCCAAATGAGCCCAAATGCCATCCAAATGAAAATTCAACCTCCATTCAGGCAAAGTCGAGGCGCATTCGAAAACCTCCGACAGCTGAGTGCAACAGTCAGGCTCATTCACGCGGCCATCATGCATCCAAATGTAGAGCACATGTACCCAACTGTCAAGGTGCGACATTCGCCATGGTCAGGTATGTCAAATCCTGCTGGCATGTACCGAATCTGCCACGAATGAGCCGTAAGTGCAACTCCACTGGATACCGTTTTGGGTGCGCAAAAGATATATTCTTACAACCCCAATTCCAATGACATCGGGACGTTGTGTAAAATGTAAATAAAAATAGAATACAATGATTTGCAAATCCTCTTCAACCTATATTCAATTGAATACACCACAAAGACAATATATTTAATGTTCAAACTGATAAACTTTATTGTTTTGTGCAAATATTTGCTCATTTTGAAATGGATGCCTGCAACACGTTTCAAAAAAGCTGGGACAGTGGTATGTTTCCCACTGTGTTACATCACTTTTCCTTCTAACAACACTCAATAAGCGTTTGGGAACTGAGGACACTAATTGTTGAAGCTTTGCAGGTGGAATTCTTTCCCATTCTTGCTTGATGTACAACTTCCGTTGTTCAACAGTCCGGGGTCTCCATTGTTGTATTTTGCACTTCATAATGCGCCAAACATTTTCATTGGGCGACAGGTCTGGACTGCAGGCAGGCCAGTCTAGTACCCGCACTCTTTTACTACGAAGCCACGCTGTTGTAACACGTGCAGAATGTGGCTTGGCATTGTCTTGGTGAAATAAGCAGGGACGTCCCTGAAAAAGATGTTGCTTGGATGGCAGCATGTGTTGCTCCAAAGCCTGGATGTACCTTTCAGCAATGATGGTGCCATCACAGATGTGTAAGTTGCCCATAACATGGGCAACCCACCCCCATACCATCACAGATGCTGGCTTTTGAACTTTGCACTGGTAACAATATGGATGGTCTTTTTCCGTCTTTTGTCTGGAGGACATGATGTCCATGATTTCCAAAATCAATCTGAAATGTGGACTCATCAGACCACAGCACACGTTTCCACTTTGCATCTGTCCATTTCAAATGAGCTCAGGCCCAGAGAAGGCGGCGGCGTATCTGGATGTTGTTGATGTATGGCTTTCGCTTTGCATGGCAGAGTTTTAACTTGCACTTGTAGATGTAGCAACGAATTGTGTTAACTGACAGTGGTTTTCTGAAGTGTTCCTAAGTCCACGCGGTAAGATCCTTTACGGTCACGGACATTCAATGTTGGTTTTCGGCCTTGCCGCTTATGTGTAGAAAGTTCTCCAGATTCTCTGAATCTTCTGATTATATTATGGACTGTAGATGATGGAAACCCTAAATTCCTTGCAACTGAACATTGAGAAACATTGTTCTTAAACTGTTGGACTATTGTTTCATGCAGCTGTTCACAAAGTGGAGGTCCTCGCTCCATCTTTGCTTGTGAACGACTGAGCCTTTTTGGGATGCTCCTTTTATACCCAATCATGATACTCACAATTAGTATCCTCAGTTCCCAAATGCTTATTGAGTGTTTTAAGAAGGAAAGGTGATGTAACACAGTGGTAAACATACCACTGTCCCAGCTTTTTTGAAACGTGTTGCAGGCATCCATTTCAAAATGAGCAAATATTTGCACAAAACAAAGTTTATCAGTATGAATATTAAATATCTTGTCTTTGTGGTGTATTCAATTGAATATAGGTTGATGAGGATTTGCAAATCATTGTATTCTGTTTTTATTTACATTTCACACAACGTCCGAACTTCATTGGAACTGGGGTCGTATGTGCAATGTCTGTGGCACGCATTTATCTTGTGAACTTTATCATCCATAAATGGAAGAAGTTCGGATCCACCAGGTCTCTTCCTAGAGCTGGCCGACCATCTAAACTGAGCGATTGGGGAAAAGGCCCTTACTTAGGGAGGTGACCAAGAACCTGATGGTCACTCTTGCAGGGCTCCAGCATTCCTCTGTGGCGAGAGAAGAACCTTCCAGAAGGACAACTTCTCTGCAGCAATTCACCACTCAGGCCTGTATGGCAGAGTGGCCAAACGGAAGCCACTCCTTAATAAAAGACACATGGCAGCCCACCCAGAGTTTGCCAAAAGGCACCTGAAGGAGTCAAAGACCGTGAGAAAAAAATTCTCTGGTCTGACAAGACAAAGATTGAACTCTTTGGTGTGAATGCCAGGTGTCATGTTTGGAGGAAACCAGGCACCATCCACACAGTGAAGCATGGTGGTGGCAACATCATGGTATGGGGATTATTTTCAGTGGCAGAAACTGGGAGACTAGACAGGATTGATGGAATGATGAATGCAGCAATATACAGAGACATACTGGATGAAAACCTGCTCCAGAGTGCTCTTGACCTTCTTCTTCATCTTTCAGCAGAAGAAGAAGAAGAGCCTTTATTGTCATTGTACATATATACAACAAAATTTATCCTCTGTATTTAACCCATCCTAACCCATCCCTTAGACACAATCCAACCACAAGGAGCAGTGAGCTGCCACAGTCCGGCGCCCAGGGACCAACTCCAGATGTAGAGACACTGCCTTGCAGGGCAGAGAAAGAAGGAGATGTTAAAAAATAAGCATGTTTTGATTATGGGAGGAAACCAGAGTGTCCAGAGAAAGCCCATGCAGACACGGGGAGAACATGCAAACTCTACACAGAAAGGGTGACGATCCTACAACATTCTTGCTGTGAGGCATGAGTGCTAACCACTAAGCCAGTGAGCTGCCCAAGTGGAACACATAGCAGTGCGATAAAAGGACAGGAGGGGGAGAAGAAAGAGGAATTTAAAAAGAAAAAGGAATAAAGAGACAGGGAGGGAGGAGTGAGAGCCGGCCGATAAAAAAGAAAGATAACATTCTCGCAGCTGAACGGCTGAGGCAGAGTGAAAGGCTGTGGCCCGGCGAGTACGCCGCTCGCCGGGGTCAGCGCTTGAATCCAGCACTGAGGTGTTGACAAACACCCGAATGGCCTAATGAGGAAAAGCACAGGCTTCAGGACAACTCTGTGAATGTCCTTGAGTGGCCCAGCCAGAGCCCAGACCTAAATCTGATTGAACATCTCTGGAGATCTGAAAATAACTGTGCATCCACTATAACCATCCAACGTGATGGATCCTGTGAGGTGCTGCAAGGAGGAATGGACAAACCTGCCCAAAGATAGGTGTGCCAAGCTTTTGGTAACACATTCAAGAAGACTTGGGGCTGTAATTGCTGCCAAAGGTCCATCAACAAAGTATTGAGCAAAGGGTCTGAATACTTATGCACATGTGATTTCTTAGCTTTTAATTTTTTTTAAATGAATTTGGAAAAAAAAAAACTTTTCATGTTGTCATTATGGGGTGTTGTGAGTACAATTTTGAGGGGAAAAAATTCATTTACTCCATTTTGGAATAAGGCTGTAACATAACACAATGTGTGAATACTTTCCGGATGTACAGGACATGATGCCTTCCTTTTGATATGGACTCTGGAACAATGTTCGAAAACACGATTGTTTTAAAAGTTTTAAAACATTCCAGAACAGTATTTCAAGTTTGCCATCACTAATCTGTAGTACTGACAAGTTTTGGTGTCATCTTCACCCACATGTTGTATCTATTGTTTATTTTGGTATTATTTTCCTGTTTTTGTTATTAATTTTGCCCACGTACTTGACCACGTAGTGAGTATCACATTTCTCCTCATGTCTGTGAGCTTAACATGTTAGCTGATCCTCACATAAAGGTGGGAGCCATGATCAGCAGGTGGCTGATGTGTTTATGCAAAATAAAGATGCTTTTTTAATCTGGTTGGCCACCATCTAATTACTTCATCCTCATTATATGCTCTTTGAATTTGGGGAGTCACAAGGTCATTGTGTTTGTTCTTTTGAGTTACTGCTTGCACAAAACTGGCTGGGATGGATTAATTTACTCACTCACCCACCTGTCTATATTTCTGCTGTACAAGGGCTATGCTGTTCCCAGCAAAGGGAAAATCAATCAGTAATAAACAGAAATAATATGGTCACGTGTGGTATTGTTTAGAGCAGGCTCAGTTCAAAAACACGTATGACAGGAAACAAATCAGAGCAATGAGGGAAGCTTTCCAAACATACACAATAACTACAAACATAAATATTAGTACTATAGCCAGACTTTTGACACGAAGCAGAAAGTTCGACCACATTACACCCATTTTGGCGTCTCTTCACTCTGCTTCCTGTCCCAGTGAGATCAGATTTTAAGGTTCTGCTACTAACCTATAAAATTACTCATGGACTGGCACCTCCCTACCTATCTGACCTACTTAAACCTTATGTACCGGCCCGGGCCTTGTGTTCTCAGGGTGCAGGACTACTTTGTGTCCCTAGGGTGAATAAGAAGTCTGCAGGTCACAGAGCTTTCTCTTATCGTGGCCCTGTTCTCTGGAATGGTCTCCCTGCATCAATAAAACAGTCAGATTCTGTGGAGACTTTCAAGTCCAGACTTAAGACGCACTTCTTTTCCCTTTCATATGGCTAGCATACTGGTAGAGTTTTGTTTTATGCTTTTTACTCTTTTAATTCATTTTATTAGTAATTGGAGTGGGCCGCGGCCTCAACTTTACCTAAATTCTGGGTCTTTTAGTGAAGCTCAGGGCTAGTGGCCGGCGATCACCTTAGTATTTCTTCTGTTTTTCTTGTTGATTAATGCAGGCAAATTATACAGTATTTTTTGTCTTTCTGATACCTGATTTTGTTTTTTTCTCTCTGTTTAAGGTGCAGCTCCATCCAGAGATGGGAGTTGAATTTGTGTTGGTGACCCTCCTGTCCTGTGCACCAACAGCATTTCTTGTATATTCGTCCGTGAATTGGTCTGTGAATTGTTCTGTAATTTATGTTTGTAGCATGGACCAAGCAGAGGATCACCCCTTTGAGTCTGGTCTGCTTGAGGTTTCTTCCTCAGAGGGAGTTTTTCATTACCACTGTTGCTCTGGGGGTTGGTAAGGTTAGACCTTACCTGTGTGAAGTGCCTTGAGGCAACTCTGTTGTGATTTGGCGCTATATAAATAAATAAATAAAAAAAATACTATACAATACCTGTCTCTTGCTTAATGAGTTACAGCTATGTGGTAGAGTGACACAAATGACTTTTTGTTTTGTTCTATTTAAAAAAAAAATAGATTAAATTTGGGCACGAGTTTCCATTACAACTGAAATTTGACATCTTTTCAACAAAATCCTTCTTGGTGTCACTCCACCATGAAGCTGCCACTGGTGAAGTGAACAGACAAAAGCTGCCCTATGCCAAACTTCTTAAGAAGTTCAAAACTTCAGAAATTCTTTACACACCCCCACTAGTTAAACTCTGTGTTGAGCTCTGTGTTAACAACGATGTGGGTGTATGCAAAAGATACTCCAAGTAGGACACTCTGGATAAACATCCTGTACTGTGACACTCAGTTTTCATCGCTCCACAGAGTTAAAGTTACATTTCCCTGCAATGCATACACAAAACCTAGCTTGGTTTTCCAAAGAATTCAAAGTACTGTCCATATTGCTTTTCCAGCATGGGGATGCTGGGCAAACATTTCACTGTGTGATGGAGAGCAGAGCCACTGAGACAAGAGCTTTGAATAACAAACATGAGGAGAATTTGTAGAGGGCCACAGTGATATGTGGCATACTGGTGTTAGGTGAGCCAAATTACATTTTAAGCTTGGACAGGTGTGTTGTAATGTGAATAAAGCAATATTTAATTTCACTTGCACAGACACAGGACAGACTTTAATTTAAGATGAGTTTGAGGGACACTTGAAGTTCAAGGTCTACAAATGACAAGTAGCAGAAAAGAACTATGACCATTTTGACGCCATCATAACACAGATACACACAAAATATCCTCATGACAGCAAAAAACAATGATCACAGTCTGACTCACTCTCAGACATGATTAGGCTTGTGGCATGTGCCCGAGTACATGAATGCAAAATTTCACAAGTTGAAGTAGCAAACTGAAAAATATGCTGAATGGAAACACGTGCATTTCTAAAAACATGCACACACGGGAATATTAAGCAGGACTTGCCCATTTAACTCAATGATGACTACTGGAATTAGAGTTCACTAAGGTGTAGTTACATTGTGACAAATTGAGTAAAATGATTAGTAATGGATAGAAATCATTTGTCCATTGGCAATATTCACGTAATCTGTCAGTCTCCACTGAATTTGGGGCTCTGATGAGTGGACTACCACTGAATATGGGTGTGCAGTGTTTCTGGACATGAACAATGAATAGATGACACACAAATAAACAAAAAATTACAGGACAAAACGCTAAACAAATGTGCAACCACCTGGGAAGCTCTCTGTCTTATGTCTGCTTTAAGTTTTGAGCATGCACAAAACTTGCCATAGGTCTCGCTGGACGATCAGCTGACGTCAGTTGACAAAGAACCCACCTAAATTGTGTTTCCATTGCTCATATGTTTCCTCAGTCCATCACAGTAAGACAGCTGCTTTAAGGACATTAGTTTAACAACTGTCAGACTGTTCTCCCTGAAGGTTTTAAAACTGTGGGTTCTGTACCACAAACTGCAGGCCACCAGTGCATTTGTGCTGGTTTTAAATTCAGTTTGCGGGAGTGTTGCTCTCATTACTGCGCTAAAACCAGTCAATTTGATAGAGGGCAAAGCTGAACTACGTTACGTACAGTAGTGTTCAGAATAATAGTAGTGCTATGTGACTAAAAAGATTAATCCAGGTTTTGAGTATATTTCTTATTGTTACATGGGAAACAAGGTACCAGTAGATTCAGTAGATTCTCACAAATCCAACAAGACCAAGCATTCATGAAATGCATACTCTTAAGGCTATGAAATTGGGCTATTAGTAAAAAAAAAGAAAAGGGGGTGTTCACAATAATAGCAGTGTGGCATTCAGTCAGTGAGTTCGTCAATTTTGTGAAACAAACAGGTGTGAATCAGGTGTCCCCTATTTAAGGATGAAGCCAGCACCTGTTGAACATGGTTTTCTCTTTGAAAGCCTGAGGAAAATGGGACGTTCAAGACATTGTTCAGAAGAACAGCGTAGTTTGATTAAAAAGTTGATTGGAGAGGGGAAAAAATATGCAGGTGCAAAACATTATAGGCTGTTCATCTACAATGATCTCCAATGCTTTAAAATGGACAAAAAAAACAGAGATGCGTGGAAGAAAATGGAAAACAACCATCAAAATGGATAGAAGAATAACCAGAATGGCAAAGGCTCACCCACTGATCAGCTCCAGGATGATCAAAAACAGTCTGGAGTTACCTGTAAGTGCTGTGACAGTGAGAAGATGCCTGTGTGAAGCTAATTTATTTGCAAGAATCCCCCGCAAAGTCCCTCTGTTAAATAAAAGACGTGCAGAAGAGGTTACAATTTGCCAAAGAACACATCAACTGGCCTAAAGAGAAATAGAGAAATATTTTGTGGACTGATGAGAGTAAAATTGTTCTTTTTGGGTCCAAGGGCCACAGACAGTTTGTGAGATGACCCCCAAACTCTGAATTCAAGCCACAGTTCACAGTGAAGACAGTGAAGCATGGTGGTGGTTCCCCTGACCTCTAGTAATACTGTAAGAAATCTTGGAGTCATTTTTGATCAGGATATGTCCTTCAATGCGCATATTAAGCAAATATGTAGGACTGCTTTTTTTGCATTTGCACAATATCTCTAAAATTAGAAAGGTCTTGTCTCAGAGTGATGCTGAAAAACTAATTAATGCATTTATTTCCTCTAGGCTGGACTATTGTAATTCATTACTATCAGGTTGTCCTAAAAGTTCCCTGAAAAGCCTTCAGTTAATTCAAAATGCTGCAGCTAGAGTACTGACAAGGACTAGAAGGAGAGAGCATATTTCACCCATATTGGCCTCTCTTCATTGGTTTCCTGTTAATTCTAGAATAGAATTTAAAATTCTTCTTCTTACTTAAGGTTTTGAATAATCAGGTCCCATCTTATTTTAGGGACCTCATAGTACCATATCACCCCAATAGAGTGCTTCGCTCTCAGACTGCAGGCTTACTTGTAGTTCCTAGGGTTTTTAAGAGTAGAATGGGAGGCAGAGCCTTCAGCTTTCAGGCTCCTCTCCTGTGGAACCAGCTCCCAATTCGGATCAGGGAGACAGACACCCTCTCTACTTTTAAGATTAGGCTTAAAACTTTCCTTTTTGCTAAAGCTTATAGTTAGGGCTGGATCAGGTGACCCTGAACCATCCCTTAGTTATGCTGCTATAGACTTAGACTGCTGGGGGGTTTCCATGATGCACTGAGTGTTTCTTTCTCTTTTTGCTCTGTATGCACCACTCTGCATTTAATCAATAGTGACTGATCTCTGCTCTCTTCCACTGCATGTCTTTTTCCTGATTCTCTCCCCTCAGCCCCAACCAGTCCCAGCAGAAGACTGCCCCTCCCTGAGCCTGGTTCTGTTGGAGGTTTCTTCCTGTTAAAAGGGAGTTTTTCCTTCCCACTGTCACCAAGTTCTTGCTCACAGGGGGTCGTATTGACCATTGGGGTTTTTCTGTAATTATTGTATGGCTTTTGCCTTACAATATAAAGCGCCTTGGGGCAACTGTTTGTTGTGATTTGGCACTATATAAATAAAATTGATTTGATTTGATTTGGTGCAAGCATCATGATATGGGCATGTTTCTCCTACTATGGTGTTGGGCCTGTATATCGCATACCAGGTATCATGGATCAGTTTGGATATGTCAAAATACTTGAACAGGTCATGTTGCCTTATGCTGAAGAGGACATGCCCTTAAAATGGGTGTTTCAACAAGACAACGACCCCAAGCACACTAGCAAACGATCAAAATCTTGGTTCCAAACCAACAAAATTAATGCCTCGCAGATGTGAAGAAATCATGAAAAACTGTGGTTATAGAACTAAATACTAGTTTATTGATTCACAGGATTGCTAAAAAAGCAGTTTGAACATAGTAGTTTTGAGTTTGTAGTGTCAACAGCAGATGCTACTATTATTGTGAACACCCCCTTTTCTACTTTTTTTTTTTTTTTTTTTTTTTTTAACTAATAGCCAAATTTCATAGCCTTAAGAGTGTGCATATCATGAATGCACGTTTATTCACGGCTCTGTGGAGGATCTGTCACTTTAACATCAGCCAGCCTGGACAGTGAGTGGATTTTATAGCCTTATAACACCAAGAGTCTGCAGTCTTACAATCTTCATTTCATTGAGGTGCCACACTTGTGTTTTCAGACAGTTGCTCTCTCTTTCTTTCTCTCTCTCTCTTCTACAGCTAACACAGAAGCATGGCTGACAGAACCGGGAGAGAAACACTTGCTTATTTTACCAATTAACAACTCCAGGAGATGACTCGGGAGCAATCATACCTGACATTATAATCCAGGACAGGAGAAACATTGAAAACCAAAGAAAAACACACTAAATCAAGAGGGAAAAAGTAAAGCGGACAGTTTGTCAAACACGAGTGCCATCATGCTACTCCTCTAATCTGTAACAAAAATCCAGTCATTTTCATCATGATACGACAATTTATTTATCACATAAAAATTTATACCAGTATTATCGTGGACAGAATGATATAGAACTTCCATACTGCTAATGCCTTACAACGTGATAACCACCATCATAAACCAATGAACGGAATGTTTTATTTATTTTAATGCCAATCCCAAATACTTGCATAAAGGTATGCATTAGCCAAACAAAAAAATGTATTGGTATTATATATTGCAAATTGCCGTGCTTACAAAAACACACAGTAGGCATGGCAATTTGCCATCGATAAGCCCAATAGGATTAAGACCAAACAACAATTTTTATCCTTCAAATAAAAAAACGATCATTGTGAAAAAGCAGAACTGCTTCCACACCCAACACATTTGTAGATACAGACAACAGAAAAGACAGGAAAGAACCAAAGCTCCACAGTAACATAAACTAAATTCAAACAGTGAAACGATTGTGCTCGGCCTTTATTTGAGTACTGTTGTTCTGTATGCTGTCAAAACCACATATTATGTTTCTCTCACATTTACCAGCTTTCATCTAGGTCAGCTGAAACTCTGCGTTTGAGACTTAAGTTCCCCAAAATGGGACAAGTATTTTGTCAGTTCCTGGTATGTTTGTACCACGTCATTTGTTAATCATTCCAAATTAAAACAGCATTGTAAAATTGAATATTCAGCCCCATGGCATTGGTTTGGTTTCACAAGAAGCCATATCCAAGTATACACTTTCAAAAGCAAACAATGGTGCTGAAAATTGGGATTTTGGGGGAGTTTGAACAGTTATGAAGGAATGCCTTATTATTTTTTACATCCTCTGAGGCATCAAATAATTAAAAAACCTGCAAGAAACTTTTCCAAAACAAGGCAAAATCCTCTGGAAGGCTAGTACAGTGGTTCTCAACGGGGGTGCCGCGGCACCCTAGGGTGCCGTGATCGATCGTCAGGGGTGCCGTGGGCAATTATCAAATATCACCATTATCGGGTGTATGTGCTGTAATAGTGTGGCAGATGATGTAATGCTCTTTTATTCCAGTAGATGGCAGCAAAGCGCTGTACTATAGTATAACAGACAGTCGAGTTAGTGCTGCGTGACACATGACAGTGGCAGTGTAATACGAGCAAGTGACAGTGATGGGAGAAATTTTTGAAAAGAGAAAATACAAATGCCAATGGGGATCCTGGACAAAATTCAGACGCAGATGGAGACGGTGGGCCACCAAAGAAAAAAGACAAGACGGTGAAATCGAGGCAATATAGCGAAAGCTACCTTTCATTTGGATTTACTTTTTTTTGCTGACTACAGCGTGAATCTCAGCTGCTCACGAAGCATGGCTCCTCTGGGGAAGGAGAAACCGCGTTGGCTGTGGAGGTGTGCGGGGAAGGCGGCCTGACCTCCGTTGATGTCACCGTGGTCAGACTTGGGCCTTCTCGCTCACAACTGGGTTCGCTGAAGGCAGCCTCTGCACTCCGTGAATATTAGAGTGGCAGATTATTGTGAATAAAAGTGTCGACACGTCTAAAAAAAAACACTTGAGATCAGAGCGCAAAATGCTTGAGGATTTTTGAAATGCAGTGTTTTCTGTATCGATTTTCTATTGCGATAATTGGGTTTTGCGCAAAACCAGAGGTAATAGATTATTATTTTATTTTGGTTGGTGGTGTGCCGCAGGATTTTGTAAATATATATAAAAAGGGTGCTGCAGCTCAAAAAGGTTGAAAATCACTGGGCTGGTATGTTGTACTGTAAACAGTCCAGTCAGCTGCATCTTTGCTGAAGCACAGATACTTTATAAAACCCAGTAAATCATCTCCCAGAATGTGAAAAAGCCTTCACCATATTATTTTATTATTATAGCTAATACAATGATGTGTGTGTCCGTGTGTGTGTGTGTGTGTGTGTGTTGCTGGTACTGAATCCCTTACGTTCCAAGGATCTCTTTGAAGTCATACTTCTCTTTCACATCAGAGGTCTTCTTTTTCCAGGCATGGCAATCCTCACCCAGTGGCATCTTCTTGTTGTTATGGTCAGAAACAATACTGTTCAGGTAGAAGACAACGGTGAGGAGAAGTTAAGTGACATGAACAAATAATAATAAAATTAAAATATCTGAATATTTTATTGTAAATACATTAAATCTTATTTTTGACCATTTGGCTTCCTTACTGTAGATCAAGTAGGGGAGAATAATATTTGATAGTGTGATGCCATGCAGGCAAAGTCCAAAATTATCTGACAATCTGCAGACAGACACAGTAAGATGCTTTCTGCTCTACATCTGGGGTTTGTGCCCACTATGCTGGTGTGTAATGGACTGCTAAATATTCAACTTGATCACTTTAATTTCACACTTACATAAGAAACAGCCCAAAAATGCATTATATGTATTACATGTATTATAACAAGTGCTGTTAGCACTACTGACTGGGCTGCTTTTGTTTGTGGGGTCGTCACATTTGCGCTCTGTTTCAGAATTGCACAAGTTGAAGTAGCAAACTGAAAATATGCTGAATTCACACTATTGACGTATCCCATAATCCCTTGCACGCCAGAGAGTTGCTGCAGTCAAACAAGTAAGTAAGTAAGTAAGTAAGTAAACTTTATTTATATAGCGCTTTTCACAGACAGGGGTCACAAAGCGCTTTACAAGGTAAAACAATAAAAATATACAGTAAAAATACACACTCAGTACTAAAAGATTATTGGCCACGAAAAGCCTGTTTAAAAAATAGTCTTTAGTTGCTTTTTGAACATCTCAACAGAGTCCAGGGATCGCAGGGACAGAGGGAGTTCATTCCAGAGACGAGGCGCTACGGCTTTAAAAGATCGGTCTCCTCGAGTTTTAAAGGAGGTTCGAGGAACCATCAACAGGTTCTGACCTAAAGATCTGAGGCTGCGGGCTGAGGTGTAAGGCTGAATCAAGTCAGCAATGTAATCAGGAGCCTGACCATGTAGTGCTATGAACGTCAAAACCAAGATTTTAAAATTAATTCTGGAGGCAACAGGGAGCCAGTGGAGGGATTCCAAGATAGGCGTGATGTGGGCTCTCCTGTTGATGTGGGTCAGAAGCCTCGCAGCAGAGTTCTGGACATACTGCAACTGATTTATCTCCTTCTTACCCAGGCAAGTGAACAGGCTGTTGCAATAGTCCAACCGCGTGGAGACAAAGGCATGGATGATTTCCTCTAATTCTTTCTGTGACACTAATTGTTTAAGTTTGGCGATATTTCGCAGTTGAAAGAAGCAATTCTTCACAAGCTTGCTTGCGTGCTGAGCAAGAGACATTCCTTCATCGAAAATAACGCCAAGGTTTCTAAGGCTTGTTTTTGCCGTTAAGCCCAAGTCACCAAGGAGGCTCCTGATAACAGGAACAGCACTGTCAGGGGCAACAATAAGTGTCTCAGTTTTTTCAGAGTTCAGTTGCAGACGGTTTCCATTAAGCCACTTCTTCACCTGTGACAGGCAGTCAAATAAAGAGTTCAATTTGTGGACTTCTGAAATCTTAAAGGAACAGTACAGTTGTAAGTCGTCTGCAAACAGGTGGTAGGAAATATCCCTGAAGCCTTGAATCAACTGGCCGAGGGTAAGGACATACAACTGAAACAGCAGTGGCCCCAAAACAGAACCTTGCGGGACACCATACTGTAAAACAGCTGTTTTTGATAGTTTATGGCCAGCCAACACACTAAAGGTCCTCTCCTCCAAGCATGAGGCAAACCACTTCAGCACGGACCCCGACAACCCTACCAGATCGCGCAGCTGGTTGATCATAATGCTGTGGTCGACGGTGTCAAAGGCTGCGGACAGGTCTAGCAGGACTAGGACCGTGCATCTTCGTTTGTCAGCGGCCATCATGATATCACTAGACACTCTCAGTACTGCGGTCTCGGTGGAGTGGTGTTTCTGAAAGCCTGACTAAAAAGTGTCATAGATGTTGTGCATCTCAAGGAAAGACGTTAGTTGTTTTGCGACCACTTTTTCCAGTATTTTTGCTACAAAGGGGAGCTTCAATATTGGCCGGAAATTCTTAAGCTCAGACTGGTCCAAGTTAGGCTTTTTGAGTCTTAGTTCCACCACAGCATGTTTAAATGAGCTCGGAAAGAGACTGGATGATGGGGACATGTTGAACATTTTCATGACCCATGGCCTGATTGAGTCAAAAGTATCTAAGAAAAGCTTGGAGGGAAGGACATCAAATGGGCATGAGGTCAGGTTCATTTTAGTTGCAACTGCTGCAATGTCTTCTAGTGACACTCGGTTGAAAGACGACCAGACCTGTAGTGGCAGTTCAGGCTGGACTGGGCCAGACCACAAGGGGTCAGTAAAGGCATTTTTTATGTGTCTGACCTTATCAACAAAGAACTCCAAGAGGTCAGTGCCATCTGCTTTAAAAAACGCAGAGGTTGCAGAGGCAGCATGGGACACGAGAGAGTTAACTGTGTTAAAAAGCACCTTCGGATTTCCCTTATTGGACATTATCAGGCGATGGAAATATTTAGATCTTGCCTCTCTTAATGCATCATTTAACGTGGAAATAAGGTCCCTGAGATGTAGCCTATGGACCTCAAGGTGCGTGGATTTCCACAAGCGCTCCGTTTTCCGACACAGTCTTCTTAACTCCAAGATACTGTCATTTATCCACGGACATGACTTCTCACGGACATTATTTGTTTTGAAAGGGGCCACCAAGTCCAATAATGTGGCACAGTGAGAGTTAAAATGATGCATAAGATCACTGACATCCGTACAGTCATTAAAAGCACTGGGATCAAATAAGGCACAAAATCTGTCAGCTGTAGTTTGTGTAATGATCCTCCTTTCTGCCATTTTAGAGACAGGCCTAGGCTCAGGGGGAACATCAACCTGAAAAAAAATACAGCTGTGGTCACTCAGGTGGACGTCTTCCACATGCATATTTGTGACGTGTAGGCCAAGAGAAAACACCAAGTCCAGAGTATGACCCTTCGAGTGGGTGGGGCCTGATACATGTTTAAAATCAAAAGTTTCAATCATATATAAAAGTTCCAGTGCTGGGTTGGACGTAGTATCATCAATGTGTAGGTTAAACTCTCCAAGAACTAAAACTCTTTCTAATTTTATAAGAGAAGATAAAAAACTGTTGAACTCGTGTAGAAAAACCCCTGCAGGGCCAGGAGGGCGATAGATTAAGATACAGTAAAAAGAGTTTAAAGAACCAACGTTTATTACTTGTGACTCAAAAGAAGAGAAGTGTTCAGTGTCAATCACTCTGCATGTATATCTGTCCTGATACACAGCAGCAAGACCGCCACCTCTACGAGAGAGGCGGGGCTTCCCGAAAGCACAGCAGCCGACAGGGCACAGTTCGTTTAAGTAAAAAAAACTCTCCGTCCTTCTGCCACGTCTCTGTGAGGAACATGAAGTCCAAGCTCTCCCTGGTAAAGAGCTCGTTGAGAGAAAAAGCTTTATTTGCTATCGAGCGCGCATTCAATAGACCAATCCGACTTGATGATGTCATCCCCTTCGCGTCAGCTGGGCGGAGCGTGACTGGTCGCAGCCAGCTCCCACGGTCACGTGGTCCCCGGCTGTACCGGCGGCTCAGGTGTTTCTCCGTTGTTGTTGTTGTTGGTGGTGGTGGGGCCTGAGGCCAAGATGAAAGCTGGGGAGACATCTGAGAGCACGAATGCCACGGAGCTGTTCCATCTCGTCGCCAGCGTCGCAGAGACTCCATACCGATGTTCTGAGGGAGCGGTGGCTGTGACGCAGCGATTTCATTCGCGTCCCGCTGAAGAGGAACCATTTGCAACCACCGGTAGCCTTGGTCCGAGCGGGAGAAACCGGCTGACCACATGACCTGTTTGATTACGCACTGCATGCCGGCCAACATATAGAGAATCCACATGATGACAATTGCAAATGAATATTATACTACAAAAATGTAATTTTTTATGCTTTTTGTCACGTTAATAAGAAAATGCATACATGATACCCTTAAAACTTGCTAAAAAAATAACAAATAATCCGTGGCTGCTACACTTAATCTGCGTGGAATTTAATAAACTCAAACCGAATTTCAGACATATTATATATATTAGTCTGGAACAAAGAGGACAAACAGTGTTGTAAAGAACAATAATCAAGACGTTAAAGAGCAAACTTCACTTTCCCCCAGAACGACATGATCAGGAAGCGAGCGTAGCTCACAGCAGCTCCCACTGAATATAACGGACAGACAGCCTGTGATTCTCGCATGTTTACATAAAACAAATGCAATAACAAAATCTATAAACCCAGAGAATATATTCATGAGAGTTTTAGGCACAATATAAAAATAGTTTTATGTTGCGATATTAATGGTGCTGTCCGTGTGCAGCGGTTAAAGTGCAGCCCGATCAGAGCATCTCAGTGCAGTTCTCAATGTTACTGAGATCTTGCAGCGTGGCGGAAGTTTTGCGGGATGTAAAATGTCAATAGGGCGAATGGAAACACATGGATTTCTAAACACACACACACACACACACACACACTGACAGAGAACCAGGTGAAGTAAAGGATTGTTGATCAAGGTTAAGTGCATTTCCCAGCATATTGGTGCATTATGACAAGCTCTGAGCTAAAAAAAAAAAAGTAAATAAAACATCTAGCTGAGAAAATACCAAAAATAAAATAAAATAGTATAATTAGTACTGTATACCTCGTACATATTTCATCATAATTCCAAATGTGTTGTTCTGCAGACATTTAACACTTTCATGTAAGCCAGTTAGACTGTTGCATAGTATATTATGCAATTTTAAATACTTCAAATTGATTCCTAAACTGTCCATTGGAATGTTAGTGTTGCAGAAATTTGTCACATTGTACTTCAGAGTGCTGTGTCCACATGAATTTCTGCAACTAATGCACACATCCTACTATTTTGGATTGTAGATGCTGGATAGGTTTTGTAGTACTGCTATAACGAACTGATGCAGAAGGTGGCAGCAATAAGGATGCCGGCTGCCATTAAACACCATAGAAGAAGAGAGGGTTGCATTTGATTTACTGCACAGGGACACGTTTTGAGAGGAGTGTGTTTCGTGTCAAAATAAAGCCATAAACACTAAAAACTGAAGGTATTGTAAGGCCTGAAAGAAGCTTCTGTATGAAATATTTTAGCCATAGGGTCAAGTGACAGGGGGAAGTGTTGGCTTTTTAAATACTTGAGATCAGGGTTCTAGCTACAGTGGGCAGCGCCGGGTGGTACAGACGGTTGCCCAGTTCCGGATCACCTTTTTTAAAGTCCCGCTATACAGAGCTATAATGCAACTGAATGTCCTTTAATTGTGTATTGTTGTATTGGATATTTGGATGTTATTTAGCTGAAAAAGTCTGGGTGGAGTAGCGCTTCTACTTAAAGTGTGAAGCCACATTATGTGTGGTGCAAATATTTGCCAGAAATGGATCACTCTTGCCGGTTCTGGATCACGACACTCTGCGTCACTTTGGGAACATTCCTGGCATCTGGCTAGAGCCCTTCTAATGCAGAATGATACACACTGTGACCGAGAATGTGTTTTGAACACAAAATGATAGAAATTATACTTATTAAATGAGAATTTACTTAGTTTCGAAAGGCACTGTTATACGTTTTTATGAGCAAAAAATGAAGTGTGGAGGTGAGATTTCTCCCGAATTAAAAAATAAAAGCCCCCACATTCAATGCCCATTCGTGATGTTGAGATGACCCCCAAAGTCCACATGACTCACAAGTACTGACACAAGGCTGCTGCTTCAGTGATCTGCAACCGGCAAATTTTCGCATCTGAGATAAATGTGCGCAGCAATTAAACAGCAAGACATAACACACTGACATTTTCTACCCAAGTAAGTATTTTCCCACTCTAGAACCAAAAACACCGAATGGCTAACTCACCTTTACTACATCTTAGAGATCGTTACTTTCAAACTTGCAGGAATGAGTGAGTGAGAAAATGACGAAGGTCCTTTGAGTGCTGATTACGAGAAACGGCGGCGCAAATACTACAGCAGTGATCTGGACCTGGCAATGATCCGGAACTGGGCAAGTGACTGTACCATCCAGCGTCCCGGCTCTCTGGTTCAGATTTCCTCTCCCGGCCAGGACGGATTTTCTAAAAAATTAACTGAAATGGTGCTGAAAAATGTACCAATTTGATAGTATTTCAAGCTTATAGTGTTGTACTTTTGTTTTATTTTGCAATTTCAAACAAATAATTACAGAAATAAGAAATATATTATTCTTCCTCATATACTCTTCAGATATAAAGACATAAAGACATGGATGACCTCTAATGTCCTGCTTTTAAACTCAGATAAAACTGAAGTTATTGTACTTGGCCCCACAAATCTTAGAAACATGGTGTCTAACCAGATCCTTACTCTGGATGGCATTGCCCTGGCCTCTAGTAATACTGTGAGAAATCTTGGAGTCATTTTTGATCAGGATATGTCATTCAAAGCGCATATTAAACAAATATGTAGGACTGCTTTTTTGCATTTACGCAATATCTCTAAAATCAGAAAGGTCTTGTCTCAGAGTGATGCTGAAAAACTAATTCATGCATTTATTTCCTCTAGGCTGGACTATTGTAATTCATTATTATCAGGTTGTCCTAAAAGTTCCCTAAAAAGCCTTCAGTTAATTCAAAATGCTGCAGCTAGAGTACTGACGGGGACTAGAAGGAGAGAGCATATCTCACCCATATTGGCCTCTCTTCATTGGCTTCCTGTTAATTCTAGAATAGAATTTAAAATTCTTCTTCTTACTTATAAGGTTTTGAATAATCAGGTCCCATCTTATCTTAGGGACCTCGTAGTACCATATCACCCCAATAGAGCGCTTCGCACTCAGACTGCAGGCTTACTTGTAGTTCCTAGGGTTTGTAAGAGTAGAATGGGAGACAGAGCCTTCAGCTTTCAGGCTCCTCTCCTGTGGAACCAGCTCCCAATTCAGATCAGGTAGACAGACACCCTCTCTACTTTTAAGATTAGGCTTAAAACTTTCCTTTTTGCTAAAGCTTATAGTTAGGGCTGGATCGGGTGACCCTGAACCATCCCTTAGTTATGCTGCTATAGACGTAGACTGCTGGGGGGTTCCCATGATGCACTGTTTCTTTCTCTTTTTGCTCTGTATGCACCACTCTGCATTTAATCTTTAGTGATCGATCTCTGCTCCCCTCCACAGCATGTCTTTTTCCTGGTTCTCTCCCTCAGCCCCAACCAGTCCCAGCAGAAGACTGCCCCTCCCTGAGCCTGGTTCTGCTGGAGGTTTCTTCCTGTTAAAAGGGAGTTTTTCCTTCCCACTGTAGCCAAGTACTTGCTCACAGGGGGTCGTTTTGACCGTTGGGGTTTTACATAATTATTGTATGGCCTTGCCTTACAATATAAAGCGCCTTGGGGCAACTGTTTGTTGTGATTTGGCGCTATATAAAAAAAATTGATTGATTGATTGATTGATTGATATGATATCAGTCACCTGCTTTCAGCGTTTGCTGAAAACGTTTACGTTTTATTTTATAGTTTAAAGGTTCCCGTTTCCAAAAAGCTCAGAGGAATGGTGAGAGCGAGGAGAAGGGGGAGGTGCAGGAGGAGGGGGGAGGAGCAGGAAAGAGCGCTCACGAGAGTTATTCTTCAAACAAGACATTTAGTGGTTATATTGTTTTTGTTGTTTAAGTAATGCAATCCCACTCAAACATGTTGGAAAAAAAAAACTATCATGACAGAAAAACTGCCTGCTTCACTGGATTAAAGAAGAATAGAGCAAATGCTATATGCCCATCAAATATTAATGTTTTTAATCTTTTCAACATTATTTATTTTATTACCTTAGACTTTGACAGAAACATTTTAAAAAGCACTTTGGTATTACAAATATTACAACATAAATGTCATTTTTTTGTCTATTATTCTTGTTTTCAGTGCATCTAAATCCACTCAAAATTGGTTAAAATAGGGCTTGCCAGTAACATTTTAGAGGTATAAAACCCTATATCTTCAGGAGGCTTTGCCCACTTGACCCCCGCCGGGGTGTCCTACCATGAGCCACGGCTGGGTTTGAAACAACAACAAAAAAAATCCCTGTAATTTCTGATGGAACCTGAACGCAGCAGCAGGGTTGGCGGTAGTGCACTCGCCTGCTCACGCCGTGCATGTGCCCGCCATCATCCATATAAAATAAAACTTGTAATATCAAAGATACTATAGCAGCACAAATAAAAATTTAACAACACAAATCAGCACAAACGAAGCACAAAAAATGTAGACCAGTTTGGTTCATTTTGGAGCAAGCTGGGGGATGATGACATCATCATGCAAAAATAAAACTCTTAATATCTGTGAATTTTTCTGCTTTTGGCCCAGTTTGCCATGTGCCTCATTTGCTTATTTTCTTAAGCAGATGTTAAAAAGCAAATGTTCTCAATATAGTGTCTGGTGTCAGAGTGCTCACAGAATACTGCAGTCACAGGTATCACCAACTAAACCCAGATAGTGCAATTAATTTAAGTCCTCCAGGACTAAAATAGCCCTGTTCATATCTGCAGGCCTGCCTCCTCTTCATGATGCATGCCACGTAACTTCACACTATATAGAGAATGTTACACATTGATCTGACTTGTATGAGTCATAAATAAGGGCATGTAATATCACATTTAATTGTCCTCCATTTGGTTGGTAGCAGAGCTGTAACCATTGTTTGATTTGTGGTTTATTAATAGACTATCAAATGATTTGCCAACAATCTGATAATCAATGAATCATTTAAAAAAGTCCAAATTCTCAGATTTCAGCTTCTTAAATGTGAATATTTTCTGCTTTTTTTAAACTCATCTCTGACCTGACAGTAAATCAAATACGAGGGCTGTCCATAAAGTATAGGTCCTTTCTATTTTTTTCAAAAACTATATGGATTTCATTCATATGTTTTTACGTCAGACATGCTTGAACCCTCGTTCGCATGCGTGAGTTTTTCCACGCCTGTCGGTGACGTCGTTCGCCTGTGAGCACTCCTTGTGGGAGGAGTCGTCCAGCCCCTCGTCGGAATTCCTTTGTCTGAGAAGTTGCTGAGAGACTGGCGCTTTGTTTGATCAAAATTTTTTCTAAACCTGTGAGACACATCAAGTGGACACGGTTCGAAAAATTAAGCTGGTTTTCGGTGAAAATTTTAACGGCTGATGAGAGATTTTGAGGTGATACTGTCGCTTTAAGGACTTCCCACGGAGCAAGACGTCGCGCAGCGGTCCCAGGCGCAGTCGTCAGCCTGTTTCAAGCTGAAAACCTCCACATTTCAGGCTCTATTGATCCAGGACGTTGTGAGAGAACAGAGAAGTTTCAAAAGAAGTCGGTTTCAGCATTTTATCCGGATATTCCACTGTTAAAGGAGATTTTTTTAATGAAAGACGTGCGGGCGGATTGCAGCGTCGGCTCGCAGCCGCCGCGACGCTCCGCCACAGGAAAAACACCTCCGTCAGAAGCCTTAAGGACAAGTTGGAACATGTCCAGCTGTTAAACAATTTCTCATATACTCACTCCACTGAAAGCCATCAAAAGCCGCCTGGAATTTACAAATGGTTATCAACACGGAGGTGTTTTTCCTGTGCCGCCGCACCGCGCCGGCTGCGTCCCGACGCGCGGACCCGTCCGCACGTCTTTCATTAAAAAAATCTCCTTTAACAGTGGAATATCCGGATAAAATGCTGAAACCGACTTCTTCTGAAACTTCTCTGTTCTCTCATGACGTCCTGGATCAATAGAGCCTGAAATGTGGAGGTTTTCAGCTTGAAACAGGCTGATGACGGCGCCTGGGACCGCTGCGCGACGTCTCGCTCCGTGGGAAGTCCTTAAAGCGACAGTATCACCTCAAAATCTCTCATCAGCCGTTAAAATTTTCACCGAAAACCAGCTTAATTTTTCAAACCGTGTCCACTTCGATGTGTCTCACAGGTTCCGACGAGGGGCTGGACGACTCCTCCCACAAGGAGTGCTCACAGGCGAATGACGTCACCGACAGGCGTGAAAAAACCCACGCATGCACACGTGGGTTCAAGCATGTCTGACGTAAAAACATATGAATGAAATCCATATAGTTTTTGAAAAAAATAAAAAGGACCTATACTTTATGGACAGCCCTCGTATCTTTGAATACCTTTGAGTATCTTTGAGTTGTGGTCACATTTAAGGACAGAGTCTTGGGATTTAAACAGACAGGTTATGTTGTGGTCTGGGCTGCAGTCTGGTCCGTTGGTCCTTTTCAGCTCTGTTTACCTGTTTCCTGTCTGTGGATTGCCTGTCAGCCAGCTGCTGAAATGACACACCTGGGGCTCCTTGAAGGGGCTCTAGTTAAGACTGAATTGGGCAGACCTTCGTCATCATATTCTTCAGTCACATCAAGTATCTGTAGCTGGTTCTAACTCCACCCTGCTAGTGTTCTCGTCCTCCAGTGCCATCATTCCTCAGCCCCTCCTGCTGGCATTCATTCATCATGCAAATTTATCCATTCCCTTGTACAATCATCTCTTTCTCTGTATAAATAAATCTTGTAATTGCCTATTTAACCTGTCTTTGCTCTCTGCATTTTGGGTCCAATCAGTCAGTTCCTTGATCAACCGTAACAGAAGAATTTGGACAGCCATGGACTCAGCGGGAGCAGACCAGCTTTGACAGGCCCCCTCAGCTCAAGAAAATCTATTAGGTTAACATGATCAGTTGATTCAGACCCTCTGTGATAATAACCAACTCCTTTCCAATCAGGTAGCTAAACTGTGCAATCAATTGGCAACCTCATCTAAACTATTAATCTGTGGTAGTTAGACATGGGCCGATAACCAGTTTCCCGGTATACCGCGGAGTGCTCTCACTGTACTGGGATGGCACTCCCAGTTGAGGTAGTGGCACTCCCAATTGAGGCGTGGCCACCTGCCAACAATCCGATGCAAGTCAGTATGTCCAAATTGACAGCTAATGAGAGAGAGCACTGCCTTCTAGCAGGCAAGTGCGTGTATTGCGCCCAGAGGGGGCAATTAATTAGGAACGGCCTGGTACAAGCAAAAGTCTCACCAGTGGCCAGATTTGAGACATCCAAGATGCAAATCCCAGCCATTATACAGAGCAAAGACCAAACTTTTCAGACTTCAGCATTAATTGACTACTGTGCTGAAACCAGTTTTCTGAGTACACATGTTGCTTCACAACTAAGCATTCCATTGGATAAACCCCGTCACCCATCAGCATTAAAGCTTTGGACGACACTAGACTCACCATTCTCATCCCCGTTCAACTGATCACCTTGGATAATCATCAGGAGAACATACAGTTCTTCATATATGATTCTGTCACTCTGATTGTGTTGGGTCATCCTTAGCTCCTTCAACACAACCAGTGGCGGGCACAGCTAACCAAAAAGTTAGCTTCGATAACTGGTACTCAGCTAACTGAAAAGTCATCTTTTTTAATGCTAAACTGATAAACTGCCTAAAAACTTAACAGAAGCTACAGATAGCCGATATCTTTCAATTTTGCCTCCCATACGCTCTCAGCTACTAAGAAGCTGATTTTGATGTTAAACACTGCCAAAGCTTCTAATAGAATCAAAGGCGATCACAAACCCAAACAGTAAATGAGCCAGCACTTGTCTTTGTGTGCGCTGCTCCCTGCTGTAGGAAATCATCATTTACCCTGATAGGATACAGTGGTCCAGCGATGAGGCAGAGGTCTTGAAATGGAAAGCAGGTTTGAATTATGGTTTTGCTTTAAAAATAAAATTATTCCGGATGAATAACTACATTAATCAATCAATCAATCAATCAATCAATTTTTTATATAGCGCCAAATCACAACAAACAGTTGCCCCAAGGCGCTTTATATTGTAAGGCAAGGCCATACAATAATTATGTAAAACCCCAACGGTCAAAACGACCCCCTGTGAGCAAGCACTTGGCTACAGTGGGAAGGAAAAACTCCCTTTTAACAGGAAGAAACCTCCAGCAGAACCAGGCTCAGGGAGGGGTAGTCTTCTGCTGGGACTGGTTGGGGCTGAGGGAGAGAACCAGGAAAAAGACATGCTGTGGAGGGGAGCAGAGATCAATCACTAATGATTAAATGCAGAGTGGTGCATACAGAGCAAAAAGAGAAAGAAACAGTGCATCATGGGAACCCCCCAACAGTCTACGTCTATAGCAGCATAACTAAGGGATGGTTCAGGGTCACCTGATCCAGCCCTAACTATAAGCTTTAGCAAAAAGGAAAGTTTTAAGCCTAATCTTAAAAGTAGAGAGGGTGTCTGTCTCCCTGATCTGAATTGGGAGCTGGTTCCACAGGAGAGGAGCCTGAAAGCTGAAGGCTCTGTGTTCACAACCTGGTACCTGGCCTCTCTATTTCTGCATAGAGCGTTTCTATCTGTGTTCCGCCGCAGTGTTTTTTGACTCGCTGTTTAGCAAACTACACTTTTCTAGCCAACTGTTAGTTTTGGTCTGAGTGATTGTAGCAGCCTTCTCATCGTATTCTCCTCCTTCACAGTGACCTCATCCTCCATCAGCTCCACAGGGGGCCACATGGACCACGGACCACTCAGCTCCTCATCTAGGACTGCCACCTGTACACCAGTTCTACGTGGCCTGCGACCACCTGATTCCACCACAACGCGGGCCGGGTTTCCACTCTGCCAACCTCCAAATCTGGACTCACTATTTGTGCAGCATTAGTTCTGTGACACCTTTCTGGAACAATAAATCCTACTGTCTTTTCATTCAGCCTCCCTGCTTTGGGGTCCAAGCCTGGTTTTCGGGTCAGAACCATAACAGAATCAATGTAACATATGTTAGTGTTTACAAATAAATGTGCTTTTGTAAAATGTCATTTTTTTCATTTGTATAAAAAAAAGAAATTTCAAGATCCCGCTAGACAGCACCTAAGCGCACGCATGATGACATCACAACTCTATCTGGTTAGGGAGACAAGGTTTCTTTCAATCACAAGAACTGTCAAAAAACTTTATGTGTGGTTGGAGTTGTGTAGCGATAGGAATCACCTTTTGAATGCTTGAATAACTATGTCAGTTGCACAAAGAAATCAAATAATAGTGAAAACATGTTCATTGCGCCCAGAATGGTGGTATTTTGGTCGTTGAACTTTGCGGTGTGGTGTCAATAACGCATCAATCAGTCGCTCTGTGAGGCATCATAACACAATGAATCAATCAGACGCTCCGTGTGGTGTCATAACATCCGATCGGTTAGCGGCTCTGTGCGGTGTCAAAACAAATCAATCAGTCGCTCCGTCCTGCATCATAACACAACTAATCAATCAGTCGCTTCATGTGGTGTCATAACATCCGATCGGTTAGCGGCTCCGTGCGGCATCCTAACAACGAATAAATCAGTCGCTCCGTGAGGCGTCATAACATCAAGCCTGGTTTGCATGGCAAGAAAATTAGGCCGATATCCGACCCGATCTTCCCCTTCCGACAATCTTAAGGACGCCCCAAAAATCGTGATGACACTAAATATAATCTTATAAGATATTCCTGCCGTGTGTGGTTTGTAAGAGTGCTCTGATCTGCTCAGAAGGACGGAAGGATCAGAAAGTGAGGTGTCTGACCTGGGAATGTTCGTTTGTGAAATCTGTTCGTGTGTTGTTTTTACCGTGTGACTGACACCACACACTGTACAACTAAACCTGTCAGATCTATGATTTTTTATCTCCACGTGTGTGTGGTCTCTCAGATTTTGGAAACCTACAGATACGTAATTTTAAAATCATGTTGTCGACAACACTGTGATATAACCAGCTGCCAGTAGATGGCAGTGTTCTATGCATTTTGACTGCCGGTTATATCACACGGCCTGAATCACAATTTAACAGACTTGTCGGCTTTTAGAAAAGCAACCTGGGCTTCTTCTGACATTTTTACATGAAACATACACAATGTCTATAAACCCAGAGAATATATTCACGAGAGTTTTAGGCACAATATACAAAGAATTTAATGCTGTTGTCCGTGTGGAGCCTGGTCAGAGCATCTCAAATACATTTCTTCTGTCGTGAACTTTTACCCAGAATGCACTGGGCAGAGCATGTCCACACTAAAACAAAACCTTCAAAATTAGTGTGGTACTTTAAAACTAAAACATATATCTGATATTTTCACTTTATAAAACTTCAGACGTGATGTTAATTTAAATAACTTGTCTGAAATTAGTTTGGTTAAAATTTTAACCATAAGTTAAAACTGTATGCCTCTGGGTGACTTGGGTGATACTGCCAGCGTATCAGTATGGGGTCAAAAGAAATTAGGTTTTTTTTTTGGTCTTTTCTACGACCAGTTCTCCTTTGCCTGCAGAGGATAGAGTGGTTTCTTCTAGAACTAGCTCTTCTCTGTTTGTAGAGGATAGAACTGCGCATCTACTACAAAAAGCTACATCTGCAAAAATGTTAGCGGTCTAAAAATTATTGGACCGAAACGTATTGGAAGATAACTGCTCCAATGATGGTTTACAAAGTTATCTGAAAAGCTAATCCGATAATGAAAACATTATCTTCGATAATTAGCGGTTAGCGGATCTGTGCCCACCACTGAACACAACTCAGTCATTGACTGTCCTCTGACTCAATCTACCAGTGGAATGACAAGTGTCACTCTTCTTGTTTAGGTTCTGCAGTCCCGCCCACCGAAGGGGCATTATGGAGCCTCCACCTGTGGAACCTATCTCACTTTCCTTCATGCCTCAGTGTTATCATGACTTTGCTATGGTCTTTAGTAAGGACCAGGCCTGTTTTTACTAGCACATCGACCTTATGACTCCTGCATTGACTTGCTGCCAGAAGCACCTTTGCCCACCAGATGGTTATATAATCTTAGCCATCCGGAGCGCAAGTCAATGGAGCAGTACGTTCAAGAGTTCCTTTGCTTCTGGGATCATTCAGCCCTCTTCATCTCCGTTGGGTGCCAACTTCATTGTTGGGAAGAAGAACGGCACCCTTTGTCCATGTATTGATTATCGCTGTCTTAACCCAATCACTGTCTAGAATGAGTATCCCATCCCTATCCTCAGCTCAACCTTTGAGCTCCTCCATGGTTCCAAGGTGTTCACTAAATTAGACCTCCATAACGCCTATCATCTGGTGTGGATCCGGGAGGGAGATGAGTGGAAGACCATGTTTAACACCCCGTTGGGGCATTTTGAGTATTTGGTCATGCACTTCAGTCATACCAACACCCCGGCTACATTCCAGGCATTGGTGAATGGTGTCTTACGCAACTCCCTTGACCAGTTCATCACTGTTTATCTGGACGACACCTTGATCTTCTCTAAAGATCTATGTGAACACTGACTACATGTGCATCAGGTCCTCCAAGGACTTTAGGTGAACATATTATTTGTTAAAGCAGAGAAGTGCTCCATTCATCAGTCCGTGTCCTTCATCAGGTTTATTCTAGAACAGGGACAAATAAAAGCCGACCCCGGGAACATTGAGGCAGTGAATGGCCCATACATCTTCCTGTAACCAGCCGCAGAGGTTCTTAGGGTTTGCTAACTTTTACTGAAAATTCATCAGCAATTATAGCCAGGTAGCTTCCCCTTTAACGGCCCTAAAGTCCACTAAAGCACCTTTTTTTGGACTCCCGCTGCTGTCAGGCTTAAGCGGTTATTCACATCAGCTCCTATCCTGATTCAACTTGACTTAAGCCACCAGTTCATTGTGGAGGTTGATGCCTCCGACAGTGGCACATGGGTCATCCTCTCCCAGTTGTGTGCTGACGACACGCAGCATCCCTGTGTGTTCTTCTGATGATTGTCTCTCACTGAGGCCAATTATGACATGGGTAACAGAGAACTTCTGGCTGCCAAGGAGGGGCTGGAGGAGTGGCAGCACTGGTTGGAGAGCACCTCTGTTCCATTCAAAATGTGGTCTGACCATAAAGCCCTGGTCAGACTGAATAATAAAGCCATGAATAATGAGCCATTTATGGATGTGTCAGAAATTTCAGTCATTATTCAAATAAGGAGCCAAGTATATGATGTTCTTCTGAAGGAATTGCAGGAAACAGATGTTAAAAAGGCTACAAGGGCTTTCTCAGAGTGGAACCTGCTCTGTTACAGGTTGCCTGTCCTATCCTCGTAGCCGCCAGGTACTCGGATAATGGGCTTCTAACAGCCTCATACTCACCACGAACATGGCTCTAACATCCTCATTTGTCCTCATACTACCTCGTACACAAATTGTCCCACGCTATTTTTGGTCAATTTTAAACTTCTTGAAATTAGTACCACGCTCAGAGATGAGCCTTGTTACCTGAATAATCTGCCTCTAAGAGCCACTATTCTCCCACATTTCTTGAATAACACCACTCGTACAAAAAAACATGCTACATGGCTCATTATTCATCGTTTATTATTCGGTCTGACCAGGTCTTAAGAGCCTAGTCTACCGGAAGACAGCTAAATGCTTAAATCCACACTAAGCAAGGTGGGCTGTGTTCTTCATAAGGTTCAACTCCACCATCACTTACTGGCCTGCTTACAAAAATAGGAAGCCGGACTCCTTATCCAGACTATTTACTGCTGATAATGAACAGACCTGCCCTGATACAATTCTCCCTCCTTCTGTTGTTGTGGGACACCTCACCTGGGATGATGAGAATCAAATCAGGAAGGCACAGAGGACTTGTTCTGACCTAGGTGGGGGTCCACCAGGTCGGTTATTTGTCCCCCATCTGTAGTTTCCCAGATTCTTCTGTTCTGTCATTCCTCAAAACTGTCTTGTCAGACATATATTCATAACACCATTGCCATAGCATGCCAGCATTTTTGATGGCCTTCATTGGCTGCAGACTGCGGGCTGAATGTCCTGGCCTGTTCGGTTTGCACCAGGAACAACGACTCTCATCAGCCTTCCAGCAGCTTCCTCCATCCTCTCCCTGAGCTTCACTGTCCCTGGTCCCATGTATGTATAGACATCTTGACTGGATTCCCTGTGTCTAATGGCCATGACACCATTATGACGGTGGCCAACCATTTTTCAAAGGCAACACACTTTGTCCTCCTCAAGAAGCTGCCAGCGGCCCTGGAGCCCGCTAACCTCCTGGTCCATCATGTGTACCACTTGCATGGCATCCCGTTGGATGCAGTGTCTGACCACGGGGCCCAGTTTACGTCCCAGGTTTGGAGGAGATTTGGAACGCACCGGGGTCCATGGTCAGCTTATCTTCAGGGTTCCACCCCCCAGTCTCTGTGGTCCATCACTGCCAGTCATCCGCCCTCGTGGAATGACCATCTGTCCTGGATAGAATATGGTTACAATTCCCAGGTGATTGCAGCCATCAGCCTCACCACCTTTGTGTGTTCGCTGGGCTCCCATGCACCACTGTTCCCAGCTCAGGAGGAAGAGTTGATGTCCAGGCACATCTTTGTTGATGTAACACAGTGTGCCCGTTCTGCCTTGCAGACCTGAAAGGACCGTGCACGACGCCATTCAGACCAGCATCACACAACAGCCCTGGATATTGTCCCGGGCAGGAGGTCTGACTGTCATCGAAGGACAGTCCACTGAAGGCAGAGGCACGCAAGCTAGGTCCCCAGTTCTTGGGTCCCTTTGTGGTAGATGGGATTGTAAACCATGTTGTTGTGAAGCTTCATCTACCTAAGATGCCCTGCATCCACCCTGTTTTCCATGTGTCTCATCTTTATTCCATCTCGTTTAGCTCTTTGTGCCCTCTAGCTGATCCACTGCCTCCTGCCCAGTTGGTGAATGGCTATCAGGCCTTTACTGTCTGGTGCCTCCTGCCCAGCACCTAATGAAAGTCCAGGACGTCCACTGGGCTCAACCGGACAAGGTCTGTGGTTCACCTGGGGGATCTCCTTGAGACGGGGTACTGTTGTGGTCTGGGCTGCAGTCCAGTCCTTTGTGTCCTTTCCAGCTTTTCCTTGTTTCCTGTCTGTGGAGTGCCTGTCAGCCAGCTGCTGAAATAACACACCTGGGGCTCCTTGTAGGGGCTCTACTTAGGACTGAGTTGGGCAGACCTTTGCCACCAGATTCTTCCATCACATCAAGTATCTGCAGCTGGTTCTAACTCCACCCTGCTAGTGTTCTCGTCCTGTGGTGACATGGTTCCTCAGCCCTCCTTCTGGCCTTCATTCATCATGGACATTTATCTGTTCCCTTGGACAATCATCTCTTTCTCTGTGTAAATAAATCTTGTAATTGCCTATTTAACCTGTCTTCGCTCTCTGCACATTAAAATCATTTTTGCCTCCACAGTCCAATCAGTCAGTTCCTTGATCAACCGTAACAGGCTTGCCCTGGGTTCAGTGAGCAAAAGTCCTTCCACATGTTTTTTCCGTTGACTCACTAAACCATCTGATTCACTTAGTTCAATCCTTCAGGCAGTCAGATGAGCTAATCAGTGAAATCACCTGTTTTACGTGCACAGGAAGAAACAATACATGAAGCCGGGGTTACCCATCTCTGGATTTGAGAAATACTGTTCAATATTTTTTTCCCACCATTTTCTGATACTTTATGAACCAAACAACTCATGGATTAATGACGAAAACAATCAACAGATTAATTGATAATGAAAATAATTTTTAGTTGCAGCCCTATGAAACATGCAATGATTTTATTTTCTGTCTTTTTATGTCTCAGGAAGAGGCAAAACTGTGAAGAGATTTTCTTGATTTTTTTCCAATTTTTTTTCCATGACTGCCTTTTTGATTTCTGGCAACTTATGCCCTTTAATATAGTGGGATTATTCAAAACGTGTACTTTTTGACAAAATATTTGAATGCAAGGTTGAAATTTATTAGAATACTTTATAGTTCTAATTTACTGGTAAATTAACCAAAGGATAATTAACTAATGAGGAAATATAATCAATAGACTAATTAAAAAATAATTACATTAATCAATTAACTGAAATAAATTAACTAACAGATTAACTGATTACAAAAATAACCATTAGTCGCAGCCCTAATTGGACATTCTCCAATATCATTACAACTGTGTTTGTGAGTTGAAAACAGTGACTATCATGAGTGTCTTAACACTGGTTTTATTAAGATAACACCTGAGGACTGCACCAAGTCAATGATTGCTGCACACATGCACACACTGCAATAGATATTGTGTTGCACATGCCATATCACACATAGACTCACACAAAGGCCCATGTTAGAAGTTGGCTTCACACGTGTCACCACAGAAACTCAAAGGTGTTGCTATGGTATCTGAGAAGTTGAAGTATTGTAGTGTGTAATGGCAGAACTACTATAGCTGAAATCAGTTTGAGTGTTTGAGTGTCAAATGCTGTAGTGTGTAGGGTACAATTACTTTTTATAAAAGCAGTGGCTTTTTGCTCTTAAGTTAATTGGTATGTTTATCGTGCAAAAACCCCCAATTGAGGCCTGAAATGGGATGTTAATAAGTAGCAGAGTAGCATTGTAGGTCATTTGAAATCTCAATTCAGAATCTGGATCACCTCCAAAATTTAATCTGAGTCTTCCATGCCCTTCCAGGCGTGAAAATTTGTGACATAGGAACACATCGTGATCCACAATAGTTGGGACATGGGTAATATTTATCATAAGTCACAGCATGTGAGCAATATGACTGCAGAGTGGAGCTGACACGATTACTCAAGTAACCCTAATGATTCAATTATAAAAATAGCTTTGTTTAATTCCTGTCGCCAACGTCATATTAAAAAGTCTCTGCTATCACTTATGTTATGTGGCCTGCTCAATTCCAGTGTATCATTATTCCACCCGAACTGTTATTACTGATGCACGCACAGCGCATATGGACTGGTGCGATGACAGAGAGTGGTCACAATGCCGCATATTAGAAAGCTGGACTATCACCTTATCTGACATAAAGACATGGATGACCTCTAATTTCCTGCTTTTAAATTCAGATAAAAATGAAGTTATTGTACTTGGCCCCACAATTATAAATTAGAAACATGGTGTCTAACCAGATCCTTACTTTGGATGGCATTACCCTGACCTCTAGTAATACTGTGAGAAATCTTGGAGTCATTTTTGATCTGGTTATGTCCTTCAATGCGCATATTAAGCAAATATGTAGGACTGCTTTTTTGCATTTGCGCAATATCTCTAAAATTAGAAAGGTCTTGTCTCAGAGTGATGCTGAAAAACTAATTCATGCATTTATTTCCTCTAGGCTGGACTATTGTAATTCATTATTTTCAGGTTGTCCTAAAAGTTCCCTGAAAAGCCTTCAGTTAATTAAAAATGCTGCAGCTAGAGTAGTGACGGGGACTAGAAGGAGAGAGCATATTTCACCCATATTGGCCTCTCTTCATTGGCTTCCTGTTAATTCTAGAACAGAATTTAAAATTCTTCTTCTTACTTATAAGGTTTTGAATAATCATGTCCCATCTTATCTTAGGGACCTCATAGTACCATATCACCCCAATAGAGCGCTTCGCTCTCAGACTGCAGGCTTACTTGTAGTTCCTAGGGTTTTTAAGAGTAGAATGGGAGGCAGAGCCTTCAGCTTTCAGGCTCCTCTCCTGTGGAACCAGCTCCCAATTCGGATCAGGGAGACAGACACCCTCTCTACTTTTAAGATTAGGCTTAAAACTTTCCTTTTTGCTAAAGCTTATAGTTAGGGCTGGATGAGGTGACCCTGAACCATCCTTTAGTTATGCTGCTATAGACTTAGACTGCTGGGGGGTTCTGGGGTGTTTCTCTTTTTGCTCTGTATGCACCACTCTGCATTTAATCATTAGTGATTGATCTCTGCTCTCTTCCACAGCATGTCTTTTTCCTGATTCTCTCCCCTCAGCCCCAACCAGTCCCAGCAGAAGACTGCCCCTCCCTGAGCCTGGTTCTGCTGGAGGTTTCTTCCTGTTAAAAGGGAGTTTTTCCTTCCCACTGTCGCCAAGTGCTTGCTCACAGGGGGTCATTTTGTCCGTTGGGGTTTTTCTGTAATTATTGTATGTCTTTTGCCTTACAATATAAAGCGCCTTGGGGCAACTGTTTGTTGTGATTTGGCGCTATATAAATAAAATTGATTTGATTTGATCTGTCACTCTGTCTTGCTCCACTGTCACATCCTGGAATGGTACCATACCATACACACTATGCTTCTACTTTATTTTTACAGATGACTTTATTATTTCGGATAGCTTTGTTATTATTTTGTTAGTGCCTCTTGAAAGAAATTATTTTTGCTAGAATGTTGATTTTGTTGGATATTATGTTTCATGGCTAATTTGTTTGTGATATAATCATAATATAACTTGCTAATACCCTCAAATCACCTTATAATGATACTACTACTACTACTAATAATAATAATATCCCCATATTTCACTGGAACGCCATGAGACATACTGTTCATATGCTTATCACACTACACAGACAAACACAGTTTTACTTTTACACATAATGTTTATATAACAACGCAAGCAGCACACTGCACATAAATAAAAGTTAAATGCAATAGGTTCCATTCAGCAGTCTGTGTGTGTCTGTCTGAGACAGAGGGACAAAGAGAGAGAGAGAGAGAGAGAGAGAGAGACTGACTATCAAAGATAATGAAGGGTGCTTCTATTGATAAAAAGACAACATACCATTAAACTCGGCTTCACCTTGTTGTATGGTATGTTCCAGCTTTCACCTCATGAAATATTCGTACCACTGAACTCATAAACATTAATTATATGTGTACTAGGGATGCACCGATCCAGATTGTTTCATTTCCGATCCGATCCCAATACCTGAATTTGGATATCTGCAGATACCAATACTGTTCCGATACCAGAGCTCTATTTGCTTTAATATTATTATTATTATCATTATTGTTGATTTTACGAGGATATTTATACAACTTCATGATGAAGTGTTTAGAGGAAGATTTTACAGACTTAAAGAGAAAAGACAGCACTCTCTCTCTGTCTGTCTCTCTCCCTCTCTGTCTTTCTGCCTGTCTCCCTCTCTCTGTCTCTCGCTTTCTCTCTTTCTCTCTGTTGCTCGCTTTCTCTCTCTCGCTCACTTTCTGTCTCCCTCCATCACTCTCATTTTCTCTCTCACTGTTTTCGCGCTGTGCAAACTTCAAACTTTTGGGAAACACAAAACCTTTCAACTGTAAAATAAATGTATCATCATCGACGCTCACACACAGGATTTTAATGGAGACTTTTTCCATTTCAGTGGACAGAATCTCTGTTCAGCTTCTCCTCCTCGGCTGCACGCTGAGCTGGTCTTACAGCCTCAAGACAGTGAAGCAGCTAACCTTTTAGCACACATTTTCAGCAACAATTCAGTTAATTTTTCGGAAAATCCATGCTCAACGAACAGACAATTTGAACCCAAGAGCCGGGCAGAAATTTGCCACTAACCGCAGCTACAACACTGTGAAAGAGAGCTCTCTCAGACAGCCTAGCTTCAGAAACCTCCCCCTCTCCTCCTCCCACTCAGCAGTAAACAAGCAGAAAGAAAACAACAGCAGTTGAGAGGATTCACAGTGGCTCTTCTCCAGTATCGGAAAATGTCACAGGTTGGATTGGTATTTTCCGATACGTGAATTACATCGGTATCGGAACCCGCTACCAATCTGGGATCGGATCGGTCCCATCCCTAGTTACAGTAAAAATTAAGCTCTCTCTCTCTCTCTCTCTCGCCGTTTTCCTACTGAGCAAACTTGGAACTTTCTGGAAACACAAAGCTTTTCAACTGTAAAATAAACCATAAATTTCTAAATGTGTCATTAGCTGCGCTCATGCGAGTAACTCTGGGTTAATACTGATTTTGTTGGACTGTTTTTCCTATTCAGCAGAAAGAAAGTGAAGCTCTGTTTAGCTCTGCTCCTGTCTATGCTGTGCTCTGAGCTGCTGTTTCATAATGTTTCACAGCCTCGGCACGTTGAAGTGGCTAATTTTTCAGTAAGAATTCAGTTCATTTTCCGAAAATCCGTGGTCGGCGGCACAGACAATTTGAACCTGAGAGCCAGGCAGAAATGTGCCGCTACCCGTGGCTTAAAACCCTTGACTGCGGAACAAACAGCTAGGCTTCAGCTCAGAAACCTCCACCTCCCCCCTAGCCCCCTCACGTGCAGCAGTAAACACAGCAGAGAGCAAAAGCGGTTGAGAGGTTTCACAGACGTGGCTTCTCTCTGGTATCGGAAAACGCTACATGTTGTATCAGTATTTTCTGATACTTGAATTACGTTGGTATCGGAAGCCGATACCGGCACTGGATTGGATTGTTCCCAACCTTATCCAGAACCAAGGGTGGATTCAAGCACAGGTTTGCCTGGGCTGAAGGCCAGCAGCCCAAACGCACATGGAGGCCCTACATTAATGTCCACCATTCTTGTGGAGAACACACATACCAACTTGAATAACGCACATTGTACAATGGCTGAGTGGATCCTTGTCATTTGATCAGTGCTTTGTATGTCACGGGACATGGACTATACATCTCATTTGTGTTGTGTTGCAGTTATTGTGCAAATGTGGTTCCATTCACCGTGCAAATTTGGTTCCATATGTTTTGTACCACTGCACGGTGCAACCACTGCCCATGCACACACTAGTGGAGGCGGCATTTAGCTAAACATTTGTTTTGCTGACCGACAATGGTTTGAACAAGCTGCTAATTGATGGTGCTTAATCCTTCTAGCACACACACACACACACACACACACACAAAAAAACAAGGGTACAAGCCGTCTGAAGGCATGAAGAGTTGTTGGGATGAAAACCTGGACAAATTTCTGATGCAATATTTTTGGTGGACTGAGGAAGCACACAAAGTCTTTTGTTTTTTGGAAGTACACAAAATCAGTGCACAGCACCATAGACTACATCATCAGAATTGCTTTTAAACTATCTAACTGTTTTTCCAAGTTGACTGAGAACAATTTTGTTCATGTTGGACTGCTGACATCTAAGCACCAGTGACGCAAACCAAAATGTAACTCCCTTGTCTGTTATTTATAAATTAGTAAAATATCAAATGACAGACATCTATTTTAGCCTTTACATAAAACAAAAAATTAATGTTTTTTTTCATTCTTTCAACTAATATTTAATTCTGTGAAAGCTGGAATGTTCCATTCAACTCAGCTTCATCTTGTTGAATGGAACATTCCAACTTTCACCTCATGAAATATTTGTACCCTTGAACTCAGAAACAACAAATTCAACAAATGTTACAAAGTGCTTGTTTGCAAAAGTTTATTCAAGCACTAAATCCTCAATTCTGTGACTATAATGGGGTTTTAAGAGTCCACACAGAAATGTAGCGCAGGGGCCTGTTACAACTTTAACCTGCACAGGCTACAACTCAACATCAACCAATATACAGTAAATGTCCACCTTTCACACAGACTGTGTTTAGGAGTGACAGAGTTCAGACTAGGGATAGGTATCGATAAGATTTTATCGATATCGATACCATTATCAATTCCGGTTATCGATCCGATTCCTTATCGATTCCCTTATCGATACCTCTTGTGAATTTTTTGTGTACTAAAAGTAGGCTTTACAGGTTTTCTATATCAGCAGGTCGAAGAGCTTTTTCTTATCGTGCACCCGCTCTGTGGAACGGTCTCCCTTCGACCTTGAGGCAGTCAGAGTCCGTGGACATTTTTAAGTGAAGACTTAAAGCCTATTTTTATTCTCTTTCTTATGAATAGTTTTTATTTTTTATCTGTTTTATTCTTTTACTTCTGTTTTTAATTCTGTATTTTAATTTTTTTTTATTTATTTATTTTAATTTTTTATGTTGAACTGTTCTATGTGAGGTGACTTGAGATGGCTTTTGTTGCGATTTGGCGCTTTATAAGCCAATTAAATTGAAAGTGAATTGAAATTGATGAGTCTTAAAGTAAATAAATATGAAATTGGTCACTGGATCCTTAAACTTTGGACATAATAAACTCTACATGGTGGATCCTTGATCTCTGGACATAAAAAAATAAACAAAATCTGTAGTTTTTGTCAAAAGCATTTCCTTTCAGACATTATTGGCAGGAATGTCTTTCCATACCTCTGAGCTGAACTCTTGCAGCTGGCTGCGCTGCACGTCAGGATGTAATTAATAAAGAATGCAGCACGGCTCATTGTGGGAGGAAAAAAATGTTTTAATTGATTGTAGTTTCTCTTCTGTATCATAATGTTTGTAAAGAGGTGTCATTTTATTTAAAGCGGTGATCCGTTTTGAAGTTATTAATTCCGACTGGACTCTGTCTCAGTAGAGAGCCACACAGCGTTTGGAGCTATGCCAATGGAATGGAGAACGATTCTCGTTTCTTGACTGCAACAAGACAAGAGTCCCAGTTAGTGACTTTAATCCACACAAAAGTGACTCACAATATTTTAATGGCTTTGAGAGGGGTTAAGAAGCGGATTTGCCGTTTCTGAAAAGCAGCGAATCAAAGAACCAACAAGCTAGTGGATCGAAGCATTGCTTCATGCTTCAAAGTGGTGTCACGCTGCAGAAACAGCTGATTACAGAGCCACTGCAGGGTCTGTAATCAACGTAAAGGAATGTTCATTTTCCCGACAAACACCCTCAAAAACAACGGTCGCTCTGAAGGACCAATAAGGGAATCGTTAAGCAAAAGGTCTATTCATATCGGTGGATCGAATAATTTCTTAATGACACTCGAAAAGAACCAGTTCTCGATACCCAACCCTAGTTCAGACAGTCTGAGTGAGGCACAGAGGAGCTTACAGACTACAGAGCAGCATAGAGTGACCTGAAAACACAACAGATGTGTTTAAGCTGTAGCATATTGTATTGTTAATTTTTTGGCAATTGAAATTGCTACCAATTAGCCACAGTGGTTGACAGCTGAACCTGAGAGAACCCTGAGCAGCACATTCACACAGACTCACTGCTCGCTGACCTCCTTAAATCTCCTCTGGAAATACGACTTATAGCCATAATGCCATGAAAAGCACACTCTTCAGCAGTAGCTTTCAGATGTTAGTAGATATATTTTAGTTTTGTGGAAACGTTTTGTTATAACCACGGACATTAGGGCAATAAACTAAACAGTGTAACACTGTTGGCAAGCTCAGAAGCACTTGTGTCATGGGCTGCATTCAAAATCATTTGTAGTTTGCACTAACCTGCTGTATAATAATATAACACAACTTTATACTGCTATTGCCATAACTCGGTCCCAGTCTCCTTAGTTATGGAATCAAGAAAGCAACTGAGGCCAAAAATCTGCAGCGTGAGACTGACTTTATATACTTATTTCAGGGTTTGCATTTGAATTTTTGGCCACTGAGTCCTGGGACACACTCGGTATTGAAAATGTGAGTCCCAAGACCCAGCCCCGAGTCCCAGCACCTCAAGTTAGTTCAGGAGATGCTAAAGTGCACTGCAGTGTGTTAAAAAAGGTGGTGTGGCAAATTATGCCATGAAAGCAAAGTGTGTCAAAGATGATCTTACTAGATTATATTTGAAAAAAGAAATGAATAAAGGTATTCATTTTCCATGATACTGTAGGGGGCGCAGTTCTTTTGAAATGAAATAGGTGTTGGATCTAGTTATTCTTTTTGCAAGTTCAGAACTGGCTGGAAATTTGTTAAAACTAAGCAGAATAAAATAATTCAAGATTTTTAATGTTTTTATCTATTGTAAGAGCCAGAACTTGAGCCAATTTGACGCAACATTGGCTTCAAGTTCTATTTAGCTCAAACAGCAGCATGATCTGATCGCATACAGGGACACTGAAAACAGCTCATAGTACAAAGAAAATACTAACAGCTCATAGTACAAATAAAACGCTAAAGCAAACAAGAGCCAGGAAGACAACTGTCAATACAAGACTTTTTCCTCAAGGAAAGTTAAGCAAGCGACACTAAAATCTTAAAATTAACTGTACAAGAAACCTTACCACAACTACTGTATTTTCCGGACTATAAGTCGCACCGGAGTATAAGTCGCACCAGCCACTTTATCCATTATAAAGAAAAATAAACCATAAATAAGTTGCACCGGAGTATAAGTCACACCAGCCACTTTATCCATTATAAAGAAAAATAAACCATAAATAAGTTGCACTGGACTATAAGTCCCATGGACATACAGGTATGTTAACTTAACATGAAAAGTTCAGATGATAATATTGTGATGGCTACCATTTTCGGATGCATATTTCACCAGTCCTAACTTGTAATCTGCAGAGTATGATTTTCTTTTTGGTGGCATTTTTTCGGGCCTTCTCCGTTGTCTTGTTATCAGTAACGTTGAAATTTTTATTTTTCTATGGTAGTCAGAAGTCGCAGGAATAGTCACACAAGCCTCGAGTGCCCTCTTGTGAGCTGCATTTTACCTACGGATATGCTTGTATTTTGCGGACCACATTGCGAGCCGAACCATGCAGCACCTACCTGCGCAACTCATGACCACCCAGCGGTGTCGATCCAGCTCCTTCCAAGTGCAGACGCTAATCCTCCGCCGGCGCTCAGTGCTCCCATGCAGCTCTTAGCGTCAACTCTGCTCACACTGATATCCAAGGGTTGAAGCTGTTTTGTTAGCCGTCCCGGAATAACAGCAAGCACCGTGTTCGTCAGCTTCACACGCTGTGGGTGAGGTGAGGAATACGCGTCCAACGTTCTGTTCTCTGATTGGTTATCGCGACCAGCGTGACCTATAGGACGGCCGCCATACTACAGTGCCCATGATGCATTGCATTTCCTTTTCCGGTGGCCATTTAAAACATAGATCGACTCTGTCATGTAAAATTGTTTTGTTACAGTAAATTAATTGAGATCCTACCGGTATATTTTTCATTTATAAGTCGCACCGGAGTATAGGTCGCACCCCCGGCCAAAACATGTAAAAAAGTGCGACTTATAGTCCGGAAAATACGGTATGTTGCAACACAAAAAAAATCCACAAACTTGAGTGATCTGTTTGCAATTATTCTCTGTGAAATATAGAAAGTTGGTGTATAAATTTTCAGCACATTATTATATTAGCAAACTCTTCAAATTGGGGTGGATTTGTAGTTCATTTCACACAAATGTGTGTGTTCATTTCTTTTAATCAAAATAAGTAGCCACAAACTGGAACACTTCACTTCTATGCTGCGCAAAAACTTGTGAACTCTGCAACAACTTACAAATTCTATGACGTGTGTACTGTCATGAAGTAGACGTGTAACATAAACCAAAAAAGGCCAAAAGAAGAGAGAAAAAAAGACCTCTGAAGACCTTTTGTGATTTAGAACTATACATATAAAAAGAAAACTTTTGAAAAATGAAACACCATTGAAAGAGGAATAATGAAATCAGAAACATTTTTTTGCCATATGGTAATTTACAACTGAATAAAAAAAGCTTTAACAATGCTTACAGTTAACCTGGGCCACTACATAAGTTCCTCCACTGCAATTCTAAATATCACTGAAACCAAATGAAGTTTAAGGAAGTTTTGCTCAATTAACATCATGCAAACTAATGTACTTGAGGTGAAGTAACAACAGGAAGTCCAGTCAAATGAATGTAAAAAGCTTGTCCTGCAAGATAAATGTGTTTTACTCCTGGAGTCTACAGGGTATTGTAGGGACCAAAATACAATACACAGCAGACTTGAAACTCTATCTTGCAATGGTTCGTCAACTTGACACCAATTTCTGTCTCTGGAAACTGACACACCAACACCACATTGTTTTACCTCATGGTTTCACACACACACACACACACCCTCATTAGTTAGATAATGATGATGATTATTATTATTAAATAGTCTTACTAATTAATGAACAAATTAAAAATTCAATGCACTATACTTTTATATCCATTGTGGGCAGGATATCAGTTACTAAGCTGACCAAACTTTACACTAAGAATAGCTGCAACACCACAAAACTATTTTGAGGAAATAGCAACCACTGAACACTGAAAGCATCATGTCAGACATTGCAGTTTATAACAAGTACACATGGTAATGTGTAAATTCATGCCCTGAGCATTGCCTGCTCCTCAGCTTCTTATGAAATCTCTGTCACCACCGACCTTTGTCACATTATGTTAATTTGACAGATACATGTGGCAAAAAACACCATACATGCCCAAATCACCTTCAGCACATTCCTCACATTTACATTTCATTTCCAAAAAAACACAAGAGTATAGTTGTAGCATTAGAGTATCAATCAAAGTAAATCACGATAATACTAAAAACAGACTACCAAGTTCAATGTTCGTAACATACATGGACAGATTTTAACATAAATGTGAATGAAATGAAAAACACATGCTGGTATAGAATGAGCAAGGAAAATAAAACCTTTATTTGATAAATTGACCAAAAGGATAAAGAAGGCCAAAGAGGAACTTGCAGATTACAGTTTTAAGCAATTCATACTGCTTAAGAAAGGCTTAGGAATACGGCATACGGCTTAGGAAAAGTGACATAAAAACTGTTTTATGGGTAGAAATAGCTGCTGTTGTTTCTTGATGTCATCATACCTGCCTCCATGTCTTTCTGCTTCTCTCTCAGTCTGTCTCTCTCTCTCTTTGTCATTGTATCAGTCTTCCTTTGTTTCGTTGTTTCCATTGTATATCTTCTTCACCGTCTGTGTCTCTTTAGCTCAGTACCTCTGCCAGGGTTCTAGCTAGAACCATTTTAGTGCCGGGTAAATTATGTGATCGTGGCTCACAGCAGAGGGCGCAGGGTCCCTGGCAGGGGTCAAGGGGGCAGAGCCCCCTGAAGCTAGAGGGTTTTATACCTCTAAAATGTTATTTGCAAACCCTATTTTAACCAATTTTTAGTGGTTTTAGATGCATTAAAAGCAAGAACAATAGACAAAAAAAATTATATTTATGTTGTAATATTTGTAATACCAAAGTTCTTTTTAAAATGTTTCTGTCAAAGTCTAAGTTAATAAAAATAAATAACGTTGAAAATGTTAAAAACACCTTAATATTTGATGGGCATATAGTATTTGCTCTCTTCTTCTTCTTTCATCCAGTGAAGCAGGAGTTTTTTCTGTCAAGACAGCTTTTTTCCAACTTTTCAGTGGGATTGCATTACTTAAAAAAAACAAACAAACAAGCAAACAAAAAACAATATAACCACTAATTGTCTTGTTTGAACAAGAGCTGAACCTGGACTGATTTAATCCTCTCCGCCTCCTCCGCGCTCTCTCTTGCCCCTCCCCCCCTCTCCCTTTCCTCACTCTCATTGTCAATGCGGTTTTCCTCCAACCTGTTTGGAAACAGAAACCTTTAAAGTGTAAAATAACCGTAAACGTCTGAATGGTATCAGCATCTATGTACACTGACACTCTAGATTACTTTAATAAAACATTTTATTAGAGTTTTTTCCTTTAAGTCAGAGTACAGAGAGACGCACAGTGTCCTCACTCTGAGCTGCTTTCATCAGAACATGCAATGGGTGACCTGAAAAACACGTCACCCACATGAGTTCTGTTCCACATGACATGGTGTCTGTGCTGTGGCGCACCGTCCACAAGACACGCGTGTCGGTAAAACATGCACGCGGCCGACTGGACGCACCTGACCAGTAAATGTGGGCATGATCAGAGCACACTGCTTCTCATTCATGCCAGATCAGATTTGTATTGCTCACTTGATAAATATGGTGTATTTTATGGTGTGTGATTTTTTTTTTTTTTGTAATACTTCCACGTCCTTCCTGATATGAGGCAGCTTCCCGCAATTTTCAAACTAGCTCAGTAGTAAAGTCTCTGACTATGAATCAGAGGTATTGAAAGGCATGAGTTTGCATCCCGGGTGGTGTGTTTTTTCTTCTTTTTTTATCCATCCATCCATTTTCTTCCGCTTTATCTGGAGTTGGGTCACGGGGGCAGCAGCTCAAGCAAAGCCGCCCAGACCTCCTGATCCACACACACCTCCCCCAGCTCCACCGGGGGAACCCCAAGGCGTTCCCAAGCCAGCCGAGCGATGTAGTCCCTCCAGCGTGTCCTGGGTCTTCCCCGAGGCCTCCTCCCAATGGGACGTGCCCGGAACACCTCTCCAGCGAGGCGTCCAGGGGGCATCTGGAAAAGATGCCCAAGCCACCTCAACTGACTCCTTTCGACATGGAGGAGCAGCGGCTCGACTCCGGGCGCAATGTGGTCCCACGGGTACCAGCTGTTTTTTTTTTATTCCACATAAGTGGCGCAATGTGGTTCCACACATACAAGCTGGTTTTTAGTTCTTCCGCCATGTGGTCCACCTGGCACTGTTGCTGCTCGACAGACACCAGCACATACACGAACTCTCGCACCAGGTTCGTGCACGCTTGCCCGTCGGCGCAATGTTTCATGCCCTAATTTCAAATTGTTTCGCATTGTTTCACACTGTTTCGCCGTTTTCGTCCAAACGCCGTCCAAACTTTGCACAATGTGTAAAGGGGCCATAAACATTGTACTTGGTTGACTTAACAAAAAACTGTCATGGATCTCACATTCCATGGTTAATCTATGAGAGAAGTGTGTCAACATAACATAATTTACTCTGATTTAAGCATTCTTGGATGCAATTTATTTTGAAAGTTTACTGCAGGAGAACTGTGCTTTAGATGAGTGAAACTGGAGAAAAACACAGAAATGGCTCCAAAAACAAAATCAGCATCAATTGTACAGAATTAATTTGGGTTCAGAAAGGGTGATGTTATCCACAAACAAGTGTTTTGTGAAGAGTTCCTTGCAGTCTTTCAACTTTTTTAAATCCGTAAGCTGTATTTTCTGTGCAGATGCATTCCCCAACAAAATCAAACTAATCATTGTAGAAAGAGCATTTTTTTTCCCCCAAATAGAGCAATTCAAGTTATATGGCAAAAATTCTTACATTTTTTTCCACACTGCAAAATGTAACAGACAAAAATAAGACTGCAATGTCAGTTTTTTTTTATATTATTCAGCCACAAAAAACTTTTTAAAAAACTTGCAAGTTACTCTTGAAGACACTTCAAACACCACACCAATGGGATCAAATAATCTATTAAAAAACAGGGAGATGCACAAAAACATAACCACATGCTCTATGTAACATGCAGCATTCACCCTTGTTTTTGGGACACACACAGACAATCACTGTACTCACTGGTTTCCCATTCCTGTGATGTGCAATGGATAAAAACAATTGAAAACACACATGACCATGAATGACTTACCAACACATGGTTATGATTTTAGCACAATGGTGGGACTTTAGCACAACGGTGGGACACTGATTCACTGGTTGAAGCTTTTAAAGGGGTCATATCATACAACACATTGGCCCTTATTCACCAATATCTTCTTATGAATCTTCTTAGATTCTTTCTTAACTGTCCCTAAGAAGGTTCTTAAGAAAACTCTACATCAGATTCATAAATGTGTTCTTAAACCGCAGAATTGTTCATAGCTGTGTTATTAAGTTGATGAATCCCAAATCCTTGTAAACTGAAAGTACATGCCTGGTGAGCCTAATTAACATATGATTAGCATACGTAACAGCCCATCAATGCCCATACAAGGGCATGGAACTGCATGACCATGGCAAGACAGATTTTATGAAGAGGAAACAAAATGCCGAAAGCAAAAGGAAAATCTATTTCAGCGCAGCAGGCAAAGAGAAAAAACAACTGTGGCAAATCAGAGTTGGAGGTACCACTGCAGGAAATCAGCAAAAAATAAAGACTTCGATTTAAAATCCGACACCAAAAAAAAACATGCTGTGGACTGGAGGGGGAACAGCTGACACCGAAAAGTTGTCCGAGTTAAACCAGCGCATCAGGGCCATCATCGGGGAGACGGCACTCTCAGGTAGGCTATGGGAAAAATCTAAATCATTTTATATTTAATTTTCCCCCACCCTACTTTTTAGGAGTACCATCAACTGAGTGTCTGGATACAGACCTGGGCCCTGAAGCAATGCTTCCATCACTTTCCTTTGCGACTGCTACTCCACTTGATTAAGGTTAAAGTGCTGGTAGACCATAAAAACTGAAGTTCACCAGCTGCCTTGAAAATGTGAGTTAATTCAACTGAATATCAGTTAACTCACCTTAAAGATAAGCTTCGTTTCAACTCAAAATCAATGAAGACAATGGATAGCTTTAAGTTCAAATCTTAAAAACATATAAACTTCAGTCCAACCCCTAAACTTTCCATTACAAGTGGGGTAAATGAGAAGACATAAATTCACTTGACATAATGGAGCTATCATTTTTTACAGTGTACATTTAATTTATTTTAATATAAAAATGCTCTGTAAATTACCAAAATATAACATATAATAATAAACAGAGATATCATGGACATTATCATTGCAATATCGGATTTTAATGACCTTCACATAAGCAGAAAAGGCAACCAACGTGACAACATGTTGGCACCGAAATGTGCGTAAGTGTACTCCTGAGTGTTTGTGAGATTTGTTCAAACCTAAGAACAAATCCTGGATAGGAAAACCTTCATGAATGCTGCAATCTTCGTAAAAACTCATAAGCAGAACTTAGGAACCAATTTATTCATAAGAACGGTTTGTAAATGAGGCCCATTGTTTTAAGATAGATTTTAGAGTTAAATATGGTTGGAGTTTCAGATTAGATGTACTCAAAGTCCCACAGGTCTACGACAGTGCACATACAATATCTCTCTAACCAAAATTTAGCTTTGAAATGAATTGCTTCAGAATTCTATAGCATGTTACTGAAATCCATACCTGGATTCCTGTATGTTCTGAGAGACACGCCCACTTATCTTATCTGCAGGCTTTACAGTACAGAGAAGAATGAAATATTGATCAGCAGCTTGTTATTTAAAGCAACAGGCACAGACACAAGTCCATTCTCATAGATCTCAGCTTTCTTTAATGCATCACTGTGATAATTTGCCTACAAACTTAATGTATTTAAAGTAGGGCTGAAACGATTAGTCGACTAACTCAAATAATTCAATTACAAAAATGTTCGGGGCAAATTCTGTGCCTCAAAGCTTTGTTTAACGTTGTAGCACACGTCAGGCCTGTGTGTGGCGCTGCAATGTCCCCAGAAAAAAAACAGAAGAAGACTAGAGCATAACAGCTAATCAAATTACCAACAATAGCTACCGCTTTTCAACGTGACAGAGTAAAATAAAGCCTTTCAAGAGAAAGTCAGTCTGCGCTGATCATCTCAAATAGACTGCGCATTTAAAATGAAGCAGTGTGTTTGTCTATTTTTAAAAAGCAGCTGTATGTCTGTCCACTCTTCTTCTATGTTTTGCATGGACTCGCACCGAGCGTTTCGCTTTTTAATTTTTGCTTTTTTGGGCAACACAAAACACTTCACAAACATGGTAACTTAAATAAAATAACAATTTCGCAGAGAAAGAGGGATTAAAAAAAAAATCACGCAGGGACCCAGTCCACCAACCTTTATTAAGAAAAAGGTTAAATTTTACAAGTTGGAGAAAACAAAACAAAACAGAAAGCCACATCCCATCACCATTTCAGCAAAATATCAACACTTTGGCGCAGCGACATTGTGCCATTGCTTAGGGAGAGCCCTGGACTATTGATGTTTAAAAATGCAAATGTACTTTTTATCCGATTACTCGATTAATCGGCACAATAATCAATAGAATACTAAAATAACTGATACCTGCAGCCCTAATTTAAAGATTCCTGTGCCCCAATATTAGCTTTCTGCAATAAGTGAATTATATCACCCCCTTACGAGCTGCAAACATATGCTGAGACACACACACACACACACACACACACACACACACTAGAACAAACAGCTGATGCACAAACAAAGTATGCCTGTATCCAAAGGTTTGACTAAAAATCTGCCTTGAGCATATCACTGAACAAACACTTGTTTTTCTCTGAATTGAGTTGCTTAATCACATCTACCAAATATGTGCTAAGGACAAAAAGACACGTTAACTTTGGTGTATCACACAAAGGCAAATATTGATTTTGCCTTGGCTTAAACTGTAGATATCAGCTGACAATATTTGACACAGCTCCAGACTGTGATGGATGCTGCTGCAAAGACTCAAAAGACTATCTGCAAAGATGTAAGAATAACAGATTAAGAAATTATTGAAATAATTTCTACAGTTCTTCCAGTCAAGGAGTTTGCTGTATCTGTGATTGCTTACTGCTCTAACAGCAATCACTCTGCAAATGGAAAGGGCCTGACAATTAAAGTCTCCGAGTTCCACTGAAAACATTCCATAGGAATCCTATAATAAAATAAAATCAGACAGGAAGCCTATAGGAATAGTGGCAGTTTTCCAATAGGATGACTATGACATTCTGATAAGATTATTATGAGACATCTACAGGAAAAATAAATTCTAAATTCTGGTATACATTCTTATAGGTATGACCAACCCTGCTCATATTTTCTATGTGTACCTGCTGCAACCACAGATAATTAGTAAGGTCTGGTGTTTCTGAGCTCTTCACTGGTTGAGCACGCCTGTCTTATTTAAAGGACATGTCGCACGTTATTTAACCTCCCAGTTAACAACACAATGTCAAAGCATTCATGACTGTAAATCTATCAATGCACAAGCGTTAATAATTAGTGGTCGCTGATGTATTTTATTGCTAATTATTCCTCTCACTCAACCAGTTAGGGCCCTGACACACCTTGAAGATTCAGCCAGCATATGCCGACCATAGCAAAGATGCTGGTATATGCTGGCGTACATCGAATAAATTATGCAGCTGTCAGACCTTGACAATTTAGCTAGCATATACTGACAGCCTCGTTTCCACCGAGTGGTTCTGGTCTGTACTGCATGGTATGATACGTGTCAGAACAGTTAAGTCTGGCTTGGATCGTGTTTCCACCGCCAGCAGTTCCTTTTTGTTTGGCAGGTGGAACACTTAAATATTGACAAGCACATCATTGAGCATGCTTAAGATGTTGCACAGCATATCTTCACACAGAGGCAAAACAGAGAAATTTAACATTATTTTATTTTATTTTTGTCTTGGTGGATCATTGGATTTATTTTCATTGCATGCAGAATGCTGAAGAGTTGAATGATGCCTGTGATAAATGCTGACATGAATGAATGGGGCACTGTGACTCTTTCAACTTTTAAAATAAATTAATTGTCTTGTTGTGGTGCAAAGTGTCTGTGTACTCTGGTTCAGGCTGAGAGATGCACTGACAAACACAGTGGAACGTCTTCAAAATTGCTACGTTTCTTCAGCAACGACAAGGACCTAAAGTATTTTCAGGCATCGTTTTACAAAATCAGGACACTTTATGTGGATGTGTTTTCATCAGGCTGTGATGATGAATCCGACTGAAATGAACAGGTAAGATTAAAAATTTATATTTACTCTGTGAATGCTTTTAATATTTGAAAGAGTCTGAACTGTTCACATGACTGCAGTTTTCAGTTATTCAGCCAATCAATGGACAGCATCAATGGACATATTTCAACTTATGAGTAACTGCGGGACGTATCAGTCATACGTCGAAAATATCATGCATGACCAAAATTTTCTGATACTCTTTTTTCAGTACTCTACGTATTACACAGTGGTGGGCACAACAAACTGAAAACTTAGCTTTGATAACTGCTAATCCGCTAACCAAAAAGTTAACTTTTATAACGCTAAACCGCTAAAAAATGTAGCAGAAGTTACACATAGGCTAACTGCTAGCTTTTAGCATTGACTCCGTACACTGTCCACTACTGATAAGCCAGTTTCTAGTTTAAGTACTGCAGGGGCTTCTGAGTAAAATCAAAGGCAATCACAAACCCAAAACAAACAAGCCAGAGCTTTTGTCTTTATGCACCCTGTCCACTGCTGTAAGAAAGTGTCACTTACTTTTCACACACAACACAGATGCACGCAGGAGCTGCTGCTGCCACTGACGCTGCGTTCAAGTGCCATCGGAAAGTACACAACTTTTTTCTTGTTTCAAATTCACCAATTGCTTATGGCAAAATTAGGGATGTCCTGATCCGATCACGTGATCGGAAGTCGGGCCCGATCACATGGTTTCAGACGTGATCGAAATCGGACGTTGCATCCCGATCAGGAATCCGACATAGATTTTATCTTCATTATTTTGATCAGTGCTATTTCAAGCTCATTGTTGCAGATTAATGGGCCTTTCACGCGTCGGAAGCGTCAGAGGCATCAAGAATCGGTCTAAAAAGCATTACTTTCAATGAGACGCGTTGCTTTTTAGAGGCGTCAGAAGCGTCGCGACAAAAGCTGAGCTAAAGCGATGCTTCTGACGGGAGCACGCATTGCCGCTTGTCGGCAGGCTGACGCGCTCAAAGTTCAACCCAATCTTTTTTTTTTTTATTGAACATAAGAAAAAAACAGAAGTTCAACCCAATCCAACTTTCAACACTCTGAGCTGTGACATAGCTTCGCGCTGTCCAATAGGAACGACGCGTCGGTCCAAAACACGGAAGACTAGTGGCAGAAACCACTGATCTCTACAAAACAGATCGGTGCAGAAACCACTGATCTGTACAAAACAGAAACGTGTCACAGGACTGCTCATTTATATAGCAGTTTTCTGAAGAATAATCCTTGGAAATGTTTTTTGTTGTTGTTGTTTGTTACCTCAAAATTTCTGATTACTGTTTAAAAAAGTTTGGAACACTTGTAATTAAAATAGCTAAATCAATGAATGGTTCTTTAGAAATCTTTCATCTGTAAATTAAAACCACCTGTTATTTCAGATTAGATAATTTCTTGTTTAACATAAGGAACCTTGGACATTTATTTTTAGACAAATAAAATAACATGGAAATTTGTACATTTTTTAAGTCTGATAGATTATTACTTGATTGTTCAAGCTACCTCAAGGAGAAGTGCACTGTTTAAGTGATAAATGATAAAATATGGTGATTAAAATGAAAATATTATATATTTAGCATTTGTTCATTGTTCATTCAGTTTTTTAAAGTATCGGATCGGGACTCTGTATCAGCAGATACTCAAAGTCAGATGACTCGGAATCAGATCGGGGCCAAAAAACCTGATCGGGACATCCCTAGGCAAAATAATTAATTGTATCCATACAAAAGATTAATTCTGGCCTATATAAGGTGCCTGAGCCCAGTGAAGCTGACCCCCCTACACAGATAAAAAAAAAAAAAATCCAAGCCAACAGGCTGAGTCTGCCCTGTAATTTCCGACAGTACATGAACACAGCGGCAGTAGTAGCACTCAGAAACAGCTTCTGTGCTGTGTGAAAACATTCAGTTGGTCGAGCGAAGTCAAACTAAACACTAACGTTACAAAAACTAAGCAAACAATAAAAAACTGTCAAGAACGACAGCAAAACGAAATACGGATGAACTGAGGTTTTCAGTGGCATTCGTTCAAATTTCTCAACAGTTTAAAATTCGAAGAGAACGAAGATGCACAAAGGTTAAACAATGCCAATGAAAGTCAACGAAAGTCCAGATTTCTTGTTTTGTTTGGGCTTCATTGCCCTTCGTTAAGTGCCATGTGACTGGGCCATAACGTGTCAACTGTCAGCTGTTTTTCAGGTTGTCTGATCAATCAATCAATCAATCAATCAATCAATCAATTTTTTTTTTATATAGCGCCAAATCACAACAAACAGTTGCCCCAAGGCGCTTTATATTGTAAGGCAAGGCCATACAATAATGATGTAAAACCCCAACGGTCAAAACGACCCCCTGTGAGCAAGCACTTGGCTACAGTGGGAAGGAAAAACTCCCTTTTAACAGGAAGAAACCTCCAGCAGAACCAGGCTCAGGGAGGGGCAGTCTTCTGCTGGGACTGGTTGATCACAGATGTATTTCTTAGATTTTTCAGTTATATCAATGACATCACTTATAAACATGCACAAACATGAGCATCTAGCAGAGACTGTTTCTAACAGGCTGCATTCATGATGGACGTGCACCCACACTAAATCTTCTCTCAGTGGAGACCGGCTGCTGCTTTTACTGTGACTGCATATAAATGCGGATCTATCCGCTGTGACGACCTCGAACAAAAACGGGAGCAGCCGAATGGACAACAACAACTTAAAAAGGAGTTATCATTACATGACATCACACTTATGTAAACTTTGCAATTAATCTGTGGCTCCATTCTTAACATTAGCAGATACATTCCATTCAAGCGCAGGCTGGGACATTTTCCTCAAAGCTACATAAATGCTATCTGAAACACTTGAAAAAATGAGTACTCACGAGTACTTTGTTTTTGGCAGTCTCCACAGCTGTTTGCTGCGAATGCCATATACTTTGAGACCGGTCATGGAAGTGCACAAAGTAATCCCAGTGTATCACCAAATGGTCACTAATAGCCTAAATCTAAGTTATTATGAATTAGGTGTGACATGTCCTTTAAAAGATGCAGGGTAGGTGAGCTCCAGGAGCAGGTGCTTGTGACCCCTGTAGGATTCCTATAGGATGGTCATCAAAAAATGAAAGATCTTTTTCTTGCAGAAATGTTATAAGAATGAACGCATAAGACAATAGCATTCCTATGGGCCCCTTCACACATAGTACGAATAAGTACAATTCAGGGTGACTCGCGGCGGAACAGTTCGTATGAGCGAACTACAAAAACACTGAGCCAACGGGCAGGCATGAACCATGCTGCTGCGGCAGTTTTGCGCACGCGGGAACACAGTGCGGGCAGCTGCTGTGAAAATAAAAAATAAAAATACATGCCAACCACGGGATTCGAATCTGCACTTTCCAAAAGGTCTGATTGTCAGCCAGAAACTTTACCACTGAGCTACCATCGCTGTCCTGTAAAGGGTATGGGAAAATGCCTGATATCAAGAAGGACATTGACGTATTTAAGAAAAAAAATAAAACCACACACCCTATAAAAACACAGCATTTTATTGAATCCTTCATATCAAGTGGGCAATACAAGTAGTATGATCCGTCTGTTCCTCTGTAGATGACCCATGGTCACAGACATACAGTCATGAAATGACATGAATGAAGCAGTTCATGCGCTCTTATCATGTCCACATCTACTGGCAGCGTGTCCAGCCGGCCTCACACGCGTGTCCTGCCTGACACATGTGTCTTGTGGACGGTGCGCCACAGGACTGACACCACGTCATGTGGAACAGCGTTCACGTGGGTGACATGACATTCAGATCACCTGCTGCATGCTATGATCTGATGGTCCGTTTCACCTGGGGTAGCCTGTCAATGTGTGCTCTGTGTGTGTGCTAGCTGTGGCCCAGTGCAACAGTGATATATGTTTTTATGCATGTCCATGTGAGGACAGCAAGCAGACACACGTACAGTGGGCAGTTGTTAGTTCATGTCCGTCTCAACACAGTACGTGTTCCCCAGCCGTGACGTCCAGAACCACAGATCTCCACAGCTGCTCCTATGGGCAGACACACCCCGTCAGTTCAGCGCACACACCAAGGTGTCACTGTGTCTGTTTGCAAAGCCACACTCGTGGGGCACGTAGACAAATTTCACAGCCAGCTCGACAGTGATTGTCTGCTGACTGCTGTCATGCTAATAGTGCGAATGGCCACACATTTTCTAAGTGCCAAATGAGCGGTGTTAGATGTTCCTGTGTGTCACCTGGAATTTAGCCGACACCTGCCGCGAGAGGGTTTGATGGGCTCTCACAAGGCACGCTCTGTCTTTCAGCCGCTGGTGTGCGCAAATAGTTGTAGTAACAGCTGTACAAGGTGTTGGAAGCAGCTATGATTTTACACGCATTGCATACGATTCCTGCTTCATGCACACTTAATGCGCAATTCGACCACATTCGTACCATGTGTGAAGGGTCCCTGAAGGAGTAACTGGCAGGAATCCTACAGATTTCATATTGAAATATATATTTTTTCTACAGAAATCCTATAAGAATCGTATTCCTATAGGACTCCTGACAGTTATGAACACATAATAGGATTCCTATAGGATCAACTTAAATGAATCCTATAGAATTCCTGTTGTATTCTGTCAGTTTATATGCATAAAAACACAAGATAATAGGATTACTGTGTGATTCTTAAAGGACTTGTATGATATTTCTATGGGAAGAAGATATTCACATTTCTGATAGATATCCTACAGGATTTCAATGAATGAAAAATACTATAGGATTTCTATAGGACGTTTTATGTTGAGTTACCTGGCAAAATGAATACATATGGTGCAACATAAAAACGCTTAGGAGCCACAAACAGCACATAAAAAAATCTTTCTTGCTCAAACCTGTATTTTAGTTTTCCACTGACAAACAAACCGACATATTCGCACAAGTCCTCCAACTGACATCAAACCATTTCCTCGTTGTGAAACTTCCAGCTGACAGTTTGTGTGACAGAAGACATATTAGAGGTGTGTGTGTGTGTGTGTGTGTGTGTGTGTGTGTGTGTGTGTGTGTGTGTGTGTGTGTGTGTGTGTGTGTGTGTGTGTGTGTGTGTGTGTGTGTGTGTGTGTGTGTGTGTGTGTGTGTGTGTGTGTGTGCGTGCGTTTTGGGGGGGGCACGAGGGAAAGTTTGTGGAGAGGAAGAAAGGGGGGGAAAGATGAGGGGAAGTGTGGAAATTGAAAGCTAAAAATACTTCATGCGCTCCAGGTGAAGGAATGAAATGGAAAATTACAAGCAATATTTACGGATTAGAAAAACAAAACAACCCATTTATTTCTGTTTTAAAAATTTAACACCAACCTGACGATAGAGCTTGGAGTTCTTTGTAGACAGTTCTACATTAATTACACTTCCAGAAAAGCACTGTATAATAATATAGTTTGTATGGCAGAAGACAGCTAGCTGCATATTACATGTCATTATCAGTTACATAGAGGTGAAGGCGCGCGCGCACACAGCTGCTAACTTCAGCAGCCAGAAAAGAAAAAAAACACGAGTACGAACTGCGGTTTTAAATGTCGGTATTTATCCCGTGTAGCAGTCATTCCTACCTGAAATTTAAGGTTCTGTAAAGACCAACTCTTGTATCCACAATCTGCCAGATTGATCAACTCGGAGCACTATCACTCTGTAATCTGCAAGCAAGCAGCACTCTTCCTGACGTCATTCTAGGGCGGGACATCAAACGACCAATCACTGATCGAGCCAATAGGTCCAGGTAAAGGTTCTGCAACGCTATTGGTCATCTACCTCCATGCGTCGTATGTTCTAACCTTGTAGGTGATCTATGGGATTAGATTTATATCAAACGTAACAACAATAGCCATCAAAGCAAACACAATAAAATGGCTTATAAACTAATCTTTTGTAGTTGTCACAGCACAAATTACTTTATTTGCCAAGTACAAGGTACAGCAGGAATTTTTATTTGTATTGAAGGTTATTTCATAAAACCTAGGTTAAACTGGAATTTTCCACTTATCTTTTTTTTTTTTTTTTTTTTTTTTTTAGCCATGACTTCATTTCATGAAAACATTGACACATTAGTTACCATGGAGACATTCTTTGCAGCGAACCTTCTTCAGATCAGATTAATCATGGAGCCATATCGATAACCACTGCGATGTCATCAGAGGTGAGTCCAGCTTCAGTGAGGAAAGGTCCAACAACATATTTATTCATTCCTCCCACTGAACTAAGTCAAGTCTGGGAACAGGTGCTGGTATTGCACGTTGCCGTATACACAACACCATGTAACCACCTTGGGTCCTGGATAGCAACCATCCAAGCAGGCAACTGGTCCATTACCACTATATATATATATATATATATATATATATATATATATATATATATATATATATATATATATACTCAACAAAAATATAAACGCAACACTTTTGGTTTTGCTCCCATTTTGTATGAGATGAACTCAAAGTTCTAAAACTTTTTCCACATACACAATATCACCATTTCCCTCAAATATTGCTCACAAACCAGTCTAAATCTGTGATAGTGAGCACTTCTCCTTTGCTGAGATAATCCATCCCACCTCACAGGTGTGCCATATCAAGATGCTGATTAGACACCATGATTAGTGCACAGGTGTGCCTTAGACTGCCCACAGTAAAAGGCCACTCTGAAAGGTGCAGTTTTGTTTTATTGGGGGGGATACCAGTCAGTATCTGGTGTGACCACCATTTGCCTCATGCAGTGCAACACATCTCCTTCGCATAGAGTTGATCAGGTTGTCACTTGTGGCCTGTGGAATGTTGGTCCACTCCTCTTCAATGGTTGTGCGAAGTTGCTGGATATTGGCAGGAACTGGTACATGCTGTCGTATACGTCGGTCCAGAGCATCCCAAACATGCTCAATGGGTGACATGTCCGGCGAGTATGCCGGCCATGCAAGAACTGGGACATTTTCAGCTTCCAAGAATTGTGTACAGATCCTTGCAACATGGGGCCGTGCATTACCCTGCTGCAACATGAGGTGATGTTCTTGGATGTTGGCACAACAATGGGCCTCAGGATCTCGTCGCGGTATCTCTGTGCATTCAAAATGCCATCAATAAAATGCACCTCTGTTCTTCGTCCATAACAGACGCCTGCCCATACCATAACCCCACCGCCACCATGGGCCACTCGATCCACAACATTGACATCAGAAAACCGCTCACCCACACGATGCCACACACGCTGTCTGCCATCTGGCCTGAACAGTGTGAACCGGGATTCATCCATGAAGACAACACCTCTCCAACGTGCCAAACGCCAGCGAATGTGAGCATTTGCCCAGTCAAGTCGGTTACGACGACGAACTGGAGTCAGGTCGAGACCCCAATGAGGACGACGATCATGCAGATGAGCATCCCTGAGACGGTTTCTGACTGTTTGTGCAGAAATTCTTTGGTTATGCAAACCGATTGTTTCAGCAGCTGTCCGAGTGGCTGGTCTCAGACGATCTTGGAGGTGAACATGCTGGATGTGGAGGTCCTGGGCTGGTGTGGTTACACGTGGTCTGCGGTTGTGAGGCTGGTTGGATGTACTGCCAAATTCTCTGAAACGCCTTTGGAGACGGCTTATGGTAGAGAAATGAACATTCAATACACGAGCAACAGCTCTGGTTGACATTCCTGCTGTCAGCATGCCAATTGCACGCTCCCTCAAATCTTGCGACATCTGTGGCATTGTGCTGTGTGATAAAACTGCACCTTTCAGAGTGGCCTTTTACTGTGGGCAGTCTAAGGCACACCTGTGCACTAATCATGGTGTCTAATCAGCATCTTGATATGGCACACCTGTGAGGTGGGATGGATTATCTCAGCAAAGGAGAAGTGCTCACTATCACAGATTTAGACTGGTTTGTGAACAATATTTGAGGGAAATGGTGATATTGTGTATGTGGAGTTCATCTCATACAAAATGGGAGCAAAACCAAAAGTGTTGCGTTTATATTTTGTTGAGTGTATATATGACATGCTATCACATTTTTATCATCATTCACTTGAGTCTCATGAATGTTACAAATTGCTCTATAAAAAATTAATGATGACAACATACACACAATGCAATGCAACTTACTATACCTTAACTAAAGTAACATGAAATATAAAATGACATGGCTAAAATTCTTCTTTATTACACGTGCGTTATATGTATGTAGTACGCTAGTGTGTTGCTCATGGGGATCCACGGGCTCTAGATTGGTAGTGTTTATAAATAGGTAGCCGACAAGGGGTGGCAATAAATTATACAAAGTTTCTATCATTCTAATTCTATATTTAATTTTCTGTTAATTACATAATTTTTTAATGTTAATTTACTCTCTTACTGTATTTATAAATTGTTTTGGTTCTTGTTATCATATACACACTATTATTATTATTATTATTATTATTATTACTATTATTATTATTATTATTATCATGATTATTATTATTATTAATATTATCACAGTGCTGCCAACCATCCCGCATTGGGTGGGACAGTCCTGGTAATTTCCTTCATGTCCCACATGACTGTGCGCAGGACGCCCATTAGTCCCGCATTTGTGTGGGTCTGAGCACGCCCCCCGGACCCCCCTAGTTACGGTTCACACCCTTGGTGCTTGCGGCCACGCGTGGGTGTCCCGTATTGGTAAATTCAAATGTTGGAAGGTATGTTATATATGTTACTAAATAAAATCTTGCCCGCACACACACTTTTAATATAGAGATGATTTACCACCCCCTGCTGGAGTGACATGTGAGTTAAGAATGTAAATATCAATGTTAGTTGTTCAGTGTTTTCTCTGCCTGACTGGAAAATCACTAAGGGCCCTTGGGCAAGGTCTTTAATCCCCTATTGCTCCCGGTTTGTAGTGAGCGCCTTGTATGGCAGCACCCTGACATCGGGGTGAATGTGAGGCATAATTGTAAAGCGCTTTGAGCATCTGATGCAGATGGAAAAGTGCTATATAAATGCAGTCCATTTACCATTTACCAGTGTTATTAGTTAATATATGTAGTTTCTCAAAAAATATTAGTCCTATTAATGTTCTGTTTCAACAGCATTCATCCATGACCAACGCACGCACGCACATCTTTTTTGCATTCTGCTGTCAGCAGGTGCTTTTAATTTGACACACTGAGACAGTGGTGGAAGACATCAACTTTTCACTTATGGTACCGGGAGCAAACTGATTAAACCAATTGAACTACAAAAACACAAATCAGTAACACTAACAACACTGTAAAACTAACATGAACCACAATAACATTTAAAACCCCAAACTCCCATAGTACACTGCAGCACAGTGACCATTGTTTACTTATTATCTTAAATTGCCAATTTATCCTATCAACTTTCTGTTTTCGCAGCGTTCATCCTAAATACATAAGCATACCAAACGGAAAATGTCAGCTCTCCCCAGTTTCTGTGTTATCTAAAGCCTCATTTGCACTTGTGTAATCTTGTGATGGTAATGCGCCATCTAGTGGACCAGAAAACCTTAAAAGGTCAGAGCAGAGCAGTAACTCACTCATTAATCCTGATTGTACAGTGCAGTCAGTGACGAGCTGCCTCACCTTAAAATGACTAAAGGGCTTTACACAGCTTTGCCTGCACTCTGTCTGGTGATTAATAAATATAACACTTCTGAAGTAACAAAACAAAAGCAGCGTTCTTCAGAGCATTCGCTCTGTATGTTACTTTGTAACTGCACAAAACACTAAAATGAGCCAGTTTCAGAAAGCAAGAATGCATCATTTAACATGGGGGAATGTAAAAGGTTTGTGGGGGAAAATCCTTCTGGATCCCAACCACTTTTGTGTGTCTGCTTATGGCACTAATATCCAGTATTATGTTGATGTACAAGACCTCTTCAGTCAAGGCCTCCCCGACCCCATATGGCATATCCATGATGTCAGGCCTGTAGCCAGACTTTTCTGCCTGACCTGGGTCTACATTTATTTATTTGTTCATTGCATAAAAACAAAACAAAACAAAACAAAACAAAAAAAATAGGACTGTCTAGTCTTCATAGTTGTATAATCAAATTGTACGTACAGCAGGGGTTAAGGAGTCCAGTGAGAGAGAATTTCCTCAAGCCAAAGTCCAGAAAATCATAATGTCCAACATGTGTTATGATTCAGTGCCATATGTTCTGAAGTGGACACGTATTTGTATCTTCTCTGTATGTCCTCAATAACTGATTAATAAACAAAACAAAGCATTATTCAATAGTTTTTCAAGAATGTTTATCATTGATTTTCACATTGAACTGAGGGCAGTATAATAATAAAATAATAAATTAAATATTATTTTTTAAGTAAAATAAATTCTGCATTTAAAAACAGTTTTTTTAAAGGGATCTTAAAGTACTTAATTTTAGAAGCAATAAATTAAAAAAAAAGTGTAGTTTAAGTTTCACATTTTTTAAAACTACAATTCACATATAAACAGTCTCAACAAATATGAACAACTAAACAGCTTCAGTGCCTCCTTTTCTGTTTGTTTTTTGTTTTAATAATGTTCATAGTAGTGAAAGCTGTCTCACAGTTGTACATGGACATGTACAGAGCTCCTTTCCTCAGATTTGGGAAACCTGTTTCTGAGACCATTTGGAAGCAGAAAGTGACGGGGTCAGTTTCAGGGCCAACAGGTTCTGAATGAACAGGCTGAGCTGCTGTCCAGGACTGAAGCTCTTACTGTGTCTGCTAAAGTTCACCATCAGATGATCCATCTCTCTCACTTTGAGAGAGATGTTCCTTCACTGATGAGAAGAAGATACTTTGAGAAATCCTTCATTCTCACCATTGTCAGCAGCCTCATCTGACAAGGTGGAGAACAGGATGGTTCGGCAAGAGATGAGCTCAGGATTGTCCTCTTTCATTCTCGCCACAGCTCCTCTCTCTCCTTATCATGACAGGGGCTCCATCTGTGGTTACTGAAACCACTTGTTTTGGCTCTATTCCCCCCTTTGCTAAGATCTTCTTTATGGTAGATGTCCTCTGCTGTTATACTTGTCTGGAGGGATGTAACAGCCAACAGGTCTTCACAGAACTCCTTGTTTTTGTCACACTCTAACTTTCACAGATTTTCCACAATTTCTTGAAAATTTCATGGATTTGAGGAATTCACAAACCTCCCTTCACCTTTTGAGGGGAGCCCTGTAAAATATTTCATCATGTCTTTTCTTGAAATCAGAATTGATTCACCAAATATTAAGCACGTGTTTTATATGTTTTATAGCCAGTCCATAGCAAATTGTTCCATGATTGCTAAATCACAATTTAAAATTTCCTAATGAGTCAGCTCTACCTAATATGAATCAAGAAATATTTAATTTTGGGAAAGTAAATATGTCTACATCCTTTGTTTAAATGAGTAAGTAATATTTTAAGTTTATTCTCAGTTGTCTAATTTCTAAGTTAATAAATGGAGAGATTGTATTCCATTTCTCCTTTAAATATTAAAAATAAATAAAATGAAAATGACTGAGGCTTTAGCTTCTTGTTTATTATTTAGGGATTGTTAATTATTTATGCTACAGGGTGGGTGAAAGTAGGGACATTGCCAACTTTTACCTGATCTGACCTGGTGGTATGTATATTTTCATGATATTTGTCCTTGCAAAAACAAATTACACAAGTGGGGGAATCAAAGTCAAAAGTTTGACTGTGAATACACACACACACACACACACACACACACACACACACACACACACACACACACACACACACACGCGTGTGTGTGTGTATGTATGTATGTATATATGTGTGTGTACAGATAGATAGATAGGCAATTAAAAATGATGCGTATAAAACAAAGATACCATTTTTACTTTCTTGCAGCGAATAAAGAATTAACATTCGCTGTGCTTTTGACTACATGGGACGGTAGGTGTCGCTGTGTGGAAAACGAGACGCCTTTGTGATTTGTTTGGCCCTCTTGTCTTTTCTTCTGCTGCCTGTTGCCTAGTGATAAAAAAAATGGTTTCTTTTCCTGTATTTTCAAAGTTGCTGGCACTTTTTAAAGCTAGCACCGACTTTTCTAAACCTGCTGTGATTTTTGGCGGTTACATCTCTACAGCGTACTGTTCGTGATAGAAATGTGTAATACTTTAGTCTTCCAGATCGTGTTATTATGAACACTTTTGAAGAAAGATGAATAATTATAGTTTCATCAGGGTCGTTGGAAAAGGGAGCTACGGGGAGGTGAACCTGGTAAAACACAAAACAGAGCGAAAACAGGTGAGCAACCAAAAACCTGCATGGACGTTCACGTGAATAATAAATAAACATTGTGTTAATCGCCGACCTCAATACAAATACATGTATTTTTGGTCACCTTTCAAAGGGATCAGACTCGTACAATGTATAATGGTTCATTTCAAGTCACCTTGATGTATAAATCTCATTGTTTCAGGCAGTGAGAGCTATCAGCTGGCTGTTAGAATCAAATTAGAGACAAAACAAAACCAGTTGATGTCAACGGAATCAGTGCAGCCCGAGGTGGTTTTCATCAGGCCGTAAGAATTCTCGCCTTCGGATTGGCCACTTCGCCGGAAGTGACCCCTAAGTATTCATTTAATCGTGTGTGTGTATGAATACAATTGCTTATTTTACCAGAAATAAATCAAATCGAAATTTCTTAGCAAAACAATTGTGCATTCTGTGATAAAAAACATCAAATTTGGCATACATATTCTAAATTAACTAATGTTTATTTTCAGATATGGAGCCATCTGGGAGCTGACTTTTAATGAGCTACAGGAGTCAATAAATATTTACACAGGGGTTAAAATTTTAAAAAGCTCCAATCATGTTCAAAACTATACCACATTATTTGTCTGATCATAACAATTCCAAAAAAAGGTATAGTTTGGACTATTTATGGCTGAATGTCATGGAGTTATGGGGTACAAACAGTAAAAATGGTGACAAAGGTCAGTTTCAGTTTGTTCAGGGGTCAAAAGTTAAAGTTCCTTCAATTTTGGCAAAAAGTGATAAATTATTGGTTGAGCTAATAGGATTAATAAATTGAATCGTTTTGACTGTGTTGAATGCTTGGTGTCCAAAGTAAAGGACAAACAAGGTCAACATCCATTGGATTCTATGACATATGATATCCCGTAACATGATAACTAAGCATGACAGATGTTGCAAACTAATCCATTTATTAACTCAGTGGTTGTATTTAAGGTTAATAATTTGTTTATTATATGGCTATTATATATATATATATATATATAAACACAAACTTACAGTATCGCCCGAATATGCTGATAATGGTGTTGGGCTCGTTTGCTTTCTTAGCCTCCATGAAGAACTTGCTAACAGATGGTACTGTTGTTAGCTGGTAAGCTTCCTATCTGTGTGTTTTTTCCAATTCTGTTTAGATATTTAAGGAGTACGTTCGTGTCCGACTTGGTTTTTCTAATCGCGGTTTTTGCTTCCTGGTTTGTAATGAAAATACGTGTTGCGGACCGATTGTCATGGTAACTGGTCCGATATGGGAAAATATCCGACCGGTAATCAGCCAATCAGAGCGCGCGTAGTGTCACAGCCGTATGAGTCACAGCACCTCATTAATTCACTTCAATTTCAATTTGCTGTCATTTATATAGCGCCAAATCACAACAAAGTTGCCTCAAGGTGCTTCACACAAGTAAGGTCCAACCTTACCAACCCCCCAGAGCAAGCACACAGGCAACAGTGGTAAGAAAAAACTCCCTCTGATGATTTGAGGAAGAAACCTTAAGCAGACCAGACTCAAAGGAGTGAGACTCTGCTTGGGCCATGCTACCAACACATTTTACAAAACGAATACACAGGAAATTTTGCCGGTGCACAGGACGGGAGGGTTGCAGAAATAGACACCACCCCCATCTCTGGATGGAGCCGCATCTCAAAACAGAGGGGAAAAAACAGAATCAGGCATCAGAAAGACAACAAATACTGTATAATTGTTCAGCATTAAGCAACAAGAAAAACAGAAGAAATACTAAGGTGATTGCTGGCCACTAACCCTAAGCTTCACTAAAAGACCCAGACTTTAGATAAAGTTGAGGCCGCGGCACGCTCTGGTTCCTAATAAAATGAATTTAAAAGAGTAAATAAATGGACTGCATTTACAGTAGTGTTCAGAATAACAGTAGTGCTATGTGACTAAAAAGGTTAATCCAGGTTTTGAGTATATTTCTTATTGTTACATGGGAAACAAGGTACCAGTAGATTCAGTAGATTCTCACAAATCCAACAAGACCAAGCATTCATGATATGCACACTCTTAAGGCTATGAAATTGGGCTATTAGTAAAAAAAAAAGTAGAAAAGGGGGTGTTCACAATAATAGTAGCATCTGCTGTTGACGCTACAAACTCAAAACTATTATGTTCAAACTGCTTTTTTTTTTAGCAATCCTGTGAATCACTAAACTAGTATTTAGTTGTATAACCACAGTTTTTCATGATTTCTTCACATCTGCGAGGCATTAATTTTGTTGGTTTGGAACCAAGATTTTGATCTTTACTATTGTGCTTGGGGTCATTGTCTTGTTGAAACACCCATTTCAAGGGCATGTCCTCTTCAGCATAAGGCAACATGACCTCTTCAAGTATTTTGACATATCCAAACTGATCCATGATACCGTATGCGATATATAGGCTCAACACCATAGTAGGAGAAACATGCCCATATCATGATGCTTGCACCACCATGCTTCACTGTCTTCACTGTGAACTGTTGCTTGAATTCAGAGTTTGGGGGTCGTCTCACAAACTGTCTGCGGCCCTTGGACCCAAAAAGAACAATTTTACTCTCATTAGTCCACAAAATATTCCTCCATTTCTCTTTAGGCCAGTTGATGTGTTCTTTGGCAAATTGTAACCTCTTCTGTACATGTCTTTTATTTAACAGAGGGACTTTGCGGGTGATTCTTGCAAATAAATTAGCTTCACACAGGCATCTTCTAACTGTCACAGCACTTACAGGTAACTCCAGACTGTCTTTGATCATCCTGGAGCTGATCAATTGGTGAGCCTTTGCCATTCCGGTTATTCTTCTATCCATTTTGATGGTTGTTTTCTGTTTTCTTCCACGTGTCTCTGTTTTTTTTTTTAATCCATTTTAAAGCATTGGAGATCATTGCAGATGAACAGCCTATAATTTTTTGCACCTGCGTATAAGTTTTCCCCTCTCCAATCAACTTTTTAATCAATCTACACTGTTCTTCTGAGCAATGTCTTGAACGTCCCATTTTCCTCAGGCTTTCAAAGAGAAAAGCATGTTCAACAGGTGCTGGCTTCATCCTTACATAGAGGACATCTGATTCACACCTGTTTGTTCCACAAAATTGACGAACTCACTGACTGAATGCCACACTACTATTATTGTGAACACCCCCTTTTCTACTTTTTTTTTTTACTAATAGCCCAATTTCATAGCCTTAAGAGTGTGCATGTCATGAATGCTTGGTCTTGTTGGATTTGTGAGAATCTACTGAATCTACTGGTACCTTGTTTCCCATGTAACAATGAGAAATATACTCAAAACCTGGATTAATCTTTTTAGTCACATAGCACTACTATTATTCTGAACACTACTGTATATAGCGCTTTTCCATCTGCATCAGACGCTCAAAGCGCTTTACAAATAATGCCTCGCATTCACCCCGATGTGAGGGTGCTGCCATACAAGATACTCACTACACACCAGGAGCAACTAGGGGATTAAGGACCTTGCCCAAGGGCCCTTAGTGATTTTCTGGTCAGGTCTCAAGCCCAGTGCTTTAACCACTAGACCATCACCTTCACCTCCCCTAAAAGCAAAAGTAAACAGCATAGTAACATACTATGCCAGTATGTGAACCATACGAAAAGGAAAACAAGTGCTTCTTAAGTCTGGACTTGAAAGTCTCTACAGAATCTAACTGTTTTATTGATGCAGGGAGATCATTCCACAGAACAGAGGCACAATAAGAGAAAGCTCTGTGACCCACAGACTTTTTAATCACCCCGGGGACACAGTCCTGCACCCTGAGAACGCAGAGCTGGTACGTAGGGTTTGATTAGGTCAGCTAAGTAGCGAGGTGCCAGTCTGTGAACAGTTTTATTGGTTAGTAGCAGAACCTTAAAATCTGATCTCACAGGGACAGGAAGCCAGTGAAGAGATGCCAAAATGGGTGTAATGTGGTCCAAACTTTCTGCTTCGTGTCAAAAGTCTGGCAGCAGCATTTTGAACCAATTGGGGACCCCTAATGCTGCACTGCGGTAAACCAGAAAATAGAACATTGCAGTAGTCAAATCTAGTAGAGACAAATGCATGAATCAGGGTCTCAGCATCAGCCATAGACAGTATGGGATGAACCTTAGCTATATTTCACAGATGGAAGAAAGCAGTCTCGTCAGTTTAACGCAGACATCAATTGACTCTTCAGCATTCTACATATGATGAAAGTAAATCCCTATGATCGACCAACGCTAAAATAAAATTTAATAAATGTTAAATTACTGTATGCACGCACTATGACGTGCTCGTCAATATTTACGTGTTCCACCTGCCACACAAAAGTGTTCTGCCGGCGGTGGAAACACAAACCAAGCCAGACTTGACTGTTCCAACCCGTACCATACTGTGCAGTACTGAACCGGACCACTCGGTGGAAATGGGGCTGTCGACAAACGCTGGCTAAATCATCATGGTGTGACAGCTACATAATGTATTTGACGTATCCAGCGTATTTGCCACATCTATCATACGTCGCATACACTGGCTATATCATCAAGGTGTGACAGAGCCCTAAGAGATTTGATTCTTAGTTACTTACTTTATGTTCAGATGGATCTGCATGTTGATTTGGCACAAGTTTTACACCGGATGCCCTTCCTGACAGGCAGGGGTGAGGTTTGAACCAGGAACCTTTTGCACTGAAACCAAGCACACTAACTACGTTTGCATAAATGTTCTTAATAATTATATACCAGGGAAAGTGTGCCTCTTTTTGTTTGTTGTTGTTGTTTTTTTGCCAGTATGTCATAAAGAAGTTGAATTTAATCACCTCTACTCGACGAGAACGCCGTGCTGCAGAGCAAGAAGCATGCCTTCTGTCCCAGCTGCGACATCCTAACATTGTGACTTACCGAGAGTCTTGGGAAGGGGACGACTGCAAGCTGTACATTGTGATGGGCTTCTGTGAAGGAGGTGACCTCTATAACAGACTCAAGCAGCAAAAAGGGGAGCTCTTACCTGAGAGGCAGGTCGTGGAATGGTTCGTCCAGATAGCTATGGCACTCCAGGTATGTTGAATTTGAAAATGAAGGCCAAGTAAAGTCAAACAAAATTTTTCCAGTGACTGTTGCCAGCATGCCTGATATTACCTTGCCATTTTTGCCTTGCAGTACCTGCATGAGAGAAACATTCTTCACAGAGACCTTAAAACACAGAACGTCTTCCTCACAAAAAACAATATCATCAAAGTGGGTGACCTTGGCATTGCAAGAGTATTGGAGAATCAGAATGACATGGCTAGCACACTTATAGGGACACCGTACTATATGAGCCCAGAGCTCTTCTCTAATAAACCGTACAACCAAAAGGTATTTTTCTACTCTTATGTGTAATTTACTGCTGAATATGCTGTAAACTGCTTTACATTAATCTTTTTCATTTCTTTTTTTTCCAAGTCAGATGTATGGGCCCTGGGATGCTGCGTATATGAAATATCCACGTTGAAACATGCCTTTAATGCCAAGGACATGAACTCACTGGTTTATCGCATTGTAGAAGGAAAGGTGGGTTTCTTTCCCTTTTTTAATGCAGCATGTGTGCTTTAACAGATGTGTGTCTCACATTGATGCAACATTCATTTTTACATTTAATAAATTGTGCTTCTGCAGTTAATGTGAATGAATGTAATTGTACACATCTTTGCAATTTTAACATAGTTATAATAGTTATAATGCCTTTCAAAGCTTAAAGCTGTACAGACTCTGGGTTTTTAGGCTAAGGTTATAATTTTTTTCTTTGGCACCACTATTATTTTATTCACTAGCATTTAAATAAAGTATTCATAATATGACCAAAATGCGTGTTGTCTGAAAACAATTTATAATTTTGACCCATGCTGGGTAGAAATTCAAGCGATCAGATACCATGAAACTATATGTTAGCAACATCATAGATCATGTGGGTGTTTCTCCTGATTTGCGTGAGGGATGCTAGGAAGGACACGGCGACAGCCGGTCGGATTAAAGAAAGGCAGTGTGATGTCATTTGGCTGCTTGCTCGAATAACATAAACCAAGGTTGTAGAAAACGTTCCAAAACAGCTAATTTCTGTATAAATCTGTTTCTCATATATTTTGTAAAAGATAGAGAGAATTAAGCACTTCTAAATCTAAAAATGCTATTTTTAAAACCAGGTAACACCTCTGAAGTGATTTACAAGACATCGTACGGATGTTAGCATGCACACCTTGGGAATGTGCATCAAGCAGATGAGTCAGGTCACAAGTAATCTCAAAACCTCATCCATGCACACACACACTTCTTCCTGCACTCTGTCTGCAAAGTTTGGTGTTAGAAAGAAAAGAAAATATTTGCTGTGGAATTCCCCTAGGTAAATATGTTCTCTGCATTAAAATAAGCTGAAATTTTGCACCATGTTACAAAAATAAACCTACATTATAATGCTTGGATTTTAGTAGAAGCTAAATTTTGTTAGTTTTGTGAAATTTGAAAGGCCGTACAGCTTTAATTATGTTACTGCTTTTATTGTGATGTTGATTGGGAATTGAAATTATCAGTTGAGTTAAGGGCTGTAACTAATGGTTACCTTTTGTAATCAGTTAACCTTTTAGTAATATTTTTTTCAATTAATCTACTGATTATTTTTTGATTAGTCAGTTAATCCTTTGGTTAATTTACCAGTATATTATATTCAGAATTCTCCCAGTAATTTGGACATTTCCTGTCAGAGAGGAGTAAAGAATCTAGCTAAACAAAAACAAACGGAAACAAAACAGAAAATACATTTAAGAAGATGAAATCCAGAGAATTTTGACTCAAAGCAATTCATTTATTATCACAGTAGTTAGTGATTGTTGCAGCTTTTGTTGAATTTATTAAAAAAGGAGAAAACTGGAATGTCCTCACAGACACAGAGAACAAGGACAAGCCTTTGGTAGACCTGACTCTCCCCCTTGCTGTGAGGCAGCAGTGATAACCACTGTGGTACCCATTAGAGAGAGTGGCAACATGACAAGTTGAAAAAAAATTGGTCACGTGACCATGGTGCCATCTTGGGGCATAAATAGCGTTGGCTGTTAATGTGACTGCATGTAAATCCAGCTGTTTTATTTGTTTATTCGCTGAAAATGGCGGGTTGTTGTGCATTTGGATGCACAAATAGTCACAGCAGGGGCTTCAAGATGTAAAGATTCCCTTCAGATCCAAACAGAAGAAAAATTTTGGAAAATAAACTCAGCTGTGTAGGATGGAAGCCGAAATCATCATCAAAACTTTGCGAGGTAAATTTATTATACAGTCCCATGTACGGTAAAGCTCACCTAAAACGTCATCGTATAAACCAGATATTTGCAGTCACCGGACCAAAAAGTCCCAAAGTTTTTGAATTGTTTTCCATGTACTAAACACTGTACACAACAGATTTTGTATAACGGAGTTTTCGCTCACATTGGATAAAATGTCCCGTCCAATCACAGTGTATTTCCATTAAAAACTCAGAGCAGTCTGGACCTGCAGAGGTACAAATTAAAGTTCAGCCGTGATACTCCCCGATTTGTGGAAAGTGAGAGAGGAATCATTTCTGTGATTAAAAGTCAGACCGTTTAGTTTTTTCCAATTGTGTTCAGACTCGGACCCGCAGCTTGACATGCACCTGTTAAATCAAACACAAAAGGCTGTGATTTGACACTTTTCTGCTTTTAATCCTTCGTCTGCCATCATATTATAATAGTTTTTACAGTGCACACTCTGATAAATGGATCAGAAAAGTCTGCACATTTACAGCACAAAGTCGGTAAAAGAGGAAAATGTACAGCTTACCTTTGATTTGGATGTACAGCTTACCTTTGATTTGGAGGTGATGATTGTAGAAAAAAAGCTTGTCGAGGGTTAAATTAATTCATAATAAAGCATAATTTAGAGACAGAGAACTTTAAAACTGTCATGCACGTCATTGCATGACACAGAGTTAAAGAGCAGCAGCTGCATAAATCAGGCTTTAAATTAATTAAATAAATCATCATAAATTGTAAATTTATGTAAATTTGATAGCTTAACTATTTTTATATTTATTTTGATAGCACCTGTACCTGGATTTGTTGCTGTATGTGGTTAAATGATTAAAAAAAAATGTTTAAAACATAAAAGGTCCTTTCAGTGGTTTCGGGCAGTTCGACCCAAAATGGCGCCATGTTCTGAGTTGACACCACTCTCTCAACTAAGGCACTCTAGTACCCATATTCAGCTTCCACTGAAATTTTCATTTAGTTTTCTGGATTCAGAATCCAGAGTACTAATCATTACACTGTCATAACAAAACTTGTAAGTAAGCCAGACTTAGCCTAAAAAGCTAAATTTGATCCATTCTCCCTGGCCAGATGTTAAAAAGCAACCGAGAACTAAAATGCAATAAGATACTCAAATGCAAAAAGATTATTACTTGTCAACAAGTTAAAAAAACTGAATATATACAAATAAGTAGAACTTTTTAAAAAAGAAAAGAAAGGGGGGAAAAATACACCATGAAGGGAGGGAAAAAACAGTAGGAGTCTTCGATGTTATAGTTCAGGGGTAGTGTCCACATTAGGACTAGTCCTGTCCATATCACATAAAAAAAAGTGGACAGTTCAACCATCCCAGTTCAGCCATACCAGTGCCTTATTATTATTGAGGAATATAGTTGGACTTTGATTTTTAATAGTTTTATCTTGTTTTTCTTACCAGCTGCCACAGATGCCCAATAAGTATGATCCCCAGCTGGCAGAGCTTATCAAGAACATGCTGTGTAAGAGACCCGAGGACAGACCAGATGTCAAAATCATCCTCCGACAACCTTACATCAAACGACAAATTGCTATTTTCCTTGAGGCCACCAAAGAGTATGTGACATTGGCAACAAAATATCTGTATTTCTTCCTGGTTTTGTTGTTTCTGAATTTACTTCATTTCAAATCCTTTTTTAGCATGTGGAAATTTATTTCTACACTGCCTCTTTTGTTGCTTTTCTCCTGCAGTAGACTGTAACGAAGAGAAGTGCTGCCACACCAGGAAGAAGAAGAAGAAGAAAAAAACTCACTTTAAAACATGAAAACTGCCATGTTTTAAAGTGATACTGGTTATCACATTAACGTGATGCATTTCGTGTTCAAACATCACTCACTCATCTTCAACCGCTTAATCCAATTAAGGATCATGGTGGGCTGGAGCCTATCCCATCAGTCATAGCACATGAGGCGGGGTATACCCTTGCCAGGACACCAGTCAGTCGCAGTGCCACATATAGACAGACACATTCACACCCAAACGCACACCTACTGACAATGTAAAGTTTTCATTCTGCCTAACTTGCATGTCTTTGGATGTGGGAGGAAGCCGGAGCACCCGGAGGGAACCTACCAAACACGGGGAGAACATGCAAACTCCACACAGAAAAGCCACACGTAGGAATTGAACCCATGACCTTGTCTTGAAGCAACAATGTTCTAACATGATACTGATTATCACATCAAAATGTGAAATTTATCATGTTAAAATGTTGATATGTTTCACCTTAAAAGTTGCTTTCAGGTATGGACAAAGGTTTTTTTTTTGCTGACAGTGGCAGCTGATCACAGCAACTCAGCTACATGGGCTATACAGCCAGTGCATTCTGAGTGCCAGTTCCATGTCCAGATAAATGAGTGAGTTTACATCAGGAAGGGAAAACGGTGTAAATTTTGCCAGACAAACATGCATATCACAAATCAAATTTTCGTACTATCTTGGTCAAGGCCCAGGTCAACGAACGACTGCCTCTGGTTGTGTTGTCCAGTAGAGAGTAAATCAGGAAATGCAAGGGAACAGTGAGGATGAAGTGAGGACAGCTATGAAGAAGATGAAGAGTAGAAAGGCAACTGGTACAACTGACATACAGTGAGGAAAATAAGTATTTGAACACCCTGCGGTTTTGCAAGTTCTCCCACTTACAAATCGTGGAGGGGTCTGAAATTTTTATCTTAGGTGCACGTCTACTGTGAGAGACATAATCTAAAAAAAAAAAAAATAATAGTAATTCAGAAATCACAATGTATGATTTTTTAATAATTTATTTGTATGTTACTGCTGCAAATAAGTATTTGAACACCTGTGAAAATCAATGTCAATATTTGGTACAGTAGCCTTTGTTTGCAGTTACAGAGGTCAAACATATCCTGTAGTTTTTCACCAGGTTTGCACACACTGCAGCAGGGATTTTGGTACACTCATCCATACAGATCTTCTCCAAATATTTCAGGTTTGGAGTTTCAGTTCCCTCCAAAGATTTTCTATTGAGTTCAGGTCTGGAGACTGGCCAGGCCACTCCAGGACCTTGAAATGCTTCTTACGGAGCCCCTCCTTAGTTGCCCTGGCTGTGTGTTTGGGGTCATTGTCATGCTGGAAGACCCATCCATGACTTCAATGCTCTTACTGAGGGAAGGAGGTTGTTTGCCAAAATCTCGCAATACATGACCCCATCCATCCTCCTTTCAATACGGTGCAGTCGTTCTGTCCCCTTTGCAGAAGAGCACCCCAAGAGTATGATGTTTCCACCCCCATGCTTCACGGCTGGGATGGTTTTCTTGGGGTTGTTCTCATCCTCTAAACATGGTAAGTGGAGTTGATTCCAAAAAGCTCTATTCTGGTCTCATCTGACCACCTGACCTTCTCCCATGCATTCTCTGGATCATCCAGATGGTCACTGGTGAACTTCAAATGGGCCTGGACATGTGCTGGCTTGAGCAGGGGGACCTTGCTGCCCTGCAGGATGAAAATTCCAGACCCCTCCATGATTTCTAAGTGGGAGAACTTGCAAAATCGCAGGGTGTTCAAATACTTATTTTCCTCACTGTACATATGTGGCGATGGAAATGTTGATGAGAAATGGCAGGGGAGTTTCTAACCAGATTATTTGATAAAATCTTGGAAAGTGAGAGGATGCCTGAGGAATGGAGAATGAGTGTGCCGGTTCTGATTTTTTTTAAGAACAAGGGTGATGGGCAGAGCTGCAGTAAATTCAGAGGCATAAAGTTGATCAGAAATGGCATGAAGTTACAGAAGAGATTAGTGGAACCCAGGATTCAGAAAGAGGTGAAGATCTGTGAGCAACAGTATAGTTTAAATTTCAACTTATTTTCATTTATATAGTGCCAAATCACAACAGAGTTGCCTCAAAGCGCTTCACACAGGTAAAGTCTAACCTTACCAATCCCCAGAGCAACAGTGGTAAGGAAAAACTCCCTCTGAGGAAGAAACCTCAAGCAGACCAGATTCAAAGGGGTGACCCTCTGCTTGGGCCATGCTACAAACATAAATTACAGAACAATTCACAGAACAATTCATGGACAAATATACAAGAACTGCTATTGGCACACAGGACAAGGGGATCGCCAACACGAATACAACTCCCATCTCTGGATGGAGCTGCATCTTAAACAGAGAGAAAAAACAGAATCAGGCATCAGAAAGACAAAAAATACTATATCATTTGCCAGCATTAAACAACAAGAAAAACAGAGAAATACTAAGGTGATCGCCGGCCACTAGCCCTAAACTTCACTAAAAGACCCAGAATTTAGGTAAAGTTGAGGCCGCAGCCCGCTCCAATTACTAATAAATGAATTAAAAGAGTAAAAAGTGTAAAACAAAACTGTACCAGTATGCTAGCCGTATGAAAGGGAAAATAAGTGCGTCTTAAGTCTGGACTTGAAAATCTCCACAGAATCTGACTGTTTTATTGACGCAGGGAGATCATTCCACAGAACAGGGGCACGATAAGAGAAAGCTCTGTGACCCGCAGACTTCTTATTCACCTTAGGGACACAAAGTACTCCTGCACCCTGAGAACGTAAAGCCCGGGCCGGTACGTAAGGTTTAATTAGGTCAGCTAGGTAGGGAGGTGCCAGTGCATGAATAATTTTGTAGGTTAGTAGCAGAACCTTAAAATCTGATCTCCCTGGGACAGGAAGCCAGTGAAGGGATGCCAAAATGGGTGTAATGTGGTTGTACTTTCTGCTTCGTGTTAAAAGTCTGGCTGCAGCATTTTGAACCAATTGGAGACCCCTAATGCTAGACTGTGGTAAACCAGAAAATAGAACATTGCAGTAGTCCAATCTAGAAGAGATAAATGCATGGATCAGGGTCTCAGCATCAGGCATAGACAGGATGGGACGCATCTTCGCTATATTTTGCAGGTGGAAGAAAGCAGTCCTAGTAATATTTCTAATGTGGAGGCCAAAGGACAACGAAGGATCAAAAATTACCCCAAGGTTCCTCACTTTGTCAGTGTGATGTATGACACACGAGCCGAGGCTGAGCGTTAACTGGTCAAATTGATGCCGATGTCTCACTGGACCAAGAACCATCATTTCAGTCTTATCAGAGTTTAAAAGTAGGACGTTTCTAGACATCCAACTTTTCACTAATGCAAGGCGATCTTCTAAGGATTTTATGTGAACGAGATTAGCAGCAGTTATCGGCATGTATAACTGAGTATCATCTGCATAACAGTGAAAGGTAATCCCAAAATGCCGCAATATGTGCCCAAGGGGTGCTATATAAAGGGAGAAAAGCAGGGGGCCTAAGACAGACCCCTGTGGAACCCCAAATTTCATGTCACTAAGGTTAGAGGTAGTGTTACAGTACAAAACACAGTGAGAATGACTGGTCAAGTATGACGTCAGCCATGCAAGGGCACTCCCAGTAATCCCAAAATGATTTTCCAGCCTATCAAGTAGAATATGGTGATCCACTGTATCAAATGCAGCACTGAGATCTAACAGCAACAGAACCGTAGTGGTGTCCAAATCCATTGTAAGGAGATCATTCACCACTTTAGTGAGAGCCGTCTCTGTGGAATGATATTTTCTAAAAGCAGACTGCAGTGGCTCAAAGAGATTATTCTCAGTAAAATAGTCTACGAGCTGCCGTGACACCACTTTTTCCAGAATTTTAGAGAAAAATGATAGATTTGATATCGGCCGATAGTTTTTCAATACACTAGGGTCAAGATGAGGTTTCTTAAGTAATGGATTAATCACTGCAGATTTGAAACATTTAGGAACAGATCCAGAAGTTAAAGAAAGATTAATCATTTCCAGCACAATCGGCCCAAGAGTGGGCCACAGGTCCTTAAACAGTTTTGTTGGTATAGGATCAAATAAACAGGTTATGCTTTTTGTTGACATTACGAGTTTTGTCAGCATGCCTAGTGACATACTATCAAATTCTGTAAATCTAGGTAATACCTCAGTAGTGGCGCACACATCAGTAGCAGGGTGTAGTGGCTGGGTTAAGGCATGCCGGGATATGTTTAACCTGATGTCTTCTGTTTTCTTCCCAAAGTAATCCAGGAAATCTTATCCTGTAAAAGGAGAGCGAACTACAGGTGGTTGTCCATGCATAAGTGTTGCCACTGTGTTGAACAAGAACTTTGAGTTATGCTTGTTTTTGTTGATCAAATCAGAGTAGTAGGTCCGCTTTGTAGCCAATAATGAATGCTTATAGTCTAAGATAGCATCACGCCACGCAAGGTGAAATACTTCTAATTTTGAACGACGCCATTTCCGTTCTAGACCTTTTGCTTTATGCTTGAGGTCACGCAGATAATCATTGAACCAAGGTGACTGATTCGGGGGAGCGCAGTTTTAACACAGGTGGTGCAATCATGTCGAGTGTAGTTTTGAGCACTGAGTTTAAACTATCAAGTCTGTTTACTGACTGGGTATTTGTCAAATGTGAAGCTAAGACATCAGGCAGTCTAACTTCGAGTTCAGTCTTAGTTGAGGAGTTCATGCATCGCCGTAATGATATATAAGGTTGTTGTTCCACTAAACACGGCAGCGAAAATGTAAACTTAATAAGTGAGTGATCAGACATCACTGATGTAAAGGTATGATGTCAATATTCGTGACAGCAATACCACATGCAAGAACCAGATTCAGGGTATTTCCACTAATGTGCGTCGAATCCCGAATGCATTGCCGAAATCCTAATGCATCCACAATTTCCATAAATGATTTGCAGAGGGGATCAGAAGGCTTATTTATATGAATGTTAAAGTCAGCAGTGATCAGAATGTTATCTACACTAAAGCCTTGCTGTCTACAAAACTGCGCCAGCCACCTATTTAACGATGTCAGCCTGCCAAACGCCTCATCAGTACCCCAGGAGGGGAGGGGACCAGAGACTATTAATCGATGCCGACACATCTTTCTGGCAAGGTCACAAGTCCTCTATGTCCATTTTTGTGACCTCTGAGTGCTTCATCCTGATATCATTTATAGTTTAATACTGAGAGAGTACTACAGATGCAGTGTTTGCTCTGAGAGTGCTGATGAAGAAAGTTCATAACAGGGTGCTAAGACAATCAATCAATCAATCAATTTTTTATATAGCGCCAAATCACAACAAACAGTTGCCCCAAGGCGCTTTATATTGTAAGGCAAGGCCATACAATAATTATGTAAAACCCCAACGGTCAAAACGACCCCCTGTGAGCAAGCACTTGGCTACAGTGGGAAGGAAAAACTCCCTTTTAACAGGAAGAAACCTCCAGCAGAACCAGGCTCAGGGAGGGGCAGTCTTCTGCTGGGACTGGTTGGGGCTGAGGGAGAGAACCAGGAAAAAGACATGCTGTGGAGGGGAACAGAGATCGATCACTAATGATTAAATGCAGAGTGGTGCATATAGAGCAAAAAGAGAAAGAAACAGTGCATCATGGGAACCCCCCAGCAGTCTACGTCTATAGCAGCATAACTAAGGGATGGTTCAGGGTCACCTGATCCAGCCCTAACTATAAGCTTTAGCAAAAAGGAAAGTTTTAAGCCTAATCTTAAAAGTAGAGAGGGTGTCTGTCTCCCTGATCTGAATTGGGAGCTGGTTCCACAGGAGAGGAGCCTGAAAGCTGAAGGCTCTGCCTCCCATTCTACTCTTACAAACCCTAGGAACTACAAGTAAGCCTGCAGTCTGAGAGCGAAGCGCTCTATTGGGGTGATATGGTACTACGAGGTCCCTAAGATAAGATGGGACCTGATTATTCAAAACCTTATAAGTAAGAAGAAGAATTTTAAATTCTATTCTAGAATTAACAGGAAGCCAATGAAGAGAGGCCAATATGGGTGAGATATGCTCTCTCCTTCTATTCCCTGTCAGTACTCTAGCTGCAGCATTTTGAATTAACTGAAGGCTTTTTAGGGAACTTTTAGGACAACCTGATAATAATGAATTACAGTAGTCCAGCCTAGAGGAAATAAATGCATGAATTAGTTTTTCAGCATCACTCTGAGACAAGACCTTTCTGATTTTAGAGATATTGCGTAAATGCAAAAAAGCAGTCCTACATATTTGTTTAATATGCACTTTGAATGACATATCCTGATCAAAAATGACTCCAAGATTTCTCACAGTATTACTAGAGGTCAGGGTAATGCCATCCAGAGTAAGGATCTGGTTAGACACCATGTTTCTAAGATTTGTGGGGCCAAGTACAATAACTTCAGTTTTATCTGAGTTTAAAAGCAGGAAATTAGAGGTCATCCATGTCTTTATGTCTGTAAGACAATCCTGCAGTTTAGCTAATTGGTGTGTGTCCTCTGGCTTCATGGATAGATAAAGCTGGGTATCATCTGCGTAACAATGAAAATTTAAGCAATACCGTCTAATAATACTGCCTAAGGGAAGCATGTATAAAGTGAATAAAATTGGTCCTAGCACAGAACCTTGTGGAACTCCATAATTAACTTTAGTCTGTGAAGAAGATTCCCCATTTACATGAACAAATTGTAATCTATTAGACAAATATGATTCAAACCACCGCAGCACAGTGCCTTTAATACCTATGGCATGCTCTAATCTCTGTAATAAAATTTTATGGTCAACAGTATCAAAAGCAGCACTGAGGTCTAACAGAACAAGCACAGAGATGAGTCCACTGTCCGAGGCCATAAGAAGATCATTTGTATCCTTCACTAATGCTGTTTCTGTACTATGATGAATTCTAAAACCTGACTGAAACTCTTCAAATAGACCATTCCTCTGCAGATGATCAGTTAGCTGTTTTACAACTACCCTTTCAAGAATTTTTGAGAGAAAAGGAAGGTTGGAGATTGGCCTATAATTAGCTAAGATAGCTGGGTCAAGTGATGGCTTTTTAAGTAATGGTTTAATTACTGCCATCTTAAAAGCCTGTGGTACATAGCCAACTAACAAAGATAGATTGATCATACTACAAGACAAGTGTGGTAGTATTGTATGGGTACATTTGTAGTGACAGAGAAGTATGTGAGGGTGATGCAGTATATGCACAAGGACAGTGTGACAGTGGTTAGATACCCATTAGGAATGACAGTTGCATTTAAGGTGGAGGTTGGGATTACATCAAGGATCAGCTGTGAGCCTTTTTTGTTTGCATTGGTTTGGATAGATTGACAGACGAGAGCCAATTCAAATCAGATGGGTGCAAGGAGTAGAGGTGGTGAAGGAAGATGGGGCTCAGCTAACCAGAGTATAGGAGAGTGTGATAGAGAGGTGAAAAAGAGAGTGCAGATGGGGGGAGTGGGTGGAGAAAAGTTACGGGAGTGATTTGTGACAGAAGGGTATCTGCAAGAGTGAAGGGCGAAGTTTACAAGATGGTACGGAGACAGCTATGTTGTACAACTTAGAGCTGGTGGTGCTAACAAAAAGACAAGGCAGAGCTGGAGGTGGCAGAGCTGAAGATGCTGTGATTTTCTTTGGGAGTGAAGAGGATGAACAGGATTAGGAATGAATAAATTTGAGGGACAGCACATGTTGAACAGTGTGGAGACAGGGTCAGAGAGGTGAGATGGAGATGGTCTGGACATGTACAGAAGAGGGGCCCAGAGTATACTGGAAGAAGGATGCTGAGGATGGAACCACCAGGCAGGAGGAGAAGAGCGATTCCAAAGTGGAGATTTATGGATGTGCTGAGGGAAGATATGCAGGTAGCTGGTGTGACAGAAGACGATGGAGAGGACAGGGTGAGATGGAAATGGATGATCTTCTGTGGTGACCTCTAACGGGAGCAGCCAGAAGAAGACAAGGCAGGTGATTACAGCTGGATCAGTTGGATTGGTCATCTGAAGAGATTTTGTGGTGTTTTTGTCTGCACACATATTAATAAAGACTCAGACCCAACCCATTGGGTAGTGGCTCATGGTGCTAGCATGGGCCCTCGGTGGGATGTTGTTTGTTGCATCAACTGTTAATTAGTGTTGACAGTGGGATGGGGGATGGTTGGGTTGGAGTTGGTTGGTGACGATTAAAGGGGTTGTGTGTTGTGAGTTGCCCCCACCCCTGCTAATTCGGGGGCAGTGTGGATTGCCTTCTGTGTGGCTGGAATTTGTGTGTGCCCACTGCTAGCCACTAGGGCTGCCCCCAATTAACTCTGGTATTGGGGTCCTCGGCTCCAAGGGGAAATGGCAGTGTTTGGGGTTGTAGCTTGGGAATTCCCCAATGGCAGTAGTGGGAGGGGTATTGGATTGCTGTCCTGGGTTTTCAGTCCCTGTCCACTGTTGGGCTCGTGGTCTTTTTTCTATTTTGAATGCTCGCAGGGTTGCCTCACACCAACCTGCATGGGGGTTGGGTGCACCCTCTCACTGGTCCACTGCTCTGTGGTCCCTGTGGTTGCTTGCCATCTCCTGGTAGCATGGCATGTTGATCTTCTTGCTTTTCATGTGCTCTCACATTGGAGCAGGGACAGTCTGTACCCTGGGGTTCTGCTGTGAGTCCAGACTCTCCTTGCGTGCCTCGGTTGCTACCCTTGCTGTTTTTGTGCTAAGTGGCACAGTTGAAACTCCACACAATCATTCATGGCTCACAATATCAGGCATGTCATTACACCTACCACACTGTATACATACAGTGAGGAAAATAAGTATTTGAACACCCTGTGATTTAGCAAGTTCTCACACTTAAAAATCATGGAGGGGTCTGGAATTTTCATCTTAGGTGCACAGTAGAGAAGCTTGAATCTTTGACTGGACTGGGTTGCTTGATGTGAGGACGTTTCGCTTCAAATCACAGAAGCTTCCTCAGATAAAATTCTTGCTCTGGTAGTCAGACTTCTGTCTTGACTCTTGTAGAGAAGAATAAACCAGAAGCCAACAAAAGCTGGAGTTTTTTATCCCCCATTGTGGCCAATCTGTACATGGAGCGAGTGGAGAAGACAGCCTTGACGTCGTTCACGGGCATCTCTCCCAGTCACTGGTTCAGATATGTCGATGACACATGGGTTAAAATCAAGCAACAGGAGGTCGAGGACTTTACAGAACACATCAATTCGGTGGACTCCAATATCAAGTTCACACGTGAGGATGCCAGAAACAACCATTTAGCCTTCTTGGACTGTGATGTTACGATTGGAGAGAACAGGCAGCTCCAGACAGAGGTTTACAGAAAACCCACACACACTGACCAATATCTGCTCTTTGGCTCAAACCACCCCCTTGAACACAAGCTTGGGGTGATCAGGACTCTTCAACACAGAGCCCTACAGGTGCCCACAACTGCAGAGGGAAGGGCTAAAGAGCAACAACTTGTACGGAAAGCCCTCACAGTATGTGGGTACCCACGTTGGTCCCTGGACAAAGTGCAGAAGTCCCAGACAACAAAGAGACCAGATAGACAGGAGACGGAGACAAGAAGAAGAGGAGTGTCTCTCCCTTATTTAGCAGGAGTAGGGGAAAAACTACAGAGGATCTTCAGACAGCACAAAATGCCAGTTTACTTTAAACCAGTCAACACCTTGAGACAGAAATTAGTTCACCCTAAGGACAGGATCCCTAGTTACAAACAGAGCAATGTAGTGTATCATATCAGATGTCAGGAAAACTGTAATGAACACTACATAGGTGAGACGAAGCAACTTTTACACAAGAGGCTATACCAGCACCGCAGAGAGGTCGCCAGTGGACCTCAGTCTGCAGTTCATCTCCACCTGAAAGACACTAACCACACGTTTGAGGACAAGGAAGTTAAAATCTTAGCCAGAGAGAAGAAATGGTTTGAGAGAGGTGTCAAGGAAGCATTCTTTGTAAAACAGTTGAAACCCAGCCTTAACCGCGGAGCGGGTCTCAGACACACTTTGTCCCCTGATTACAATGTGGTACTCAGGTCAAAGCAGTTTCAGTCTTTTGTTCATGGTAATGAGTCATTCACGTCATCAGGAGAGAGTCGTCAAGGGAGCCATCAGGGGAGGCTTCCGTCCTGTCATTAGGAGAGTGCTAACTAGAGCACAATAGGTGCTAATTAGAGCTATTGTTTAGTCACTAGCCTATAGCAGTCAGCCTCTCGGTAGGTGGGGTCTGGTTAGGTTAAATAAAACTCCAGCTTTTGTTGGCTTCTAGTTTATTCTTCTCTACAAGAGTCAAGACAGAAGTCAGACTACCAGAGCAAGAATTTTAGCTGAGGAAGCTTCTGTGATTTGAAGCGAAACGTCCTCACGTCAAGCAACCCAGTCCAGTCGAAGATTCAAGCTTCTCTACTATGGAAACCACCTGGACAACTGAGAGCCTACACAGAAACATCTTAGGTGCACGTCCACTGTGAGAGACATAATCTAAAAAAAAAAATTCAAGAAATCACAATGTACACTCAACAAAAATATAAATGCAACACTTTTGGTTTTGCTCCCATTTTGTATGAGATGAACTCAAAGATCTAAAACTTTTTCCACATACACAATATCACCATTTCCCTCAAATATTGTTCACAAACCAGTCTAAATCTGTGATAGTGAGCACTTCTCCTTTGCTGAGATAATCCATCCCACCTCACAGGTGTGCCATATCAAGATGCTGATTAGACACCATGATTAGTGCACAGGTGTGCCTTAGACCGTCCACAATAAAAGGCCACTCTGAAAGGTGCAGTTTTGTTTTATTGGGGGGGGGATACCAGTCAGTATCTGGTGTGACCACCATTTGCCTCATGCAGTGCAACACATCTCCTTCGCATAGAGTTGATCAGGTTGTCAATTGTGGCCTGTGGAATGTTGGTCCACTCCTCTTCAATGGCTGTGCGAAGTTGCTGGATATTGGCAGGAACTGGTACACGCTGTCGTATATGCCGGTCCAGAGCATCCCAAACATGCTCAATGGGTGACATGTCCGGTGAGTATCCCGGCCATGCAAGAACTGGGACATTTTCAGCTTCCAAGAATTGTGTACAGATCCTTGCAACATGGGGCCGTGCATTATCCTGCTGCAACATGAGGTGATGTTCTTGGATGTATGGCACAACAATGGGCCTCAGGATCTCGTCACGGTATCTCTGTGCATTCAAAATGCCATCAATAAAATGCACCTCTGTTCTTCGTCCATAACAGACGCCTACCCATACCATAACCCCACCGCCACCATGGGCCACTCGATCCACAACATTGACATCAGAAAACCGCTCACCCACACGATGCCACACACGCTGTCTGCCATCTGGCCTGAACAGTGTGAACCGGGATTCATCCATGAAGACAACACCTCTCCAACGTGCCAAACGCCAGCGAATGTGAGCATTTGCCCACTCAAGTTGGTTACGACAACGAACTGGAGTCAGGTCGAGACCCTGATGAGGACGACGAGCATGCAGATGAGCTTCCCTGAGAGTGTTTCTGACTGTGCAGAAATTCTTTGGTTATGCAAACCGATTGTTTCAGCAGCTGTCCGAGTGGCTGGTCTCAGACGATCTTGGAGGTGAACATGCTGGATGTGGAGGTCCTGGGCTGGTGTGGTTACACGTGGTCTGCGGTTGTGAGGCTGGTTGGATGTACTGCCAAATTTTCTGAAATGCCTTTGGAGACGGCTTATGGTAAAGAAATGAACATTCAATACACGAGCAACAGCTCTGGTTGACATTCCTGCTGTCAACATGCCAATTGCACGCTCCCTCAAATCTTGCGACATCTGTGGCATTGTGCTGTGTGATAAAACTGCACCTTTCAGAGTGGCCTTTTATTGTGGACAGTCTAAGGCACACCTGTGCACTAATCATGGTGTCTAATCAGCATCTTGATATGGCACACCTGTGAGGTGGGATGGATTATCTCAGCAAAGGAGAAGTGCTCACTATCACAGATTTAGACTGGTTTGTGAACAATATTTGAGGGAAATGGTGATATTGTGTATGTGGCAAAAGTTTTAGATCTTTGATTTCCTCTCATACAAAATGGGAGCAAAACCAAAAGTGTTGGGTTTATATTTTTGAGTGTATGATTTTTTTTTTTTTATAATTTATTTGTATGTTACTGCTGCAAATAAGTATTTGAACACCTATCAACCAGCAAGAATTCTGGCTCACACAGACCTGTTAATTTTTCTTTAAGAAGCCCTCTTATTCTGCACTCTTTGCCTGTATTAATTGCACCTGTTTGAACTTGTTACCTGTATAACAGACACCTGTTCACACACTCAATCAATCACACTCCAACCTGTCCCCCGTAGCCAAGACCAAAGAGCTGTCTAAGGACACGAGGGACAAAACTGTAGACCTGCACAAGGCTGGGATGGACTACAGGACAACAGGCAAGCAGCTTGGTAGAAGACAACAACTGTTATGATTATTTATTAGAAAGTGGAAGGAACACAAGATGACTGTCAATCTCCCTCGGTCTGGGATTCCATGCAAGATCTCACTTTGTGGGGTAAGGATGATTCTGAGAAAGTTCTGAACTACACAGGAGGACCTGGTCAATGACCTGAAGAGAGCTGGGACCACAGTCATAAAGATTACATTAGTAACACATGATGCTGTCATGGTTTAAAATCCTGCAGGGCAGCAAGGCCCCCCTGCTCAAGCCAGCACATGTCCAGGCCCATTTGAAGTTCACCACTGACCATCTGGATGATCCAGAGGAGGCATGGGAGAAGGTCATGTGGTCAGATGAGACCAGAATAGAGCTTTGTTGGAATCAACTCCACTTACCATGTTTAGAGGATGAGAACAACCCCAAGAAAACCATCCCAACCGTGAAGCATGGGGGTGGAAACATCATACTCTTGGGGTGCTCTTCTGCAAAGGGGACAGGACGACGGCACCGTATTGAAAGGAGGATGGATGGGGTTATGTATTGCGAGATTTTGGCAAACAACCTCCTTCCCTCAGTAAGAGCATTGAAGATGGGTCAATATCTCACCCATATTGGCCTCTCTTCATTGGCTTCCTGTTAATTCTAGAATAGAATTTAAAATTCTTCTTCTTACTTATAAGGTTTTGAATAATCAGGTCCCATCTTATCTTAGGGACCTCATAGTACCATATCACCCCAATAGAGCGCTTCGCTCTCAGACTGCAGGCTTACTTGTAGTTCCTAGGGTTTGTAAGAGTAGAATGGGAGGCAGAGCCTTCAGCTTTCAGGCTCCTCTCCTGTGGAACCAGCTCCCAATTCAGATCAGGGAGACAGACACCCTCTCTACTTTTAAGATTAGGCTTAAAACTTTCCTTTTTGCTAAAGCTTATAGTTAGGGCTGGATCAGGTGACCCTGAACCATCCCTTAGTTATGCTGCTATAGACTTAGACTGCTGGGGGGTTCCCATGATGCACTGAGTGTTTCTTTCTCTTTTTGCTCTGTATGCACCACTCTGCATTTAATCATTAGTGATTGATCTCTGCTCCCCTCCACAGCATGTCTTTTTCCTGGTTCTCTCCCTCAGCCCCAACCAGTCCCAGCTGAAGACTGTCCCTCCCTGAGCCTGGTTCTGCTGGAGGTTTCTTCCTGTTAAAAGGGAGTTTTTCCTTCCCACTGTCGCCAAGTGCTTGCTCACAGGGGGTCGTTTTGACCGTTGGGGTTTTTACGGAATTATTGTACGAGGTCTGTCCAAAAAGTATCAGACCTTTTTATTTTTTTCAAAAACCTTATGGATTTGAATCATGTGTGCTTGCATGAGCCAACCTTGAACCTTCGTGTGCATGTGTGAGTTTTTCACGCCTGTCGGTTGCGTCATTCGCCTGTGAGCAGGCTATGAGTGAGCACTGGTCCTCCCCCCTCGTTGGATTTTCATTTTGAGGAAATTGTCTGAACGATTGGAGCAGCGCTGAATCAAATTTTTCCAGAAACTGTGAGAGACAGCCAGGTGGAAGCCATTCGGAAGATTCAAATGGCTTTCGGTGGCTTTTCAGTCGAGTAAGTATCCGAGGAATTGTGTAAGAGCTGGACATGTCACAACATGTCCTGTGAGACTTCCAACTTCCACACGTCTTTCATTACAAAATCTCCTGTAACAATGGAATGTGCCAAAAAAGTGCCGATGTCCACCTCTTCTGCAATTTCTCTGGTAGTCAGACGACATCCCGGATCAACACAGCGTTCACTTTGGAAATGATCTGGTCGTTTCAGCATGTCGATGGCCGATCGGAGCGCGGCGCACCCTCCGCCATTGTGCGCCGTCTTTAAACCGGTTGTAACGCTCCTTATCTGTGTGATGCCCATAGGATTGTCACCGAAAGCCGCCTGAATCTTCCGAATGGTTTCCACCTGGCTGTCTCACAGTTTCTAGAAAAATTTGATGCAGCAAAGCTCCAAATCGTTCCACCTCGTAATGAAAATCCAACGAGAGGGGAGGACCAGTGCTCACACAAAGCCTGCTCACAGGCGAATGATGCAACCGATGGGCGTGAAAAAAATCACGCATGCGCATGAAGGTTCAAGGTTGGCTCATGCAAGCACACATGATTCAAATCCATATGGTTTTTGAAAAAAATAAAAAGGTCTGATACTTTTTGGACAGACCTCGTATGGCCTTGCCTTACAATATAAAGCGCCTTGGGGCAACTGTTTGTTGTGATTTGGCGCTATATAAATAAAATTGATTGATTGATTGATGGCTGGGTCTTCCAGCATGACAATGACCCCAAACACACAGCCAGGGCAACTAAGGAGGGGCTCCGTAAGAAGCATTTCAAGGTCCTGGAGTGGCCTGGCCAGTCTCCAGACCTGAACTCAATAGAAAATCTTTGGAGGGAGCTGAAACTCCAAACCTGAAATATTTGGAGAAGATCTGTATGGATGAGTGGACCAAAATCCCTGCTGCAGTGTGTGCAAACCTGGTGAAAAACTACAGGATATGTTTGACCTCTGTAATTGCAAACAAAGGCTACTGTACCAAATATTGACATTGATTTTCACAGGTGTTCAAATACTTATTTGCAGCAGTAACATACAAATAAATTATTAAAAAATCATACATTGTGATTTCTGAATTATTATTATTATTTTTTTTTTTAGATTATGTCTCTCACAGTGGACGTGCACCTAATATGAAAATTTCAGACCCCTCCCTGATTTCTAACGGGGAGAACTTGCAAAACCGAAGGGTGTTCAAATACTTTTTTCCTCACTGATATATTGATAGCTCTCTCACACATGCAGATTTGGGTAATCCTGGCTTCAGTGAGTAAAAGTCACACCATATTTCTTCCATCCTCCCATTGAACCAGCTGATTGTAATTATTTCAACTCTTCAAACATAGATGATTCTAATCAGTGAAATTACATGTTTCAGGTGCCCAGTTAGAAGCAATACATGGTAGGAGTTTTACTCACTGAAGCTGGAGTTGCCCACCTCTGCACATATGTGCACATGCGTATTAATGTAATTTATGCTCACTCAATATACTCCATAATTTATGTAAATTTCTGTACCTTTTTATTTTTATCTGAGGTCAAAATGGTCATTGAGTTTTGTGGAGACTTTACGTCTGTCCATTGTCTGTCTGTGCTCAGCATAAGTCCAGTGCTATTACTGCCAGGGTCTTCAATTTCACAGGCAACACTCTTGGGATACAGACCTTGGACAAGTTCAAAGGTGACTAATCTTGACCTATTCTAAGGTTTCAAACGGTCACATTCTTTCTACACACTCTTTCATTGATTACATGCTCATAGGCTGAGGGTACATCAACATTGTGTTCTATATTTTTGCTGCTGTCATAATGAGTATCTCCCATCTCTAACATATTCATCTTCTTGTGTTTGTATTAGTTTATATTTGTGTTCCCACATGGTTGGAATCTGTGTTATTATTTTCGACCATTTTTATTGTTTTTTCTTTTTTTCTTTTTTTTTGGCTGTCATCACTGTCACTTTTTGTCTAATGGTCTGTTGACACCTGACAGTAACTTCCGGTGCCACCACAAAGTTTTCACAGTCCGTGTGTGTGTATTTTACCATGTGGCCAAAATATGGCCATCGGGTATAGTGACTGCCTTGCCTCTGTCTGTGCTCAGCATAAGTCCAGTCCTATTACTGCCACGGCCTTCAAATTCACAGGGAGCATTCTTGGGACACAGACCTTGGAAAAGTTAAAAAATGGCTAACCTTGACCTATTTTAAGAGGTCAGAAAGATCATGTTTCATGTTGTTATGCTCATACGGCTTACAGCATACTCATGCATGTTTGCTTTTTTCGAGGGGGTTGGGGGGGTTCTCAGGATTCTGGGAATAACATGGTGACAGGCAGTCAGAGTAGAGAGGCACCATGACATCACTGGCTGGTCTCTCTCTCTCTCTCTCTCTCTCTGTCTCTCTCTCTCTGCTAACCCAACATGGCGGAATCTGCTCTGAAATCACTGCGTTTCTGTGTAAATCTAACATGTTTCTCATATATTATGTAAAAGCTAGCGAGAAATAAACACTTGTAAAACTGAAACCGTTTTTGTAACCTGTTAACACCTCTGGAGTGATTTACAAGACATCTTGCAGATGTCGGCGTGCATACGCATTACATGCGGTCAAAGGTAACTTCCAGTCTTTTCACAAGCTCATGTATCTGCACACTCAAGCCCTCCTTCAAATGCTGTTACAACAAATATTGTTTATAATTGATTGATTGATTAATTGATTGAGATTATTCTGCAACATCGATAAACATACAGAGATGAATGTCTCAGTGATACATGGAAAACGCAATAAAGCATAAACACTTATTGTGACAAAATAGAGGGGCTTGATTGAACATGTACAAATTGTAATTAAGACAATAGGATCTTAATAATTAATGTAAATAACAATAAATGTACAACCCCAATTCCATTGAAGTTGGGACATTGTGTAAAATGTAAATAAAAACAATACAATGATTTGCAAATCCTCTTCAACCTGTATTCAATTGAATACACCACAAAGACAAGATATTTAATGTTCAAACTGGTAAACTTTATTGTTTTTGTGCAAATATTTGCTCATTTTGAAATGGATGCCTGCAACACATTTAAAAAAAAAAAAGCTGGGACAGTGGTATGTTGACCACTGTGTTACATCACCTTTCCTTCCTAACAACACTCAATAAGCGTTTGGGAACTGAGGACACTAATTGTTGATGCTTTGTAGGTGGAATTCTTTCTCATTCTTGCTTGATGTACGACTTCAGTTGTTCAACAGTCCAGGGTCTCCGTTGCCGTATTTTGTGCTTCATAATGCACCACACATTTTCTAATGGGTGACAGGTCTGGACTGCAGGCAGGCCAGTCTGGTACTCGCACTCTTTCACTATGAAGCCACACTGTTGTAACACGTGCAGAATGTGGTTTGGCATTGTCTTGCTGAAATAAGCAGTTCCTGAAAAAGACGTTGCTTGGATGGCAGCATGTGTTGCTCCAAAACCTGGATGTACCTTTCAGTATTGATAGTGCCATCACAAATGTGTAAGTTGCTCATGCCATGGGCACTAACATACCCCCATACCATCACAGATGCTGGCGTTTGAACTTTGCGCTAGTAACAATCTTCCTCTTTTGTCTGGAGGACATGACATCCATGATTTCCAAAAACAATTTGAAATGTGGACTCATCAGACCACAGCACACTTTTCCACTTTGCATCTGTCCATTTCAAATGAGCTCAGGCCCAGAGAAGGCTGTGGTGTTTCTGGATGTTGTTGATGTATGGCTTTCGCTTTGCATGGTAGAGTTTTAACTTGCACTTGTAGATGTAGCGATGAACTGTGTTAACTGACAATGGTTTTCTGAAGTGTTCCTGAGTCCACGCGGTAAGTTCCTTTACACAGTGATGTCGATTTTTAATGCAGTGCTGCCTGAGGGATCAAAGGTCATGGGCAGTCAGTGTTGGTTTTCAGCCTTGCTGCTTACGTGTAGAAAATTCTCCAGATTCTCTGAATCTTTTGATTATATTATGGACTGTAGATGATGGAATCCCTAAATTCCTTGCAATTGAACATTGAGAAACATTGTTATTAAACTGTTGGACTATTTTTTTCACGCAGTTGTTCACAAAGTGGTGATCCTCACCTCAAAGCCTTTTGGGGATGCTCCTTTTATACCCAATCATGACACTCACAATTAGTGTCCTCAGTTCCCACCCATTTATTGACTGTTGTTAGAAGGAAAGGTGATGTAACACAGTGGTAAACATACCACTGTCCCAACTTTTTGAAACGTGTTGCAGGCATTCATTTCAAAATGAGCAAATATTTACAAAAAAACAAAGTTTATCAGTTTGAACATTAAATATCTTGTCTTTGTGGTGTATTCAATTGAATATAGGTTGAAGAGGATTTGAAAATCATTGTATTCTGTTTTTATTTACATTTTCACAATGTCCCAACTTCATTGGAATTGGGGTTGTATAATATACTTTTCACTGGGAAACCAATTCAACAACTGCAAATTCTAAAAACTATGGTCATATGGCTGAGGGTATTTTAGCATTGTATTATATTTTATTTTTTTAAAGTGGTAGTACTGCACTACATAATTGATCTTTTCTTGTTTTGATTCTTACCACATCAGGAAAACTGCCAAGTCAAGAAAGAAAACTGTAAGTGGTGGTATTGCCAGCAGGGACAACAGCGCATCAGTGCAGCTAAAACCTGAAAGGCTCCCTCTAAGTCCTCAACGTGACCCTCTTGTCAGAATGAAACAGGTGAGTGACAGGAGAATGATAGATTGCAATTACTGTCATTACTAAAATATTTTAAAAGGTATTTACAGTTATGTGGGTGTTCAATTTTTGTTGCACTTCCCAAATTGTTGAACACCTTCAGTTCCCATTCAAGACCACTCATGCACGACTCCATGTAACATGGAGGTGTATCAGGAACAGCATCCGGTGTAAGACTTATGCCAAATCAACAAGAAGATGCGTATCAGATCTGCTGTGGTGACCCAGAGGGGAAAAAGGGATAAGCGGAAAGAACTCAAACTGGAGAATATATTTACTATTGAGCAACAACAACAACCGTGTTTGTAGGTTACCACTGGTTGCAACGTGGTGTACAATATGTATTGGTGTGACACCTACCAGGAATGTAACCGAGGCACAGTTTTAGAAGTAAGATCAACTGTTGAAAATAATCTATTGGATTCTCACTGTGTAATTGAATGTTTTATAGATCATGCTTTTTTTAAATAACTTAGAAAGCCCAGTGTTTATTTTTTAAGTTTTGTTTTTCTCCTCATCTTCAGAAAGAGAAGTCACAACAGCTTCAGAGCCAGAATGCTGTTGCACAATGCCATTCAGCCCAGACACCTCCACCATGCAAATCATCTTCACCTGATGCTCTCAAGGACAGCACTGTTGACCTAGCAACTGCCAGCAACATTAATGTTGACATTCAAGTGCAGGAGGATGAGCATCTGGTGAGGAAACCGGTTCAGAAGCCGCACTCAACTGTGTCCCACCATCAGGACAACAGTGAACCTGAGACTGACAAAGTGTCCAAGAGCAGCAAGAGGAGGAGGAAACCAGCTCTATCTCCTGTTTTTTCTCAGCAGCCCCCTCTTCTGTCCATATCAGGTATTGAGATTAAGGAACCTGAGGAAATTGGGGTTTCTGATGAGCCCTTTGATATTCATCCGCAGGTCAAACCAGATGCAGGGGACACATTTTCTGTTTTTGTGGATAAACAGATATCAGACAGGGACGATAAAGATGACACGATGGAGCTACTTAAAGAGGCTGACATACAGAATGCAAAGATCAAACTCCAGAAACATTCTGACGTTTCTGTGAGTATTTCAAAGAACAGATTTGGAAATAGACCTAATAAAGAAAACATTGCTGATGTTTTGGGAGTAAATATGGACGATAAAAACCACACTCTGATGTACTCCAAGGAATACAATACCTCAGATATTCAAGTAAGTGCAAGGGTAATATATTTATACTTCTGTTAATCTTGTAATTATTTTGTGGTCATATTTTTGTGTGTTTATTCATGTTTTGTAGGTAAACCCAGAATCTACTGAAAAGTTGTTAGAGCCCTTCCCTCCTGTCACAGCACAGGTAAGAATAAAATGTTTGTGCTGACTGTATAACACAACTGTCACCTAATATGACAAAGTGGGGAACATTTTCTCTTTATTTCCCTTATTTTTTAAGCATTGTAGGGATATTTAGAGATGTTGAGGGAACATATCACAAGCGCGTGCACCTCCTGCAGCCTTGTGAAAAATTCAGTTAAAGGATTTCATTTTATTTTGGCAGCTGTAGTTTATGCAGATGGAAAGAAAAAAAATTGTATGCAGTAGCAAAAAAAAAAAAAAAAAAAAACATAAAGAAATGCACTCGGAGGCTGTGTTACCTGCCACTTACATGTTTGACAGTCTGGCTTGTTAAATGTTGATGTGAGTTCTCTGTGATACCATTGTATATGTTTTTATGGGGCTTTGACATTTGCTCACTTCTGTTCAAAGTTGAACCACTTTATCCTTCACTAACACAAAACTGTTGGAGTTAAACAGTTGTGACATTGAGTTTGATCTTTCAGGATCACCCAAGGCCAAAGGTCATGTGATCATTTGAAAGGCGTACATAAATTCATCACTCATCTTCAACCGCTTATCTGGGTTTGGGTTGCGGGGGCAACAGCTCTAGCAGGGGATCCCAGACTTCCCTTTCCTGGGCCACATTGACCACCTCTGACTGGGGGATACCGAGGCGTTCCCAGGCCAGTGTGGAGATATAATCTCTCCACCTAGTCCTAGGTCTTCCCCAGGTATCTTTAACCAATTCTTTGGAGAAGCCATTCTGAGCATGCCGAATATATAAGGAATGAGCACAAATTTTGACTTTGGCCTGCAACCTTGACTTTGAAACAGATTTTCTCAAGAACCGATCACTTTATAATTGGGTATATTGGCAGGCTATGTTGTTTTTCACAAAGTGTTTGATTCAGTTGATCAACTTCCTCTCTAGGACATCCTGAGTATTCATAGGTTCCCCAAGAAGTAGCTGAATATCATAGCTAGTCTATTTACAGATACTTTGAGTGCTGTGCAGAATGGAGATAGAATTCTGGCTCCTATATTGTTCAGTGTTTGCATGGACTGGGTGATAGGTAGAGTTGCGGAAACCAGCTGCTTAGCTGATTTTGTTGGTGAGGTAAGGTTTATGGAGCTTGACTTTAGGGCTGCAACAAACAGTTATTTGGATCATCGATGAATCTGATGGGGTTTCGACACGATTAATCGGATTAGCGAGGCATTTTTAAAAAATGTGCCAGGGAAACAATTTTTCTCTCCTTCCATCACTTTATTTAACAACAGAAAATTATTTGAAAACTTAAAATACTTGAAAAATCAACAAATCGTCAAATGTCCTTTGGCTGTTGAAATATAAAATAATAAAGAATAAAACAGTTTATAATAAAGAACAAAAAAAATTATTTCAAATGGCATTGCTTTATCAAAGTGCTGAGTTGCCATAAAACAACATTGAAACGTATAAATGTTATAAAATATATGGTGAAAAAAGAGGTATTTTTGTTGCTGCAAATGAGCAATTAGCATAACCAGTTAACCATAAAACCTAAAGCAAAAACTGTAGCCTGAGTCATTATATGTGCAACACTCTGTATAACTTGTAAACTATGTGGTCATTTCACAATGTGATGTATTGTAGCATTATTAGTTATTATTACTATAATTATTGTTGCTATTATTAATATATAAATAAAAATAAATTAAAATAATTTGTAATACATTTGACTCTTTTAAACAACAAACGCTGAGCCATTAATTATTATACAGAAAACAAATGCACAAACATGCTGAAATGCCAGCAGCTTAATGCTAACTTTAACATTGAAAATGCCATAGACATGCTAACGCCTTAGCATCAGCGTTAGCATAAAATACATCTATCAACTGTTTCAGAAGACCGTAACAGGTCAGTTTAACATAAAAAAGGTAAATATTCCTCACAGACATATGCTATTTGGGGTTTTAGTGGAGAAAAATTAAGATAAAGCGAAATAAAACAAATGAAACCAACGAAACAGCAGCTCGAAGCACTCCTTCATTGGTTCAAGATTCAAAGCAAAGCTTGGTTGATTATATGGAAGAAAGAAAACATTTGCGGTAAAACAAAATTACTTAGCAACTAATCGATGACTAAATTAGTTGACAACTATTTTAATAATCGATTTTAATCGATTAACTCGATTAGTTGTTTCAGCTCTACTTGACTTCATGGATGATGCTGTGACCTTTGTGGAATCAGTGAATGCCATGATTGCAGTGCTTGAAAAGCTCAGTGAGGAATTAGATTGTCTGTGTTTGTGATAGTCCTGAATCAAGACTGAGGTCCTTTTCTTAATGACTTCCTGGACTTGGCCATTACAAATGTATTTGTATGTGGTGAAAGTGTTGAACATGTAGTGACATTCTTTTATCTTGGCAGTGGCATTCATGTTTCTGGGTTCTCTGCCTTGAGATCAAGAGATGCCAGGGAATAGCTTATGGAGTAATGAGTTTGTGGGACAGAGGTGTTTGGCTTTGCCAATATCATTACAGGAGAACAAAGTTCAAGGCCTTTAGGTTCCTGGTGCTTCCTGTTTCTGCCTTCTTTTTAAGAGTTACCTTGTATTTAAAAAATTTTTAAGTCCGTGTTAGACAAGAAGTATAATTCATAATATGAATTTATGTCTGTGTGCAGGCTATGTATAAACACTCATACCCCCAACCCTAGTTCATTGTGGTCAGCATTTTGTGCTGGTACCCATACCAACTCTTGTTTAAAGGGGGGGGGGGGGGGGGGGGGATTCTATTAGTGACAAGTCTTAGTAAAACAGAATGTTACAATTTCTTTAAAAATGCTACTTTACAAATGTAACAGAATCAATTCCAGATTTGGAACAATGTTTGTCAGCAGAATTTGTTGCATCAACGTGTCTCTTCTCTCAATTTTTATCTGTTTTTGTTTTGTTTTTTTGGTTGATTTAAGTCAAAATGTAAAGATTCTTACTCAGTTCATTAGTTTGGGTGATCCTGTTCACAAAGAAACACACAAGAGTGACGCATGAGTTCCTTGGTGGAGGTAATGAAAATGGCACAGCAGCTAACATTTAATGACTTTAATTAAGTGACTGTGATATCTGTTTGCTTTCTGTTTGTCAAAGGTGACCCTGCCAAGACCTTTACCTCCACCTCCTGCAGATACCAAAGCTACAGAGGCGAGGAAGAAGAAAAACAGACTGAACACAGAATATAAGAAATCAGGTGTGGCTGAAGACTCCACGTCAGTTAGTTCCTGTCAACATGGATTGTTGCCTCTTCCAGCTCAGGTCAGGGTATAGTTCTGTTCACATACTGTGTACACATATGTTACTGTACACTAATTGTTCTGCCGTATTGCCTCACACACACTCTGTCCATATTTTCAGATGACTATAAAGCCACATTGGACAGTTGTTGCTGAAATCATGCATTTAATAAGAAAACATGGGCTAATTTTGTTTTCAGGATCGTCTTCTCTCTGCCAGAGAGAGGAGGAGACTGAAGAAATCCCAGGACACCACCAGTCTGCCAGGTATTTTACTGAGCCAGTACATCATGATGAGCTCAGTACACGGTGGCTTCCAGTAACAGCAGAAAAAATGAAGTCAGAGTCCACTGGGGTTCTCATCAAACATAAATGTTCACATTCCTGTCAGAAATAATCTTTTTTATCATATGTTTGGTTAAATGAGCATTTCTGTAAATCAGCATTGTTTCGGATATTTAAGCACAAAAAATGTATTGGATTTTCTTTTTCTGCTTTTCCAGGTTCTGTAAGAAGAGCATTTTATGATGTCACTTCCTTCCAGGCTGAGCATTGCAATACCCCAGTTTACAGATCTGTTTCAGATTCTGTCACTGTGGTCAACAGTAAGGTAAATCCACACCTTTGTATTGTGATATTTAACTTATTGCACCTGCATTTTCAGTCGTGTCTATGGGTGTAAAGAGTCCAATTTGGACCAATGCTGGTGGAATGATTTATAGTCAACCAAGGACCAAATGATTTGATTCAGAGAAAATTTAATTAAAAGTCAAGGGCACCAGCAAAGATCTAATTTTTTGTTCTATTGCTTATATATAGGGGATATTTAGAATAGTTATTTCAAACCATTTGTTAATTATCCACCTATGATTACTGTTACAATTATTATTATGTCATAGATAATCTTTCTTCTTTTTTTTTTTTACCTTGGGTTACCATCATTTAGAATGGCTATTTTGAAGAAACTGATACAGTATTTTAGTTGTTCACACTAAAATGAAACCTTACATAAGATTTTATCTTGGTCACATGCAGTGGTGGGCACACTTCCGATAATCCGATAACAGATAATTATCGAAGATAATGTTTTCATTATCGGATTATCTTTTTAGATAACTTTAAAAACCATCATCGGACTAATTATCTTCCGATGAATTGCCGTCCGATAACTTTTAGACCGATAACGTAGTAAACCAAGCTGAACAGTGAAAAACATTTTTAAAACTTAAAAGCAGTTGAGACCTACCTGTTAAAAATTTCCCAATAGGTATATTGTTCTACCCTGTGCAAACAGAAGAGAGCTATTTTCAGAAGAAACCACTCTATTCTCTGTAGGTAAAGGAGAACTAGTGACCCCCCCCCCCAAAAAAAATCATTTCCTTTAACACCATACTGATATAATCGCAATATCACCCAAGTCATCCAGAGGCATACATTTTTAAACATGGAAATACTGGCTCATTCTTTGGGTCTTTTGTCGCTTTTGATGCTTTCAAAAGCGATCGTGTTAAAAGTCAATTTCAGCTTCTTAGTAATTGCAAATGTACCAGAGACAATACTGGAATTTATCGGGTATCGATTATCTGTAACTTCCGATACATTTTTGGGTGGTTTATCGGTTTATCTTTATCAAAGATAACTTTTCAGTTATCTGATTATCTGTTATCGAAGTTAATTTTTTGGTTATCGGTGCCCACCACTGGTCACATGACATTTGACTTTAAAAAGTCAAACTCAGGGTCACAACTTTTAATTCCAGCAGTTTGCAGCCAGTATGGATTAAACATGGTGGAAGGGTAGTCATGGATAAAGTGGTTCAGTTTCGGACTAATCTGTTGAAATTGAGGTCACAGAGAACCATACATATATTATGGTATAATTAAATTGCAAAGAATTAATTTCCATCACTGGGCGTCAAACATGTACACACAGGTGTTGCACTTTCTGAGTATTCTTTATTGTAAATGCTGTTGGGGGAAAGCCCATTGCAAGTTTATCCTGTTTGCTTGAATTTACCTGGTACAAGTAGGGTTTTACTGTTATTATTTACAGTTTTGTTTGAGTTGTGAGGCTTGTGATGTTGCAGTGACTTTTAAGGAGAAATATGTCAAAATTTTGCTTTAGATAAAGAGGTGTTTGTTTGCAGCAGGATGTGTTTTTCGAGCAAAGGTATGATGAAGATGAGTGCAGCTCATCCACGAGTTCTACAGAGCGCTCTGAGGGAGACTGCAGAGAAAGGTGTGGCCAAAAAAGATAGAACCTATTTTCCACATAGTCTGGATTTTTTTTTCTTTAATATTACCTGCTGATCTCTTTGACTACATATTTGCTTCTTCACATTGCTCTGAATTTCCTGGTTTTCCTCCACTTATCGATTAACTGCAGGAAGACTGAGTCAAATGACATGCAGGACTTGGTCCATATGATGACCCAGACTTTGAGAATGGATGATGGAGATGGTCTGAACGCAGTGAACCGCAGCACATTTGGCTCATCTGCTCTGCCAGAGTTTAAACTGAACAGGAGGTACAGAGACACCTTGGTGCTTCATGGAAAAGCTGATGTAGAAGTAGAAAAGCTGTCACTTGCTGAAATACCAAAAGGTTTGTTGAATTTAGATGGTTTGCTGAAATGGTTTTGTCATCAGCTTTTTGCTTTCTGGTGTGTAATAATAAATGTGTGTCTCCAAAAGGCTCCACGTCTGGTCCAGCCAAGATACAGAGGGCAATAGAGCGCCTGAGGACAGATGTGGTGAAGGGACTGGGGATTAGACTCCTGGACAAAGTACTGCTGCTCATGGAAGAAGAGGATGATACCAAACAAGAGGTACTGTAGGTAGTGCAGCAGAATATGTATGAAATAGTTGGGCATTTATGTGATAAAAGCATGAAATTTGGCACAAATATAGCCAAAGGTATTAGAAATAAAATCAGATATTGCACCATCATGAATTTTCAGTATGGCACCCATGAGTCATTTTTCAAAATAAACATGGAAAACTGCTCCAGTTATATTGAAAAATATACATTATTTATCAGATTATAAATATTCAAAAAAGGTATATATATTTTAACTTAAAATCAGTTGCCATTGATTACTTCAGAGATCACTGGCAGAGTATTGTGTATATCTGATTATTTACACAACCATATTTCCATACACACTTGAAGGGGAAAAGAAATTAAAAGGAAGTTGTGTTTTATCGCCTAAAAGAAGTTTCTGTTGTGGTCAAATCTTTCCATACACTCTTCATTGGTATGAATGTCATGGTAATTTTGGACTTTTAGTGATGTCTGTGAACTGTTCTTTTACCAGAGTGGAATGATTGTACAGCATACATCATTATTGACTTTAAAAACAAGAATTGGGTGCACAGGTTTGAGTTTATTTTGGATCTTCTCTAATCCCCACAGGATCAAAATTATACATACAGGCTCAGATATACAACCCCTGGCAAAAATTATGGAATCACCGGCCTCGGAGGATGTTCATTCAGTTGTTTAATTTTGTAGAAAAAAAAGCAGATCACAGACATGACACAAAACTAAAGTAATTTCAAATGGCAACTTTCTGGCTTTAAGAAACACTATAAGAAATCAGGAAAAAAAATTGTGGCAGTCAGTAACGGTTACTTTTTTAGACCAAGCAGAGGGAAAAAAATATGGAATCACTCAATTCTGAGGAAAAAATTATGGAATCACGAAAAACAAAAGAATGCTTCAACACATCACTAGTATTTTGTTGCACCACCTCTGGCTTTTATAACAGCTTGCAGTCTCTGAGGCATGGACTTAATGAGTGACAAACAGTACTCTTCATCAATCTGGCTCCAACTTTCTCTGATTGCTGTTGCCAGATCAGCTTTGTAGTTTGGAGCCTTGTCATGGACCATTTTCTTCCAACTTCCACCAAAGATTTTCAATTGGATTAAGATCCAGACTATTTGCAGGCCATGACATTGACCCTATGTGTCTTCATGCAAGGAATGTTTTCACAGTTTTTACTCTATGACAAGATGCATTATCATCTTGAAAAATGATTTCATCATCCCCAAGCATCCTTTCAATTGGTGAGATAAGAAAAGTGTCCAAAATATCAACGTAAACTTGTGCATTTATTGATGATATAATGACAGCCATCTTCCCAGTGCCTTTACCTGACATGCAGCCCCATATCATCAATGACTGTGGAAATTTACATGTTCTCTTCAGGCAGTCATATTTATAAATCTCATTGGAACGGCACCAAACAAAAGTTCCAGCATCATCACCTTGCCCAATGCAGATTTGAGATTCATCACTGAATATGACTTTCATTCAGTCATCCACAGTCCACAATTGCGTTTCGTTAGCCCATTGTAACCTTGTTTTTTTCTGTTTAGGTGTTAATGATGGCTTTCGTTTAGCTTTTCTATATGTAAATCCCATTTCCTTTAGGCGGTTTTTTGCAGTTCGGTCACAGACGTTGACTCCAGTTTCCTCCCATTCGTTCCTCATTTGTTTTGTTGTGCATTTTCAATTTTCAAGACATATTGCTTTAAGTTTTCTGTCTTGATGCTTTGATGTCTTCCTTGGTCTACCAGTATGTTTGCCTTTAACAACCTTCCCATGTTGTTTGTATTTGGTCCAGAGTTTAGACACAGCTGACTGTGAACAACCAACATCTTTTGCAACAGTGTGTGATGATTTAACCTCTTTTAAGAGTTTGATAATCCTCTCCTTTGTTTCAATTGACATCTCTTGTGTTGGAGCCATGATTCATGTCAGTCCACTTGGTGCAACAGCTCTCCAAGGTGTGATCACTCCTTTTTAGATGCAGACTAACGAGCAGATCTGATTTGATGCAGGTGTTAGTTTTGGGGATGAAAATTTACAGGGTGATTCTATAATTTATTCCTCAGAATTGATTGAGTCCATATTTTTTTTTTCCCTCTGCTTGGTCTAAAAAAGTAACCGTTACTGACTGCCACAATTTTTTTTCTTGATTTCTTATAGTGTTTCTTAAAGCCAGAAAGTTGCCATTTGAAATGACTTTAGTTTTGTGTCATGTCTGTGATCTGCTTTTTTTCTACAAAATTAAACTGAATGAACATCCTCCGAGGCCGGTGATTCCATAATTATTGCCAGGGGTTGTACATTCACTTAAATCTTTTAATAAGTGGTGCTGAAGGTTCCACAATGTCTTTTAACATGAAATGGCCAAGGTGTTATTAACTCCTTCTTAGTGATCATGATTGACTAAAACCGGTAGTTTCTCTTTGCCAGTATAAAAAACAAAAAGGATGTGTTTGACAGCACTCACTGGAGTGACCAATACTCAGAACAACGGGAAAGTCCAAAGATCTCAGTGGAGATCAAAGAAGAACTGTAGATTTACATAAGTTGGGAAGGGCTCTTGAGGCCATTTCTAAACAGCTGCAGATTCCAAGATCCTGACTTCAAACAACTGTACTAAGTACAAGTTAGTCAGATGTGTCACCACGTTGCCAAAGTCTGGAAGAAAACCCAAACTGTCACCCCCAGAAGGGGGGAAATTGGTTAGAATGTTCAGGAACAAACAAGGAACCATATAGGCTCAGGCCTGCCATGAACACAACTCACTCTCCACAGTGAAGTGAGTTCTGTTTCATTCCTCCTGACCGCCAGAGGGCGGTGCTTTAGCACCTGGATAACTACATGTGCGCAGCACAGAGGTCGAGAATATATACCAATAAAGTCACACCATTGAATGTGACCTGGGTGACGTCACTGGTTGTCTTTATATACCAGACGCACCCAGCGCTCGCTTCTTTTCTACATTCTTGCATTCTTAGAGGTTGAGAACACATTTAGCTGCGATTGCCGCTCTCGCTTGTAGCCTCGCAACCCACCTTCGGTTGGAGCTACGTGCACTGCACACGTCCTCCAGAGGCTGCGAGACACGGCTTCACCGTTTTTTGTATTCTTTGACGTCTGTCGTGAGTACACCTTCCTAAACGCCGGGTGCGCGCCTTGCCACTGCCCTGCTGGATATTTTCCTCTGTGCACATTAGCTGTGTTGTTTCGATGAAAGCTGGCTATTTGTTTAGTTGTGTCGCTAACCCCGTTAACTACGTGGTAGTGTTTGTATCAGAACCAGTATAGTGTACTGTGTTGGGCTTGCCGTGAGTGTTTTCCACTCCTTGAAGTACTTTGTCTGCACTGCCGCCATTTGCTAAGTTTAACAGCTCCGCTAGCAGCTAGTGTTGTCGTCGTTGCTCTAAGTGACTTAGCACTTGGGCTGTGAGTTTTTTCGGCTGTGTGCATCGTGTTATTACTGTGGCTGTGAGTGTTTCACGCTCCGGGCCTTGTATTAGCTTTTACACTGTGAGTGTTTCAAGCTCCGTGCCTCGTGCCGAGTCTGCGGCTGGAGTGCTTCACGCTCCGTGCCTCGTGTCGAGTCTGCGGCTGTGAGTGCTTCACGCTCCGTGCCTCGTGTCAAGCCGACGGCTGTGAGTGCTTCACGCTCCGTGCCGCGTGTTACTATTTACACTGCGTGTGATTCACGCTTTGTCTTTCCATTTGTAACCATCAGGGCTTGCGTTAGCCATCTGCACGCAGTCCACAATGTTGACAGGGCCTTTGTTGCATGGCTGTAGTACCTGTTTGGCTCCCTTGAGCCCAGATGATGGACATATGTTTTGCCCCTCCTGTCTTGGGATCGGACACCTGAGGGAAGCCCTGACTGGCAATGCCTGCCTTAATTGTGCCAGCATGCCACTGGCAGAGAGATCTGCTAGACTTGCGGCATTGGAAAGTGGAATATATAGTGCGACTTTGGCCTCCAGCCCCAGGAAGGACCCAAAGCGCCGTAAACGCCCACATGCAGGAGCCCCTTCTGCTAAGAAGGTTACTCATGACCATGCTTTGGCTGAAAAGGTCGAAACGTTGACTTCTGAGTTTGCTCAGATTAAGTCCTTGCTTCTGAATCTACAGCCTAAGGATGCAGTTCCTGCTGTCCCTAATGAGGCTGATCAGACCAATGTAGTTACTCAGCAGGAGGACGATGTCGTGTCTATTGCTGCAACTGATTCCTTGTACATGACAAGTGATATAAACTGTGTGGAGGATGAGGATAAGAGGAGTCTTTCTCCAAGCCATTCATTAGTGGGCTGTCATACCTCCGAGGCAGAGTCCATGCCGCAAACCGAACCTGGACTATCCTTTGTCAAGCAAGCTGTTCAGTTGGCTTTATCCAGGCTTGGGTTCGACAATCCCCCTGCGGAAACCACCGCTTCAAGTGCCTTTTTCAAAGTCACTCAGAAGCCTGAGTTCAACGTTACAGTTTCACAACCATATATCGAGGTGCTCCACCGATGTTGGGCGGACCCCAAATCATTGACCCATCTATCACAGGACTGTGGAGCCCTTAGCTCTATGTGTGATTCAGCGCAGTATGGTCTGAACCGTATGCCCGCAGTTGACAGCATTATTGCGAACCTGGTTGTGGCTCCAGCTGATGCTGCTCGGCCGGATGCCCGCTGCCCACGCCCTCAGTGTAGGGTCACTGATGACCTCCTCACCAAAAGCTATGACATAGCTGCTCGCATCGGTCGCCTAGGCAACTCACTGTCCCATTTAGCCCTTGCCCTCTCAAAGTCTTTGAGGGAGGCAGAGGTTGATGATGCTACGCAAAGTCTTAGTGATGCCTCACTCCAAACCTTTGCTTATATGTCCAGAGAGCTTGGCAGACTGATGTCAACCCTTACCATCACTAGAGGTCAGGTGTGGCTTGCGCAGTCTCCCCTTTCCGAATCCTGCAGAGGCACACTCCATTCGCTGCCGGTTCTTCCAGGCCAAGTATTTGGACCTGCGGCCCAACAAACTTTAGAGCGTGCTGTCGAGGCTAGTAAATCTCGGCAACAGTTTGTTGACCTACACCGGTCTTCCAGACCTCAGCCAGTCAGACGTGCTACAGCTTTTCACTCTACATCCAGGCTTCCACCGACTCCCAGAGCTGCACGTGCTTTTGCAGTTGAGGGTCAGCTCTCCCAGCAGCCTGCCTTTCATGAGCCTACGGGCAGACCCCCGAGAACTGAACGGTTTCGCAGAGCTTCCAGTAATCACGCCCAGAGGTCCTCAGGGATGCGAGGCAGAGGTGGTCGGGTCTGACTGCCAATGTTTGGCCCCCAGCCGTTTTTCACAAAATCAGCTCAGCCACTGGGAGGCTCAAGTTCAAGACCCATGGGTCATTTCAACCTTGTTCGAAGGTTACAGAATTCAGTTCGGATGTCGTCCTCCAAAGTTCAATGGGGTGAGGATGACTGTTGTTTCCAACTTGGTGCAGTCTGCTGCCCTACAACGGGAGATTTTGGAACTCCTGGAGAAGGGGGCCATAGAGCCAGTTCACAGATCAGACCAGCTCAGGGGGTTCTATTCAATTTACTTCCTTGTTCCAAAGAAGGATGGCGGCTTTCGTCCTATCCTCGATCTCCGACGTCTGAATCGTTATATCAAAGTGCTGCAGTTTCACATGCTCCGCACAGTAGACGTCCTTCAAACTATCACACCAGGAGACTGGTTCACAAGTGTCGACTTAAAAGACGCCTATTTCCATGTGCCAGTGGCGCCTCATCACAGGCAGTTTCTCCGCTTTGCTTTCGAAGGTCAGGCATACCAGTTCAGGGTGCTTCCTTTCGGCCTCTCTCTTGCCCCTCGTACATTTACCAGATGTATGGCTGCAGCACTAGCCCCACTGCAAGCTCTTGGATTAAGAATCCTACCCTACTTAGACGATTGGCTTGTCTGCGCCCCGAGTCGGGAGCAGGCGCACAACGACACAGCTCTTCTACTGAACCATGTCTCTCATTTAGGACTCACAGTGAACTTTGCAAAGAGTTCTCTTGTTCCCAGTCAACAAACGACCTTCATCGGCATTGCCATCAACTCCCTGACTATGACTGCATCGCCATCCCCGCAGAGAGTGGACGATGTAATTCGTCTCGTCTCACACATTCAACGGACTGTGACGCTGCCTTTTGGTTTGCTGCTCCGGTTGATGGGCAAATTGACTGCAATGTCGCTAGTGGTACCTTTGGGACTTCTGTTCTTACGTCCTCTACAGATTTGGATCAGCAACCTAGGCCTCAACTCGAAGTTGCATCAGCACAGGCTTGTACGACTCTCCAACCAGTGCCTTCTGCACCTCAAACCCTGGGGGAACGTGGACTTCATCTGCAAGGGTGTCCCTCTAGGCTCTGTTCCTTCTCGCCGAGAGGTGGTTGTTACAGATGCATCACTCAAAGGTTGGGGGGCTGTGTGGAATCACAGGATGGTGAGGGGTGTCTGGAGTCCCCAGGAGAGACTCCAACACATAAACGTGCTGGAGCTTCGCGCTGTGCAACTGGCTCTCAAGCATTTCCTCCCAGCCCTGAGAGGAAGACATGTTCTTGTCCGGTCGGACAACACGTCAACAGTCTATCACATAAACCATCAGGGGGGTACCAGGTCCAATCTCTCATTGGCAGAAACTCAGAAGCTTCTCTTATGGGCGTTGCCTCGCCTTCAGAGTGTCAGAGCAGTTCATCTGCCCGGTGTACAGAACAGCGCAGCGGATTTATTCTCCAGACAGAAACCACCACCGGGAGAGTGGAGACTGAACCCGATTGTGGTCCAAATGATCTGGCAGAAATATGGTGCAGCGGAAGTGGACCTTTTCGCTTCAAGCACCTCGACACATTGCCCACGATGGTACTCCCTCTTGGAACCAGACAGCCCACTGGGGCAGGATGCATTGGCTCACCCGTGGCCGGATTGCCTCCTTTATGCCTTCCCTCCTCTCCCACTGCTGATGTTGACACTGCACAGGATAGATCAGAGCAGCCACAGGGTGCTGCTGGTTGCTCCATTCTGGCCTGGGAGGATTTGGTTTCCCATGATTTACAAACTCCTCGAGGGAGAACCTTGGGCTCTCCCGGAGAGGAAGGATTTGTTGTCACAGCTACAGGGGAGGATTTGGCACCCTCACCCAGAATGCCTTCAACTGTATGTGTGGCCGTTGAGGGGCCAGACTCCTTGTTACGTTCTTGTGACCAGGCTGTTGTTCAGACTATCCTTAATTCACGTGCTGCTTCTACCAGGGCTTTGTATGACAACAGATGGAAGCTGTTTGCACGGTGGTGTGAGAAACAAAAGTTAGACCCGGAGCATTGCCCTGTGCCTATTCTCCTCAAATATTTACAAGAACTGCTGGAGAAAGGACTTTCCGTCTCTACCTTGAAGGTTTATGTTGCTGCAATCTCTGCCCGGCACGTCTACGTTGATGGCCGGTCAGTGGGTTCACACCTCTTAGTGTGTCGTTTTTTGAAAGGTGCTCTACGTTTGCGGCCTCCAAGGCTTGCACACGTACCTTCATGGGACCTTCCTCTAGTCCTGGAAGGTTTAAGCTTATCCCCTTTCGAACCAGTTGAAAGTGCTGATCTTAAATGGGTGTCAGTGAAGACTGCCTTTCTACTTGCACCGTCTTCGGCTAAGCGGGTGGGAGAGCTCCATGCCCTATCAGTCGCTGGGGACTGTTTGCGATGGAATTCTGACGGATCTGGGGTTATGCTGTGGCCTAATCCGTCCTTTTTACCCAAGAGAATTTCAACTTTTCATGTTAACCAGCCAGTTTCCTTGGCTGTGTATGTCCCGCATTCTGATCCAGGATTATCTGTTTCAGGTTCCCCTGTGTCCTGTCCGAATGTTGAAGCAGTACATTAGTGCGACTGCCGGGATCCCGAAAACGGATGCCCTGTTTGTGTGTTACAGTGATCACAAAAGAGGCTGTGCTGTCTCAAAGCAGCGACTCTCGCATTGGGTCGCGGATGCCATTTTACAAGTATACAGGTCCAGAGGTCTTCAGCCTCCTAAGGTTACGTGCCATTCCACCAGAGGGGTGTCCACCTCCTGGGCTGCACTGAGAGGTGTCCCTTTGAGTGATATTTGTGCTGCTGCTACGTGGGCTTCGTCCTGTACCTTCGCCCACTATTACAGACTGGATGTGGCCGCTCCTCCTGCGGTGACTTTGGCGGTGTTGTCTGCCTCCACTCCCCACTGCTGATGCGAGGTGAGTGTGACTCTTCGTGACCTTGTTGGTATTAAGTCATCCACGTGCTAAAGCACCGCCCTCTGGCGGTCAGGAGGAATGAAATAGAACGAGAGTTACGAATGTAACTACGGTTCTATGAATTCCGGATGACTGCCAGAGTTGCTTGTCACTCAAGAGTCTTGCGAGTTCATTCCGAAAAGAAGCGAGCGCTGGGTGCGTCTGGTATATAAAGACAACCAGTGACGTCACCCAGGTCACATTCAATGGTGTGACTTTGTTGGTATATATTCTCGACCTCTGTGCTGCGCACATGTAGTTATCCAGGTGCTAAAGCACCGCCCTCTGGCGGTCATCCGAAATTCATAGAACCGTAGTTACATTCGTAACTCTCGTTTTACATCGCCATGTACTGAGAGGGTGGTGACCAATCATTCCACCCTGACAAAAGAACAGTTCAAAGAAATCATTAAAAAAACAAAAATTACCGTGACATTTGTGCCCATGATGTGTATGTAAACGTCCAACCACATTTGGATGTCTTTAAATGCGAAAAGTGGCCATACATTTTACTAATTTGTTCCAGATTTCCTGCTTTCATTCTTTTAGTTTTAGGCACATGGAACACTTTTGTGTGTACTATTGTCATACAGTACTATTTGTATGCAGTTAACGCAGTTTTGTTTCCTGCAGCTGTGCCTTCGTGCTGAGATGGGGGATAAGTACCAAACCTATGCTGTGATGGTGAGGCAACTGAAATTTCTTGAGGATGTTGCCTGCAGGGTTTAGAGATCACTGTACATACAGTATATATTCTTCAGTCTGTACAACTTGCAAATTCTAGGAAATCTTTCACTTTTCTCAACCATTTCACAACTTTTACGGTCACTGCCCTTAGCCATCCACTGTACAGACAAACCAGCAGCATTTACAAATATGGATTACTTTTTTGTTGTTTTTTTTTTTGTTTTTAATAAAAATAAAGCACTTCGTTTGTGGCATTGCCATATTTGTAGCTGTATACTGTAGGTTTTTAATCCTATTCCATTACCAGTAGACAATTGCTGATTTTCTATGCAAAGATTGAGCCATGTTACAACTATTTGTTATTGTGAAGTAATTATGGTACTTTCTAAAAATATTGTCCATATTTCAGTAATTGTTTCTATGGTGTATCTTTGAAGACACTAATTTTCTGTTGCTTTTTCTTGAACACTAAATGTAACATTGTACTACAGATACTGACATTTGAAGTATTTCTAATTACAGTAATAAAATTCAAAATAAATTATATTTCTGGTCAGTGTTTTTAGTGTTGAGGTGGAAAATAACAGAAGAGACAAACTCAGAAAGGTGTAGATTCACCCTCATTAAAACTGAATCAAAATAGAGTACTGAGTCTGTATAATTTGAAATTTATTTCTGAAACACCACTATCCTTCCCAGTGCTTCAAACATAAGTGGAGACACAAAACTCAATAACTCCAACACAAAAAGATGTGACGTCTGTAAGTTATTTGTGCTTCTTCTTCTTGATGTTTTCCTGAGGTTTTTGGCTGGACTCTCCACTGCTCTCTGGCATCGCTGGCTGCCACGACAAAGGGTTCTTTCTGTACATGGGCCACGGGGGCAGCGTCAACTACAGGCATAATGAGACGGAAAGATGTTTTTAGTACATTGTCATTTTGGTCCTCACCTCATAGGAAAAATCTCGCACAAAATGTTCCATTTACAGTGCCTCCAGAAAGTGTTCACAGCACTTCATTTTTTCCACGTTATGTTACAGCCTTATTACCTCCGCCAAGGAGGTTATGTTTTCGGTTGAGTGAGTTTGTTTGTCTGTCTGTCAGCAGGATAACTCAAAAAGTGATTAAATTTTAGTGGTGATCCGGATCATGATCCGGGTCCAGAAATTTTTTTAAAGGATTCTTCACCATTGCGGGATAGGGGGAATTTTGACATTCTAGTTTCTAACTCCACAAAAACAAGGCAGAAAGGCTTGAAAAAAATTAGGGTGTAACATAGTCAAATGTTCTATCAAACAACAAAGTTTGGTGATGATCGGATCCGGATTCCGGATCTGGTGATCCAGAATATGCAAAAATATAGGGAAAATAGAAAATGTGTAAGTGTGAGGTGACAAATGAAGCTAGAGATGCACAACTAACACCAAATTGTAGCTGAATCTGTACTGATTCAGTAAGGTGTCATCAGATTTGATGTAGCTTCAAATGTTATAGAGCTAGATCCAGAAGAAAACCGCCATTACCGAAAAATCTTTATACAATAACTTTTGAACTAATAAAGACATAAAAGTGATTCCAAGTTCTAGTGCTATGTTTTCATGGTCAAGGATGTCAAATATAAAGGAAAGAAAAGTGTATGTATCATAGTTTTGGTTGTAACACTGAATTGTTGAATAGATCACTGTGCCAAGGAGGGAATCTCTTTAGGGTCAGTGACCCTATGGCCTTGTGTAGCACATGCAACACTTAAAAAATAGTTCTATTTCAGAATTTACTGTTATTTATTTAGAGAAGTGTTTCATAAATGTTAAAAAATTCATATATTTGCAGTTTAGTTAAATAATAAATTGAATTGTGTCTCTTATTTGTTTATGTCTATAAGCACATGCAATATCAATATCAGTGCTCAGATGACAGTAGCTTCTGGGAAAGGTGCAAGTTGCAAGAAACTGTGATGCCAAGCGCTAAGGATACATGCTATCCAGTCACAGCAGATGAAACTTTTTTACTAGCAATCATCATTGTTAGACTTTTTTAGGTTCAATGATTCCACGGCATGTAGATATTATGGCGTCAGTGACCCCATGGCCTTGGCGGAGGTTTGCACTCTCCGTGAGCCTCTAGTTCCAGAATGCAGTAAATTAATTTTATCCCTTAAAATTCTACTCACAACACCCTATAATGACAACATGAATTTTTTTTTTTTAATTAAAAAAAAAAAAAAACTAACAATCACGTGTACGTAAGTATTCACACCCTTTGCTCAACACTTTGTTGATGCACCTTTGGCAGCAAATACAACTTCAAGTCTTCTTGAATATGATGCCGTTTTGTCCATTCCTCTTTGCAACACCTCAAGCTCCATCAGGTTGGATGGAGAGCGTCGGTGCACAGCCATTTTCAGATCTCTCCAGAGATGTTCAATCTGATTCAGGTCTGGGCTCTGACTGGGCCACTCAAGGACATTCACAGAGTTGTCCTGAAGTCACTTCTTTGATATCTTGGCTGTGTGCCTTGGGTCACTGTCCTGCTGAAAAATGAACCATCACCCCAGTCTGAGGTCAAGAGCGCTCTGGAGTAGGTTTTCATCTGTGACGTCTCTGTACATTACTGCATTCATCTTTTCCTCAATCCTGACTAGTCTCCCAGTTCCTGCCAGGAAAAACATCCCCACAGCATGATGCTGCCACCACCATGCTTCACTGTTGGGATGGTACCTGGTTTCCTCCAAACATGATGCCTGGGATTCACGCCAAAGAGTTCAATCTTTGTCTCGTCAGACTAGAGAATTTTGTTTCTCATGGTAGAGTGACCATCGGGTTCTTGGTCATCTCCCTGACTTAAGCCCTTCTCCCCTAATCACCCAGTTTAGACAGCCGGCCAGCTCTAGGATGCGTGGTTCTTCCATTTGCAGATGATGGAGCCCACTGTGCTCATTGGGACCTTCAAAGGAGCAGAAATGTTTCTGTACCCTTCCCCAGATTTGTGCTTTGAGACAATCCTGTCTTGGAGGTCTACAGATAATTCCTTTGACTTCATGCTTGATTTGTGCTCTGATAATACACTGTTAACTGTAGACAGGTTGACCAAGACATTTTGGGGAAGACAATTGGAACAATATTCTTGTACAATTTATTACAAGTTTTATGGGTTCTGGTTTTTATGGGGGTCACCCTGTAATAACAGCAAAACACAAACATTCACATGAGTGAAAGTTTTCCATTTTGAAGCTGCTTTCTGTTTAGGAAACTTTATTCAGCTCTGTTTATGTGAAATGTGTTTTTACCACAGTTTGCACTGCGATACCAATTAAACTACAAATTATAGAGAAGACAAAGCTCATGCGGCCGAGGGTATTTTAGCATTGTGTTATATTTTCAAGTTCTGGAGTGATCACTGTTGCCAGAGGTCTGTCAAGTCATAGAAAGTGAATGTAGTGTCACGTAACATTCATCTTTATTATTCTGAGGCATCAATATTGTACAAACTCATGTTTTTAGGGACAAATACTGTGTTTCACAGTAAAATTCTTCGACAGCATAACAGCATGCTTCCACTCATAGCCAGAGGACCCTGGCATCTTTTTTTTAACTAGATGGATTTGCTAGAAATGATCACATGAAAATTTTCTATCAATGAGCACACAGCACTGCACTCAAATAGCCGAGTTGGATGGAGGCAACAGTTTCATTTATAATGCACAGTTGACAGTGACAGTGTTGGACATACAATCTGTACAAAGAAAACAATCACTGCACTGAAACTGGTAATTCACTGTTGGAAGTGTTGACCATCTGGAACTAAGGAAACATTTCTTTAATTGACATATAATAATAATAAAATGATGCATGTTAATATTTGTGTCTTCCATAAGAATACTGATTTGAACTGCCAGAATGTATTTTAAGGTCATTATGCAAGAAGTCCTGATCTCAAGAAGGGACACTGCCCCTGAACTGAACCTTGCCCAGGCTCAGTTTGCTTCGCTCCCTTACATCCAACACTGCCTTTTCTGTTTCGGGAAAAAAAGTTTTATTTTCACCCATGCATTCAAAAAGATATCACAATCATTTAAAATTTAGATTCATGAAAAACTGCATCAACAAAAAGTATTAGGTTCATTTTATTTTATTGTTATAGTTAGCTGCAGGGTTAAGTCCATCACTGACAGAAAACTGAATGCACACCAAGTTTTTTTTTAAATCAGTACCATGCATACAAGGTACAGATCTTTTGTTTTATGACCCTTATATTAGAAACGTGTCAGACTGCTCTGATCAGCAAGATACACAGCCTATTTAACAATCTGTACACAGATACATTGATCTTTACAATATAAACATGTCACTTCAATCACTGAACAAAACAAATTTCAAATTAAATTTTCAACTACAGCAACAGACGGAGGGCAGCACAGTGGCTTTGCGGTTAGCACTGTTGCCTCATAGAATCGGATCGATTCCCACCTGTGGCCTTCCTGTGTTGAGTTTGCATGTTCTCCCTGTGTTTGCGTGGGTTCCCTCTGGGTGTTCAGGTTCCTCCCACTTCCACAGACATGCAGGTTAGGTGGATTGGAAACTTTAAATTGTCCGTAGGTGTGAGTGTGGATGTAAATGTGTTTGTTTGTCTATATGTGGCCCTGCGACAGACTGGTGTCCTGTCCAGCATGTACCCTGGACAGGACGCCAGTATTCTATTCTACCCCGCCTCTCACCCTGTGACTGCTGGGATAGGCTCCAGCCCCCAGTGACCCTTAATTGGAGTAAGCGTTTGAAGTTGAGTGAGTAACAGACGGAGAAGCCAAAATTTAGCTCAAGCGTTTAAAGTCACTGTAGGCCTTTGTGCTCTGCTGTGGTGAGTGTACATTCTTAGTGCTGCAATGTTTACACAGACAAAATTTGGAAAGTTATGGTGCACAGTCAAGGTATCTCAAAAACAAAAGGACAGTATCAACCTTGACACCTGGATCGGTATTAGGACATCACTATTTTATACAGTACTGAACATCAACAACACACCCACATAAAGTAAAAACCTACCAGGCAGGACACTGCAAAACCACCCAACACTATGTATACAGTCCACCCAAATTGTTGAATGATGAGACCGTAAATGAATCCAATCACCTGAAAAGACAGTTCAAAGGGAATCAGTGGACCTGACATCAGCTACAGTGGCAAGAAAAGGTTTGTGAACCCTTGAGCTGTTACATGTTTGAATGCTGAATTTGCATCAAATATAAAAGGCAAAACAACAGTGCTCTGAGAGGACAATAGCACCCACACCCCCAGCAAATGCTGCTTTGGTACAAGTGCTTGCTATATTTGGATTTCAATGGGTGAGCCTTTGCCATTCTGGTTATTCTTCTATTCATTTTGATGGTTGTTTTCCGTTTTCTTCCACGCGTCTTTGGGTTTTTTTTTTGTGTCCATTTTAAAGCATTGGAGATCATTGTAGATTAACAGCCTATAATTTTTTGCACCTACATATAGGTTTTCCCCCTCTCCAATCAACTTTTTAATCAAACTACACTGTTCTTCTGAACAATGTCTTGAACGTCCCATTTTCCTCAGGCTTTCAAAGAGAAAAGCATGTTCAACAGGTGCTGGCTTCATCCTTAAATAGGGGACACCTGATTCACACCTGTTTGTTCCACAAAATTGACGAACTCACTGACCGAATGCCACACTACTATTGTTGTGAACACCCCCTTTTCTACTTTTTTTTTTTACTAATAGCCCAATCTCATAGCCTTAAGAGTGTGCATATCATGAATGCTTGGTCTTGTTGGATTTGTGAGAATCTACTGAATCTACTGGTACCTTGTTTCCCATGTAACAAGAAATATACTCAAAACTTGGATTAATCTTTTTAGTCACATAGCACTACTATTATTCTGAACACTACTGTGTATATATATATATATATATATATATATATATATATATATATATATATATATATATATATGTGTATATATATATATATATATATATATATATATATATATATATATGTGTATATATATATATATATATATATATATATATATATATGTATATATATATATATATATATATATATATATATATATGTATATATATATATATATATATACACACACACACACTTTTTTGGTTTCTGAATTCTTTTTTAGATCACTTTCACAGAACATTGGTTACCTTTGCTATGCACAATTTGTCATTGCTTTTTGGCACTTGGTTTCCACCAGATAACTGGAAGATAGACAAACAAGCATAAAATTGGAACCTCCATCCAATTTTGGTGGTTTAGGTAAATCCATAACAGAAAAGTGAGAGTGACTGAGGCACTTTTGAATATGATATAATGCAAAATGTACACCAAACAGGCGTTTCAATATTAAATTCAAATGTCCACAAAATCCACAATCTGGATCACATCTGGATCAAACTTTGTCAAGCAACAGTGAGTGCCAGTCTACACTTCACTTTCAAATACGAGTGTGATTGGGGCACGTTTGATTAAGATATAATGTAAAATATGTATGTATGTATGTATGTAAGCATACATACGTATGTATACATGTATGAACTTTTCTTTTAAATTTGATGTCACTCAAACATTCAGATGTGTAACAGCTCGAGGGTTCACCTACTTTCTTTTGCTACTGTATATTCAAAAACTACATTTTATATTGGTGTTAGCTTGTGTGAATCAGGATTATTACCGCTGAGATGAGTATTATCCCTTGAAAGATCTGTTCAGCCAGTTTCTGACCTTTATAATCCTGTATTTAAAAACAAAACATCAAAACACCACACGATCAGTAAACAACAATAGAGTGCAAGTACCACAGCGTTTGTGATTTTACAGAAAGACAAAATTTTGATACTTGTGAATGAAATAGTGGAGTGAAACTGATTAACCAGAAGGAGGTAATGGTCTAGTGGTTCAAAATCTAGTCTGGTTGAACAATCACTAAGGACCCTTGGGAAAAGTCCTTAATCCACAAGTTGATCACGGTGTGTAGTGAGCACCTTGCGTGGCAGCACTGTGACATCAATGTGTGTCACTGTGACTGTGGGAATGGGTGAATGCGAAGCATATCTTCGGGGTATGCAACCATTGTGTGGTTTCGTTAAAATCTATCGAATGGTTTAAGGGGACTTGTGCTTACAAGACTCAGTCAGAGTGACAGTTGGACACGGTGGTTCCTATATACCAAAAAGTATTGTTTTCAGTATGGTATGAAAATGCTATGAGATTGCATAGATTAATGGTTCTCCCTGCCCCCTTTAAAGGAAATCAACAGGTTAACTATCGTAAACATCTCAGGAGGCCACTGTCCTAAGTTAATTTTTTATATTGGCATTGACAGTTCGACATATTTTCCTAAAGGAAGACTGGAACTCAATTATAAACCTATTTATAAATGAAATTATAAGGGTTTGAAGGACTAACACACATATTAGGAAAATGGCTATCTACCAAAACTATTGGTTTCTATACTGTTCACCTGATCCCATAATTAAAATTCAATGAAGCAAGATGTTAATATTATATGTGCACAATTATTGAGTACTATGACCTGATCATAATTTCCATGCATATTTTTTAAACTCCAAACAATATAAACCTGAATGCCCATTGTAATTTAAGTATTCTGAGGTGTTATGTATGTGTAATGAGGGAGGGTGTGGCCTAAAGTGATTAACACCCTTTATTAAGGTGTGCATAAGTATTAGACAGCTTCTTTACCTCAGGCAAAATAGGCCCAAAAAAAAAAAAAAAAGATTTAACAAAGACTGAAAAGTCAAATATTGTAAAATGCATTTCAGAAGGATGCAGTACTCTTGAAATAGCTAACTAGTGAGGTGTAATCAATCAAATGTTTTGTTTAAGTAGTCAATAAGATCACACAAATCGTGGAGAAAAAGAAATACATTAATTAACTGCAAGAGGTTAAGAACTTGACACTACCAAAAACTCATTATCCTCCAGTACCACCATATTCCAGAATTGCAACCTACTTGGAGTGTCCGGAAGTACAAAGTGTTCAGTGCTCAGAGACATCACCAAGGTGAGGAAGGCTGAAACACAACCACCGCTGAACAAGACAAGTTTGGAACATCAAGATTAAGCCAAGAAATATCTGAAGAGATTTTTCAAAGATTTTATGAACAGATGAAATGAAAGTGCCCTTTGATGGACCAGATGGATGAACCCGTGCCTGGATCACACAGCACTACTTCAAGTCTGATTCCAGAAAGTTGGAACAGAGATACTGGTACTAGCTGCTATTATATAAAGACAAGCTAGTTGGACCTTTTCAAGTGAACTTAAAATAAACTCCCAAACCTACTGCCAGTTTTTAGAAGATGCTTTCTTCACATTGTGGTAAAGGAAAAAGTCTGCATCATTCAAGAAGACTGATTTTTATGCAGGATAATACTCCATCACATGCATCCAAGTCCTCCACTGCTTGGACAGCCAGCAAAAGCCACATAAATGACAGGATAATGACATGGACCCCTTTCTCACTTGACTTAAGGGAGTACTAATCGGCAGAACCGGAACGGTTGGCAGAACTGGAATGATAATACAATTGACAGAATGATTGACAGAACAGCACTTTACTCTGCCCCTTACCTCCCAAGCTCCATGTATTGACAGTTATTATACAACATCTGAGTGGATCCTTGTCATTTGATTGGTGCTTGGTATGTCATGACATGGATTATTCATCCCATTTGTGTTGCATTGCATTTAGAGTGCAAATTTGGTTCCATACATTTGGTATCATTGCACATTTACTGCACTGAAAGCCGTATGGAGGCTGTTAGCAGGACGTTACAATGTAAAGCCAGACTAATTTCTGATGAGATTTTTTTCACTGCACTGAGGAAGTACACAGTCTTTTTTTTTTTTTTTTTTGGTAATATGGGACAACGACAAGCAGATGACGATATGATTGAGCTAACTGATGGTGCTAATTCTTGTAACACACACATACAAAATCCACTCCGCTGTAAGCCGTCTGGATGCATTAAGAGCTGTTCAGAAGAAAAGCTGAGGTGATTTTTGGCTGGACCGAGGAACTACACAAAGTTTTTTTATGGAAGTACAAAGTCAGCGCACAACATCACCGGACTACACGTCACAATTACGACTCCTATTTAAAGTTCGTGCTGGACTTTAGCAGCACTGGAACACCAAAATGTAAGTCCCTTTTCTGTTGTTTATAAATTAATAAAATATCAAATGACAAGGATCTATTTTTAGCAGTTATATAAAACAAATAATGAATGTTTTTACATTCATTCAATGGAACGAATATTTAGTTCGGTGAAAGCTGGAACATACCATTCAACTTGAATGGTATGTTCCAGCTTTCACGAAATATTTGTAGCATTGAACTCAAACATTCATTATTTGCATTGCATACTGACTATTTTGGAAATATCCAAGTGTTTTAATTTTGAGTTATTTGTTATACTTACGCTAACAAAAAAAAAAGTGCGAGCACTTTCTGTTTAACAACAAAGTTAAGTCTCAGGAACACCTTCCTTAATAAATGTGCACACAGTATGTTTTGCACGCTAACAGCTAAAAGGAGAGAAAAACTTGCACTAAATCTCAGCCTAAACTAACCACTATTTAAGGCCAAGCGTGCATTTGAAAATATTAAAAATCTACATTAAATTGACTTTTATACCAAGCTTGGATTAAACGTATGAAGTTAACGCTAGCAAGCAGCTGTTATTAAACAGCTCTGATGCTAACAGTTAAAAAGAAAAAAGGCAGCTGCACGCCAAAGAAACTGTGTCTCACCATGTGCGTCGGAATGGACTTGAAAAAAGGCTTGAATGGAAATAACATGTTCAGACCTGAAACTAACAAGTTTTAATTTAAACAACTGGTCTAAGCGCAAAGCGGCGTCAGTTCCTGTTTCAAAGCGATACGTCGTTTTCTGAAGGACCCTTTAGGACCATGTTTTTTTTTTTTTCTTTTCTAGTTTTATTGACAATTTTTCTGAGAAAAATCAAAATGTCACTCACATTCAACAATACATATTTTGAAAAACTGGGCATTTTATAGAAAACCTTAAAGATGTGATGAGATTGAAGTTGGCAATGTATAAACTTTGAACCAGTTTTGAATTATCCGAACCAAACCACTGTTTCGAATCATTAATATGAAACGGCTTCAAAATCGGTTTCCTTTGAGTTAGTTAGCCCCCTATTATTTAAACAGTGGTACTGCACCTCTTACCAGGCGAGTCACGGACGAAGCTATATTCGGTATCTGCGCATGCGCGAAATGTATGCCGAATATAGAGGGTTTTCAATCACGTGACCGATTTGCTGCAGGACAGGTGCTGTCGCCATTCTGGATTACAAGGAGGCTGACGCGTGATAGAAAAAAGAAGAGAATGTCCGGTTATTATGAGGCTTTAAATCCTCGAGATAAAGCTATTTATCGTGATAGATGTGTAGCAGTTGGTTCAGTGGATCCGTGTCTTATACCAGATAGTGAGTTTAGTGTTAATGTAACGAACTGGCCGACCGTGTCACACTGCGATATTGTGAACTAGGAAGCCGCCGACCAGGTCAGCCTCGCCGGCCTCCTGCAGAGCATCACAGCGGAGCTCTGAAAGCGGAGGTCGTCTTGAAGTCCTGAGCGATTTCTCTCACCAGGCGCTGGAAGGGCAGCTTGTGGATCAGCAACTCGGTGCTCGAGGACCACAATGCAAATAAGCATCCGTATTGGAAGCGTACTTGTGTTATCCAATGCAGTATTTTTATGTATTGTTATATAATTTTATTGCCGAATAAAATAAAAATCTGTGAGCAGTGGATTTCTGTTAGCGGCGGATCTCTCACAGCGCCACGGTGCCGTGAGGCTTCTTCACATCGACGTTGAAACTTGTGCAATTGTTCGCCAAATGCACGAAGTGTAATCACAGCGGCCACCGCGTCGTAATCCAGAATGGCCACAGGACACAAAATGACGTGACCGATACGTCACATGAAAACCCTCTATACATTTTCTGTGGGCGGCCAAGTGAAGCACCGGTTTTCCGTTTTATATGGTGCCTCTGGAAAGTAATCACAGCGCTTCACTTTTTGTACAGTTTGTTATGTTAGTCTTTTCCCAAAACGGAGTAAATTATTTTTTTAACCTCAAAATTCTACTCACAACACCCCATAATGACAACATGAAAAAAGTTATTTTGAAATTTTTCAAATTTATTAAAAATAAAAAACTAAGAAATCATTTGTACATAAGTATTCACACCCTTTGCTCAATACTTTGTTGATGCACCTTTGGCAGCAATTACACCTTCAAGTCTTCTTGAATATGATGCCACAAGCTTGATGCACCTATCTTTGGGCAGTTTTGTCCATTCCTCTTTACAGCACCTCTCAAGCTCCATCAGGTTGGATGGGGAGTGTTGCTGCACAGCCATTTTCAGATCTATCCAGAGATGTTCAATGAGATTCAGGTCTGGGTTCTGGCTGGGTCCCTCAAGGACATTCACAGGTCATTGTCCTGATGAAAGATGAACCGTCACCCCTGTCTGAGATAAACAGCGCTCTGGAGCAGGTTTTCATCCAGGATGTCTCTGTACATTGCTGCATTCATCATGCCTTCAATCCTGACTAGTCTCCCAGTTCCTGCTGCTGAAAAAACATCCCCACACCATGATGCTGCCGCCACCATGCTTCACTGTAGGGATGGTGCCTGGTTTCCTCCAAACATAATGCCTGGCATTGATGCCAAAGAGTTCAATCTTTGTCTCATCAGCCCAAAGAATTTTGTTTGTCATGTTCTGAGAGTCCTTCAGGTGCCTTTTGGCAAACTCCAGGCGGACCGCCATGTGCCTTTTACTAAGGAGTGGCTTCCATCTAAAACCACCGTCTCAACGAGAAAAATTGATGTAACAATTTGCATAGATTTTTTAAAGTTATTTCAACTTAACCATTACTGAGTTAATGCCACAAGACTTCTCTAGTCAAGTTGAAAGAACTTTAAAAACTAGAAGCACTCAGAGAGTGCAAACCTCTGCCAAGGCCATGGGGTCACTGACGCCATAACATCTGCACGCTGTGGAATCATTGAACCTAAAAAAGTCTAACGATGTTTGCTCACTAGTAAAAAAAAAAGTTTCATCTGCTGTGACTGGATAGCATGTATCCTTAGCGCTTGGCATCACAGTTTATTGCAACTTGCACCTTTCCCAGAAGCTACTGTCATCTGAGCACTGATATTGATATTGCATGTGCTTATAGACAAAAACAAGAGACAAAATTCAATTTATTATTCAACTAAACTGCAAATATATGAATTTTTTTTAACATTTATAAAACACTTCTCTAAACAAGGCCATAGGGTCACTGACCTTAAAGAGATTCCCTCCTTGGCACAGTGATCTATTTCTTTTTGTCTCTTTATCTAAATTGTATATAATAATCATTAGATTATTAATATATAAACAAAAATAAATTTAAGAAATATTACAACTTGAAAACAAATGCACCCGAACGAGATGACAGCTGCAACTGCTTAATGCTAACTTTTAACATTGAAAATGCCATAGACATGCTATTACATTAGCATTGGGATCCGAATCGTGATCCGGATCGCCACTAAAATTTAATCACTTGTTCCTCTTGTCATTTCCAACCACTCCACAAAATTTCATCAAAATCCGTTCAAAACCTTTTGAGTTATCCTGCTGACAAACAGACAGACAAACAAACAAACGCAACCGAAAACATAACCTCCTTGGCGGAGGTTACAATTCCATTGACTTCCTGCTTGGTTTGTGCACTAATATTGTGTCAACTGTGGGACCTTATATGTAGACAGGTGTGTGCCTTTCCAAATCATGTCTAATCAACTGAATTTACCCCAGGTGGACTTCAATTAAGCTGTAGAAACATCTCAAGGATGATCAGTGGAAACAGGATGCACCTGAGCTCAATTTTGAGCTTCATGGCAAATGCTGTATTTATATACACAGGATTTCCTAGCTTTTTCATATATATTATGGGGTATTGTGTGTAGAATTTTGAGGAAAAATGAATTTCATCCATTTTGGAATAAGGCTGTAACATAACAAAATGTGGAAACTATAAAGTGCTGTGAATACTTTCCAGATGCAATATATATATATATATATATATATATATATATATATATATATATATATATATATATATATATATATATATACTGAGAATTGGTCAGACTTTCTTGAACAGTATGCTCTTCCCCCTCGGAAAGTATTGTAGTATCTCATGTATTGTAATAAATATTCCACAGAAAGGTAAGAGCTTATCTCAGAATTAAGAAAAATTGGCTTGAAAGAAGTTTCTGTAGCAAGTATTTTAGTATTGTATTGGTCTGAGCAACATGGAGCTTTCATGTCAAGCAATGTGATCCAACTTGAAATTGATAATCAGTTAATTTAATTTACTCTTTATTTAACCAGGTTAGTCCCATTGAGATTGAGATCTCTTTTGCAAGGGAGACCTGGACAATTCACCTAAACTGCATATCTTTAGATGTGGGAGGAAGCCAGAGCACCTGGAGAGAACGCACACAAACACGGGGAGAACATGCAAACGTCACACAGAAAGGCCACAGGTGGGAACCGAGCCCACAACCTTCTTGCTGTAAGGCAACAGTGCTAACCACTAAGCCATCGTGCTGAATATCATGGGAACTTTCGTGCTTACCCAAGGAGAAGTCAAAATTATACACGTTTGGTCAAACATGGGCAAATAATTTAATTGAATGAACTTTTCATTGATACTGGATTTCACCATACACTCCTTGTGAATGACCCATGGGGAGACTCTCATCCAATTCCTCTGAGAGGGTAATTTGTAAGATTACTTCTACTTTCTAATATTACTCCTTTGTGAGCAGAACTAAATGGATTTTATTTATTGGTACACAAATTCAGACTGGGGTGCATTTAATTATTTTTGTGATGAACTTGAGTTTGACTTCTGGTGGGACTACTCTTTTATGAACACAGAGATATCAAGGTTTTTTTTTGGGGGGGGGGGGGTAATAACTAGACTTGATAAGGTTGTAATTTCATGGTTACATTCAGACTTTGTTTTGTAATAAAACAATCATCCGATACTGACGTGTTTAGCTTTGGAATTAAGAACAATATGGTTTGACAAAGGACTGAGAGCTGGTTTCAATTTATGGAGAAATATAACTCGCCTCTTCATTTGATTTAAACTCTGTCATTAAGAGATAAGATCAGAATTTATTCACATTAAACCTGATCTTGGTCCACACACAGAAAGTGTAAACTTGGCACAGAACAAAACAATAGATTGTCTCTAAAGGAATTTGGATCAGCAATCTAACCATTACAGACACCAAATTTGGAAGATTTCATAATAATTGTAATGACTTTGGTATTAATAATCTAATTTTAGTAAGAAAACATGACATACACGAATGTAGTTTTTTCAAGACAAAACCAAACATTACTCACTGGAGAAATGAGTTAAACCTTTATAAGTCTTCATTTATATAATCCAATAATGCTTTAAAACTAGCTTCTTTTATGTAGACAAGTTTGATCTGTAAATGTTTGGTTGCCCTACATTTTATTTTCTTTATTATTATGTGTAAATAATATACAATAATGTTCTTTTATTTTTTATTTTCATGTAGGGGAAACTGGGGCACAGTGAATCATGGGGCAAAGTGAATCAGTAGCTGTATCTGCAAAACTACATAGATATTCTTCCCCTATGCAGCTATTTTAAGATTTTTTACAGTACATATTTTGTTTGTATTTGATTAATAATAATAATAATTATATATATATATATATATATATATATATATATATATATATATATATATATATATATATATATATATATATAAAATTATTATATATATATAAAACACCAAGGTTGGGTAGGATTACTTTGAAAGAATACATGTGGATTACATGTATGTATGAGGGTAGGCTGAAAAGTTCTAAGGCTCCCTCGTATGTACATACATTTGGATTACTTGTAATCTGATTACTTTTGGATTACATTTCAAAGTAATCCTACCCAACCTTGTATAACACACACACACATATTTTTAGGGCCGTAACAGAGGAACTGAAAGTCGACCACGAGACCGATGTTTCAAAACCTTTGCAAACCATGTATCGAACCATGACGTTTCGAACGTGTGCTAAAAGGATCCAACTTAGGTTTTCAAATTTCACAATTTTTTATTTGCCTGAAAGTACTTGCCAATGTGGATTTTAGTCCTACACAACAAACGAATTACAATGGAAATATTAACTCTCAAAAGAAGTCAAACAAAATGTTAACAAAATAGGAAAAAGGACAATGAGGATTGCCACTGACTGCCAGTCAATATATCAAATCGCTTAATTATATATTAAATATTTAATGTGTGGATTTCTGACTTGTAGCCTCATGGCTGAACCCTATTACACAGACTGAAATAAATCAAATTCTTAACGCACTAAAAGAAAAATCCAATGTTGTGCATTTTTCAATCAGGCAAAGCGCTGACCAGCTAAAGCTAATTTGTGGCTAAACTTGATGTCTGTGATGTTGAGTTGGCAATTGGCATCAAACTGATTTTTGCCTCTTCTACTTTCTTTCATTTTACAACCCAAGTAATAACGCAGCATACGTGCATGTAGTTTAAGTGGACTATTTCGCAGTTTTGCTGGTTGGTACTAAGCTGCGGAATATTATTTTCTACTCAGACATTTTTTTAGATTTTTTTCTTTTCTTATCTTTTTTAATTAGAAGCGCTGGAACAACAAATGAAGGCGTTGTCATGACACTGAGGAAAGGTGAGAAAATAAATGGAAATTAAACATATCAAATGTGTAGGTACAACTGGCAACAGCGTGTTTGCATGTAAATATAAACACGGTGACACCAATAATACTGATGCACGTGGACGGCCACTTTGTTGTAATTACATAGAAGATTGTTTTTGGCTTTCATCCCATAATGTGACTATGTTTCAGTTAGTTATGACTATTCTCGACTTTTAATGTGTCTTTCAGTTAACGTGGTCATTCTTGTGTTGCTTGCTGTGGCCTTCCTGATCATAGTCCAACGAAATCTCCTCAACCTCAACGATTTTTTACGCAGACACAATCCAGGTCGGTGTATGACGGTTGTATGTTTAGCTGATTACAGTCAGGTCCATAAGTATTTATATTTATGTAGCTTAGGCAACTCAGTGGGATGAGGAGCTGATAGATCTGGGTTTGATTCCCACTCAAGACTGTGTCCTTGGACAAGACACCCAGCTGTAAATCAGTACTGGCTTTGCCTTGGGAAGCAACCTATATTGGACTGGAGTCCCGTTCAGGTGGAATTGTAGACTGTTATCTGATTCACTCTACAGAATCTGCAGATAAGCACGGGCATCAATGGTCCTCTGGGCCTATATAGGCCCCCAGTGAGTGGTGTGTAAATGAGAAGGGTAGAAGAATAAAGGGCATTCACTGTGTTTTGTCAAGTGTCAGCAGCACAGAGGGTGTACAAGTTGGTGCATTCTGAGTGCCAGTCCCAAGCCTGGATAAATTAGTAGGATTGCATCAGGAAGGGCGGTCCAGTGAAAATTCTGCCAAACCAAACATGCAGATCACACAATTCTGAATATCAGGATAAAATCATCACTTTTACAACCAGTTTCTTTTGACAAGTCTGGGGATGGACACATAAACATTTCCAAGTCTCTTATTATGTGCTGGCCAGTCATATACAAACAGTTTGGCACTGTATGGTAAATCTCTTGTCAAGTAGACAGCTTAAAAAAAAAAGAGTGACAGTGAGGGAAGCCCACAAAACACCCATGAGAATTCTGAAGGCGTAGTCTTACGTCACTGTGATTGGTGAAACAGACTTATGTCTGTTGTGTCACAAGTCACAGCTTCATGGTGGAGTGGAACAGAGAAGGATTTTAATAAATGCAAACGGGTTGAATCTAGGATTGAATCTCCCACGTCTTCTGGCAAACTGTAGCTAAAATGTCTGATTTTAAGAAAATCCTTCTCTGTTCCACTCCACCATGAAGATGTATATCATGATTCAACAGACGAAAAAATTATATTGTAATAAATCACTTTATTTGTATTGCGCTAAATCACAATATAAGTTGCCCCAATGTGCTTCAAAAGGGAAAGTCTAACCTTACCCTCTCCTCTGATCAAGCACATAGGCAGCAGTGGCAAGGAAAAACTCCTTTGGGCATTTGTTGAGAAAGAACCCTCAAGCAAGCTGTGACCATCTGCTTTGGCTATACTAACAAAACAATTAGAAAGATCAAATGTATAAAATACAATAAATAATTGTCAAACATGTAAAAACAGATACTACAGAACAAACATAGGCAGGCGTCTATATAAGAAGAGTCCAGAAGGAATCTTGACCCACCGTTCATCACGAGGAGCAAAGGTCATTGTCCAGTGCTTTTGGCCTAGACACCACCACCTCAGAAAGGGGACTGCTAGATGGACACTCTTCTCTGTTGTAGCCATCAGTGATGACTTCTTAAACAGCACCTTGAATAGAGAAATGGAGCAGAAATCAATCAACTGGACTAAATAATTTACTGAACACTATTTCTCAGGAGCAAAGTAACAGACAGGATGCTAATGTGGTCGCTGTCAGCTAGCCCTTTACTTTGTTGGCAGCCCCAGAATTTAGATATGATTAGACTGAATCCTGTTCCTTTATTAGTAACGTAATTTAAAATGGAGGGAAAAGTACTTGAGTACAACACTAAAATATTAGTCATATGAATTATTAGTTGTATATTTACGACAGAGTTTTAGGGCCACATTGAATTTCTTTTTTTTTGGGGGACTTCGAGAATAAAGTTGTAATATTACGAGAATAAAGTTGTAATATTATGAGAATAAAGTCGTAATATTATGACTTTATTCTCAAAGTCTTAAAATTACGACTTTATTCTCGTAATATTACAACTTTATTCTCATAATTTACGACTTTATTCTCGAAGTCAAAAAAAAAAAAAAATTAAATGTGGCCCTAAAACACTGTCGTATATATTAGTTTAATAATCCTTGTATTTCTTTTTTGGAAGGAGGTAATAAGTATGATTCACTCAGTACTGGGTATTCATTTGGACTTGTCATTTTGCTTTGTTCCTCTGTGTCTTTCCAAAGGGATTAGGTCAAATGGGCTTGTACCTATTAAGGATTATTCTTGTTGCGGCAAAGAAAGCCATCACTAAGTGTTGGCTCAAAAAAGACATTCCTTCAATGTCTCTCCTAATACAAATTGTGACACACATAAGAACAATGGAACTTATAACATTCCGCCTCCACCTACAACAACACAAAGAGAAGTACTGGAAAAGATGGGACTGTTTTGTACAATCCATGGACACTGACAGTGTTGACAAACTGTAAAAAAACTTATTTTTGTTTGTACTCCTGTACCTGCCCACATGTTTGTTGTTTATATATGCCATAAAACTTCTTTAAAAATAAAAAGTAAAAAAAAAAAATCCTTGTATTTAGTTTGTCCCATTACTTATGGAGGGACTGTGTATGTGTGATGGTGCATGTGTGATGCAAAAATACCAAAATGTTCACTGTCCAAGTACTTATGGATCTGAATGTACATTTATTAATGCAGATTCAAGTGAAGGCTGAAATGTGTCCTAATCCAGATGCAGGTGCAGTTCTTCCCTTCGAGTCAGACTTCTCTCCAGCAGTCAGACTGGACCCAGTGAGGAGCGGTGAGGAGATACCCGTCGTCATCACTGCTGCTGAGGAGAGACTTGGTGCTGTGGTTGCTGCCATGAACAGCATCTACCAGAACAGTAAAGCCAATATCATCTTCACCATTGTGACCCTGAACAACACAGTTGATCACCTCAAGTAAGACAGAGTAAATCTGCACAGTTGAATGCACTCCATTTCATCACTGTGGCGTGGGCACAGACGGACAGATACATGCAACAAACACTCAGCAGGTTTTTATTTTAGCTGATTATTACAGCAGCAGCTGATTTCACTGAGGAGACCACTTTAAAACGATGCAGAGCACATTTATGATAAAAACCTGCTGAGATGGTCAGATGGAAGGAAAATCTGGAAATTAACCTTTCATGGCACATAATTGCCTTGGGTATGTTGATGAGAAATACTGAAGGAGTAAAATTGTGACATTTAAACAGAGAAATCCATCTGCTTATTAATTCATTTAGTAAAGGTGTTTATTAAGAGAGCTGTTTCAAGAAGAGAGAGCAGCGCATACTGAGGGGATGTCATGTTTCCAGACTGAAGATAATGGCAAGGCCAAAGACAGAGGTGAAGAATGCAGTTGTATGGAGGAAAAATACAAAACAAACTAGAAGGCACGCAGAGCGCATACTTCCCCACCGCAAAAATACCCACTTTCACTTGTATTTAGCATCGGTGCTCATCAAGATCAGGGTTCCCAGCCAACCTTGAAATCAGGGACAACCTGGAAATGACTTCCCCTATTTCTAGTCAGGGAAAAGTCAGGGAATTTGAGAAAAGTTCCTGAAATCAGGGAAAAATCAGGGAATTTTGCTTGGTCAGACTTTTCTCTGCTTGTGTCCATACCAAACAATTAATAGATTCTTCTGGATGATTGCATGGCTGTGGTGACTTTGTAGGATAGTTTAGTGTACTTTTAGTAAATACCTTCTTCTCTCTGTATTAATGTAGCAGCTGTGGGAAAGACTTCCTTTTGTCCCCCTCAGGCTAAAATTATTGGAGTATTATATACATATAATATTGAGAAAATTAAACATTATTTTAGCCTGTTATCACTTTTAAGCACATCTTGATGCTAAATAAGGTACATGATTATGTTTAAAATAATAAATAGTTAACATTTTTATTAAGAAATGAGAGGGACAAAAGGAAGTCTTGTCTGGCTGTGGTGCACCTACTATAACCTTGTAACCTGTAACACAAACACCTATTGTGTACAATATCAGACTATAAGCCAAAAGGGAGTAGCGCCCCTTGCCTCCAGAGCTAGCATTTCTCCTGTTAGACCATATGCCTCCCAGACTAACAGCTAACAGTCTGGGAGTGTGACGAGATTGTACACACCAATTCAGTGAATTACTGGGGCTGCTTCAGAGACAGTTCAAGGTGGAATGCGAGAGCTTTGCTGTTGACGCAGAGCAAGTCGACAGCTTATTTCATTCTGTCATTGGCCTACACCAGAAACCAGAACTAAAACTGTTGTGGGAAGTGCTGCAGCTTCTCCTAACCCTGTCACATGGACAGGCAGCCTTGGAGCCTGGATTTTCCATCAACAGTGACCTGCTTGTTCCAAACCTAAAGACCCACTGACATACATGTCAACCCCTTTGAGGGTCCACCTGTATAACCAAGTGAGAAAATCCATAAAATCAACACAAAATCCTTATAACCTCCAAATCACACCAAAATCAGTTTTACTATAGTACACACAACCGCATAGCAGTGTCGCATAACTGGGTTTTTGTCCACAAATTATGAGTTGCCACAATGACATTAAAGTCAGGATCATTAGTATTTCCTCCACAGTTGAATTTCAAACAATAGCGATCTAGTATTCATGTGTCAAGCTGAATTTTATTGAACTGAATGTGTCAAATTTAGTTATTTTTTTACAGAAACAAGAACTGTCACTAATGGAAAAACATTAATAAAATCATGAAAAATAAATTGAATAAAGTAAATAAATATGAAATTGGTCACTGGATCCTTAAACTTTGGATATAATAAACTCTACATGGTGGATCCTTGATCTCTGGACATAAATAGGCATAAACAAAATCTAGTTTTTGTCAAAAGCATTTCCTTTCAGGCATTATTGGCATGAATGTCTTTCCATACCATACGTCTGAGCTGAGCTCTTGAAACTTGCTGTGCTTCACGGCAGCATCATTTTAATTCATAAAGAATGCAGGATGTCTCATTTTGGGAAGAAAAAATGTTTTAGTCGATTGTAGTTTCTTGTCTGTAATACAATGTTTTAAAGAGGTGTCATTTTATTTAAAACGGCAATTCATTTTGAAGTTATTAATAAAGACTGAACTCTGTCTCAGCAGAGAGCCGCGCAGCGTTTGGAGCTGTGCCAACGGAACGGAGGACGATTCTCGTTTCTTGACTGCAACAAGACATGAGTCCCAGTTACTGACTTTAATCTACACAGAAGTGACTCACGATATTTTAATGGCTTTGAGAGGGGTTAAGAAGGGGACTTGCCATTTCTGAAGAGCAGAGAATCAAAGAACCAACGAGCTAGTGGATCGAAGCATTGCTTCATTGGTTCATGCTTCAAAGTGGTGTCGCGCTGCAGAAACGGTTGATTACAGAGCCGCTGCAGGGTCTGTAATCAGTATCAAGGAATGATCATTTTCCCAATAAACACCCTCAAAAACAACAGCTGCTCTGAAAGAACGATAAGGGAATCGTTAAGCAAAAAAGCTATTGATATCAGTGGATCGAATAATTTCTTAACGATACTCGAAAAGAACCGGTTCTCGATACCCAACGCTAATATATATGGATGTCTGTCTTCCACAACGATTATAAACTACTTGTAATGACTCAGGAAATCAGCACCACCAACTGGATTAGAACATACTTAATTATTGACTAAAGAGGTTGACAAGCAGGCTCTTCACGCTGAACAAAAGAGCAACTTCATGCTGCTGGCAAAGTCAACTGCTTTGGGGCAGAAAGCCAAAGATGTGGAAAATAACATTAAGAAACAGAAAAATGTCGTCTGTGAACTATCTGCAAAGAGCCTGAGAATTTCCTGAGATTGAAGTACATGTATGTGACTAATGTGTCATAGGTGTGATGAACCCATTCTCCTTTGTTCTCTGTAGCCACATATTGCTATGTAAAATTGTCTAAGTTAATACTGTTAAAAATATTCCAGTTACTGTTGAAAAATGTTCAAATTATTGTTGCAAAAAAGTATGGAGAAAAAAAAGGATGGAGTAAAGAAAGTATGTCTGTGAGACTAAAATTACATAAATATAATACATGATTATGTCTTTGGACCTACAATTGCTATTTATTTAAGATGTTTAAAACAAGAAATTATGATGGCAAAATTATGATCCTGGAATTTTAACTTTGATCAGGGGGAAAAAAAATCTGGGAATTTTGTTCCCATAAAATGCTGGGAACCTTGATGATCTATTCCTAAATTTTTGAGTTCAGTGTTGCAGTATATGTGACATTCTTCTGGATCCAGGCAATGGAATATGTTTCAGACCAACTCAAAAATTACAGAAATTATTTTCTGGGACATTATCCATCTGTTTACCAAATTTCATTGAAATCTGTTTATTGTTTTTGATTTATTCTTCTGATGGACAAATGCTGAGGAAAACATTACCTCTTTGCTGCAGGTATAAAAAAAATACTAACAAAAAGAGGAATTTTTGAAACAACACATGGATTTGATTTGACTTCTCCCCCTCAAATTTATTCTTTTTTTACTAACAGGGTGTGGCTGAGTAAGACAGCACTGCAAAATGTCAAATATAAGGTAGTTATTTTCAATCCTGAAATCCTCAGTGGGAAAATAACTAAAGAGCCACCAGTGCTGGAGACAAAACCGGTGAGTCATCAGAATGCATCCTAGTCAAGAAGACAAATTCATATTGTTGTTTACTTTATGCTAATTAAGAACAAATTCTTTTTTTTTCCAGCTGACTTTTGCTAGATTTTATCTGCCCGTTTACACGCCTGAAGCAGAGAAAATCATCTATTTGGATGATGATATCATTGTACAAGGTAAAACACCAGAGCTTGAATTTTTTTTAAGGCTGCTTACTTTTACCTACATCACACTGTATGTTTTCCATCAACGTTGTTACATCCAGTAACAGAAAGGATGATGGCAGTTTAATGATGATTAATAAATGGAGTTTTGCTGTTTTGGTCTCAGGAGATATTCAGGAACTTTATGACACTAACCTCAAACCAGGACATGCAGCTGCCTTCTCTGATGACTGTAACACAGCATCTGCTAAGGGAATTGTTCGAGGGGCTGGAAGACAGGTACGCACTGCTTTCTGCTACAAAAACCACAATATATTCAGGACAGGCCCTGGGCTGAAAATACTAATTTAACCAAGTTTCTGAAGGGAAATCCAGCTGCAAAAATACCCCGACACTCGACTGGGAAGTGTGTCTGAATATGGAATTGTTTTCTTAGCACCTTATGGTTAAGACTCATTCACTGACAGTGGTTTTTAATCCAATAGAATAACTATATAGGCTTTCTGGACTTCAAGAAGGAGGCCATAAAGAAGTTGGGGATGAGGGCCAAAACATGTTCCTTCAACCCAGGGGTCATCGTCGCTAACCTGACTGAGTGGAAGTACCAAAATATCACCCAGTGGCTGGAGCACTGGATGGCCCTAAACGTGAAGTGAGTATTCTGTGCAGAAACAAGTCCGCCTTTCCACTTGAACTCAGACTGTCTGAAGGCAAAAAAATGTTCTCACAAATGGACTTGTGTTTGAATTGTGCTTCATACTGCTGGCTTCTTCAGGGAGGATCTGTACAGTAAGACACTGGCAGACAGCTTCACTACACCTCCTCTACTCATCGTCTTCTATAGACATCACTCCGCCATCGACCCCATGTGGCACGTCAGACACCTCGGTAAGTTCTGCTTTGGTTCTGACTGAAGAAGTAAAGACCCCTGACACTTGCACGCACTGTCGTGCAGGAGCGTAAACACGTCGTTAACGGGTGTAGACTGAACGTGAGAGGGGTGCCGGCGTGTGCATTTGTGCAAAGAGAATTTTGAAATGTTCAAAAAATTTTTCATGCATAAATGCTGTGCAGTGTTACGCGATCTGCTTGCCAACACTACGTTCAGCAAGCAAAGAAGTGAACCGTGTGTCAGTGCACCGCGTCAGAGCGTAACTCCTCTAACAATTATAACGAGATGTTAAATCTATCACAAACATACCTGTACAGCTGCAGACAAAAAGCAAAGAGCATGCAACTATTTTACCAAGCCATAACAATGTAAACATGACAAATAATTTGACAGCTCCAAATGCTTTCTTCAGCTCGTTCAGCGTGCACACGAGAACAGCTATAAACATAAATGTAAATGACTGCAGTTATATTTTCCATCTGCATCAGACTGTCAAAGCGCTTTACAATAATGCCTCACATTCACCCCGATGTGAGGGTGCTGCCATACAAGGAGCTCACTACACACCAGGAGCAACTAGAGCTCTTAGTGATTTTCCAGTCAGGCTGGGATTTGAACCGAGGATCCTCTGGTCTCAAGTCCAACGTTTAACCACTAGACCATCACCTCCCCACCAGCTGCGGCTGGAGCGGTCCACTGTGATTCACAAAGCGATTAGAGCCGTTTTCAACTGCAGCGGTGGGTTTGATGTATAAATGTTAAAGAAGATGGTTATTGTTTTTCAGGCACTACAGGCGCTGGAAGCCGTTACTCTCCACAGTTTGTGAAAGCTGCCAAACTTCTCCACTGGAACGGACACTATAAGCCATGGGGCAGAGCATCATCTTTTACTGATGTGTGGGACAAGTGGTACATTCCAGACCCAACAGGAAAATTTCATCCTGTGCGAAGGCTCACAGCAGACCAATAGACTAAATATGGATTTGAGCAATCGCTGAGCAGCATTGAATCTCAGGAAGAAACGGGTATTAGTCTGTTTATGCCCAGATTTTTTTTTTTTTGTAAATGGAAAAAGTTGCATTAGTACCTTTGAGCTTTTTTTTTAATTTTTTTTTATTGCGAGTAGAAAGTGACTGAGATACACTTCGGCACAATTGTTGGCCAGTGGGGCAAAACGGGTTAAGAACAGCCTTTGTACCAGCCGTCCTACCGTTCACCCATTGGTTGATGTGAAGTATTCTAGTCACATTCTGTTCACCATTCAGGAATGTTTTTCTGGATCTGCCGTTACTGGTAACACCTATTATCTCATGTTTGTTTACTGCCTTTGAGAATACAGATTTGTTCTTGAACTGGACTTCTCCCAGTACATACTATTTTTAGTAAGTTCAAAGCTATTACATTTGCAGTAATGTGATATTTAAAAGTGTACAGACTTTATGTTATAAAAAAACATTTGAGCTTAATGAAATACCATTAGCTTTATTTTAAAAAGTACCTTGTAGTGGTGTAGCTGTCCTTTGGTGTAAGTGGAAAGATTACCCTATGATCGGTTTTGCAAATATCAAATGTCATTACTTTGAATCAGTATTTCTTGTGGATCAGTGAATGTTCAACCTATTAAACTTCTGGAGCTGGCAGCCACGTGCTTTGTCCTGATCCTGTCAGAGCTCGGAAGTGACGCAGAGTAGGTCCTGATTAGTACTTGTCGAGGTGACTGCTGTGTTTCTACATGTAGGAGTTGCATCAGGAAACACCTGAAGTGAAACCTGTGCCAAATCCCAATGTGGATCTGTACTGAACCCACTATGGCAACCCTGCATAACCAGGGGCAGCCAAAATACAATATTGAGCTTTTACAGCTGTTTTGAGCATCTTCCCATATTTTTCTCACCCAATCAAGTGAACGTCATTACTCGTGACAGTGTTTAAATTATTGCAGATGTTGTATGTTAATGCCACTGTTTATTCAGTTATCTGACACACAAACGTGTGATTCTTAATGACTATAAAGACCACTAATCAATCCTCAGTTCTGCAGAAACTTAAGGCAAGTTTTGCATAAACATTTTCTGATTTATTTTTGTTTTACCTGTTTTTTGGGAGTGGAGTGGGTGGCTATAACACTACCATTTGCCTTGCTGGTGTAAATATTTGTACAGTATGGTACTTAAAATAAAACCATTAGCATATTGTTTCCATGTGTATCAGTTATAAGTATGACTACGGTTAAGTCTGTAACACATCTTGGTCTTATAGTGTAGCAGATAAGAGAATATTTAGAGCAACTTTAACTTTTGACCCCTGTACAAACTCAAACTGATCTTTGTTACCATTCTTGCTGTTTTTATCCCATAACTCCATAGAATTCAGTCATAGATGGTACAAACTATACCTTTTTGGAATATTTATAATCAGGCAAATAATGTCTTTTCAATATGATTGGAGCATCTTATTTTTGACCCCTGTGTAATTCTTCATTTGACCCCTACCTGACTGCAGATTGAAAATTCAAGTGGCCAATCTTTTTTTTTTTTTCTTTTCCTCAAAAGAGCAATGTCTACAGAGTATTTGTGCCAAATTTGGTGCTTCCATCACCATTTGCATTTCAGTTATCTGCTGCACTATTAGCCCCTCTGCAAATAACTGCCTAATTTTTCTTCACACTCAATTCACTGAGATCACACATTTAAAAACAGAACAGATTAAAGTTTTTATTACATATGTAATTTATGTATAATATTATCCACACACAAGAGATATTACAATCGGCTTCTGAACAGTGACTTTTCATCATAGAACCCCTGGCAAAAATTAAGGAATCACCGGCCTCGGAGGATGTTCATTCAGTTGTTTAATTTTGTAGGAAAAAAAGCAGATCACAGACATGACACAAAACTAAAGTCATTTCAAATGGCAACTTTCTGGCTTTAAGAAACACTATAAGAAATCAGGAAAAAAAAATTGTGGCAGTCAGTAACGGTTACTTTTTTAGACCAAGCAGAGGGAAAAAATATGGAATCATGAAAAACAAAAGAACGCTCCAACACATCACTAGTATTTTGTTGCACCACCTCTGGCTTTTATAACAGCTTGCAGTCTGAGGCATGGACTTAATGAGTGACAAACAGTACTCTTCATCAGTCTGGCTCCAACTTTCTCTGATTGCTGTTGCCAGATCAGCTTTGCAGGTTGGAGCCTTGTCATGGACCATTTTCTTCAACTTCCACCAAAGATTTTCAATCGGATTAAGATCCGGACTATTTGCAGGCCATGACATTGACCCTATGTGTCTTTTTGCAAGGAATGTTTTCACAGTTTTTGCTCTATGGCAAGATGCATTATCATCTTGAAAAATGATTTCATCATCCCCAAACATCCTTTCAATTGATGGGTTAAGAAAAGTGTCCAAAATATCAACGTAAACTTGTGCATTTATTGATGATGTAATGACAGCCATCTCCCCAGTGCCTTTACCTGACATGCAGCCCCATATCAATGACTGTGGAAATTTACGTTCTCTTCAGGCAGTCATCTTTATAAATCTCACTGGAACGGCACCAAACAAAAGTTCCAGCATCATCACCTTGCCCAGTGCAGATTCGAGATTCATCACTGAATGACTTTCATCCAGTCATCCACAGTCCACGATTGCTTTTCCTTAGCCCGTTGCAACCTTGTTTTTTTCTGTTTAGGTGTTAATGATGGCTTTCGTTTAGCTTTTCTGTATGCAACTCCCATTTCCTTTAGGCGGTTTCTTACAGTTCGGTCACACACGTTGACTCCAGTTTCCTTCCATTCGTTCCTCATTTGTTTTGTTGTGCATTTTCGATTTTTGCGACATATTGCTTTAAGTTTTCTGTCTTGACGCTGTGATGTCTTCCTTGGTCTACCAGTATGTTTGCCTTTAACAACCTTCCCATGTTTGTATTTGTTCCAGAGTTTAGACACAGCTGACTGTGAACAACCAACATCTTTTGCAACATTGCGTGATGATTTACCCTCTTTTAAGAGTTTGATAATCCTCTGCTTTGTTTCAATTGACATCTCTCGTGTTGGAGCCATGATTCATGTCAGTCCACTTGGTGCAACAGCTCTCCAAGGTGTGATCACTTCTTTTTAGATGCAGACTAACAAGCAGATCTGATTTGATGCAGGTGTTAGTTTTGGGGATGAAAATTTACAGGGTGATTCCATAATTTATTCCTCAGAATTGAGTGAGTCCATATTTTTTTCCCTCTGCTTGGTCTAAAAAAGTAACCATTACTGACTGCCACAATTATTTTTCCTGATTTCTTATAGTGTTTCTTAAAGCCAGAAAGTTGCCATTCGAAATGACTTTAGTTTTGTGTCATGTCTGTGATCTGCTTTTTTTCTACAAAATTAAACAATTGAATGAACATCCTCCGAGGCCAGTGATTCCATAATTTTTGCCAGGGGTTGTAGTTACATATAATGTCATATGTAACTCTATGCTTTTCACCCACATTTCAGTCAGTAATTAACTATTCAGCACTTAGTGCTGAAATGCAGCACTTTGTAAACATTAAACACCAATTTTTCCCTGTTAACAGTGTGAGGCAGTTTATCACAAGTTCAGAATTAAATTTAGGTTTTCCACAGAAAGTGGCATATAGAAAATGTTAAAGTCAGAACATGAACTCGTGCAGTCCTGCCTGCAAAGTTTTTTTTTTTTTTTTTTTTTTTTTACAATGCACTTCAGTCAAGATCAGGTTAAAAACTATTTTAAATAACTGCCATTTATTCTGTTTTGATATTTCCTTGAATATTTTTCGTGAAACTCATGACAATTGATGCAACGACATTTTCACTAATGAGTCAGCCTTTTTTTTTTTCTGACAGACCATTTGAGCAGACAGGTAATTGCAGAACAATGAACCAATTCAGAGGGTGTCTGTGTACATCTATAAACAAATGCTGGACTGAAGACAAAGATTTTGCATATAACCTTTCACAATGAGATGGAGAGAGAAAAAACAAGTCCAGAACCATTTGTTTGGCAATGCTTTAAATGAGATTATCAAAGGGTGTATGTATTTTTCTGATTTTAATGCATACAACTGCCAGCCTTAAACAGTCACCGTTATATGCATATGGACTTTGGTCTGCATGTCCACAAGACCACCTGGGCTGAGGTTCTTGGCTCAGAAGCAGCATAACGCTCAATGAAAATCAGTGTTGAAGTCATAAGCATCATCTGTTTGAACTGTACAAAGGTTGATGTCAACTGGGACATGTGAGAACTGTACTTGGCCGTCTTTTTCTGGAATGACAAGATGGAATAAAATGCAGTTTAAAAAAAAAAAACAGCCGACAGACTTGTGAAATAAAATGTAAGGAAAGGGTAAAGTGAAATTTACTTTTGTTAACAGATGTCTGAGGGTGCTCTCCATCTTCTGCTGCTTTATCAGACTTCTCAACAGTGAACTCAGACTGCAAGAAAAGCAAACACTAATAATGCCAACAATCCTTAAGATTTACACCACTATCAATCACAACACCCAGCAGGATCAGAGTTGGATTAGAAGTCTTCATCAGTATGTCAAGACTCATATTATTGTCCTCATTTCCATGCTAGGCAGAGCAGACTGTTGCCATTACCTAAAGCAGCCATTAAAGGCGCACTTCTCCAGGAGGAGAGAGAGTTCCTTTTTATACTGCGTGTAGCATTTATTCATCAACCCAACTCGTACAATTCTATTCTGCGGGAGGTCATGTAGATTTAATTTAATTTAAACTTTATATAACCAGGTTAGTCCCACTGATAGATTTCTTGTACAAAGGAGACTTGTCATCTTTCATATGACACAAGTGTCAAAGTTGAGCACAGAATAGAGACCTGACTGCTAACAATGTTGTAATATGACCATGGTAAAAAAAAAAGAAAAGAAAAAAAAGTATTTGACCTTTCATGTACATGACATTTCAATTTACAATTTTTTTTCAAAGAGGTTCTGTTTTAACCTCATCTCTAAGTCAGCAAATAAGTAATGATGAAAAAGTTGTTAGGCAACTGCAACAAAAGCTGCTATGTTTTGAAGGGGATCCACAACAATAGCAGATCTGGGAACACTCTTTACATCTACTGTTTCACAGATAACTTGATGAACAGGTTGGAGGTACCCTGGGACAGAGTCCTTTAAAAGTACTTTTGACAATAAGTAGCAAAAGCCTTTTTTTTTGGATATTTAATCCTTGAGACTACAGGGAACTGCTCTAAAAAGGTCTGTGTAGACAAGACAACATGGGGGCACATCAGAAGTTCATCACAGGTGCTACACACTCTTCTAGATAACCCTCTCAACGTGGGATACGTGTCATCACAATCGCTCATGAACTCTCTGAATAGGTGCCATCCACATCCTCACTAGCGATTGTTTACATGGCTTTGAAATGCTGGAACTCTTTCTGGAAGGCATTCTGGGAAGTACAGGGGGCTGCCATGGGGATAATGGGGAAATGTTAAAGTGCCAAATAGTAGATTTGGTCTGTATTATACATGTAATGGATTTTGTTCATTTTGTAAATATAGCGGATTGTGGTAAGACAAAATTTGGTGGTTCCCCTAAATCCATTATATGCGAGTTTTACTGTAGTTACCTCATCTTTCTTCTCAGCTCTCTCTCTTGATGAAGCGCAAAGGGTTCCCTGTGGGAAGTCACTAACACTCAAGATTCCAGCAGTCGGTCCTTTGGAGATTAAAGTCAGACTGCTGGCATAGCTGGAAAATTTAACACCTACAAAATAGTAGTCAGCAACAGTCAGATGTGAGTGCATTACTTCAATGGCTACAGTACACTGACAAATGTAACAACTCTGTCAAGAGGTCACAATACATGCAACATCACATTAAACCTCATACATTAACACTTCACTAACTATAATGGAGCTTAAAAATAGTTATCGAAAAGTCCTTTGATGCCCTTCAGTGATCATGTTCGTATGTTCTATGTCTCTCAAATACAAACACACACAATACAGAGGCAGTAACAAATCCTACTGAATGTTTTAAATTAAATGTCTGTACCTTTAAAGGTTTCCTCATTTCCTAGTTTTAGTTTTTTGAGATCCCAACATTTCTGCATGTCAGACAACAAGTCGTCTGACAGGTAGGATGGACGGCTTTGGCTCTCTGGTACGTTGCAGTAGTAGCGCCTCTTAACTCTGAGGGAAACAAAACCAATCAGAGTCTTCTGTAAGTTGAAGTGAATTAATTCAACTTATTTTCACAGCACAATTCACAACATAAGCTGCACCAAGACATTTCACAATAGTAAGGTCGAGTAAGGTCGTAATTAACTCTATCCTGAGAAAAACAAGGCCGGGGTAGTGGCACATTGAGTTTTATTTTTTTCTAGTTCCAGTAAGAGTGCATATCAAATCTAATTCATGAATGGCTTTCAATTCAAGCACTCAAAGTGTTTTACAATTTAAAACTGCTTAATATGCAAGAAATCAGAAATAAAATAGAAAAGCAAACATTCAAATTTAAAACCAAAACTACATCAGCACACTAAGATAAAAACAAAAAACAAAAAAAAAACAGACAAAAAGCTTTCACTACCGTATTTCCTTGATTAATAGCCCGGACGATTATTTTTTTCGAACCGTGTATAGACCTGGCGCCTAAACAAGGCAGGCGAGTATTAACAAAATGCTGCTTGCTCTGTAATTTCTAAGTTTCACACATATCAGTGGGTGTGGCGAACCAAAGTCAATCGCTTTACATCTGTCATGTAGCGTCTAGCTAAAGGTTCTCAATATCTTATGATGGGATGGTAAGAAATCAATGCAGTGCTAAATCAAAATCATAGCAGTGCGCCACCGACCATCGTTCCTCTGCAACTTGACACTGTGGCATGCCATTTCATCTTAAGATTTTAAGGTAACACTCCACCGCGGATTTCCTTTTTCTAACATCACCAGAGGGGGTTGCTCCCTCAGGAGTCAAATTACCAGTATATTGTACATCAGCACATTTGCTGGAGCAGGAGGCTGCAATTTAGACCCGGGACTGCTCACACGGACAATCAGCCAGGCAGAGACACCTGGTGGCTAAAATAAGTAGTGGCTACAAAATGATTATTTTATATAGAGTGGCCTCAAGAGGGACAAATTGGGTCGCATTGGTAGTGTGGGTTCAAAATCGTGCAAGTGTCAAGCTGCGTGTGTGCGTGTTACAATACTCAGTGGTACTGATTTTAAAAAAAAAGCAAGCATTATTTTGTATGGCCATATGTCTGTTAACAATGGAAAGGTGACATCTCCTGATGGGTATTACATAGGTGTGACTGGTAAAGGACAAAAAAAAAAAAAAAAAACAGGAAAATATACGGCGCACCTACCATGACACAGTGACACCCACAACCCAAGATACACACACACACACACACACAGTGATATTACTTAAATACATTTAATAAAATACAGACCGATAATGATCCTGACATTTTCGTTGACTTCTATCTACTACAGACTGTATGAAACCAACACATTTCATGTTTTGTGTGGTCAGCTTTACTTTATTTGTTAATATATATCCATTCCTACATTTAAGGTCTGCAGCATTTTCCAAGAAACAAAAAAGGGTTGGGACAGGGAAGTTTATTCTAAATGTAAGAATTAATCATTTTTACAGCCAGTTTTCTTGACAAACGTCAGGGGATGAATCCATGAACATTTCCAACTCACTGAATATTTCTTAGACTTAAATTACATCAATCATTCAAAAATACAAACAGTGTGGTATTTTATGGTAAATCAGGGTCATGTAGGCAGTTCTCAATAAATAGATGTCCATGCTGGAAAGAGACAAGTGAGGGAAGCCACCAAGACAACTCTGGAAGAACGTTTGGCTTCTGTGGGTATGAGTGGAGAAACTGGGAATAGTGTAGCATTTTTATTTTTATCTTCATTTTAGATATAGTCCCAACACTTTCTGACAGAACTGCTATAAAGAAAAGTGTTAACATTTTATCGTTTTTTTTGTTGTTGTTTTTTTAAACTATGTAGAATGAATGTAAACACCAAACTCTTATAAAGAAGGAAAAAAAAACCTGGGCGTGTGCAGGCAAACCTGACTCCCCATGGTTTTTTTTTTTTTTTTTTTAAATAAGAATAAAGTGATTTAATCGATTTATTTCAGCTATTTAAGGTGCAAGTTTGAAAAAAAAAAAAAAAAAAGTCAGACATGTTAACACTTTCAATCACAAGAACAACAAGATTTTTAACTAAACATCGGTTGAGTAGGGGAAAATATCTACTAGACGTAGGCCAAAAATTAATGGTCCGTGATCTCGGATGGCTTTCTCTACCCCTGAAGCCGGATTTATGCCGAAGAACTACACCCCTGCTATAAGTTAGCAAAAAACAAAACAAACAAACAAAAAACGTTCAAGTACATTTCTCTGTTGGGCAGCTCGTGAAGGTCTGGTTTAAACCCCATGCCTGCAGTACACAGCTGTAAATATTTAAAAATTGAATCCAAATTATTCTTACACCATTCCATAAAGCTCGGTACAGTGCTTGGATCAGAGTTGGATTATAAGTCCTCATAATGACATTCAGAACTGCATTTTGTCTTCATTTTCGCACTGTTTAATAAGTGACACATGATTTCTCATCTATCCATGAAAAATGTCAACACTCACCCTGTCCAATCAGAAAGGAAAGCTGTGGCAGCCTGCTTCATGTCCAGGACTCCACCTTTCATCAGATAACCTCGTTTTTTGGCCAACAAAGTCAGAAACTCTAAAGGGTTTCTGAAATCTGGCATAGTGTACATCATCATAATCTGAAACAATGAGGACAGATATCATTAAATGTCATTAACATCAGTACTTACAAGTGTGTGTGTGTGTATATATATATATATATATATATATATATATATATATATATATATATATATATATATACACACACACACACACTTCCTGCACTTGTCTTCACTCTATTTAAAAAAAAAAAAAAAAAACCCTTTGTACATCTGGAACAATGACCCCATTTTTAAACAAGTCATCTCCTGATCACCCAAGTATACCGTTACACAAAATATGAATGAAATTGGTCAACTGGTTCATGGTACAAACTATTCCTTTCTGAAACCCCATTAACTCAACCAATAATATGCACCACATTTTACCAAGACTGGAACAACTTTAACTTTTGACCTCTGTACACCCTGAAATTGACCTTTGTCACCATTCTTGCTGTTAATACCCCATAACATTTACTCGTAGATAGTTGAAACTATACATTTTTGGAATCTTTAGGTTCAGACAAATAATGTATAGTTTTCAATATGAATGGAGCATTTTTAAATTTTGACCTCTGTGTATTTCTTCAATTGACCCCTTCCTGGCTGCCTATTGAAAATTCAAGTGGCTACTCTGTTTTTTCAAAAGAGTAATGTCTAAGGAGTGTTTGTGCCGAATTTGGTGCTTGTATCACCATTTGAAGGATTGTTTCAGTTATCTGCTGCACTAAGGTGAATCCAGGAGGAGAACTTCACCTTGATAAGGTGAGCTGACCAATTAACCTACCTGGAACTTGTCACATTGCTTAAGAAGAGCCTGCACAGCCTCCAGCAGTTTTTCTTTGCTCTCCTCCACCTGGAGGCTCCTCAGCGCCATGGATGCTGGTGGGTTGGACAATGATGCCACAATTCCTGGGCTGTCTATGAACTTTATATTGTCCAAGATGCGTACTTCCTGCATTGACCTGTGGGATCAGGGAACAATGTTAGCACTTTTCCAGCCACCAGATGCTTTTCCCCAAACAGCACCAACTGAAATTTAAGAATATCACCAGAAAAAATGTCAGTAATCAACCACACTATGCAGTTTTTTTTTTTTAAATATGGTCAGCATACGCTGGTTGTAACAGGGCCTTAAAACTCTGCACTCTGGCTGTGTCATTAACTTGCAGTGAGACATTCAAACACACAGCAGGCTGAACCCCCCCAGCAGAGTGCACACAAGACACAGAGGAACAGATGCAGAGACTCATTGCGTAGCCCGACATCTGGCCCGGCTATGAATTGGGCTGGATACTGGCCTCCATTCTGGAGTTAGAGTTCCCACCCCTAAATGACCAATAGTAGAGCAGCAGTGGAATTCCCTCTCCTAAACGACTATCAGGAGAGAAGCGCTCGCGTCACATCAACGTGAGGCTGACGCATGGGCTGACGTCAGTGTCTTGGCTGCCAACCAATCACAGGCTAGGAGAGAGAGGCCAGTATCTGTCCCAATTCAGGGCTGGTTGGCGGGATGTTCACTGCGAGCAGAAAAATAAAACAAAAACAAACAAAAAAACAGTCATTCTAAAAATCAGTCACCACGTTGCACCCCAATGTTGATGTACAACCCCTGGCAAAAATTATGGAATCACCAGCCTCGGAGGATGTTCATTCAGTTGTTTAATTTTGTAGAAAAAGCAGATCACAGACATGACACAAAACTAAAGTCATTTCAAATGGCAACTTTCTGGCTTTAAGAAACACTGTAAGAAATCAGGAAAAAAAATTGTGGCAGTCAGTAATGGTTACTTTTTTAGACGAAGCAGAGGGAAAAAAATATGGAATCACTCAATTCTGAGGAAAAAATTATGGAATCATGAAAAACAAAAGAATGTATGTATGTAAATCCCATTTCCTTTAGGCGTTTTTTTACAGTTCGGTCACAGACGTTGACTCCAGTTTCCTTCCATTCGTTCCTCATTTGTTTTGTTTTGCATTTTCAATTTTCGAGACATATTGCTTTAAGTTTTCTGTCTTGACGCTTTGATGTCTTCCTTGGTCTACCAGTATGTTTGCCTTTAACAACCTTTCCATGTTGGAAAATTGGCAAAGCTTCTGGGGAAAACCTGGTCTTGTTAGGAGAGACGGCATCCATCCCACTTTAGATGGAGCAGCTCTCATTTCTAGAAATCTGGCCAATTTTCTTGGATCCTCCAAACTGTGACTGTCCAGCGTTGGGACCAGGAGGCAGAGCTGTGGTCTTATACACCTCTCTGCAGCTTCTCTCCCCCTGCCATCCCCTCATTACCCCATCCCTGTAGAGACGGTGCCTGCTCCCAGACCACCAATAACCAGCAAAAATCTATTTAAGCATAAAAATTCAAAAAGAAAAAATAATATAGCACCTTCAATTGCACCACAGACTAAAACAGTTAAATGTGGTCTATTAAACATTAGGTCTCTCTCTTCTAAGTCCCTGTTGGTAAATGATATAATAATTGATCAACGTATTGATTTATTCTGCCTAACAGAAACCTGGTTACAGCAGGATGAATATGTTAGTTTAAATGAGTGAACACCCCCGAGTCACACTAACTGTCAGAATGCTCGTAGCACGGGCCGTGGCGGAGGATTAGCAGCAATCTTCCATTCCAGCTTATTAATTAATCAAAAACCTAGACAGAGCTTTAATTCATTTGAAAGCTTGTCTCTTAGTCTTGTCCATCCAAATTGGAAGTCCCAAAAACCAGTTTTATTTGTTATTATCTATCGTCCACCTGGTCGTTACTGTGAGTTTCTCTGTGAATTTTCAGACCTTTTGTCTGACTTAGTGCTTAGCTCAGATAAGATAATTATAGTGGGCAATTTTAACATCCACACAGATGCTGAGAATGACAGCCTCAACACTGCATTTAATCTATTATTAGACTCTATCGGCTTTGCTCAAAAAGTAAATGAGTCCACCCACCACTTTAATCATATCTTAGATCTTGTTCTGACTTATGGTATGGAAATAGAAGACTTAACAATATTCCCTGAAAACTCCCTTCTGTCTGATCATTTTTTAATAACATTTACATTTACCCTGATGGACTACCCTGCAGTGGGGAATAAGATTCATTACACTAGAAGTCTTTCAGAAAGCGCTGTAACTAGGTTTAAGGATGTGATTCCTTCTTTATGTTCTCTAATGTCATATACCAACACAGAGCAGAGTAGCTACCTAAACTCTGTAAGGGAGTTAGAGTATCTCGTCAATAGTTTTACATCCTCTTTGAAGACAACTTTGGATGCTGTAGCTCCTCTGAAAAAGAGAGCTTTAAATCAGAAGTGTCTGACTCCGTGGTATAACTCACAAACTCGTAGCTTAAAGCAGATAACCCGTAAGTTGGAGAGGAAATGGCGTCTCACTAATTTAGAAGATCTTCACTTAGCCTGGAAAAAGAGTTTGTTGCTCTATAAAAAAGCCCTCCGTAAAGCTAGGACATCTTTCTACTCATCACTAATTGAAGAAAATAAGAATAACCTCAGGTTTCTTTTCAGCACTGTAGCCAGGCTGACAAAGAGTCAGAGCTCTATTGAGCTGAGTATTCCATTAACTTTAACTAGTAATGACTTCATGACTTTCTTTGCTAACAAAATTTTGACTATTAGAGAAAAAATTACTCATAACCATCCCAAAGATGTATCGTTATCTTTGGCTGCTTTCAGTGATGCCGGTATTTGGTTAGACTCTTTCTCTCCGATTGTTCTGTCTGAGTTATTTTCATTAGTTACTTCATCCAAACCATCAACATGTTTATTAGACCCCATTCCTGCCAGGCTGCTCAAGGAAGTCCTACCATTATTTAATGCTTCAATCTTAAATATGATCAATCTATCTTTGTTAGTTGGTTATGTACCACAGGCCTTTAAGGTGGCAGTAATTAAACCATTACTTAAAAAGCCATCACTTGACCCAGCTATCTTAGCTAATTATAGGCCAATCTCCAACCTTCCTTTTCTCTCAAAGATTCTTGAGAGGGTAGTTAGTTGTAAAACAGCTAACTGATCACCTGCAGAGGAATGGTCTATTTGAAGAGTTTCAGTCAGGTTTTAGAATTCATCATAGTACAGAAACAGCATTAGTGAAGGTTACAAATGATCTTCTTATGGCTTCGGACAGTGGACTTATCTCTGTGCTTGTTCTGTTGGACCTCAGTGCTGCTTTTGATACTGTTGACCATAAAATTTTATTACAGAGATTAGAGCATGTCATAGGTATTAAAGGCACTGCGCTGCGGTGGTTTGAATCATATTTGTCTAATAGATTACAGTTTGTTCATGTAAATGGGGAATCTTCTTCACAGACTAAAGTTAATTATGGAGTTCCACAAGGTTCTGTGCTAGGACCAATTTTATTCACTTTATACATGCTTCCCTTAGGCAGTATTATTAGACGGTATTGCTTAAATTTTCATTGTTACGCAGATGATACCCAGCTTTATCTATCCATGAAGCCAGAGGATACACACCAATTAGCTAAACTGCAGGATTGTCTTACAGACATAAAGACATGGATGACCTCTAATTTCCTGCTTTTAAACTCAGATAAAACTGAAGTTATTGTACTTGGCCCCACAAATCTTAGAAGCATGGTGTCTAACCAGATCGTTACTCTGGATGGCATTTCCCTGATCTCTAGTAATACTGTGAGAAATCTTGGAGTCATTTTTGATCAGGATATGTCATTCAAAGCGCATATTAAACAAATATGTAGGACTGCCTTTTTGCATTTACGCAATATCTCTAAAATCAGAAAGGTCTTGTCTCAGAGTGATGCTGAAAAACTAATTCATGCATCTATTTCCTCTAGGCTGGACTATTGTAATTCATTATTATCAGGTTGTCCTAAAAGTTCCCTAAAAAGCCTTCAGTTGGTTCAGAATGCTGCAGCTAGAGTACTGACGGGGACTAGCAGGAGAGAGCATATCTCACCCGTGTTGGCCTCTCTTCATTGGCTTCCTGTTAATTCTAGAATAGAATTTAAAATTCTTCTTCTTACTTATAAGGTTTTGAATAATCAGGTCCCATCTTATCTTAGGGACCTCGTAGTACCATATTACCCCATTAGAGCGCTTCGCTCTCAGACTGCGGGCTTACTTGTAGTTCCTAGGGTTTGTAAGAGTAGAATGGGAGGCAGAGCCTTCAGCTTTCAGACTCCTCTCCTGTGGAACCAGCTCCCAATTCAGATCAGGGAGACAGATACCCTCTCTACTTTTAAGATTAGGGTTAAAACTTTCCTTTTCGCTAAGGCTTATAGTTAGGGCTGGATCGGGTGACCCTGGACCATCCCTTGGTTATGCTGCTTTAGACGTAGATTGTGGGGGGGTTCCCATGATGCACTGTTTCTTTCTCTTTTTGCTCCGTATGCATCACTCTGCATTTAATCATTAGTGATCGATCTCTGCCCCCCTTCACGGCATGTCTTTTTCCTGGTTTTTTCCCTCAGCCCCAACCAGTCTCAGCAGAAGACTGCCCCTCCCTGAGCCTGGTTCTGCTGGAGGTTTCTTCCTGTTAAAAGGGAGTTTTTCCTTCCCACTGTGGCCAAGAGCTTGCTCATAGGGGGTCGTTTTGACCGTTGGGGTTTTTCATAATTATTGTATGGCCTTGCCTTACAATATGGAGCGCCTTGGGGCAACTGTTTGTTGTGATTTGGCGCTATATAAGAAAAAAAGTTGAGCTGGTTGGTTGATGTTGTTTGTATTTGGTCCAGAGTTTAGACACAGCTGACTGTGAACAACCAACATCTTTTGCAACATTGCATGATGATTTACCCTCTTAAGAGTTTGATAATCCTCTCCTTTGTTTCAATTGACATGTCTCGTGTTGGAGCCATGATTCATGTCAGTCCACTTGGTGCAACAGCTCTCCAAGGTGTGATCACTCCTTTTTAGATGCAGGTGTTAGTTTTGGGGATGAAAATTTACAGGGTGATTCCATAATTTATTCCTCAGAATTGAGTGAGTCCATATTTTTTTCCCTCTGCTTGGTCTAAAAAAGTAACCGTTTACTGACTGCCACAATTATTTTTCCTGATTTCTTATAGTGTTTCTTAAAGCTAGAAAGTTGCCATTTGAAATGACTTTAGTTTTGTGTCATGTCTGTGATCTGCTTTTTTTCTACAAAATTAAACAACTGAATGAACATCCTCCAAGGCCAGTGATTCCATAATTATTGCCAGGGATTGTAGGAGCCCAAAAGGGACATAGTTTTTTTTTTGCATTTGACAGTGCAGCTGGAAGACTGAAGATAAAAGAAGTCCAATCAGTGGTCCCTCCCCTATACAGCTTACTGGTTGCTAGTCCAGACTAACATATTGCCCATCATAAGAGAAGGTAAGGGTGCCTGACCTATGGTCAATGCTACATACATAATTTGTTCCTTAACTCACTTTGTGATACCACCCTTGATGCCCACATTGCACACCAGAGCCCCCTTCACACTGTTGATTAGACTGCTCTTCCCCACATTAGGAAAACCTGCGAAAGATGACAATTCAGGCAACATGCTTGAAAAAGCGTCATAGAAAAAGTCAACACAGGATGTGGATGTGATGTAATCACTCCAGACACTTTGTGTAGCACTATTTTGATGATCATGTCTTCAGAGGTTCATGTTGCCCCTGTTGCACAGCAAGATATCATTTATCCATCTGAGCTGAAAGTCCAATGATCTAAAGCCCCTTTCACACCGGGCCAACATACAGTTGCATTATGTGGCGTCATGACAACGCCGAGTTATGCAGCTTAACGCCACAATACGCTGAGGAACACAAAAGGTGACGTGAAACGGATGCAAAAAATTAAACATGTTTAATTGTTTTCATGGATTTTTGGCGTAGACCACTGGATGCAAAAAGGAGTTAGTTTTCACACAAGCTGAGGTAACGTTATGGTAATTAACGAGACTGGATGCCACACACACACACAATACCATGCTACCTGACGCCAATTTATGATTCCTGGAAGAATGATAAACTATAACAGAAATCAGAGCGCGCACCTGCAGCGCTGCAAAAGAAAGAAAAACTTGAACACACATCAGAGTGCACACCTGCAGCATGACACAGGAAAAACGATAAACCAGAAGAGAACACAAGTGAAATCAGTAATAAAGGCCATTAACTCCTGGAAATAATGTATTCTGACTATTTCCAATGTATCAACTCCATCTGCGTGTCCAGGCAGTCTACTCTCCCCAATGCTGCACGCAACTGACAGACATTCCTGCGCCATTAGATACGCAGCATATGCAACTTGAAGCAGGCCCGGTGTGAAAGGGGCTTAAGCCATTAATCAACATGCACGGTAAGGTAATCTGTTGTAACTTTGCCATATTTCATGACTGAAAATTTTTTTTCTGTGAAACAAGACTTCTGACACTGAGTGAACCAGATGAGTGCATGGGTCCAAAAGTTTACAATTTTAATTTGACATAAATTTGTGAAATGCTTTCAAGTGTACAGTGACATCATGTGCACAACAGACAGCACATTGTGGTTCTGCACTGGGAAGGACATGAAAGTGTGCCATCTGCAGGTTGCATTTAGAAAAATTAAAATACATCAATTGCTCTTGCTCTGCAACATTTGACAAATTTTATGAACTCACACATACTGATGTGTTGTGCTGAGTGGACAAAAAGGGAACAGTGCTTACCAACTACACCAACTTTGAGTGAACCTCCTGCCTTTGTGATTGTAGCATAACTTTTAAGGAATTCCAGAAGACAAGTGTTTCCAAAGCACACTGCTCCTCTCGACATGTCCCGGGCTGGATCGTAGGCAATTACGTTGCTGTTCTTAGCTTGCTAAGGAGAGAAAGAACAACTGCCGACTCACAAACACTTTGCATTTCAAATGGCAACAGCTCCTTCCCTCTGCTTAAAAACAAACAAAAGGCAGTTTGCAATTATTACAACCCCTGGCAATAATTATGGACTCACCAGCCTCGGAGGATGTTCATTCAGTAAGAACTGTAAGAAACCGCCTAAAGGAAATGGGATTTACCTACAGAAAAACTAAACAAAAGCTATCATTAACACCTAAACAGAAAAAAACAAGGTTACAATGGGCTAAGGAAAAGCAATCATGGACTGTGGATGACTGGATGAAAGTCATATTCAGTGATGAATCTCAAATCTGCATTGGGCAAGATGATGATGCTGGAACTTTTGTTTGGTGCCGTTCCAATGAGATTTATAAAGATGACTGCCTGAAGAGAACATGTAAATTTCCAGTCATTGATGATATGGGGCTGCATGTCAGGTAAAGGCACTGGGGAGATGGCTGTCATTACATCATCAATAAATGCACAAGTTTACGTTGATATTTTGGACACTTTTCTTATCCCATCAATTGAAAGGATGTTTGGGGATAATGAAATCATTTTTCAAGATGATAATGCATCTTGCCATAGAGCAAAAACGGTGAAAACATTCCTTGCAAAAAGACACATAGGGTCAATGTCATGGCCTGCAAATAGTCCGGATCTTAATCCAATTGAAAATCTTTGGTGGAAGTTGAAGAAAATGGTCCATGACAAGACTCCAACCTGCAAAGCTGATCTGGCAACAGCAATCAGAGAAAGTTAGAGCCAGATTGATGAAGAGTACTGTTTGTCACTCATTAAGTCCATGTCTCAGAGACTGCAAGCTGTTATAAAAGCCAGAGGTGGTGCAACAAAATACTAGTGATGTGTTGGAGCGTTCTTTTGTTTTTCATGATTCCATAATTTTTTCCTCAGAATTGAGTGAGTCCATATTTTTTTCCCTCTGCTTGGTCTAAAAAAGTAACCGTTACTGACTGCCACAATTTTTTTTCCTGATTTCTTACAGTGTTTCTTAAAGCCAGAAAGTTGCCATTTGAAGTGACTTTAGTTTTGTGTCATGTCTGTGATCTGCTTTTTTTCTACAAAATTAAACAACTGAATGAACATCCTCCGAGGCCGGTGATTCCATAATTTTTGCCAGGGGTTGTAGTTGTGATTGAATTATAGCAATAGTGGGAAAAAATAAAAAATCAACACATTATTCATCTTTTTTGTGAATATTTTTTCTCTTCTTTACACAGTGAACTTAAATTCACATGAAAACCTAAAATTCAAATAGAAAAAAAAAGAAAAAGAAAAAAGGTTGGCTTTTTTTTTTCCTTACTGTGAAAACCACAAATATGTTTAACAAACCATTTTTATAACCTAGAATGCAAATATCACTCACTCATCTTCAACCACTTAGTCAAATTATGGCTCGTGAGGGGCTGAAGCCTATCCCAGCAGTCAGAGCGTGAGGCGGGGTACACCCTGGACAGGACGCCAGTCTGTCGTACTGCCACATATAGACAAACTAACACATTCACTCCCACTCGCACGGACAATTTAAAATGTCCAATCCACCTAACCTGTGTGTCTTTGGATGTGGGAGGGAGCTGGAGCACCCGGACAGAACCCACGCAAACTCCACACAGAAAGACCACAGGTGGGAATCAAACTCATGACCTTCTCACTGTGAGGCAACAGTGCTAACCACTAAAATTCCGTGCTGCCCTTGAATGCAAATATAAATTGTAAATTTCCAAAATGGGTAAAATGGAGCAAAAACGTAAATAGATATTGGAATGACTGTGAAGAGTACAACACTATAATCATAGCCCTGATAAAGGTACAGTCATGTTTTTTTCCCCTTTTAATTGGTGCAGGCAGGGAAGAGAAAAGAGAGAGAAATCCCATTCCCGTGTGTGTTGGAGGAGCATAGCACAGAGAACCGCTCCATTATGCTGCATTTACACATAGGCAGGACATGTTACGAATGCCATTTTTCTGCAATTCATGGCACATTCCTGACATTCTTAACACGACTTAACGCATCTGAATAGGTTTCTTTATACTGCGTTTACACATAACGATGGCACGTACGAATGCCACGAAGTATACATTCTTGGCCGCTGATCACGAATGTGATGATTTGGGGCAGAGGCGTCAGGTGTCCTCAGGAACTGCTGCAACATATTACCAGGCGTTACGATTAATGGCACATGTTGTTGGGGAATTATCAGGAACCATTAAGCACGATCAAGAATAATGTTCTGCGTTGTTGCGCGCTATCGTGCGTAACAGCGCATCATTAAGTTCTGAACGAGGTGAATTGTCTCCACACACACAGCCATATTCATCCAACCGTCAGTTGCTGAACAATTCAGATCGCTCCAGTTTGTTCCTTAAAATCCACACCATAAGAACTTTGAGACTGCTTAGTTGGGCTCTGTGCTGTGGAGTGGCAAAGAGAGAAGGAGGAGACGGAGATAGCCAGATGTGTGGCTCCACGCGGCTCTCGTGCGTTTTTCCAAACATCAAGCACATGCAGCAGGTGGAACACCTGCAGGAGCACGCTGAGGAGCACTGAAATTAGACTTTTAGCCTACTTGGCGAGCACTGGAATGAGACTTTTAGCCTACTTGGCGTCACTGTCCTTTGGCATACTGCAGCAATGAAACAATGCAGCGCAGCAGGGTTTGATTGTGCACACGTCAGAGAAGAACGCTGTCACACTCTATTAAGGATCAACACACTTAGTTGCGACATCCACGACATGAGGCAAAATGAGGGTGGTGCGTGACAATCATGGAAGATTTTTGACAGCCAAAAACATGCTCCACAAAAATCACAAATATCAAGCACCAACATGCACTATTAAGAAACCTATTCAGATGCGCTAAGTCACATTAAGAATGTCAGGAATGTGCCAAGAACGACGCTAATATGACATTCGTAATGCATCTTGCCTATGTGTAAACGCTCCTTAACAGTGGGTGTTGGTGCATGATATTCGATATCCCCCGCCCCAAATAAAGCGGTCATTTTAAAAATCAATTTTTGAATGTTTTGAACATGGCATGCATGTGTCCAGGGCATGCGGTAAGTTTTATATCTTGTGTCCAGCCTTGATTTTGCACCAGGATTGCCCTTTTTATATGCCCTGTTTATATAATAACTCATGGAGATAAGCGCCACCAGACAGCCAAGGTAAGTGGCTAACAGTATAATTTTAAAGTGTTTTAAAAGTAATTTTAGAAGGTTTCTTTGAATTTACTGAGGTAAATATGCAGGTTTTATTCTAGCCTATGGTGTCAAGAAGTAGTTATTTCCTTACCCTGTACAATTACATTATGCAACCACTTAGTCCATGACTGACTGGATTCTAAATCAATACTGCACTGATTAAATTTTTTGTCCTGAGTGACACTATGAAAAACAAAAAACATCCAACAATAGAGCCCATATTGTAAACAGTCATATGATCAAAATGCAGAGCAACTAATGTGCAGCAGAATTACCATTTTCTTTACCAAATCAGTATTTAAGCTACATTTTTATGTTAACAAGCACCTTTTCAGTTCTGTGAACCACAGAACTACCATATTGTGTTGTTTGTTATTCTTGGAGGTTGTAACCAGTTCTAACAGCACAGTACAAGCTGTTCAACCTTCTCAATCCTCCATAATATCTACAGTTTGGTACAGCATCATCTCCAAATTTTTCTTTTAAACTGCCTGCTTAGTATTATGTGGTTTAATGGAAAAGTTGGTTACCTCTGACGGGCACCATGGGGTTTAACTAAAGAATTTAAACAAAGAAAAACTCTTGAAATATCACTGAACCATGTGTTTAGAAAACTTCAACTTGTAGCTCAGGTGAAATATTTCAAACAACTTGTTCGACTACACTTGTGGTAAAATTAGATGACTGGACACAAGTTTACACAAAAGTCCAATCATCTTCCCTTGAACATGTCAGATCAGAATTTTTGTCCTTCATGCACATCTTGACATGGTGTGTTTCTATTGTGTGACGTTTCATTGAAACCAACCAAACATTTTAGTTGGACTTGTGGTGAGAAAATTCATGGACAGACTGGGTTATTTCTATATAACACAGTCCCTCTCCAACAACAACAAAACTGCTCCCAAAGCAGGGACATAAGTCCTCTTTTTTCTTGCAAGTCTGAATGAAAATGTTGCAGGTCTTCTAGATGCAAAATGGTACATTCTGGTCGGTGTCTGATAAATGCCGGTGACAAAAAGCATGACTTTAAGCCTCCAATGTTAGTCTGACAATGATGTGTAAGTGCACCTCATACCACTGGTTTTGGCTCCATATGTGCTGATGGTTTGAAAACCACAACTGGAAACTGCTGTTGTAAATACTGCGTCCACTTCTCCACATTCCGTCTTGGAACCAAGTCTAAAATGTCAAACACCAAATAGTTAATAGAAGACTTAGAGAGCGCTAACGCCAACCTCACATTGCCTACCATCAAAACCCTGATTCTCTGTCTGGGCTCATGTAACATTCACAGCTAGAGAATGGCCACTGTATATGTATTAGGGATGGGTATCGATAAGATTTCATTGATAGATACCATTATCGATCCGATTCCTTATCGATACCTCTTCTGAATTTTTTTGTGTACTAAAAGTAGGCTTTACAGGTTTTCTATGTCAGCGGGTCAAAGAGCCTTTTCTTATCATGCACCCGCTCTGTGGAACGGTCTTCCTGTGACTGTGAGGCAGTCGGAGTCCGTGGACATTTTTAAGTCAAGACTTGAAGTCTATTTTTATTCTCTTTCTTATGAATAGTTTTTATTTTTTTTATCTGTTTTATTCTTTTACTTCTGTTTTTAATTATGTATTTGAATTTTTTAAGTTTTATTTAATTTTTTTTATGTTGAACCGTTCTATGTGAGGCGCCTTGAGACGGCTTTTGTTGTGATTAAAAATTAAGCTGGTTTTCGGTGAAAATTTTAACGGCTGATGAGAGATTTTGAGGTGATACTGTCGCTTTAAGGACTTCCCACGAAGCGGGACGTCGCGCAGCGGTCCCAGGCGCCGTCGTCAGCCTGTTTCAAGCTGAAAACTTCCACATTTCAGGCTCTATTGATCCAGGACGTCGTGAGAGAACAGAGAAGTTTCAGAAGAAGTCGGTTTCAGCATTTTATCCGGATATTCCACTGTTAAAGGAGATTTTTTTAATGAAAGACGTGCGGACGGATTGCAGCATTGGCTCGCAGCCGCTGCGACGCTCCGCCACAGGAAAAACACCTCTGTTGGAAGCCTTAAGGACAAGTTGGAACATGCCCAGCTGTTAAACAATTTCTTACTCACTCCACTGAAAGCCATCAAAAGCCGCCTGGATTTTACAAATGGTTATCAACACGGAGGTGTTTTAAATAACATAAAATGTAATAAACATCTCTAGTGTAGATACATACATATATAAACATACCTACATACATATGCGTGTGATTTTATACTACATATTTACAAGATAGAAAAACAAAGTGCACACAACTAAACAATGATCAACAAAACACCCTAACCCTCAACACCCTTCCTCCTCCTTATACCTAGAAAAAAAAAAAACATGTACCTATACAGCTGCTTAAAGTGGTTCATGCTTGGACATTGCTTGAGCTCCACCCTCAATCTGTTCCACATCCTCACTCCACAAACAGAAATACAAAAGCCTTTTAATGTTGTATGTGCCCACTGATGTTTTAAGATAAACTCCCCCCTCAGATTATAATCCCCTACTCTATTAAAGAACATGTTTTTAATATTTCCAGGAAGTAAATTGTTTATTGCTTTATACACGATTTGTACTGATCGAAAATGCACCAGATCAGTAAATTTAAAAATTTTTGATTTTAAGAATAGTGAATTTGTGTGGTTTCTATAACCAGTATTATGAATTATTCTTATAACTCTTTTCTGCAGTATGAATAATGGTTGTGTCGTACATTATACAATTATAGACTTTTGATGAGGTGTACCCGTGATTATGCAGACCTGGTCAGGATGGAGTTCACCGAGGCCTTGGACGAGGTGAACCTCATCCTGACGAGGTCCGCATAATCACGGGTACACCGAAATTAAACGTCTATAACTGTTTTATTATATGGTAAACAAGAAAAATGGGAGTTTGTCAAACATAATAAAACTGAAAAATCAATCTCAAGTTTCAGATCTTTATTATTACTGTCATACTGCACCAACAGGTCCAAAATAGTTCATGAGCACAATCTCTAAAGCCCCTTTCACACCGGGGCTGCCTGGAGCTTCCTGTGGTGTCGTGACGACGCAGGAATGTTTGTGTCAGGTGCGCAGCAGGGGACAGAGAGGAGGTGAGAACGCAGCCTGCAGGTTCTCTGCACAGAGGAATCAGAGTGCAGTTTGGCTGCAGACAGACTGTGCTGAGCTGCAGGTCTGTGTTCTGAGTTCTGTTATATTTAATCTTTCCTACTTTGACCGCAAGATGCGCGTGCGCATGCACGTGAACGAACTGTCTAATACTAATTTTAATATCTTGGACACATTAAAAATATCATTTATATAAAGTAAAGAGTTTCGGACCCAATACTGACCCCTGTGGGACACCACAAGCAATGTCCAAGCATGATGATGTATATTCCTCCAACTTCACAAATTGCTTTCTGTTACTCAAATAACTTCTCACCCAGTGCAACACTAATCCCCTGATCCCATACCATTCAAGTTTATTGATTAATATATCATGACTGATTGTGTCGAAAGCTTTTTTAAGGTCTATGAATATTTCAACTGAATGTAATTTATGATCTATGGCATTTAAAAAGATTAGTGAGGTAAACAGGCTCCTGTAGCTCTGCAGGGATCACTGATTTTTATTTTATATACTAGTTGGAGGACACAGCCCATGAGCTGTTGTCACAGAACCGCCATCTTGCTTAGTATGAATATGCGTCATCAGGCATTAGCTTAAATAGAAATTGAAGATGCACTTACTTAAACTTGGGTTAAAGTGATCTGAAATTCTAAAATTGCTGAATAAAGGCTAGAAATTATAAAATTTTCTGTGTTGATCTGTATTCTGTAAAGTAGTGACTTCAATTTTACTGCCTGAATGCTTTGTTGTGACAAATATCGCACCATTCGTTTAGCGATTCAATTAGAAGTCTCACTTTCATAAGTCTCACTTCATTCCCTTTTAATTAGCCTCTGGGTTTTTTCCCCCTACACATCAGGTTTTCCATCCTGAGATAAAGTAAAGCCCCTTTCACACTGGTGTCAGGAGCTCAGCACTCCCCCTGCTTTCACTGCACATGCGTCATTTCGGAGCGCATGCCGCGATTCACCGATCACCTTGTTTCTGCTTAAAACTCCACTCCAATCACCACCTATCTAAGCGACAGATATATGAAGCTACACAACAATCATTTCCACATAAAAGACGGGAGAGCAATCACAGCAGCACGTCTGAGACTCTCTCTCTCAGTCTGACTCTCTACACCAGAGGTCTCAAACTGATTCCAGAAAGGGCCGAGAGGGTGCAGGTTTTCTTTGCAACCACCCACTCCACCAGGTGATTTCACTGATTAACTGATTCCATCAGCTCAAAGTGATAGAGTGGGTGGTTGCAAAGAAAACCTGCAGCCTCTTGGCCCTTTCTGGAATCAGTTTGAGACCTATGCTCTATACCCAAAGCGATCAAACGGAATAACGTTTTTATTAACCATGAGATGACAACGTAAAACCTCTTAAATCATTCTCAAGTTAGTTTTAAGCAGAAACGAGGCAATAATCTGTTAATCACTGCTAATGCATGACGCCATGATGCATGCGCAGCGAAGCCGGCCGGCCAAGCTTCCATGTCCACTAACTCCTCATGGACAGATCGCGCGATCGCCGTCTCCACGGCGCTTTCACCTTCTTAAGTTCTCTCACGATTGTGGCACTTTAAATAAAGTCCATTAACTCCTGGAAATAATATATTCTGACTTTTTCCAATGTATCAAATCCATCTGCGTGTCCAGGCAGTCTGTAAAAACAGCATCATGGAGCCAAGCTTCTCCCCCCAGCGTGCAAGGTTTTTTTGTTTTTTTTTACTCCCTGTGCGCAACTTATGCAGCCATTCCAACATACTTGATACGCAGCACAAGGCAACTATGTAAGCCCGGTGTGAAAGGAGCTTAAGAGCAAATTCATAGAATGGAAATGTTTTCTCTCAATTTGGTGGGTGACATGACAGTCACTAACCACCTTTGACATGTTCTGCTACTAATATAAGAATATACACAAATGAGATTAATTTCTCTATGAAATACTCCATTCCAATGTAGTGCTTTCAGATCCCAATGGAGTGGAGTACACATGATGGGCGTTAACAGGGGGCAAACTTCAGTACCGACAAAACTGGCTGGTGTGTCAATTTTGTTTTATTCCTTTTATTTGAAATTTTTTACGGAGAAGCCCTGCCTACAAGCAGCCACTGCAGGTGGGTTAAGAGCAGTCTTTATTATGATGCGAGCGCACAGTCTTGGGTCTCGGTTGTTGTATTTTGCACTTCATAATGCACCACACATTTTCAATGGGCGACAGGTCTGGACTGCAGGCAGGTCAGTCTAGTACCCGCACTGTTTTACTATGAAGCCATGCTGTTGTAACACGTGCAGAATGTGGCTTGGCATTGTCTTGCTGAAATAAGCAGGGACGTCCCTGGAAAAAGACATTGCTTGGATGGCAGCATGTGTTGCTCCAAAACCTGGATGTACATTTCAGCATTGATGGTGCCATCGCAGATGTGCAAGTTGCCCATGCCATGGGCACTAACACACCCCCATACCATCACAGATGCTGGCTTTTGAACTTTGCACTGGTAACAATCCCGATGGTCTTTTTCCTCTTTTGTCTGGAGGACACAACATCCATGATTTCCAAAAACAATTTGAAATGTGGACTCATCAAACCACAGCACACTTTTCCACTTTGCGTCTGTCCATTTCAAATGAGCTCGGGCCCAGAGAAGGCAGCAATGTTTCTGGCTGTTGTTGATGTATGGCTTTGCATGGTAGAGTTTTAACTTGCACTTGTAGATGTTCTGACGAACCGTGTTAACTGACAATGGTTTTCTGAAGTGTTCTTAAGCCCACGCGGTAAGATTCTTTACACAATGATGTTGGTTTTTAATGCAGTGCCACCTGAGGGATCGAAGGTCATGGGCATTCAATGCTGGTTTTCGGCCTTGCTGCTTATGTGTAGAAAGATCTACAGATTCTATGAATCCTCTGATTATATTACGGACTTCGCTAAATTCCTTGCAATTGAATGTTGAGAAACATTGTTCTTAAACTGTTAGACTATTTTTTCACACAGTTGTTCACAAAGTGCTGATCCTCGCCCCGTCTTTGCTTGTCAACGGCTGAGCCTTTTGTGGATGCTGTTAACCTGTTCACCTGTGGAATGTTCCAAACAGGTGTTCTTTGAGCATTCATCAACTTTCCCAGTCTTTTGTTGCCCCTGTACCAGCTTATTTGAAATGTGTTGCAGGCGTCCATTTCAAAATGAGCAAATATTTGCACAAAAACAAAAAAGTCTATCAGTTTGAACATTAAATATCTTGTCTTTTTTGTGTATTCAACTGAATATAGGTTGAAGAGGATTTGCATATCATTGTATTCTGTTTTTATTTACATTTCACACAATGTTCCAACTTCACTGGAATTTGGGGGGGGGGGGGGGGGGGGGGGTTGTATGCCACAGAAGAATAAGAAGGGTTTGTTTGTTTTATTCTGCACGGTCATGTGATATTTTGAGAAAAAGCGCAGTTCGTGTCAAAATAAGGCCATAAAATACTTTTTTTTTTTTTTTTTAGTTAGCGGTTTTGTATGACAAAATAAATGGAACATGGAAACTAATTTTGACAAAAATCCATATACAGACAGAGGTTTTGCAGCCAGGAATTTCACTTCAGTATTGTGCACAGTATAAATAACTGCACCACACTTAAAAATGTCAGGAATTGTAAACACATTTTAATTGCATGAATAGAATTATTGGACACACACCTGAGCATGGTATGTTTGCTCGCTGACCAGTGTCAGGAGCTCAGCACTCTCCCTTAGAAGTGCTGTGGGGTTTGCTGTGTCTCTTCTGCGCTCTTCTGGACCCGGGCAGATTAGTCTGTTTAATATTAACTTTGGTGACATGTTTCTTCATCTTGCAGTGTTCTTCCAAGGTTTTATTCCCGAAATCCGAATATAACATGCAGAGGGCTTTACTGGGAAGACCTGGGACAAATTCACAGAGTCTTGCCTTTGTCCCGTAAAAGCCAACTCCCGCTCCAAACGTCCATTTATACCTATTTTTTTACACCACTACTGATGTCTTCAACATGGTCTTCGTCCTCTCTCGCTCTCTGTAATTTTGGTCATGTTAAAGACGCAGCTCGACAGCCCAAACTTGCAGTAAATCAAAATGTCCACATCTGGGTACTTTCAGTAGCATTCGATATTACAGAGATTCTGATTGGCTGAAAGTAACAAATGACATAGCATATTTTAGCTTGCTGTTTCAGAAATGCAGTTCCCATGCATATGGGGAAAGGTTTAACAAGGACGGCTGGCCCCGCTGCACCACTACCCCTCCAGCTCAATTTTTCTCAACGGGTTTACGCCAATCTCAGAAATGGCCCAGAAATCCAGAAAAAGTTGAAAATCTGGGATGTTCTAGGATGTTCATTCAGTTGTTTAATTTTGTAGAAAAAAAAGCAGATCACAGAGATGACACAAAACTAAAGTCATTTCAAATGACAACTTTCTGGCTTTAAGAAACACTATAAGAAATCAAGAAAAAAAAAAAATTGTGGCAGTCAGTAACAGTTACTTTTTTAGACCAAGCAGAGGGAAAAAAAATATGGACTCACTCAATTCTGAGGAATAAATTATGAATCACCCTGTAAATTTTCATCCCCAAAACTAACACCTGCATCAAATCAGATCTGCTCGTTAGTCTGCATCTAAAAAGAAGTGACCACACCTTGGAGAGCTGTTGCACCAAGTGGACTGACATGAATCATGGCTCCAACACGAGAGATGTCAATTGAATCAAAGGAGAGGATTATCAAACTCTTAAAAGAGGGTAAATCATCACGCAATGTTGCAAAAGATGTTGGTTGTTCACAGTCAGCTGTGTCTAAACTTCAAAAATCGAAAATGCACAACAAAACAAATGAGAAACGAATGGGAGGAAACTGGACTCAACGTCTGTGACCGAACTGTAAGAAACCGCCTAAAGGAAATGGGATTTACATACAGAAAAGCTAAACAAAAGCCATCATTAACACCTAAACAGAAAAAAACAAGGTTACAACGGGCTAAGGAAAAGCAATCGTGGACTGTGGATGACTGGATGAAAGTCATATTCAATGATGAATCTCGAATCTGCATTGGACAAGGTGATGATGCTGGAACTTTTGTTTGGTGCCGTTCCAATGAGATTTATAAAGATGACTGCCTGAAGAGAACATGTAAATTTCCACAGTCATTGATGATATGGGGCTGCATGTCAGGTAAAGGCACTGGGGAGATGGCTGTCATTACATCATCAATAAATGCACAAGTTTATGTTGATATTTTGGACACTTTTCTTATCCCATCAATTGAAAGGATGTGTGGGGATGATGAAATCATTTTTCAAGATGATAATGCATCTTGCCATAGAGCAAAAACTGTGAAAACATCCCTTGCAAAAAGACACATAGGGTCAATGTCATGGCCTGCAAATAGTCCGGATCTTAATCCAACTGAAAATCTTTGGTGGAAGTTGAAGAAAATGGTCCATGACAAGGCTCCCACCTGCAAAGCTGATCTGGCAACAGCAATCAGAGAAAGTTGGAGCCAGACTGATGAAGAGTACTGTTTGTCACTCATTAAGTCCATGCCTCAGAGACTGCAAGCTGTTATAAAAGCCAGAGGTGTTGCAACAAAATACTAGTGATGTGTTGGAGCGTTCTTTTGTTTTTCATGATTCTATAATTTTTTCCTCAGAATTGAGTGAGTCCATATTTTTTTTCCCTCTGCTTGGTCTAAAAAAGTAACCGTTACTGACTGCCACAATTTTTTTTCCTGATTTCTTATAGTGTTTCTTAAAGCCAGAAAGTTGCCATTTGAAATGACTTTAGTTTTGTGTCATGTCTGTGATCTGCTTTTTTTCTACAAAATTAAACAACTGAATGAACATCCTCCGAGGCTGGTGATTCCATCATTTTTGCCAGGGGTTGTACAACCACAAATTCTCCCATGTGATTCCACTGATTGTAAATATCGCTGAGTAGAGCAGACTTCTTCAGTGATGCGACCTGCTCTTGTCATTGGTAAAAATAACAATAATACCGGTAATAAAAAAGACCTGTGCTCTCTATACCCCTTGTGGAACCAATCTGAGGTGTGTGGTCATGTCGTGTACCAGAGTATGTAAATGTTCAGTTCACAGACACTCCAACACCCATTTGTTTTGGTTTTGTTCAAATTCATAGGTGGCGGCATAATTACTGGTGACTGCACGAGGCTAAATGGACTGCATTTATATATAGTGTTTTTCCATCTGAATCATACGCTCAAAGCGCTTTACAATTATGCCTCACATTCACCCTGATGTCAGGGTGCGGCCATACAAGGCGCTCACTACACACCGGGAGCAATAGGGGATTAAAGGCCTTGCCCAAGGACCCCTAGTGATTTTCCAGTCAGGCAGGGATTTGAACCCATGATCTTTTGGACTCAAGCCCAACACCTTAACCACTAGACCATCACCTTCCCCAACTAACTGTAACATGGTATGACAGAATCCTTTTTTAAAAATATATATTACCTATTTTACTTAAAACCATAACCAGTCTCTTGTGGCCTTCCCTCTGCAGCACAGCCTCCTCCAACTGGGGACATCTGCACCCCAGAGGATCACGAGCATCCAACACTTCTATGACAACATCAGATGCATCAATTACCTGAAAAAATAGAACACATTGTGGATTTTCAGCTTCACAAACCATCAAAATGCAGGGTTACTGCACGAACCAGAAATACTGCCATGTGAGTGGCACTTTTCAAGCCTGATTCATATACAAACTGCACATTTCAGAGTATGCATTCCTACATTTAAGGGCTGCAGCATTTTCCAAGAAAAAAGGCTGGGACAGGGTAGTTTATTCTAAATGTAAGAATTAAACATTTTTACAGCCAGTTTTCTGACGAATACATGAACATTTCCAAGTCACTGAATATTTCTTAGACTTCATTTATATCAATCATTCAGAAATACAAACAGTGTGGTACTTTATGGTAAATCTGTGTCAGGTAGGCATTTCTCAAAAACTAAATGCCCATACTGGAAGAAGACAAGCGAGGGAAGCCACCAAGATAACTTTGGAAGAATTTTTGGCTTCCGTGGATGTGAGTGGAGAAAATGGGACTAGTGCAACATTTTTATTTTTATTTTACATACAGTCCCTACTTTTTAAAATTTGTGGTTGTGTCTGTTCCATTTCTGAAATTAAAGAACTGCTATAAAAAAAAGTGTTAACATTTTATTGTTTTTTTTTTTTTCAAACTTTGTAGAACAAACGCAAACACCAAACTCTTATAAAGAAGGAAAAAATACACAAACGTGCAGGAAAAACTGAACAATGCAGACTGATTTGACTGATGATTTTTAGAAAATAATAAGCGGTAACTTTGAAATAAATGAAACGTAGAGCTGCAGCGTAATAACTCTGAAAAATAAAAATCAGCAGCTTGTATTTTTATTCTGACTAGAGTTCATTTCCTTTTTTTCTCCTCCTCAGTCACGTTTTGTGCTTGAACATCTAAAATAAATATCTTTGGAAAATAACAGCCTGTTAAAGTTCAGAGTTCTCAGCTGCTTTATGTGATTTCTGCTTCTGAACATCGCTGCAGAGTTTCTCCACATCAGGTTTTTTTTTTTAAACGTGTGTGTGATTTTTTTTATTCTGTTCATTCATATATTCTCATTTTAAAGGAATTTTGACCATTTATTTCATCTCATAAATTCAGTATAACTGTCACTGACAGGCGCACACGGTGTAAACAGGATGGACCATCAGAACACTCCAGGGTGTAATAAAGGCAGCGTCACAGTTTTGTGTTGCTTTTCACTCTGAGTGAGAGCGCATATATTTAAACTCAGAAAAATCCATATAATTTATGGACAATCTGTGTAGGTTTACATGTATGGCCTCTACTGTACACCAAGCCTCCACAATTGTACACAACCCTATGTACCCAGGATGAAAAATCCTCTTTGTTTTGTTTTTTTTTTTTATCAGTACATACTTGCATTGCTAGATTTTATTCATCCCACTGAACTTTGCTGGCAGTGAAGCTTCAAAACCATGGAAGACGAAGAGGCAGGATAAGCTTCCACATCCACTATAACTTCTCATGGATGGATCACCAGCGAGAGGACATGTCCACGTCCACTAGCTCCTCATGGACGGCACGCCAGCAAGAGGACACGTCCACTAACTCCTCACAGACAGATCGCCAGCGAGAGGATATGTCCACATCCACTAACTCCTCAGCGAAAGGCTATGTCCATGTCCACTAACTCCTCACAGACAGATCGCGCTTGATCGCCTGCTGCAGCTCCGCCTTCACCTCCTCAAGTTCGCTCATGATTGTGGCAGGTTAAATAAAGCCCATTAACTCCTGCAAATAATGTATTCTGACTTTTTCCCAATGTATCAAATCCATCTGGTTGTCCAAGCAGTCTGTAAAAACAGCGTCATGGAGCCAAGCCTCTCCCCCACAAGCAACCTACGCAGCCATTCCTGCCCAGCTCTCCCATGCGCACAATCTGTGCAGCCATTCCTGCGTACTAGATACACAGCACATTGCAACTCTACGCAGGCCCAGTGTGAAAGGGGGTTAACATAGATTTTTTTTCAACCCATTCAAATCCAGGGTTAGTTCTGATTGCAGATACATATTTGCACAGTCCCTTTCCCCCTGATTTCACATCCAATTTTCACTTTCAATTTCAATTTATTTTCATTTGTATAGCGCCAAATCACAATAGAGTTGCCTCAAAGCGCTTCACACAGGTAAGGTCTAACCTTACCAACCCCCAGAGCAACAGTGGTAAGGAAAAACTCCCTCTGAGGAAGAAACCTCAAGCAGACCAGACTCAAAGAGGTGACCCTCTGCTTGGGCCATGCTACAAAACATAAATTACAGAACAATTCACGGACGAACATACCGCATTTTCTGCACCATAAGGCGCACCGGATTATAAGGCGCGCCCTCAATTGGCGGGTACTTAACCCTTACAAAAGGCGCACCGGATTATAAGGCGTGCTCTCAATTAGCAGGTACTTAACCCTGACAAAAGGCGCACGCTAAAGCATATAGTCTACGAAAAAAAAAAAAAAAAAAAAAAAGGTCACGGAAGCAAAACGGTGCGTTTATTTGAACTTTTTAACAACTTTGAACTACCGGTATTCAACAATATGGTACTCACATTATTTTTTTATTATGGTTCTGTCACAAATCCATCCTCATCTTCTGTGTCTGAATTGAACAGCTGGGCAATTTCGCCATCAAACACGCCAGGTTCCCGCTCATCTTCCCTCTCATCATCGCTGTCGTTTTTGCCTTCAGCCGAATGGTGACTGTAGAGACGCTTCTCCCGGCTGTTCTTTGTTCAATGACCCATTGCTCGAGTTGGTCTTCTAGCTGTGGCCACCTCGCTTTGTTTCCGCGGAAACTCCATCTGGTCTTTTTAACTTGGCGCAGTTCATTTTCTTGTTTCCTCTCGCAGCTGCTCTATTCCCATGAACCACCGCATAACTGATAGCCTGCAGTTTGAATTGTGCCTCGTAAGCATGTCTCTTCGCTGGCGCCATTTTCGGGGTCCTTAGACAAACAAATGTTTTGCAGTATACCTGTAGTATACGGTAACTACCGGAGGAGTGGCGGAGGTAAGTGTACGTACCACGGACTCTTCTCTGGTTTATCGCTGGCAGCGTACGTACTCTATGCTACCAGCGTACGTACTTTACGTATTACGTAACGTTCTCCGATTGGTTTATCGCTACCAGGGTACGTACTCTACGCTGCCAGCGTACGTACTTTACGTATTACGTCCCTGTGTCAGCGGAAAATGGTCCAATGTTCCGACGGTCAAAGACAACGTCGGTCGTTTTTACAGATTTTGGAATTCAGTGCGCACATAAGGCGCACCAGATTATAGGGTGCACGGACGATTTTTGTGAAAATTTAAGGCTTTTAGTTCGCCTTATGGTGCGGAAAATACGGTACAAGAAATGCAATTGGCACACAGGACAGGAGGAACATCCAAGCAGGATCATCCCTTCTTGTGCCACATTAATTAACAATATCATCATAAATGATATAGAGCACATTGCTCAAAGCGGTTTATTGATAAATGACATCAGTGATCATCTGCCTGTTTTTACTTTCCTTGACTTGCAGCCTACAAAATACGAGAGCTTAAATCAGCCCACATACTTCAGAGATTGAAGTGAGACAACAATTCATGAATTCAGAGGTGAACTTTTAAAACAAGAGTGGTCTGGAGTTTATGTGGCTTCACAATAAATGGTGTCTGCTAAAATCATATAAGAAAATCTCAAAAAGTGAAAAACCTTGGTTTACAATAGGAATGATGAGAGCATGCCAAAAGAAAAAATATAACGCAATGCTAAAATACCCTCGGCCTATGAGCCTTGTGTTCTTTATTATTTGCAGTTGTTTAAGTATTAAGATCCTGTTGTCTTACATACAATTTGTACATGTTCAATGAAGCCCTCTATTAATCAGTCAATCAAAAACAATATTTACTTTTTAAACAGTGCCAGCAGGAGGCTTTCCATGTACATTAGTTTTTGACAAAAGCAGAAGTTATGCATATCAAGGCATATTTGTAGTTCACCCCCTGTGCATTTGCTGGTATTAATGAGAAATTTAACTCCATAGGAAGTTAGCTTTGAGTTAGCGGAAGTTAGTATGCACGCTAACACCACACAATATGTTATCAGGTTATAAAAAGAGCATTTTCAGTTTTAGAAGTGTTTATTCTCACTATCCTTTACATAATATATGACAAACAGGATATATTTACACAGAAACGAAAGAGGTTTGCAGCTACCAGCCTGTGATGACACCATGCTAACGTCCGTGAAATAAGTTTGGAGGTGTTATTAGGTTCCAAAAATGGAGTTTTCGGTTTTAGAAGTGGTTATTTCTCGCTAGCTTTTACATAATATGAGAAACGCATATAAACACAAAGCAAAGCGGCTGTAAAGAGACCAGCCACTGATGTCACCGTGCAGCTCTCTACTCTGACTGGCTGTTATCCCCCGCAACTCAAAAACAAAGCAGAACAGATTGAAACAGAATGTGACTTTTTAACTCCTTAAAATATGTCAAGGTTAGCAATCTCTGAACTTGTCCAAGGTCTGTGTCCTGAGAATGTTCCCTGTGAATTTGAAGACTGTGGCAGTAATAGAACTGGACTTATGCTGAACACAGACAGACAGATGGACGGACGGACAGATATCAGGTCTTCGCAATACCTGATGGCCATATGTTGGCCTTGGGTAACAAACTGTACAGACACTATTTTAAAAAACGGACACCCAGAACTGAAATAAAATATAAACATAAAAAAAATAAACTCATAACTATTATAAGAACTGCAGAGAAGGATTATAATAGAAAATTGAGGGAAAAATCACAGAAACATGAAAGCAACATGGAATGTATTAAACAAAGCAATGAGACTAAACTCTAAACAAAAACACCTACCAGATTATTTTATTGAGAATGATGTGTATATACACAGCAAAAATATTGCTAATGAATTTAACTTCTTTGAAAGAAATATTGGAGCAATATTGCAAAATCCATGAATACAATCAACCAAAAGAAACATTTGAAATGGGAAGCAAAATAATGCAGTCTGTTTGTTGGGGAGGTCAGTGATTAGAAAGTTTTATCTATTGTAAGGAAATGCAAACATCTACAGACAGTGATGGACTAGGTATGACAATTATTAAAAGAACCATTGATTGCAGTGTTAAACCGCTGACGTTCATTTGTAATCTTTCCATACAAAGCAGTGTTTTTCCAGAACAAATGAAAGCTGCTAAAGTAACCCACATCTTAAAAATGGGAAAGAAAACAAATTTAACAACTACAGACCATTGTTGCAGCTCTCACAGTTTTCTTAAGTTCTTGAGAAATGGTTCACTCAAAAAATACTTTTTTTTTTAGAGACACATAAGTTAATTAGCGAAAACCCACTGTTTTTCCAATGAAAGAAAGTCTAAATTAATAAAAAGTTACTTATATCTGTGTGTGAAATCCTGTTTGAACAGCATAATGTCTATTTTAAAGTTAGGGCAGTCACAATTATTACAATATTGGCCAATTGCGATTATTTTTCATATTCGCAATTACCGTGAATTATTTATTTTATCCACAAAGCATAAAACAACTCAGAATCTGGCATCATTGTGCTGCAGCCTCGCTCACGCTGTTTCGCTCTCGTCTTAAGGCAGGACAATAACATGGAGGCTGAGAAGCAATCTGTCCTGTCGTTCGGATAAGACAGCCGATTAAAACAGTGGCCGCCTTCTTCAAAGCTGTCTAAAATGCGGAGTTTACTGAAGGAGCTGTCGGTGTGTATGTCTCTGTGTGTGTGCGCGCGGAGTCAACAGGCTGCAGACTGCGAGGGAGGGGGTGGGGGAGGAAGGTTCCTGAATGGAGGCATGACACGTTACAGTCTCCTGAGAACCATCAGTGCACAGTGAGCGCGGAGCAGAGAGAGGATTTTAACCCGAGTGAACAAAAAAACCAAAACGTGGAGCCGCCTTTACTTCTCTCTGAACTTTCTCTCCCGGTGATTCTGCCGTTACCGTCCTGTTTACACCATGTGCACGTCGTATACTGAATTTATGAGATCAAGAGATGAAATGAACGGTCAAATATCTTTAAAAACATATATAAAAAATGAGAATATATGAATGAACGTGGAGAAGCTGTGATGTTCAGATGCACAGATCACAAAAGCAGGTGAGAACTCTGAACTTTAACAGCTGTTATTTTCCAAAGGTATTTATTTGTTCAATCTTGAGCTTAATGTAGTGTTTAAGCACAAAACGCAACTGATGAGGAGAAACAATTTCAGAAATGCAACAGAAACAACCACAAATCAGAAAAAGTTGTGACTGTATGTAAAAAGAAGATAAAAATAAAAATGTGCACTATTCCCAGTTTCTCCACTCACAGAAGCCAAACGTTCTTCCAGAGTTGTGTAATTATACTACAATAGTAGAATATAAAGAAGGGGAAAAAAGAAAAAAATAGACAATATATTCGTCAATCGCAATTATTTGTCTGACAATTAATCGTCTCCAGAAATTCCTAATTGTGACAGCCCTATTTCAATTGAAAGAAAAAGTCTTACTGTGCGTAACATCTTGATGGCACAAGATGCAGTTTACAAAACAGAACGCCTCCACAGGTCATTTATTCTAACTGCAGTCAGACTGTATAATACCTCATTGTTTTAGCACCATAATCACCTGCTGATTTTGCACTATTAACTACATCTACTGTCACATTTTGTGCTTTATTACATGCACATCTGTGCAATTATTTTATCATATCTCTACATACTTACACTCACTTATATTCTATTTTCATGTATTCTGCTCACATCAGTATTTATGCACCCACCAGAGAACATTGCAATATACTTTAGTTACCTTTCTTTAATGTACATTTTTTTTCTTTACTACTGTGACTCTTACTGCTGCAACAAGTGATTTTTCCCTGTTGTGGGATCAATAAAGTTTATCTTATCTTAAAAATGCAGATTAAGCAAGCTAACATATGTTTGCATCGGAGACAGTTTGAAGTAAATTCATCCCAAGGACAGATTTGATTTGTGAGAAATAACTTGAACAATATCAACAGACAATGAATTCTGAGAGAGAGAGAGAGAGACAGAGAGAGACAGAAAGAGAAGTGTTCAGAATAATAGCAGTGCTATGCGCAGAACGTTTCATCCATTTCTTTGTAGTTTAAACACGACGTGGAACTCATTTTAAAATTTGTAACGGTGTCTCACATTCACTGCTGTGTGGTTGAGCGGATGAGCATTATATTATCCTTCAGTCTGTTCTAGGTCAAAGACCCTCTTAAATTCAGAATACCCTTGTGTGCCAAATGGGCATCATGATAAACAGAAGAATATTGCCTTACCTTGTTTAATTCAGAGCAAAGAAATTGCTTCGAGTTCTTGTCTGCTGCAGTCTGTTTCTTTGACTTGCTTCCAACATCTTCCTGTAAAGGAAGATATAAGCAAAATGAACGTGAGTCACGATTAAAGGTACAACATTCCATTCTAGGCTGATCACTGCCATGTTGGCCTTTACCTCTCGCGATTTCTTGGTCTTTGGCTCATTTTTTTTATCCGCAGCCTCTTTTTCTGCCTTCCTCTTCTTAGCTCGCTCCTCTTTCACTGCTTGCCTCTTTCTCTCTCTTTCTTCTTCAAGCTAAAGAGTAAAACATCCCACCCCCCGACATTCAGAAATGGCAGGAAATACACTATAACACCTTGTGGTGGCTTCAAAAAAGATACAACACTGATTAGCTGCGAACCTGAAGCCGCCTCTGCTCTGCCTCCCTGAGGACCTCCTCTTTGAAGGGAGCACTGCTGGGCACTCCTGGATCCTTCTTCACTCGGTTCCTCACTCCCTTCTTTTTTGCCTCTTTTCGAAGCTTTCTGTTGTGTTCCCGTACCTAAAGAACAAATGGTAAATGGACTGCATTTATGTAGCATTTTACCATCGGAATCAGAAGCTCAAAGCACTTTACAATGATGCCTTGCATTCATCCATTCACACAGACACGGATTTCAGGGTGCTGCCATGCAAGGTGCTCACTACACACTGGGAGCAACTAGGGCAGAGGTCTCAAACCGGTCCCAGAAAGGGCCGAGTGGATGCCATCACATCAACACCCACGCAGTCCAAACTGACACAGCATACATTTATCACCGTGCAACGGGCGATAAAGCCCAAAAGTCAGACACTTACCTTCTTTTGTATTTTATAACGTTTGGCACAGGAGATCCGCTTACTTGCTTTCTTTAACTCTAAAGAAAAAAAAAACAACAGTTTGAATGAATTAATTTATTTTGAACAAGAAAAACACACAAAAAAAATAAACAAATTTGCAAGAAAAATGTTGATTAAAAAAATGCTCAAAAACGAGTAAGAAGAAGTAAACACTTATAAACTCCTACCCCCTTCCCACTATTCATATATTAAAAGCGATGACAACTTAATTACATCACCATGCAAATTCAAGATATTTAGTTAATACCCACCCACTGCTTTGGGGAGGAGAGACATTATTTAATGACTAAAACAAATATATATAAATAATCATAAAAAAACCCAAACAAATAAAAAACCAGATACATAGACCCATCTCTCATTGTGAAAACTGCTCATCTGCATACATTCATAAAGTGTTCCTTGTGTACATTTTTTCCACCCCACAAACTGAAATACACATACTCTTCATAGTTCTGCAAACAGTGCCTTTTTTAAGTTTAGTGTTCTTAAAGTATTACCCCCCACCACCCCCACAACGTTTTAATAATATTCCCTGGAAGTATTTTTTTTTTTTTACTTTAACCTATGCTTTTTTTAAAATTTAACCATACCCCCAAATTTCAATGCATGTGACCCCCAAAAAACAAGTGTATTGTGTGCTCCCTCCACATTATGCACAATCCTAATTGCCCTGTTTTTGTAGCATGTATAATGGCTTTAAGTTGCTATTATAGGTGTAATCCTGGTCCTCTACAAAGTAGTTTAGGTATGGTAAAACAACAGTAACCATACACAGTGATTTATATTGCAGTACCTGTCTAGCTTTCTGCAAAATTGTCACACTCCTCACTATATCTGATTGAACGTAACACATGTGGGATTTCTAGCTGATTTTATGGTCCAGCATCACAACCAGACATTTATTTACATATACTTTCTCAATAATTACATTTTATACTTTGATTTGCACTTCTGCATCTATACCACAATTTCCAAATAAATGTTTGTTTTATTTAAAGACAATTTATTTTTTTTTAATCAAACCATCTTTTTAATTTCTGTTGCGATAGCTTTCAAAAGCTGCTGTAAATTGTCCCCAGAGCAAACATCAGACAGAATAAATTTAAAAATTTTAGACACTCGACATCTGTCATATGTACAGAAGGAACAGCTTTGGACCCAGAACTAGGGCTGGGTACCGAACTTTGGTTCTTTTGTGGCACCGACCGAAAAGCTTTGGTAGTGCAGAGTATCGAAACATGCCTCGTCTTTCGGTGCCAAGTTTCGGTACCCAGAGGTTAATTACGTGGAAGAAGAGCGGTCCGCAGCAATCCTCCTCTCAGCATTCAAGTCCGCCCGTGGACGTTACAGAGCACGAGCAGCCCGATATAAAATCTCCACCACCGAACTCCGCTTCAACTGCAACTTAATACGTTCATCATTTTGAAGCTTGAAGCACTGTTCCGACTCGCTGCTTCGGTTCTTTGCTTCGCTGCCTTTCAGAAGCGGAAAATCCGCTTCTTAACCCCTCTCAGAGCCATTAAAATACGTCAATCGTGAGTCTGAGTGCCAAATAAATTCATTCATTCAAAATTTTTTCCTCCCAAAATGAGACGTTCTGCAATGATGTGCAGCAGCCAGCAGAACTCAGCTCAGATTCTATGGAGAAACATTCATGCCAAAATGTCTGAAAGGAAATGCTTTTGACAAAAACTACAGTGCTTTCAAGTGTTGCTTTGCACTAGAAATTATTTGTTGCTTATTTTTTCTGTAAGAAAACTGCTTGGAGTGGAAAATTACCAAAGCTGAAAAATAAAACTCAAGATTTGTACTATGTGTAATGTAATCTTTTTTGTTAGAAGTGATCTTATAAAAATTGGTATCGAAAAAAGCATCGTTCAGGAACCAGTGTTGAAGTAAAGGTATCGAAATTGGTACTGCTATCGAAAATTTTTGATTGATACCCAGCCCTACCCAGAACTGATCCCTAAGGTACACCACAGGTGATATTCATACATGTTGATTTATATTCACCTATCTTTACAAACTGCTGCCTGTTTGAGAAATAGTTTTTCAACCAGTTCAGCACAGTTCCCCTGATACCATACCTTTTCATTTTTGTGATTAATACTCGTATATTGTGGTTAATGGCATCAAATGCTTTTTAAATCTATGAATATTCCACTGAGTGCATTTTCTTTTATATGCTGTTTGTGACTTCCTCAATGAGTTCAATCAGTGCAATTTGAGTTGTTGTTTTTGAATCCATATTGACGGTCTGTTAAATCGTGCTCATCAATGAAATTGTTACATCTAGCACTGAACAGTTTTTCTAATTTAGTGCAGCAGCTAAGAGAATATTTAGAGCAAAATCCTGCAAATGGTGATACAAGCATCAAATTCAGCACAAATACTCCTTAACCCTGGGTCCCACCGAATAATGAAGGATGAAGAAGGAGCCATGCAGCATGTTTTCTTTGCTACGAGATGGTTTCTTCAACTATCGTGGGAGTTTTGTGGCTCTTAGAGGCGTTATCTTCAGTTAACGAGGCTCCTCTCTGAGCATGGCGCTAATTTCAAGAAGTTCAAAATTTAGCAACAACAGTGTGGCGCAGTTTGTGTACGAGTTACTGCGACGGCTTAGAGGCATTTGCGTAGCACTTACGAGTCTGCTAAAAGCCCATTATCCGTGCGCCTGGCAGCTTTGCAGGACCTGAGAGGCTATTTTTGGAGCGGCTCTCCTCTTGCGCACACAATTCCACCTGCTCTGTGTGCTGGACTCTAGATAAAATAATTATTTTGTAGCGGATTAATCATTTTCTGCCAAACCTTGGATGCTGAAAACACCTCTAATCACTTCTGGAATCACAGAGGACTGTTTCATCTGGACGCTTTTTTCCTCTTTCCTGCTCCATGTGGAACAGCTTAAGGTAACTATTTTTAAAGTTTTTTATAGCTTGATAAAACAGTTCCTAGCTGTAAAAGTATGTCTGTTGTATGTAAAAGTATGTTGATTTAATATCTTGTTAATGGATCACATGTGCTCCGCTGTGTGTGCGCACTGACGCACTGAGGCAGTGACTCATCATCACGCTTCAAACAAGCATTTACGCAGAACGCCAGCTCACAAAAGAGCGCTTTTGCAGAAATAAACCGACGAACACAAAGTTAAAAGTGATCACGGCTTTAAAAATGACCGTGTTTAAAGCCAGGGAAAAAATAAAGCCAGCAAGCCATGGATGGATTTTAAACCAGTGAGACTGAGCACAGAGGCGGCTGTCCAGGAACGGAACAGCGGCGCGCGCGCAAAAGAGCGATTCTGCAGAAATAAACGGACGAACACAGAAGTTTATAGTGCGATTATGGTGTGTGTGTTTAAGCCGCAGAAGAAATAAAGCCAGCGAGCCGCGGAACCAGCGAGGACCACCGAGGTGGCTCTCCAGGAACACCGTGGTTCGGTTCTAGCTGGTCTGGTGCAATACAGGTGGACAGCAGTCTGGCGCACAGCGCACAATTGCGGGACTGTACTAGAGCGTCTATGTTGGACTGCACTTAAAAAAATGTGACATCCTTTAATGCTGCTGTGAATCTGTGAATTGAAAACCCATATTTTAAAGGGACCAGGTGTGGGAGGGCTGGAGGTTGGACCAAACCCATGTCTAAAACGTGCGCCAACATGGTGTTATCATGGCACTACATGGCTTAGTGTGGCTGATGCGAGCCATTCGAGGCTCTAATGACAGGTCGTCGTGGCTCACTAGAGGCTGCTACGTGGCACATGCGGGGTTACAGAGAGGCACATAAAGGCACCTTCATAGCGGATACGTGATAGATGAAACAGTGGGTCATTCTTCAAATAATGCTGACACACCCATGAGTGGCTCCTTCTTCATCCTTCATTATTCGGTGGGACCCAATCTTTAGATATTACTCTTTTGAAAAAACTGACTAGCCACTTGAATTTTCAATAGGTGGCCAGGTAGGGGGTCAATTAAAAAATTACACAGGGGTTAAAATTAAAAATTCTCTAATCAAATTTAAAACTACACTACATTATTTGTCTGATCACAACAATTCCAAAAAGGTGTACTGGACTATCTATGACTGAATGTTCAGGAGTTATGGGGCAAAAACAGCAAAAATGGTGAAAAAGGTCAGTTTCAGCTTGTACAGGGGTCAAAAGTTAAAGTTGCCCCAATTTTGTTAATAAAATATGCAAATTATTAGTTGAATTAACAGAGTATTAAAAAGGAATAGTTTGGACCATGTATCATGCTTAATTATCATGTTACAGTGTAACATATGTCACATGTCATAGAATCCAATAGACGCTGACATTGTTTGACCTTTACTTTGGAGAGCAAGCATTCAACCCACTCAAAACTATTCCATTTATTAATCCTATTAGCAAATTTCTCAATGCTACACCTGAGAAATTTGTGTAAATGACGTAACTGTGCACACACTGCATGTACAAACAGTAAGCACATGTAACTGGAAGCTTGACTTGTGACCAGAGATAATTTCTTTGAATTCCCCATCAGACAGGACACTGTCGAATGTGATTTTAGCAAGGACATGAGTGTTCCATGTAGTATGTGAAAGTGAAGAAAGGAAAGATTTTGCACCCCCGACAGTGACCACCACTTTTGGAAGGGCACTGTGTGCACTGCACCCCATTTGAGAATGTTTAATTCTCTTTTATGGTTCGGGGTCTGGATAAGTCCAGTCTGGGATCATTTGCTGATGTAGTGCGTCATTGCATCCATCACAATACGCAACTGCCTCGGGTCCTGGATGGCCACCACCCGGACAGACAACCAGTCAGGATAAAGGTTAGGGTTTAATGTTTCTGAAATATGCAAGAAGTCTGGAAGCTTGAACAATACTTCTGCATCCAGGCCACAGCTTTGCACACTTCTATAAGTTTTATGCAGTAGGGTAATTGTAATACAAGTACCATTCCGGAATTTTCCACCTCTGCATACTACCCAGCGGAACATATGAAAGTAAATGCATGTATATGTGAACGTGAAGCGCATTGAGTATCAGCATCAGATGAATCGGAATGCAGTCCAATTTTGTTTAAAAAATATGCATTTACCATTTTTCCTTCAGAAATGTTCAGTTATACAGGGTAAGACACGGAAGAGACGTGGAAGACCTAAACACGTATTTTCACGAATATAAAATGTATTTTCGTATACAACAGCCTTTTAGAATGAACAAATAGCGAAAATCCAGGCATTACTGCTGCATCATGTACCATTCTTATTCGTGGATGTTAAAGTTTCATAGAAAACAAGAGAAAAAAGTTACGTGGAAACATTTCCTAGCAATAAGGGCTTGTTTACAGAGATTTGCAAGTTTAACAAATAGTTTCACGAAATCATAAACTCAAAGAACAGGGGATGTTTCCTTACGTAGCTAACGTTAGCTAAAGACCAAGCAAAGCGGCCTGAAAAAAATCGCGACCAGTTCAAGATTATATAGCTACGCAAAACAAAAAACAAAATAAATAAATTATACCCCAAAATTCGCGTCACACAACCATGAAACGTTAACTTACTTGGTCGTCTCATGATTTATTTACGAAACGTAAAAGTAACCGAACTTTTGTTGCACGTGGAGAGCTCGATGGTATTTTCTTCTTCTTCTTCTACCTCTTCTATTGGTTTACGGGTTACAAAGCAGGATGTCCAGTAGCATAGCAACACCTACTGTACTGGGTGTGCAAAAAATCCTTTCAATTTTAACAAGCGCCTGATAAACCTTCATTTAGGCCATTAAAAAACCCAGGAAGAAATACGTGTAACTGATGGGAAGAAAATATGGACAAAAAAACCCTTTCAGCAGCACAAGATTCTATTATGTGTCGTCAGTGGACAAAAGAGAAAAAGGAGGTGATTCTTGTCGAAGTGATTAAGCATATGTTGCACGTTGTTCCTAACATCCTGTCAAGATTCTGCAGAATCCATTTCCCTTTGTGGTTCCTCTGAAATTCCACATTCACGTGCTGTGTGTCACTATCATTGCTCAGTCAACATATATCACACAAGGCCCTTGGGCCTGTTGAGATTAATTTTGACCTACATTTTCATATAGTTAATATGAATTGTCACTTATTAAAACTATTTTGGATGGAAAACGTAAGCTCATAAACTCATCCATGGAGATTTAGGAGATTATTACTTTTGTAAATGACAATTCTAATAAAGTGACTTTGGGAGTGTGTGAGAAGCTTGAATATCCAGGAGAGACCAATTAGAGCCGCTGGTCCTTCACATCAAAAAGAGGCAACTGAAGTGTTTCGAGCATCTGGTGAGGACACCATTTGGTCATCTCCCTAGAGCGGTCTTCCAGGCAAATCCAATTGGAAGGAGACCCCAGGGAAGACACAGAACATGCTGGAGGGATTATATTTCCCAGATGATTTGGGAACACCTAAGGATTCTTCAAGAGTTGGACAAGATGGCCAGGGAAGTGTGGGATGCGCTGCTTAGTCTGCAGTCACCATGACCCAGACAAGAAGCAGAAAATGAAAGAATTTTTTTTTTGGGGGGGGGGACTTATAAGGTGCAGTTCATCACTGGATTGTTTTTCCTGCAGAAATTGAGACAGGAAGTTAAAATGCTCAAGAAACTCCATGTTTTGAGATAGTGATCATAAGCATCGTACAGTGTTCACATTGGCCATTTATCCATACAAGAAGACAGTCACAGTGGATGCACAGTTCCTACTTTATTAAAAAATAACATTTAATATGCAATGACACAACACTGTACAGTACAATGCGTGCCCGAGGGAAATGAAGGTTTCCAAGAGCAGACTTTTCTGGATAATTTAGAGGACATACCGTCTTTGTCTCAGGCTGCATTCATCACATGTGGAGGAAAAACTAAATGTTTTGCAGAAGGAATTTGCACCACAAAGCAACAGAGTTCTGAACCCCACAAACACATTAGGTTCTCTTCACATATTTTGCTCAGTACATCTTATGGCACAGTGCTCTGAAGCAAACCATCAGTTTCTCATTTACTTCAACAATAAACAGGGACAAATACTATAAAAAAAATTTTCACAAACCCTGAGTTTCTGACTTCTGTGATCAAAATTTGAAGTCAGAGGTTTAAATCTGTATGTCCACATAATGTGAATGCAAATGTAGTCCCGAGAGGAAACTTTCTGTGTGGGGGCTATTGCTTATTGGGCTCATCTAGAAGAGACAGAAGGACCTGCCTCCATGCTAAACCAGCCGTCACATTAAACATCAATCATAAGTGATGCTTCAACTGAGGAAAATACCTCATAATTAAACAAGTTACAGTTGTAGGAACAAAGGTTAACAAGAATCTTTGCAGACTGCTTATAAACCTCAAAGGTATAGCTAATATTGTGTGGGCACATGATGGAGTGAATTTCTGCATTTTCTTAGAAAGATGCAATAGTGAAAATGAGACACACACAGAAATCCTAAATGTACTGGCAGACTGGGCAAAGTAGTATGTCACATTATTTTACAAAATAGTGGAGCAGTTTTGTAACAGGTTCAGTAGACAATGAGATGGGCACTGTGGAAAAACAAAAATAAACTTTTCAAATCAGGCATGTCTAAATTATGTCAGAACCCATATTAGACACATTAATGTTAATAGATTACAAAAGCAAAAATAAACTGTCTGTTTGACTTGGCATGATAAAACACTGGTTTTGTTAGGTAATAAAGCTTCTAGTTCTCTAAGTAAAACCATATTTTACCCTTACACCATAACCATTATTTTTAGGAACCTAAATACTAGGTGTAGAATGAGGCAACAAAATGTTAATTTAAAGTGTTCACAGACATCTGAGGTGGCTGGTGGAAAATAAACTATGACTGTGCTGAACATTGATGCATTTTTTTTTTTTTACGCATTTCAGTTTCAAGGCATGTGTGGAAGACTTTGTCATGCTAATTACATGACTAAAGAAACTGAACAAGCCACCTGGGTGAGTGGCAAAATGTCTTGAAGACCAAAGACTCAATTACCAGAGAGAAAACGTTTTGATGACTGAGATCCATCGTCCACAGAATAAAGAAAGCCTACGTAACTCGGAAAAGCTAATAACTTATAAAGAGTGTCAGACAATATTGTTTGAGAAAGAAAAATACTAAAAACATATTACACTGGCTAATAAAGTCTACTGAGTGACTGTGGTCTGGAGATTCGTAAAAGGAAAAATAATCTATTGAGTTGTAGACTCCACAAATCTTGGAAACGGGGGGTGGGGGGGTGGTGGTCCTCGGCATAACGGCAGCATTGTAAAAAGTTGCCCACGTTAAGATTCACAAAGTGGGTTGTTCAACAGCACCCTGGCGTCATTGCCCTGAAAAAAAAGTCCCCTCACGGCTGTGGGTCTGCAGATGCCTTTTGATTTTATCAGACCGACTGAAACACTTGCCACACATCGGGCAGCTGTACGGCTTCTCCCCCGTGTGGATCCTCATGTGTACCTTCAGGTGAGCCATCTGTGTGAAGCCCTTTCCGCATATCTGACAGCGGAATGGTTTTTCTCCTGTGTGGCTGCGCTGGTGCTCCTGAAGTCTGCCAGAGGAGCTGCAGCATTTACCGCACACGCCACAGCGGTAAGGTTTCTCCCGAGTGTGCACCTGTACATGCACGTGCAAGTGACCGATGTGACTAAAAGCCTCACCGCAAACCTTACAACAGAATGATGCCATATGTCCTTGCAGGGGTGACTTTTGATGGGGACAGTCCACGGAATTGGTTCCTTGGTTGCGTATGTGGGGAGCCTGCCCTCTGTTGGCTGTATTTCCTGCCCCCTTAGCACCAACCAACTGCCCTCCATTCTCCACACCAATAATGTCAATGTTATTCTCATTTGAGCAGTTTGGGTTAACTGGTGCAAGAGGCTGTGTGCCGCTGTTTGAGGAAGTCGAGCCTCTGTGACCTTCTGCGTTTTCTGCCTTCACGTGCCTTGGGGGTCCACGAGAACCAGGATCCCGGTCCCTGTTCTCCACACCTTGGTTCTGGGGAAGGTTAGATGTGTGTGGGGCATCCTGGGGATATTCATTTGTAACACGGGGGGGAGTGAACATGTTTTCCGATGTGCTGCAAGACCCATGGCCCCGAAGATGGTCACCTCCCTGATTGACCCTCATATCTCGTTTATCCTTAATCTGAAGAGGGATACGCTCTTCATGGCCCATGCTGGGACTCCATTCACGGCGTGGATGCTCACCATCCTCCTCATCCAAAAGTGCCATCGAGGGACGATCTGAGAGCACAACAACAAGAAGAAAAGAGCTTAGATGAAACCATGAGCTACCCTTTACCAAACACAATGATGGAAAATTTCTTCTGTATTTATCAAAATGTGTTTCAGTGTCCATGTCACACCAGACATGGTGAGTCAACACAGTTACAATCCTTTGGCATATAACCACTAACAACTTCTTCTAACCCTAACCCTGCCTCTCAGCAATTACGTCCCTGGGATCGTTCCCACACTGTCATTCTGTGTGTACTGGGCATGCTCTCCCCGTGTTTAGGTGAATTGGAAACCTTCAACTGAATGGTGTGTGGGTGTATAACAAACTGCCATCTTGTCCAACGTTTACCCCTGCCTCACACCCTATAACTTTTTTTAATGCCTCAGCAATGTTAAGCAGTGGGTTGTACCACAAAGTCAGAAAGAAAATTTAAATCCATCACGACACACCAGAGGATTATGCATCACATCGATAATGCATTACTTTGGGGAAAATAATTAGCAGCTGGCCCCTCCCGAAGCAGACCAGCAATTCACAATAAATATGCGACATTAATTATATAAAATACAAAAATACCTGGTGTGTCTACGAGGTAGGAATAAATATCAGGATACTGAACATCTGGCCATTGTGTGGGATCATTTTTCTACTGCCCAACTTTGAGTTAGTACAGACGAGATGCCAGTCCTGTTGCTGCTAATTTGGTTTTATATCGCTCCCGGGCAATATTATCCAAACCCTCTGAATAGTTGAAGGCCACACTAAGGTCCCCAGCAACAGAATATAATGAAATTTAAACAATAATTACTTAAATATGGAATTCAAGAGCAAATACCACTCCCACATACACAATGTATCTCTATGGTAAAACACGCCGACACCCTCCGATTTTCACACCAGCGACGGACTTGACGCGGAAGTAAACTGGCTGTGACATGGCCGCACCAAGTCAATAGAAAACCAATGAATGCTTAAGCCAGTTATCATGCAAGCAACAAACAGCTGCATATTTAATACATACTTTGTAGATGTGCAGAAGAATATTAAATTTTTAATTACTTGTGTTTGGTCTAGATACTGCTGGGACCTATAATGCAACCTTCATCATAAACTAAAACAGATGACAGAGGGGACAGAGGATATACAGTATGATCTTCCCCATCTGTTTATTTGCATACACTATAAAGTAATTTTGATGTGTGTTCATCCATGTTTAAATTTTGAGGCAGACCAAGATTTTAAAAAAATTGCATGCACACGGCAAATAAAAGTTTCGGTGCACAGACATAAAGCTTTTGAGCTGGTTGCAATGGATCACATGCATTTCCTGCATCAAACTTCATTCTACCAAAAGCAAGAATTTCCCCTGACAGAGACTGTGTGGTATAATGGTCTGCACTCTGAATCCAGTGGACAGAGTTCTAATCTGGGTGGAACCTAAAATTGTTATTTAGATGCAAAATTTAATGCAGAATGCAAATCAATCTATTGCCCACAATGTAACAACTGTAGCCTTTTTATGATATCTGCATGTCTTTGAAAGTGGGAGAAAGTCGGAGCACCCGGGGGGACACCCACAGAAATGCCACATCTAGCAACATCTCGCTGTGAGGCAAGTGAGTACCATAGAGCAGCTGTGCTGCCCATGAGCTTATTTCTACGCATATTTTCCAATTCCAAGCTACATACACCTAAATGATTTTTGGATTTAAGCATTATTAGGTGATAATTATTTGTGAATTGAGGGAGTGTATGACCTAAGTGTTGATATGAAGGTGTGCACAAGCAGGGCCCAAGGTTAGTATAATTATTTACAGGGCAGAAGTTTCCAGTTCAAGACTACCCCTGCCCATAGTCCATGTAATGTGGAGTTGCATCAGGAAAGGCATCTGGCATCAAACTTGTGTCAAATCAACATGCAGATCCACCTCAGATCTGCTGGGGGAACCCTAAATGAAAATAAGGGAGAAGCCGAAGGGACTTACCTTACCTATCAAGGTGTGGTGAGAATAATTGATTTTTACACAACTTCTTTATCTCAAGCAAAATGAGCCCCACCCCTGAAAAAAAAACTAATTATGAGAGACTAAGAAGTCAAAAATGGGAAAATGCCTGTCAGAGGGATGCAACACTCTTGAAATAAATAAGATATTGAGGCATGATCAATGAACAAACAAACATTTTGTGGCATAGTCAACAGGGTCACAAGAAGCGTGCGAAGAAAAGACAAATGCAAAACACGTGAAGAATTAAATGAGATGCTACGAAGAACCCATTATCCTCCAGCGCCACCATATTTCAGAACCACAACCTACTGGGAGAATCCTTAAGTACAAGGTGTTCAGTGCTTAGAGACATGACCAAGGTTGGGATGGTTAAAACACACCCACCACTGAACAAGACTCAAGTTGAAATGTCAAGACTTGGCCAAGAAAAATCTGAAGACGGATTTTTCAAAGGTTTGATGGACAGATGAAGTAAGAATGACTCTTGATGGACCTGCAGATGGCTCACTAATGGACACAGAGTACTACTTAAGAATCAAATGTCAAAAAGGTGGAAAAGGGGTACTGGTATGGGCTGCTCTTTTTAAGGATGAGCTAGTTAGACCTTTTCAGGTTGAAGATAGACTTAAAATGAACAAGGAGGTGATGGTCTGGAAGGTCCTTAATCCCTGAGTTACTCCCGGTGTGTAGTGAGCGCCTTGCATGGCAGCGCCCTGACATCGTTGTGTGTGTGTCTGTGTGAATGTGAGGCATAATTGTAAAGCACTTTGAGCATCTGATGCAGATGGAAAACACTATGTAAATGCAGTCCATTTAACATTTACTTAAAAACAGACTCCCAAACCTATGGCCAGTTTTTAGGAGATATTTCTTCAACAAGTAGAAACGGAAAAAAGTCTGTTCAAGAAGGCCATGACTTTTATGCAGCATGATGCTCCACTGCATGCATCCAAGTACTCCTCTACTTGACGAGCCAGCAAAGGCCTGAAAGATGACAGAATACTGACGTGACCCCTTCCTCACCTGACTTAAACCCCATTGAGAACTTGGGGGCTGTGGATGCTGCTGCATGAAAAGTTGATTGACAACAGAACAAGAAACTGACATACTCCCTTGATGAAAGGCTCATGACACTGAATATTTAAAAAAAAAAGCATTTTTGTTAGTTATTTGTGATACTCTAATAAATGAAAATAAACAGGTGAGATGAGAAAATTTACTTAATAGTAATAAGTAAATAGTAAGTAATAGTAAGTCCCTTTGGCTGCTCCTGTGTTTCACTCAGGGTCACAACAGCAGATCAGGGGTGGATCTGCATGTTGATTTGGCACAAGTTTATTAATTCCAATGTGCCATCCTGGATTTTATATGTATGATTATACTGTATTATTATTTTTACATACAATGTGATTTAGCCTGTTTTAGTCTTGTTGACAAATTAAGGTGCTAGTGACCTCTTGTGGTGTTTGCTTTAAATAGCAGGATTGTATCTTTTTAAAATGATCTTTTACTTCTCACGTAATTACTTTATGTACTGCTATGAACCTTGTTTGAAATAAACTGAATAAAATGAATAGATTCTGCACATACATGTTATCTATCTATCTATATATTATTTAAGGTACTTTATTAAAATTTTTGTGTTGACACCGAGTACCGTATTTGTTCAACAAGTAAATTAATCCTCAAATACAATTCGCCTAATAATTGTGCACGGAGTGCATCTGAATTTACTTACAATGTAATAAAATATAAAGTTGAGTCTGGATCAACTAAAAAGCTAAATGCTAACGAAGCTAGTTGGCTAACGAACAAAGGTTGTCGCGTCGCAACAGCGCGCTAACGGCTAAAGCTAACGCACTGCAAAGTAAGACCCACGAGCGCGGAAGGGTTTGTTTTGCGGCTCCAGCTGTTCTGGGCGTTCACACTGTTAGTTGTCACTCAAACGTGCTCTCATAAATGTGTGTGACAGCACAAAAAGGAGCGTTAGCCGCTAGCGGAGCTAACCTGGCCATATTTCAATGCCAGCGTCTCGGAGTCTGCGTCTCAGATGATCGTTCTCCCGCTCTCTGATCGCTATCTCCTCCTGGTACTCCAAGATCGTGTCCTCAACTGATTTGTAGATCTCCTGCGCAGCTAGCATGAGACGCTCAGTCAAAAACACATTTAAAAATTGTAGTTTAGTCATATTTTTGTTTTTTATTTTAGGTTGCACGGAGCTCTGCCGCTATCGTCCAAAATGGACCAAAAAAGACGCTACACCAATCACGTGATATAGCTGTTTCCGCTTCTTCCGCTTCTTCTTCTTCTTCTTCCTTTTCCACTTAAACGTTTTGTTAAAGAGCGCCCCGATTTTAGGAGGTGCGAGGGTGTATGCTCAGGTTGTGCAATATTTAAATTCGAATAAAATCCTCAAATAAAATAAAAATATTGCGCTGGTGCAAGATTAAAAAAATGCTAAGATGGGTCCACATTACAAATTGTTATACATGGCAAGCCTCATCTTGAATATGTCCAGAAATGTGTAGCGGGCTGTTTGGTATACCAAACTCTACCACTCTATCTTCTTCTTTCAGCTGTTACCGTTAGGGGTCGCCAGAGCAGATCAATCGTTTCCATCTCACCTTGTCCTCTGTATCTTTCTGTCACACCAACCACCTGCATGTCCTCCCTCATCACATCCATAAACTTTCACTTTGGCCTCCCTCTTCCCCTCCTGCCTGGTGGCTCCATCCTCAGCATCCTTCTCCATATATACCCTGGGTCCCTCCTCTGCACATGTCCAAACTATCTCAATCTCTCCTCTCTGACTTTGTCTCCAAACCGTCCCTCCTGAGCTGTACCTCTGATATGTTCATTCCTAATCCTGTCGATTCTCATAACTCCCAAAGAAAACTGCATCATCTTCAGCTCTAAGGCCTACAACATAGCTGGTCTCACTACTGTCTTGTAAACGTTCCCATTCACTATTGCTGATATTCTATCACAAATCACTCCAGCTACCTTTCTCCATCCACTCCACCCTGCCTGCACTCTCTTCTTCACCTCTCTACCACACTCTCCATTACTTTGGACAGTTGAGCCCAAGTATTTAAACTCATCTACAACCCCTGGCAAAAATTTTGGAATCACCGGCCTCGGAGGATGTTCATTCAGTTGTTTAATTTTGTAGAAAAAAAGCAGATCACAGACATGACACAAAACTAAAGTCATTTCAAATGGCAACTTTATGGCTTTAAGAAACACTATAAGAAATCAGGAAGAAAAAAAAAAACAGTCAGTAACGGTTACTTTTTTAGACCAAGCAGAGGGAAAAAAATATGGACTCACTCAATTCTGAGGAATAAATTACGGAATCACCCTGTAAATTTTCATCCCCAAAACTAAACACCTGCATCAAATCAGATCTGCTTGTCACTCATTAAGTTCATCATGCCTCAGAGACTGCAAGCTGTTATAAAAGCCAGAGGTGTTGCAACAAAATACTAGTGATGTGTTGGAGTGTTCTTTTGTTTTTCATGATTCCATAATTTTTTCCTCAGAATTGAGTGAGTCCATATTTTTTTTCCCTCTGCTTGGTCTAAAAAAGTAACCATTACTGACTGCCACAATTTTTTTTCCTGATTTCTTATAGTGTTTCTTAAAGCCAGAAAGTTGCCATTTGAAATGACTTTAGTTTTGTGTCATGTCTGTGATCTGCTTTTTTTCTACAAAATTAAACAACTGAATGAACATCCTCCGAGGCCGGTGATTCCATAATTTTTGCCAGAGGTTGTACTTTCACCATCTCTACTCCTTGTAACCACACTATTCCAGTGGGCTCCCTCTCGTTCACACACATGTACTCAGTCTTGCACCTACTGACTTTCATTCCCCTTCTCTCCAGAGCATATCTCCACCTCCAGGCTAGACTCAATCTGTTCTCTACTCTCACTGCAGATCACAGTGTCATATACAAACATCATACTCCTGTCTGATCTCATCAGTCAACCTGTCCATCACCATTGTGAACAAGAAAGGACTCAGAGCTGATCCTTGGTGTAATCCCACTCCCACCTTGAATGAGTCTGTCATTCCTACTGCGCATCTCACCGCTGTCACACGAACCTTGTCCATGTCCTGCACTACACTCACATACTTCTCTGCCCCTCCAAAGTTCCTCATACAATACCACAACTCTTCTCCTGCAACCTGTCATAAGCTTTCTCTAAATCCACAAACACACAAAGTAACACCTTCTAGCCTTCTCTATACTTCTCGATCAGCACTCTGAGAGCAAACACTGCATTGTAGTGCTCTTTCTCAGCATGAAACCATATTGCTGCTCACACACTCAAAAAATAACTTGCTCAGTGAACATAAAAAATATGTAAAGCATTTCCACCCAAGTATAATGCATTAACCTAGCAAGAAACAATGTCGCCATGCTGTACGACATGTTGTACGAATGTTGTGACCACGGTCAGATAGCAGTATGACCTCATCTTGACACTGTTTGATTGGGTTTCCAGCACGAGCGCGATGTGAATATGAAGTGCATGTGCTGTCGCCATAAGGTTGTGCCGACTGCTGTACGAGGTCTTTGAGTGCGGCTCTGATTTTTTACAACATTCAAATCCTACTTTGTGCGCCATTCAGCCTCATTCGTGTTATGTGTGAAGGGGTCATTATCAGGGTGTTGGAGGAGTGAGTGGCGACACAGTCCTGGGTGAAGAGAGTGAAGAGTGCCGGACTGAGCACACATCCCTGCGGTGTGCCTGTATTCATACATACTTACTATACTTGAGCTTCTATGTATAATTTTTACCCTGTTTGGATTAGAGAAGAAATAAATTCAGCCAAGTCTTCTTTTTTAAAGTCATTAATGATGTATGCTGCACAATCATTGCACACTGGCAAAAGAACAGTTCAAAGGCATCCTTAAAAGCCCCAAATTATTCATGCCCATGATAAGTGTATGTAAATGTTTAACACCACAACTGTAGATACAGTATTCATAAAGCAATGTAAGAGGCATGTTTCCATAATTCTATATTGGACAGCTACTTTTGCCTTTGGAGCCAAACATCACAAAAGCAGATTTTTCAACATTTGCATTCCATTCCTCCTCCTTAGAGACAAATGTGTACACTATATAACCCTTATAGATGATTTGATACTGAAACTGTATCATTCACTCCATTGTTTTTAATCTACTGTAAGTAATGTGGCAAATCATTAACAAATCATTAACAAAAATAATTCATAGCTGTCTGTTCATTAGTGCATAATTGCCCTCAATAAGGAATTAATGTGTTTTCACACGCTTAGAATGAACCTTTCATCATGGAGTTACCTCAGGAAGGGCATCTGGTGTAAAACGTCCGATAGCAGGACTTCAATCTGGTGTGGCAAATCATTTCTTCATAATAATAATTTCTTATGCACAATGGGCTTCGAGCGTGCCACATCAGATTTGGCAAATACTGCTAAATCCAGATCCTCATGCAGGAACATGCTTGTAAATTTCAAATTTATGAACATGTTCCTGGATGAGGATCATTATTTGATGTAGAGCACAGATGAAACTGTGATTACGCAAGAACAGACAGAGGTTTTGTGAATTTAGTGTGAAAATTAGGTTTTGGGGCTTATACGAGGTGTATTAGATAAGAAACCGACACTTTTATTCATTTTTTTAACTATATGGATTTTAATGACGTACGATTACACCAATCATGCTTGAACCCTCGTGCGCATGCGTGAGTTTTTTCACGCGTGTCGGTGACATCATTTCCCTGTGGGCAGGCCTTGAGTGAGATGTGGTCCCGCCCTCTCGGCTGAATTCCTTTGTTTCACACGCTGCTCGAGACGGCGCGCGTTGCTTTATCAAAATTTTTCCTGGACCTGTGAGGAATATCCGAGTGGACACTATTCGAGAAATTTAGCTGGTTTTCGGTGAAAAGTTTAACGGCTGATGAGAGATTATAGGGTGTTTCTGTCGCTGTAAGGACTTCCCATGGAGCGGGACGTCGTGCAGCGCTTCCAGGCGCCGTCGTCGGCCTGTTTCGAGCTGAAAACTTCCTAATTTAAGGCTTAATTCACCCAGGACGTCGTGAAAGAACAGAGAAGATTCAGAAGAGGCCGGCATGAGGACTTTATGCGGACATTCCACTGTTTAAGGACATTTTGTAATGAAAGACGTGCGCGCAAATTCGCCGAGTCGTTTCCGTGACGACTCGGCGAATCTGTGTGCGCCGCGACAGGAAAAACACCCCCGTGTTGAAAACCATTTGTAAAATTCAGGCGGCTTTTGATGGCTTTCAACAAGTGAGTAACTGAGAAATTGTTTAACAGCTTGGGCATGTTCCAACTTGCCAGTTAAGGTTTCCAACGGAGGTGTTTTTCCTGTCGCGACCCCCCGCGGTCGGGTCCGGCCCGACATGCGACTCTGCCCGCACGTTCTTTTATTACAAAATGTCCATTAACAATGGAATGTTCGAATAAACTCCTCATGCCGACTTCTTCTGAAAGTTCTCTGTTCTCTGACGACTTCCTGGGTCAACAGAGCCTGAAATGTGGAAGTTTTCAACTTGAAACGGCGAGACGCTGCCGCCTCGAAGCGCAGATCGCCGTCAGGCGCCGTGGGCCATCCTTAAAGCGCACACTACCAGACCAAAATCTCTCATCAGCCATTAAAATTTTTACCGAAAACCAGCTGAATTTATCGAATGGTGCCCACTCAGTTGTGCCTTACAGTTTTGAAAAAATTTTGATCAAACAAAGCAGCAGTCTCTGAGCCATTCCTAAACAATGAAAAAATTGACGAGAGGATGGGCGACTCCTCACTCAAAGACTGCCCACAGGCGAATGACGTAACCGACAGGCGTGAAAAAACTCTCGCATGCCCACGAGGGTTCAAGCATGTCTGATGTAATCACACGTGATTCAAATCCATATGGTTTTTGAAAAAAATAATAAGGTCGGATACTTTTCTAACAGACCTCGTATTTTTGAGAAAATGTTATTATATGTTTATTCTGGAAATGTGTCTTATCAATTGCATTAAAGGCTGTAATAATAAGCGCATGTGAATGTGAGAAACAATATAAAGTTGCCAGGCTCCACGGTCTTAGTTGTAGTAGCAAATGCACAACACAAGGTGGAGTGTTTGCCATTTCAAAAAATGTGTGTCATCTACAAGCGTGTATTATGTGGCGTGGATGGTATCATTAAATTTACTGAGATGGCTACATTTTCCAACCAGTGGGGGTGAGTGAGTGTTATTGCCAATCTATAAAATAACACACTGAGACCAATCATTCCTGTCTGGTCTTTTAATTCAATCATCAAATAACAAAATGAATTGCAAATTGCTTTTGTTGCTCAAAAGACAGCAAAGTAATGGTAAATGAATATGTAAACACAGTCCCCAGTGTCCATAAACACTGAGAAGCATAGGCCCAATATCCACATCCAACATATGCTTCTTTTATTTGTGATTAAATTGTAATCAAATTTAATTAAGCACAGTTTTCCTACTGGGATTGCACACTTTTTTGTAATTCTTCACATCCCTCTCTATATAAAAAAGTATGGCCTTCTTTGTAAAATCTTTGCAGCCTGAGAATTCATCAATATTCTGGAGCATCTTCATGGAGATATCAATGCAACTGTGTTGACAAATGGATGCTGTAGAGATCTTATTTTATTTTTTCGTGGCACCGAGTGAAACAAAGAATGTGTCATTGCTCCAACAGTCTTCATTACCTTCATTTTTCACTGTCTTTATCAGGCACATTGTCAAAGCAAAATGTGATATTGAGTACAGCTGTTTGTTTCTCAGTTTGTACTGAATGTCACACTGCACCTCTGCTATCAACCTTCATAAATAACTTATGATAACAGCACTGTGCTGTCTGGAGGGGTGGGGGGTGCAGTCTATCCCTGTTTGGATGGTTTGAATGTCCTGTGTATACTTTTACAGTATACAAAGTATTTTTCAAACCATGAATATCAATATGTGGTACAGGTGTGTGGGTGTGTGTTGGACATACCCCAAATATGCCTAATATGACTAATTAAGTAGTGAAAAATAAGCCTTTATATCCAGTGATTTAGTTTCTATTCAGATTGTGCACCCTGTAAATACAAGTGGAGTTGGATGCTCCCCAAAAGCACTTGTGCTATGCCTTTACACTAGGCACCATAGATAGTCAAGGTAGGACAGATTACATTGATAAGTGAAAGAAGACCTTCAGTCAAAGCTCTGCACATTCAGTTTTGCAGGCAAGAAAGTGAAGCTCTGCACCAGCCTGAGCAAAATCAAGATCCTCCATTCAGCAGCCTCAGCACGGAACATCTTACAGCTATTAACCCCTTAACGCCCGAATTTATATAGCTGTATATAAAAAAATGTTTTGTGTGTGTTTTTGCCTTTAAGTAGATAGAGTAGAAGTAAATAATGTTGAGATTATTAATTTCACTTTTGCACAAAAACTAGATAGTAATATTGGGTATTCTGGTAATGACTTTATGTTATAATGTTATAATAATAATGATGGTATGTTGCAAATTTGTGACAACGGGCATACAGTCATAGAGCGTGAGGTGGGGTACACCCAGGACAGGACGCCAGTCTGTCACAGGGCCACATACAGACAAACAAACACAGTCACACCCACTTGCACACCTACGGATAATTTAAAGATTCCAATCCACCTAACCCGCATGTCTTTGGATGTGGGAGGAAACCGGAGCACCCGGAGGAAACCCACGCAAACAAGGGAAGAACATGCAAACTCCACACAGAAAGGCCACAGGTGGGAATTGAACCCATGAACTTCTCGCTGTGAGGCAACAGTGCTAACCACTAAGCCACCGTGCTAACAAGGAAATAAACGTATTTAAAAAAAAGAGACAAAAAAAGTGCTGTAATAACTGACAAATCAATGTTTGTTAGAGTATTTTTAGTGATACGTGACTGAAAGTGGTGCTGTTGGCTTGTCATATTGTCATAGTCCTGCAGGCGCGTGTTCTGCCGGACACGCATGTTGGGCCAGACATGCGTGACATTCAGTTCACCTGCTGCGTGATCTAACGGTCCGTTTCACATGGAGCAGTCTGCCAACATGCGCTGTGTGCATCCGCTGCAGCTTGGCTGTGTGCGCTCAGACATGGCTGTCTACATGTCAGCGTGTCATGCAAGTGTACTCTCCCCCTGCATGCCACATGTGTTGGGGGAGGCACTTAATTTCACTGCTAGCTCGAAAGTGATTGTCTGCTCACTATTTTTGTGCTGACAGCGCGAACAGCACCACATTTTCTAAGTGGCCACTGAACAGTGTTGGAAGTTCATGTGTGACACCTGGAATTTGGCCTGCGAGAGGAAACAAATGGGCTCTCACAGGGCACTCTCTGTCTTTTGGCCGCTGGTGTGCGTGAATAGTTGTAGCAACAGGTGTATGAGGCATTAGAGGTGGCTCCAGTTTTTTACGAATGGCATGCAATTCCTCCTTCGTGCGCCAGTCGTCTTCAATTGTGCTATGTGTGAAGGGGCCCTTACATCAGTTATGAAGAAATACAAACAGTGTGGCACTCTACGGTAAATCTATGTGGAGTAGACAGTTCTCAAATACTGAGTGACTATGCAAGAAGGAGAAGAGTGAGGAAAGCCACCAAGACACCCAGAAGTTATAGGCTTATGTGGCTGTGATGTGGAGAAATTGTGCCCGTCCAACTGGGAGGAGGCCCCAGGAATTGTATTTCCCAGCTGGCTTGGGAACACCCAGGAAGAGTTACAGGACTTGGCTGAGGATAGGGAAGTATTGACTGAACTGCCTGCTGTGATGCCACTGCAACCCAAACATGGATGAGCAGCTAAATATTAATGAATGAATAACCTGTTTCAACATGAATCACTTCTGGTTGAGACAGCTCCATGTGAAGATGTGTGGGAGTCTAGAGTTCTAACAGAACTTTCCTCCTCTTAATTAGAACTGCTTTTCAGCCATTTATTTGCATTTCCCTTTGAGTATGGATATCTGGAATAATTTGGGGGAATAAGCACAGGAATCCTAATATGCCTGACCACTGCAAAATCACAGGCTGTTAACACAGCTACTACTGAAACTTGAGCAAGCAGAGACCAATGAAGGGGTGATTCTCTGTAAGATAAAAAGACTGAAATACAAGGTCTGTTAGAAAAGTATCCGACCTTTTTATTTTGTTATGTGTCGGACGCAGTCGGAGCACCAACCCAGCGTTTGACAGGACCCAGCATAAAATAAGCAGAGCACAGTTCAAAAGATTTTAATTTTAATAATCATAGTGAGTTTAGTGATAAACAACCAAAAATGTCCGCGGTCTGGTGAGGTGAAAACACAGCGCGCTTTCAGCAGCGCAAACGGTCCGGAGCCACAGCAGTTCGGACCCAGGGACCCCGCCGACACCCCCCAGGTGGCCGCGACAAACTGAGTCTGTGAAGAAAGAAAACATGAGGTGAGTCCAACACTCTCCACACAGAGAGACACAGCTCAAAGGTGCACACAATCAGCAAACACTTCCTGGCTTAAATATATATCAGCTTCTCACCCTGCAGGCACGGAACAACTCAGTTCAAATGTCCACTGCAGGAGAAGCTGATTAGACAATTAGCATAACATGACAGCTCAATAACACAAGGTGTGAGGGACACCAAATCCACTGTCATTACTTCATAAAAGTCACCAAAACCAAATTACCTCAGGAAGTGTGCTGGAGCGGTCTCTGTGTCCGTAATGGTGAGATTGTTCTCCTGACGCCAATCTCACACGTCTGCTCACAAGGTCGAGTCTCTGGCAATCACACACTGTGCATTCAAGGTTTAAGTGCAGCAATCTCTGATCAAGACAGAATACACCACAGCTGTGAGCCCTGATGACCTGCACGTGAAAACAAGCCTCAGGTGTTCAGGGTGAGGTCCTAATACTCAGCCACTCAGTCCTGAATGCATACCACCTGGTGGGAGAAACAGAAAACAAAAACCAAGCCAGCCAAACACCCCAGCACATAACATATTTTTTTCAAAAACCATATGGATTTGAATCACGTGTGATTACATCAGGCATGCTGAACCTCGTGGGCATGCGAGAGTTTTTTCACGCCTGTCGGTTACGTCATTCGCCCATGGGCAGTCTTTGAGTGAGGAGTCGCCCACCCCTCTCGTCGTTTTTTCATTGTTTAGGAATGGCTCAGAGACTGCTGCTTTGTTTGATAAAAATTTTTTCAAAACTGTAAGGCACAACTGAGTGGACACCATTCGATAAATTCAGCTGGTTTTCGGTAAACATTTTAATGGCTCATGAGAGATTTTGGTCTGGTAGTGTCGCTTTAAGGACGGCCCACGGCGCCTGACGGCAATCTGCGCTTCGAGGCGGCAGCGTCTCGCCGTTTCAAGTTGAAAACTTCCACATTTCAGGCTCTGTTGACCCAGTAAGTCATCAGAGAACAGAGAACTTTCAGAAGAAGTCGGCATGAGGAGTTTATTCGGACATTCCATTGTTAACGGACATTTTGGAATGAAAGAACGTGCGGGCAGAGTCGCATGTCGGGCCGGACCCGACCGCGGGGGGTCGCGACAGGAAAAACACCTCCGTTGGAAACCTTAACTGGCAAGTTGGAACATGCCCAAGCTGTTAAACAATTTCTCAGTTACTCACTTGTTGAAAGCCATCAAAAGCCGCCTGAATTTTACAAATGGTTTTCAACACGGAGGTGTTTTTCCTGTCGCGGAGCACACAGATTCGTCGAGTCGTCACGGAAACGACTCGGCGAATTTGCGCGCACGTCTTTCATTACAAAATGTCCTTAAACAGTGGAATGTCCGCATAAAGTCCTCATGCCGGCCTCTTCTGAATCTTCTCTGTTCTCTCACGACGTCCTGGGTGAATTAAGCCTTAAATTAGGATGTTTTCAGCTCGAAACAGGCCGACGACGGCGCCTGGAAGCGCTGCGCGACGTCCCGCTCCGTGGGAAGTCCTTACAGCGAAAGAAACACCCCATAATCTCTCATCAGCCGTTAAACTTTTCACCGAAAACCAGCTAAATTTCTTGAGTAGTGTCCACTCGGACATTCCTCACAGGTCCAGAAAAAATTTTGATAAAGCAATGTGCGCCGTCTCGAGCAGCGTGTGAAACAAAGGAATTCAGCTGAGAGGGCGGGACCACATCTCACTCAAGGCCTGCCCACAGGGAAATGACGTCACCGACACGCGTGAAAAAACTCACGCATGTGCACGAGGGTTCAAGCATGATTGGTGTAATCGCACGTCATTCAAATCCATATAGTTAAAAAAAAAATAAAAGTGTCGGTTTCTTATCTAATAGACCTCGTAGAACTCCTTCTGAAAATTAATGAAAAAGCTGAACCCCAGGCCAGTGAAATCAGAAAGCACGGACAGCATCTGAGGGAAGCATTTAAAAATGGCATGAAGTATGCAGCAAGGTTACCATTTTGGATACTCATGCAGCCGCCTTGAAGAACGCGGACAGCAGACATGCTGAGGTCATCATCATCCTGATGCAAGAGGTAGTTCAGCTGAAATGGGACATTGCTAATTTGGAACAGAAGAACAAGGATTTAGAAGCGAGGTCCCAATGGCGCAATCTGTCCATACTTGGTGTGAAGAAGAGATGGGAAGGAAGGAAAATAATATCAGGGAGTAGCAAGTGGGACTGCACCATACACTGAGGGAGAGGCCAGGAGATGACCAGCCTGCCAGAGCATTTGTACTGAAATGAGAGTGACTCATGAAAAAGGCAATACAGACACTGTCTCCCCCAATGGAGACAAAAGCTGCATCCAATTGGACTTCACCAAAAAGGTTGCCCAGCAGTGAAGTTCTCAAAAAGGTACAAGGGATACTGAGGTGCTGGGAAGGGAATATGAAACAACTTGTACTACCTGCCTGGCATAGTTCAAGATTACTCTGAAAGATGGAATGAAATGGAGTTTGAAGGACCCTAAACCTGCCAAGACATTTGTTGGGAAGAACTAGTGTAAGCGACGTGGATGTGTGTGAATGAATAAAGCAGTCAACACAGGTTTAGGTTCTTTCTCATAACTCCTTTTAGTGAGCTTCCCCACACAGCCTTAACCACTTCCCTTTCTTCTTCTCTCCTCTCTCTCGCCTCAACGGCGCCCCCTAGGTGGAATAACCAATAAGTCTCAACTTAGCATTACTGCAAACTTTTATGCCCACACAACACAAAATGTTTGTTTTATCATTAGCGTATCCAATTTACACTCTTACACATTGTCCCCCCTTACCAAAAGAAGCGTCCTCGCTTCAAAGTAGCTGACCTGAACAAATACAACAAGCACACACAAATGAGGGCGCTATAACAAGAACCATAAAACCATCAGGAACATTTTTTTTTTTTTTTTGCATAACCGTGCTTTCACAATCCATGGTCCAGTTCATTCATCGGGTCTGTAACGCATTGGGGGACGCACACAACGTCCAGCCCTGGTTCTCACATCTGCCGAAGGCTGGCCAACAGAAGACAGCTCACTGGTGGTTCCTACTGCAGCATCTCCCTCTTGTGATGAGGCAGTAGTGGCAGTGTGGGAAGGCGGAGCAGCAACAGTCGGAGTCTTAACTGGATGCGCAGTGCAGTCTTGAGTGGATGGGCCCCCGTAAACATAGGGCCTGCTCCCAGAGAGCGCAGTGAGTGGTGGGAGGCCAGGGCCATCTACTGGCAGTGTCAGTCCTGAAAGTAAAGAGGCACACATGCCAGCTGACCAGGCGGAGCGGTAAGGTTTCAGGCGGTTGTAGTGAATGACCTTAGGCTTAGCCCTTGGATCTCGCTGGTCTAAAAGTTCATAATCAACTCCCAGGTCACTCGTGCCTGAGCCGAAGTGTCGCAGCACTTTAAAAGGGCCGGTCCACTTAGGTGAAAGCTTTTGTCTAGCAAGGGCTGGCAGATCAACCCAAACTAGGTCACCTGGCTCATAGGCTGTGTGTCTCATGTGACGGTCATAGTAGTGTTTTTGTTGAGCACCTGCTGCGTCAATGTGATGAGCAACAGAGTGAAAAGCACTGCAAAGTTTTCTTACAACCGAACTGGCATATTCACCTGGAGTACCTGGGGTAGCTTTTGTAACTCCAGGGGTGTCTCCCAGGAGGAGATCAGCAGGCAAACTGGCCTCCCTTCCATGGGTGAGCAAGAAAGGAGTGTGTTTGGTGGAGGAGTGAACCTTTGTGTTGTATGCAAATTGAACCTGCCGCAGGTGGTCATCCCATTCACCCCCTCTCGTGTAGAGATATTTTGCCAACTGGTCCTTTATGGTTCTATTTGCTCTTTCAACCATGCCATCTGACATAGCATGATAAGGAGAAGTCCTTGTTTTTTGTATTCCCAGCCGGGAACACAGTTCTTTGAGAAGATCTGAGTCAAACTGCCGACCTTGGTCAGTGTGCAAGCTGTCAGGCACACCATGGTGGCTGATGTAGTCTTCAAACAAACATTTAGCCACAGTAGCTGCTCATTGGTCAGGGAGTGCATAGAGGTTAAGATACTTTGTGAAATAGTCCATTATAACAAGTACGTACCGATTACCTCGGCCTGTGAGTGGCAGTTCAGTCAGATTGGCTGCAATTTTCTCAAAAGGCTTGGATGTGACTATGTTTTGCATAGGAGCTTGCTGTCTTGGTACTTGTGCTCGCCTAGCTTCACAGGCAGTGCATTCAAGACACCACTGGTTTATGTCACGTGCCATATGGGGCCAGTAGCATCTGACTTGAGCACTTTGCAATGTCGTTTGTGCAATGAAATGGCCAGAGAGTGAATGGCCATGTAACGTTTGAAAAACGTCTCTCTGCAAGCCACTGGGGACTACAGTCTGCAAAACAGTGTCACCTGGTGGGGGTCTGATACTGTGACACAGGAGACCATCAACAAAAACGAGTTTAGGAAACTCCCTCCAGTACTGTCTCATTTCAGGTGAGCCTGCCTTAATGTGTGAAAATGGTGGTCTACTGTCAGTCAACACCCAGTTCGTTAATATTTGCAGATCTGGATCAGCTTTCTGAGCTTGAATGAGATGTTCCCTGTCCACGTTTAAAAGTGAAATGTCCACAGTGGCTGCTGGCTCTATAGGTGGGGTGCATATGGATGACTCTAGGTCTGTCTGTGAGTGGAAACACCTTTCATTTGAGCAGCTGCAACAACCGGGGTGGCGTCCTCAGCTGGGAGAGGACGGCAAGACATGGAGTCAGCATTAGCATGTTTACTGCCTTGTCTGTACTCAATAGTCCAGTCATAGAGATCCATCTCCAGAGCCCACCTGGATCACCATCCAGAGACATCTTTCTGAGGGAGAGCAGGGGTTTGTGATCCGTCATGATGCGAAAGGCATGGCCTCCCACATACTGGCGAAAGTGACGGATAGACCATATGATCGCCCACAGTTCCCTGTCATATGTAGGCCAATGTCTCTCTGTTTTTGTCAAAACACGACTGCCATAAGCAATCACATTTTCCATGCCTTTTGCATCGATTTGTGACAGAACACATCCAATGGCTGTGTTGGATACGTCTGTGAAGAGCAGAAACTCATGTGAGAAATCTGGGTAGGCAAGGATGGGCATGTCGCACAGAGCTTTGCGAAGGTTCTCAAATGCCATCTGTTCAACTTCAGTCCATATGAATGTCTTTCCTTTCTGAATGAGTGCGTGCTGGGGCTCTGACATTTTTGCAAACTGATAAATGAAGCGTCGATAGTAAGAGCCTAGCCCCAGAAATACTCTGACTTCAGTTGAGTTTTTGGGTGTATGCCAGTCTCTTACTTTTTCAATGTTTTTGAGGTCAGGTTTCAGTCTGGTAGATGAGACAACATGTCCCAGGAATGACACTTCCTGTTGTGCGAAGCTGCATTTTGAGGGTTTGAGTTTGAGGTTGGTGGCTCTGAGGCGGTCACCTCTCTCAAATGCTGAAAGTGGAGAGAAAAACTGGGGCTGTACACAATAATGTCATCAAGGTATACTATGCATGTTTTCCAAGACAGACCTTGTAAAACTAGCTGCATGAGATGCTGAAAAGTGGGAGGGGCATTTACCAGACCCATAGGCATCACACGAAACTGGTAGAGTCCTCTGCCTGTGGTGAAAGCTGTATTTGCTTTGTCTTGCTCATCGAGTTGCACTTGCCAGTAACCTGATGAAAGATCCATCGTATTGAACACGGCTGAACCTCCAAATGCATCCAAGGTGTCGTCAGTCCTGGGTAAAGGATGTGCATCTTTAATGGTGATGGTGTTTAGGCCTTGGTAGTCGACACAAAACCACCATGCACCATCCTTTTTCCTGACCATCACTACCGGTGCGGACCGGGGCTGTGACTGACTTCAATCAGTCCTTTTTCCAACATCTCATCCACATGTGACTGAATCAATGTTTGCATTCTTGGAGAAGTGCGGTATGCACGTTTTCTGACCGGAGGTGCATTGTTTGTGTGGATTTTGTGCTTAACAATGTCTGTATTACCAAAGTCTGTGCTATTTTTGCTAAACACGTCCTGATAACATGCAAGCAAGCTCTGTAGCTCTGACCTCTCAGAAGCTGTTAGAGCTCGACACTTTACATCAAATGATAGTTCAGTGGCCTGTGTGTTGCCAGGTGGTAGGCTGGAAGGACTGGTGGGCACACTACAACGAGTGGTGGAATCGTGAATTATTTCCGTATCAGACACTTTGGTAAACTGTCCTAGTTGCATGCTTGAATAAAGCACAACAGGTCCCTGTGTGGGGTTGATGATGCGTGCAACAGTATATCCATTCTCAGCAGTGGAGAGTGTGCGTGCAACTGCAATGCCACCCATCTCCAGTTGTTTGGGTTCCAGATAGCTGCCGTAGCTGCCTGCTGTGCTTGCCTTAACAGGGGAAATCAGCTCAACTTTGCAGATTAACTCCCAGTATGGTGGAACAGTGAGGTTCTCAGTTATTTGTGCTGTGCAGCTAGCAGGTGCGAGTCAATTTTTCCTAAGCAGGGGCAAAACATCATCACCAATGTAGCACAGTCCTTTCCCCATGTCCAAGATCACGCCATGGGGGTGTGAAAGTCACAGCCTAATATGAAGCCTTGGCTGACATTTCTGATGACTTGTACTTCATGCTGTAGTGTTTGAGATCCCAGTTTAAATGTAATGTCTATCATGCCTAAAGTGTCCAAACTTTCACCAGTCACAGCTTCAGACATGACAAACTTCTTCTTTATGGGCCTTTTTGCTAAAGAGGGGATTGACAATTTAGTGTCTTCACTTATAAATTAAATAGCGGCACCAGAGTCTAGCATGATGTGCATATCACTGCCCTCAACAATTCCATTTACATAGGAGGTAAAGTCTGCACTTATAGCAATTCCTGTGTTCTCAGTCTCAGCTGCCCTATCTGGGCCATCCCTAAGGGTCAGTGGGGCACTGTTAGTATTCGTTTCAGTGAGGCAGACACCTGGGGCTTCTGGAGAAGTAGCTGATGAGCTCCCCGCATCACCAGCTAATGAATGCTGATGAAACCTGCTGTGATCCTTGTAGCCACTCTTTGAGGGGTATTGTTGACCTTTTTCCTCATACTGCTGGAATGACAGATGTTTGAGATGAGGACTTGGGCTTCGTTGATGAGACATAGTAGCGTTGGTGGGGTGAGGTACGCCTCCTTCGCCTTTCCTCATAAGGGTTAAAGGTGTGGTCTGAGTAGCCTTTATCCCCATAAGGCTGTCTGTACCTGTCAAGTTCTCTGTGAGTGTTGTCTCGATAATGACGGGTCAGGGGCGGAGAATAGCTCTCAGGTGATGAATGGTGAGAATATGAATGTCTGGTAGGGGAATGTCCATAGCGAGACCTCCAGGGATTTCTCTGTCTATTTGGGCTCCTTCCATAAGGAGAGACAGACCGTGGAGAACGTGCATGTCCATGCCGATCATGGTGCTGCATGCTGCTTCGCTCAACAAGTTTCAATTTGAGGGCATCAAGATCATGACTTAAGTCTTTGACAGTGGCAGTGAAGGTCTGGACGGCTTTCCTGAGTTCAGTGTCATTTTCACGTACAGAATTAACAGTCTGAGGGGGGCCATTGTCTCTAGCAACATTAGCTGGGGATACAGGCATAATTAACCTGGCTGCATGACGTGCCCGCTCTGCTTGGGAGGCGACGTCAAAAGCTTCAGTGAAATTTTTCACTCCTCGTTCATGACACTTCACCTGTAGCTCTTGATCCAGGCTGGCAATGAAGCGAGGCATTTTCATATATTCAGTGGCTTTGTGTTCAAAGTCACGGAAGGCTTCTTTAACAAGCCAACATACATCTGCAGCATAGACTTCCATGGCTTCATTAGGCAGTCTATGACAGGCATTTGGGAATGTTTGAAATGATGCAATGACATCCTTTTGCCCAAAAGCTGCCTGCAGATATTTCTTTGTTTCAACAAATGAGCTCTGGGTGTCAGGAGGCAGGTTATCCCACACAATGAACAGTTCAGGTGGTAGTCTAGTGGGTAACTCAGCTGCCAACACTATCGGAAGATCCACATCGCTACCCCTATAGCATGCATCTTGAATTACTTTGTAGCGGCGAGCCCACAGCTGAAAAGACTCACGACCATCATTGAGAAAGGGTGGCGGCAAAAGAATGCCCTGCGGCACTCCCTGTGCACGCACGGCTGGACTGCGGTAAAGCTGCCACTGAAGCTCCAAGTGAGCTTGTGCTGGCTGGCTGCTGCTCTCCAGCAGGGTGTTCCTCCTCAGACTTTTCTTTCCTTTTTTCTTTTCTGGCAGAGATAGACAACTGGAACACTGTTTCTAAACTCTTTGAAGCTAACAAAACAATAAAAGGTGGACGATATGGCGCGCTAGCTCACTGTACTGAAGCTTAATCAAAGCTAGCGGCTAGCGCGGGTAACGTTAGCTTCTGGTGTCAGAGACTCACAAAGTTGAGAACAATCCTAATAGGCAATTTTCCACAGCGAGATCATCCCACCGCTGCCACCAGTGTAAGCGACGTGGGTGTGTGTGAATGAATAAAGCAGTCAACACAGGTTTAAGGTCTTTCTCATAACTCCTTTTAGTGAGCTCCCACACACAGCCTTAACCACTTCCCCTTCTTCTTCTCTCCTCTCTCTCGCCTCAACGGCGCCCCCTAGGTGGAATAACCAATAAGTCTCAACTTAGCATTACTGCAAACTTTTATGCCCACACAACACAAAATGTTTGTTTTATCATTAGCAGATCCAATTTACACACTTACACATTGTCCCCCCTTACCAAAAGAAGCTTCCTCGCTTCAAAGTAGCTGACCTGAACCAAATACAACAAGCACACACAAATGAGGGCGATATAACAAGAACCATAAAACAATTTACACTCTTACACTAGTACCGCGGTCACAGTTAAATTATGCTGAATATGACCTAGTTTTCAGGAGACTGAAATCAACATTTCTTGAGAATGTATGAAATTTTGACTCAGGTGCAATGTTAAGAAATGTTTGTTTCTCAGAATGCACAAGATGGAGAACCATGCCCTACTTTTTCTAGGTTCGGCTCAAAACCTCTCAATCACACCTCATAAGTTTAAATGGTGTCCTAAACACTTGTGAATTGCCAATTGCTATAAAGGGCAGTGGGAACATGAACAAGACAAAAATGTTTTTGTCATGATCTGGACTTTTGTATTATGCTTTGTTCTGTGCAGTTCTGCTTAGTTTAGTTTTGTTTTTTCAGTGTGTGATTTCTCTTGCTGGGTTTTTCTTGCTTGGGCTTTGTGTTTCCGTATCACTCTTGTCTGTCTCTCTTGGTGCTTGGTAGTGTGTGGTGCACACTGTTTGGGCCACACCCTATTCTGGAGCTTTCTGCACACCTGTTTCTAGTCTCTAGCTCATCACCAGGGTGTATTTAAGCTTCACTGGTTGCACTAGTTCTCTGTCACAATGTGGTGCTTTATGTCTTCACTTCCAGCTCTGTTCTTGTGTTTTCCTAGCCCTGCTTGCCATGCTGTGTTTTTTTGACCACCTGCCTGTTTTTTCGACCGCGCCTTGTTGCCTGATGTTTCTGATTGTTTGCTGATTTTGGACTGCCTTTTTTGTGTACCAGACCCTGCTTTACCAGTCAGTAAACGATCTTAAAACTAGAGCTGTGTTGTTGAGTCCAGCATTTGTGTCCAGACATCTCTGTCCACCAAACCTGATAGTTTTCACTTCAGTAGTTGAAGTTACATTTAGATTTATTACATTAGTTATATGTTGTGGTTGAAACTCTGGCCTAGGTGAGTGGTTCTGTGAGTCATGTTACAGACCACAGCTGGAGGCACTGGTAGCCCCACTAGATTCAAGGCCAGCACAATACTCTTATTTTTCTGTGTGAATATGGTTATTTGTATAACTCCTGTCAATCCCATCTTTCATGGAACTAATATGCTAAGTGTTTGTGCTTGGTAGCAGGGACACGGTGATAACAAGCTGGAATTGTTGGGGTCTCACCCCCCATTTAGACAAATGATTGATGCTTGTAGATTTCAGACAATGTTCATTTTTCTTGCTGTCAGTCATATTCTAGAATTGACTTTTTATTTATGGATAAAATAATGTTACCTTTGTTAAAATCTTGTAAATATCCATTCATTCATTTTCTATACTCACATATTCCAATTAACGATTACAGGGTGGTGGGCTTATCCCAGCGGTCATTGGGCAAGAGGCAGGGCACACCCTGCACAGGCCGCCAGCCCATCGCAGGGCCATTACTAGACAAACACATCTTTACTCTCACACACCTGCAATCCATTTAAAGGGTCCAGTTCACCTAGCCTGCATGTCTGTGGAAGTGGGACAAAGAGCAACTGAAGGGAACCTACACAAATATAGGGACAACATATCATCTCCACCAAGAAAGTACTAGGTGGGAAGCCACCTGTGAAAATACAGGTGCAATAATTTCAGATCATAGTCTGAGCGCTTTGCTTTCCAAATAACAGATATACCAAATGTATGTTAGAATTAATCCAAGCCAACTGCCACACAAGTACTTTGTGGCTTTTGTATCTTCTCATACAAACTTCTTTTTACAGACAAATCATATGACAGATGAGACTGTGCAGACACTCTGGGAGCCAATGAAGGCTTTCCTGCATGGCCAGATAATAGTCTATAATGTCAATAGGAATAAAGTACAAACAGAAAAGGTTAATTAGTTTATCTTTCAAATAAATACTTTAGATCAGGAACAATCACTCACCCCTTCTGCTGACGTCTACATGGTAGAACTGGACACTTTAACAACAGAATCAGAGGAGGAGCATTGAAATCAAGGCAAAGGGAGTGCAAAAATAGAGCGTGAGCTATTCAAAGACCTCCTATCTCAGCCAATGCAATTAAAATGTACACAAGTGACCTTTAATCTTGATTTATTTATTTTTTAATTACAAATTTGGATTTGTTTTGGCCATAATCTAGAACCCAACAGCCAAACAACATGAAAAAATGTTGTTGTTGTTGTTGTTGTCTTTTGGCTGTTTCTATTTTGTTCAGGGTCACCACAGGAGGTCCAGCGCAGAGCCGGATTACAATTTGGCACGAGGTCTGGATGTCCTTCCTGACACAAGTCCAGTTTTACCCAGAGAAACACACACAGCTCCTGGTCTTCCGATGAGGTCTACCCATCCAAGTACCTAACCAGCACCCATCCTGCTTAGCTTCTGAGATCCCTGGGGTGAGACATACACAGAGCAGACTGGCTGTGAACAACGTACAAAAATCGTGACCAAAATATGCTCTACAATGATTCTTACTGCAGCCTACTTTCTTTGCAGTCAAAATCTAAGTGAAATAAGGGAAACATTCTGAAAAGCAATTTTGCTATCACAACACGATTCATAACTGAGCAATAATCTCCTTTAAAGATGGCCACAAATCAGCAGTTGTAGGCACTTTTGGAACACCCTTTAGATGACTTTAAGATTAGGCTTAAAACTTTCCTTTTTGCTAAAGCTTATAGTTAGGGCTGGATCAGGTGACCCTGAACCATCCCTTAGTCATGCTGCTATACACGTAGACTGCTGGGGGGTTCCCATGATGCACTGTTTCTTTCTCTTTTTGCTCTGTATGCACCACTCTGCATTTAATCATTAGTGATCAATCTCTGCTCCCCTCCACAGCATGTCTTTTTCCTGGTTCTCTCCCTCAGCCCCAACCAGTCCCAGCAGAGGACTGCCCCTCCCTGAGCCTGGTTCTGCTGGAGGTTTCTTCCTGTTAAAAGGGAGTTTTTCCTTCCCACTGTAGCCAAGTGCTTGCTCACAGGGGGTCATTTTGACCGTTGGGGTTTTACATAATTATTGTATGGCCTTGCCTTACAATATAAAGCGCCTTGGGGCAACTGTTTGTTGTGATTTGGCGCTATATAAAAAAATTGATTGATTGATGACTTACTGTCACTTGAGCCAAACTTTAGTGTGTGAAGAAAAGGAATGGATAATGATGATTGTGACGATTACCAGGTTATACCATAAATGATTGTTACAGCTTCCACACTGATCAACTGCTCTGTTTGGCCTATCTTTCTACCTCTCGTTTCTCCCGGTTAGCTTCCTCATTGCTGTTACAGCCACTGTGTTCATCAACATTTTTCACTTTCACAGTCATGATTATGTCAAGAACTGAACTGGTTTCTTCTTGTACAAACTGAAGATCTGTGTTCCTGTGTAAAAGGCACTGATTCAATTGTGTCCATTTATATCAGTGACCTTCTATAATCCAGTCACCAATATGACATTAAGATATGTTGCCCAAAACAATTTAAACCTGCCTTTTGCCAAATCGGAATTCATAAGTGCTGTTTTATTATAAATGGTCCTAGTTTCTGCAATGGGTTTCCACTTTTTATAAGCTAATGCAAAAGTCTGACGAGCTTCAAGCCTGCTCTGTACAGATACAATCAGATGTATGTAAATTCTTTTTCTACATAAGAAAATACTAATGAACTTCCGGTTATGGCCGCAAGCTAGAAAGTCACGCTCGAGCCTGCTCTCTGTAAAATTCCTGACCAATCCTTACATCTGGACATAAAACCACTCCAAAGCTGGGAATTTGTTGCAATAATGCCTGCTGGTGGAAAGGTCGGTAAAGAAAAGTTAAAATCTACGCAGTCTAAATTAACAGACTTCAGGTCGCCTGGCACGTAGCTGACAACTAGCAAAGAAGCTAATGCTACTAGCAATGACCCTAATAATGATGTAGCGGACGTCACTGACCAACAACTGCATGTGGTTAAAGAGGAAATACTTGGAGAGATACGCAGTCCGTAAGAAGCGTTTACAGGAAGATTTAATGGCATCCTGAAAGCGATAGAAGATACAAGAAAGGAGATATCTGACTGCACAGAGCGGCTGTCTCAGGCCGAGGTGCGGCTGTCTATGATGGAGGACAAACAGATGGACTTAAAAAGCGTTGTCGAAAACTACAGAAAAGAAACAAATATCTTGAGGACAAAATGGTTGACGCGGAAACAAGATCCTGTCTGAACAATCTCAGGTTGGTGGGTCTCCCTGAAAACTATGATGGCTATGACATGTGCAGCTTTTTGGAGAACTGGCTTCCAGAAGCGCTGGATCTTAACTCTATGCGTAACCCACTAGTTCTGGAGAGAGCGCACCGCGTCGGGCCAAAGAGGGACACCAATGCCCCACCAAGAACGGTAATCATGCGATTTCTTAACTACAAGCAGAAAGAAATTGTATTCAAAGCGGCAAAGGCGAAGAAAGATCTCCTCTACAAGAAGCATCATGTGAAACTGTATATTGACATGGCCACAGAAGCACACAGGCAGCGTAAACAGTTTGACGTTGTTCGCGATCAGCTGTGGCAGCTTGGAGTGAAGCATGGCATCCTTTCCCCAGCCACGTTAGTGCTGACATATAAGGAGGTGGTCCACAAGTTTAGATCCCCAGCGGAGGCCAAGATTTTTGTTAAGAAGATCCAGATGGACACTGAAGAAACAAACTGACTGGTATATGGGTACTGATAGTTTGCAGTTTTGATATGAGTATCATATGTTTGTGGGTATTATCTGTTTGAAAGCTCAACATTTATAAGGTAAACTATATAATTTTAAGTGAGGCTTATTTCTATTTTTTATTTTTCTCTTTCTTTAAACGGAGCAAATGTTAGTACTGTCTGAAAAGGATTTATCGCTTGAAAATAGTAGCAGGTGAGCATAGAAATTTGTAGTAGCTCAGATCTAGCAATCTGGAAATGTTTGCGGTTGGAAGTGGAGAATTTCAGGGGGTTACCCAGTAATCTGGGAAAGGGGGGTTTGTTTGTGTGTTCATAGTTTTTAGTTTGTGTTCTAATGTGTGTTGCCTCTTAGACACATTTATATTTGTCAATATTAAGGTATGGTGCATTTTTCTGTTTTTTGTTTTTGTTTGTTTTTTTTTTTTTTTTTTGCTTCTGATAAAATGGCACAAAAATTTGAAATCAAAATAACTTCCTGGAATTGCAGGGGCCTACAAAAAGCTAAAAAGGTTAAGCAGGTTACGAACAAAATAAAAGATTTAAATTGTAAAATAGTTTTTTTGCAGGAGACCCACACTCTGGAAGATGAAAATGTTAAAATAAGCAGGAGGTGGCAGGGTTCGTTGTACGCATCTTTATTTACATCTAGAGCTCGAGGTTTAATTACATTAATTCATAAATCCATACCCTTTCATGTCACAAATATCAATAAAGACAAATTTGGAAGATATCTGATCATTCAGGGAACTATTTTAAAAGAAGCTATTAACTTCGTGAATTTATATGGACCAAATTTAGATGATGACCATTTCTTTACAAATTTTTTCTTAACCATTTCCTCTCTACCAGGAAAAAACATCATAGGTGGAGATTGGAACTGTGCTTTGAATCCTCTCCTTGACCGATCAACTGGAATGGATCAAACTCATCATAAAAGCAGAGAAGTTATTCGGACTTTTATGAAGGAGCTACATATGGTAGATATCTGGCGAAATCTTAATCCTACTGATATATCATATTCCTGTTACTCTAAACATTCAACACTTATTCACGTATAGATTACTTCCTGATTTCTGCGGACTTGTTGTCTAATATGACTGATTGTACACATGATAGCATTACATTATCAGACCATGCTCCATGCAGCCTAAAATATGTCCACAAAAAATTATTGATAGATCCCCCTAGAGCAGGGGTGGCCAAGTTTGGTCCTTGAGAGCTACCTTCCTGACACTCTTAGTTGTCTCCCTGCTCCAGTACACCTGAATCCAATGAAAGGCTCATTAGCAGACTTTTAATGAGCCTTTCATTGGATTCAGTTGTTTGGAGCAGGGAGACAACTAAGAGTGTCAGGAAGGTAGCTCTTGAGGACCGAACTTGGCCACCCCTGCCCTAGATGGTGCTTGCATCAAAAATGGCATGAAGATGAAGCCTTTATTGACTATGTTGGAAACAAAATTGATTAATATTTTAGCATAAACACTACACAAACTACAGCCCGTATTAAATGGGAAGCCTTTAAGGCCTGCTTAAGAGGTCACATAATTTCCTATACCTCTTCAAAATCTAAGGAACAACGCAAAAGGAGACAATATCTAGAAGGAAAAATAAAGAACCTGGAAAATCAGTTGTTCAGAAATAAGAACTCATCTACTGAAAAAAGAGTTGTTGCTGTTAAAGGCAGAGTACAATAAAGAATCAGTTGACAGGGCAGCTTCTAATATATTAAGGTTAAATCAGTCTTTTTACAAACAAGGGGAAAAGCCTGGAAGGATTTTAGCATGGCAAACTAGAAGCACTCGGAGAGTGCAAACCTCCGCCAAGGCCATGGGGTCACTGACGCCATAACATCTACACGCCGTGGAATCATTGAACCTAAAAAAGTCTAACAATGATGTTTGCTCAGTAGTAAAAAAGTTTCATCTGCTGTGACTGGATAGCATGTATCCTTAGCGCTTGGCATCACAGTTTATTGCAACTTGCACCTTTCCCAGAAGCTACTGTCATCTGAGCACTGATATTGATATTGCATGTGCTTATAGACAAAAACAAATAAGAGACAAAATTCAATTTATTATTCAACTAAACAGCAAATATATGAATTTTTTTTAACATTTATGAAACACTTCTCTAAATAAATAACAGTAAATTCTGAAATTGAACTATTTTTTAAGTGTTGCATGTGCTACACAAGACCATAGGGTCACTGACCCTAAAGAGATTCCCTCCTTGGCACAGTGATCTATTCAACAATTCAGTGTTACAACCAAAACTATGATACATACACTTTCCTTTCCTTTATATTTGACATCATTGACCATGAAAACATAGCACTAGAACTTGGAATCACTTTTATGTCTTTATTAGTTCACAAGTTATTGTATAAAAATGATTTTTCAGTAATGGTGGTTTTCTTCTGGATCTAGCTCCATAACATTTGAAGCTACATCAAACCTGATGACACCTTACTGAATCAGTACAGATTCAGCTACAATTTGGTGTTAGTTGTGCATCTCTAGCTTCATTTGTCACCTCACACTGACACATTTTCTATTTTCCCTATATTTTTGCATATTCTGGATCACCAGATCCGGAATCTGGATCCGATCATCACCAAACTTTGTTGTTTGATAGAACATTTGACTATGTTACACCCTAATTTTTTTTCAAGCCTTTCTGCCTTGTTTTTGTGGAGTTAGAAACTAGAATGTCAAAATTCCCCCTATCCCGCAATGGTGAAGAATCCTTTAAAAAATTCCTGGATCCGGATCATGATCCGGATCACCACTAAAATTTAATCACTTGTTCCTCTTGTCATTTCCAACCACTCCACAAAATTTCATCAAAATCCGTTCAAAACGTTTTGAGTTATCCTACAGACAGACAGACAAACTCGACCAAAAACATAACCTCCTTGGTGGAGGTAATTAATAATAATAGCAACAACAGCAATAATAGTAATAATAACTAATATTGCTACAATACAATTTTAGAGAAACAGACATAAAGAACCTGATAAAACATAACAGAAAAGATAAAACCAACAAACAATGAACATAAATAAATAAATATAGAAATAAATGTTTCCTGTGAACACCTAGTGACCCTTAAACCTCCACTTCATCCCTGTTTTATTTAAGTTTAATGACAATTTTTTTTCGGTCAAACCACATCTAAGCTGTGTTTTTACACAAGAAAAAAATAAAATGCAGGAAACTGCACATTTGTGTCTTTTCTCATGAAAATATGTTTTTAAAAATCACATATTACACTTTAGTCAGGTCTTTAAAAAGGACTTTCGTGGACTCTTGCTGTAATACGTATGTTGTCAGTGGTTGAGATGCTGTAGGCATCTAAAAATGCTCATAATTGGGTGAAACCTGATAGAAATCTCTTTGTGGTGTGTCGGTGATGTATGTATGTGCAAAATAAAACAAAACACTACTCCAGGTATGTTTTTGACACAATATAACATAACTTTGTTACAAGCTCAAACATTGATGTTGCGTGATAAAGGCCTTTTAATAATAACTCAAAGAAATAATGGCAAAACTCACATGTAAGTAAAAAAAACCCAAACAAAATGATTAATCAAAAAAATAATCGACTGATGAATTGATTACTAAAATAATCATTAGTTGCAGCCCTAGTGTTTAGGCTGAAATAAAATGTCTTTCCTAAAAAAAAAAAAAAAAAAAAGTCAAAGTCCGGATTTCAAAAAGGAAGAGAAAAAAAGGACAGGGAAAGAAAACTAAATGAGGGAAAGCAGCTGCTAACCAAATTCTTTGAAAAGAGAGGTGAGCTTGAAAGCTAGCTATATTGAGTTGGGGGCTCTGGGGGACCAAATTGCACCATTTTTCTAGAAAATGATCCAGTTTGGTCCCCCAGACCCCCCAACTCAATATTGCTACCCCAACTTTAAAAAGGGTTCTGACTCCCAGGTGTGATCTAAGGTATACATGATTTAGACCTGGTTTGACTACACATTAGAAATTTGGTGTTTGTGTTAATAAAAAAAAAAAACATAACTGTGTGTGTGTGGGGGGGGGGGGGGGGGGGGGGGGGTCCTTCAATATGGCTAGTACCTAGGGCCCAGAATTTGGTGCTACGCCCCTGGTCACAAATATAAGATTGAAAGGAAATATTTTTTATAAATTTCTCCAGCTCAGAAGTTATATTGGGGCAAAACAGAATAATTTAACAAAACCACCTAATTCTAAATTGGAAGAGATGATTAGTGAAAATAGCTTAAATAAGGGAGTAAACACAAAATTTTATAGATTACTCTTATCAAGGGCGTAGGTTTGGTCTCAGCTTTGGTAGGGACAATACCACACACCCCACCCGGCCCCCCTGCTCACCACCACCACCCCCTAACCCACTCATACCATTAGACGCACAAGTACAGCATAATACATAACATATGACGACATAATGCTGAATAATTTAACACTTTATTTACAATATTAAGTGTGTAGGCAAACAAACAAATAGCTTAAATAACAAAATTGCACCCAAAATCACGAATCTATTCTATAGGCCTACACCTGAGAGAACAAGCTAACAACAAAAAAAAGGTTTTTGCAAACAAGATGTATAATCTATTCTCATCAATAATGTAGTTGTAGGTATCTGGCAACCTAATTTGCCCAAAAAAAAAAAAAAAGGGTTTTCCAATGATATATATGGTGTATTACGGTAAACGTAAGCCTGTGATGTCATAACGCAGAGGAAAAACACGGAAGTTTCACACTAGTGCGCCGCTGATTCTCATTACCGTAAGTTCTCATGTAAGCCCTCACTCTGAAAAATTTCAACACTGACAGCAAGCCAAGAACCCGTGCTTTCCAACAGTGTGCTATATGTTGCATATATTACGGTAAAGTGCGTTCGGTGACTTTTGAAACGAGGGAAAAGTATGAAAAAGAGCGCAAAAGTGACAGAAAAGTACATAGACAGACAGCAAACATAAATGTAGTATTTTTTGAGGAAAAGGCAGGATGTTAGTATCATTTGTGAAGGTGTGTGTGCGTGTTTGTGTGGGTGTGCAGTTTATTTTAAGTGTGGCGCACATCATTGTTCGCAACCCCTCCCCCCCCCGCCCTTCTTGTTTTTCTGTACCGGAGCAGTGTTGCCAGATATGAAATATGAAACTATCGTACCAAAACCTCAAAATTATCGTATTTTGGGAGAAATTATCGTACACAAACAAAACGCATACAACGCAGCTATTTTAGCGTTTTTTTTTTTTTAATTTACAAAGAATTTTATGTCACATTTTTAAACAGTAATTATAGTAATGGGGAAACTATGGCACAAAAAGAACGCAAATGCACAAGCAAATGCACTACCAGACTGTGAAGTAACACAAACGTGTTAATTACCAGACTAGAAAGAGTCGAATTCAACCTCGAGGTCGCTGTCGTCATCCGATGCCATGGACACGTGCAGATTTTGTTGAACACAGAAAAAATGTTGACACCTCCATAAGGAACTTGAACTTTTTTTTTAATTTTTCTTGTATATCTCTTTGCTCTTGTGTTTTGTTCGTTTGTTATTGCATTTGTTGAAATACAGTTTTGAAAAAAAAAAAAAAAAAAAGATGTTGGTTGGGGAATCTTCCTGTCCTGTCCTGCACAGATTGGATGGGAACTCATTCAAATGACTGTCCCGGCAGCCCAAAGCCAGCAGCAGCCCTGTGTGTGTTGTGTCTTTGATGCCGCCTGAGTGCAACGCCTGCAAAATGATTCTTGGGTGTCAGAGAGAGATGCGTGTTTGGGCAACCAACTGAAATTATCGTACATTTTGGATTTTTTCCCATTATTGATCGTACATCGTACAGAGGGCAAAACTATCGTACAAATACGATAATTATCGTACATCTGGCAACACTGCACCGGAGCCACCCATCCTCTGCGCTCCGGGACCTCCCACTTTACAAATGAAGCACTGCCTGCCAGGAGATGCGCTTTGTTTACGTCCATGTGAGAAGAACGTGAGCTAATGAAATTGCAACATGGGTAACCCTGTCACTCTGGCACGTCGAAAACACAAAACATGACTAAAATTATAGTATCGAGTTCGAAAAAAAATAGTGAATGATTTTGTTATATAAACAAAAATGCTAAATATTGGTAGGGACTATTTTGCCATCCCAAAATATTGGTTGTGACTTGTCCATATGGTCCATATGCAAACCTACGCCCCTGACTCTTATCCAATTCCTTATCCAATGGAAGAAAGATTTAGACATACATTTATCATTAGAGGATTGGGAATCAGTTTGTAATAAAGCCCATAAGCAAACTACTATCTCTCGTTTGAGATTATTACAATACAAATGGCTTATGCGGGTTTATGTTACTCCGGTAAAATTACACCAATATAATTCAAATATACCAGATACATGTTCTAAATGTGGAGAGGAAAAGGGAACACTGGTTCATTGTATTTGGGAATGTAAGGAAACTAAGTCATTCTGGGTTGTAATAAAACAAATGGTGAAAGATATTATTGCCAAAGACCTGCCACTGGAACCTTGTTTTCTAATTTTAGGTATATATATCCCAAAACACACAGATTTACAAAAAATTAGCGTCTTTTTATTGATATTTGTCATTTACACGTAAAAAAGTCATTGCAGTACACTGGAAAAATGTCAAGCCTCCAATTGTTGGACAGTGGACTAAACAAATGCTGGCTACACTTCCACTGAAAAGGATCACATACATACTGAAAGGGAAAAAGGACATGTTTGAAAGTATCTGGAGGCCTTTCATTCTCTTCACTGAGGGCACAGACTTAACAGAAGATCAAGAGGAAGATGACACATAAGCACAGTTTCATGGTGCTGTTGAACTAAGACAGTCCCTGTAAATTTGGATTGATCTTTTTTTTTTAAATCTTTATATATATCTATTTTTTTTAATGCTGTAATTTCTGTCTGAGAGGATGTTGTCTTACATACTTGTTTTTTGTTGTTGTTTTTTTCACAATTTAAAAAATTTAAAATGACATATTGTTGGAAAAAAAAGAAAATATTAATTTTCCATTTTACTACCCTCCTGCTGAGAAATTGTATTTTTATAACTCTGTTGTTTTTGTACTTGACCATTACAAAAAGAGATCTTGACATTTTAATGTGCCATTTGTCATTTTATGTGATGATCTATGATGTTATCAAGCATAGAAGAACAAGAAGATTGTGTGTTTGTGTATCAGCCCTTTAATTTAGGGATCACCAGCGTAGATCACCATTTTACTACTACTGAATGCGGAACAAGTATTTGGATACCAAATTCAAATTTATTCATTTATATAGCACCAATTCACAATGAAATCATCTCAAGGCGTGTCACACAACATAATAAAACAGAAAAAACTGAATAAAAATTTTAAAAACACAATAAAAAGACAAAACCATAAAAGAATACAAGAATAAAAACACGTCATAACAGTAATGATAAAACAAGGAAAACAAATGAGTCTTTAAACGTGATTTAAAAGTCTCCACAGTATCCGACTGCCGTATGTGTGCCAGGAGATCGTTCCACAGAGCTGGGGCATGGTAGGAGAAAGCTCTGTGACTGGCAGACTTTTTATTCACCCTGGGAACATATAAAAGTCCTGCACCCTGAGAATGCAGGGCCCGAGCTGGTACATAGGGGCTTACCAGGTCAGCCAGATAGGGAGGTGCAAGTCTATGAACAATCTTATAAACTAATAACAGTACCTTAAAATCTGATCTTGCAGGGACACCAAAACGGGCGTAATGTGGTCGAATTTTCTGCTTTGCGTCAAAGGTCTGGCAGCAGCATTTTGAACCAGTTGAAGACCTCTAATCTTGGACTGCAGTAAACCAGAAAATAGAGCATTACAATAGTCCAATCTAAAGGAGACAAATGCATGAATCAAAGTCTCAGCATCAGCCATAGACAGAATAGGACAAAACTTCACTATATTTCGCAAATGGATGAAAGCAGTCCTCGTAATGTCTCTAATGTGGAGGTCAAAAGACAACATAGGATATAAAATTACCCCAAGATTCCTCACTTTAACCGTATGATTGATGCCGATACCTCGCTGGACCAAGAACCATCACTTCAGTCTTATCAGAATTTAAAAGTAGGAAGTTACTAGACATCCAACTTCTCACTGATGCAAGGCAATCTTCCAAAGATTTTATGTGAATGAGATTACCAGCAGTTATCGGCATGTACAATTGGGTGTCATCAGCATAGCAATGAAAGGCAATCCCAAAACACCGCAGTATATTCCCAAGGGGTGCTACATAAAGGGAAAAAAGCAGGGGGCCTAAAACGGATCCCTGCGGAACCCCAAACTTCATATCCCTAAGATCAGAAGAAGTGCCATTGAACAACACACAGTAAGAACGACGAGACAGGTATGACGTCAACCATGCAAGGGCAGTTCCCGTAATCCCAAACTGATTCTCCAGTTTGTCAAGTAAAATATGATGATCCAGAGTATCAAACGCAGCACTAAGATCCAACAGCACCAAGACTGTAGTGGTATCTGAGTCCATTGCTCGCAAAAGGTCATTCACAACTTTAGTGAGTGCTGTCTCTGTGGAGTGATATTTTCTAAAAGCAGACTGCAATGGCTCAAAAAGATTATTCTCAGTGAGGTAGTCCACGAGCTGTTGCGAAACCACGTTTTCCAGGATTTTATAACGAAATGATAGATTTGATATCGGTCTATAATTTTTCAATACACTAGGGTTGAGATTGGATTTCTTAAGCAATGGTTTAATCACTGCAGACTTGAAACATTGGAACAGACTTGGAACAGATCCAGAAGTTAATGAGAGATTTATCATTTCCAGCACAGTCAGCCCATGAGTGGGCCACAGGTCCTTAAACAGTTTTGTTGGTATGGGATCAAATAAGCAGGATGTGCTTTTTGTAGACGTCACGAGCTTCGTCAGCACGCCTAGTGAGATACCATCAAAATCTGTAAATCTGGGTAACACCTCATAGCAGTATGCAATGGCTGGACCAAGGCTTGCTGAGATAAGCTCAACCTAATATCCTCAGTTTTCTTCTTGAAATAGTCCAAGAAGCCCTGTGCTGAAAAGGGAGAGTGAATAACAGGTGGCTGTCCATGAATGAGAAAAGCTACAGTTTCAAACAAAAACTTAGAGTTATGCTTGTTTTTACTGATCAAATCAGAATAATAGGCCCCCTTTGTAGCCAGGAGTGCATGCTTATAATCTAAGATAGCATCACGCCATGCAAGGTGGAACACCTCTAATTTGGAACTACGCCATTTCTGTTCCATACTTCTAGCCTTCTGCCTAAGGTCACGTAAGTAACCACTGAACCAAGGTGACTGTGCCTTGGGAAGGCGTGGCCTTAAAAGAGGAGGTGCAACCTTATCCAGTGTAGCCTTGACCCAAGGCTACACTGTACAATACCCAAGTGACTGTGATGTACTACTTTTTACCAGCTATCTACTAGTAAGATAGTATGAATATTCTGATGTAATTTTCTTCTTCTTCTTCTTCTTGTATATTTTACATTTGAACAATGACTGCTGGGATAGGCTCCAGCCCCCCATGACAAAAACAGCATACCTGCCATGGTGAGATTTGTGAATTTGAACTCACATGATCTAGATGTGACATCTCCCCAAGGCTGCAAACAGGAAATTGAAATGAGCAGAGCAAGAAGAGCGAGAAGGTCTAATATACTATCTCAAGAAGACTGCATGAGAAAAAAAGACATACATATATACGAGGGCTGTCCGTAAAGTATAGGTCCTTTTTATTTTTTTCAAAAACTATATGGATTTCATTCATATGTTTTTACGTCAGACATGCTTGCACCCTCGTGCGCATGCGTGAGTTTTTCCATGCCTGTCGGTGACGTCATTCGCCTGTGAGCACTCCTTGTGGGAGGAGTCGTCCAGCCCCTCGTCGGAATTCCTTTGTCTGAGAAGTTGCTGAGAGACTGGCGCTTTGTTTGATCAAAATTTTTTCTAAACCTGTGAGACACATCGAAGTGGACATGGTTCGAAAAATTAAGTTGGTTTTCAGTGAAAATTTTAACAGCTGATGAGAGATTTTGAGGTGATTCTGTCGCTTTAAGGACTTTTCACGAAGCGGGACGTCGCGCAGCGGTCCCAGGCGCCGTCGTCAGCCTGTTTCAAGCTGAAAACCTCCACATTTCAGGCTCTATTGATCCAGGACGTCGTGAGAGAACAGAGAAGTTTCAGAAGAAGTCGGTTTCAGCATTTTATCCGGATATTCCACTGTTAAAGGAGATTTTTTTTTAATGAAAGACGTGCGGACGGGTCCGCGCGTCGGGACGCAGCCGACGCGGCGCGGCGGCACAGGAAAAACACCTCCGTGTTGATAACCATTTGTAAAATCCAGGCGGCTTTTGATGGCTTTCAGTGGAGTGAGTATATGAGAAATTGTTTATCAGCTGGAGATGTTCCAACTTTTCCTCAAGTCTTCCAACAGAGGTGTTTTTCCTGTGGCGGAGCGTTGCGGCGGCTGCGAGCCGACGCTGCAATCCGCCCGCACGTCTTTCATTAAAAAAATCTCCTTTAACAGTGGAATATCCGGATAAAATGCTGAAACCGACTTCTTCTGAAACTTCTCTGTTCTCTCACGACGTCCTGGATCAATAGAGCCTGAAATGTGGAGGTTTTCAGCTTGAAACAGGCTGACGACGGCGCCTGGGACCGCTGCGAGACGTCTCGCACCGTGAAAAGTCCTTAAAGCGACAGAATCACCTCAAAATCTCTCATCAGCTGTTAAAATTTTCACTGAAGACCAGCTTAATTTTTCGAACCATGTCCACTTCGATGTGTCTCACAGGTTTAGAAAAAATGTTGATCAAACAAAGCGCCAGTCTCTCAGCAACTTCTCAGACAAAGGAATTCCGACGAGGGGCTGGACGACTCCTCCCACAAAGAGTGCTCACAGGCGAATGACGTCACCGACAGGCGTGGAAAAACTCACGCATGCGCACGAGGGTTCAAGCATGTCTGACGTAAAAACATATGAATGAAATCCATATAGTTTTTGAAAAAAATAAAAAGGACCTATACTTTACGGACAGCCCTCGTACATACATACATACATACATACATTTACATGTATTAACCTTCAGTTTCCTATAACATAAGCGGTTTATAGGTTGAGAGCCCTTCAAACCGATCAAAATAGCAGTCCACTGTCACTGGTACTCTTATTGTATGATTGCACATTGATTATCCAGTCAGAGGTAATCAAATCAGAACCTCATTGTGGAAACACTCATCGCCCTGTCCTCTTTCTGATGAAAGACACCACCAAAAAAAAAAAAAAACATTCAGATTTTTGTTTAAAAGCATAGGAGTTGATGTTGTGTAGTAACGGCAATATAGGAGGAATAAAACAGCAATTATTTATTGGTCATGTTATCAGTCTACTGATCAACTTCTTGGTCTACTTGTTTAAAAATGGTATGAGTAAACAGAAAGTTTGAATCAAATGTACTATCTAGTAATTCAATGTTGTTATTCAGTCTTCTGATTGTTCTTAATTTAAAACACTTATAATTGTTCCTATTTTGCTCCATGTCAATGTTTGACTTCAGTCAATTGTGAACCACCAAATCTTGGTGTGATCGCAAAGACCATGAAACAACATGTCACAACATGTCACAACATGTCCTCAACAGGCCATGTTATGACATGCCATTCAGAAGATTCAGATGGCTTTCGGTGGCTTTTCAGTCGTGTGACTATCCGAGAAATTGTGGAAGAGGTGAGCATGTCACAACATGTCCTGTGAGACTTCAACACGGAGGCGCTTTTGCTGCGCCATCAGCTTCATGCCAAAGCCATCGGCATGAATTTTGCTGCAACTCTTTTCATGGCAAAATCTTCTGTCACAGTGGAATGTGCCGAAAACGTGCTGATGTCCACCTCTTCCACAATTTTTTGGACAGTCACACGACAGTCACAGAGTTCACTTTGGACATGATCTGGTCATTTCAGCATGTTGATGGCCATCCGGAGCGCGGCTCGCTCTCCACCGTTGTGCGGCCGTCTTTAAACCGGTTGTACCTGTTGTGTGGGCCGCCAGAAGAGGAGGTACTGCTGGCCCACCACCAGAGGGCGCCCTGCCTGAAGTGCGGGCTTCAGGCACGAGAGGGCGCTGCCGCCTCAGGAACAAGCCGTGGTGACAGCTGTCACTGATCATCTAATCCACATCTGGAATAAAAGCAGGAAGACACCTCCACCACATTGCCGAGATATCACCTTCATCAAGAGGTAATTTCCTCAGCCTTAATCTGTGCCGTATCGCACGTAATTGTTGTCTGATTCTCTACAGGAGTTCCTGGTAGCTTGTGTCAGCTGGAGGCTGAGCTGGTCGCGGACGACAGGGTGACAAGCCGCACCCTTCCCGACCCGTGAAGACAAGCATCTGTATCAGATCTGTAGGAAGACTGTGTATATATTTGCGGAGGTGGAGGTGTAATTCCCACCAGGATTGTTACTGGGTGTTCACACACCCACACTTGACTGTCTTTGTTTTCTGCCAGCAGTACCAGATCTGACACGCCGAGACGGTGGCCACCTGGGGACTTCGGGACTTGGCGGCTCCAGTATCCCTTGGGTTCGGTGGTAGTGGAAATCGTGTGGTTCCGGTTCGTCTCCAGATGGGCGTCTCCTATCGTCGAGCCTGCCCACATGACACCTTTATTAATTGACTTGTATACATTCTGTAATCTGCTGTGTTTGGTTGTGTCATTCACAACAGTAAAGTGTTCTAATTTAACTCCTTCCATTGTCCGTTTATTTACGCCAGCTGTTGTGGGTCCGTGTCACTACACTTTCCCAACAGTACCGCTCCTTAATCTGTGTGATGCCCATAGGATCGTCACCGAAAGCCGTCTGAATCTTCCGAATGGTTTCCACCTGGCTGTCGCCCAGTTTCTGGCAAAATTTGATGCAGTCGTGCTGCTCCAGTCATTCTGCCATTTCCTTGCAAAGAAAAAACGATGAGAGACTACACCCATCCTCACACAAAGGCTGCTTACAAGCAAATGACGCAATCGACAGGCGTGAAAAAACTCACGCATGCGCACGAAGGTTCAAGGTTGGCTTATGCAAGCACACGTGATTCAAATTCATCAGGTTTTTGAAAAAATAAAAAGGTCGGATACTTTTCTAACAGACCTCGTACACACACACACACACACACATATATATTATTACTACCTCATTTTTTATTTTATTTTATTGTTACAAGTATTATTATTATTATTGCTTATCTTTGCACACGCTGTTTGATGCACATTTTCTTCTACTCGCACTCATCTTGTGTGTTTATTAAGAGCTGACGTAACATGAATTTCTCCACTGTGAGATCAATAAAGTCTTATCTCGTCTCTGTGCATGCATTGTTTCAGAGCATCAGCATCGTCATTTCTAAGCATCAGCTGTGATCCACCGATTATCACCTTTTTTTTTCTGCTTCAAACTGCACTCCAGTCATCATCTATCTCAGCGCAGCTATCTGAAGCTTTTGTACAACAATCATTTCCACATAAATTCAGCATTATTTCATAATAAAATACGGGGAACCAATCAGAGCGCAGTAGCTGCATGGCAGGCGCCTGCTGTGCCTACATCATTTCGGTGCATCAGTAGTGAAACGAGACGAGTATCACCTCGTTTTTGCTTAAAACGGTCTCATTTCTGCTTAAAACTGACTTTAGAATGATTTAAGATGTTTTACCTCATCATTTGATGGTTAATAAACACATTATTCCCTTTGATAGCATTGGATGTAGAGACTCAGTCTCAGACGAGCTGCTGTGGTCCCAAATGACGCATGCGCAGTGAAGGCAGGGCAGACCAATTTTTAGGGGTTACTGTTCGGTCGGCAACACTAGCAGTGGTTCTTTGTGGCCTGTGTTTATTTTTACAAAGCATTTGATTCTGTTAATTGAACTTCTCTATGGAAAATCCTGAGAATTTATGGGATCCTCAAAAAGTTGCTGGATATCACTGCCCAGTGTGACCGACCTATTCTTCACTGTGTCGTGTTGTGATACTGGTTGATGTGGTGCAGACAAACTCACAGGACACCATATGGCTCATTGGAGGGAGGAGGCGCTCACTCCATTTAATGACTGATCTGGTAATATGCATAAAACAAACAAAAAAGACAGGCTCCTTTAAGTCTGGTCCGTCCCAACTCTGGATAACATACACACACACACATTAACATACACCACATGTGCACCCGACTAGATATACCAACTTAAGTGCACCATCCAACTCCATAACACAATGCACACGTGGTTACATTGATGTAAATGATATTAAAAGTCGAAATGAACAAAATAAACATTTAGAAACACAGGATGGAGACAGATGACATGGTCCACCTACCTCTTCCATAAGAGCAAGCAAAAGAGGAAGAGGTGGGCAGATACTCCCGAATTTATAGCGGAATCACACGAAGAAGGAAAAAAGAAAATCACCAACGAAGAAGAACCTGGAAGACCAACTAAAATACAGAGCAATACACGAAATACAATATAGTACCAGGTAATAACAAAAATACAAGGAAACAAAAGAACAATAAGAAAAAAAAAACAATTTACAGGGATTTAACAGTCCATATTAACTCTGTTACATACACCCCCCGCAAATCCTGCTAATTTGGTGCACGTACACCCAAAGTGTGGCACAGAGAGCAAATTAGTTCCAATCAGCGTCCGTAACCATCCCCCATGGGATCAAGCTTGGAGAAGGAGTGGCTAACCCCTTCAACAGCAGCGACTCGATGGATGCCGTGTACATCCATCATGGGTGAACAGTGCTCTCAATTCATCAAACAAAACCACGAACGCACAATTCATAACACTCCGTTAAGCAAAATAACTCTCGGCCTCTCTACCCAGCCAACATACGTCCAACAACAGAAACCACAGTACCCACAGAACTTGAATCATCCAAAGCTTGTTTGTTCATTTCACATATTAAACAAGCAGGAGGTTTAACCTCACGACCAGCCCTAGTCCGAAAGGGTCGAGACTGCTCATGGGCTTGTGTATGGCCACTCATATTGAATGGGGCCTGAAAGGAGACACCCTGGGGTTCATCACAGAGTGGAAAACTTCCAATAGAACCAGACGCCACCGCTTCCACATCATCCTCAGCGACCCGGCCATCCACAGACTCAGCATCAATTTGACTGACAACAGTATCCTTATCACTGGTATCGTCCGTACACAAAAGCCAATTGATAGTCCTTGTCTCATTGTCCTGCACTTCCACAGGAACCTCCGAATCAGTATTCACCATGGAGGGGCCGTCAGACACGCACGCATCGCCAGCTGGGAGGAAACTAACTGGAAGCAGGAGGTTCCTATGAACGACTTTGACTTTCTGGGTGTCAGGGTCTCTGATGGAATAGACATTGATTCCTGGATTTACAGAAATCACTTCATATACCTTAGATTCCCATCTGTCCACAACTTTCCTTTTCCCTCTCTCTCCACGGTTAGCAAGCAGGACCTGATCTCCTACATCAAGAGGTGAGCCTTTAACCTTACAGTTGTAGTGCTCAGCCTGACGTGCTTGCTCTGACCTGCTGTGTTGTCGGGCAATGCATGCAGCTTCAGCCAGATCACGCCTCAACTTTGCAACAAACTCACAATGATCGACAGAATTGTTACCAAGAACATGTTGGAAAACTACATCCACGGGTAAGCGTGGGATTCTACCAAACATAAGGTAAAAAGGCGCAAACCCTGTGGTCTCATGTTTGGTACAGTTGTAACAAAATGTCAGCATCTGTAACATTTGTGGCCACCTGGCTTTTGAATTTGGAGGCAAAGCACGGATCATGTTTCCAAGAGTCATGTTGTATCGTTCAGCAACACCATTTCCCATCGGGTGGTATGGTGTGGTGTGTGATTTTTGAACATCAGACATTTCCAACAGTTCTTTCATGAGTTGGCTCTCAAAATTTGCACCCTGATCCGAATGAATGCGTTTGGGGAAGCCGTATACGCAGAAAAAGTCATTCCACAGTCGACGGGCTACCGGTTTCGCAGACTGATTTTTGCATGGAAAAGCATGTGACAGTTTGGAAAAATGGTCCGTTACTACTAAGACATCGACACTCTTTTTATCAGTCTGCTCTGCTGTCCAAAAGTCAATGCAAACTAGCTCCATTGGCTCAGAGGTGTGAATGCTTTCGAGCGGGGCTCGGTCATTGGGCTCAGGAGTTTTACCAGCTACGCATCTGAAACAGTTCCTGATATGATTGACAATATCCCGCTCCATACCAATCCAAAAGAACCTCTGCCTAGCCAGAGACAGCGTCCGAGCCTGACCTTGATGTCCAGCCGAGTCATGGAGGTCAGTGAGGACTTGTGACTTTAACGAGTCTGGGACAACAAATTGTTGAATAGTCGTATTCATTTTATTGTCCTTCTTAGTCCGATACAACATCCCATTCCTGATTGACAGTTTGGGCCAGTGTCTGAGCAGTTTCCTTACTCCACAAGATTCACTTGCACATTCACGTTTTGTGGGCCTTTTGTGTCTCTGAACATAATAGAAAACCCTGTTCAAGGTTACATCCTGCTCCTGCATATTTACAAGCTGACTTTTCAGCAGTGAGGCATGGTCGTTCACATTGATAAGTTGAGGGATATCAGAGCTGGTGCCCCTGATCAGAATGGCACTACCTGGATCATGAGTGCCCAACACAGCCTCGACATCCTCAAGAGACAGTGTTGTTTGCGGGGAAGGGGAGTTGACAGCGGCCCCAGACTGACTAACAAGCTGACAGTTGTTAGTACACCTGAATGCATCCTGGACTCTTTGATATGCCAATTCACTGACTTGGGCGAGCAGGGAAGAATATGGTTCAGTGACAAGGCGGTGGGCAATACGAGACCTCACAAATGGCTCCCTACTAAGTGCATCTGCCATGACATTCTTAGCACCTGGGACATGGTTAAGGTCAAAACTGTAAGCAGCAAGCTTTGACACCCACCTCTGCTCACAAGCGTCCAATGGGCTTCGTCAAAATGTAAGTCAGTGGGTTATTGTCAGTCCACACAGAAAAAGTCCGTCCTTTCAACCAATGACTACATTTGTCACAAACTGCCCACTTAAGGGCCAAAAACTCCAGGCGGTGTGCTGGATAGTTCAACTGGGCATGAGACAGAGTCCTACTGGCAAAGGCCACAGGTCTGGTGACCTTACCACCAGGTGGCAGTTGTGAGAGGACTGCACCTATACCATCAAAAGAAGCGTCCACAGCAAGAATAAAAGGCACGTCAAAGTCTGGGTGAGCTAAGGTCACACTGTGCACCAAATCATGTTTCAGAGTCTCAAAAGCTTTTCTGCAGTCATCAGTCCAGTCAGCAGGAGTCAGCTGCACTAAACCCTTAAACTTAGGCCTGGGGTTCCGGCCCCTTCTCTTGGCAGTAGTGGGTTCTGACACGAGGGCAAACAAGGGCCTAGCCTTAGCTGAACAACCTTCAATGAAGTGGTGGTAATACAGGGTCATACCTAAGAAAGGTCTTATTTTCTTAGCACTGGGAGTTACACCATCCGACTCCATAAGGTCAGATTCCTGGACATCACTGATGGCCTGGACTTTACTGGGATTGGTTTTAATACCTTCTTCACAGACAATGTGACCTAGAAACTTCACAGAGCGCCGGAGAAAATGACACTTTTTAGGAGAAAGCTTAAGGTTGTTAGCAGCCAGACGTGAGAAAACCATCCCTAAGCGCGTTGTTCAGAGGGCGCATACACCATGAGGTCATCTAGGTAACACAACAGACTGGTAAATTCATCGCCAAAAATTGACATCATCATGCACATAAATGTCGCGGGACTGTTTGTTAGCCCTTGCGGCATCCTGTTATATTCATGCAGGCCAAACGGGGAGGAGAACGCCGTGTACTTCTTGTCCTCTTCATGCAACTTGACATTATAAAACCCTGAGGTAAGGTCCATGGTGGAAAAGAACACATTGCCACTGAGTGCAGCAAGCGCATCTGTCTGGTGAGGCAAGGGGTGCGCATCCTTAACAGTCCTTGCATTGAGCTATCTGAAGTCATTACAAATGCGCAAGTCACCGTTGGGTTTCACAACGAGGACGAGGGGAGACAAGTACTCACTTTGAGACTTTCTTATTATTCCCAACTCCTCTATGTCATTCAAAGCAGTTCTAAGTTTCTCATAATGGCAAGGGGGAACACGCCTGTATGGGAATCTGAATGGCTTGTAGTCCACTAACCATATCTTATGGACAAAGTCCTTTGCCTCCCCACAATCCATTTTGTGCCTTGAAAACATAGAGTTGTACTGTTCAATGATGTGAAGCAACTTGTTTTTCCACTCCAAAGATACTTCACAAGATGTAATGTCAAGATCCTGAAGGCCCAGGTCATTGAGAATCGTCCCGATCTCCCCTTCCGTTCTCAAAGTTGGCGAAACTGTTGTGCTCTGAGTACACGCCTGGACACGTTTTGGTTCAGGTAAATCCTGTACAGACAGGCAGGGAGATACATCCACTAGTTTTACATTCTTTTTCAGTGTGAGCGGCTTCGCTGTGGGGTTCACAACTTTAACAGGCACCCAACCATCATCATAGAGGGTGGTGACAACTCTCCCTACCAGGACCTGAGCTGGTCTCGTTCTGGACTGAGTGGGCTCGATGAGGACTGTACTGTACCACAGCAGAAGCATTAGTGGATGGTAACTTGGCCCACACCAAATGTTCAGACAGAGGTTGCAGCGTGACACATTTCTTTAACTTAGCAGTGCCCAGTTTATCAGGCAATCACTCTTTTTCACACTGAACTGTTTGGGACAACAATGACAGCAATCGGGGTAGCTTATCACCGTGAGCACCACGACGTCCCCATTAGTGGGGTCCCTGATTCTTGTCATGAGCTATCTCAGAAGGTTGCTCCCCAAATCATCTCATCTGTTTGGCCTGGGACCACTAGGACAGGAATAATAACTTTACAGCCATACACTAAAACAGAGATGTCATATAGAGCAGTGGGCGTAACCATGTGGCCTCCGCAACCCACAATTACAAAATCTTCGGCTGATCCCCTTTCAACATTTGGTAAAGACCTCGCAATCACAGCATCTGTCTCCTCGCTAATAGTGCACACCACAGAACCACTGTCCACCAGTGCCTTAATTACATGTCCAGTTTCAGTGACCACCTCAGTGTGAAACAAACAGTCAGTCTGTGCAAGTCTTTACAAGCACTGCATAATCAACGTCTTATCAGAAGACGCGGTGCTGCTAACCGTGTCACAAAAGGAATCATACTCAACATCTAGGTCCTGGTTGGGAGGTAGACTAACCTGGTCTGCGCTGTCCTCCCCTGAACGCAAACTAATCAGTTTCCCTGCTGCCCCGAGGGAGGTGGCTTTTTGCCTTGAGGGCAGGTACGGCTAAGGTGACCAGGTAAGCGGCTCTGAAACACAGGTTATTCTCACGACAATGGGTGATTGTATGATGAGAGCTATCATTGCAAACAAGACATGGCGTCCGGTTTACGCCCCCGACTCTCGGGTATTTCCGGTCACGTGGTCTCCACCCAGTCTGGACACTACTCTGGTTCTGCAACAGGACTTTCTCAAACATTGTAATCAGTCTCTCCATGGCAGAGTTATCAGGAGCATTTGCGGCACAAGAAACATCCGTGCCTATCTCAGCTTTGTTCACCCCAACTGTCTTATTTCCACCCGCACATCTGAGTCCTCTTTCCAGGTGGTACTCATCCAGCACCTCCTAGACTTCCCGAGCTGACCATTTATAGATAGTTTTGGACCTAAAGGTGAGCGACAGGTCTTTGCTAGGGCAGTGCCTTATGAACATGCATGTGACTTCCACCCCAGGGTCATCAAACATTTTACCCTGTTCTTTAAGACAGCTTACAGCATTATCAGCAGCCTTATTCAACTTTAGCCAAAACTTGCAGGGGTCCTCACTGTCTGCCAGCACTATGGAATAAAAGTCAGCAAGTGGTACAGAAGAACAAAGATTGGCACCAAAATGTTTGCGCAAAAGACTGTAAATGGCATTGGATTCTCAGAAGCGTCAATTCCACCATTTCTTAAACCAAACTTAACAATGTCCTTCGCTCTACCCCTGAGATGGATGAGAATCTCCTCAGCCTGATTCTCAATCATAACTCCACTTTTCCAAATGAAGTTTCTCATGGACTCTTCCCATTCATCAACAGTCATAGTGTCTGAACCATTCCCCCTAAACACAGGTGGCTCTTTTGGACCTTTTGCCACAAGTGTGACTTGAGAGAGGTCCAAAGTGCGGCTATGGACTGAACCAAATTTATCTGGTGTTCTGTCAGGACTTTTAGGCACTTCAGCAGTGGGGTTAGATGCATATAACTGTGTCATAATACTGTCTGCTAATTGCTGCCCAATCTGATTTACAACGTCACTCACATCGTTGACAAGATTCACATTTTCTGCAGCAGCCACCTGTGCAGTACTGCACCTAGGCAACCCCCGTCCCAAACCTACGCTGGGTTCATCACGTGGGGTTAGCTTGACATCACGTGTCACAATATCATTCAGATCACCGAAAGGAAAAGAAACAGGAGAAACAGGTGACCCACGCCCCCTACCGAACCCAAAGGGCGTGTTTAACTTGCTCCAACTCATGGTGATTGCTGCAACAGTCTATGTCAGAGAGAAGAGCTAGAAGTCTCCACCAATCAGCGCGACAAGGAATGCAGCGATGAAACGACAGCGGCCCCTTGGCGAAGCGGCGGAAGTGCAAACCCAGTCCGAAGGCGACGGGTCACTGCACCAATGTGACCGACCTATTCTTCACTCTGCGTCGTGTTGTGATACTGGTTGATGTGGTGCAGACGAACTCACAGGACATCATATGGCTCATTGGAGGGAGGAGGCGCTCACTCCATTTAATGACTGCGATCTGGTAATATGCATAAAACAAGGCTCCTTTAAGTCTGGTCCATCCCAACTCTCTTCCATAAGAGCAAGCAAAAGAGAACGCACACAGATGACAAGAAAATAAAAGAACATACATGGTAATATGCATAAAACAAAAAAGACAGGCTCCTTTAAGTCTGGTCCGTCCCAACTCTGGATAACATACACACACACATTAACATACACCACATGTGCACTTGACTAGATATACCAACTTAAGTGCACCATCCAGCTCCATAACACAATGCACACATGGTTACATTGATGTAAATGATATTAAAAGTCAAAATGAACAAAATAAACATTTAGAAACACACAGGCTCGGACTGATAATCTGTGATTTTGGGCATTTGCCCGGTGGGCTGCTGCACGTTTAGACGTGCGTGGGCCGGCCTTCCCATATTTATAGAGATTATGGAAATATACAGTGTTCTCGAACTGCGCGCTGCTGTCAACACGAGGAAAGTCCGTGATCGGTGAAGCTACAATATTTAATCGGCGCAGCTGCAGAGCCATTTCCTGAATTTGTGTCAAAATAAAAGTTCTGTAGTGTTTCATACACGGCGCAGTCTTATTCTAGGTTTCAGTTTTGTTTCCGTTTGATCACACAACGGAGACTTACATCGAGCACAATGATTGACATGACCAACAGCCAATGACAATGGAGAAGCATACAGGGTGGCCAATCAGATTGCAGGAAGAGCAGGCGGCCGCTCCCGCCCCTGTGAATGGATTGAGTCCTCGGCGCCTGGACTTCTCTCCACTCTTCTACTGATACAAGGTTGGAATCGTTTCTTTTATCTTAATTAACTGTGCTTTACTTTTGTTAATCTTTAAATGCAACAGCTACGGACTTCAGCTCCTTAATTTGCTGCTGTGTGAATCTCTCTCTCTCTCTCTCTCTCACTCTCACTCACTCACTCACACACACACTTTGGAGACACAAAAACTTTTTTCCGCTTGTGTGCATTTGCTTCCGTTTTGTCAGACCCGGCGCCAGAAAAAAAAAAAATATTAAGGGGGCAATGAGTTTAATCACAGGGTCGCCCCCCCCCCCCCCAAAAAAATAGTGCGCATCGGAGGAGACGTGCGCTCCTGGAAAGCTCATGTATTTACGCTGCACCGTTGTAAGAGACTGACCAAGAGTGAAGAGTGATGACAGTATATTTTAAAATTATTATTTGAACGTATAGACGCTCGGTCAAGTGATCTCCTGCATATCACAGAGCGAGACGAGAGACTGACGGTGGCCCCCAGTTCCCTGCAGAAACTCCTCCAGACCTGGGAGGAGAACTGAGGACCACGATCTGAGACAATGTCTGATGGAATTCCATGCAGACGCACGACGTGGTGGACCAGGAGGTCTGCAGTCTCCTGGGCCGTCGGGAGCTTAGGGAGGGCGACGAAGTGGGCCGCCTTGGAGAACCAGTCCACTAACGTGAGGATGGAAGTCATGCCCTGGGACAGCGGGAGGCCCGTGACAAAGTCCAGGCTGATATGAGACCAGGGGCGACGAGGCACAGGCAGAGGCTGGAGGAGGCCTTGGGCCTTGTGGTGGTCGGCTTTGCCCCTGGCACAGGTGGTGCAGGCCTGGACATACTCCCGGACGTCGGCTTCCATAGACGCCCACCAGAAGCGCTGCCGGACCACTGCCACGGTCCTTCGCACCCCTGGGTGACAGGAGAGCTTGGAACCATGACAGAAGTCAAGGACCGCAGCCCTGGCCTCTGGTGGGACGTACAGTTTGTCCTTCGGACCTGTCACCGGGTCCGGGCTCCGTGTCAGGGCCTCCCGGACGGTCTTCTCCACGTCCCAGGTAAGGGTAGCCACGACAGTGGACTCGGGGATGATGGTTTCAGGGGGGTCTGACAGCTCAGTCTTGACCTCCTCTTCATGCACCCGGGACAGAGCGTCAGATCGCTGGTTCTTTGTCCCGGGGCGGTAGGTGATCCGGAAGTCAAAACGCCCGAAGAACAGCGACCAGCGGGCTTGCCTGGGGTTCAGACGCTTCGCGGTCCGGATGTACTCCAGGTTCTGATGGTCCGTGAAAACCGTAAATGGTACCGATGCTCCCTCCAACAGGTGTCTCCACTCCTCAAGAGCCTCCTTCACCGCAAGAAGTTCCCGATTGCCGACGTCATAGTTCCGTTCAGCTGGGGTCAATCTGCGGGAAAAGTAGGCACATGGATGGAGAACCTTGTCGGACTCCCCGCTCTGGGATAGCACGGCTCCTATCCCTGAGTCAGAGGCGTCCACTTCAACTACGAACTGGTGCTTGGGATCGGGCTGCACCAGAACCGGTGCAGTCGAGAACCGGCGTTTCAACTCCCTAAACGTGGCTTCGCACCGATCCGACCAGGTGAAGGGGACTTTTGTGGAGGTCAGGGCTGTCAGGGGGCTAACTACCTGACTGTAGCCCTTGATGAACCTCCGGTAGAAATTTGCAAAACCGAGGAACTGTTGCAGTTTCCTACGGTTCGTTGGTTGAGGCCAATCTCTCACTGCCGCAACCTTGGCCGGATCGGGGGCGACGGAGTTGGAGGAGATTATGAACCCCAGGAAGGACAAAGAAGCGCGGTGGAACTCACACTTCTCGCCCTTCACAAACAGCCGGTTCTCCAACAACCGCTGTAGGACCTGACGTACATGTTTGACATGGGTCTCAGGATCCCGAGAAAAGATGAGTATATCGTCTAGATACACGAAGACAAACCGATGCAGGAAGTCCCGCAAGACGTCATTAACCAATGCTTGGAACGTCGCGGGCGCATTGGTGAGGCCGAACGGCATGACCAGGTACTCAAAGTGACCTAACGGGGTGTTAAATGCCGTCTTCCATTCGTCTCCCTCCCGGATCCGAACCAGGTGATAAGCATTCCTAAGATCCAATTTCGTGAAAATTTGGGCTCCATGCAGGGGCGTGAACACCGAATCCAACAGAGGTAACGGGTATCGGTTGCGAACCGTGATCTTGTTCAGCCCTCTGTAATCAATGCATGGACGGAGTCCGCCGTCCTTTTTGCCCACAAAAAAGAAACCAGCACCCATCGGGGAGGTGGAGTTCTGGATCAACCCGGCAGCTAACGAGTCCCGGATGTAAGTCTCCATTGATTCGCGTTCCGGACGTGAGAGGTTGTACAGCCTGCTGGACGGGTACTCAGCGCCCGGTATCAAATCAATGGCACAATCGTACGGACGGTGCGGGGGCAGCGTGAGTGCCAGATCCCTGCTGAAGACGTCAGCAAGGTCATAGTACTCGGCTGGCACCGCCGCCAGATTGGGGGGGACTAAAACCTCCTCCTTAGCTGTCACACCGGGTGGAACCGAGGATCCTAAACACTCCCGGTGGCAGGTTTCGGTCCACTGAACCACAACCCCAGACGGCCAATCAATCCGGGGATTGTGTTTTAACACCCATGGAAAACCCAAAATCACTCGGGAGGTAGAAGGTGTTACATAAAACACAATCTCCTCCCTGTGATTCCCAGACACCACCAATGTCACTGGCTGTGTCTGGTGTGTGATTAATGGAAGAAGGGTGCCATCTAGCGCCACTAGAGGGAGCCCAACCTCCTTTGCCCATCTGCTATCCAGCAGATTCCCCTCCGACCCCGTGTCCACCAGTGCTGGGGCATGAAGGGTTAGATCCCCACTCAGGATCGTGACTGGGATTCGTGCAGATCGTCGGGGTTTCCCCACGTGGGTGTTGTGACCCACCCTTAGCCCAGTCTCTAAGGACGAGTGCTGCTGTTTTGACCGTTTGGGGCATTCTCTCTGTGTGTGCTCGGTAGAGCTGCAGAGAAAACACTCTCCACGGATCAGCCTCCTTTGTCTCTGATCTGATCGTTTTTTGGCCCTGCTCGTTTCCCTAGCAACGTCAGCAGGGGGAGCTGTCGTCACGTGGAGAGCCCTGGCAGCGGAGCGTGGGGAAGTCGGCTCCCTTTTGGACCCGGGAGGAAGAGGGATGGCTTGTGCCTGACCACGCCCTTCGTCTCGCTCCCGTCGGTGTTCTGTTAATCGGTTGTCTAACCGTATAACCAGGTCGATAAGCCCATCTAAATCCCGCAGCTCGTCCTTCGCCACCAGGTGCTCCTTAAGGACCAGAGACAGTCCGTTTACAAAGGCGGTGCGGAGCGCAACAGCATTCCAGCCGGCTCGCGCTGCCGCGATGCGGAAGTCGACTGCATACTTCGCTGCGCTCCGACGCCCCTGCCGTATCGACAGCAGCACACTTGAAGCGGTCTCGCCTCTATGAGGGTGGTCGAACACCTGTCGGAACTCCCTCACAAACTCAGTGTAAACCGTTAGGAGCCGTGAATTCTGCTCCCAAAGCGCTGTAGCCCAGGCGCGTGCCTCTCCTCGAAGCAAACTGATCACATAAGCCACCCGGCTAGCATCTGCTGCGTACATGACGGGACGCTGTGAAAAGACGAGCGAGCACTGCATCAAGAAGTCTGCGCACGTCTCCACACACCCTCCGTACAGCTCCGGAGGGCTTATGTATGCTTCAGGGGACGGTGGGGGGGTTCGTTGAACGACCAGCGGAATGTCTGTTTCTGGCACACGGTCAGGAGGAGGAGGTGCTGCAGCAGTGCCCTGAGCATGCGCTTCCACCTGGGCGGTGAGAGCCTCCTTCCTACGATTGAGAACACTGCTCTGCTCGGTAACTAAGTCCAACCGAGCGGTAAAGGCGGTTAAGATGTGCTGCAGCTCACCCAACATGCCTCCTGCTGGCGCCTGTGCTCCTCACTCTTCCATTGGCTGTTCAAGCAATGGTTGACGCCCCACGGGATCCATGACGCTGGCCGAGAAATCCTGTTGTGAAAGTGTCGTGACACGGACCCACAACAGGGGGCGTTAATGAACGGACAATGGATAAGTCAAAAGTAACAATTTAATGTTGTGAATCGCACAACGACGTACAGACAATAACAATATGGTGACTGTCAATCATACACCAGGTGACGTGTGGGCAGGCTCGACGATAGAAGACGCCTGGCGAGAGAAGAGCCGGATCCCACACAGCTTCCACTGCCAACGGAGCTGAAGAACACCGGAGCCGCCAAGCCCTGCTCCCCAGGTGGCCGCTGTCTTCAGCAGTCAGACCTGGTACTGCTGGCAGAGAACAGAGACAGTCCTGATGAGTGTGAGGTCGCACACTCAGTAATCCCACAGTCTGTATTCAGTAAGGAGGGAGCACCTCCACCTCCAATCACACACTCGTGCAGCTCCTGTCTAACCACTTATCTGGTTGGGGTGTGAAGCGAAGCCGTCGCTGATCACACCAAACGCCAATCTCACAGATAAGGCAACACCACAGGAAAACGGCTGCAAAAGAAGTTCAGACTATTACACAAGGTTTTGTTCAGCAGAGAAAATTACCTGATTGGTAGTTGATTTCTTGGTGGGGAGGTGGAGTTGCAGTCCGGCCTTTAAGGTGGTGGTGATGATGTGGATGAGTGACAGCTGATGCTGATGACGAGTGACAGCTGTCACTCCCGGTTGCTATGACGCCCTCTCGTGCTAGAAGCCCGCACTTCAAGCAGGGCGCCATCTGGTGGTGGTGGGCCAGCAGTACCTCCTCTTCAGCGGCCCACACAACACTTCCATTCCAGCTTATTAATTAATCAAAAACCCAGACAGAGCTTTAATTCATTTGAAAGCTTGACTCTTAGTCTTGTCCATCCAAATTGGAAGTCCCAAAAACCAATTTTATTTGTTATTATCTATCGTCCACCTGGTCGTTACTGTGAGTTTCTCTGTGAATTTTCAGACCTTTTGTCTGACTTAGTTAGCTCAGATAAGATAATTATAGTGGGTGATTTTAACATCCACACAGATGCTGAGAATGATAGCCTCAACACTGCATTTAATCTATTATTAGACTCAATTGGCTTTGCTCAAAATGTAAATGACTCCACCCACCACTTTAATCATATCTTAGATCTTGTTCTGACTTATAGTATGGAAATTGAAGACTTAACAGTATTCCCTGAAAACTCCCTTCTGTCTGATCATTTCTTAATAACATTTACATTTACTCTGATGGACTACCCAGCAGTGGGGAATAAGTTTCATTACACTAGAAGTCTTTCAGAAAGCGCTGTAACTAGGTTTAAGGATATGATTCCTTCTTTATGTTCTCTAATGCCATATACCAACACAGTGCAGAGTAGCTACCTAAACTCTGTAAGTGAGATAGAGTATCTCGTCAATAGTTTTACATCCTCATTGAAGACAACTTTGGATGCTGTAGCTCCTCTGAAAAAGAGAGCTTTAAATCAGAAGTGCCTGACTCTGTGGTATAACTCACAAACTCGCAGCTTAAAGCAGATAACCGTAAGCTGGAGAGGAAATGGCGTCTCACTAATTTAGAAGATCTTCACTTAGCCTGGAAAAAGAGTCTGTTGCTCTATAAAAAAGCCCTCCGTAAGCTAGGACATCTTACTACTCATCACTAATTGAAGAAATAAGAACAACCCCAGGTTTCTTTTCAGCACTGTAGCCAGGCTGACAAAGAGTCAGAGCTCTATTGAGCCGAGTATTCCTTTAACTTTAACTAGTAATGACTTCATGACTTTCTTTGCTAATAAAATTTTAACTATTAGAGAAAAAATTAGTCATAACCATCCCAAAGACGTATCATTATCTTTGGCTGCTTTCAGTGATGCCGGTATTTGGTTAGACTCTTTCTCTCCGATTGTTCTGTCTGAGTTATTTTCATTAGTTACTTCATCCAAACCATCAACATGTCTATTAGACCCCATTCCTACCAGGCTGCTCAAGGAAGCCCTACCATTATTTAATGCTTCGATCTTAAATATGATCAATCTATCTTTATTAGTTGGCTATGTACCACAGGCTTTTAAGGTGGCAGTAATTAAACCATTACTTAAAAAGCCATCACTTGACCCAGCTATCTTAGCTAATTATAGGCCAATGTCCAACCTTCCTTTTCTCTCAAAAATTCTTGAAAGGGTAGTTGTAACAGCTAACTGATCATCTGCAGAGGAATGGTCTATTTGAAGAGTTTCAGTCAGATTTTAGAATTCATCACAGTACAGAAACAGCATTAGTGAAGGTTACAAATGATCTTCTTATGGCCTCAGACAGTGGACTCATCTCTGTGCTTGTTCTGTTAGACCTCAGTGCTGCTTTTGATACTGTTGACCATAAAATTTTATTACAGAGATTAGAGCATGCCATAGATATTAAAGGCACTACACTGCGGTGGTTTGAATCATATTTATCTAATAGATTACAATTTGTTCATGTAAATGGGGAATCTTCTTCACAGACTAAGGTTAATTATGGAGTTCCACAAGGTTCTGTGCTAGGACCAATTTTATTCACTTTATACATGCTTCCCTTAGGCAGTATTATTAGATGGCATTGCTTAAATTTTCATTGTTACGCAGATGATACCCAGCTTTATCTATCCATGAAGCCAGAGGACACACACCAATTAGCTAAACTGCAGGATTGTCTTACAGACATAAAGACATGGATGACCTCTAATTTCCTGCTTTTAAACTCGATAAAACTGAAGTTATTGTACTTGGCCCCACAAATCTTAGAAACATGGTGTCTAACCAGATCCTTACTCTGGATGGCATTACCCTGACCTCTAGTAATACTGTGAGAAATCTTGGAGTCATTTTTGATCAGGATATGTCATTCAATGCGCATATTAAACAAATATGTAGGACTGCTTTTTTGCATTTACGCAATATCTCTAAAATTAGAAAGGTCTTGTCTCAGAGTGATGCTGAAAAACTAATTCATGCATTTATTTCCTCTAGGCTGGACTATTGTAATTCATTATTATCAGGTTGTCCTAAAAGTTCCCTGAAAAGCCTTCAGTTCATTCAAAATGCTGCAGCTAGAGTACTAACGGGGACTAGAAGGAGAGAGCATATCTCACCCATACTGGCCTCTCTTCATTGGCTTCCTGTTAATTCTAGAATTTAATTTAAAATTCTTCTTCTTACTTATAAGGTTTTGAATAATCAGGTCCCATCTTATCTTAGGGACCTCATAGTACCATATCACCCCAATAGAGTGCTTCGCTCTCAGACTGCAGGCTTACTTGTAGTTCCTAGGGTTTTAAAGAGTAGAATGGGAGGCAGAGCCTTCAGCTTTCAGGCTCCTCTCCTGTGGAACCAGCTCCCAATTCAGATCAGGGAGACAGACACCCTCTCTACTTTGAAGATTAGGCTTAAAACTTTCCTTTTTGCTAAAGCTTATAGTTAGGGCTGGATCAGGTGACCCTGAACCATCCCTTAGTTATGCTGCTATAGACTTAGACTGCTGGGGGGTTCCCATGATGCACTGAGTGTTTCTTTCTCTTTTTGCTCTGTATGCACCACTCTGCATTTAATCATTAGTGATTGATCTCTGCTCCCCTCCACAGCATGTCTTTTTCTTGATTCTCTCCCCTCAGCCCCAACCAGTCCCAGCAGAAGACTGCCCCTCCCTGAGCCTGGTTCTGCTGGAGGTTTCTTCCTGTTAAAAGGGAGTTTTTCCTTCCCACTGTCGCCAAGTGCTTGCTCACAGGGGGTCGTTTTGACCGTTGGGGTTTTTACGTAATTATTGTATGGCCTTGCCTTACAATATAAAGCGCCTTGGAGCAACTGTTTGTTGTGATTTGGTGCTATATAAATAAAATTGATTGATTGATTGATTGATATATTTATTAGATGGAGATCCTGCACATACTTTAATCGAACTGAGTTGATCCAATGAGTTATTTTTTTTGAGTGCAGTGAAAACTGGCATTTGTGAGGGATGTGTTCTGGGTCCTACACTGTTCAGTGCTTGCATGGATTGGGTGTTGGGTAGGATTGTGGATACCAGTGACTTGGGTGCTTTTGTTGGTGAGGAAAGGTTTACTGACCTCGACTTTGCAGATGATGCTGCAATGAAAAAATGGACGACATTTTGATTTTCTGTCCCGACCTGAAACTCACACTGAACATGTATGCACCGTACTCCAGTCCTTATTATGCCACAACCTGTTCGTAAAAGCAGAAAAGCGTCAATTTCATCAATCTACTGATTCATTCTTGGGGTTTGTTATCGCTGAGGGAGCAATTAAGATGGACCCTGATAAGGTGGACACCATGCGTGACTGGACGGTCCTGCCCTTGCAGAAGGAGGTTCAGAGGTTCCTGGGCTTTGCCAATTTCTATCGCAAATTCATACGTAATTTCAGTACTGTTGCTGCTCCGTTACATGATGACTTGTCTGGACACCGGAGTGCGACGAAGCTTTCAAGGTTCTAAAAAAATGTTTTACAACAGCCTCCATGCTGCTCCTCCCTGACCCCGCTCGACAGTTTGTGGTTGAAGTTGATGCTTCCAATATAGATGTGGGTGCCTATATACTCTCGCCATGTAACCCCGCTGACAATAGGCTGCATCCATACGCCTATTTCTACAAGAAGCTGACCACTGCAGAGCGTAATTATAGCATCGGAGACCGCAAACTTTTGGCAGTGAAAGTGGCCTTGGAGGAGTGGCGCCACTGGTTGGAGGGGGCACAAGCACCATTTTGCGGTTTGCACAGATCATAAGAACTTAAGAGTATTTGCAATCTGCAAAATGCCTTAATGCCCAACAAGCAAGGTGGGCAATCTTTTTCAGTTGGTTCAACTTTGTACTGTCATAGCGACCAGGTTCCAAAAATGGGAAACCGGATGCTTTGTCCCGTCAGGAGGAAATGGTCGACGTCCCTTCCAATCCAGAAACAATTCTGCCCGCATCCTGCTTCATCTCTGCCCTCACTTTGGAAATTGAATCCAAGGTCCGGTCTGCTACTGATAGGGTCCTGGTGCTTCCCGGTTGTCCCACCATTGGATTTTGTAACCGGTCTTCTGCCCTCTAAGGGTAATACAGTAGTTCTGACGGTGGTTGATAGACTATCTAAGATGGTACATTTCATTCCCCTGCCTAAACTTCCCTCAGCCAAGGAAACAGCAGAAGTAGCCAAGTATTTAGGCTATACGGGTTCTCTCAAGATATGGACCAAGGGCCCCAATTTGTTTCAAATTTTTGGATGGAATTTTGCCATCTCCTTAGGGTCACAGCTAGTTTAACATCAGGCTACTGCCAATGGGCAAACTGAATGATTAAATCAGGAGTTAGAAAAGGGTTTTCACATTCTACCCTGACAACAGCCTGCCACCTGGTCATCTCAGTTATCCTGGTTCGAAGTAGCTCACAACCAATTGCCATCTGTTTCCACTGGTTATTCTCCCTTCCATGTAGTTTATGGCCATCAGCCCTCTCTATTTCCCCCTACAGATCTCAACTCCTCGGTCCCCTCAGCACTCCGGCTCATTCTCCGCTGCCGACGAACCTGGGAGTGGGCTAAGAGTACCCTGATTCGCACCTCCCAAGCCTACAAGTTAGCTGCAGACTGGGAAAGGTCCTCTGCACTGGCATACAAGCCCGGCCAGAAACTCCGGCTCTTCATTCACCAACTTCAACTCAAAGGACTGCCCTGAAAATTGGCTGCCAGGTTCGTTGGCCCATTCCTGGTATCCAAAATTGTTAATCCAGTATCTGTTCACCTCTGTCTCCTTAGGTCACTTTGTATTCACCCCACTTTCCGCACCAGTCAGGTCAAACCACTCATAACCAGTTCTTTATGACCTCCGGCCATTAACCCGCCTCCCGGCCAGTGTGTGGATGGTGTTCACTGTGTGGTGGCTCCTGGACTCTTGCCACTGTGGATGTGGGGTTTGAGTTTTTGTTTGGGTTTTCAGTTTTATTTTGTTCTTTTGGTCTGTTAATTATTTTTGCATTTCATTGGTTTTGGTTTGTTTATTCTTTTACTGTGTTTTTGTGCTTGGGTCTGTCTGTCTCTGTCTCTCTCTTGGTTCTTGGTAGTGGGTGTTTCTCTCTGTCTCGGCCACTCCCTTGTTCTTGTGCTTTCCATGCACACCTGTTTCTGATTTGATTTGCTGATTGTCACCTGGGGTTATATCAGCTCACTGGATGTGTTTGTTCCTTTCCAATGCCTTGTGCCTTCATTCCAGCTCTGTTCCATAGTCCTGCCTGCCTCTTTGTGTATACCTGACCTCCAGCCTGTTGCTTCGACTACGCCTGATTGCCTGATGATTTTTGTACTGCTGCTTTTTCTGGATTGCCTACTCATGTACTGACCTTTGCTATCCACAACAGTAAAGCCTTCTAAAAACCAAAGCTGTTTGTTTGAACTGTGCATTTGTGTCCTGCAATTCCTGATGATCCAGCCTGATAGAAATCCAATCCAGTGAGTCAGTTTTTTGAGTGTGTGATCTTTGCAGAATCAATGGATGTTCTAATTACAGCACTTGAGAACCTGAGTGAGGAATTAGAGTGTCTGTCAGGGTTTGCGATTGTCCTGCATCAAGACTAAGATTGAGGATTTTGATGACTTTCTGGACTCACCCATCAGAAGTGTATCTGTATGTGGTGAAAGTGTTGAACTTATAGAGACAATCACTTATCTTAGCAGTGACATACACATCTCTGGGTCCTTGGACTTTGAGATCAAGATGCACGTGGAAAGAGCTTACAGGGCTGTGAAATGAAAATTGTGAAATCCAAGGAAAATTTGCAGGGGGACAAGTTGGGGTCGAGGGCCTGCGGGGCCCCGGAAACCAAATGAATTTTGTATCTAATGATACACTATCAGGTGTGTTGATGAAGCCAGCGACAATTCCACGGATTCTTGTCCTTATCAAACCGTCTTTCTCGCCATCATTGCTCTGTCTGATGTTGCTCCATGACATAGACATGCTGCAAAATTCTTCTTTTAAAAACCTGAGAGCTCTAAAAGTCTGCGATGTCCACATGCTTTGTTTAGCTTGCAGGAGCCACACGGAGTGGCCACAGCAACCAACCAGTCCTGCTTTACGACAACTGTCATAACAGCTACGCTTTGAGTGGCATTTTTTCTCTGTGAAGTTGTCCACAGATTTATAAAACTTGCACGATGTTGTAAAAAAGGAAATGCTTTGCGATAGGCATTTTAAGAACTCAGTGATGATCAAAATTACAGAGTACAACACTCACACCCCCCTCCCCCCACCCCCATGATAAAATCCGCGGAATCCCTTGAATCCGCGGCGTTTTCACAGCCCTGAGCTTATGGATTCATGAGGTGTTTGGCGATGCCAATACCTTTGCAGGCGAACGAAGGTCCAAGTGTTTAGGGTCCTGGTGCTACCTGTCTTGCTACTTGGTTGCTAATCAGTGACCTAAGGCAACAACTGGATGTCTTTGGTTCCATGTCTCTTCGGAGGATCCTAAGAGAGATGAAGATGAGGGGGATCATTTGCATTGTGAGGGAGCGTCAGATTTGACATTTTGGCCATTTGTTGCATTTCTCTGTGCAGGATCCAGCAAGCAGGTACCTGAGTGTTGAAGACCTCAGCAGCTGGAAAAGTCCAAGGGGACACCCTCATTTTGCAGCAGATAGATGATTATTTTAGTGATGTGGGAATGGATCGGTTGTCTGACTGGGTGGATGGCAACCAGGACCCAAGGTGAATCCATGGTGTCATGGATGCAATTTATCGTGTTGCAGTTTACTATAATTATAATTTACCATTTCTCATGACTTTATCCACCTGCCTCTTTAAAATATCTTGAAATGTTTTTTTATATTCCAGCCTAATAAGGAGCTCATTTATTTTCAGTTCTGTGAGATGAGGCAAGGAAAACTTTGAATTGTTCCTCATCTTTTCTCCAAAACCTGATACTTACAGCGTGATGATGATGTAATAAGAAAGTTATGTGAGGCCAAACTCTGACAGATGAAAGCTCCTCTGTTGTTGAAGTTTATATAATTGCCTTCATTAACTGCTGAGATTAAAGGAATGTAGCTGAAAGCATCTGGAAGAGTAAATACAGAATACAGAGTTGTTATTTTTTTTCTTTTGACTTGCTAATTTAATAATGTGTCCTCTGTTGTGTTGGTGCAATCACACTGCAGAACTGGTACAACAGCATTAGCCACAATAATACTAAGAAATGAGGTTATATCTGGGATACTATTTTATGTGATACTGATTTCTCCTGATGAATATCTAAAATTGCCCTTTTGAAATATTCACTTTAAAGGCAGCAGCCTGCTTTGTCATTGTGATTTATTATTGTACTATATTGATCCAAAATAAGTACTTTGAACATAGTGTCAGTCTGTGTGTACATTTGTCCCTGTCCACTGCCTGAAAAACAGCACACCAGACTTCTTATACTCTCCTTGCAGGTGGTGAGTCCACATAGAGGTGCTGCCATGTTGTGGCTTTTATGGGCTGAGCCCAACCCAGTGACATGGTTATAGACCCGGCCACCGCGCACGCTCCTGTGAACTCCCCTGCCAGGCCTGGCTCCAGGAGGAGGCCCTGGATTCCCTCGTCTGGGAGAGGTGACTGTGTCGTTTATTGTGTCCATTGTAAAGAGTCTAATGAATCGCCCTTTTGTCTGTCTCCTCACCTGGGATCAATTTACCAAAGGTGGCCCTACCAGGCACTCATGCTCCAGACAACATAGCTCCCAGGATCACTAGAGCACACAAACTCCTCCACCATGATAAGGTGGTGATCCAGGGATGTTTTGGTGTCCTGCAGGGGGAGGTGCTCTGGGAGTATGGGCTTAGGGTGGTTCAAAAAAATAAAAGTTGGAAATTCATTACTCTCACCCCTTCATTTTATGATGCTTTGGGAAAAAAGAAAGCCTGCCAAATATTTTTGTCATACATTAATATTTAGAGGTAGCACATCATAGCTGAAGGTTGTAAATATATCAGTTATCGCTGCCCGAGTGCCCGTGCAATAGGTTATCCATTATCCAGTATCTAATCACATCACTTATAAAGAGGTTAGAAGTTAACCACCTGAGTGTAACTAAACTATAATTTTATATTCAATTTAAAACTATACCTGGGTTTAAATATTTCTCACAAACAACATACTTTCAAAAATGTTATTTTAGGCTACAAGCTGAAAATTTTGCTTCAATTCACAGCTTCTTTTCTTTCAGATCTTTGGTGATGGTGAATCTAACATGAGATAAATGTAAAAAGAGACACTTGCTGACTTAACATGCTTAACTATTAACTGGAAACTTCAGTAAAACATGTCAGCTACTAGAAGTAGAACATTTGTATACCTTATTGGTTCCACCGACTGAAATAAAGGGAAACAAATTGCCCTCAAATGGGCAAATACTCAAGGTATTTTTCTTCAAACACACTGCTTTGAAGAAAACTGTCCATGATGCTGCTCTGACCTCTATAGACATGGCAATTCCTTTTGGGGAAAGAGCTAGAATCCCACTGAGGGCAAAGCAGCATCTGATCACAAAGTTAGAAAAGGTGTTCGGAAAATGGAAAACATTGAAAAAGACCAAGAATCGCAATACAGACAAGCAGAAGAAAGATGAAACAGTGTTTTGTGAATCTTTGGAGGACTTGTTTGACATGGCACATCAGGATGTCCTAACAATGATAAAGTTTGAAGATGACAGACAGTTCCTACTTGCTCAGTGAGAGAAAGGTAGAAGGGGATGCATGGGAGGTATAGATAAAATACAAACTGCCAAAGAACAAAGAGCAGAAAAAAGGAAAGCTGCAGAAGCAAAATACAAAGAGAAACTGGAGGAGCCTGGACCATCTAATGTCTCACTACCTGACACTGTCTCCAGCCAGAGTGAAGAGAACACAGAAAGTCCAGATGAAGAATTTGTTATGCCAGTGCCACAAAAAGCCAGTAAAATTAAAGCTGTTGTAACACCAGGACTTGCAACAGCATTGGATAGGACCAAAACAACAGACAGAAGTGCCACCTATATTCTGACTGAACGGCAGCAAGTCTTGGTCATGATGCAAGCAACTTAAATATCATTATCATGTAAAGGATGTTCTCTTATGTTACACAGCTGTATAATTGGTTCTTGTGCTGATTCATACATTTTTGAATATTAAGTACTACAAGGTATAAAGAATATTACAACCCCTGGCAAAAATTATGGAATCACCGGCCTCAGAGGATGTTCATTCAGTTGTTTAATTTTGTAGAAAAAAAGCAGATCACAGACTTGACACAAAACTAAAGTCATTTCAAATGGCAACTTTCTGGCTTTAAGAAACACTATAAGAAATCAAGAAAAAAAGATTGTGGCAGTCAGTAACGGTTACTTTTTTAGACCAAGCAGAGGAAAAAAATATGGAATCACTCAATTCTGAGGAAAAAATTATGGAATCACCCTTTAAATTTTCATCCCCCAAATTAACACCTGCATCAAATCAGATCTGCTTTTTTTTCTGTCTTTTTGCAAGGAATGTTTTTGCAGTTTTTGCTCTATGGCAAGATGCATTATCATCTTGAAAAATGATTTCATCATCCCCAAACATCCTTTCAATTGTCCAAAATATCAACATAAACTTGTGCATTTATTGATGATGTAATGACAGCCATCTCCCCAGTGCCTTTACCTGACATGCAGCCCCATATCATCAATGACTGGAAATTTATATGTTCTCTTCAGGCAGTCATCTTTATAAATCTCATTGGAACGGCACCAAACAAAAGTTCCAGCATCATCACCTTGCCCAATGCAGATTCGAGATTCATCACTGAATATGACTTTCATCCAGTCATCCACAGTCCACAATTGCTTTTCCTTAGCCCATTGTAACCTTGTTTTTTTTTCTGTTTAGGTGTTAATGATGCCTTTCGTTTAGCTTTTCTGTATGTAAATCCCATTTCCTTTAGGCGGTTTCTTACAGTTCGGTCACAGACGTTGACTCCAGTTTCCTCCCATTCATTCCTCATTTGTTTTGTTGTGCATTTTTCGATTTTTGAGACATATTGCTTTAAGTTTTCTGTCTTGATGCTTTGTCTTCCTTGGTCTACCAGTATGTTTGCCTTTAACAACCTTCCCATGTTGTTTGTATTTGGTCCAGAGTTTAGACACAGCTGACTGTGAACAACCAACATCTTTTGCAACATTGCGTGATGATTTACTCTCTTTTAAGAGTTTGATAATCCTCTCCTTTGTTTCAATTGACATCTCTCGTGTTGGAGCCATGATTTCAAGTGGATTGTCAGTCCACTTGGTGCAACAGCTCTCCAAGGTGTGTTCACTCCTTTTTAGATGCAGACTAACGAGCAGATCTGATATGATGCAGGTGTTAGTTTTGGGGATGAAATTTACAGGGTGATTCCATAATTTTTTCCTCAGAATTGAGTGATTCCATATTTTTTTCCTCTGCTTGGTCTAAAAAAGTAACCGTTACTGACTGCCACAATCTTTTTTTCTTGATTTCTTATAGTGTTTCTTAAAGCCAGAAAGTTGCCATTTGAAATGACTTTAGTTTTGTGTCATGTCTGTGATCTGCTTTTTTTCTACAAAATTAAACAACTGAATGAACATCCTCCGAGGCCGGTGATTCCATAATCTTTGCCAGGGGTTGTATTGTTTGGAGCTAGATCAAAATATATGTGGAAATATATAAGCATAGACTTATTTAAATTTATCAATAATGAAACAGTATTTCATCAATAAAATGAAAATGCAATGTTTGATTGTTACAAAATCTTCGCTACCCCAGTATGTAGGTATTGTAGGAGCATGATACATGTACGAGAAGAACTGCATCTCACAATTCATGTTTTAGTGTTAACTATTTTATGGGATATGAAAAGATTTGATTTTCCAATGTATTGCCATAATTCCTGTCCTGACATATCAATATTAAACTGACAGAAATAATTTGGAAATATCTGGAAATGACCATACTATATGACAAAGTTATTGCGAGCAAAATCTTTAAGGGCTGTGTGCTACCAGTAAAAATTATTAGAGTTTTATGAAATTGTACATGATGTGTTTTTATGTTAGGTACAACAAATTTAGAGGGTGAGACTTGAAGTTTTTTGAAAAAAAAATTTTGACCATTTTTATGGACCACCCTAGTATGGGCTACACGATACAGTCTCTATATAACCAAAGTAGGAGCTGTGTCCGCATTCTTGGCATTAAATCGGACATGTTTCCGGAGGATGTTGGACTCTGCCAGGGCTGTCCCTTTTCACCAGTCCTGTTCATCATGTTCATGGGCAGGATTTGAAGGCACAGTCAGGGACCAGAGGGTGTCTAGATTGGTGACCTCAGAGTTACATCTCTGCTTTTGCAAATTATGTGTTTCCATTGGCTTCATCAGACAGTGATCTCCGACGCCCGCTGAACAAGTTTGAGGTCAAGTGTGAAGCTACTGGGACGAAGATCAGCACCTGCAAATCTGAGACCATGGTCCTCTGTTGGAAAGGGGTGGATTGCCCCCTGTGGGTCAGGGGAGAATTAAGAATTAAGTGGACGAGTTTAGGTATCTGGGGGTCTTTTTCATAAGTTGGGGTAAGTTGGAGTATCAGATTGACAGATGGAGTGGGGCTGTGTCTAATGTTTTATGGATGCTGTCCTGGACCGATGTGATGAGGACCCAGTTGTATTTCTTAATGATTGATGTAAATGAAGTCTAAGACATATTCGGTAACTTAGAAATGTTCAAGTATCCATCCCCTGACTTGTTTGAGGAAAACTGGCTGTAAAAGTGATGACTTACCAGCTGAGCCAGAAGGTGACACTTTCAATTTACTGGTCGATTTATGCTCCTATCCACACCTATGGTCATGAACTGTGGGCTTACACTCGGGAACAGGGTGAGAAGCTTGACTATCTGTGAACGACTCTGAGTGGAGCCACTGCTTCTTCGCATCTAAAGGAGCCACATGAGGTGGTTCAGGCATCTGGTGTGGATGCTACATGCTCATCTCCCAGGCATGTTCAAGAGTCCCCTGGGAAGACCCGGGAAACGCTGGAGTGATTATATTTCCCAGCTGTCTTGGGAACACTTCCAGATTCCCTGGGAAGAGTTAAAGGACTTGGCCGAGGATAAGGAAGTGTGGATGGGCTGCTTTGTCTACTGTTATTGGGACCTGGTGTCTGATAAGCATCAGAAAATGAATGAGTGAATGAATGAATTAAAGTACCAAGAAAAAAAAAAGAATAATTAAAATATAAACACAAAAAATTAAATTTCAGTTGACACACACACACACACACACTAGGAAGAAGTATGTGAACCCTTGAGCTATTACATGTCTTAATTTTGAAATGACATCAAATTTAAAACAAACAAACAAATAAATAAATGAATAAAAGGACGAAACAATATTCTGTGCAAGAAAAAAAAAAAAAAACATCCCAGTTGCACCATTTGTGAATCAGCACCCTTCCTTGTAAGCCTTCATTTAAAATGTGTATCTGTGCTCATTGATATTCTTGATGTACCAAACAGATTTAAGGTTTGACATTTCATTGCACAAAGGCATATTTGTGTGGAGGGAGTGCAGTGATGAATGACAATACACTGCTATAATGAATATAACAAACGTGTGTATGTGAAGGAGGAGTACATTCAGAATACCAAAATTATTGAAAGATGGTCTTATTCTTTGGCAATAATATTGCAAATATACTGATTGAATAAATCTGCCTGACAGAACAGGAGCTGCTCGTCTGACCTACGTGAGACATCTTTCTGATAGACTTTGCTCTATAATTCCTGAATGGGTGACTAGAGTGGCAATGTTTTTTAAGCCATTCTTTTTTCCTCGCTCAAACAAGCCTATTCCATTTTGCAGTAATGACATAATGCAGAGGACTAATACAATGGTGGTAGGGGGCACGTATCTCCATGGAGATATTTTTGGTCTATCTTTCTGCACATACATGTCAGCTGAAAAAACGTGTTTTCTCAAACGTGTTTTGCTTTTCTCTGAAAGCTAAAGCATTCATGTTTTTCTTCACAAAGGAGATGTCAGGATTAAGCCACCTATCTGTTCGATTCCAATTTTATGTCAGCTTCATCTCTGGAGAGCTGTGAAAATTGAAGTATATATCATTATGTTGGCAGCTGGAGCTTAAGTGATCAACAGACAGAAGGATGCGTTTGAATGAACAATGCTCCTAATATGATGGCTTGTGTGAGAGTAGAGAAGCTTGAATCTTCGACTGGACTGGGTTGCTTGACGCGAGGACGTTTCGCTTCAAATCGCAGAAGCTTCCTCAGCTAAAATTCTTGCTCTGGTGGTCTGCCTTCTGTCTTGACTCTTGTAGAGAAGAATAATCAAGAAGTCACAAAAGCTGGAGTTTTAAACCTAACCAGACCCCTCCTACCGAGAGGCAGACTGCTATAGGCTGGTGACTAAACAATAGCTCTAATTAGCACCTATTGTGCTCTAGTTAGCACCCTCCTTATGACAGGGCAGCTGTCCCTCTCCTGATGGCTCCCTTGACGACTCTGCTGATGACGTGAATGACTCATTACCATGAACAAAAGACTGAAACTGCTTTGACCTGAGTACCCCATTGTAAACAGGGGATAAAGTGTGTCTCAGACCCCCAACCCCGGTTAAGCCTGGGTTTCAAACGTTTCACAAAGAATGCCTCCTTGACCCCTCTCTCAAACCATTTCTTCTCTCTGGCTAATATTTTAACTTCCTTGTCCTCAAACGTGTGGTTAGTGTCTTTAAGGTGGAGATGAACTGCAGACTGAGGTCCACTGGCGCCCTCTCTGCGGTGCTGGTATAGCCTTTTGTGTAAAGGTTGCTTAGTCTCACCTATGTAGTGTTTGTTACAGTTTTCCTGACATCTGATAGAATACACTACATTGCTCTGTTTGTAACTAGGGATCCTGTCCTTAGGGTGAACTAATTTCTGTCTCAAGGTGTTAACCGGTTTAAAGTAAACTGGGATTTTGTGCTGTCTGAAGATCCTCTGTAGTTTTTCCCCTACTCCTGCTAAATAAGGGAGAGACACTCGTCATCTTCTTGTCTCCGTCTCCTGTCTATCTGGTCTCTTTGTTCTCGGGGACGTCTGCACTTTGTCCAGGGAACATCGTGGGTACCCACATACTGTGAGGGCTTTCCGGACAAGTTGTTGTTCTTTAGCCCTTCCCTCTGCAGTTGTGGGCACCTGTGGGGCTCTGTGTTGAAGCGTCCTGATCACCCCGAGCTTGTGTTCAAGGGGGTGGTTTGAGCCAAAGAGCAGAATTGGTCAGTGTGAGTTGGTTTTCTGTAAACCCCTGTCTGGAGCTGCCTGTTCTCTCCAATCGTAACATCACAGTCCAAGAAGGCTAAGTGGTTGTTTCTGGCATCCTCACGTGTGAACTTGATATTGGCGTCCACCGAGTTGATGTGTTCTGTAAAGTCCTCAACTTCCTGTTGCTTGATTTTAACCCATGTGTCATCAACATATCTGAACCAGTGACTGGGAGAGATGCCCGTGAAAGACGTCAAGGCTGTCTTCTCCACTCGCTCCATGTACAGATTGGCCACAATGGGGGATACCGGAGACCCCATTGCACAGCCATAAATCTGCCTGTAGTAATTCCCCCTAAACAGGAAATGCGTGGTGTTAAGACAGATCTCCAAGAGCTGGCAGATGTGGTCTGGTGTGAGTTTGGTCCTTTCAAGTAGAGACACATCCTCCAGCAGTCTCTGCCTCACAGCTGAGACAGCCTCAGCGGTGGGGATGCAGGTGAACAACGAAGTCACATCAAAAGACACAATTGTTTCATCTGCCTCCAGCTGCAGTCCTTGATCTTGTTCACAAAATCTTGTGTGTTCTCCACATGGTGTTCTGAGTTACCCACTAGAGGAGCCAAAATCCACTTGAGGTGCTTGGCCACATTGTACGTGATGGAATCTGTGCTACATACAATAGGCCTGAGTGGCACGTCCTGTTTGTGGATTTTGGCCAGTCCATAGATGCACGGAGTGGCGTCCCCAGGGTACAGTCTGTAGTATGTCTGCCTGTCGATGAGTCCCTCTTTCTCCAGGTTTTGGAGGTAGCTAATGATTTTCTTCTTATAGCCGCTCGTGGGGTTTCTCTTCAGACGTTCGTATGTGTTGGAGTCACTGAGCAAGTTGTTGATCTTGGCCTCGTAGTCAGATGTGTTCAGGACCACCGTGCATCTGCCTTCATCCGCTGGCAGGATAAGGATGCTTTGGTCCTTTTGCAGTGCTGACAAAGTTTTCCGTTCTTCTCCTGTGATGTTGGACGGAGGAGGCTTAGCACTGTTCAGCACTGCTGTGACTCTTAGTCGGCGGTCCCCAGCTTCTGACTCTGACAAACTGTTATGTTTAATGGCTGACTCTACTGCAGTGATGTAATCTACTGTCGGTATATGTTTAGGGGTCACTGAGAAATTTAGTCCTTTAGCGAGCACATCCTTTTCTGTCTGTGTAAGAACCCTGTTGGAGAGATTCTTTACCCAATTTTCCCTGTTGTCACTAATTTGTCTGGGTGTATCTTTAAAAATACTCCCACTGAAATTACGCCTTTTCTGCACTAAAAGGTTGTGAAACTTCCTGATTTGCCGCTCCTTACTTTTTAAATGCTCAGCCATTTGAATTTTAACTATGAACTTTGTGATCTTATTATGGGCCTCTTCCTCCACTAAAGTTTCTAACATTTTGTGCAGACTATCCAGATTATTTTGGAGGTCTAATATTTTAAAATGAAGCCTTCTAATTCTAAGACCCAAAATCCGTCTAAGGTAACTGTGCTGGATCTTTTCTGCTGTGTGACCTGCTTTTAGTGCCTTTTGCTTCATGCATTTGGGAATAACATTGTTTTGTTTGCATCTCAGGTTAAAACTTAAGTGGTTTCTAAAGTTAGCTATCTTTTTAGCAGTCTTTTCCATCTTACGTACCAGTGCCAGGGCCTCATGCCCACAGTTGGTCGCAATGTTTCTGTGTAGGCTCTCAGTTGTCCAGGTGGTTTCCATAGTAGAGAAGCTTGAATCTTCAACTGGACTGGGTTGCTTGACGCAAGGACGTTTCGCTTCAAATCGCAGAAGCTTCCTCAGCTAAAATTCTTGCTCTGGTGGTCTGATTTTTGTCTTGACTCTTGTAGAGAAGAATAATCAAGAAGTCACAAAAGCTGGAGTTTTAAACCTAACCAGACCCCTCCTACCGAGAGGCAGACTGCTATAGGCTGGTGACTAAACAATAGCTCTAATTAGCACCTATTGTGCTCTAGTTAGCACCCTCCTAATGACAGGGCAGCTGTCCCTCTCCTGATGGCTCCCTTGACGACTCTGCTGATGGCGTGAATGACTCATTACCATGAACAAAAGACTGAAACTGCTTTGACCTGAGTACCCCGGTTAAGGCTGGGTTTCTCGATGGAGGGCAGACTGGTTCCAATCAGTTTTTTCTGCAGACGTGACAGTTCATTGAAGTCTGTGCCTGTCATGTTTGGAGGCAGAGGGAAACCAAACAGATGGAGATGAACAGGACAGGCTGGATGATGGAGGTGTGGAAGACAATGAGCAGTTCCTGGGGCAGGTTGAACTTCCTAAGCTGTCTGAGGAAGGAAATCCTCTGCTGTGCCTTTTTTTCTGATAGTCTGTGTGGGATCTTCAGATCTTGGGAGACAGTGGATCCCAGGAACCGGAAAATAACCACAGTAGGCACAGTGTTGTTGAGGATGGAGATTGGTGGGGGAGTTCCTCCTGAAGTCTACTATCATCTCCACAGTCTTTAGTGGGTTCAGCTTCAGGTTGTTGTGGCCACAACAGTGGACCAGCTGTTCTACCTCCTGTCTGTATGCAGCCTCATCACCATCCTGGATAAGTCCAGTGATGGTGGTGTTGTCCGCAAACTTAAGGAGTTTAATAGAGGGGTTCCCTGAGGTGCAGTTATTTGTGTAGAGGGAGAAGAGTAGTGGGGAGAGCACACAACCCTGAGGGGCGCCAGTGCTGATTGCAAGTGTGCTGGACGTGATGCTCCCCAGCCTCACCTGCTGTGAGCTGTTCATTAGGAAATTGGAGATCCACTAATAGGTGGGAGAATGTTGGGGATGATGGTGTTGAACGTCGCGCTGAGGTCCATGAACAGGATCCTCACATACGTCTCTGCTGAGTCCACGTGCTGCAGGATGTAATGCAGACCCATGTTGACTGCATACTCAACTGACCTGTTTGCCTGGTAGGCAAACTATAGGGGGTCCAGCAGGGGTCCTGTGATGTCTTTCAGGTGGCTCAAGGAAACTGTTGTAAACTGTGTGTCACCTGTGTGCACAAGACCAGGCACGTGGCAAGACCAGGTATATATATTGCGGTGATCGTGTAGCATTGACTACATTCCATAATGTTCAGCCTTAGCATAACACAAGGTTGTGTCACACTGACTGATACAGCAAAAGGATTATTTAATATTTTGTCTGCAGGCAAATTTGTCAGTCTCCTGCAGATTTGGGGCTCTGATGGACAGATGATGTCGCATTTTCTCACTGTACGTGTGCAAGGACATCAAAAAGCTTCACACCTCCTTGCTGAGAGAGAGAGAGAGGAGAGAGAGGAGAGAGAGGAGAGAGGAGAGAGAGAGAGAGAGAGAGAGAGAGAGGAGAGGAGAGAGAGAGAGAGAGAGAGAAAAGTTTCTTTTTCTTCAGTGACAAAGCTGTGATCAGATGAAAGGCGCTGTCCCAGGTCCTGAAAGGAGGAGAAGAGGCACAAAGTAAGATTGCCTTCACTCGCATGCCTGTCAGGAGTGATTGTCTCGTGTGGACCACCTGTGTCAAAGGGGCGGGCCATACTCCTGGCTGATGGGTGTGGTAATATGCAAGTCACATGCACACCACAAACACTACACACGTGCTGTTCACGTGCTTCAGACATGTGATTGCTACAGGCTCACTGCGCAATATTCCCAACACCTCGTGTATGACAGCTGTGTAACCTGTATGTGACAAGTCTCTTGGCTGTACACTCTCACAAACTTTCGGCAGGCCTGTGGGCTGTCATCCCCTGTGACCCATACGTGTCCACCACATGTGCAGTGAATTGTGTAGCATACACTTAACCAGTTTAGGTCTAGGTTTCTTCAGGATGGGTTTAATCACTGCAGATTTAAAACTTTTAGGGACAGAACTTGAGTTTAATGATGGCTTAATAATTACCAGCATAGTAGACCCAAGTGTAGACCACAGATCCTCAGACAGTTTAATCAGTATCAGGTCAAAAAGACAGCTTGTGCTTTCATCAGAAGTTACAAGTTTCGTCAGTATACCCATGTCTCGAATGTCTCTATCCACTGATGGAAAATCACTATCTTTCAAAGAGTCTGCCTGGCCTCTGCGAAGGTATGTTACTTACCCCCATTTTCATAAAGTGTCTGAGGAGAGCTTAAACTCCCCAGATATTCCCCGGCTGAACTTATGACCCCTGAGGACACTAAAGCCCCGTTTCCACCGAGCAGTCTGGGTCGGTACTGTCCGCTATTTTGTGCGTTTCCACATCCAGATTTAGGAACGGGTACCAAAATAACCGACCCATATCGTACCATTTTTTGGCAGCCTTCAGCTGGGGTCCCAAAATAATGGACCGGTTATAAAAGGGAGGTGCTAACCAGCTGCTGTGCATTACATGTTAAGGGTCCTTCACACTGCGCGTGTCACGCAATCATTCTGCCATATTCCCTCCTGTTTTTTCGCATAAGTGGAAGCGGCAACAACATGTCTGGATGCGCACAGGGGTGGAGATTTCTATGTCACAGTCTGGCATCCAGTGAACAACGCTGAAAATCGGCATCATGGATTTGCAACAGGAAAAAGTGAAACACTTGGTTTTTGATTGTTTTAGTGTGATGCGTGCCGTGTTTATGCATTGTGAAAGGCCCTTTATTGAAGGTGATGGTCTAGTGGTTAAGCGTTGGGCTTGAGACCAGAGGATTCTCGGTTCAAACCCCAGCCTGACCAGAAAATCACTAAGGGTCCTTATAATCCCCAGGTTGCTCCTGGTGTGTAGTGAGCACCTTGCATGACAGCACCCTGACATTGGTGAATGGGTGAATGTGAGGCATAATTGTAAAGCACTTTGAGTGTCTGGTGCAGATGAAAAGCGCTATATAAATGTAGCTCATTTACCATTCTGTTCTTTCAAATACTTTCTGATCAAAGCAATCTGATGTCAGGTGGGCGGAACTTATGGCCATGCAAGTGCCCTTTTAAAGGGACACTGAATCAAGGGACCATGCTTTTTGCTCTTTGCTTTTACACTTTTTTCTTCACTCTTTCTTCATATGCTCTCTTACATTCTTACTAGTTTTCTTTGTTTTATTCCCGCCTTTTTCTGAGGTGTTCCTTTTTGATACTCAGTATTTGAACAGCTCCGCTAATTTTTCCAAGCAACTTTAAGGCATTCAATTTCAATTTATTTTCATTTATATAGCACCAAATCACAACAAGGTTGCCTCAAGGTGCTTCACACAAGTAAGGTCTAACCTTACCAACCCCCAGAGCAACAGTGGTAAGGAAAAACTCCCTCTGAGGAAGAAACCTCAAGCAGAGCAGACTCAAAGGGGTGACCCTCTGCTTGGGCCATGCTACAAACATAAATTACAAAACAATTCACAAAACGAACATACAGGAAATGTTGCCAGTGCACAGGACAGTTTGTAACAGTCGTTACAGGCATTGTAACAACTGAAGCACAACTCAGGACCCCTTCACCGGGAAATACATAGGTGAGTGAAAATAATGTTCTTTAAGAGCCACACCAGTACAGTGGGTGATGCAGAGAGTGTGACACACACATGGCAAACAGACATGTTGGGGCTTAGGTGCTGAGATCAGTCCATAACACGGGCAGGATTTCAAAACCAGGGAGGCAGTCTGACCAGGCACCAGGGTCCAGAGGGGCAGGCAAAAACTCGTAGTGCAGGAGACAAGGCAGGGTTCGGTAACCAGGGACTACAATAATGTACGGAACGCAGGAAATAATAATAATACACAAGACAATCTAGCGGGGAGCACAGGAGGAGAGAGAGGTTAAACAGACCAATACATAATTCCACTGATGAGACACACCTGGGGAGACACAGGAAGCAAGACATGTGCAAGAGACAAGGGACATAAAACTAACACAGGAAGTGCAGTAGACAGGACAGATGCGTGAGAGGCAGGAGCCAAGTCATCTGAGTTTTGGACACAACTTTCTAGCTCAGTTTTTCAAATTAAGAGTGAAAATTGAATTTTTGAATTGGCGAGCTTCCCTATTCTTCTTCGCTTAATGGCAAAAACTTTTTATTAACCTTTAATACTTCCTCCACAAATGTCTTTGCAATGTCTTAAGCCTTTTTGACACATTAGCCCTCAACACCTTTGTCATGCCTTTATGTTTAAGACAGTAATAATTTCATGTGGTTTAAATTTATGTTTATGTTAATTAGGATTTGTGAAAGAGTTAAAAACTGGTTATAAATATGTTGTATAATTTATGGTGGAAAAGTTCAGAAAATATATTCAAGGGGAAAACAAGGTGAGACATCGCCTCTAGTGAGGATCGTTTTTGTAGCAGCGGAGTGAGCGCTCCTGTCTATCATGGATGATCTTTGTTTCTTTTCCTTTCGGTGCATGCAAGCTAGTTTTGCAGAGAAAGACATGGTTGAACAGCCTCATGGACACGCTGACTTGTTCTAAACACTTGAACCTTGGGAAATTTTCATCTTTGTGAGTATTTACGTGTACAAAGCATCAAACTACTTATGTAGTGTTAACTTTCCAAGTTTTGGTTTTATTTGTGATATGGCCAGTACTTAATTGCCTGTAGTTTGCGTGTTCAGGCTAGTAATTGCGGTTTCCTTCTTTGTTACAGTTACCACACATCACATCACCACATCATATGTTTTGTTACATTTGTATGTGAACAAGAAAGCTTCACTAAAGCAAGAAAAGCAAGCCTTGTGTACGGAGTTTTCTTTATGGTTTGCTGGCTGTCTAGCAACATACAGACACGTGTTGTGAGGACAGCACAACCTTGATACAACAGTTGAACCCCACCTGCTCGTCTTACTTCCCTTACTTTTGACTCCTTGTTTGCTGCCTCTAGGTTTTTCTTTACCATTGTCTCTTGGTTTTTCATTTATCTTTGATGTCTTTTTAGTAGAATGCAATGGGCCCCAAACCTGGGGTCTAAAGTTGCACCCTAGGCTCTATAGTTATCCTAACCAGATCTGGCATTGTATCCGAGGGCTCTCTTCAAGATGGTGATCATTCCCTTAATCGCAGACAGCTGCACCTCATGTGCACTTGGGTGACCGGGGATTGCCTCAAGGTATTTCTTCAGGTTCTTCTTCATCAGGCCTGTTGCTCCCACCACAACTGGGATGATATCGATGTCTTTCAATGACCATGTTGTTCTTAGGTCATTTTTCAGGTCTTGGTATTTCGAGATCTTTCCCCTTTCAGCTCGATTCAGGCCGTAGTCATTGGGGACTGTCACATCAATGATTTTGGCTGTTTTCTCTTGCTTGTTCCAGATGACAATATCAGGTTTGATTGCACCTCCTTCAATGTGTCTTCCTGCTGGGATCTCTTTGTCGTAGAAGATCGTTACTTTTCCGTTGGATGAGACTGGTGCTGGCTCGTGCTCCCAGACATGTTCTTTGACTTCCATCTCCAGTTCCTTGCAGATCTTCCAGTGGAGATATTGACAGATCTTGTTGTGTCTGGATGTATAATGCCCATCTGCCATGAGGATCTGGCATGCTGAAGTTAGATGGTTTACACTCTCAACAGCTGTATGGCAGAATCGGCATTTATTATTCTGTGAGATCCCTGCCATTTTTTTGAAGCCATTTGTTAGAAGTCCCTGATCTTGTGCTCCAATCAGAATTCTTTCTCCATCAAAACCAAGTTTTCCATTTTTTAGCCACTGCATTGATCCAACTTTGTCGATGTATTCCTTTTCGAGTTCTTCTTGGAAACGTCCGGCTCTTTTGTGCTGTTTCCATCTTTCTACTCAATGTTTTACTTCTCTTTTGCTGTATTGTTCTCTGGTTTGTCTTGCAAGTTTTGTTGCAGGCATGAGACTGTTGCTTTTTCTCTCTTGTAGAAGTTCTCCGCCAAAGTTTTTTGCCAGTTTAGTGATTGAGGTCCGTTCACTTATGGCCTCGTGGTGGTGTGTGACCGTTTTTACGATTTCTTCTTCAGAGCTCTTTAAGTACTGTCCAATACTTATTATCGATGCTCTGTAGGCCTGGTTGATTTCAGTGAGACCCATACCGCCTTCTCTGCGAGGGAGATATATTCTGTCCATGCACTGATTTCTGTATGTGATTTTGTGGAGGGTGAGCATTTTTCTGGTTTTTGTGTCCAACTTATTAAGCTCACATTGTGGCCAGTTCACTATGCCAAACCCATAGGTCACCACTGGTATTGCAAACTGGTTTATGGCTGTGATCTTATTTTTTGGTGTCAGCTGTGTTTTGCAGATCTTTTTTAAGCGGTTTAGGTATTCTTTTATTGTTCTTGTTCTCATTTTCTTGTGCTCAATTGAATTACTTTGTTCAATTCCCAAGTATTTGTATGTGGAGTCTGCAGCCAGATCTTCAATGTAGCTCCCTTCATCCAATTGTATTTTTTTGTTTTTTGTCTTTTTTCCTTTTGTCATTGTGCATTTTGAGCATTTATCCAGTCCAAATTCCATGCCAATATCTTTTGAGAACTTATGGACAGTTTCCACGAGCTGAGTGAGTCCGTTTTTTGTGTTCGCATAGATTTTCAAATCGTCCATGAACAACAGATGGTTCACAAGTTATTGGTTTTCCTTTCCTTTGTCTTTACTTAAGTCATATCCGATGTCTTGCTCCTTCAGGATCTTGCTGAGCGGGTCCATGATTAAGCAGAATAAGAGAGGCGAAAGGCTGTCTCCCTGAAGTATCCCTCTCTGAACTCATACGTCTGGGATTGTTATTTGTCCCTCTGTGTGATTGAGGGTGATGGTGGTGTTCCACTTGTTCATTTGTGCTCTCAGGAAAGATCTTATTTCCTCATTGATGTTGTAGAGTTCTAAGCACCTCATGATCCAGGAGTGTGGTACACTGTCAAATGCCTTTTTGTAATCAATCCAAGCCATGCTGAGGTTCCTCTGCCTTGTTTTGCAGTCCTCCAGGATAACTTTGTCTGTCAGTAACTGGTCTTTAGCTCCTAATCTTCTTTTGGAACATCCTTTCTGTTCATTTTCCAGGTAGCCACCAGTGTCAAGATGTTCATAAATGGCATCAGTTATGATTCCTGTCAGCCATTTGTACGTTGTTGTTAGGCAGCAGATGGGTCTGTACTTGTTGGGAAGCTGTGTATCTTGGTTGTCTCCTGTGTGCTTGCTTTAGGGGTTGGTAAGGTTAGACCTTACTTGTGTGAAGTACCTTGAAGGAACTTTTTATTATTATTATTATTATTATTATTATTATTCACAGCGCTTCACTTTTTCCACATTTTGTTATATTATGCAGACATCGATTGCCTTTATGTGACAGAGTAAATTACCAAACACCATCGTGCTATAGTGTTGTACAGTTCAAATATTCTGCAGGAAATAACAAAATTACAAGCATTAAACCCTGGTCCCACCGAACAATGAAGGATGAATAATGAGCCATATAGCATGTTATTTTTTTATTTTTTATTTTTTTGGTACGAGTCCAGTTATTCAACAATCGTGGGAGAATAGAGGCTCTTAGAGGCAGAATCTTCGGCTAACAAGGCTCATTTCTGAGCGTGGAAGTAATTTTAAGAAGTTCAAACTTTTGCCACAACAGCATGGGACAGTTTGTGTATGAGGTACTACAAGGACAAACGAGGATTTTAGAGGCATTTTTGTGGTCAAGGATGAGGCTGTTAAAAGCCCATCATCAGAGCACCAGGTGGCTACAAGGACAGGACAGGCCATTTTGGACAGGCTATTTTGGCTCCGCCCTCCTGCACACTACAATTCCACCTGCTTTGTGCGCCGGATGCTGTAAATAAAATAATTATTTTTTAGCAGATTAATCATTTTCTGTCAGAGCTTGGATGTTGAAAACACCTCTAATTGCTTCTGGAATCAGAGAGGACATTTCATTTGCAGCTTTTTTCCTCTCTCTGTCTCATGCGCCGAGGTGGAGAATGTATTTGTAATAGCCTAAAAGGTAATAATTTGTAATGTTTTAATAGTTGGTAAAACAGTTGCATATTCATTCCTTCTTTATAAGCAGCTCTAAAAGTATGTTTACGATAGATTTAACATCTTGTTATAATGGATCAGATGAGGTGCACTCTGTGTGTGCTGACGCAATGACTCGCACTGAAGACGAGCGTTTCACAGAACGCGAGCTCGCAAAAGAGCGATTTTGTAGACATTAACAGATGAACACAAAGTTAAAAGTTAGATCAAGGTGTCAAAATGACTGTAGCCACAGAAGAAATAAAGCCAGCAAGAAGTGCAGAGGCGACTGTCCAGGGACCCATGGTTTGGTTCTAGCTGGTCTGGTTATTTTTTTGGAAAGTGATTGATGCACACAGTTGCGGGTGTATGTAATTAAAGGGGCCACCTCATTGTGATGTCTTTGATGTCCTGATTGTGATGCGAAGGGAGAGCACACGCATTATGTTCTGCGGGCATTTATCATTTATAGGTATACGATAACATCGTTATCAAGTTGTTCACCAATGAATATGGCTTTTTACACCCTGAAGAAAACCATACACCCTGAGGCCAAACTGATAACTGATAATATTTACATTTTAACAGCATCTGCAGGAGGCTTTGCGTGTCCATGACTTCTTGACAAAAGTGAAAGTTGTGCAAATCAAGGAATATTTGTAGATCACCCTCTGTGCATTTGCTGGACATTAGCGTGCACGCTAACGCTGCAAAATGTGTTATCAGGTTACAAAAAGAGCTTTTTCAGTTTTAGAAGTGTTTATTTCTCACTATCTTTTACATAATATATGACAAAGAGGATATATTTACACACAAACAAAACAGAGTTTTGCAGCTACCTACCAGCCTGTGATGTTACCATGCCGTATTGTCTGCGAAATACGTTCAGAGGTTTTATTAGGTTCCAAAAATGGCGTTTTCGGTTTTAGATGTGTTTATTTCTCTCTACACTTTACATAATATTTGAGATATCCATATAAACACAAAGCAAAGCATTTTTGAAGAGACCAGCCACTGACGTCATGGTGCAGCTGTACTCTGATTGGCTGTCATCCCCGTCACTCAAAAACAAAGCAGAACAGATTCAAACAGAATGTGACTTTTAAACCTCTTACAATACTTCTTAAAATGTGTCAAGGTTAGCCATCTTTGAACTTGTCCAAGGTCTGTGTCCCAAGAATGTTCCCTGTGAATTTGAAGACTGTGGCAGTGTCAGGTTTCAGCCCGGATCCGGGGTTTGTAGTCCAATTTTGCTGCCTTTCTCTTACTCACCTTCTGCTCCAGCTTTGATTTACTATTTATTTTATTTTCATCATGTGTTTATTCCCTGTTCTATTTTGCTTTGTTACTTTGTTACTTTTATACTTTGGCCATTGTTCAGTTCTGTTCTAGTTTATTTTGTCAGCTTGTGTGTTCACTATTGATCATTAGTTTATCACTTGTTTATTTTGAATTTCTCATTTGTGTCATCAGTTATGCTGTAATGTCAGGTTTTGTTTTTTTCATGTACTCTCTGTTTTTCTTATAGTTTATTTAGCCACTTTGTTTTCTTAGTCACTTCCAGTTTAGTTTTGTCTATTTATTATTTTCTTATTATTCTCTGATTAGTTCTCATGTAGGTTTTTTTCTTCTGTACTTATTTTTCTGCTCTCATGTTTATGCTCTGTTCTGGTATGGTTCATAGTTGTATTTTACTCTGTCCTAGGTTTCCTTTGATCTGTGTACTCTGTTTTCCTCACGTCCATCTGATTGTGTTCCCACTCCACATCACTGCACCTGCCACTGTGTCTTTGTCTTTCACTTTTATGCTGTCTGCTTTGTGTTTTCCTTCGCTCACTCTCTTGGCACCTGTTCACGTATCTCTGTCTTTTCATAACGCCACCTTGTGTTGTCCTCCCTATCTTGCACCATGTATCATCTTGGATTCGCCTAGCCACAGCCCTTTCTAGAAACTTCTCCCCACAAGTGCAGCTTGTTTACCAATCACTTCCTGTTCTGTTTAAGTCCAATGTGTTCACCTCCTCACTGCTAGTTCGTTGTACCTTACCATCTTTGTCCCAGCTCTGTTTTCTGGCTTTTGCCCGATTGCCAGCCGGTGTTGGACCCTGCCTCGTTTTTTGGACTTAGCTTTTCTCTCGCCCTCTGATCTCTCTGACGCTGTGTTTCTGTGAACATTACTCGTTGTTTGACCACACCCCAGCCTGTCGTTTTTCTGTACTTCTGCCATGTTGACTACCTAACGGTGTACCGTACCGCTATATGTGATTTTTGGATAAAGCCCTTTTCACTATTACACCTGTGCCCGTGAGTCCTGTATTGGTGCCTAGTCACCCAGTGTCTGCAGTCTTGACAGGCAGTAATAGAACTGGACTTATGCTGTACACAGACAGACGACGGATGCCAGGTCGTCGCAATACCTGATGGCCATATGTTTGCCTCGGGTAATAATAGCCATATGATAAACAAATTATTAACCTCACTTGCTTGGTCTGTATGGGGATATCATTCCTCTGTGTTTTTTGTTTACTAAACACGTCGGTCTGATATTTCCTCATACAGATCTCTCGCTCGGTTAATAATCCTGTAATCTGAACACAGCCCTCATATGTCTCCATCAGAAACAGGAATTTTCTGTGAGTTTTTGGGCAAATTACATGGAAAACAAAGTGAAAATGTGAAGAAAAAGTGACGATGCGGTGGAAAGTGGACGTGTTGCAGTTTGGTTTTGACCCGAACCTCAAACATGTTTAGGCGGTTCTGCAGGTGAGAGAATGCAGCTACTCTGGTATGGTGTGTAGGCTAACACTTACCGACACGGCCTCTCACATTTGTCTCGTCTTCCCTTCTCCACTAGGAATTGAAAAAACACTGCACTTTTCGCAACTGCTTTGGTGATTGCAGCTGAAAACAAAACAATACGGCATTTATCCGTCAGAAGTAATGCTGTGTTTGTATTACGCAATGGCAGGCTGTCCCTGGAAATGGCCAAATCCTGCAATATCATGCAGGGGTTCAAATGAGACTGCGCTGCCCTATTCACCTAACCTGTATGTCTTTGGAAGTGCGAGCAAACCGCAGCACCTTGAGGGAACCCATGCAGAGACGGTGAGAACGTATAATCTCTACACAGAAAGGACCAGTTGGGAAGCGATCCCAGGACCTTTTTGCTGTGAGGCAGCAGTGCTAAGTACTAAGCCACTATGCTACCCTTCAGTAGTATTATTTTCTGTAAAATGTTTGAAATGTTGAATAATTAGTCAAGCAACTTTAAACAAAAACCACATGCTGAAACGTGTCAATAAAACAGTTATTTTCCTGCCATATAAATAGACAGCTCATTCAAAAGTTATTCCAGGCAGCAAAATTACTGGAAATTTATTGAATACGACAGTTTGCCTAATTTGCTCTAATGCTTTGCTTTGTGCTGATAGAGACATGAGCAGGAAGGAGGTCTGGTGTTACTGAGTTTTGTGGGCCTCATTAGAGGTGAAGCTTCATAATAGACTTCACTCTTGAACAATCTTGTCACTTTGATCTCAGTGGGCAGCAGGCCCAGATGAGCACAATAAGTATTCTTTACTTCTTGGAAATTACTTGTTGTGTTTGGCCTATGAATTGGTTACATTTATAGATCAAATCATTTAATGAAGTTCCTCCCACAGAATTTAATAACAGTCATTTACAGCACTCTTTACTCAGGGTCCTGCCAGAAACATGGCTCATAAAAACAAAGTAATAATCAGGCATAATATACAATGAGGGGTAACATGTTTGTTTGTATTCAGTTACATAGTATTTCTGTATAAATATTTTTTTAAAAAAAATTTTCCCCACCATTATCATACCAGTCAGACTGAGTCTGGGACCATGCACTGGTGCCACCCATCACCCCATCCATGACACCATGAAACCATCCCAAGTCCTAGATGGCAAATGCCCAGGCAGACATCCAAATGCATTCATACCTCTCAAAAGTAGCCATCTATTGACTGCAGTCTGAATCAATGTGGACATCTCCTTGGCCTTGTAAGGCCACTGGGGTCCTCACTACTGACGCATTTACAAACTGGATCATGCAAAGAGAAATGCCCCACATGTCCAAAATGTCATAGCTGATGCTGCCTCACAATGCACGTGACTCTCCTCATGTGAGGAGTGCCTCCCTACCTAGCTGATCTAATTAAACCCTATGTACTGGACTGTGTAGGCATGGGACTAGTTTGTGTCCCTAAGGTCAAAAGAAGTCAGCAGACCACAGAGCCTTCTCTTATCATGTGCCTGCCTTGTGGAATGATCTCCCCACAGAGAGAAAACAGTCAGATTCCGTAGAGACATTCAAGTCCAGACTAAAGACAGATGTATTCTCCCTCTCATATGGCTAGCATACCAGTGTAGTATGAAACCATACTTCCTCTCCTTTTAATTCATATTATTAGCAATGGAACAGGTCTCAGCCTCACTACATCTAAATTCTGGGTCTGTTAGTGAAGCACAGGGCTAGCTGCTGGGGACCACCTTAGCAATCTCTCTGTTTCCCTGTTTATTTACTGATGCAGTAAAAATACCTTAGGTGCAGTTACAACCCCAATTCCAATGAAGTTGGGACGTTGTGTAAAATGTAAATAAAAACAGAATACAATGATTTGCAAATCCTCTTCAACCTATATTCAACTGAATACACCACAAAGACAAGATATTTAATGTTCAAACTGATAAACTTTATTGTTTTTGTGCAAATATTTGCTCATTTTGAAATGGATGCCTGCAAGACGTTACAAAAAAGCTGGGACAGTGGTGTGTTTACCACTGTTACATCACCTTTCCTTCTAACAACAGTCAATAAGCGTTGGGAACTGAGGACACTAATTGTTGAAACTTTGTAGGTGGAATTCTTCCCCATTCTTGCTTGATATACGACTTCAGTTGTTCAACAGTCCTGGGTCTCGGTTGTCGCATTTTGCATTTCATAATGCACCACACATTTTCAATGGGCGACAGGTTTGGACTACAGGCAGGCCAGTCTAGTACCCGCACTCTTTTACTATGAAGCCACGCTGTTGTAACATGTGCAGAATGTGGCTTGGCATTGTCTTGCTGAAATAAGCAGGGACGTCCCTGAAAAAGACGTTGCTTGGATGGCAGCATGTGTTGCTCCAAAACCTGGATGTACCTTTCAGCATTGATGGTGCCATCAGAGATGTGTAAGTTGCCCATGGCATGGGCACTAACACACCCCCATACCGTCACAGATGCTGGATTTTGAACTTTGCACTGGTAACAATCTGGATGGTCTTTTTCCTCTTTTGTCCAGAGGACACGATGTCCATGATTTCCAAAAATAATTTGAAATGTGGACTCAGCAGACCACAGCACACTTTTCCACTTTGTGTCTGTTCATTTCAAATGAGCTCAGGCCCAGAGAAGACCAAACAATAACCCATTAATATTAATAATTTATTACAAGCTAGAAGTAAAATATAGAAAAATATGCTAAAAGGAAAAAAAAAATTAAAAAAAAATTAATCAGTCCAAGCACAAGGAAGTGGAGGGGGGAGGAGCTGGCTGTGGAGTCCGGCTGTATAACACAAGCTGCACCCCTCCAGGACACCTGAAACACAGGAAGCTCAGAGCAGTAAACAGTTCCTTTAACAAGCAGCGTTTTCCAAAAGCACAGAGCGGAAATCCTCCCAGAGCACTAAATGAAACTTACATGCAGGGGCAGAGAGACTCTGCCCAGCTGCCGTGATGCGTGTCATGCTCTAGTTTTCCAGGCCATCCGTTCTGCCCCTGGAAGTCCTCCAACCGACGGAGCCAAATATGAGACATAAAACTCGAGGCAGTCACTCATTCACACGGCAACGCAGGCTAATAACCATCAGGTTTCTCCCACGACGGAGTACCAAACAATGACTTACTTGCCGGGGCAGAGTAACTCTGCTCGCCTGCCGTGTTACACATTGTACTCGGCTCCACATCTCCGTTCGTCATCGTCGCTGCTGCTACCACCACGATTGCTACTGCTACTGCTGCTCAAACCCAAGCTCTCCTCCACTGTGCCGTCCTCGTCATTCCCTCCAGTGCGCGCGTCTTCTCACCGTCACCTCTCTTCGCAATTGCCTCTCCCCGCCTACAAACACTCCCATCCTATAAAGTGTCCCTGATCCCCTGACTTCCGCCACCATGCCTACAATCATTGGCCAAAACAAACCCGGTAACCTTACCCGGTGGTGGTAAGGTTTGACGTTACTCCTGTAAAGTTCCTTGAGGCAGCACTGCTGTGATTTGGTGCTATACAAATAAAATAAATTCAATTAAAATCTGTGTCTCCAGAAGTAACAGCTTGTTTGACAGTATGTTTTTCTAGTGGTACCGAGGGATCCACCGATGAGACTAAGTACTAACAGTCTTCCGCTTCTCACCTAAGGTCACTGGTTAATGTCCAAGCCCCACAATTACACAGTAAGAAAGGAAGCGACAGGGCTGTAAAGATTTATGTTTTCCTGCAAAGATATTGGTATCACATCATCCGTGGGAGGCTCGGAGTAGAGTCACTGCTCCTTTGCGTTGAAAGGATCCAGCTGAGGTGGTTTGGGCATCTGGTAAGGATGCCTCCTGGGTGCCTCCCAAGGGAGGTGTTCCAGGCATGTCCATCTGGGAGGAGACCCTGGGCAAGACCCAGGACTAGGTGGAGAGATTATATCTCCACACTGGCCTGGGAACACCTGGGTATCCCCCAGTCAGAGGTAGTCAATGTGGCACGGGAAAGGGAAGTCTGGGAGTCTCTGCAACTTCACCGTGTTCACCACATGCAGATGTCCTTCTAATGCAGAGGTCTCAAACCGGTTCTAGAAAGGGCCGAGAGGGTGCAGACTTTCTGTGCAACCACCCACTCCAGCAGGTGATTTCACTGATTAACCGATTTCACCTGCTCAAAGTGATGTTAATCAGTGAAATCACCTGCTGGAGTGGGTGGTTGCACAGAAAGCCTGCACCCTCTCGGCCCTTTCTGGAACCGGTTTGAGACCTCTGTTCTAATGGCTGAGTCCAGAAAGTCATTGAAAAGCCTGGATTTTAGTCTTGATCCAGGGCCATCACAAACCTAGGCACTCCAATTCTTTATGGAGTTTCTCGAGTGCTCCAGTCAGGGTACACTAAAACACTGATTCATTGGATTGGATTTCCATGTAATAAATTTATGTTGTCCAAACTAAATTAAATGGATGTGCTTTATTTGAGTTGGAGCTACATATATTTATTAGATGGAAATCCTGCACATAATTGAACTGAGTTCATCCAATGAGTCATTTTTTTAGTGTATTCATTGATTCTACAAAGATCACATCATCCATGAAATCAAGATCAGTAAACCTTTCCTTGCCAGCACCATATCAATAAAATAATACATTTTTCCCAATGTATTCTTTAAAAGTTAGGCAAAGTTGTTAATTTTATTTAAAAAAGCAACTAACCTTTTAAGGTGAAGAAAAACCTGATTACACTGCATGATATTCCTTTCTGGATGAGTGCATGTGAGTTTCCACAAAGATGACCTCTAATGCCATACCTCATCAAATTCTAATATACAAATTGCAGAGGTATGGCATTAGAGGTGTGGCTTCACAGTGGGTTGAAAGCTATTTAAGAAACAGGCAACAGTTTGTGAAGCTGGGTGAGAATTGCTCCTCATGTCTGGACATTCCCTGCAGTGTCCCACAGGGGTCAGTATTGGGACCAAAATTTTTCATCTTGTACATCAATGATTTGTGTAGTGTATCTAAATTATTGAAGCTTGTGTTGTTTGCAGATGACAACTATATTTTTATCAGATGGTAATTTACAAAATTTATTGAAGAATGTTGCATCGGAAATGAAAAAAAATTACAAACTTGGTTTAACAGGAACAAATTGTCTCTAAATTTAAGCAAAACAACAATGTTGATATTTGGTAATTAGAAGATAAATGTTGAAATAAAGGTTGTGTTAGATGACTGCAATATAGAGTGGGTTAAAGAAACAACATTCTTAGGAGTATTGGTCAATGAAAAGCTTTCTTGGAAAGCACACATCAAATATGTGCTATCTAAACTTGCAAGAAGCATCGGAGTGTTAACTAAAGCAAGATATGTGCTTGACAAAAAATCATTACATTTATTGTATTGTTCATTGGTTTTGCCTTATTTAAGTTACTGTGCTGAAGTGTGGGGGAACAACGATAAAACGGCTTTACAGCCCTTGGTATGTCGTCAAAAAAGAGCCATTAGGATTATGCATAATGTCAGCTTCAGGAGCCACACAAATCACCTGTTTCTTGAATCTAAAATACTGAAATTTTTGGATCTGGTAGAATACTTAACTGTAATTATAATTTATAAAGCAAAAAATAATAGTTTGCCTGATAATGTTCAAAAACAGTTTGTGGAGAGAGAAGGGGGATACAATTTGAGAGGTGCACTAAAATTCAAACATGCTAGAGCTCTCACTACCAGAAAGAGTTTTTGTGTCTCGGTCTGTGGTGTGAAGCTCTGGAATTCAATTAGTGAAGAGCTGAGAGGGTGTCCAGACATGAGAAGGTTTAAAAAGAAGTTTAAAGAGGTGATTGTCACGATACAGTGAAGCAATTTAGAACTAATACATTTTCGAGAGTTGAGCAATAGAAGAAACCCTATTGCACTTGTCTTATTAAATTATGCAAATGAATGTTGGAGTTTCTTATGTGTAAATTATAGAAAAGTTGACTGAAACTGTGAAAGCACAAGAAATGTTCACAAATAAGCGAGTATAAATTGTAGCTTGGAACTTCTGAAATACGAGGTCTGTTAGAAAAGAATCCGACCTTTTTATTTTTTGCAAAAACTCACTTGAATCTTGTGTGTTTGCATCAGCCAAGCTTGAACCTTCGTGCGCATGCGTGAGTTTTTTCACGCCTGTCAGTTGTGTCATTCGCCTGTGAGCACGCCTTGTGGGAGGAGTGGTCCAGCCTCCTCGGCGGATTTTCATTGTCAGGAAATTGGCTGAGCAACTGCCGCTTTACTGCATCAAAATTTTTTCAGAAACTGTGAGAGACAGCCAGGTGGAAACCATTTGGAAAATTCAGTTGGCTTTCGGTGAAGATCTTATGGGGATCACACAGATTAAGGTGCATTACAACTGGATTAAAGATGGCCCACAGCGGCTGAGGGCACGCTGCGCTCTGAGCGGCGATCGACAGGCTGAAACGACCAGATCATTTCCAAACTGAACGCTGTGTTGATCCAGGACGTCGTCTGACTACTACAGAAATGGCAGAAGAGGTGGACATACCACTTTTTCGGCACATTCCACTGTTACAGGAGTTTTTGTCATGGAAAGAGGAGCAGAGGAATTTGCCACGGAGCGCTAATTGCGCGGGACAAAAGCACCTCCGTGTTGGTCTCACAGGACATGCCCTGACATGCCCAGCTATTGCACCATTCAGAAGATTCAGACGGCTTTCGGTGGCTTTTCAGTCGTGTGACTATCCGAGAAATTGTGGACGAGCTGGACATGCCACAACATGTCCTGTGAGGCTTCATCACGGCGTTGCTTTTTGTTCTGCGCCATGCGGCTCCGTCCCGAAGCGCGAATTCCTCCGCACGTGTTCACAGGCGAATGACGCAACCGACAGGCATGAAAAAACTCACGCATGCGCACGAAGGTTCAAGCTTGGCTGATGCAAGTGCACATGATTCACATCCATATAGTTTTTGCAAAAAATAAAAAGGTCGGATTCTTTTCTAACAGACCTCGTATATAAATTGCAGAAGTGGGAACAACACTGTAACCAAGGAACCGAATGATATAAGTTGCATTGTAAGTTCAGAGTAAAGGGATGAGACTAATAAGTTTATACTTCTTCCCATTTCTTTTTGAATATGTACTTTCTTTATGTAGTAATGATTCTGTTTTGTCTTGTCTTGTGTACTGTACACATATTCAAATAAACACACTTGAACTTGAACATGACCAAATGGATAATAATCAGTGACTCATGAATTGTTCCACAGGATGTTCTTGTAAAAACATGGAGTTTTTTTTATGGGTATAATACTTAATCTTTTCTGAAATATTTTTTGTTTTGCTATATTACTGGAAACCCTTTTCATACTCCAATAGAAGTCAATTAATGCTTTGACATCCAAATGAAAAATAAACGACTGTAGAAAAACATGGGTGTAAAAAGCTCATCCAATCATTTTGCATAGGCTGCAACAAATCATTAGCCTGTTTGTCAAACTCTCTTCTGGCCATGTGACTGTCAGAGCAGAAGGTCCCAAGTTCAAGGCCACCCCTGCCCATTCTCCATGTAGTGTGGAGTTGGGTTAATGAAGGGCATCTGGTGTAAAACCTGTGCCAAATCATCATGCAGATCCACCACAGATCTGCTGTGGTGACCCAAAATGAAACAGTGAAACAAGGGAGAAGCTGAGGGGATGTACCACACTCTCACGAGCGCCACTACTTTAACTTATGGCAAGCTAAAAGTGGACGCTCCAACACTCCAAAAGTGTCGCTCCAACGAGAGCGGCACGCTGAGCAGAGTGGGGATGTACTTACCTTTGACTGAGGATTTTCCTGTCTCCTGTAGGTGGTGATAATGCTCCACCTGCCAATAAACAAAACTGAAGAAGAAGAAATTAAAAAAAAAAATGCAAAAGTGAGCTAGTTGTACAATGGTGGAGAAAGTACCAGCAACAACTGTTCGTCTCAAATAGAAGCACTTTTTAAGAAAGCTACCACCAGAAAAAGGGCAGATGTGGTAAATGTAAAACCAGAATAAACATCGGTCTTGGGCAGGGGGTTGGACCTCCCTCGAATGCTCACGGTTGCCAATAAGAGAAGGATTTTGTGAAATAAGGTCCACCTATGTCACGCACATCTAATTCTGTATAAAAACTGTTTGTGTCCATTTTTCAGGTTTCTGTAGGGGCGTATCTCGTTTGTGAGAGAAGTTCATGCAGAATCCAGACCTGAGATTTTTCATTGTGACTTTGAATTAATTTAAAAGTGTGGAATAGTTTGAGTACTTGGAGAGGGGCAGTGTTACAGAAAGAACCGGGGTGAAATAATATAACCGTGGTGACGATGCATTTCCTGAGGGCATGCAGCTTTTCCACTAATGAGATTTTCTTTAGTGAAGCTTGTACGTGACAAAGAAGGTCAGTCATCCATCTGTGGAGTACAGAGTGTAACTGAAGACACTTTAGAAAAAGGTTCATTGTAACAGATGAGATCAATATGTTCCTCTGGAGTGTAGTATCAAAAGGTGCTTAACCTCCGGTCTCCACCGAAACAGCCTGAATCTCTTCACAGCATTTCAGGGAGGGATAATTTTATGGCTGCATATTTATTTATTTATTTATTTATTTATTTATTTATTTTTAGGTTAATTTCTTTAGCCACATCACATCTACATGAAATTCTGGGATCTGTCTTGTACATGTGGCATTTTAAAAAGGTAAAGACTGGCTTGTTAAAAATGTAAGATGGGCCACATGGAAATATCAAATATATCAACATCGTGTCCAGTCATTCATGTTAATATGTTAGCAAAAATGTCAGCATTGAAGCATAGATATGCTGATATTGAATTCATTTTATTGATTTACAACCCCAGTTCCAATGAAGTTGGGACGTTGTGTGAAATGTAAATAAAAACAGAATACAATGATTTGCAAATCCTCTTCAACCTATGTTCAATTGAATACACCACAAAGACAAGATATTTACCTGTGTGAAGCGCTTTGAGGCAACTCTGTTGTGATTTAGCACAATATAAATGAAAATAAATTGAAATATTTAATAAAAAAGAAAAATAACTGGTGCAACACAGGAATGAGTGCCACAATATTTAATAAGGTGCTGAAAGTAAAAAGTGTTCAACAGGACTGACGTTTCGATGTGAGTCACATCTTCCTCAGAGTCCTGCACAAACAGAGATGGTACACCTTAAATACTGATAGGAAGCAGGTGCTTTCAAAAGGGCATGACCATCCATCAGACACTGTCCCAAAACACACAAGACTAAAACCAGACTAAAGACAATTATTAGAGAAAACAAGTAAATTTTAGCTCTTCATTCAAACCAAAAGGTTCCAAAGTGCCTAAAGTATAAATCCAAAAAGCTTCTCTACATAAGAGTTTTTTGATAATATCACCACCTCTGGGTGGGGCTATGATTCTCTCAATACCCCAAAATTTTAAGGATGCTGGAGAGCCATGACCGGCCTGTTTATAGTGCCTTGCCATGGCATAAGTTAAATTCTGAGTACAGATTGCCGGTTTATGTTCAGCTATCCGTAATTTAAGTTGACGGTTTGTTTCGCCAATGTATGCCAATCCACAAGGGCATTTTAAAATATATACTACATGAGTAGTATTACAATTGATAAATGAAGAAATAGGATATTGCTTACCAGTGGGAGGATGAGAGAAACATGAAGTATTAGTGGAATTTGAACAATGTGCACAATTAACACATCTGAAGAAACCTTTTGGTGGGCTAGAGGGCCAGGCAGTTGAGGCGGGACTGATCATATCTGAATGAACAAGTCTGTCACGAATATTTCGGGCACGCCTAAATATAAATTTAGGCGGTTCAGCACAGATGCAACTCAGCCATATGGGGTGTGCAGCCAGTACATTCTGAGTGCCGGTCCCAAGCCCGGATAAATGAGGAGGGTTGCGTCAGGAAGGGCATCCGACGTATAACAAGCCAACCCAACTATGCAGACTCAGAATAGAATTCCCATACCGGATCGGTCGCGGCCCGGGTTAACAACGTCCGCCACCGGTGCTATTGCCCAACAGGGTGCCGGTGGAAATTGGGCTACTGCTGGGTGAAGACGACGAAGAAGAGGAGGAAAACATTGCCACGAACAGCGGGAGAAGAAGAAAACTAGAAGGGTGGAAATGAGAGTGGGGAATTTGAATGGTGGTAGTATGACTGGTAAAGGGAGAGAGCTGGCTGATATGATGGAGAGGAGAAAGGTAGACATATTTTGTGTGCAAGAGACCAAGTGGAAGGGAAGTAAGAGCAGGAGCATCGATGGTGGGTACAAGTTGTTGTACCATGGTGAGGACAGGAAGAGAAATGGTGTTGGGGTCATTTTAAAGGAAGAGTATGTTAAAAGTGTGTTGGAGGTTAAGCGAGTGTCTGACAGGGTGATGAGTGTGAAGTTGGAAATTGAAGGGGTGATGATAAATATCATCAGTGCATATGCCCCACAGGTAGGTTGTGAGATGAAGGAGAAAGATTTCTGGAGTGTGTTAGATGAGGTGGTGGAGAGTGTGCCCAAGCATGAAAGAGTGGTGATAGGAGCAGACTTCAATGGGCATGTTGGTGAAGGGAACAGAGGTGATGAGGAAGTAATGGGTAGATATGGTATCAAGGATAGGAATGGGGAAGGACAGATGGTAGTTGATTTTGCAAAAAGGATGGAAATGGCTGTGGTGAATACCTACTTTAAGAAAAGGGAGGAGCACAGGGTAACATATAAGAGTGGAGGAAGGTGCACACAGGTGGACTACATTCTTTATAGGAGATGCAAGCTAAAAGAAATCACAGACTGTAAGGTGGTAGCAGGAGAGAGTGTCACTAGACAGCATAGGATGGTTGTTTGTAGGATGACTTTAGAGGTAAAGAAGAAGAAGAGAGTGAGAGCTCAACAAAGGATCAGATGGTGGAAGCTGAAGGAGGAAGACTGTTGTGTGAAATTTAGCGAGCAGGTGAGAGAAGCACTGGTTGGAGGGGAAATGTACTGCAGATGTGGTGAGGGAGACAGCTAGGGCATTACTGGGTATGACATCTGGACTGTGGAAGGAAGACAAGGAGACTTGGTGGTGGAATGAAGAGGTCCAGGAAAGCATAAGGAGAAAGAGGTTGGCGAAAAAGTTCTGGGATAGTCGGAGAGATGAAGAAAGTAGACAGGAGTACAAGGAGATGCGGCGTAAGGCGAAAAGAGAAGTGGCAAAAGCAAAGGAAAAGGCATATTGCGAGCTGTACAAGAAGTTGAATAGTAAGGAAGGAGAAAAGGAATTGTACCGATTGGCCAGACAAAGGGACAGAGCTGGAAAGGATGTGCAGCAGGTTAGGGTGGTAAAAGATGCACATGGTAATGTGCTGACAAGTGAGGAGTGTGTGCTGAGAAGGTGGAGGGAATATTTTGAAGAGCTGATGACTAAAGAAAATGAGCGAGAGAAAAGGCTGGATGATGTGGTGAGAGTAAATCAGGAAGTACAAGAGATTAGCAAGGAAGAAGTGAGGGCTGCTATGAAGAGGATGAAGAGTGGAAAGGCAGTTGGTCCAGATGACATTCCAGTGGAGGCATGGAAATGTCTAGGAGAGATGGCAGTAGCGTTTCTAACCAGATTGTTTTATAAAATCTTGGAAAGTGAGAGGATGCCTGAGGAGTGGAGACGAAGTGTGCTGGTTCCTATTTTCAAGAACAAGGGTGATGTGCAGAGCTGCAGTAACTACAGAGGCATAAAGCTGATCAGCCACAGCATGAAGTTATGGGAAAGAGTAGTAGAAGCTAGGCTTAGAAAACAGGTGAAGATCTGTGAGCAGCAATATGGTTTCATGCTGAGAAAGAGCACTACAGATGCAATGTTTGCTCTGAGAATACTGTTGGAAAACTACAGAGAAGGACAGAAAGAATTACATTGTGTGTTTGTGGACTTAGAAAAAGCTTATGATAGGGTGCCAAGAGAAGAGTTGTGGTATTGTATGAGGAAGTCTGGAGTGGCAGAGAAGTACGTTAGGGTAGTGCAGGACATGTACAAGAATAGTGTGACAGCGGTGAGATGCGTAGTTGGAATGACAGACTCATTCAAGGTGGAGGTGGGATTACACCAAGGATCAGCTCTGAGTCCTTTCTTGTTTGCAGTGGTGATGGACAGGTTGACGGATGAGATCAGACAGGAGTCCCCATGGACTATGATGTTTGCAGATGACATTGTGATCTGTAGTGAGAGTAGAGAGCAAGTTGAGTCTAGTCTGGAGAAGTGGAGATATGCTTTGGAGAGAAGGGGAATGAAAGTCAGTAGAAGCAAGACGGAGTACATGTGTGTGAATGAGAGGGAGCCCAGTGGAATAGTGCAGTTACAAGGAGTAGAAGTGGTGAAAGTAGATGAGTTTAAATATTTGGGGTCAACTGTTCAAAGTAATGGAGAGTGTGGTAGAGAGGTGAAGAAGAGAGTGCAGGCAGGGTGGAGTGGGTGGAGAAAGGTGGCAGGAGTGATTTGTGACCAAAGAATATCAGCAAGAGTGAAGGGGAAAGTTTACAAAACAGTAGTGAGACCAGCTATGTTGTATGGTTTAGAGACGGTGGCACTAACAAAAAGACAGGAGGCAAAGTTGGAGGTGGCAGAGCTGAAGATGTTGAGATTCTCTTTGGGAGTGACAAGAATGGATAAGATTAGGAATGAACATATCAGAGGGACAGCTCAGGTGGGACGGTTTGGAGACAAAGTCAGAGAGGCGAGATTGAGATGGTTTGGACATGTGCGGAGGAGGGACCCAGGGTATATAGGTAGAAGGATGCTGAGGATGGAGCCACCAGGCAGGAGGAGAAGAGGGAGACCAAAGAGGAGGTTCATGGATGTGCTGAGAGAGGACATGCAGTTGGTTGGTGTGACAGAGGAAGATACAGAGGACAGGGTGAGATGGAAACGATTGATCTGCTGTGGCGACCCCTAACGGGAACAGCCGAAAGACAAAGAAGAAGAGGTTCAGCACAGATGTCTTTAAGTGTGGGATCACTCTTCAGAATGTGCCAATATTTATAAATTATGTTTTTTATTCTTCCTGCAAATGGAGTATAGCAGGTAGAAAAAAACAATTTAGATGTTGAAGAAGATTGAGATTTTTTCTTAAGTAAAGAGGCACAATCAGTATTTAGAGCTCTATCCCATGCTTTACCAATGTTAGTTCTACTATAACCACGTTGTTCAAACAGAGTTGCTAGATGGGCTGCTTTTGACATGAAGTCCGTGATAGAACTGCAATTTCTTCTAACTCGCAAGAACTGACCCACTGGTATGTTACGAACTAAATGGGGCGGATGATTACTATCAGCTCTCAATAAAGTATTTCTACTAAGAGGTTTGCGGTAAATAATTGATTGCAAATAATTATTGACATCCTTGTAATTAGTGAGATCTAAAAAGTCTATGGAATGAGAGTTATAGTTCATAGTAAAAGATAGATAATCTGTGGTAGAATTGATGTAATTCAAAAATTGATGCAACTCATCATATGTGCCCCTCCAAATTAAGAAGACGTCATCAATATATCAGCGCCATAATGATATTTTTGAGTGAAAAGGGTTATTTTCAGTACTAAAGATATGTTTTTCTTCCCAAAAACCCATCACTAAACAGGCGTAAGATGGAGCAAAAGCACTCCCCATAGCAGTGCCCTGTAGTTGTAAATAATATTTGTCTGAGTATTTAAAAAAATTATTCGATAAGACAATCTCAACCAATTTAATCAAAAAAATCTGAAGGTGGCAGCACATCAATAGGACGTTCGGCAAGATAGAAAGAAATGGCTTCTAAGCCTGCATGGTGAGGTATGCATGTATATAGACTTTGTACATCCAAAGACACAAGGATATCATCACTTGCACAATTCCGATTATTGATAAGATTTAGAACATCAGTGGTATCCTCAAGATACGAGGATAATTTACGAACAAACTTTGCCAAAAAGACATCAACAAATTGTGAAAGGGGCTCAGTAAGACTCCCTATTCCAGAAACAATGGGCCGTAACGGAGGATCATCCAACTGTTTGTGAATTTTGGGTACACCATAAAATACTGGACAACGAGGGTATTCACTTAAAAGGAAAGCCATCTCTTTTTCTGTTATCCAGCCCTTCTTAAGAGATGAGTCAATAAATTCATGAATCATACTATTAATATTAGAGGTGGGATTGGAAGATAATAGTTGATAGTGTTTGGCATTATTCAACAGTCTCAGTATACCATTTTCATACTTCTCCAACCCCATAACAACAACAGCACCCCCTTTATCGGCGGGGCGAATGATGATATCCCGTCTGGATTCCAAAGATCGTAATACATCCAATTCACTCTTTGTCATATTCTTATTTTTAGATGGACATAAAGCCCCTAATTTAGCAAGTTCCCGCTCAACTACCTGGCTAACAGTCACTATAGTAGGATTTAAATTTGAAGACGGCAAAAAACTTGATTTCTTTTTAAAAGGAGTAACTTCTCTTAGAGACTCACTAATATTAGAATCCAAATCCCTTTTATTATTAGACTCATTGTTAGATTTAGAAAAAAAAAATTTCAAATGCAGCTGTCTAAAGAATTTGAAAGAATAAACTATAAGAGAGAAAGAGTCAAGGTAGTTAGAAGGGGCAAAGTAGAGTCCTTTCTGTAGAACCACTGTCTCAGTAGCTGTGAGGACAGAATCAGAGATGTTAATCACAGTCTCCTCGGATGCGTCTGCATGGACCAGCGAGTGGGCAGCGAGGGTTCTCTTCTTCTTCCCTCTTGAGCCCCGCCGCATCTTACTCCTCGATGAGTGGGGCCTTGATCTAAAAAAGAGGAACTGCTGGATTGAGAGGCACCACGTCCTCCGACGTCACTAAGTTCATCAGAAGAATCTCTCGTTTGCCGTAGAAAAAGGCGTGTCCCTGTGCATCTGAAGGAGGAGTGGGAGTTTATTCACAAAAAACTTCCTCTTTTTACCATGCCAGTCATAAACTGATCCATCCACATTATCTTTAGTGTCCCGTTCATACTTCCTTATCTTATATGCCTGTAGGTCTTTTACAAAAGACGACAAGGAGATGGAGGATTTCTCTATAACCTCAGCAAACGCATCAGCATTGACCTTGCTCCTCATTTCTTCTTCCACCCGCAGCACATCCATTCTCAGTTTCTCTTGTTCAGATTTAGTCTTCTCAATTATCAAAAGCATCAAATCAAGGGAGCATTTATTTAAAATTTGCTCCCATTTCAACATGAAGAGTTCATCATTCAACCCAAATGACGGCATTTTATTGATGCGCAAACCACGCGGAATGCACTTAACTCTCCAATATTCAGACAAAGTTATAGAATGCCACAAAAATCTGGAATCAGACTTCTTCAGATCTTCTAATTCTTTAGACAAGGACAATATATTGGACTCTGAAGATTTAAATGTATCCTTAAATAAGGAGTGAGGCAAAACAATTTCAGCACCATGCTCATCAGTAAAAGACAAAGTTTGTGAATGTGCAGTAGTACTTGCATTAATAAGCTTGACATCTTCTTCTTACAGGGTGCAGCAGGAACAAAAGGCCTGTCCTCTGGCCAAAAAGTTGTAGAGCAAAAACAAAGAGTTCACCGCACTTCTGTATAGCACAAACAAATCTGGTGCACAATCAATCTGTTGTTGTTATGGGGTTGGAGAAGTATGAAAATGGTATACTGAGACTGTTGAATAATGCCAAACACTATCAACTATTATCTTCCAATCCCACCTCTAATATTAATAGTATGATTCATGAATTTATTGACTCATCTTATAAGAAGGGCTGGATAACAGAAAAAGAGACGGCTTTCCTTTTAAGTGAATACCCTCGTTGTCCAGTATTTTATGGTGTACCCAAAATTCACAAACAATTGGATGATCCTCCGTTACGGCCCATTGTTTCTGGAATAGGGAGTCTTACTGAGCCCCTTTCACAATTTGTTGATTTCTTTTTGGCAAAGTTTGTTCATAAATTACCTTCGTATCTTGAGGATACCACTGATGTTCTAAATCTTACCAATAATCGGAATTGTGCAAGTGATGATATCCTTGTGTCTTTGGATGTACAAAGTCTATATACATGCATACCTCACCACGCAGGCTTAGAAGCCATTTCTTTCTATCTTGCCGAATGTCCTACTGATGTGCTGCCACCTTCAGATTTTTTGATTAAATTGGTTGAGATTGTCTTATCGAATATTTTTTTTTAAATACTCAGACAAATATTATTTACAACTACAGGGCACTGCTATGGGGAGTGCTTTTGCTCCATCTTACACCTGTTTAGTGATGGGTTTTTGGGAAGAAAAACATATCTTTAGTACTGAAAATAACCCTTTTCACTCAAAAATATCATTATGGCGCTGATATATTGATGACGTCTTCTTAATTTGGAGGGGCACATATGATGAGTTGCATCAATTTTTGAATTACATCAATTCTACCACAGATTATCTATCTTTTACTATGAACTATAACTCTCATTCCATAGACTTTTTAGATCTCACTAATTACAAGGATGTCAATAATTCTTTGCAATCAACTATTTACCGCAAACCTCTTAGCAGAAATACTTTATTGAGAGCTGATAGTATTCATCCACCCCATTTAGTTCGTAACATACCAGTGGGTCAGTTCTTGCGAGTTAGAAGAAATTGCAGTTCTGTCACGGACTTCATGTCAAAAGCAGCCCATCTAGCAACTCTGTTTGAACAACGTGGTTGTAGTTGAACTAACATTGGTAAAGCATGGGATAGAGCTCTAAATACTGATCGTGCCTCTTTACTTAAGAAAAAATCTAAATATTCAACATCTAAATTGTTTTTCTACCTGCTATACTCCATTTGTGGGAAGAATAAAAAACATAATTTATAAATATTGGCACATTCTGAAGAGTGATCCCACACTTAAAGACATCTGTGCTGAACCGCCTAAATTTATATTTAGGCATGCCTGAAATATTCGTGACAGACTTGTTCATTCAGATATGATCAGTCCCGTCTCAACTGCCTGGCCCTCTAGCCCACCAAAAGGTTTCTTCAGATGTGGTAATTGTGCACATTGTTCAAATTCCACTAATACTTCATGTTTCTCTCATTCTCGCACTGGTAAGCAATATCCTATTTCTTCATTTATCAATTGTAATACTACTCATGTAGTATATATTTAAAAATGCCCTTGTGGATTGGCATACATTGGCCAAACAAAACGTCAACTTAAATTACAGATAGCTGAACATAAAACAGCAATCCGTACTCAGAATTTAACTTATGCCATGGCAAGGCACTATAAACAGGCCGGTCATGGCTCTCCAGCATCCTTCAAATTTTGGGGGATTGAGAGAATCATAGCCCCACCCAGAGGTGGTGATATTATCAAAAAACTCTTATGTAGAGAAGCATTTTGGATTTATACTTTAGGCACTTTGGAACCTTTTGGTTTGAATGAAGCTCTAAAATTTACTTGTTTTCTCTAATAATTGTTTTTTAGTCTGGTTTTAGTCTTGTGTGTTTTGGGTCAGTGTGTTTCTAATCATGAATTGATTACTAATTGAGTGAGTGTTGTGTCTGATGGATGGTCATGCCCTTTTGAAAGCACCTGCTTCCTATCAGTATTTAAGCTGTACCATCTCTGTTTGTGCAGGACTCTGAGGAAGATGTGACTCACATCGAAACGTTAGTCCTGTTGAACATTTTTTACTTTCAGCACCTTATTAAATTTTCTGGCACTCATTCCTGTTTTGCACCAGTTATTTTTCTTTTTTACAAATTAGTCCTACTTGGCTGCACCAGATTTGTTTGTGCTATACAGAAGCGCGGTGAACTCTTTGTTTTTGAAATATTTAATGTTCAAACTGATAGACTTTTTTGTTTTTGTGCAAATATTTGCTCATTTTGAAACGGATGCCTGCAACACGTTTCACAAAAGCTGGGCAACAAAAGACGTAAAGTTGATGAATGCTCAAAGAACACCTGTTTGGAACATTCCACGGGTGAACAGGTTAATTGGAAACAGGTGAGTATCATGATTGGGTATAAAAGGAGGATCCCCAAAAGGCTCAGCCATTCACAAGCAAAGATGGGGCGAGGATCACCACTTTGTGAACAACTGCATCAAAAAATAGACCAACAGTTTAAGAACAATGTTTCTCATATTTTCAATGGACGTCGTGTTCTGTGGACAAAAGAGGAAAAAAACCCATCCAGATTGTTGCAAAGTTCAAAAGCCAGCATCTGTGATGGTATGGGGGTGTGTTAGTGCCCATGTCATGGGCAACTTACATATTTGTGATGGCACCATCAGTACTGAAAGGTACATCCAGGTTTTGGAGCAACACATGCTGCCATCCAAGCAACGTCTTTTTTCAGGGACATACCTGCTTATTTCAGCAAGACAATGCCAAGCCACACGTGTTACAACACTGTGACTAAAAGAGTGCGGGTACTAGTCTGGCCTGCCGGCAGTCCAGACCTGTCGCCCACTGAAAATGTGTGGCGTATTATGAAACGCAAAATACAACAATGGAGACCCCGGGCTGTTGAACAACTGAAGTTGCACATCAAGCAAAAATGGGAAAGAATTCCACCTACAAAGCTTCAACAATTAGTGTCGTCAGTTCCCAAACGCTTATTGAGTGTTGTTAGAAGGAAAGATGATGTAGCACAGTGGTAAACATACCACTGTCCCAGCTTTTTTGAAACATGTTGCAGGCGTCCATTTCAAAATGAGCAAATATTTGCACAGAAACAATAAAGTTTATCAGTTTGAACATTAAATATCTTGTCTTTGTGGTGTATTCAATTGAATATAGGTTGAAGTGGATTTGCAAATCATTGTATTCTGTTTTTATTTACATTTTACACAACATCCCACTTCATTGGAATTGGGGTTGTATTTTGGGGGAGGGTCAGAGAGGAGCAGTCAGTTGTGGGTTTTCTTTCTGGATGAGTGAGCTGACAATTCTTTGAGTTACTGATGCATTGCAAAAATGTCACAGCACCAAATGCCAAAAGTAGGACACTGACGACAGTTTAATGCTATGCTCAAAGCATCTTATAGGAAAGTACTGTTGTACAGGTTTATAATATAAAAACACGTTCACATAATTTTTTGGCCTTGTAATGTTTACTATCAGCCACGATAAAAGTGGCCACTTTGAATTGGTTACTTACTGATTTATTCCCTGGCAACTCCTTTCCTTCCCTTCAGTGGCACAAGACTTTTTCTGAAAGTATACAAAAAACCTTATTTCTTTCTGCAGTTACGCCTGTTCAATGATGAAAGGCAACTGTATTGATTGCACTTCCAGTCTGAGATGTCACTTTCTAGACCATATGTATTGTGTACTAGTTTATGGTGAGGTTCCAGACATGGTCAAATTGTGTGAGACCTGCCAAGGTTTCCTCAATAAATGAAAATGTCTCCCTGAGAATGTCTGCTCTCTATTCCTTTTCAATAGCACCAGTTGTTTCTGTATCACAGTCTTACTGGTTTAGCCAGTTTCCTTGGCTGTGCTATGCCTAGTCGGACCACCTATCCATCTCAGCCTCCTGAGAGTAACCTTCTAGCTACAAAACTGGATCATTTGAGACCATTCCCTTGGTCTTTTCCGCTTGCTGGGGTACTCACTTGAATGCTGGATAACACTCAGGTAAAGGCACCACATGTCCACTGCCCCATAACTGGCATTTTCTCAAAATTCAAGTGGGATACATCATCTGGGTTTCCTGAAGTAACAGCACATTTAACACAGTCATCCCAGGAGTACCTAAGGATTCTCTGAAGAGACCTTGAACCAATGATATCCAGTAGATGACTTAGGTCAGTGATAAGACTCTAAGGCACAAGCCCAATACTCTCTGTTCACCCCACCACTTTTGCACATTCACATGAAGGTGCAAAATCAATGGGAGAGTATTGGCAATGGGAGATTACTGGGATTGGCCCAACGTTTCACCACCACACAGTGGGGAAAATAAGTATTTGATACACTGTCAACTTAGCAGGTTTTGCAAGTCCCTTCTCCCATGCCTCCTCTGGATCATCCTGATGGTCACTGGTGAACTTCAAACGGGCCTGGACATGTGCTGACGTGAGCAGAGAGACCTTGCTGCCCTGCAGGATTTTAAACCATGATGGTGCATTGTGTTACTCATGTAATCTTTGCAACTGTGGTTCTAGCTTTCTTCAGGTCATTGATCAGGTCCTCCCATGGAGTTCTGGGCTTTCTCAGAATCATCCTTACCCCATGAGGTGAGATCTTGCATGGAACCCCAGACTCAGGAAGATTGACAGTCATCTTGTGTTTCTTCCATTTGCTAATAATTATGCCAACAGTTGTTGCCGTCTCACCAAGCTGCTTGCCTGTTGTCCTGTAGTCCATCCCAGCCTTGTGCAGGTCTACAATTTTTTTCCTTGGTGTCCTTAGACAGCTCTTTGGTCTTGGCCATGGTGGATAGGTTGGAGTGTGACTGATTGAGTATGTGGACAGGTGTGTTTTATACAGGTGCCGAGTTCAAACAGGTGCAATTAATACAGCTAAAGAGTGCAGAATAGGAGGGCTTCTTAAAGAAAAATTAACAGGTCTGTGAGAGTCAGAATTCTTGCTAGGTAGGGTAGGTAGGGGGTCAAATACTTATTTCATGCAATAAAATGTAAATTAATTATTTACAAATCATACAATGTGATTTTCTGATTATTTCTTTTAGATTCTTTCTCTAACAGTTGAAGTGTACCTATGATAAAAATTACAGACCTCTCCATTCTTTGTAGGTGGGAAAACCTGCAAAATCGACAGTGGATCAAATACTCATTTTCCCCACTGTAGGTTGCAAAGAAGCATAACTGATATTCACATGTACATTCTTGGAATAAATGGTAAATGGACTGCATTTATGTGGCGCTTTTCCATCTGCATCAGACACTCAAAGCGCTTTACAATTATGCCTCACATTCATTCAGGGTGCTGCCATACAAGGCGCTCACTACACACTGGGAGCAATAGAGGATTAAAGACCTTGCCCAAAGGCCCTTCGTGATTTTCCACTCAGGCAGGGATTTGAACCGAGGATCTTCTGGTCTCAAGCCCAACACCTTAACCACTAGATGATCACCTCCCCCAGATGTTGCAGAGCCGGATGCAGTGGGTGGCTGACTCAGCTGCTGAAAACACATTCACATTCATTATAATCCACCACCTCCACTCTTCCATCTACCTGGGTGTGTGAAATATTATTCAGAGTGAAGCACGTCTTGTCACTCCACAACCTCCTTTTGTTCAAGCCGCAGTGTAAGCTGCATTCTGTGATCAGGTCAGATCCTTTTCCACACATGCTGAGGCACATAGTCACATGTAACTTTAGAGGGTCATATAAATGAAAAACTATGACTGCATAGCTTTGACACCAATCATTATCTGCTACATGAGTTCAATGACTGACCGAAAATTCTCTTCACAGCACACAAAAATGACAAATTAACAAACCAATTGCTTTTATATTAATTTTGGTATTCTGCCATTACAGAATACCATCTGCAATTTGCCATTACAACATCCTATAGTGATTGACAGGCTTTCAAAGCACAAACATATTTTTCATTCAGTCTTTATGTAAATGAGGCAATTTGTAAGCTAGTGATAACTGATAAAAATAATTGTCAGCATGTTTTCCTTGACAGGGATCTAGCAATGACTTTGTGTGTTTGAATAGATAATAAATACATAAATAAATGAATGAATAAAGACAGCCAAATATGTAGAGGTCATTCTGTTAGGAAAAATGCTGTTCTCCCACAGTGATGGTGTATGCTGCATTTTAATGAGCTTCAGCTTTGTGCCTGTCTCAGTCAATACCTGAGCCACAGAAAAAGAAGAGCTAAAAAAAAAGACAGGTGAGAGAACAAATGATAAATTAAGAGTGACCGGAAAAAAAAAATGGAGCTCCAACAGGCAAATGTCTCTCTTCACAAAATGTTGTATTAACTGTTGAAGGTTTAATAGGAAGAAATGAAAGATTAATGTTGCCCCATTTACTGACGATGTTAACAGAGAGGTTAAGTGCAGACAAAATGTGCAATAAAGATAACTGACATAAATTACTTTTAGTTTACAAAAAAATGTTTTGGATTAACTGCCTCTATCAATGAGATAGTGTTGTGTGTGTGTGTGTGTGTGTGTGTGTGTGTGTGTGTGTGTGTGTGTGCGTGCATGCTTGCGGCCCTGCTGTCATGTCTGTGTCTTAGGGCCCTTTCACACATAGTGTGAATAGAGTACAACTCAGGGCAACTCATGTCAAAAACATTGCGCCGATGGGCAGGCGTGCATGATGCCGGTGCGACGGTTTGTTCACGTGGGAACACACTGCCAGCAGCTGCACGCTGTGGTTCCACATCGTGCAGCTGCTGTGAAGAAAAAATAAATAAGTGTCATGCGAGCGGTGTTAGATGTTTGTGCGTGTCACCTGGAATTTGGCCGACACCTGCCGCGAGAGGGTTCGATGGGATCTCACAGCGCACACTTTGTCTTTCAGTCACTGGTGTGCGCAAATAGCTGTAGCAACAGGTGTACGAGGCTTTGGAAGCAGGGACGACATTACACGGTTTGTACGATTCCTGCTTCATGCGCACTTTATGGGCAAATCGACCAAATTTGCGCTGTGTGTGAAGGTGCCTCAGAGTTCATGTCCTGTCCCGTCATCGTTTGTCTTCAGTGTATGTCCTTTTGTGGGTCATCCTTTGTCTTTGTTCCTGGTCTTTTTCCTGCGTCTGTGTTCTGTCCTTGGTCTGTGCTTCGGTCTTCCGCACGTCCCTCTGGTTCATCAGGTTTTATTCATCTGGTTCGGTTACTCTCCCATTTCTCAGTTCCACATTGTTTTTGTGTTTATATTTCTGGATGTAGTTTTCGGATATGGTTCAGTTTTCTTTGTTGTTAGATTTATGACTGTTTTCTCTCATGTATTGCCTCGTTGCCTATAATGCACTTCTGAGTTCCACATTGCTTTCCTGTTTGTGTTCATTGGTTTTTGTTCTGTTTTTCTTCTTATTTCATCACCTCTTTTTATATGTTAGTTAATTTAAGATGTTAATCTTGGGAGTATTCTCTTATGTTACACTGTTTGCACTTTTGAGTCCCACGACTGTTTGTCCTTTTGTCTGGTTGGATTTATATTTTGGTTCTGTGGTTTCTTGAGGTTTAATTATGTTTTATCCTTTACTCATCTTCTTATGCTTAGTTTTTTGCCACCCTCTTGTTATCTTTTGACCTTTGACTTTTGCACATACTTGTCTTTCATTTACTAATCAGTTCATTTACTAATCAGTTCATTTTGCCTTTAAACCACACCCCTGTTCTTGTTAGTTTGCCATTTGTTTCACATGCTACCCCTGGATTGTGAGTATTCTGACTTTGCCTGCTTACGTGTTTGTGTTTTTGTGTGATCCCTTGTGTATTAGACTCAGTGACACTGTCTGATCCCTATTCAGGTCTTTATTTTTGGAGTCATGCCATGTGAGGCAGATTAAGTCAATATTTCATAAGAATCTTTCACTTGATGCTACAAGCACCAAAACTGGCACAACTGATAGGACCTATTTTTTAAGAAAAGCACGTTACCCAACTGAAAATCCAAGATGGTCACCAGTTTTCAAGATGGCTGTGTCGTAAAATAAGAAAAAACAGTTTTCAATGTAAAACATGCATAAATAGAAACATGCTATTGATCCAAACGTTAAATAGAATGTATTTTGACTGGGAAAATTTATTTTTGACAATTATATTCCTAAATGGCCACCAGTTTTCAACTAAATGGCAGCCAGTGCATGACTCAAAATCAGTACTTTCGTAGCTGTCTTACAAAATTATCAAAGATATTGCAAGGCAATATCTGTGATCATTTATTGAGAGCTGATATCTGCATCGGTCGATTTAACCCAAATTCTGACCATGTCCATTTTAGATAACAAGCTGCGTGCATTAAGATGAACAAATTTAAGACCAGACAAAGATTTAAAATCAGAGGGTGTCTGGATGCACTGCAGATCAGTACCAGAGTTTGGTTGCACATTACCAGACAAGAGTAATAGTAAGACAATCAACAATCTCTACTTTGTAACATTACAGTTGAAATATGACTTCTGGTATGTAGAAACAAAGCAAGATCTCATTTGAAAGGTGAGATAATTATGCAAAGCTAGAAAACCTTGCAGTTTAGTTAAGTCTTTACACAAAGTGTGTAAGTTCATGTCCTTTTCCAGATGTTGGGGTGGTTGTACAGTAGGGGTGTCGGGAAAAAAATCGGTTCACGTTTGAATCGCGATTCTTATTTATTACGATTCTGAATCGATCCAAAATGTCCAAGAATCGATTTTTAAAAAGCATTTTATTAAACATTTACTTGCTTACTCGCTGCATGTACTGTTTGTCTGTCAGGCAACAGCTTCCGTACTACAGCGTCTCCGCGAGGGGCGGGGGGGTCCGGCGTGCTTCAAACATTCGTGAGCTGTAGCTTAGCATGGCAGATGAAGAGCTAATTCAGCCAGCACCGTCTTTGCTGAAGGCAAATGTTTGGGCGCATTTTGGATTTTATTATTTGCTGCGTAAGAAGGAGCTTGACATGACTTATGCAGTGTGCAAAATCTGCAAAATGAAAGTTAAGTACTTCGGAAACACTTCAACTCCGCAAGCCCACATGCTACGTCAACACCCGGAGCTAAAAGGAGCGGAGCAGCGGTCTCTGCCGACTACTGACCAGCGCTTCGCTAAACTGCCAGTCAACTCCGAACGAGCAAAGCAGATAAGTAAATTTCCATCTTTAGAATCACTTGATTAACCTTGTAAAACTGCATTTTCTTAAACATAAACATTTTTTCAGTAATATAACTATTTCTCAGAGGTCTTTGAATCGAAAATCGATTCTGAATCGAATCGTCACCCCAAGAATCGGAATCGAATTGAATCATGAGTTGTTGTACGATTCACATCCCTATTGTACAGGCTGTACAGCAGCACTGGCATAAGTGCAACTGTAACCAGTGACCAGGAGGCTAGACACTTTGTTAGAAGGACACATGCAGGAACAACCATTTGCCTTCAAATCCCATATAGTCAGCAAGCACAATAAAGTCAAAAGAGGTGCCATTATTCTCAGCTTACCAAAAAACAAAGAGTGTAATAGTAGTATTGTATCCTCAGCAAACTGCAAACAGTCCAGCCATAGAGTAGGTGTAAATCCACAGCAAACTACAAATAGCACAGGCTACAGTATAGCTGTATGTCCACAGCAAACTTCCATAGCACAGGCCTCAGTGTTGTAGGATCACTCAGAAACTCTGCGTAGTAGTCCTGATTTAAATCCTAATTTATATAATCGCTGCACATCAAGGCTAAAGACGAGCCACACTGCAGCAGAATTCTGGGCTTCAGATCTGCCTCAGCAGGGGGACAGGCCTCAGACCATGTGGAACAGTTCACAAAAAATAAGCACAACCAGCTCTGGCGCAGAATAGTAGGATATCCACAGCAAACAACACGGGCCAAAGTGTAGAGGCACATATATCCACAGGGCAGTCCACAGTGTAGTAATACTGCAACATACGGCAAGGAGCACTGGCCTCAGTGTAGCAGTATAATTTCAGCAAGCAGTACAAACCTCAGAATCTCTGCATTGCCATCTTGATGTAAATCCAGGTTCATAACATTGCTGCAGATCTAGGCTAAAGACAAGCCACACTGCAGCAGATTCTTGGGCTTCAAATTAGGCTCAACAAAAAGACAGGCCTCAGACCAGGCCTTAAACCATGTGAGGCAGTTCATAAAAAAAATAACAGAGTAGTTGGCCCATAATGGCAAAAACTTGGAGTAAATAAATACTTAAAAACAGTTTCTAAAACAATTTCAGTAAAAAACAAAACAAAAAACAAACAAAAAAAAAACACTAAAATCCTTAAAAAGAGTTAAAAGTAAACAGACACAGAGTAGACCAAAAGACATGCTGCCATCTTGGAAATGGATGAGTAGCTCACCCTGAAATCCAAGATGGATTTCTCTCGTTGGAGCGACATCTCTGCTATTTTGGAATTGTGGAATAGCTCGCACACAGATTGAGCTCGTCAGACTACTTTCACCTGACCCAGTTTCCAGTTGTTGCTGGATGAGTGTGAGTACTGACTTACGATTAGGTGTAAAAACCACACGAGATACACAAGTTCTTGTGCCAAATATACTCCTGATGTTTTTGTTACCCATAAAAACATTCCAGTCATATCTTTCTGAACTCTTCTGCATCAATCTCCATAATGTCAATGTTTACAATGTGCTTGAGTGATAACAGGTGAGGTTGATCATAAAGTTTAAGTTTCTTAAATATTTATTACGGCTACTCTTCAGTTATCTTTATAATTTTATTACTGGTAAATTTTAGAATTAATTTAGATGAGATATACTCATTAACTCACAGGAATGATCACAATTATCTGGGAACGACTTTTTGCGCAGGAATTCATCAAGCACGTCGGCTGGGGGGTGTACTAACAGAATACCCAGAAACTGGCTAGAAGTTCGGCCAAAACGACAGCATCCAGTTTTAGCTTGCCATAAGCTAAGGTAGTGGCACTCGTGAGAGTGTGCTTCAAGTTTGCTGTCACTTATTCTGCAGCTGAGGAGTTCCTGCAAGAAGAATCCCTGGGATCACTAGTGCCCCCTAACATGAAGGAGGAGAACTGCATGCCTCACTTTGTGTCTTTTTGCAGCCGTTTTGTGATCACTCAGCACACAAAACACAGCACACATACAGTTGTTGAGAAAAAACAATGTACATTATGTACATCAGCTAAATGATGGAATTTAAGTTCATATAGCCAAAGTGTTTGACCATTTTAAAAGTGGCATACAAAGAGAATAATACAGTCTCACTGCACAGCATGCCAGCAGTCAGCCCAGTGACGCAATCTGTGGTGAGGCACAGCTGACTGCTGCCTCACCACACATCTCTTCTGAGTATTTGAACTGCAAATGTGAAAATTCAGCAAATTTGTATGAACATAATCTAAAACTGGTTAAGTTATAAGGAAAATAACTTTATAGTACAAATCACTGGATAAATATAACCATTTGATTTATTTTTTTCATTTTACATTTTTTTTTTCCCCATGATGGCAGGTGAGGCACAGCCTCCCCTGACCGCAAGTCACTGCCTAAAACTGACTGGAGAAAGTGTTGCCTCTGTCAGGCTAATACAAAAGCAGAGCTGAAGTCTCCCCCAACCCGTTATGAGTGTAGTTGTCATGGCTATTCCGTGATAGCCGTGACAACTACACTCAACACCTACCACAATTTCAGGCAATCAACCAGGTTAGACCCTTCCAGATTGGATGAAGGAGATGGTATTGAGGATACACTGAGGTGAAATAGTGCGAAGTACCACCAAAATTGTAGCAAAATGTTTGGCAATGACAAACTTGGGCATGTCACTAAAAGAGCAGCTGAAATTCAGAATGATCTCGGAGAAGGGCACTCAAAAATGAGAAGAACTAGCATGGCAGCTCAATGAATGTGCTTGAAATCTTAATGATGACAAGCTTTTGGCTGTATTGAACTGCCACCTACCTGGAAATGTTTCCTGAGAGACAACAACAACAAAACAAAGCTCTTTGGGTTCCTTGCTGACAGGATAGTGACCCTGTGCCCTGACAATGTTGTTGTTGTGACCAAAGGAGGAGATCAGACTATTTCCAACAAATCCATCGGTCTTGAAGGCTTACGTCCTTGCAACCATGAAGAAGGTGACTCCAGAATCTTCACTCATGCTCTTCACCCAGCCAAGCAACAGATGAAGTCTGTGTTGATTAAATCATGTGACACAGATGTCCTCGTTGTTGCGGTCAGCATTTTTGCTACCCTCAAAGACGCAGGCATGGAAATGTTGTGGGTTGAATTTGGCCAGGGTCAGTCCATCAGGTGGTTGCCAATTCATGACATGGTGGTGAAATTTGGTCCAGACAAATCCACTGGCATGCGGTTCCTTCACGCCTTCACTGGCTGTGATCTTGTGTCAGCTTTTTGCAGCAAAGAAAAAAAAACCCTGCATGACAGGGACAGGAGGTTTGCCCTGAAGTGACCCCCCCTTCTTCAACAAGTTCAGTCAGTACCCACCAGTCATGGAAAATGCAGACCTCAAGGTCCTTGAGAAGTTTGTCATAACTATATGAGATGAGAGAGATATACTTTATTGATCTCACAGTGGAGAAATTATGTTACGACAAGAACAGCACTACTGACAAAGTTAATGAGGAAAGACTGGACTTGTTCGCTTGAAAGAAAAGGTCTTATGATACCATTCCTGTTGTGAAAGTGTCGTGACACGGACCCACAACAGGGGGCATTAATGAACGGACAATGGATAAGCCAAAAAGTAACAATTTAATGTTGTGAATCGCACAACGAAGTACAGACAATAACAATATGGTGGAATGTCAGTTACACACAAGGTGACGTGTGGGCAGATAGAAGACGTCTGGCGAGAGAAGAGCCGGATCCCACACAGCTTCCACCACCAACGGAGCTGAAGAACACCAGAGCCGCCAAGCCCTGCGCCCCAGGTGGCCACTGTCTTCAGCAGTCAGACCCGGTATTGCTGGCAGAGAACAGAAACAGTACTGATGAGTGTGAGTTCGCACACTCAGTAATCCCACAGTCAGTGTTTAGTTAGGAGGGAGCACCTCCACCTCCAATCACACACTCGTGCAGCTCCTGTCTAACCACTTATCTGGTTGGGGTGTGAAGGGAAGCCGTCGCTGATCACACCAAACGCCAATCCCACAGATAAGGCAAACACCACAGGAAAACGGCTGCAAAAGAGTTCAGACTATTATTCAGTTTTAAGTCAGCAGAGAAGTTACCTGAATGGTAGCTGATTTCTCGGCGGGGAGGTGGAGTTGCAGTCCGGCCTTTATGGTGGTGGTGATGTGAATGAGTGACAGCTGGTGCTGATAACGAGTGACAGCTGTCACTCCCGGTTGCTATGACGCCCTCTCATGTTTGAAGCCCGCACTTCAAGCAGGGTGCCATCTGGTGGTGGTGGGCCAGCAGTACCTCCTCTTCAGCGGCCCACACAACAATTCCACTGACAAGTGGATCTCTCATGCAGCATGTCTACCAAGCAGGATGCATATGGGGCCAGACAACAGTGTGCAAAATGCAAACTGAAAGCCCTGCCAACTGGGGGGCAGAAAAAATGGTGAGCTCTGGCAAGTCTTTTGGATGAGCAACAGTGGTAAGGAAAAACTCCCTCTGAGGAAGAAACCTCAAGCAGACCAAACTCAAAGGGGTGACCCTCTGCTTGGGCCATGCTACAGACACAAATTACAGAACAATTCACAAATTGAATATACAGGAAATGCTGTTGGTGCACAGAACAGGAGGGTCACCAGCAAAAATACAACTCCCATCTCTGGATGGAGCTGCACCTTAAACAGAGAGAAAAAACAGAATCAGGCATCAGAAAGACAAGAAATACTGTATAATTTGCCAGCATTAATCAACAAGAAAACAGAAGAAATACTAAGGTGATCACCGGCCACTAGCCCTAAGCTTCACTAAAAGACCCAGAATTTAGGTAAAGAGGCTGCGGCTGGCTCCAATTACTAATAAAATGAATTAGAAGAGTAAAAAGCATAAAACAAAACTCTACCAGTATGCTAGCCATATGAAAGGGAAAAGAAGTGCGTCTTAAGTCTGGACTTGAAAGTCTCTTCAGAATCTGACTGCTTTATTGATGCAGGGAGATCATTCCAGAGAACAGGGGCACGATAAGAGAAAGCTCTATGACCTGCAGACTTCTTATTCACCCTAGGGACACAAAGTAGTCCTGCACCCTGAGAATGCAAAGCCCAGGCCGGTACATAAGGTTTAATTAGGTCAGCTAAGCAAGGAGGTGCCAGTCCGTGAACAGTTTTATAGACTAGTAGCAGAACCTTAAAATCTGATTTCACTGGGACAGGAAGCCAGTGAAGGGATGCCAAAATGGGTGTAATGTGGTCGAACTTTCTGCTTTGTGTCAAAAGTCTGGCTGCAGCATTTTGAACCAGTTGAAGAGCCCTAATGCTGGACTGCGCTAAACCAGAAAATAGAACATTGCAGTAGTCCAATCTAGAAGAGATAAATGCATGGATCAGGGTCTCAGTATCAGCCATTGACAGGATGGGATGAATTTTCACTATATTTCGCAGGTAGAAGAAAGCAGTCCTTGTAGTATTTCTAAGGTGGAGGTCAAAGGACAATGTAGGATCAAAAATTACCCCAAGGTTCCTCACTTTGTCAGTGTGACGTATGACACATGAGCCTAGGCTGAATGTTAACTGGTCAAGTATGATGTCAGCCATGCAAGGGCACTCCCAGTAATCCCAAAAACATTTTCCATCCTATCAAGTAGAATATGGTGATCCACAGTATCAATTGCAGCACTGAGATCTAACAGCACCAGAACCGTAGTGGTGTCCAAATCCATTGTAGGCAGAATATCATTCACCACTTTAGTGAGAGCCGTCTCTGTGGCATGATATTTTCTAAAAGCAGACTGCAGTGGCTCAAAGAGATTATTCTCAGCAAGATAGTCCACGAGCTGCTGTGACACCCCTTTTTGCAGAATTTTAGAGCAAAATGATCGATTTGATATCGGCCGATAGTTTTTCAATACACTAGGGTCAAGACTAGGTTTCTTAAGTAATGGTTTAATCACTGCAGATTTGAAACATTTAGGACCACATCCAGAAGTTAAAGAAAGATGAATAATTTCCAGCACAGTCGGCCCAAGAGTGGGCCGCAGGTCCTTAAACAGTTTTGTTGGTATATCAAATAAACAGGTTGTGCTTTTTGTTGACGTTACAAGTTTCACCAGCATGCCTAGTGAGATACTATTAAATTTTGTAAATCTAAGTAATACCTCAGTAATGGTGCCCACCTCAATAGCAGGGTGTAGTGGCTGGGTTAAGGCATGCTGGGATATGTTTAACCTAATGTCTTCTATTTTCTTCTCAAAGTAATCCAGGAAAGTAACCTGACATGAACATGGAACAAGACTAAACATTCAATTCAAGGATTCAAAGGAGTTTATTGTCATATGCACATAGGAACATGTTCCCTGCACAATGAAATGTGTTTACTGCATTTAACCCATCCTAATTGCCAGTTAGGAGCAGAGGTCGCCTTTACGGTGCCCAGGGACCCAGCTCTAGATGTATGTCCCTGCCCTGAGTCAGGAGCAGGGCTGAGTAAACCTTGACCGGCTTCATGACACACTTAACAAACAACAACACACATAAGCCGGTCCGGTACATAAACACACATAAAAGCACACACAAGGAAAGTATTGGGAAAGAAAAGACCTCCATTGCTGCTGTGTTGAACACACACAGCACCACTGAAGCAAAAAAAAAAAAACAAAAAACCATAAGCACAGAAAACAGTCACAGAAAAACAGTAAACAATCACAGCAGACAACAGACGACAGCCGAGACTTGAATGTGTCCAGTGTTCAGACAGACAGCCCGGAGGCCACCCTTGGCGCCATCAACAGGCCTTATCTGTCCATCCTGGGGGGGGATCCCAGTCCTGAATCAGTCCACCAGAGTCCAAGGTCCCACAGTCAACATCACAGGACTGGGAGAGGGAGGGAGGGAGAGGGAAAGACAAGAGAGGCGGGGTAAGACGAGGAGCGAGGCATCAGGAGGGTTCTTCGGGGGGAAGATTTTATCCCAGCGGCCTTGAAGGGCAGCTGGTGTTTGGAAACCAAATAGATATCCAGATTAACAGATGCCTGAAAGATTCCATTGTCTGAAACTTCAGAGTGGCTCCCAAATACATCTGAATAGAGGAGAAGAGATGTGGTCATTACTGACGATCAAAGCGGTTTTCCAGTGCAGCCCTTCTCCCCGAGATGGATTCCAACGTGCGGTTAACACCCGCTGACTGAGTTGACACTGCCCTTCCAATCGAATCGATCATGTGGGGCAGCCTGGACGGGCCAATTAATGCCGCCTCCACCTTCTTAATTTTCCAGTAAACCAGTGCTATGTCCGCTCCACACAGCAGAAACCCGGTCACCACAGCTCCAAATAAGTAAACATCTTCAACGTCCTCCACAGACAACATGTACAGGCACATGACTTGCCACCTCTGCCAGCCATGTGTCCCAGTAGGACAGGTCGGGTCCTCCGCTCCCGAGTGTCTTGTAGAAAAAATAGTGTCAATTGCATTCAGAGACCACTTGATTAGATCCATTTTGCCGTTTCCAGAGGAGCAGGGCTGGCAGCCTCACAGACAAACATGCTACAGTAGCAGGAAAGTTGGGGAGGGAGGAGGAAAGAAATGCGACCGTCCTGGCCTTGAGCAAGAAGGCAAAAAAAAAAAAACCCAACATAACATAACCTCAGCATGACTATAATACATGACATAAATAAAATACACAAAAAATGTTTTTTTGAATGATTATCATTCTTGCAAATCATCACTTTTACAGCCACTTACAAGACAGGCGATGGTTACATGAACATTTCCAAGTCACAAAATATGTGCACTTATTATGTCCTTTGATCATATTGTATGAAAAACAGAAAAAAGGGGAAATTTCACACTTTTATAGTTATCTTTACAATGAAAGTGTGTTAAGAAATTTGTTCTAGTAGTCTATGATGACTTTTTCACCTTTTTTCAGCATCATTATATGCAAATATTGCCGTTTTGTGCTTGTCCCACACCCACACTTTTGATCTTCAATGATAAAAATGAATGGTAAAGAAACGTTTTTCTAATGTTTTAAAATATCTCTGAATAAAATATCAATAAAATAATCAAAACATAATTGGGGTATTCAGTGTCATACAACTGTAGTGTTTTTTTTAAACAAAATGTAGTTGTCCCACACTATTGCCGTAATTTCCACCACAACACTGTTGTTGGGTATTTTCTCCTCCAAACATTTTTAAAACCTTTAACAAGACAAACAGAGTCAAGAAACACCAGTGAGACAGAAAGTCAAATATTACGCGCGGAGTGCGGCCAGGCTGTACACCAAGGCTACACTAAAGTCTGGCCTGCTTTTCCGCTCTTTTTATTAAGAGACGCCCTCATCACATAAACAAGAAACTTGTCCTAAGGGTGGGGGTAATGACGCAAGACAAGTTTCTTCCCATAACATAAACGCATACGTCAATAAGTGCAGCTGTAAGGAAGAACACTTCAGGTCAGCACATCTCGTTCGTCTGTTGCAGGTATCAGCTGTTCTGCATCTGCCTGAAGTGTCCTGTCTTCCACACTCCTTCACACTAAACACCACATCACAAACGTCAAAACAAAATTGAATTCTCAGGATTGCATTAAGACAGGTGCAAAACAGCACATCTCCGTTCTCATGAGAAAGAAGACAAAGCTAAAACAAGGTTGAATAACACGTACGTTCTCAGGGTGAAGTGCAAAACAGCACAACACCGTTCTCATCAGAAAGAAGACAAAAGGTACAAATGTTTAACAGTGATAACATATATATATATATATATATATATAAAATCCTTAACATTTCCCACCTGTTTATCACCTGTTAACCATATAGTAGGCATCACCCAGCTTAGTTAGTTAGTTTATTAACTTAGTTTATTCTGTCCACGTTTTTATTAATTGAACACCACCAACAGATGGAAGATTCGAATCCAGCTGCTATTTGATCAACCAGTTTATACTCATCAGGCACTCCTCTGGGGACTCCTATTGCGTCAATATATGTTGGATTTCCTACTCCTTTCCAATCTCTTTTTACTCTATGTCTGGCTATGCCTTTCTGCCAATCCTCAGGAATAAGAGAGGCTGCATATGTCGTAACGTCTTCAGGGGTCATGGGTAACAATAATAATATTAATGCACAATAACCTGACACATTTCGTGGCAGTCTGTCAAAGATTCTGTTATCACCACACCACCACCATACATCACTCCTACCGACTGGTATAAATGAACCGTTTTTCTGTATTATTCGACTACACCACTTGTCTTATTACTTTTTCAGCTAAAGCTTCATAGGCTAAGAGTGTGTTAACTCATCACGTCAACAGTTCAAGCTTGAACTGGAGTTGTGAGCTTTTCAATATCATCATAATTCTCAGTACAGTCATTACAGTTTTCTCCACTAAGGTCTGACTGTTTCAATGCTTGATATTTTGGCATAGTTTGTTGGAAGGCCAGATTACACTGTACAAATGTATTTGACACCATTTTGCCAACCATTGTTTTGATATAAGGGATCACACAACACATGCAAAGTCTAATCAGAATTAGGACTATAATAACTGGTGTCACCATTTTCAATAGTAACTGCCAACATGGTCCTGAAGTCAACCAGGACCAGGGATTCCACCGGTTCACGGCTAGGGTGTCTTTATGCATTGCATCACGAAGTTTATTCAGCTCTTCCAATGCGTCCTGCATATCCACTGAATGAATGGAGTCTGGGATGAAAGTACAGCATGTTGTGTTCAGCAGAACACAAACTCCTCCCTGTGAACCAGTAAGCAAGTCTAAAACCATGCGATTTTGCATCACCATGGTACGTAAAGCATCTATTTCAGTGTTTTGAGCTGCTACTATTTTTTCAGTTACATTCATGAACAGACCCAATCGATAATTCAGAGTTTCAATCATTAATGAATTTTTTCCCACTCCTATCCAGGGGAACAATGAATGTGCTATTTTATCTCCTACAGACCACAATTTTTGGTCCTTTGGTACATCCGAGCCCCACATGTGATCATGTGGTAACACATCTGGGTATATCAATCTCCTCCGTCTGGTGCTGCCATTCTTCTCTGTGGAGGTCCTACCACATATGTATGGTCAGTCACCTGGGTAGGTGCACACACACCACCCCAATTTGGTGGGAGACTCATGTACAGTCTGGAACCATAAAGCCAATAGATGTCATCATACACCGGAGTACCATTTACAGGTGGTAGCAAAAACTTACTAACATAAGCACATGATTCATCCGTTCCCCATGGACAGGAGCCTGTATAATTACATCCCCGTCCAATGTGATGAAGATAAGTACCATCCACATATTATGTTTTGGCTAGGCTTAAATTATTTGATAAAACATACGTTTGGGTACACAGACGTTTCTTAATTTTACCTACATTTTTATTCCCTGTCCCGTAAAAGCAAATCGGGAATGGCCGTTGTGATGACAATTTAACGTGATGATATTTTTTGCATTTCCCTTCAGTCTAGTCAATGGAGCAGCACTTGGGCACGCTTGTACGTCCTCTGTTGAAATCCCTATCATATAAGTGGTTGCACTGAGGCAAGTGGTGTTACATCTTATCAGATTTGCTGAGAACTGCTGCCCCCGAAATACAGTTTGATTATGCATCCGTATGATAAGACATTCTGTCACCCTAGCAGGGTACGGTTTAGCCGTCAGAGCTGGGTGTGTTGAGGATATAGGTATTTGCGAACAAACATAACAATTAGTAACGTAATTCCATAGCCAATAAATGAACATATCTGTACCACATATTAGTATGGTATATATGAGGGTGTCCATCTGTCTCGTTCACATTATGAATAAACCTCTTCTGACGTTGCTTGCGTTGTTCTCTGGCTCGGTCCACAGTGAGCTGCAATTCTTGGGTCAACCACCAGGCCAGGAATCCGAGGAGCACGAAACACACTAAATCTGCATCTTGACGTCTCGCGGCGCCGGCGTCTTCATGGCGAGTCACTTCGATCGCCATTACTGCGGCAAGTGCTGCCTGACTTACTGCTTCAACAAACCCGAGGACAAGTAAATGATAAAGATGAATGCTTGACACCAAAAAAAAAAAGAAAAAAAAAAAAGATTGCAATTGCGATATCATACCCCCTGATGAGACATGCGTCACGCCATGGCTCATAATAGCTGCCCATTTAAACATATTTTTTGGCAATATGGGTTTCTTTTGTGGTCATATCCGGAGGGGTGTCATATAGGAGAAAAATAGAAAGAGCTGTTGCCGCCTTTGCGGTTTTGTCAGCAACGTCATTTCCTTTTGAAACACTGTCAGAGCCTTTGGTGTGAGCCGCACATTTGCATATAGCAATTTGGTTAGGCAATTTCACAGCGTACTGAAAGCGTACTGGCTGTCTGTATAAATTGATACAGCCGTACCTTTAAACAGATAGCAAGCTGCAGTTAAAGCAACTAATTCAGCTGCTTGTGCTGAAAATGAGGATGGCAATGAAGCAGAATCCAATACTTCTGAATTTGTGACAACAGCATATCCAGATTGTGTTTGTCCATAAGCGTTTTTAGTGGAAGAACCATCCACATACACAATTGTACTGTTTGGGATGGGTGTGTCCTGGAGGTCTGGGCGTGCTTTCGTACAGACCGTAGCTACATCAAGACAATTGTGCGGCTCACCATCCTCAGGTAAAGGTATCAATGTGGATGGATTCAATGTTGTACAGCGCTCTACCGTAAGGTGTGGTTGTGATAATAGCAAGGACATACACGAAAGATGTCTTGCTGGGGACAAAAGGCTCATGTTTGTCTGCAACAGAAGTGCAGAAACTGCATGTGGAACTTTCAGTGTCAACTGATGGAATAGAACAACATTACTGCTACTTTGAACAGCCATAGAGGCTGCAACAACAGCCTGTACACATGGTGGTAGAGCACTTGCTACTGCATCCAATTTAGATGAGTAGTAGGCAACTGGCCTCAATTTTGAGCCATACACTTGAACCAAAACACTAGTCATGAACTTATTCTTACAATCAGCTGTTTGAATGACTGGTTTACTATAATCTGGTAGTGCCAAAACTGTGGATGACACTAATGTTTGTTTTACTTTTACAAAAGCTTCCTCAGCATCTTTGTTCCATTCCAACACGGTTGACATTGAAATATCATCCTTGTACATCAAATCAGAAAGTGGACTAGTCAACTCTGCATAGCAGGGAATCCATGCCCTGCAGTAATTAGTCAGTCCAAGAAATGACATCATCTGCTTTTTGGTTTGTGGTTTTGGAGCGTGCAAAATTGCTTCCTTCCTGTCAGACAGGATCGTGCGCCCTGTGGCTGATAATTCATGTCCTAAATATTTTACTTTATCCCTACACAACTGAACTTTGTTTTTACTCACTTTGTGGCCATTATCAAATAAGAAACATAATAATGCTACTGTGTCAGTTATGCAGTTTTCTCGTGTGTCAGAGGCAATCAAATGTCATCGACATACACTAATAGTTGGCTATCTGCCGGTGGAACAAAATTGGCTAAACATGCTGACATGACTTGAGAATAAATAGTTGGGCTCTCTGCGTAACCCTGCGGTAATCTGGTGAATGTATATCGTTGTCCTTTAAAGGTAAAAGCAAACCAGAATTGACTATCTGGGTGTACTGGTACGGAAAAAAAAAAATGCATTACTGATATCTATTACAGAAAAACAACTAGAATTTAATCTCAATGAGCTTAACCGTGTGTGCGGATCTGGTACACATGGAGCTCTTTGTACTACAGCAGCATTTACTGCCTGCAGATCTTGAATCATTCTCCATCCCACTGAGGGCGGAGCCTTTTTTTACAGGAAATATGGGTGTGTTACATGGTGAATCTGGACATGGCACTATTACTCCTGCTGTTAATAAATTCTCTATTACTGGCCTGATTCCTTCAATTGCATCAGGTTTCAATGGATACTGTCTTACACATGGTCTGTATTCTGTTTTTGGTCTTATAACTACAGGTTGTGCATTTTTTTTATCAGTCCTACGTCTGAAGGACCTGTTGTCCACAATCCTGATGGTACAGAAGAGAGAAGATCATCCTCTTCAGGACTCAACTGAAACACTCAGGATTGTGAAGTGGACACATCAATGTGTGTTCCAGCTGTCAGCACCAATGAGACATTAACTGGCACTTTATACAATTTAGTTGATGGACTGAACTCCGTTCGTGGTCCAACTCTGCTCCAATCAGTGGCCGACAAAGCTGGTATGACTGTCAGTCCCAATTCTTGCCATTCTGTCAAATATGGCTTACAAAGTGACACATGTAATGGCATACCGGCGGTCCAGCCGTTGGTGGTTTCTGAGGTTGTTCAGGTTCTCTGTGCTGAAGTATCACATCTTCTTCTGCCTTACCTACAGCTTTCTTTTCCCTTGCTTTCTCTAATCGTCGCTTCTCTGCTCCTTTCTGTCTGTTCTCTGCTTCTTCCTCCCAAAATGCCACTAAATCTGCCCCTACTTTCTGCATCTTTTCTCATCACCTTTATGTTGCTGTTCTAACTCCTTCTTTAGCTTCTGTATACTGATCAGGTTCAGTCGTCCGTCAAAGTCATGTTTATTTATCCAGGTCTCCAATTTCTTTGTTGCTTTTGGATTTTTTGCTTCCATAAATTTCCAGTCGTCAGTTGATAAATTTCCCTTATTTATAGACGTCTTACCCCCCAGTTTTATTATCCCTTGTTATAATTTGGACTTCAGACGGGGGCACACCTAGGGTGTTCTAAATCTGAAGTTTTCACACTTTCTTTGGACGTGACAATTAATTTGCCGTCGTGTGGTTGATTCCTTTCACCTCCCCGTAGGAAGCGGAATCACTTGCCTGCTGCTTCCACACGCACGGTTGTCACTAACGTTGTCCAAAGTATTACACTTTCACACAGTTATTTACACTTGCGCAAAACACTATTTACACATAGAAACACTCCTAATAATCGTACGCGTATTCTTATGTCAGGGGAGCTCGCCCTCCCGTGAAATTTAACTAATGTCCTGCATTAGGGGACTCCGCCGTCCCTGCCAAATTTAACTGCTTTTTTACAGTGCACATATTTCTACCCGGGATTTCCTGTACGTATTAAAACAGAGGAGTCCGTATCCTCCTTCCGGAATTTAACTACGTGCGTCCCTCGCAACCGTAGAGGAGTCCGCCCTCCTTACAGAGTTTAACTGTGTTTCATTAACAGACGATTCTTTATCATCGCTTACGGAGTTTAACTGTTTTATGTGATCACTTTTATCCCCTACCGGTACGCGTATATAAACAGAGGAGTCCGCACCCTCCTTACAGAGTTTAACTGCTTTGCATTAACAGGCGATTCTGTATCATCGCTTGCGGAATTTAACTGTTTTATGTGATCTGATCACCACTCACTCAGTACTGTTTACAAAGAAATTTTACTCACTGACTCGACTTCCTGTCTGTCTTCTTCGGGAAAATCTCGTCAACCAGACGATGCCAGCGGTGGTCGACAATTGCAGACACGATCAATCGATCGATCAGACCTTGGCCAAGGATTTACGTCTGGACTTGACGACCTCCGCCGGACACCTCCGGTGTTGTTGAGCTCCCGGACCAGCCCCCAGTCAATGTTGGGTATTTTCTCCTCCAAACATTTTTAAAACCTTTAACAAGACAGAGTCAAGAAACACCAGTGAGACAGAAAGTCAAATATTACGCGCGGAGTGCGGCCAGGCTGTACACCAAGGCTACACTAAAGTCTGGCCTGCTTTTCCGCTCTTTTTATTAAGAGACGCCCTCATCACATAAACAAGAAACTTGTCCTAAGGGTGGGGGTAATGACGCAAGACAAGTTTCTTCCCATAACATAAACGCATACGTCAATAAGTGCAGCTGTAAGGAAGAACACTTCAGGTCAGCACATCTCGTTCGTCTGTTGCAGGTATCAGCTGTTCTGCATCTGCCTGAAGTGTCCTGTCTTCCACACTCCTTCACACTAAACACCACATCACAAACGTCAAAACAAAATTGAATTCTCAGGATTGCATTAAGACAGGTGCAAAACAGCACATCTCCGTTCTCATGAGAAAGAAGACAAAGCTAAAACAAGGTTGAATAACACGTACGTTCTCAGGGTGAAGTGCAAAACAGCACAACACCGTTCTCATCAGAAAGAAGACAAAAGGTACAAATGTTTAACAGTGATAACATATATATATATATATATATATATATATATATAAAATCCTTAACAACTGTAATGTCCCTAAACAGTTTGTATGAAAGATTGTTTGGGTAGTTTCTATGGAGATAAACAGTGACATCAGAGCACATGTATATAGCGCCAAATCACAACAAACAGTTGCCCCAAGGCGCTTTATATTGTAAGGCAATGGTGTGGTGGAAATGACATTTACAAGGCCAATAGTGCCCGTAGTTAAAGAATCACCCTTATATCAATTCAAAAATACAATAAGTACTGTATGGTAAATGGACTGCATTTATGAAGTGCTTTCAAGGTCAAAGTGCTTTAGAGTGATGCCTCATATCCACCCATTCATACACACAGACCAGTGTCAGAGTGCTGCCATGCAAGGCACTCACTACACACCGGGAGCAACTTGGGGGCTAAGGACTTTGCCCAAGGGTTCTGACTGAATTTCCCATTAGACAGGAATTTGAACCAAAGGTCCTCTGGTCACAAGCCCACCACTTTAACCACTTGACCATCTGGAGTAGTCAGTGCTTAACAACTGTATAACTGTTCAAGAAGGAGAAGCATGATGGAAGCCACCAATGCACCAATGGCAATTCTGAAGGAGAGAGGAGCTCATGTGTTTGTGTCTGGAGAAAGTGTGCATAGTGCAACTTCCACCACCAGCTATACTGCTTCATCATAGAGGGTTTTTTTTTTTTTTTTTTTTTTTTTTTAGCAAGGAAGACCTGAATACGTCTTCATCATTATTGCAATAATTTTCTAAATGCCCTTGTTGTGTGGGCCGCTGACGAGGAGGTACTGCTGGCCCACCACCACCAGATGGCGCCCTGCTTGGAGTGCGGGCTTCAAGCACGAGAGGGTGCCGGAGCCACTGGGAGTGACAGCTGTCACTCATCATCAGCACCAGCTGTCACTCATTCAACTCATCACCATCACCATAAAGGCCGGACTGCAACTCCACCTCCTCGCCGAGAAATCAGCTACCTTGGAGGTAATTCTCTGCTAAACCGAAAACACTGACTAATAGTCTGAACTTCTTTGCAGCCGTTTTCCTGTGGGTGTTGCCTTATCTGTGTGATTGGCGTTTGGTGTGATCAGCGACGGCTTCGCTTCACACCCCAACCAGATAAGTGGTTAGACAGGTAGCTGCACGAGTGTGTGACTGGAGGTGGAGGTGCTCCCTCCCAAAAGAACACAGACTGTGGGATTACTGAGTGTGCGTACTCACACTCACCTGTACTGTTTCTGTTCTCTGCCAGCAGTGCCAGGTCTGACAGCTGGAGACGGTGACCACCTGGGGACCCAGGACTTGGCGGCTCCGGTGTTCTTCAGATCCGTTGGCGGTGAGGGCCGTGTGGGATCCGGCTCGGTTCTGGACGGGCGTCTCCTATCCTCAAGCCTGCCCACACGTCACCCAACGTAATTGACTGTAGTTCCAAACTGGTTGTTGTCTGTATTCCGTTGTGCACAATTTACAACATTAAATTGTTACTGTTTGGCTTATCCATTGCCCGTTCTTTTACGCCCCCTGTTGTGGGTCCGTGTTCCTACACTTTCACAACAGCCCTTGGATTAAACCTGAAACTCTATACTGCAAGTACAATGTGATTGTGTCATTTCAACTTCACTGTGGTGGTGTACAGAGTGTTCTACCACAACTGTTCATACTGGCCTTGCGCCAAAACCAGCACCATTGCTGAGATTAAATACTTTCTGCACCACCTTCTTATCACACTTTCCCTTCATATGCGTCATGGCTACAACAAGGAACTTATGTGGTGCCTCACAGGCTGATTATACGCTTGCTTAAAAACAGAACACATATCTGAAATGTATCAGTCACTTTCCTTAAGCAGTTCCTATAATGGGATTTTTGCCACAGAGAGCAGCTTTTGGTTTCCTTGTATGTCCTGTGTCATATCCTTCATGTGGTTGGAGTCATCATTGTCTGCTTGCATGATTTTGCTCCTTTGGATTGTCTTTATTTGAATGTCCTTTGTGATTTCTGGGCATTGTGTAAAGTACAACGTCAGTGTCTGCGTTTGAGCTGTCAGTACAATGTACAAATTAGATGATTGGAAAGTCAAAGAGAATTTCACACAGTTTAATTTTTTTTTCCAGTGTTAAATGTGACATTAATCATTTTGATGAGAAAAATTAAAACAACACAGGGACATTATAATTATCTAATTATTTACCTGTTTACAATAATTAGATTTGTTCTTAATGTGGTCTAAGCAAGTGAATGTTGTGGACTAAAACATCCTAAATTCTAAATCAAATCAAATCAATTTTATTTATATAGCGCCAAATCACAACAAACAGTTGCCCCAAGGCGCTTTATATTGTAAGGCAAAAGCCATACAATAATTACAGAAAAACCCCAACGGTCAAAACGACCCCCTGTGAGCAAGCACTTGGCTACAGTGGGAAGGAAAAACTCCCTTTTAACAGGAAGAAACCTCCAGCAGAACCAGGCTCAGGGAGGGGCAGTCTTCTGCTGGGACTGGTTGGGGCTGAGGGAGAGAACCAGGAAAAAGACATGCTGTGGAAGAGAGCAGAGATCAATCACTAATGATTAAATGCAGAGTGGTGCATACAGAGCAAAAAGAGAAAGAAACAGTGCATCATGGGAACCCCCCAGCAGTCTACGTCTATAGCAGCATAACTAAGGGATGGTTCAGGGTCACCTGATCCAGCCCTAACTATAAGCTATAATTCTAGAAAAAAAAAAAAAAATAGTTCTCCACGCTTCTGTACAGCACAAAAAAATCTGGTGCAACCAGGTAGGACTGACTTGTAGAAGAGAAAAGCAGCTGTAATGTAAAACACTGTCAACCTTTATCTTCTAATCCCACTTCTAATATAAATAGTATGATTCATGAATTTATTGACTCATTTTATAAGTAAGGCTGGATTACAGAAAAGAGAAGGCTTTGTTTTAAGTGAATTTCCTTGTTGTCCTGTATTTTGTGGTTTACCCAAAATTCATAAACAATTGGATGATCCTTCATTACGGCCTATTGTTTCTGGAATAGGGAGTCTTACTGAGCCCCTTTCACAATTTGACTTTTTTTCTGGGAAAATTTGTTCATAATTTAACTTGGTATCTTGAGGACACTACTGATGTTCTAAACTTAATAATTGGAATTGTGCGAGTGATGATATCCTTGTGTCTTTGGATGTACAAAGCTTGTATGCATGCATATCTCACCACGTAGGCTTAGAAGCCATTTCCTTCTATCTTGCTAAACAGCCTACTGATGTGTTGCCGCCTTCAGATTTTCTGATCAAATTGGTTGAGATTGTTCTATCTAATATTTTTGTTTTTAAATATTCTGGTAAATATTATTTACAACTACAGGGGACTGCTATGGGTAGTGCTTTTGCTCCATCGTACGCCTGTTTAGTGATGGGTTTTTGGGAAGAGAAACATGTCTTTAGTATTGAAAATAACCCTTTTCACTCAAAAATATCATTATGGCATAGATATATTGGTGATGTCCTCTTAATTTGGAGGGGCACATCAGATGAGTTACATCAGTTTCTGAATTATGTTAATTCCACTAGAGATGATCTTTCTTTCACTGTGAATTATAATCTTCATTCCATTGACTTCTTAGGGCCCTGTCCCACTGGCGTTTAGGATGATTTGCGTATAGATTGCGCACAAAATTGGCCCATATTCGCCAAACATCCGCAATATCCGTGTAACATGCCTGTATGAGTCGGCCGTCATCTGAACACATCCGTGATCATCCACACAGGCACGCATGTCCGCAGCCAGGATTTTTGAGCTGTTCAAAAATCTGGATGCGGATAACATCCGCCTTACATACTCCATATATACTCAATTCATACACAATACATACTCACTCTATGCGCTGTATATCTGCCGTTAACCGCTGATATCCGCAACTGACGGGGATTTGCGGCTTGACAGTGGACCGGAACAGTGTGTAAAACAGATACATATCGTGCTCATCATGTCCACATCACAAACTAAAATAAGTTGTAGCGAATGCATACAAATTGGCCATGAATAAAGTGTTTTTATTACATCTGCTTTGCGGACAATCTGTGAATGCATAACAAACACGTCACGTAAACCCAAAGTACTATATGTGGCAGAAAGCGACATACCTGCCAGTCAGTGCCGGTCCGGCTGTGTAAATCCACAAAGACGTAGCTGCTGCAATCCAGGACTTTTATTTAACACCAACAAAAGGAAGAGTTGCTGTTTAGCCACAGCTCACTCAAAAAACAAACAAACAAACAAAAAAACACCGTCTCACACCCCGAGCGGCTTCCCCCTTCCACTGCCCAAACTCATGAACAGTTTACCCTCGCAAGACAAAATGAACATTAACGCTGTGATCAACTTGTCCAAGTCCAGCAAATGCTCCAGAGGCTGTATTGTTGGTGTGAATAGTGATGCTGACAGCCCGAGTGCGCTTCTTTTATGACCGCAATGCAGATGCCGTGCACGCGCAACACGTGCACGATGCATTCATAATACACCCGTAACACTGCCGTGATAATCTCAGTGTGTCGGATCAGTTTCCTCACTACATGCGTTATATAACTGTGATTGTTCATCATATATTCACTATATATTATTAATATATCCTTAATTCATACTGGGACATTTGTCATTTTTGGCCATTTTTGTTGCGGACGACAACGAATGCACGCAATTTGTATACTCGATTCATGCGCAATTAACCTCTCCCCAGTGGGACAGGGCCCTTCTTACTATTTATAAGGATGATAATAATTTTTTGCAGTTGACTATTTACCGTAAACCCCTCAGTAGAAACACTTTAGTGAGAGCAGACAGTAATCATCCGCCCCATTTGGTTCATAACATACTACCAGCGGGTCAATTTTTGTGAGTTAGAAGAAATTGTAGTGCTATGACTGATTTTATGTCAAAAGCAGCTCTTTTAGCACATCGGTTTGAACAACGTGGCTATGATAAAATTGATATCGGTAAAGCATGGGATAGAGCTCTAAATATTGATCGTGCCTCTTTCCTTAAGAAGAAACAACTGTTCATACTGGCCTTGAGCCAGTATGAGCAAAGTGTTAGAACTGGCATTACTCCCCTGTTCTTTACTGCTTCTTTGGATTTGTTCAGTCTGACCTGTGTCATGTGTCTTCAAGATAACTTTAATGTTAGTCCAAATGTTTTCCATGACTTTATCTCTGAAGTAAAAGATTCACATGATAAGTTCAAGAGTAATCCTCTCACGCTAAGGTGTTTTGTTGATTTCTGGGAATATCCAGCCCAACCCAGGTCCAGAGTCTGCAACAACTTTTGACACAATTTTAAATTAAGGGCCCTGTCCCACTGGCGTTTAGGAGGATTTGCGCATGAAATGAGGAGACAAAAGCTGAGCGTCCGCAACAAAGGTAGGCGGAAATGACTAATGTCCTTGGGTGGATCAGCGAATACTTGAGGAAGAAAAGCGGATATAACAGGGAACAGAAGCAAAGGCGACCGCGGAGGTGCCCCCATGAGGGGCACAGCGGCCGTGATGCACTCGCTTCATCCGTGCCCACTCTGTCTGCATGCGCGACATACCATTTGCGACCGTGATGTGGCCGTGCTGGGCACGCATCATATCTGTTTTGCACGCTGTCCCGGTCCGCCGCCAAGCCGCGCCAACCCGTCGATTGTGGATATCAACGGATGACAGGGGATATGCGGAGCGTTGGTTGTGTATATCCTGCGTATGTCTTCAGTATGTGTTCAGGCAGTGATGCGGATCTAATCCGCAGCAGGATTTTTGAGCCACTTAAAAATCATGGCTGTGGACATGCGTGCCTCTGCGGATGATCACGGACGTGTTCGGATGGCGGCCGACTCATACGGGAATGTTACACGGTTATTGCGGTTGTTTGGCGGATGTGGGCCACTTTTGTGTGCATTCCATCCGCAAATCCTCCTAAACGCCAGTGGGACAGGGCCCTAAGATCTGGTCTTGGTTTGTCTCATTTGAATGTTCGCAGTCTGATTGCTAAAATGGACACGGTTCGCTTATGGGCACATTCTACTGATGCAAATGTCAGTGTCTTATCAGAAACTTGGTTCAGCAAGTCCATTTCTGATAATGATATCCACATTGATGGTTATAACGTGTATAGGACTGACCGCCTCAAAAGAGGTGGGTGTGTTGCAATCTTTACTAAGAAGAAATATAAGGTGAATGTACTACTTTCTAAGGCAGTAAGCATCAAAAGCCGCCTGGATTTTACAAATGGTTATCAACACGGAGGTGTTTATCCTGTGCCGCCGCACCGCGCCGGCTGCGTCCCGACGCGCGGACCCGTCCGCACGTCTTTCATTAAAAAAATCTCCTTTAACAGTGGAATATCCGGATAAAATGCTGAAACCAACTTCTTCTGAAACTTCTCTGTTCTCTCACGACGTCCTGGATCAATAAAGCCTGAAATGTGGAGGTTTTCAGCTTGAAACAGGCTGACGACGGCGCCTGAGAGCGCTGTGCGACGTCTCGCACTGTGGGAAGTCCTTAAAGCGACAGTATCACCTCAAAATCTCTCATCAGCTGTTAAAATTTTCAGTGAAAACCAGCTTAATTTTTCGAACTGTGTTCACTTCGATGTGTCTCACAGGTTTAGAAAAAATTTTGATCAAACAAAGCGCCAGTCTCTCAGCAACTTCTCAGACAAAGGAATTCCGACGAGGGGCTGGATGACTCCTCCCACAAGGAGTGCTCACAGGCGAATGACATCACCGACAGGCGTGGAAAAACTCACGCATGTGCACGCATGTCTGATGTAAAAACATATGAATGAAATCCATATAGTTTTTGAAAAAAATAAAAAGGACCTATACTTTATTGACAGCCCTCGTATAAACAATGTTACAGACAATGTTTCTGGTGCTAACTTTCATTTTTACACAGATGATACTGTGTTATACACCTCAGCATCCACATTAGAATTGGCCCTATCCCAGCTGCAGACTGCTTTTAATATTAAATATGATCAATCTATCTTTGTTAGTTGGCTATGTACCACAGGCTTTTAAGGTGGCAGTAATTAAACCATTACTTAAAAAGCCATCACTTGACCCAGCTATCTTAGCTAATTATAGGCCAATCTCCAACCTTCCTTTTCTCTCAAAAATTCTTGAAAGGGTAGTTGTAAAACAGCTAACTGATCATCTGCAGAGGAATGGTCTATTTGAAGAGTTTCAGTCAGGTTTTAGAATTCATCATAGTACAGAAACAGCATTAGTGAAGGTTACAAATGATCTTCTTATGGCCTCGGACAGTGGACTCATCTCTGTGCTTGTTCTGTTAGACCTCAGTGCTGCTTTTGATACTGTTGACCATAAAATTTTATTACAGAGATTAGAGCATGCCATAGGTATTAAAGGCACTGCGCTGCAGTGGTTTGAATCATATTTGTCTAATAGATTACAATTTGTTCATGTAAATGGGGAATCTTCTTCACAGACTAAAGTTAATTATGGAGTTCCACAAGGTTCTGTGCTAGGACCAATTTTATTCACTTTATACATGCTTCCCTTAGGCAGTATTATTAGACGGTATTGCTTAAATTTTCATTGTTACGCAGATGATACCCAGCTTTATCTATCCATGAAGCCAGAGGACACACACCAATTAGCTAAACTGCAGGATTGTCTTACAGACATAAAGACATGGATGACCTCTAATTTCCTGCTTTTAAACTCAGATAAAACTGAAGTTATTGTACTTGGCCCCACAAATCTTAGAAACATGGTGTCTAACCAGATCCTTACTCTGGATGGCATTACCCTGACCTCTAGTAATACTGTGAGAAATCTTGGAGTCATTTTTGATCAGGATATGTCATTCAAAGCGCATATTAAACAAATATGTAGGACTGCTTTTTTGCATTTACGCAATATCTCTAAAATTAGAAAGGTCTTGTCTCAGAGTGATGCTGAAAAAACTAATTCATGCATTTATTTCCTCTAGGCTGGACTATTGTAATTCATTATTATCAGGTTGTCCTAAAAGTTCCCTAAAAAGCCTTCAGTTAATTCAAAATGCTGCAGCTAGAGTACTGACGGGGTCTAGAAGGAGAGAGCATATCTCACCCATATTGGCCTCTCTTCATTGGCTTCCTGTTAATTCTAGAATAGAATTTAAAATTCTTCTTCTTACTTATAAGGTTTTGAATAATCAGGTCCCATCTTATCTTAGGGACCTCGTAGTACCATATCACCCCAATAGAGCGCTTCGCTCTCAGACTGCAGGCTTACTTGTAGTTCCTAGGGTTTGTAAGAGTAGAATGGGAGGCAGAGCCTTCAGCTTTCAGGCTCCTCTCCTGTGGAACCAGCTCCCAATTCAGATCAGGGAGACAGACACCCTCTCTACTTTTAAGATTAGGCTTAAAACTTTCCTTTTTGCTAAAGCTTATAGTTAGGGCTGGATCAGGTGACCCTGAACCATCCCTTAGTTATGCTGCTATAGACGTAGACTGCTGGGGGGTTCCCATGATGCACTGTTTCTTTCTCTTTTTGCTCTGTATGCACCACTCTGCATTTAATCATTAGTGATCGATCTCTGCTCCCCTCCTCAGCATGTCTTTTTCCTGGTTCTCTCCCTCAGCCCCAACCAGTCCCAGCAGAAGACTGCCCATCCCTGAGCCTGGTTCTGCTGGAGGTTTCTTCCTGTTAAAAGGGAGTTTTTCCTTCCCACTGTAGCCAAGTGCTTGCTCACAGGGGGTCGTTTTGACCGTTGGGGTTTTACATAATTATTGTATGGCCTTGCCTTACAATATAAAGCGCCTTGTGGCAACTGTTTGTTGTGATTTGGCGCTATATAAAAAAATTGATTGATTGATTGTCCAGCCAAATTTTAATGAATTAAAACTTGTTTCAAATGCAGCCAAAACCAATCTAAATCACAGAATTTGCCAGTAATCGCCTCTTTTCACGGAGTAAGATAAGATAAGATAAGATAAGATAAAACTTTATTGTCCGGAACACGGAAAATCGACTTACATAAACTGCCGAAGCCCCAAGACGTGAAATACACATCGAACATTCATCATAAAACACTCAGCATAAAATAATTTTAAAACTAGTGTGTGGTCTGCAACAACGTGTTCATTTGGTCCCCCTCTGATTTAAAAGTGCGATGGAGTGTGGCACAAATGTAATGATGCACTCTGAAGCGCTTCCCAGAAGGAAGAAGCTCATATTCACGGTTCAGAAAATGGGCTGAGTCTGTAGAGATTTTATTCGCTGTTGGGAAAGTGTAAGTACACGGACCCACAACAGGGGGCGCAAATGAACGGACAATGGAATAGGTCAAATAACAACACTTTACTGTTGCGAACGTGCACAACAAACACAACAGATTACACAATAGATCAAAGGTCAAATTACAAGGTGTCGTGTGGGCAGGCTCGAAGATAGGAGACGCCTGTCCAAAGCAGAACCGGAACCACACAATTTCCTCCGCCACCAGACCCCGGGAATACTGGAGCCGCCAAGTCCCGAACTCCCAGGTGGCCACTGCCTCCGCGTGTCGGACCTGGTACTGCTGGCGAGGAACAAAAACACAATTAAACGTGGGTGCGTCTGCACCCAACAATCTGCACGGCAGGGAAGCTACCTCCACCTCTTGTTGGAGAAAAAGTCTGGATGGATCCGCAGTGAGGCCGGCAGCTGAAGCCTCACTGCGGCTGGACTGATGACCTTCTGGATTTTGAAGGGACCGATGTAACGGTCCTGTAACTTGGGGGAGTCCACTTTGAGGGGGATATCCTTTGTCGACAACCACACCTCCTGCCCTGGCCGATACGCAGGGGCCGGGGTCCGCCGACGGTCTGCATGGGCCTTTGACCTCATCCGGGCCCTCAGCAAGGCAGAACGGGCGGCACGCCACACCCGATGGCACTTCCATAGGTGGGCCTGGACCGAGGGCACACCGACCTCTCCCTCAACCACTGGAAACAAAGGCGGTTGGTACCCCAGACATACCTCGAAAGGGGAGAGGCCGGTGGCTGATGACACCTGGCTGTTATGGGCATACTCGATCCAGGCCAGATGGGTACTCCAGGCCGCCGGGTGCGCGGCTGTCACGCAACGCAGGGCCTGCTCCATCTCCTGATTGGCCCGTTCTGCTTGCCCGTTGGTCTGGGGATGGTACCCGGATGAGAGACTCACCGTGGCCCCCAGTTCCCGGCAGAAGCTCCTCCAGACGTGCGAGGAGAACTGGGGACCACGATCTGAGACAATGTCTGTTGGGATCCCATGCAGCCGGACGACGTGGTGAACCAGGAGGTCCGCTGTCTCCTGGGCCGTCGGGAGCTTTGGGAGGGCCACGAAGTGGGCCGCCTTGGAGAATCGGTCCACTATCGTGAAGATGGTGGTGTTGCCCTGGGACGGCGGGAGACCCGTGACAAAATCCAGGCCGACGTGGGACCAGGGGCGATGGGGCATGGGCAGCGGCTGGAGCAGACCCGAAGCCCTACGATGGTCAGCCTTGCCCCTGGCGCAGGTGGTGCAGGCCTGGATATAATCCCGGATGTCGGCCTCTAGGGACGCCCACCAGAAGCGCTGCCGGACAACTGCCACGGTTCTTCGCACCCCTGGATGACAGGAGAGCTTAGAGCCGTGACAGAAGTCCAGGACTGCAGCCCTAGCTTCTGGTGGGACGTAAAGTCTGTTCTTCGGCCCAGTTCCGGGGTCCGGGCTTCGTGCCAGGGCCTCCCGGATGGTTCTCTCTACGTCCCAGGTGAGGGTGGCCACGATAGTGGACTCCGGGATGATGGGTTCCGGTGGATCCGACAACTCCGTTTTGACTTCATCTTCATGTACCCGGGACAAGGCATCCGATCTCTGGTTCTTGGTCCCGGGACGGTAGGTGATCCGGAAGTCAAAACGGCCGAAGAACAGTGACCAGCGGGCTTGCCTGGGATTCAGCCGCTTGGCGGTCCTGATATACTCCAGGTTCCGGTGGTCAGTGAAAACCGTGAATGGCACGGACGTTCCCTCCAACAGATGTCTCCACTCTTCAAGAGCCTCTTTCACCGCAAGGAGTTCTCGATTGCCGACATCATAGTTCCGTTTGGCCGGGGTCAACCTGTGGGAAAAATAGGCACACGGGTGAAGGACCTTATCGGTCTTCCCGCTCTGGGAAAGCACAGCTCCTATCCCTGAGTCCGAGGCGTCCACTTCAACCACTAACTGGCGACTAGGATCGGGCTGCACCAGAACGGGTGCAGACGAGAAGCGCCGTTTCAACTCCTTGAACGTGGCATCGCAACGATCCGACCAGGTGAAGGGAACTTTTGGTGAGGTCAGGGCTGTCAGGGGGCTAACTACCTGACTGTAGCCCTTAATGAACCTCCTGTAGAAATTAGCAAAGCCGAGGAACTGTTGCAGCTTCCTACGGCTAGTGGGTTGGGGCCAGTCTCTCACCGCCGCAACCTTGGCCGGATCAGGAGCGACGGAGTTGGGGGAGATGATAAACCCCAGGAAGGACAAAGAGGTGCGGTGGAACTCACACTTCTCGCCCTTCACAAACAGCCGGTTCTCCAACAACCGCTGCAGGACCTGACGTACATGCCGGACATGAGTCTCAGGATCCGGAGAAAAGATGAGTATATCATCTAGATATATGAAGACGAATCGGTGCAGGAAATCCCGCAAGACATCATTAACTAATGCTTGGAACGTCGCGGGGGCGTTGGTGAGGCCGAACGGCATGACCAGGTACTCAAAGTGACCTAATGGGGTGTTGAATGCCGTCTTCCATTCGTCTCCCTTCCGGATCCGAACCAGGTGATACGCATTTCTAAGATCCAGTTTAGTAAAGATTTTGGCTCCATGCAGAGGGGTGAACACGGAATCTAATAATGGCAACGGGTATCGGTTGCGAACCGTAATCTCATTCAGCCCCCTGTAATCAATACATGGACGAAGTCCGCCATCTTTCTTGCCCACAAAAAAGAAACCTGCCCCCATCGGGGAGGTGGAGTTCCGGGTCAGCCCGGCAGCTAATGAGTCCCGGATGTAGGTCTCCATTGATTCGCGCTCAGGTCGTGAGAGGTTGTACAGCCTGCTGGACGGGAACTCAGCGCCTGGAACCAAATCAATGGCACAATCGTACGGACGGTGCGGGGGAAGGGTGAGTGCCAGATCCTTGCTGAAGACGTCAGAAAGATCGTGGTACTCAACCGGCACTGCTGTCAGATTGGGAGGGACTTTGACCTCCTCCTTAGCCTGGGAACCGGGAGGAACCGAGGATCCTAAACACACCCGATGGCAGGTTTCGCTCCACTGAACCACCACCCCAGACGGCCAATCGATCCGGGGATTGTGCTTTAACATCCATGGGATGCCCAAAATCACGCGGGAGGTGGCAGGAGTTACAAAAAACTCAATCTCCTCCCGGTGGTTTCCAGACACCACCAGAGTTACTGGTGGTGTCTTGTGTGTGAGTAAAGGGAGGAGGGTGCCATCTAGTGCCCGCACCTGCAATGGCATAGGAAGCGCCACCAGAGGGAGCCCTACCTCCTTTGCCCATCTGCTGTCTAGCAGATTCCCTTCTGACCCCGTGTCCACCAGTGCTCGGGCTTGAAGGGTTAAATCCCCGCTCAGGATTGTGACTGGGAGTCGTGTGGCAATTTGTGTGTGTCTCACTTGAATGTCTTGACCCCCCCTTAGCCCAGTCTCTAAGGGCGAGTGTTGACGTTTTTGCCGTTTGGGGCAGTCTCTCTGTGTGTGCTCTGTTGAGCTGCAGAGAAAACACAATCCACGGATCAGCCTCCCCATTTTGGCCCTGTGCGTCTCCCTAACAACGTCAACAGGGGGAGCTGTTGCCCCACAAAGCGCTGCGGCTGTGGAGCGTGGGGAGGGCGGCCCCTTTTCGAACCCGGAAGGGAGAGGGGCGGCGCGTATCCGGTCACGTCCTTCGCCTCGCTCCCGACGGCGTTCCTCTAACCGATTGTCTAATCGTATAACGAGATCAATAAGCCCGTCTAAATCCCGCGGTTCGTCCTTAGCCACCAGGAGCTCCTTCAGGACCAACGACAGTCCGTTTACGAAGGCGGCGCGGAGGGCAGTGTTATTCCAGCCGGACCTCGCAGCCGCGATGCGGAAGTCGACTGCATAAGCAGCTGCGTTCCGGCGCCCCTGTCTCATTGACAGCAGCACGGCTTAAGCGGTCTATCCTCTATTTGGGTGATCGAACACTGTTCTGAACTCCCTCACAAACCCATCATATGTCACAAGGAGCCGTGAATTTTGCTCCCAAAGCGCTGTAGCCCAAGCGCGTGCCTTGCCGCGAAGCAGATTAATTACATAAGCTATCTTGCTAGAATCAGTCGCGTACACGACAGGACGTTGTGCGAAGACGAGCGAACACTGCATAAGGAAGTCCGCGCACGTCTCCACACAACCTCCGTACGGCTCTGGAGGGCTTATGTATGCTTCCGGGGAAGGTGGGAGGGGTCGTTGAACGACCAGTGGAACGTCACTGTTACGCACAGGGTCGACAGGAGGGAGAGCCGCAGCAGCGCCCTGAGGGCACGCCTCCACCTGCGCGGCGAGAGCCTCCACCCTGCGGTTAAGGAGGACGTTCTGCTCGGTCATTAAATCCAACCGAGCCGTGAAAACGGTGAGGATCCGCTGCAACTCACCGATCATTCCTCCTGCGGGCGCCTGTGCGCCCTGTTCTTCCATTGGCCGTTCAACAGCCGGTTGACGCCCCTCGGGATCCATGACGTTGGCCGAGATATCCTGTTGGGAAAGTGTAAGTACACGGACCCACAACAGGGGCGCAAATGAACGGACAATGGAATAGGTCAAATAACAACACTTTACTGTTGCGAACGTGCACAACAAACACAACAGATTACACAATAGATCAAAGGTCAAATTACAAGGTGTCGTGTGGGCAGGCTCGAAGATAGGAGACGCCTGTCCAAAGCAGAACCGGAACCACACGATTTCCTCCGCCACCAGACCCCGGGAATACTGGAGCCGCCAAGTCCCGAACTCCCAGGTGGCCACTGCCTCCGCGTGTCGGACCTGGTACTGCTGGCGAGGAACAAAAACACAATTAAACGTGGGTGCGTCTGCACCCAGCAATCTGCACGGCAGGGAAGCTACCTCCACCTCTCGTTGGAGAAAAAGTCTGTTATCACTCACAAAAATCACAAAAAAAGGCTTTCTATCAAGCAGTCAGGCTGAGGATATTACCTTTCAGGTAGAACGATATCTCGGCAAAGAGGTGGAGATGACGTCTTGCTGATATACCGATGCAGATCAGATGAGTGGTGACAGCTGTCACAGGTGATGAGTGTCAGCTGTCACCCCGGCTGCTCCTGTGAGGCGGCAGCGCCCTCTGGTGCCTGGAGCCCGCACTCCAGGCAGGGTGCCCTCTGGTGGTGGTGGGCCAGCAGTACCTCCTCTTCAGCGGCCCACACAACAATTCGCAAGTTGTAAGGCTTGTTTCCTGCACAGCTCTGTGAATTTGTTCTCCACCAAATGGCCCACAATTTTGGAGCAGATGTTAAGGAGCCTCAGTATCCTGTTCTTCAGCTGCACTGAGAGGCCACACTACAAATTGAACAAGTGTCTCAGTACAGATAGCTTGGGATTTTAGTTGACGACAGTCTCTCTTTTACACCTTACATCCAGCAGCTGGCAAAGAGACTGAAATTGAAATTAGGTTTTTACTTTAGAATCAAGTCTTGTCTGTCGTTTGAGGCCAAAAAGAGATTGGTTGCATCTACTTTTATGTCTGTGTTGGATTACGGTGACGTAATCTACATTCTGTTCAAAGCCTGCATGTTTTAGATTCCGTTTATCATGGTGCCTTAAGGTTTGTCACCAACTTAAAATCTCTTACTCATCATTGTTTGTTGTATTCTCGTGTTGGTTGGTCAGATCTCTCTTCCCGAAGAAAAAGCCACTGGCATATTTTAATTTACAAATGTATTTTAGGCTTGCTTCCCTCGTATCTCCAGGTTTTTATCAGCACAAAAGCCGCAGGTAGTTAAAGTCTGCGCTCCCAGGATCTGCTGTTGCTGTCTGTTCCTAAGGTCAGAACAGAACGGGGAAAGAAGGCTTTTAAATTCGCCGCACCCTTCACCTGGAACAACTTACAAAATGATCCGAAACTTCAGGAGCTGGTCTCTTTAAACACTTTTAAAGCACTATTACATGACTTGGAGGCTGAAGCATCAGTCTGTAGATGCTTGGACAGATGAACACATGATGCTTATTTTTAACAACATGTTTCATGAGTATCATGTTTGTTTTATCCTGTTTGTCTCTTTTGTTTGTTTTACTTTGTCTCTTTTCCTGCCTGTGTTGTCCAGGACGCTCTTGGAAAAGAGATTTTTAATCTCAATGAGTTTTTCCTGGTTAAATAAAGGTTTGAATGAATGAATGAATGAATGAATAAATCTAAATCTTCTCCAACATCTAAATTGTTTTTTTCTACCTGCTATACTCCATTGGCGGGAAGAATAAAAAACATAATTTGCAAACATTTGCACATTCTTAAATGATTCAAAGGATTCAAAAGAATTTTATTGTCATATGCACAAAGGAACATGTTCCCTGCACAATGAAATGTGTTTACTGCATTTAACCCATCCTAATTGCCAGTTAGGAGCAGAAGTCGCCTTTAGGCGCCCGGGGACCAGCTCCAGATGTATATCCTGCCTTAGGTCAACAGCAGGGCTGAGCAAACCATGACCGGCCTCATGACGACAGACGACACACACAAACAACACACATAAGCCGGCTCAGTACATGAACACATATAAAAAGCACACAAGGTAAAACTTGGGAAAGAAAAACCTTCATTGCTGCTGCATTGAATCATGCAGCAGCAATGCAGGAAAAAACCCATCAGCACAATGAACAATGATCACACACAACAACAGGACGAGAGACGACGACCGAGATTTGTAAGAGTCCAGTTATCAGACAGAACACCGGGAGGCCGCCTTTAGGCGCCATCAACGGCCTTGTTCGTCCGTTCTGGAGGGAGGAAGGGCCCAGCCCGGAACAGTCCACTGTCCACAGTCAACGTCAGAGCTGGAGAAGCTGAGGGTGGGGGAAGACCAGGGGGAGTGAGGCATGAGCGTTGTTCTTCTCCAGGAGGTTTTTATCACAGCGGCCTTGAAGTGCATCTGTGTTTTGGGAAGCCGAATGAAAATCCAGATTAGCAGACGCCTGAAAGATTCCACAGTCTGAGACAGAGTGGCTTCCAATACATCTGAATTAGGAGAGGAGATGTGGTCATTACTGACGATCAATGCGGTTTTCCAGTGCAGCCATCCTACCAGAGATGGTTTCCAATGCGCGGTTAACACCCACCGACTGAGCTGACACTGCCCTTCCAATCGAATCAATCATGTGGGGCAGCCTGGATGGGCCAATTATTGCCGCTTCCACTTTCTTAATTTTCCAGTAAACCAGCGCTATGCCCGCTCCACACAGCAGGAACCCGGTCACCACCATGCCAAATATATACACATCTTCGACATCCTTCACAGACAGCATGTAAAGGCACATGACCTGCCATTTCCTCCATCTGTCCATCACGTAACCCATCACATGTGTCCCGGCAGGACAGGTCGGGTCCTCTGCTCCCGAGTGTCTTGTAGAAAAAATAGTGTCAGTTGCGTTCAGAGACCACTTTAACAGATCCATTTTTGCTGTTTCCAGAAGAGCAAAGCTGGCAGCCTCACAGACAACACGTCACAGAAGCAGGAAAGATAAGGAGGGAGGGAGAAGAGAAAAATGCGACCATCTCGGCCGAGAGCAAGGAGGCAAAAAAAAAAAAAAAGAGTGATCCCACACTTAAAGACATCTGTGCTGAACCGGCCAAATTTATATTTAGGCGTGCCCATAATATTCGTGATCGACTTGTTCACTCAGATATGTATATTCCCGTCTTGACTACTTTGCCTTCCAGCCCACCAAAATATTTATTTCGATGCGGTAATTGTGCACATTGTTCTAATTCCACTAATGCAAAGTTTTTCTCTCATGCTTGTTCTGGTAAGCAATATTCTATTTCTTCATTTATCATTGGTAATACTACACATGTAGTATACCTCCTAAAATGTCCTTGTGGATTATTGGCCAAACAAAACGTCAACTTAAATTACAGATTGCTGAACATAAAACAGCAATCAGTACTCAGAATCTAACTTATGCCATGGCAAGGCACTATAAACAGTCCGGTCATGGCTCTCCAGCATCCTTAAAATTCTGGGGGATTGAGAAAATCACAGTTCCACCCAGAGGCGGTGACATCATTAAAAAACTTTTATGCAGAGAAGCATTTTGGATTTATACTTTGGGCACTTTGGAACCGTTTGGTTTGAATGAAGAATTGAAATTGTTTTCTTTAATATTAATATTTGTTTTTATTCTGGGTTTTTGTCATGTTGTTTGCTTTTTTGGGACAGTGTGTCTCTAATTATGAACTGATTACAAATGGAGTGAGTGCCTTGATTGATGGATGGTCATGCCCCCTTTAAGCATTATGACACCTGGCTCCTATTAGCATTTAGGCTGTACCATCTATGACTCTTCAGGGCTCTGATGAAGATGTGATGTTCACATCGAAATGTTAGTCCCTTTTGTTTGTTTTCAGCACCTTAATAAATTTTTCAGCACCTACTTCTGTGTTGCACCAGATGCTTTTTTCTATCCTAAATTCTACTTTGTGTTTATGAGAATTAAGTGCAAGAAACAAAATCAATCAAAATATGAATCCATTTACTTCATGTTTTACCACTAATACACTTTGTTGTGAGCAAACTCATTTAGCTGGGGACTAATCAGACTGATAAATGGACTGTGCTGCCTCATATCTCTCTGTGTATGTGAGTGAGGACACAACAGTCAATTTAACCAGACAGCTTGCATCTATTTAAGGAATGCAACAGCATAAGCAGTAACGCTAGATCTTTATTGGTGGTGTTTCTGTTCCCTCAGAGTACAACAGAAGCTCATCAGTGCTAAATTAAGTTCTTATGACGCAACAGTTTGAATGTGGTGGGGCTCCATCTTTGACAGCTTTCACAAGCAGGTACAGGATGTAACACACAATAACAGCACACACAGAGTAACAGCATGCACACCCAATAACAGGATGCTACACATAACAGCATGTTACACAGTAACAGCATGCACACATGGTAACAGCGTGTTACACACAGTAACGCTATGTTACACACAGTAACAACATGCACACACACTAACAGCATGTTATGCACAGTAACACGATGTTACATAGTAACAGGATATTACACACAGAAACAGCATGTTACACATGGTAGCAGGCTGTTACACACAGTAACACTGCTACACACAGTAACAGGATGTTACACACAGTATCAGCATGTTACACACAGCAACAGAATGTTACACACAGAAACAGCATGTTACACATGGTAACATTATGTTACACACAGTAAGAGTATGTTACACACAGAAACAGCATGCACACAGTAACAGGATGTTACACACAGGAACATCATGCACATGGTACAAGGATGTTACACACAGTAATACTATGTTACACAGTATAACAGGATGTTACACACAGAAACAGCATACACACAGTAACAGCATGCACACATGGTAACAGCATGTTACACACAGTAACACTATGTTACACACAGTAACAGCATACACACAGTAACATGATGTTAGACAGAGTAACAGCATGCACACATGGTAAAAGCGTGTTACACACAGTAACTCTATGTTACACACAGTAACAACATGCACACACACTAACAGCATGTTATGCACAGTAACACAATGTTACATAGTAACAGGACATTACACCCAGAAACAGCATGTTACACATGGTAGCAGGCTGTTACACACAGTAACACTGCTACACACAGTAACAGGATGTTACACACAGTATCAGCATGTTACAGACAGAAACAGCATGTTACACATGGTAACATTATGTTACACACAGTAAGAGTATGTTACACACAGAAACAGCATGCACACAGTAACAGGATGTTACACACAGAAACAGCATGTTACACACGGTAGCAGGCTGTTACATACAGTAACAGTATGGTACACACAGAAACAACATTTGGGACATTCAGAAGATGTAGTTACACAAAAATAAAGAATAACTGCAAAGGATAAATGATAAAGCCTTACAGTTTTTGTCTGTTGCTTGAACACGTTTTGCAAAACTTTGCTCATAGTTTCAAAACTCTACACACAAAGAAATAAGACACAACACTGGGAAATAAACCATTCACATCTATGTCAAATTGAAACTCTGTTATCAAAACTGGACAATCCTTTCCCAAAATGTCGCTCTGATGACAAAATGATGCTCACTTGCATAATATGAATACACTTTCAAATCAACAGCAACACACTAGTCTATTTTATATGAAACACTGCAATCTTTCATTTTCACTGTTTTTATTCAGTTCCATGCAAGGGAAGCTTTCACAATGACCAAAAAAAATGAAATGATCAATACTGTACATTACAGTACTGTACTTTACAGTATAGCACATTCAGTTAAAGCAATAAAAATAAAACAAATACAGTTTTTCTCAATTGCTAAGACACATTTCACTGAAGCTCTTCTCTAAACTGTGAACACAAAACCCAATTTTCAAGCTACATTCACAAAACCCCAGACTCTTCTTGCAAAACCAAACTTTCACCTCAAAACAGTTCCATCTGTGCTCAAAACTGAACTATGTTGTCAAATCGTGCCCTGAGTCGATCAAAATTAAAAACCCTACTGAGCATATTTTCCTGTGTACTGTGGTACAGTATATACACTCAACAAAAATATAAACGCAACACTTTTGGTTTTGCTCCCATTTTGTATGAGATGAACTCAAAGATGTAAAACTTTTTCCACATACACAATATCACCATTTCCCTCAAATATTGTTCACAAACCAGTCTAAATCTGTGATAGTGAGCACTTCTCCTTTGCTGAGATAATCCATCTCACCTCACAGGTGTGCCATATCAAGATGCTGATTAGACACCATGATTAGTGCACAGGTGTGCCTGAGACTGTCCACAATAAAAGGCCACTCTGAAAGGTGCAGTTTTATCACACAGCACAATGCCACAGATGTCGCAAGATTTGAGGGAGCATGCAATTGGCATGCTGACAGCAGGAATGTCAACCAGAGCTGTTGCTCGTGTATTGAATGTTCATTTCTCTACCATAAGCCGTCTCCAAAGGCATTTCAGAGAATTTGGCAGTACATCCAACCAGCCTCACAACCGCAGACCACGTGTAACCACACCAGCCCAGGACCTCCACATCCAGCATGTTCACCTCCAAGATCGTCTGAGACCAGCCACTCAGACAGCTGCTGAAACAATCGGTTTGCATAACCAAAGAATTTCTGCACAAACTGTCAGAAACCGTCTCAGGGAAGCTCATCTGCATGCTCATCATCCTCATCAGGGTCTCAACCTGACTCCAGTTCGTCGTCGTAACCGACTTGAGTGGGCAAATGCTCACATTCGCTGGCGTTTGGCACGTTGGAGAGGTGTTCTCTTCACGGATGAATCCCGGTTCACACTGTTCAGGGCAGATGGCACACAGCGTGTGTGGCGTCGTGTGGGTGAGCGGTTTTCTGATGTCAATGTTGTGGATCGAGTGGCCCATGGTGGCGGTGGGGTTATGGTATGGGCAGGCGTCTGTTATGGATGAAGAACACAGGTGCATTTTATTGATGGCATTTTGAATGCACAGAGATACTGTGACGAGATCCTGAGGCCCATTGTTGTGCCATACATCCAAGAACATCACCTCATGTTGCAGCAGGATAATGCACGGCCTCATGTTGCAAGGATCTGTACACAATTCTTGGAAGCTGAAAATGTCCCAGTTCTTGCATGGCCGGCATACTCACCGGACATGTCACCCATTGAGCATGTTTGGGATGCTCTGGACCGGCGTATACGACAGCGTGTACCACTTCCTGCCAATATCCAGCAACTTCGCACAGCCATTGAAGAGGAGTGGACCAACATTCCACAGGCCACAATTGACAACCTGATCAACTCTATGCGAAGGAGATGTGTTGCACTGCATGAGGCAAATGGTGGTCACACCAGATACTGACTGGTATCCCCCCCCCCAATAAAACAAAACTGCACCTTTCAGTAGTATATATAGTATAGTAGTATAGTATATAGCAGTATAGTATATACTAGTAGTATAGTATAGAGTATATAGTAAGGTAGTATAGTATAGTAGTATACTGTATAGTCATACAGTAATTCCTGCCAATATTTACATACTATAATGTCAGAAAAGGTCATGTCACCTGTTCTCTTCTCTAAATCTTTTGATTCTGGTGGACACAGTGAATCTACTGATGTTTGGTTGGACCCATTGTCCAGCCTCCCTCAGGCTCATACCATGGACAAGAACATATTCAATCACAGTAGCTCTGATTTCATCAGATATTACTCTTCTTTGTCTTCACTGAACACTTCGACCACCTCGACCACCTCTCACATGAACTCCTCCTCTCAGATTTCTATCCGTTGTCGTGACTCACAAACCAGTGCTCTCTGAACTGGCTTATATATCTTCTCTCACATCACTGGACACAAGTGTGATCAGTTTTGAGTTGTTGTATTCAACCGGTGACACCAGTGCTTTAATTTGATTTTTGCCACCTGTGCTCATCATTATGCAACACAGGTGCATCGCAATGAAAATGTGTTGGCAAGTTGTGTCTAAACAGGTGAAACGTGCTTATGGTTTTGCCAAAAGAGTGACTGATTCAGCCAGTGGGTTCAGACAACTGAGCATTTGGTTCAGACAACAGGGTTTAGTGTTTTAGCAATTGAGAAAAACTAAGTTATTTTACTGTAACTTCACTATGTAAAGTCATTTCAACTTACGTAACTAGAGAAGTCTTGTGGCATTGTCAGGGATTTGGCCGGGTCAGGGCACTGAGCCCTTGTTTTTCCCCTTGTTGTGGTTCTCCGTCTGCTTCAGCTTTGATTTATCAGTAATTATTTTCATCATGAGTTATTCTGTTATGTTTTTCTTATCACTTTGTTACTTTCCATACTTTAGCCATTGTCCAGTTCTGTTCTAGTTTTGTTCAGCCAGTTTGTGTTTTCATTGTTTATCATTTAGCTTTCATCTGTATATGTTTTCTGTTATACATTTATATCGGGTTTTAATTTCTGTTTATTAGTCTGTTCCTGTTTAATTCTGCTTTTGTATTGATTTCCTGATCAGTTCTAGTTGCTTTTGTACTCATGCTCATGTTTGATTTTGGTTCCTGTTGTTGTATTACATTCTGACCATGATTTCCATTTTAGCTCTGTTCTGCTTTTGCTGTTTGTTTCCACTCTGCACCTCCCATCATGTCTTCATTCCCGGTCTCATGCCCAGTTACTTCTGTTCACTCCACACCCTGCACCTGCCATTATGTTTTCCCTCAATTGATGCATTCTGTTTTGTTTCCATTCGCTCACACTCTTGCACCTGCTCCCGTGTCTTTGTCATCACGCCACTTTGCTCACTCCCTTCCTTGCACTCTTGCCCTGTCTTACTCTTTAGCCAGAAGCCACACCCCTTCTAGATTGTTCCTCACGTGCACCTCCTTTACACCACCTGTCCCTCGCTTCTCACTAATTAGTCCACAAGTATTTAAACTCCACAGTCCTTCACTTCTTCGCCAGATTGTTGTCTTCGTACATTTTCCAGCGCCCATTCACAATACTGATTTTTGTCTTGCCTTGTTCTGAACCTTGCTCTGTATTCTTTGACCATGCTTCTCGCTTCATCCCGGATGTCTGTGTTTGCTTGTGCCTCTGACCCCTGCTTGTTTGTGACTGTGTCTCAGCCTGATGCCGTTTGTACCTCTGCCACGCTGACTGACTCCATGTGTACCAAACCTGTGCCTGAAATAAAGACCACGTTTTCTCTTACACCTAAGTCAAGTCTGGGAGTCTGTACTGTGGGTCCAGCTGCTCCTGGTGACGGGCTCCCGCCTGCCCTGACAGTACAATCTGGCCAGAATATGGACTCCGCAGACTCCACTCCTGCCATGGATACTGCTGCTGTACTCCCAGATATTGAGGTAATCAAGAGGATTTTTTCTGACCTTTCATTTTTTTTTGTCTGTTTTTGTGACTGCTACACCCCTGTAGAGAAATTTGATTACCTTGATCAGGCCTGGGATCTGGTGAATGCAAATCCGTGGCTATTTGATTATTTCCTGGAGCTACTGGGCCTGGATGACATTTTTGGTTTTCAGAAGCGTCCAGATTGGATGAAGCAACCTGAGGCCTACATGCCATCTGAGGATGATAACGAGTCAGACTGGACTGATTTGGATGAGGACGAAGACTCAGAGTCAGAGCAATTAGCCTTGCAGAGCATGGCTACGTCTTTGTTCGAGATACAGGACTTATTTTTTGACTATCAGGAGTGCTACAATAAGCAGGGAAACAGCGCATTTTGTCGGCACTCGACCAGATCTTTTTAGCCGAACCAGAGCTGCTAACCACATTCCCTGAGCTGAGTGACATTAAGACGCAGTTTAAGCTAGGGTCGGTCCCCACCTGCATTGAGGACCCCATGGACTTTTTGTTTGAGGCCGAGCTCACCGCCACCTGTTGTGAGGAGCCGCGCGTCATTATGCTTTCAGACGCTGCTCTTGCTCCAGCCTGGTACGACACTACACCAAGGAAAGCTGCTTACCTGCTGCCCTTTGTTCCAGAAATGCAGTCAGAAGATCCAGCCACGCTCCAGATTCCCCCAAAGCCAGCACCACGGAAAGTCCAAGCAGTGCACGTCAGTGGTTTTTCATTGTTCCTCTGGTTAATTTTCATCAGTTCACATGCCTGTGAAGCTCTCAGAAGTCTGTTAAAGCTGCCTTGTCTGAATCTAAAACAGTTTTTTTATGAATCTGTGGGAAATACGTTAAAAGCAATACTTCTGAGCCAGAGAAGGTCCATCCATCCATCCATCCATTTTCTTCCGCTTTATCCGGAGTTGGGTTGCGGGGACAGCAGCTCAAGCAAAGCCGCCCAGACCTCCCGATCCACATACACCTCCCCCAGCTCCTCCGGGGGAACCCCAAGGCGTTCCCAAGCCAGCCGAGAGATGTAATCCTTCCAGCGTGTCCCGGGTCTTCCCCGGGGCCTCCTCCCAATGGGACGTGCCCGGAACACCTCTCCAGCGAGGGTCCAGGGGGCATCCGGAAAAGATGCCCGAACCACCTCAACTGACTCCTTTTGACGTGGAGGAGCAGCGGCTCGACTCCGAGCTCCTCCCGAGTGACGGAGCTCCTCACCCTATCTCTAAGGGAGCACCCAGCCACCCTGCGGAGGAAACTCATCTCGGCCGCTTGTACCCGCGATCTCGTTCTTTCGGTCATGAGTCAAATCTCATGACCATAGGTGAGGATCGGAACGTAGATCGATCGGTAAATCGAGAGCTTTGCCCCCCTACTCAGCTCTCTCTTCACCACAAGGTCTGATACAGTGACCGCATCACTGCAGACGCTGCACCTATCCGTCTATCGATCTCACGCCCCATCCGTCCCTCCCTCGTGAATAAGACCCCGAGATACTTAAACTCCTCCGCTTGAGGCAAAGACACTCCACCGACCTGAAGAGGGCAAAGCACCTTTTCCAGTCGAGAACCATGGCCTCGGATTTGGAGGTGCTGATTTTCATCCCGGATGCCTCACACTCGGCTGCAAACCACCCCAGTGCATGCTGAAGGTCCTGATTTGACGAAGCCAACAGAACCACATCGTCCGCAAAAAGCAGAGACGAGATTCTGTGGTTCCCAAACCAGACCCCCTCTACACCCTGGCTGCACCTAGAAATTCTGTCCATAAAAATAATGAACAGAACCGGTGACAAAGGGCAGCCCTGCGGAGGCCAACGTGCACTGGAAACAGGTTTGACTTACTACCGGCAGTGCGACCCAAGCTCTTGCTGCGGTCGTACAGGGACCGGATAGCCCTTAGCAAAGGACCCCGGACCCCGTACTCCTGGAGCACTCCCCACAGGGTGCCCCGAGGGACACGGTCGAACGCCTTCTCCAGATCCACAAAACACATGTGGACTGGTTGGGCGAACTCCCATGAACCCTCGAGCACCCGATGGAGCGTGTAGAGCTGGTCCAGTGTGCTGCGACCAGGACGAAAACCACACTGCTCCTCCTGAATCCGAGGTTCGACCATCGGTCGAATTCCCCTCTCCAGTACTCTGGAATAGACCTTATTATAGGTCTATTCCTTCTCTGACCTTATAGGCCAGAGAAGCTTTTCTTGTAAATTGTTTATGAAATTGCTAAACTTCTCATGTCACATTCTGAAATGTGCTTCATGCAAGCTTCTTTTTCAATTATTGACTGCACTGTGTGCACTCCAGCTCTGCAGATTCTTTTCTGTGTTCAGTTCCTTCCCAGACATTCGTCATTTTGGGAGATGTAACTCCTCTCATGCAGCTGCTGTGTACATTAATGGATTCCCAAATTATTTTTTCAGTCTGGATCACCTTTCTGAGCTATCAGGAACAATCAGTGTGAATGATTTGAAGAAAGAAATATACAAAATCGGCATGTTCTCTGGTGAGATTTCTGTTCCCTGGCTATATACTACATCCTGCAACTGGATACAAAACACAGTAGAGTTTTTGGTCATGTATCTGCGTGCCTTGTTTAACCTCCTTTTGGCTACTCATATTGGTACTTTGGTTCAATGGTTGAAGCCCTATTTGAATTCATTGAACTCCTGGTCCTCAATCTCTCGGATTGGTACTCAGTGTTGGGGTTTGGAGTCTAGCTACGGTTTTCCCTCTCAGTGGGTGGTTGGGACGGTCTGGATTTCATTGTTTTGTTCATTCCTGTGGTTTTGCCACTTGCTTTATTTCCCCTTTAAACAGTTGTTTTTTCTTTTATGTGGTTCCAGACGTCTAGTCCCTAAATCTGTTCCTTCGTGTCCTTCTAACTCTGCCTCTGTGTCCCGTGCCCCCCAGAGTCCGGTCACTGATATGTTTAAACACTTGGTCGTCCTCCGGATCTTGCCCTGAGTCGGTTCCCTGCTATGCCTGTGCGCCGTGTTTTCCATTATGGCTGTCCTCCTGCTAGTATTTCATGCCCGCTGCTTCTGGCACCTGTTTGTGGTCCTGTTTTCGTTAATCTGTGGGGTCTCCTGCCATATAGGCCTCTTGTGTGCTGCCCTGGTCTCTGTGTGCCCTCCTCCTTGTCGGTTTGTTTTGTTGTGTCCGTCCAGTGACGGACGCTTTGGGAGGGGGTACTGTCAGGGATTTGGCTGGGTCAGGGCACTGAGCCCTTGTTTTTCCCCTTGTTGTGGTTCTCCGTCTGCTTCAGCTTTGATTTATCAGTAATTATTTTCATCATGAGTTATTCTGTTATGTTTTTCTTATCACTTTGTTACTTTCCATACTTTAGCCATTGTCCAGTTCTGTTCTAGTTTTGTTCAGCCAGTTTGTGTTTTCATTGTTTATCATTTAGCTTTCATCTGTATGAAGACCACGTTTTCTCTTACACCTATGTCAAGTCTGGGAGTCTGTACTGCGGGTCCAGCCGCTCCTGGTGACGGGCTCCCGCCCGCCCTGACAGTCTTTATGAAATAACTAAATTGAAATAACAAAAGAAAAATATATATGCAATTTGTTATATTAATGTTTCTCATTGAGACAGCAACATTTTTAGAGTGCAGTGTCCCTCAGTGTGAAGTCGTGGTTCATCACATGGTCCAGCAAAGTTGCTTGAATTTCATCTGAAACATTTCTCCTTGTTGCTCTTACTTCTATTTGTACTTGTCCATGTATCTGTCTTTGTCTTACTTGTCCTCTTTCTCTGGGTCTTATCACCTCCATGATTGCAGATTTGACAAAATGTCTTACCTCAGCTCTATTTGTAGTGCCAAATGTCAGACTGATTGGTGGTGAGATTTCTGTCTGAGTGTTTTCAGATATGTGCATAAGTATTTCCAGTTGCCAGATGTGTTGAGAATTTTATTAACAGTCTTATCCCAATGATAACAAGGTATTTTATCTTTGAGTTCAGTGTCTAATGTAGGAAACTGTGTGTAATGTTCTGCAAGAACTGTGTTGAAGAATTGTAAGCAAAGCGCAAAGCAGAAAATGTGTTTGTGTTGTCATATTGTGTTTCAGCTGTTAATACAAGAAGTGTTGGATTTTAAGTTTTAGTTTAAGCATTCACTTTTTGGGTGTAAGCAGTTGGCAAAAACTGTAAAAAAAAAAACAACAAAACACAGAAAAACACAATTGTGCCTTAGCATTGTAGGCTTATGGATCCTGGCGTCTGTAGGGGTCTGGCCACAGGATCTCATCAACATTACAAGCCATGTCTTCTCTGGCTAAGCATCGAGGGAAAATATCCCCTTGTGTGCCGAATCCATCCATGGATAGACCTCACCTTAATATCTCCACAGGCCTGCTCCATTGCCTGCAGAAAAGGCATGCGGGCATGGGGCTGCCGGTCATATACACGCCATCTCCAAGTGGAAAAAAATTCCTCTACAGGATTTAAAAGTGGTGAGTATGGGGGCAAATACACAACTTCAAATTGTTTGTGATCGGTGAACCAGTTCCGGACCAGAGCAGCCCGATGGAAACTCACATTATCCCAGACAACAACAAACCTGGGCTGCTCTGGTCTGTCCTGTCCTACTACATCATGAAGTGCATCTAAGAATGTTATAATGTGTTGCGTATTATATGGACCCAGTGTAGCATTATGATGTAGTAGGCCTTGAAAGCTCATGGCGGCACACAAGGTGATATTTCCCCCACGCTGCCCCAGGACGTACACAATTGCCCTTTGGCCAATTATATTACGTCCTCTGAGTCTATTTTTGGTCAGGTTGAATCCAGCCTCATCAATGAAAATTATTTCATGAGGCTGTGCAGCTCCATCCATGTCCAAGATTCTCTGTAACAAAAAATATATTGCGGATGGCTTTCCTCAAAGCACACAACTACAGTACAAGGCAAACAAAACCTATCCACCCCACCACACAGGTACCTGTGTAGCTTTCTGAATGTGGTACTGGTCCAGTGGTACATATTCAGCTGTTACAGGAATGCTATTCTGTATTACATGTACTGTATACATGCACATATAAGGCATTGTAACACTTACCTGTACATAGTCATGTCGGAGTTATTTGATCCTGGCACTGTTCCTCTCAAATGGGACCTTGTACAGTTGTTTCATGGTCAGGCTGGGCGAATTGGAGACTCGGCTCCGCACCGTGGAAAATTCTACAGCTAGCCAGGCCCCTGTAGTCGGTGCGGACCAAGGTAGCTTAGCCGCCATTAGTTTCCCTCTGGCAGATCCCGAGCAGCCAGGAAAGCAGGCCGACTGGGTGACTGTGAGGAGGAAGCGTAGCCCTAAACAGAAGCCCCATGTACACCGCCAACCCATTCACATTTCTAACCGTTTTTCCCCACTCGGCGACACACCTGCCGAGGATCAAACTCTGGTTATTGGCGACTCTGTTTTGAGAAATATGAAGTTAGCGACACCAGCAACCATAGTCAATTGTCTTCCGGGGGCCAGAGCAGGCGACATTGAAGGAAATTTGAAACTGCTGGCTAAGGCTAAGCGTAAATTTGGTAAGATTGTAATTCACGTCAGCAGTAATGACACCCGGTTACGCCAATCAGAGGTCACTAAAATTAACATGGAATCGGTGTGTAACTTTGCAAAAACAATGTCGGACTCTGTAGTTTTCTCTGGGCCCCTCCCCAATCGGACCGGGAGTGACATGTTTAGCCGCGTGTTCTCCTTGAATTGCTGGCTGTCTGAGTGGTGTCCAAAAAATGAGGTGGGCTTCATAGATAATTGGCAAAGCTTCTGGGGAAAACCTGGTCTTGTTAGGAGAGACGCCATTCATCCCACTTTGGATGGAGCAGCTCTCATTTCTAGAAATCTGGCCAATTTTCTTAAATCCTCCAAACCGTGACTATCCAGGGTTGGGACCAGGAAGCAGAGTTGTAGTCTTACACACCTCTCTGCAGCTTCTCTCCCCCTGCCATCCCCTCATTACCCCATCCCCGTAGAGACAGTGCCTGCTCCCAGACCACCAATAACCAGCAAAAATCTATTTAAGCATAAAAATTCAAAAAGAAAAAATAATATAGCACCTTCAACTGCACCACAGACTAAAACAGTTAAATGTGGTCTATTAAACATTAGGTCTCTCTCTTCTAAGTCCCTGTTAGTAAATGATATAATAATTGATCAACATATTGATTTATTCTGCCTTACAGAAACCTGGTTACAGAAGGATGAATATGTTAGTTTAAATGAGTCAACACCCCGAGTCACACTAACTGCCAGAATGCTCGTAGCATGGGCCGAGGCGGAGGATTAGCAGCAATCTTCCATTCCAGCTTATTAATTAATCAAAAACCCAGACAGAGCTTTAATTCATTTGAAAGCTTGACTCTTAGTCTTGTCCATCCAAATTGGAAGTCCCAAAAACCAGTTTTATTTGTTGTTATCTATCGTCCTCCTGGTCGTTACTGTGAGTTTCTCTGTGAATTTTCAGACCTTTTGTCTGACTTAGTGCTTAGCTCAGATAAGATAATTATAGTGGGCGATTTTAACATCCACACAGATGCTGAGAATGACAGCCTCAACACTGCATTTAATCTATTATTAGACTCAATTGGCTTTGCTCAAAATGTAAATGAGTCCACCCACCACTTTAATCATATCTTAGATCTTGTTCTGACTTATGGTATGGAAATTGAAGACTTAACAGTATTCCCTGAAAACTCCCTTCTGTCTGATCATTTCTTAATAACATTTACATTTACTCTGATGGACTACCCAGCAGTGGGGAATAAGTTTCATTACACTAGAAGTCTTTCAGAAAGCGCTGTAACTAGGTTTAAGGATATGATTCCTTCTTTATGTTCTCTAATGCCATATACCAACACAGTGCAGAGTAGCTACCTATACTCTGTAAGTGAGATAGAGTATCTCGTCAATAGTTTTACATCCTCATTGAAGACAACTTTGGATGCTGTAGCTCCTCTGAAAAAGAGAGCTTTAAATCAGAAGTGCCTGACTCCGTGGTATAACTCACAAACTCGCAGCTTAAAGCAGATAACCCGTAAGTTGGAGAGGAAATGGCGTCTTACTAATTTAGAAGATCTTCACTTAGCCTGGAAAAAGAGTCTGTTGCTCTATAAAAAAGCCCTCCGTAAAGCTAGGACATCTTACTACTCATCACTAATTGAAGAAAATAAGAACAACCCCAGGTTTCTTTTCAGCACTGTAGCCAGGCTGACAAAGAGTCAGAGCTCTATTGAGCCAAGTATTCCTTTAACTTTAACTAGTAATGCCTTCATGACTTTCTTTGCTAATAAAATTTTAACTATTAGAGAAAAAATTACTCATAACCATCCCAAAGACGTATCGTTATCTTTGGCTGCTTTCAGTGATGCCGGTATTTGATTAGACTCTTTCTCTCAGATTGTTCTGTCTGAGTTATTTTTATTAGTTACTTCATCCAAACCATCAACATGTCTATTAGACCCCATTCCTACCAGGCTGCTCAAGGAAGCCCTACTATTATTTAATGCTTCGATCTTAAATATGATCAATCTATCTTTATTAGTTGGCTATGTACCACAGGCTTTTAAGGTGGCAGTAATTAAACCATTACTTAAAAAGCCATCACTTGACCCAGCTATCTTAGCTAATTATAGGCCAATGTCCAACCTTCCTTTTCTCTCAAAAATTCTTGAAAGGGTAGTTGTAAAACAGCTAACTGATCATCTGCAGAGGAATGGTCTATTTGAAGAGTTTCAGTCAGGTTTTAGAATTCATCATAGTACAGAAACAGCATTAGTGAAGGTTACAAATGATCTTCTTATGGCCTCAGACAGTGGACTCATCTCTGTGCTTGTTCTGTTAGACCTCAGTGCTGCTTTTGATACTGTTGAACATAAAAGTTTATTACAGAGATTAGAGCATGCCATAGGTATTAAAGGCACTGCGCTGCGGTGGTTTGAATCATATTTATCTAATAGATTACAATTTGTTCATGTAAATGGGGAATCTTCTTCACAGACTAAGGTTAATTATGGAGTTCCACAAGGTTCTGTGCTAGGACCAATTTTATTCACTTTATACATGCTTCCCTTAGGCAGTATTATTAGACGGCATTGCTTAAATTTTCATTGTTACGCAGATGATACCCAGCTTTATCTATCCATGAAGCCAGAGGACACACACCAATTAGCTAAACTGCAGGATTGTCTTACAGACATAAAGACATGGATGACCTCTAATTTCCTGCTTTTAAACTCAGATAAAACTGAAGTTATTGTACTTGCCCCCACAAATCTTAGAAACATGGTGTCTAACCAGATCCTTACTCTGGATGGCATTACCCTGACCTCTAGTAATACTGTGAGAAATCTTGGAGTCATTTTTGATCAGGATATGTCATTCAAAGCGCATATTAAACAAATATGTAGGACTGCTTTTTTGCATTTACGCAATATCTCTAAAATTAGAAAGGTCTTGTCTCAGAGTGATGCTGAAAAACTAATTCATGCATTTATTTCCTCTAGGCTGGACTATTGTAATTCATTATTATCAGGTTGTCCTAAAAGTTCCCTGAAAAGCCTTCAGTTAATTCAAAATGCTGCAGCTAGAGTACTGACGGGGACTAGAAGGAGAGAGCATATCTCACCCATATTGGCCTCTCTTCACTGGCTTCCTGTTAATTCTAGAATAGAATTTAAAATTCTTCTTCTTACTTATAAGGTTTTGAATAATCAGGTCCCATCTTATCTTAGGGACCTCATAGTACCATATCACCCCAATAGAGCGCTTCGCTCTCAGACTGCAGGCTTACTTGTAGTTCCTAGGGTTTGTAAGAGTAGAATGGGAGGCAGAGCCTTCAGCTTTCAGGCTCCTCTCCTGTGGAACCAGCTCCCAATTCAGATCAGGGAGACAGACACCCTCTCTACTTTTAAGATTAGGCTTAAAACTTTCCTTTTTGCTAAAGCTTATAGTTAGGGCTGGATCAGGTGACCCTGAACCATCCCTTAGTTATGCTGCTATAGACTTAGACTGCTGGGGGGTTCCCATGATGCACTGAGTGTTTCTTTCTCTTTTTGCTCTGTATGCACCACTCTGCATTTAATCATTAGTGATTGATCTCTGCTCCCCTCCACAGCATGTCTTTTTCCTGGTTCTCTCCCTCAGCCCCAACCAGTCCCAGCAGAAGACTGCCCCTCCCTGAGCCTGGTTCTGCTGGAGGTTTCTTCCTGTTAAAAGGGAGTTTTTCCTTCCCACTGTCGCCAGGTGCTTGCTCACAGGGGGTCATTTTGACCGTTGGGGTTTTTACGTAATTATTGTATGGCCTTGCCTTACAATATAAAGCGCCTTGGGGCAACTGTTTGTTGTGATTTGGCGCTATATAAATAAAATTGATTGATTGATTGATTGATGTTGTGTTTTACCAGGATGTGTCTGATGGTAGTAATGCTAACTTGATTTATGTTGTTGAACACTTGCCTATCTGCAAGTATTTGTTCCTGTAGCTGGTGGAGACGGATTTCATTGTTTGCCCTGACTACATTCACTATGGCAAGTTCCTGCTGTTGGGTGAACAAGCGTTGGCGTCCACCACCAGCAGGTCTTCTGGTCATTCTGTGGAAAATTGCAACCACAAATTGTTACTGGATTGGTCTGCTTCTTTTTTAATGGTACTGCGAATACTGTACTTTACTGTATATTCCATACACAGTACTGAAATATCTCAACAGGTTATTATGGCATGTTTCACACCACTTTTGTTAGAAAAGAAGCATTAGCCACTCTACAATACAGTACATGTGATACGGTACGGTAATGTGATATGCTATAGTACTGTAGATTCAGTCTGAGTAGAGTAGAGAGTTGAGGACATACCTGTTTTCCAGTCTGAATGTCCTTATGGGGGAAACTGTGAAATGGCTTAGATTAGGGTGGACTCTTTGTCCAGCTTCTCTCATAGTCAGGCCATAGTTTGTGACATGGTCCACCAAAGTTGCTCTTATGTCATCTGAAATAAAAGTCCTTGCACGGCCTCCTCGACCATGTCCTCCTCTTTCTCTCTGTCTTCCCCTTCCTCTATCTCTGCCTCTAGCTCTCCCTGCCTCCATGCTTGCAAAGTTCTCAAAATGAAAAAACTGAGGCCTTTTTGTAGCTGGCTGACTGGTGTTCAGTTTTGTAAGCAAGTATTTTCAGGTGTGTGTTTAAGTATTTTCAATTACCCAATGTGTTTTGTATTTTGAATAGATGTGTTTTCCCAATGGTAATGTAAGATTTTATTTCTGAACAATGTGTTTTTTGTAGAAAATAGTGTGTAGTGAGCAGGAGCAAGTGTGTTGCAGAATTGCAACTAAAGTGCAAAGCAGCGCTTTTGTTTAAGGTATGGTTACAATGTGTTTAAGGTATAGTAACAACAACTTCAAGTTATGTTACTTTGGTTTAAGCATGTGTCAAATGTGTTCAAGCAATGGACAAAAACTGTAATATGAGTTTGAAACAAAAAGCTTGAAGACGACAGACAGAAAGCTTATAAATTTTGTCTGTTTTGTAAGAAATGCACTGGCTCTTCAGAACGACCTCTGTCCACGATGAAGAGAAGAAATAAGTCATATATGGGCAGCGAGGCCCGGTGATGCCTGTGCTTATCGCCGGATGGAGAATAAATCCCCCTGCAGCTCAAACACAGTTTTTATCCGCAGGTTCTCATTTGATAGAAAATTGTGTTCCAATCCCAGCCACTATCAACCAGACGCAGATGATGAAAACTTTTCATTTTCCAGTGTGCAGCACCAGAGTAGACCTCGTATTTGGACCAACAAACAGGAAACAGACCTGCAACACGGACAACCTGAACCACTTAAAGTCCTGCGGAGTTGGCTGATTGGCCATGTTTAGTTTACCAAAGCAATGAGCCATACTCAGAAGATGTAATGAGTGTCATGAAACACAACATTGTGTTATGAGGCTACTGTGGAAGGTTTTATCTGCTTTGTTAAATGGAGCACATAGGTACAATGAGACTTATCCATACCTGCAGGAAGCTAAGAGGCTACATCACATGCTAAAGAAGAGAGTGAGAAAAAAAAGAAGCTTGGCAACAAAAGGAAGGAGTGAGACTTGAACAGCCACCATATGTGTGACTCAGAGCCAGCCCAAGGCATACTCCAACTACGCGGTCGCTTAGGGCCTCCATGCCACCAGGGGGCCCCGAGAGCACTGAGATGTTGTTATAAAAAAGTAAATATATACATGAGATTAAAATAATATTGAATAATTTAAACGAAATTGTATTACACCCGAAAAAAATAAATTAATTTTGAAAAAATACCAATACTAGGTTAATTGATGCCTCCTGTTGGCTGCTGCCACCGTTGGGCAAATTTAGATGCACCGCTTGGGTCAGGTGGTCGATGACTAATCATGAGGAATGAAGTGAGTGCAAGTCATGTCTCAGAAAAGAAATTATCCCTCTGGAGCGGAGAAAAGAAAAAAGAAGAAGTTGGAAGACGAGAAAAAACAACAAGACAAAGGTAGGTTTGCAATATTACAATTTTTGTTGTCATTATTTGCGAAATCAATCAATCAATCAATCAATCAATTTTTTTATATAGCGCCAAATCACAACAAACAGTTGCCCCAAGGCGCTTTATATTGTAAGGCAAGGCCATACAATAATTATGTAAAACCCCAACGGTCAAAACGACCCCCTGTGAGCAAGCACTTGGCTACAGTGGGAAGGAAAAACTCCCTTTTAACAGGAAGAAACCTCCAGCAGAACCAGGCTCAGGGTTCTGCTGGAATGATCCGTTGGTTTAGTGTAAAGTGCTTTAGGTGTCTTAAAGTCAGAGGCGATTGCTCAAGACTGCAGGGGAAGCTCAGCTTCCCCTAAAATGTAAAAAAATAAGTGATCAAATATATACTATTGTGTGTACATGTCATTGACTAAATGTGCGCTACAACGCTCTCAACTTTTGTTCAGAATCAGCTTCTTATCACTGCGGCTTTCCTCTCACTCATTCCTGTAGCTTCACAATGCTTTAAACAGTGTGGACGCTGAGCGTCCACAGACTTCAATAGCGAAGCAAAGAGTGCAGCGAAATGAGACGAGTCATTGGATAAATGCTGGGCTTTGTCCCGCCCATCAGACGCTCAGCGTGTCTGGGGGTCTATGGGGCAGTGGGCTGGCCTCGGCTGGCCCGGACGCTCAGCTTCTGCATAATGATTGGATGATCTGTCTGAGGCTGAATCCCTTTTTGATTGACAGCAAAATGAGCGAATCAGCGATCTTTTGGTGTAAACATGCGTGGGAGCATTTTCATTCTGTTCTGAGTTGAACCGGAGACTTTCCTAATCCTTTTAGCGGCATTTTCTTTGTTAAAAACAACTTCCGACAAATCAAGCTTCTATTTCTGGTGGGGTTTTTTTTTTTGTAGCTGCTTGTGTTTGGAGACTGACTTCTATCACTCTTTCTGACTTCTACTAGAGTTTCTGTCCCTACCGAGCAGCGGGTGCTGCTGAGCTCCTCCACCGTCACAAAGCACTCACAGGCGGACACACTTCATACTAGCCTCGCGCCAGTCCCAGCTAGCGAGCTAGCTAGGTAGCAAGCTGCACATAATGGCAGACAATTTGAATGTTGTGGACCGGATTTTGGCGAAGCCATTTGATAGTCTTCCTTACGAAGAAAAACTTAGAGTTAAACAGCAGGGCAGATCAACTCCTCAGATTAATTTGGTGCAAAAGGTCGGGAAAAGTAGCTCAGCTCTCAATGGTTTGCAGGCCAAAGTTAAAGCAATAGCCCCCAGTGCAATGTTTGTGCATTATTGCTATGCACACACATTGCTGTTATGTTGTGGATTTCTATGTTCATTTTGGAGATTATTTAAGTATTGTATTTATTATTTAAGTATTTAATTTTGATTACAACTTTATTTTTCTGAAGATTATGTGAATGTCATTTGATTCTATTTTGTATTTGGATATTGAACATTTTGCACACCATTGCACATCTGAAAGAAATTAAACTATTTAACATATTTACTATAAATGCAGTCTCCTGCCTGCTGATGTTACTTTCAAATAGTTAATGAGCCATACTTATACATCACTCTGTATGCAGAAGTTAATTAAAACATATTTATGAGTTTGCTACCCCTTTAAGGTTAAAAACAAGAATGACACCTGTATGATGTAAGATAATTACAAATAATGCTAATGATTGTGGGTACGTTACACACATAACGGTGTAGCCTATGGAATAATGAGGCATCTGGTGCTGAGGTGATGGTAGGGGGGCCCCCAAATGAAATTCTGCTTAAGGCCCCATAAAGGCTTGGGCCGGCCCTGGTGTGACTCTCCAAAAGACCTACATTGAACAAATTGGAAGCTGCAGTCGCTTGATACGATCACAATATAAGAGCCATTTCTTTCAGCTTCTTGTTCGGTTTTCCACATTGATGAAAATAAGAGCACAATTTTGTTTTTTGTTCAGAATGACATAAAATAACGCAAGGCTAAAATACCCTCATCTGTATGAGCATTGTCTTTTTCATGTTTAATTTATTATTAAGATCCTTTTGTCTTTCATACAATTTATACATGTTCAATAAAGCCCTTCAATCAATCAATCATAAACAATATTTACACTTTAATGGCATCTGCAGGAGAGCATGCGTGTATGTGCACATGAGCTTTTGACAGGAGTGGACGTTAGCTTTGAGTTAGCGGAAGTTAGCGTGCATGGTGACATCTGCGAAACGTCTTTTAAATCCTTCCAGAGGTGTTATCAGGTTACATCAATCATAAACAATATTTATGTTTTAACGGCATCCGCAGAAGGGTGTGCGTGTATGTGCACATGAGCTTTTGGCAAGAGTGGAAGTAAGCTTTGAGTTAGCAGAAGTTAGCGTGCATGCTGACGTCCATGAAATGTCTTGAAAATCCTTCCAGAGGTGCTATCAGGTTACAAAAACAGCATTTTCAGTTTTAGAAGTGTTTATTTCTTGCTAGCCTTTACATAATATATGAGAAAGGTGTTATATACAGCCAAAAATGAAGTGAAGTTAGCAGCTAGCGACACCAGGAAGTGACGTCACCATGCTAACGTCCGCAAGATCATCTTTGTCCTTGTCCACCACAGACCTTGTAGGGGGTAAAATAAAAAGGGGTAAAATATGACGCATATGACGTAACTTCTCTACTTCCGGGGGACCAACCACAGCATTTTCAATGGGTATTTGGGCAAAGTACATGCAAACAAAGTGAAAATGCAATGAAAAGGTAACAATGCGATGGGAAGTGGACGTGTTGCAGTTTGTTTACAGGGTTGCCGACTCTCACGCATCTGGAGTGAGAGTCATGCTTTCAACATCAATCTCACGCTCAAGTAAGAAATGTTATGCCAAAATAATAAAAATATCTCCTGTTTGTTTTCCATTGATGACTAGATTAGACCAGACCAGACCACAGCGCATTGTTTCTTAATAAAAAGAGAGGATAAGATGCGCACCCGACACAGCTATTAATATCTTCTTACTGCATTCTCGTTGCAGTATTCTGTGATTACTGATTCGCTGAAAACCTGTCACCTGATATGTCAACTGCCTCGTGAAGACTTTAGAAAGAGTTTGAGCAAAGCTTCGGGACTTATGGTTCTGAGTCAGCCACTGAGGCGGCATACCAAGTTTTGGATAACAAGGTAAGTCCATCAAAAGCTTAACTTTGGGTTCCTTGCCACTTACAGACGGAGCCTCATCAGTCTGATTGTGTGTTGAGACAGTCGGCTACAGACTTCAATGAGTTGCAATCTTGATCATTTAAAGGACATCACTCACTCATCTTCAACTGCTCAGTCCAATTAAGGGTCGCGGGGGCCTGGAGCCTATTCCAGCAGTCACAGAACATGAGGCGGGGTACACCCAGGACAGGACGCCAGTCTGTCACAGGGCCACAAACAAACAAACACATTCACACCTACTCGCACACCTACAGACAATTCAAAGATTCCAATTCACCTAACCCGCATGTCCTTGGATGTGGGAGGAAACCGGAGCACCTGGAGGAAACCCAAGCAAACACGGGGAGAACTTGCAAACCCCACACAGAAAGGCCACAGGTGGGAATTGAACCTATGACCCTCTCGCTGTTAGGCAACAGTGCTAACCACTAAGCCACCGTGCTGCCATTTAAAGGACATATGATGTTATTTAATGTCCTGGTTAGCAAGTATTAATGATTGTAAGTCTATCTGTGCACATGTTGTGAAAACGTGTCGTTGCTGATGTATTTTATTGATAATTATACTGACGGAGAAACTGAAGCGTTTTGAACCACTGAATCAATATGAAGCAAATGTGTTGAAATGGTTCAGTGTTTGAAACATTTAAAAATGGCGACATCTGCTGGCCAATCTTAGCACTTGCTAAGTGCTATGTAAGTGCTTAGCACAAACATAGCACTTGCATGGAACGATTTGTATTTGTATAAAATGTAAACATGCAAAAAATAATACAATATATTCACTAAACACATAAATATAGAAAATACAAGGTAACAGAAAAAGGCAAAAAAAAGAAAGAAAGCTTGTTTCCATTGTGGCCCAACAAAATACTCACAGGCAAAAATACATTCATACATACATAAAACCCATAACAGTTAATAAAATAAAAATATATAGTATTTAAAATTTTTTCTCAGTAATAAATAATTGATTGTTCTCTTGTTGAGCCAATTCTTGGAATAAAAACTGTCTGACCCTGTTTTTAAAAATAGGCTTTGGTTCACAAACTAATTTGATGAGGTGGACCACTAAACAGTTTAGGACTTGAAGGATGAACCCCACAGCTCTTCACCCGAGAAGTGACCAGAGACAAGGTACTCGACCGAGTATTAATATCATACTGCACAGCTGAAAATTTAAAAGGAGAGACCAAATAATTTGGGGCTTGCTTATTCACTATATTAAACATATGAATTAATTTTAATTGTTGAACTCTGAGCTCAACGGGCAACATACTGACATTCTAAATTCGCCCAGGCCTATGTGGGTTCGGAGCTGTGAGAGGAGAAAGCCAATGATCTTGTTCTGCATAATCTGTAACCTCCCCTGATTACGCTCGGTCAGACCAGAATACCAGGCTACACTGGTATAGTCCATGTGACACTGTATCAAGGCTGATGGAAGAAGTTTTCTCATGTGCAAACCAAATCTTTGGCCTGTCTGTATAAGAACTTTAATTTTGCATTTGATTTGCAGATCACTTTGTCAGCTATAAGATCGCCAGATAAGGTCTGATCTAAGTCAAGACCAATATATTTTACACAGGATTTACTCAGAATTTTATTTTACCAGCATTGTCATTCCCTAGGATGAAACAGTCAAGTGTTTAATGACATTAATAATGTATGTGTGTTATAATGTGATTGTGCCATCATAACATACTGTATGTAATAGAGATATAAATTGTGAAATGTTTGTTCAACTACGGACTGTTATGACCATATTGTACAAAATGAAGGGAATGTGGGGGCTTCAAAGGTTGCCATTTAAAAACAATTTCAGCGGTGTCTGGTTCTCTTCCCTCCAGTTTTGGTGAAGACTCACATGGGAACAGAAGTTGCTGGCATATGAAGATAGATTTTGTCCAGCTTGTAAAAAGTTGGATAAACTGCTGCCTCCATCCTCCCTGTCTCGCCTTGCAAATTCACGGCAGAAAATGGTTCTGGGGAGCATTAGCATGGCTAAAACCCTTCAGCTTCTGGGGGGCTTTGCCTCCCAGACCACCAACCAGGGCCCTCTTCACCACCAGCCATTTTAAGCATTTTTCATTATTGGCGTCTTACGTGCCTGTAGATGAACTTACTGAAATAGTTTGGAAAAAGGAAGGATCATGGATGTGGAGAAGAGAAGAATCAAACACGATTTCCCTGCTATTATTATTTTTATTAGTAAAGGGGGACTGTTTTTTTAAATTAGGGTTAGGGGAACAGTCTCAGTCCAGCCAAGATCCCAGTGTTGACAACCCTGTTGTTTATGATTCGGAGCTCAAACGTGTCAAGGCAGTTTTGCAGGTGAGAGCACGGAGCTACTCTGGTTAGCTGTGCAGGTTAACACTTACCGATGCAACGTCTCCCACTCGCTTCATCTTATCTTCTCCACTGGGAACCGAAAAAAAAAAAAAAACTTTTCGCGATTGCTTTGGTGATTGCAGGGTAAAACAAAACAATACTCCATGTATCCGTGTGAAGTTATGCTATCTATAAATTAATTGGAGTTCCCCGTAAGTGCTCACGGAGAGTTCAAACGAGACTGTGGTCTCCTATAGGACTGGACTTAAGCTGAGCACAGACGGACGGACAGACAGGCGAAAAGCCTTTGCAATAGGGCACCGCAGTCTCGTTTGAACGCTGTGTGATATTGTGGGATCTGACCACTTAAGCGGACCTCTGCTCCATTGTGCAATATACGAGATCTGTTGGATAATAAACCGACCCTTTTATTTTTTTTTTTAACTATATGGATTTGAATGCTTGAACCCTCATGCGCATGCGTGTCAGTGACGTCATTTCCCTGTGGGCAGGTCTTGAGTGAGATGTGGTCCCGCCCTCTCGGCTGAATTCCTTTGTTTCACACGCTGCTCGAGACGGCGCGCGTTGCTTTATCAAAATTTTTTCTGGACCTGTGAGGAATATCCGAGTGGACACTATTCGAGAAATTAAGCTGGTTTTCGATGAAAAGTTTAACGGCTGATGAGAGATTATGGGGTGTTTCTGTCAGTGTAAGGACTTCCCACAGAGCGGGACGTCGTGCAGCGCCTCCAGGCGCCGTCGTCGGCCTGTTTCGACCTGAAAACATCCTAATTTAAGGCTTAATTCACCCAGGACGTCGTGAGAGAACAGAGAAGATTCAGAAGAGGCCGGCATGAGGACTTTATGCGGACATTCCACTGTTTAAGGACATTTTGTAATGAAAGACGTGCGCGCAAATTCGCCGAGTCGTTTCCGTGACGACTCGGCAAATCTGTGCGTCGCGACAGGAAAAACACCTCCGTGTCGAAAACCATTTGTAAAATTCAGGCGGCTTTTGATAGCTTTCAACAAGTGAGTAACTGAGAAATTGTTTAACAGCTTGGGCATGTTCCAACTTGCCCGTTAAGGTTTCCAATGGAGGTGTTTTTCCTGTCGCGACCCCCCGCGGTCGGGTCCGGCCCGACATGCGACTCTGCCCGCACGTTCTTTCATTACAAAATGTCCATTAACAATGGAATGTCCGAATAAACTCCTCATGCCGACTTCTTCTGAAAGTTCTCTGTTCTCTGACGACTTACTGGGTCAACAGAGCCTGAAATGTGGAAGTTTTCAACTTGAAATGGCGAGACGCTGCCGCCTCGAAGCGCAGATCACTACCACTACCAGACCAAAATCTCTCATCAGCCGTTAAAATTTTTACCGAAAACCAGCTGAATTTATCGAATGGTGTCCACTCAGTTGTGCCTTAGAGTTTTGAAAAAATTTTGATCAAACAAAGCAGCAGTCTCTGAGCCATTCCTAAATAATGAAAAAATCGACGAGAGGGTGGGCGACTCCTCACTCAAAGACTGCCCACAGGCGAATGACGTAACCGACAGGCGTGAAAAAAACTCTCGCATGCCCACGAGGGTTCAAGCATGTCTGATGTAATCACACGTGATTCAAATCCATATGGTTTTTGAAAAAAATAATAAGGTTGGATACTTTTCTAATAGACCTCGTATACACAGCATAAGTTCACACGGAAAAATGTACTGTTTTGTTTTTGGCTGCAACCACTGAAGCAGTCGCAAAAAAGTGTTTTTTTTTTCAGTTCCCAGTGGAGAAGTAAAGACGAGGTGAGTGAGAGATGTTGTGTTGGTAAGTGTTAGCCTACACAGCTAGACAGAGTAGCTGCATTCTCTCGCCTGCAAAACCGCCTCAACACTTTTGAGCTCCGTGTCATAAACAAACCGCAACACATGTCCGCTTTCCACCGCATTGTCACTTTTTCTTTGCATTTTCACTTTGTGTGTAATTTGCCCAAAAACCCATTGAAAAAGCTGTGGTTGGTCCCCCGAAAGTAGAGAAGTTATGTCATACACGTCATATTTTACCCCGTTAGCACCCACCCCCAAACGAGAGTGCGGTCTCCTATTGCTGCCAGAGGGAACATTCTTGGGACACAGACCTTGGACAAGGTCTGTGGTGGACAAGGACAAAGATGGCTAACCTTGACGTATTTTAAGAGGTTAAAAAGTCACATTCAGTTCCTATTTTTATGGTATGATCTTGCGGACGTTAGCATGGTGACGTCACTTCCTAGTGTCGCTAGCTGCTAACTTCATTTCATTTTTGGAAAATTACATCATGTGCGTCATATTTTACCCCTTTAGTGCCTGCCCTCAAATGAGACTGCAGTGCCCAATACCCGATGGCCTCGAGTAAAAAAATTATAAATACACAAACTGTCATGTTACCATGACGTCACATTATTTTTGATTTTGACCATGACCTCTCCGTGAACCTAACCTGACCCTGACCATGCCCCTCTGATGTCAAAAGTTATAACCCAGGCCTTCCTCCTCACTCTCTGTGTCTTTCTGTCTGTCTCCTGTCTACATCCTATTGCTGTCCTCCCTGCTTCACACTGTGAGAGAGCTTGGTATTGTTACAGTTTGAAATAAAACTATTTTGAAACAAGGTTCCAACTTCTTGCCTCAATTTCCTGAGGACCCCAACACCTGGAAAAAGCCAAGACGACACCATGATTGCTCTCCCAGACCCAGAGCAGTTCTGATTTCTGTTGTGCTGACACCACTTGTCACTTGCACATCATGTTGTCTGTCACATGTTGCCACAACTCCTGTTCGTGAGGTTGCTTTCATAATTTTTGACATTTTGGATGTAAAATATCCTTTATTGTGTGTGAACTCTATTCTTTATATGATATATTTTCATTTTTCTTTTCTTTATTGACTGAGGAAGACCTAGTCGAAACGCGTCTGTGCTCCTGATCCTGTCGACTTGCCGTGAGTCATTAAAACCTTTATTAAGAAGGACACTTGAGTGTTGCTGGCTGTATTTTTACATTTCTTTATTTATGCCTTGACTTTGATCATGAAGCATAGCAAACATGATCATATACCTATACAACCCCTGGCAAAAATGATGGAATCACCGGCCTCAGAGGATGTTCATTCAGTTGTTTAATTTTGTAGAAAAAAAGCAGATCACAGACATGACACAAAACTAAAGTCATTTCAAATGGCAACTTTCTGGCTTTAAGAAACACTATAAGAAATCAAGAAAAAAAAGATTGTGGCAGTCAGTAACGGTTACTTTTTTAGACCAAGCAGAGGAAAAAAATATGGAATCACTCAATTCTGAGGAATAAATTATGTAATCACCCTGTAAATTTTCATCCCCAAAACTAACACCTGCATCAAATCAGATCTGCTCGTTAGTCTGCATCTAAAAAGGAGTGATCACACCTTGGAGAGCTGTTGCACCAAGTGGACTGACATGAATCATGGCTCCAACATGAGAGATGTCAATTGAAACAAAGGAGAGGATTATCAAACTCTTAAAAGAGGGTAAATCATCACACAATGTTGCAAAAGATGTTGGTTGTTCACAGTCAGCTGTGTCTAAACTCTGGACCAAATACAAACAACATGGGAAGGTTGTTAAAGGCAAACATACTGGTAGACCAAGGAAGACATCAGAGCATCAAGACAGAAAACTTAAAGCAATATGTCTCAAAAATCGAAAATGCACAACAAAACAAATGAGGAACGAATGGGAGGAAACTGGAGTCAACGTCTGTCACCGAACTGTAAGAAACCTCCTAAAGGAAATGGGATTTACATACAGAAAAGCTAAGCGAAAGCCATCATTAACACCTAAACAGAAAAAAACAAGGTTACAATGGGCTAAGGAAAAGCACTTGTGGACTGTGGACTGGATGAAAGTCATATTCAGCGATGAATCTCGAATCTGCATTGGGCAAGGTGATGATGCTGGAAGGTTTGTTTGGTGCCGTTCCAATGAGATTTATAAAGAAGAACATGTAAATTTAAATAAATAAATAAATAATATATAATATATATATAATAATATATATAATATATAATAATATATATTTTTGCGGACGGGTAATATTTTTCATACCACCCGAGTAATCAGCCAGTCAGGTGTCACATACAATTCTTTCCGCCTCGCTTAGAAAACAGTGCATGGAACTTGATGTGGATGGATGACGAAAGAAGCAAAACACCTTCACAATTTACGTTGATATTTTGATGAATTTCTTCATTTACAGCAACTTCATTAAATAAATGTACTCGAATGATTATTAGTACGACGGTGAGCTTACAGGCTAACCTCCACTAACACTAGAAGATGGTTGCCAGTTATGGCTTCTGAAACAAGGGAGAAAAAAAGAAACAGCACCGTTCAGCTGAAGCATTAGTGGACGTAAAATATTCTGTCTGTTAAGAGCTTCACCTCTTGTTCCACGTGTGTATTTCCCACCGGTGTCACGTACGTCCACTAATGCTTCAGCTGAACTGTGCTGTTTCTTTTTTTTTTCTCCCTTTTTTCAGAAGCCATAACTGGCAACTGTCTTCTAGTGCTAGCGGAGGTTAGCCTGTAAGCTCGCCATCATGCTCATAATCATTCGAGTATATTTGTTTAATGAAGCTGCTGTAAATGAAGAAATCATCAAAAATTCATCAAAATATCAACATAAATTGCGAAGGTGTTTTGCTTCTTTCATCATCTATCCACCTCAAGTTCCAAGCACTGTTTCCTAAGCGAGGCGGAAAGAATTGTACGTGACACCGGTCGGCATCACCACGATTGCTCTTACTGCCTCCGGTTCGCTTACTGAGTCTGCGGGCTCGGTAAGCACCGCAGCGGGCCACTCACACCGCCCCCCCGTCTGCTGTGCCGAGCTGCATGCAGCAACAGGTCCAGAGACTACACTCGCTGTTTTGATGCGCAGCGCCCGCTGCATGGTCTCAACACCCTGAGGCCGAAGGTGTATAAAGCCATATTCGTTGGTGAACAACTTGATAACTGATAATATTTAAAACAACCCATTCATATTAACGAAATAAATGATGTTAATAAGTTATATACATGGCAAATGCACTCATAAAACTGATGCACTGGATGAACTCAGTTCAATTATGTGCAGGATTTCCATTTAATAAATACATGCAGCCCTAACTCAAAGCGCATCCATGCAAGATAATTTAATTTAATTTAGTTGGGACTGCATATATTTATTAGATGGAAATCCTGCCCATAACTAAATTGAGTTCATCCAATGTCATTTGTTTGAGTGATACACTCACAAAACTGACTGATGGATTGGACTGGATTCCATCTAATAAATATATGTAGTCCCAACTCAATTAGATGGAAATCCTGCACATAATTGAATTGAGTTCATCCAATGAGCCATTTTTTGAGTGTGTGAGATTTGTCATATCTGTGTCATGTAATTAACAGCAGCAAGCCTGGAAAAAGGTTAAAGAGTCTCAGACAAAGGTTCTGAAGAAGAAAACCGAGACTAGTGACATCACAGTGCTGACTTCAGAAACAATATGCCTTCTTGGATTGATAATGATGATGTGACAGCGACTGAGATAGATCTGTGTGAAACATGCTGGTCACAGGCAGAGACTGCAAATAGGTTGCAGTGTAGCTCTGTACTGCTGAGACCATCAGCATCTTATTATCATGCAGCTCACTTCCACTGTTAGAGACGTATCACTCCTGCAGGTTTTACCATGTTGTTTACACACACCAGCAGTGTAGTTTATTTGGTTTGAAAAGATTTAGCATGTCAAAATTGATAGGCCACAAGGTGCACTCCTGCTCAAGAAGACAAACACCCAGCAGAAGAGGCACACCCAAAGGACCCCCACGTTCCCACAATAGGAAGCCTAGGCTACAATGAGCGCATGCTCATTTCTATAAGTCAGTCTGCAGAGAGCAGCAAGGCTGACAGATCGAATCATTTATCCATATCTTGCTCTAGTCATGTTAAAAATCCATTAATCATCAAGCAACATTAGAGACACGGTGAGTTTTAAAGACATTTCAATAAACAATATTGAATTATATTATTTCTGTTATGTTCTTTTATCACGATGAGTAATCTTCATAGAAGTGGACAGGAAACAGACTTCAAAGTTTAGATGTTGTATTTTAGAGTTGTTACACTGAGACAGTGAATCAACTCAGTGCTGGGATCCTTTCACTAGGTCACATGCAAACACCTGGGACAAAGAACCCAGATTTCCACTCGACACTACCTTTTATTCCTTCAGCTTAAGCCACCCCCATATGGGCAGTCCTTAACATGGCTTGAATCAGTGTCTGTGTGAGATGGCTGCAAAGTGAGGTGAAAATAGGCAGGCATCTGTTCGCGTTGCGTTTAAGGTTGTTATGTAAAAATCTTATAGTGCGTATTTATGTCTGTAATGTAGTGTGAGTTTCCAAATAGACATGAATACTTTGGTTTTATAAATTAATCATATATAAAAAGATCAGATGGTTTTACCAAATACAAGGACATTTTGTGCATCAGCCATTTTGAAAAGCAGTTAGGTTAAGATCAGATAGTTACAAGGACATTTTGGACGTGCGTCAGCTATTTTGTGCTATGCATCATGAAATGCTCTTATGTCATACAACCCCCAAAACAGAAAAAAGTTTGGATGGAGCAATTTTTTCTAAACTATCGTGTTGACTTACATCACGTAGTGGTGGTAAATGCTGTTATAACTGACAAAAATAAGTTTTATCATGTTAAAGCCTCTTTTGTCATGTTTCTGTCCTGTTTGGGTTCCAGTTTGTATTTTGTCCCCTTGTTTTTTCTTTCTGTTTGCTTTGATCTTGACTTTATAGTTTTTCTTTTATGTTGGCCTCTTGATTATGTTCATTCTAGTATTCTAGTTCTTGTATTATTCTGTGGTTCCTGGTTTTGGTTCTTTATTGTATTCTTGGTTCTCTGTATTGCATTTTCAGTTCTGTCATTTATTGCTTTTCTTTCTGTTAGCTGTGGTCACTAGTTTCATTCTGGGTTAGCTTTTATTTTTCATATTTGTATTGGTTATCTTCAGTTGTAATTATGCTTTAGTCACAGGTTTTGCTTTTTATTTATCTTCAGTGTTTTGTATTTGAGTATGTTCCGTTTGTGATTTATTCAAGATTCAGATACAAGATTCAAAGCTTTTATTGTCACATGCACAGTAAAGAAACATGTTTCCCTGTGCAATGAATTTCTTACTTTGCTGCCCACAGTGGATGCCCAAATATATATATAGCCAGAGTCCAGAGTGGAACCATATGTACTGGCAGTGTTAGTGGGACCATATGTTCACTGTTAGTGTTAATTTAACACTGCCAGTGTTAGGTTTACACTGGTGATTTGACTGTGCAGTTGTTACAGATTTAAGGAAAAAATAAACAACTTTGCAACCATCACCCCACCAACCACTGCAAAGCAACCAAATGTGGTGCTCTTTGCACTCTCGAATCCAAAACGCGGTGCTGCTTTTACACAGCGCTTCTCCGTGAAAATTAAAAACAAAAAACGAAACAGCGATGCCGGCCAGTTTTGTTGAGACTGACGTTTTCCCCTTAAGTGTGTGTTGACACCTATCGTGCGCTCCACTCCAGTGGGAGCTGATTCGTATGTATGTGTGGGTATCAGTGTGTGTGCATTTGGAGTCCAGAGGGCAGATGGCCCCCTTTTCACCCTCCACAGTCTCCTCTTCCTCAGTGGGGGCGCAGATTCAATCTGTCATTTTTTATTTTATAACTTTATAACTTTTTATAACTTGTTTTATGTCACAGTCAAAGATGGCATGTGACGTTCAGCATCCCATTGACAGCCCGTTCAGCCGGCTCTGAGACGCACTGACTCGCTGCGCAGCTCACCTGACCGGGCTGTTACAGATACATGGTCATGCCCTGGCATGGATTACATAATGTATGTGAATTATGATCATTGTCTTAGCTGTAACGTGCAGGGGTGGTGGCCAAGTGGTTAATGCGCTTGGTTTCAGTGCAGAAGGTTCTGGGTTCAAATCCCACCCCTGCCACATTTCTCCATGTAATGTGGAGTTGCGTCAGGAAGTGCATCCGGCGTAAAAACCTGTGCCAATTCAACATGCAGATCCACCTTGGATTTGCAACAAGGGAGCAGCCGAATGGACTTACTTTGTCTTAGCTGTAACGTGCAGCTGTGCAACGCCCTGCTCCACAGTGTCAAAGGCTCTGCGCAGTGCACGACTTATGTCTTTAATGAGCATGATATTTCAGATACATTGCCAGTCCACCTCAGAGGATTTATCTGTATTATTATGTTTCCATGGCTGTTAGACACCCGACCACACGGCTGCACTGTGCGTCAGTGTGTCACGGAGACGCACTGACGCACAGTGCCCGTGATTGCCTATAACGTCCAGAATGAGCATGTGATCACAGATCCATTGTCAGTCCAACTCAAGTCTTAGAGGATTTATTTGTATTATCATGTTATCATGGCTGTTAGACTCCATCCACTCAGCTGCAGTGTGCGTTGATGTGCTGACTTGCTTTTTAACACATGGTGTATTCAGTGTGACTGAGCAATGTTCATGTCTAGTGCACATGATGATTGCTCTGGGGATTGGTAAGGTTCAACCTTACTTGTGTGAAGCGCCTTGAGGCAATTTTGTTGTGATTTGGCACTCTTCGTGGTCTGTTAGAAAAGTATCCGACCTTTTTATTTTTTTCAAAAACCATATGGATTTGAATCACGTGTGATTGCATCAGCCAAGCTTGAACCTTTGTGCGCATGCGTGAGTTTTTTCACGCCTGTCGGTTGCGTCATTCGCCTGTGAGCAGGCTTTGTGTGAGCAGTGGTCCACCCCTCTCGTCGGATTTTTATTGCGAATAAATGTCTGAACGATTTGGAGCTTTGCTGCATCAATTTTTTCCAGAAACTGTGAGAGACCTCCAGGTGGTAACCATTCGGAAAATTCAAATGGCTTTGAGGGATGATTTTATGGGGATTACACAGATTAAGGAGTGCTCCAGCTGGTTTAAAGACCGCCCACAGCTGCTGAGCACGTGCCGTGTTCTGAGCGCCGATCGACAGGCTGGCACCCCGCTGAAACAACCAGATCATTTCCAGCGTGAAGGCTTTGTTGATCCGGGACGTCATCTGACTTACACAAAAATGGCAGGAGACGTGGACATCAGTACTTTTTCGGCACATTCCACTGTTACAGGAGTTTTTTTCATGGAAAGAAAAGCGGACGGATGTGCCACCGTGCCGTTCATGGCGCGGCACAAAACCACCTCTGTGTTGGTCTCACAGGACGGCTTTCAGATGGCTTTCAGACGGCTGTCGGTGGGTTTTCAGTCGTGTGACTAACCGAGAAATTGTGGATGAGCCTGGACATGCCAGAACATGTCCTGTGAGGCTTCATCACGGCGTTGCTTTGCGCCATGCGGCTCCACCGCGACGCGCGGAATTCCTCTGCACGTCTGTCTCAATGTGCCGAAAAAGTGCTGATGTCCACGTCTTTCGCAATTCCTGTGCTAGTCAGAGGACGTCCCGGATCAACAAAGCGTCCAGTTTGGAAATTAATGGCACATTCCACTGTTACAGGAGTTTTTGTCATGGAAAGAAGAGCTGAGGAATTCCGTGCGTCGTGGCGGTGCCGCATGGCGCAAAGCAACGCCGTGATGAAGCCTCACAGGACATGTTCTGGCATGTCCAGGCTCATCCACAATTTCTCGGTTAGTCCAGTCGAACTGCATTCGAGCTGCATTCAAATTTCTCAGACAGCATTCATGTGGCACTTAGGGAAATACCATGCCAGGCCAAATTGGCATAACATGGTAGAGAACAGGTTTCCAACATGAGTGACATACGAATGTGCTGACTGCTGTTGGAATGCTGTACGAGCTGTTCGAGTGCAGTGAAGTGCATGAGTGTCATTCGAATGTCAATTCGTATAGCATTTGTGTAATTTGTGCTCTTGTGTGACGGAGTTATTAGATTTTCCTATTAATGTACATTTTCTTGTCATTTTGAAGGTTTGAAATTAAGTAAAAAAAATATTTTAAAGGACATATAACATGTAATGCATTAGTTACAAAATACATAAAAATTGAGGAAGTTTTTAGAATGGGTAGAAATATAATTTTGACCATTTTGGGATGCAATATGTAAAAACTGGACACATATTTTTATACTGGTACTGGTACTCAGTCACTGCATCAAAGTCACAACCACTCAATCACTGATCATGTCTTTTGCCTGCATCAACAAATCAAAATGGGATGGAATCCTAAAAAAAAATAGATGGGGAAGAGTGTAGTGGGGTTATGTAAGTGGAGAGTATATATACGTTGGGGAGAGTTTTGTGTGCAACATAAAATAAATACTGCCGAATTTAAAAAAAAAAAAAGGGGAGTGTTGCAGCGAAATTCATGCCGATGGCTTGGGCACGAAGCTGATGGCGGAACAAAAGCGCCACCATGTTGAAGTCTCACAGGACATGTTGTAACATTCTCACCTCTTCCACCATTCAGAAGATTCAGACGGCTTTCGGTGGCTTTTCAGTCGTGTGACTATCCGAGAAATTGTGGACGAGGTGGGCATGTCACAACATGTCCTGTGAGGCTTCATCACGGAGGTGCTGTTGTTCCGCCATCAGCTTCGTGCCAATGAATTTCGCTGCCACTCTTTTCATGGCAAAATCTTCTGTCACAGTGGAATGTGCCGAAAAAGTGCTGATGTCCACCTCTTCTGCAATTTCTCGGATAGTCACACGATGGTCCCACATCACCACAGCGTTCACTTTGGAATGACCTGGTTATTTCAGCATGTTGATGGCTGACCGGAGCGTGACTCGCTCTCCACCATTGTGCGGACGTCTTTAAACCGGTTGTACCGCTCCTTAATCTGTGTGATGCCCATAGCATTGTCACCGAAAGCCGTCTGAATAATCCGAATGGCTGTCGCCCAGTTTCTGGCAAAATTTGATGCAGTCGCGCTGCTCCAGTCGTTCTGCCATTTCCTTGCAAGAAAAAATGACGAGAGACTACACCCATCCTCACACAAAGGCTGCTTACAAGCAAATGACGCAACCGACAGGCATGAAAAAATTCACGCATGCGCACGAAGGTTCAAGGTTGGCTCATGCAAGCACACGATTCAAATCCATCAGGTTTTTGAAAAAATAAAAAGGTCGGATACTTTTCTAACAGACTTCGTATAGTGCCAAATCACAACAAAATTGCCTCAAGGCGCTTCACACAAGTAAGGTTGAACCTTACCAATCCCCAGAGCAATCATCATGTGCACTAGACATGAACATTTCTCAGTCACACCGAATACACCATGTGTTAATACATACCTCGTGTGTGTGTATATATATATATATATATATATATATATATATATATATATATAAGGATTAAGTTGTCACTTTTATAGCCAGTTTTTCTTGAGACACGTTAGTGGATGGATATATGAACATTTCCAAGTCACTGAATGTCTTGACTTGATTTACATCAGTCAATAAGAAATGCAAACAGTATGGTACTGTCTGGAAAATCTGTGTCAAGGCAGTTCTCACAAACTGAGTGACCAAGCTGGAATGGCAATAGTGAAGGAAGCCACCAAGAAATCCATGACAGGTGTGAAACAGTTATAGGTTTTTGTAGATATGAATAGAGAAACCGGGAATGGTGTAATATTTGGCTGTTGCATTCTCATTCACAGCTTCGTGTGGAGGTGGAGGAAAGAAGGATTGTAAATCAGTTCATATCTAGGCTTGGGATTCCCATGTGCCTTCTGGCAAACTGCAGCTGGTATTGCATTTTTGAAAAGAAAATCCTCATCTACACCACTTCATCATGAAACTGTAACTGGTGATGCAACAGATAAAAGTTGCTCTATACACAGGTTCTCCAAACACAAGCACAGAAGACCACTCTTTCAGAGTTGTTTCAGTGTCTTCGTGACTTCCCTCACTAGTCTTCTTCCAGCATGGTCACTCAGTTTGTGAAAACTGCCTACTTGACAGATTTAAAATACAGTACCATACTGACTATATTTCTAAATGATTGATTTAAATGAAGTCTAAGACATACAGTGGGGTAAAAAAGTATTTGGTCAGTCCCTGAAGTTCTCCTACTTAGAAAGATGAGAGAGGTCTGTAATTTTCAACATAGGTACACTTCAATTATGAGAGACAAAATGAGAAAAAAAAAATCCAGGAAATCACATTGTAGGATTTTTAAAGAATTTATTTGTAAATTATGGTGGAAAATAAGTATTTGGTCAACCACAAACAAGCAAGATTTCTGGCTCTCACAGACCTGTAACTTCTTCTTTAAGAAGCTCTTCTGTCCTCCACCTGTTACCTGTATTAATGGCACCTGTTTGAACCCATTATCTGTATAAAAGACATCTGTCCACAGCCTCAAACAGTCAGACTCCAAACTCAACCATGGCCAAGACCAAAGAGCTGTCAATGGACACCAGGAAGAAAATTGTACATGTGCACGAGGCTGGGAAGAGTGAATCTACAATAGTCAAGCAGGCTGGTGTGAATAAATCAACTGTGGGAGCAATTGTAAGAAAATAGAAGACATACAAGACCATTGATAATCTCCCTTGATCTGGGGCTCCACGCAAGATGTCATCCCGTGGGGTCAAAATGATGATGAGAACGGTGAACAAAAATCCCAGAACTACATGGAGGGACCTGATGAATGACCTGCAGAGAGCTGGGGCCAAAGTAACAAAGGCTACACACTCCCTGCTTAAGCCAGTACATGTCCAGGCCCGTCTGAAGTTTTCCAAAGAGCATATGGATCATCCAGAAGAGGACTGGGAGAATATCATGTGGTCAGATGAAACCAAGATAGAACATTTTGGTAAAAACTAAACTTGTCGTGCTTGGAGGTAGACGAATGCTGAGTTGCATTCCAAGAACACCATATCTACTGTGAAGCATGGGGGTGGAAACATCATGCTGTTTTTCTGCAAAGGGGACAGGACGACTGATCTGTGTTAAGGGAATAATGAACGGGGCCATGTACTGTGAGATTTTAAGCCAAAACCTCCTTCCATCAGTGAGAGCATTGAAGATGCAACATGGCTGGATTTTTCAGCATGACAATGATCCCAAACACACCACTCAGGCAACGAAGGAGTTGCTCCGTAAAAAAGCATTTCAAGGTCCTGGAGTGGCCTAGCCAGTCTCCAGACCTTAACCCCATAGAAAATTTGTTGAGGTAGTTGAAAGTCCATGTGGCCCAGTGACAGCCCCAAAACATCACTGCTCTAGGGAGATCAGCATGGAGGAATGGGCCAAAATACCAGCTACAGTGTGTGCAAACCTGGTGAAGACTTACAGGAAACGTTTGACCTCTGTCATTACCAAATGTCATGGTTTTGGCTTGATCAGGGCGTTGAGCCATCTTTTCACCCTTTCTGTTCTCCTTCTGCCCCGGTTTTGTGTTAGTGGTTGTCAGAGGTGGGGACTCGAGTCTGAGACTTGGACTCAAGTCAGACTTAAGTCGCACAAACAAAGACTTGCGACTTGACTTCAGACTTGCCCTCAATGACTTGAGACTTGACTTGAACTTGGGTGTTGTGACTCGTGAACAATATTAATTTCATGGAATTATTTATTTCATTATTTCATTTGTTTCAGATTTTCCAATGAGTTGCCTAGCGTTATGGTAAATCGGAGGCTGATTGAACAGTTTCCCTCCCTTGATATTGCGCACTACGTAACGTCCGTGCAGCAACAAATTTTAAATCAACACAGACCATGGAGACGGCGGCAAGTTCATCGGGAGCTGTGCCATTTGTAATTGCATTTGGTTTCAAATCTTTTACAGAGACAGCGAAAAACCGAACGGCAATCTGCAAAGTGTGTGGAATAAAGATACATGATGCTGGCTCGACGTCGCCAAACTTCATCAGGCACCTGAAAACGCACAAAGATAGGTCAGTCACTTGGCGAAGGGAAAGGGAAGCTTAGCGCTTAATCAGATAACGTTACAGCTAGCTAAACTAATCAAACATATTTTGTAGGCTTAAGCTACATACAGATGACAGTTTTATTGTTCCCCACCCGATGTTACCATTACATTTTATAACATCTCACTAAGTTCCAGCATAGGCTACCAGCTGCAGCTCGTATCCTAATTTGTGCATAATCACTGTTTTAGAATAAGCTACTGTTATGAAAGCGCACCTGGTAAAACTGTTCAGTTGTCCAAGTGTTTATTCAGAAAAAATATTTAAATGTAATGTTAACGTCTATCACAACAGTAAGCCTCCACTGCAGTATTAGGCTAATGTTAATATTGCTCTAATTTTACTGCAGTAAACATCATATTTTGGACAGTGACAACCCAAATGTATGTAAAATAGAGGAAAATACAGGAAAAATGCAATATTATCTAAAATTATTGCTGTAATACAGTTAACATAAAATTGCAGCAGGGTTTTAGTGGTAAATGTATTTCCACATAGAGTAGCCTATAGTATTTTGTCTATATGACAAGATTAGCTTTGTCATTCATATTGTAAGTAAGTAAATTAATTGACATGTTCATGTAATTTTACTTACAGGTTTGCAGAATTCAGCAAAGCAAAGACAGGGACCAGTGAAGAGGGACAGAGCAGCACTGAGACTTTCTTGGTTAAGACGAGAGGTGTGCAAGTGTACCACCAGGGTCATCTAGACAGAGGATCATCACAATCTGTAGTCAATGACCTTGTCATTGGATGCAATTTGCCCCTGTCTTTGATTGAGCACCCCAGCTTCAGGAAATTTTTGTCAGTGATAGAGGAGAGATATAATCCAGTAAGTTGATGCACAATTGCAAGAAGGCTGAGTGATCTAGCATCAGAGAAACAGGCCTTTATCAAATTAAAACTAGAAAAGACAGACACTGTGTCTGTGACTGTGGACATAGATCACATTATCTGTGATAATGCTTCAAACATGAAAGCATTCACCATTTGTTTTCCATCTGCTACAAGTAGTGAAGATGATGATGAAGGCCTGGAAAACAGTAATCTCTGGGAGGACCTAAGTGAGGAGCACCAAGATGATTTGGAAACTATCCAGAGCAGTTGCTGTCAACAACGACTGCAGTGCTTTGCTCATTCACTGCACCTTGTGTTGTGAGATGGACTGAAAGAGACGAAAGTCCTGAACAGTGCCATGGGAAAGGTGACCAAATTCTGCAGTTTACTACATACTACTTGTGGGCTAAAAGAAGCATTTGAGACAGAGTATGGAGCCAACCGTAGCATTCCCTCAGCTGTATCAACTCGATGGAACAGTACCCTCCGCCTTGTGGGGGCAGTCACTGACTTGAACCTCCAAAGTCTAAATGCACTCCTTGAAGCCCAAGGTTATAAAAACTTGTGCCTATCAGCCAGAGAATGGGGTCAACTGAAAGAACTTGTTGATGTTTTGGCCCCATTTCAGCAAGCCACAGACCTTACCCAAGGAGAAAAAGTGGTTACCATTAGTGCAGCACTACCTTGTGTGCTCTCGTTGAATAGTCACCTCATCAGGATGCTGAATTCCACGCGTCACCTGGGGGGATTAGTGAAAGCTCTACAGAAGTCCCTCCAGATCCGGTTTGAGGGGATGTTTGTGAATGTCAGCATGCATGACTCCAATGACCTGGCTGTGGATCTGCCATTTGGAGATACTGTTTACATGATGTCTGCATTGCTAGACCCATCGTTCTGTTTCTTTTGGCTGGGGCAAGATGTCCAAGGGCCAGACGAAGTTAAGAGTGAGGTGAAGGAGATGATTATAGGTAGGCATACAGTACACAGCTTTGCCAAACACCTGAACATCACATTATAGAACACAATACAAAACAATAAGATACATTTGTTTATTAAATTTACCCTCAACACTATATTATTGTTGTTATTTTATGACTAAGTGTGGATTTATTGATTTTTTTTTTTTTTAAGATCACGTCTTGGCTGAGGCACTCAAAGTCACTGCTCCAGACAGCAGCAGTAGTGGTGATGATGACCAAGAGCCATCACCACCTGGGAAAATTCCACGTCTCTTCTCTGGATACAAAAAAGCAAGAGAAGTATTGACCATGGCTCATCTGTGAAGACAGAGTTGATCCGTTATATTCAGTGTTCAGCTAATGAAGAGGATGAAGGATGTCTGGAATTTTGGAAAAGGCATCAGAAGGCTTTCCCAAGGCTTTATCTGGTGGCTATGAGGGTCCTGGCTGTTCCTGCCACCAGTGCACCAGTAGAGAGGGTGTTCAGCCAGGGTGGGCTCATCATGCGCCCTCACAGAGCCAGACTTACTGCAAAGACAATGTCAGAATTAATGTTTTTGAAATGCAACTATTCTGTTGTCTAAAACCTTTCTCTCCAGGATATAGGCCTAGATCATGTTCAAAGCTTTGTGTGTGCGTGTGTGTGTGTGTGTGTGTGTGTCTACTGTACGTGTGCAAAAAGCTGGGATTGTTAAAAGTTAATCTAAGATTCACCTGGCATCATCAGAACAATTTTGGGCCTTACAATTCCCACTGCAACGTTCTTTAAATGAAATGTTCAGTCAGAGTATGTGCTTGACTATATGTACAGTGTGTGTGTGTGTGTGTGTGTGTGTGTGTGTGTGTGTGTGTGTGTGTGTGTGTGTGTGTGTGTGTGTGTGTGTGTGTGTGTGTGTGTGTGTGTGTGTGTGAAAAAGGAAGAGATTTTGGAAACAGACAGACATAGAGAGGGAGAGAGTAGATGTGGTGGTCACCTATAGGCAGACTTTCATGTTGTAATTGTTATACATTGTTATTTTCCTCTTGTTATTTGCAGTTGTTAAATGGCAATTTTCAGTTTGGTGGCTTTTGCACCAGCCTGGGGGTAGAAACATGTTAGGTTACACAGCATACTGTTTTTTAATGTATCCTGTGGTATACATTTCAAAATATATTTATGAAGTTCAAACAAAGCTTTCATGATGTTTCTTCACATTGCACATTGACATAGCCCTCCTAAGTGACCATGCTCTGATCAATGTTGATACTGTGTGTATAATTCTAATAGATGATGTAGTACAATACATTCTTTCAATCCAAAACATACAGCAATGCAGTATTATTTCAGATAACATCTGATGAAAGAACGTTCATTCTAGTAATCTGAGACTTTAGACTTGACTTGGACTTGGGACAAAAGACTTGAGACTTGACTTGGCATTACCCTCAAAGACTTGAGACTTGACTTGGACTCGAGCATAAAGACTTGAGACTTGACTTGGACTTGCAAAAAAGGACTTGTGAACATCTCCGCACGTCTTTTCATGACAAAAACTCCTGTAACAGTGGAATGTGTCGTTCATTTCCAAAGTAAACGCTTTGTTGATCCGGGACGTCGTCTGACTACCACAGAAATGGCAGAAGAGTTTGACATCAGCACTTTTTCGGCATGAAAAGACGTGCGGAGGAATTTGCGCATCGCGACGGAGGCGCAGGGCACAGAACAAAAAGCAACGCCGTGATGAAGCCTCACAGGACATGTTGTGGCATGTCCAGCTCGTCCACAATTTCTCGGATAGTCACACGACTGAAAAGCCACCGAAAGCCGTCTGAATCTTCCAAATGGTGCAAGAGCTGGGCATGTCAGGGCATGTCCTGTGAGACCAACACGGAGGTGCTTTTGTCCTGCGCAATTAGCGGCTCCGTGGCGAATTCCTCTGCTCCTCTTTCCATGACAAAAACTCCTGTAACAGTGGAATGTGCCGAAAAAGTGGTATGTCCACCTCTTCTGCCATTTCTGTAGTAGTCAGACGACGTCCCGGATCAACACAGTGTTCAGTTTGGAAATGATCTGGTCGTTCGAGCCTGTCAATCGCCACTTGGAGCGCGGCGTGCCATCCGCCGCTGTGAGCCGTCTTTAATCCGGTTGTAATGCACCTTAATCTGTGTGATCCCCATAACATTTTCACCGAAAGCCATCTGAATTTTCCAAATGGTTTCCACCTGGCTGTCTCTCACAGTTTCTGAAATAATTTTGATGCAGTAAAGCGGCAGTCGCTCAGCCAATTTCCTGACAATGAAAATCAGCCGAGGAGGCTGGACCACTCCTCCCACAAGGCGTGCTCACAGGCGAATAACGCAACCGACAGGCGTGAAAAAACTCACGCATGCGCACAAAGGTTCAAGCTTGCCTGATGCAATCACACGTGATTCAAATCCATATAGTTTTTGCAAAAAATAAAAAGGTCCGTTACTTTTCTAACAGACCTCGTAATGTATCTTTTCTCTGTGTGTCAGGATTTGCCACAGATCTGTCTTTTGCCTGTGTCCTTGTCCCCCCTCTGTGGGCCATTTGTCTTTGATTTTCCGTTTTCTTAGTCACTGGTTGCTTGTATTTGGTCATCATAGTTTAGTCGCTTGTTTAGTCTCATCTTTGTTTGATTCTGATTATCTCTTTTCGGTGTGAAATACTTTTGTCACTGGCTTGATTCTCTGCTTAGTATTTACTTTCTGTATAGTCATTAGTTGTAGTATCTGTTATATTTTAACCACTTGTTACAGTGCCGTTCTAGTTTGGTCTCTGACTTTATTTGCTTCTTCTTTGCTTTAAGCATCTCATTTTCATCACAGTTGGTTTGGATTTGTTTTTCAATCACTTTGGGTCTGCTTCTTACACCCACCTGTCTCACTTCCCCTGTTTCTTCTGCATGCCACACCCCTTCCAGATTCTTCCACACACCTGATTCACATTCATGCCCTGATTACCCTGTCTGTTATTTAAGCCATTCACTTTCTCCACCTGGATGCCAGTTCATTGTGATTTCTAGTCCACGTTCCAGCCTGTAGTCTTGCTCTGTTTTTGCCTTCTTGTGTTTTGACCGTGTTCCATTTTTTGATCTCGTCCTTGCTTCTGTCTGTGAATTTGTCTCCTTGTGTCTTGACCAGTGCTTGTTTTTCACTATGCCTCAGCCCATCGCCTTCCTGTACCACTGCCTCTCTGACTGACATCCTGTGTACCAAATTCCAGCCTGTTTTTTGATATAAAGCCTTCTTACCATTCGCCTGTGTCTGCGGGTTTTGCATATGCGTCCGTCCACCAAAATGCAGGAAATGACACCTAAGAATTCTAAATGTTCTGGGGGAGGCATGCCCTCAGACCCTCCTAGGGAAGCACAATCAAGGTCACACCAGACACATTCACAAATCTACGATCCCTCCCCCCCCTTACAAAATCCTGAATCTGCCCCTGACTGTCTGTGTATGTTTAATAATGAGACACGGAATGTAGGACCCAAATTCCTTGTGTGTATTAAGGTACTTGGCAAATAAATTTGATTTTGATACAAAAAAAGGCCAAACCAGATGTTCACTCTACTGAGTCTGGCCCAATAAAAGGGATTTTATTGCTTTCCTTGCTGCCAATGTCCTTGCTCGGGGTAAATGGTCTGCATTTATATTGTGCTTCCAAGCTCAAAGTGTTATGCTGTGATGCCTTTTACATACACACACCAATATCAGGATGCTGCTATTCAAGGTGCTCAACTGCACACATGGAGCAAATTAGGGATTAAGGACCTTGTCCAAGTGATTTTCCTGTCTGACAGGGATTTGGCCTACTGTCAAGGCCACTGCTTGCACCACTTCATCATCACTTCACATGGGATGAACAAAGTGTAGACCTTATTTATGCATAGCAATTTTAGATGACTTCTGCAGTGCTCTGGTGCAGTATAATCAAATGGAATTGAATTGAGAGGAAACAGGTCTGTGGTTGACACAGTCACTAAGGGACTGCACTGCATCCTACAATAGCTTGACTGCCCAGGGACATATGCAAGGATCCTGTTAGTGCACTTCAACACCATCATCCCAGACAGAAAGCCAACACAAACAAATGACCCCAAAATAAAACCCAATGACAACAAAAAACATGCAATAGTCAGATACACCATACAGGTACATACATTCATAACACATGCACACTGTGATTTTACACACAGGGATGGGAACTGGTTCATCAAAATCTAATTTCTCCAAAGTTAAAAAAGAAAAGAAAAGAAAAGAATTGAAAACAAAAAAAATTTACCAAAACAAAAAGTAAAACTAATAGAAACATACAACTCTGGGTTTCTCACGTTAACATCAGTTTTCACCATCTACTATGTTTTTTTGGGGGTCATGTTCATCACCTTACTGCAGCAGTATTTCTGTGTAGGCTCTCAGTTATCCAGGTGGTTTCCATAGTAGAGAAGCTTGAATCTTCGACTGGACTGGGTTGCTTGACGCGAGGACGTTTTGCTTCAAATCGCAGAAGCTTCCTCAGCTAAAATTCTTGCTCTGGAAGTCTGACTTCTGTCTGACTCTTGTAGAGAAGAAAAAATCAATCAACCCAGTCCAGTCGAAGATTCAAGCTTCTCTACTATGGAAACCACCTGGACAACTGAGAGCCTACACAGAAACATTGCGACCAAATGTGGGCATGAGGCCCTGGCACTGGTACGTAAGCTGGAAAAGACTGCTAAAAAGATAGCTAACTTTAGAAACCACTTAAGATTTAACCTGAGATGCAAACAAAACAATGTTATTCCCAAATGCATGAAGCAAAAGGCACTAGAAGCAGGTCACACAGCAGAATAGATCCAGCACAGTTACCTTAGGAGGATTTTAGGTCTTAGAATTAGAAGGCTTCATTTTAAAATATTAGACCTCCAAAATAATCTGGATAGTCTGCACAAAATGTTAGAAACCTTAGTGGGGGAAGAGGCCCATAATAAGATCACAAAGTTCATAGTTAAAATTCAAATGGCTGAGCATTTAAAAAGTAAGGAGAGGCAAATCAGGAAGTTTCACAACCTTTTAGTGCAGAAAAGGCGTACTTTCGGTGGGAGTATTTTTAAATATACACCCAGACAAATTAGTGACAACAGGGAAAATTGGGTAAAGAATCTCTCCAACAGGGTTCTTACACAGACAGAAAAGGATGTGCTCGCTAAAGGACTAAGTTTCTCAGTGACCCCTAAACATATTACGACAGTAGATTACATCAATGCAGTAGAGTCAGCCATTAATCATAACAGTTTGTCAGAGTCAGAAGCTGGGGACCTCCGACTAAGAGTCACAACAGTGCTGAACAGTGCTAGGCCTCCTCCGTCCAACATCACAGAAGAACGGAAAGCTTTGTCAGCACTGCAAAAGGACCAAAGCATCCTTATCCTGCCAGCAGATAAAGGCAGATGCACGGTGGTCCTGAACACATCGGACTACGAGGCCAAGATCAACAACTTGCTCAGTGACTCCAACACATACGAACGTCTGAAGAGAGACCCCACGAGCGGCTATAAGAAGAAAATCATTAGCTACCTCCAAAACCTGGAGAAAGAGGGACTCATCGACAGGCAGACATACTACAGACTGTACCCTGGGGACGCCACTCCGTGCATCTATGGACTGCCCAAAATCCACAAACAGGACGTGCCACTCAGGCCTATTGTATGTAGCACAGATTCCATCACGTACAATTTGGCCAAGTACCTCAAGTGGATTTTGGCTCCTCTAGTGGATAACTCAGACCACCATGTGGAGAACACACAAGATTTTGTGAACAAGATCAAGGACCTACAGCTGGAGGCAGATGAAACTATGGTGTCATTTGATGTGACATCGTTGTTCACCTGCATCCCCACTGCTGAGGCCGTCTCAGCTGTGAGGCAGAGACTGCTGGAGGATGTGTCTCTACTTGAAAGGACCAAACTCACACCAGACCACATCTGCCAACTCTTGGAGATCTGTCTCAACACCACGTATTTCCTGTTTAGGGGGAATTACTACAGGCAGATTCATGGTTGTGCGATGGGGTCTCCAGTATCCCCCATTGTGGCCAATCTGTACATGGAGCGAGTGGAGAAGACAGCCTTGACGTCTTTCACGGGCATCTCTCCCAGTCACTGGTTCAGATATGTTGATGACACATGGGTCAAAATCAAGCAACAGCAAGTTGAGGACTTTACAGAACACATCAACTCGGTGGACGCCAATATCAAGTTCACACGTGAAGATGCCAGAAACAACCATTTAGCCTTCCTGGACTGTGATGTTACGATTGGAGAGAACAGGCAGCTCCAGACAGGGGTTTACAGAAAACCAACTCACACTGACCAATATCTGCTCTTCTGCTGAAACCACCCCCTTGAACACAAGCTTGGGGTGATCAGGACGCTTCAACACAGAGCCCTACAGGTGCCCACAACTGCAGAGGGAAGGGCTAAAGAACAACAACGTGTCCGGAAAGCCCTCACAGTATGTGGGTACCCACGATGGTCCCTGGACAAAGTGCAGAAGTCCCAGAGAACAAAGAGACCAGATAGACAGGAGACGGAGACAAGAAGAAGAGGAGTGTCTCTCCCTTATTTAGCAGGAGTAGGGGAAAAACTACAGAGGATCTTCAGACAGCACAAAATCCCAGTTTACTTTAAACTGGTTAACACCTTGAGACAGAAATTAGTTCACCCTAAGGACATGATCCCTAGTTACAAACAGAGCAATGTAGTGTATTCTATCAGATGTCATGAAAACTGTAACGAACACTACATAGGTGAGACTAAGCAACCTTTACACAAAAGGCTATACCAGCACCGCAGAGAGGGCGCCAGTGGACCTCAGTCTGCGGTTCACCTCCACCTTAAAGACACTAACCACACGTTTGAGGACAAGGAAGTTAAAATATTAGCCAGAGAGAAGAAATGGTTTGAGAGAGGGGTCAAGGAGGCATTCTTTGTGAAACGTTTGAAACCCAGCCTTAACCGGGGAGGGGGTCTGAGACACACTTTATCCCCTGTTTACAATGGGGTACTCAGGTCAAAGGAGTTTCAGTCTTTTGTTCATGGTAATGAGTCATTCACGTCATCAAGGGAGCTATCAGAAAGGTATCCATCCCATCATTAGAGGGACAGCTGTCCTGCCATTAGGTGTGCTAACTACAGCACAATAGTCGCTAATTAGAGCTATTGTTTAGTCACTAGCCTATAGCAGTCTGCCTCTCAGTAGGAGGGGTCTGGTTAGGTTTAAAACTCCAGCTTTTGTTGGCTTCTGTTTTATTCTTCTCTACAAGAGTCAGACAGAAGTCAGACTTCCAGAGCAAGAATTTTAGCTGAGGAAGCTTCTGCGATTTGAAGCGAAACGTCCTCGCGTCAAGCAACCCAGTCCAGTCGAAGATTCAAGCTTCTCTAATACTGCAGCAGTAAACTCAACCAATAAGCTTCTTTCAACATAAAACAGAGACGCTGGTAAAAGTTGGGATGGCTGCATGTCATATGCATGCTGAGGGGCTGATCAGAGCAGTGGGTGTGTCTCACAAAGCAATGAAGGGTTCAGATGTGGAAATTTGTGACTTATGTCACAGAAGTCTGAGATGAAGAATTTCAGGCCTAAATTTTAACTTATAACAGGGGTTTTGCTTCTGTTTTGCACTCACTGACAGAAATGTGCTTTGAGGACACTTCAGATGAACCTCTCAAAATACGTAATAGTTTTTTAAAAACACAAAATTACTCCAAAAATTTAATTTTAAATCAATCCTTTAAGTGCTGTGATATTATTTCAATTTCAGAAAGGCCTAGGATGCACAGATTATGTTTTGAGCTCCTCAAATTAACATGCAAACATTTTCTCAGAAGTAACAACACATAGGCGGGACGCGTTACAAATGTCATATTTGCATTATTCTTGGCACATTCCTGACATTATTAATGTGACTTAATACATCTGAATAGGTTTCTTAATAGTGCGTGTTGGTGCGTGATATTTGTGAATTTTGTGGAGCATGTTTTTGGCTGTCAAAAAATCTTCCACAGATGTCACGCACCACCCTCATTTCACCTCATGTTGTGGAGGTCGCAACTGTGTGTGTTGATCCATCTTGATTAGTGTTGATCCTTAATAGAGCGTGACAACGTTCTTCTCTGACATGTGCACAATTACACTCTGCTGCACCGCATTCAGTTTCATTGCTGCAGTATGCTGAAGAAGGACAGTGACGCCAAGTCTGCTAAAATCTCGTTCCAATGCTCATCAGCGTGCTCCTGCAGGTGTTCCACCTGCTGCTGCTGTGCCTGATGCTTGGGAAAACGAGCAAGACGAGAGCCACGTGGAGCCACACATCTGGCTCTCTCCGTCTCCTCCTCCTCTCTGTGCCACTCCATGGCACAGAGCCCAAGTAAGAAAGCAATCACAAAGTTTTTCTGCTGTGGATTAATCTAGATTTTGAGGAGCAAACTGGAGCGATCTGAATTGCTCAGCAGCTGATGGCAGGATGAATATGGGTGTGTGTGTGGAGACAATTTGCCTCATTCACAACGTGACAGAACGTAATGATGACAGACGCAACAACACGGAACATTATTCTTGACCGTGCGTAATGGTTCCTTATAATTCGCCAACAACACATGCCATTAACTAAAAGCACTCGGAGAGTGCAAACCTCCGCCAAGGCCATGGGGTCACTGACGCCATAACATCTACACTACGTGGAATCACTGAACCTAAAAAAGTCTAACAATGATGATTGCTAGTAAAAAAGGTTTCATCTGCTGTGACTGGATAGCATGTATCCTTAGCGCTTGGCATCACAGTTTATTGCAACTTGCACCTTTCCCAGAAGCTACTGTCATCTGAGCACTGATATTGATATTGCATGTGCTTATAGACAAAAACAAATAAGAGACAAAATTCAATTTATTATTCAACTAAACTGCAAATATGTGAATTTTTTAACATTTATGAAACACTTCTCTAAATAAATAACAGTAAATTCTGAAATAGAACAATTTTTTAAGTGTTGCATGTGCTACACAAGGCCATAGGGTCACTGACCCTAAAGAGATTCCCTCCTTGGCACAGTGATCTATTCAACAATTCAGTGTTACAACCAAAACTATGATACATACACGTTTCTTTCCTTTATATTTGACATCCTTGACCATGAAAACATACCACTAGAACTTGGAATCACTTTTATGTCTTTATTAGTTCAAAAGTTATTGTATAAAAACGATTTTTCAGTAATGCCGGCTTTCTTCTGGATCTAGCTCCATAACATTTGAAGCTACATCAAATCTGATGACACCTTACTGAATCAGTACAGATTCAGCTACAATTTGGTGTTAGTTGTGCATCTCTAGCTTTATTTGTCACCTCACACTTACACATTTTCTATTTTCCCTATATTTTTGCATATTCTGGATCACCAGATCCGGAATCCGGATCCGATCATCACCAAACTTTGTTGTTTGATAGAACATTTGACTATGTTACACCCTAATTTTTTCAAGCCTTTCTGCCTTGTTTTTGTGGAGTTAGAAACTAGAATCTCAAAATTCCCTCTATCCCGCAATGGTGAAGAATCCTTTAAGAAATTCCTGGATCCGGATCGTGATCCGGATCACCACTAAAATTTAATCACTTGTTCCTCTTGTCATTTCCAACCACTCCACAAAATGTCATTAAAATCCGTTCAAAACGTTTTGAGTTATCCTGCTGACAGACAGACAGACAGACAGACAGACAGACTCGACCGAAAACATAACCTCCTTGGCGGAGGTAATCATAACGCGTGGTAACAGATTGCAGCAGTTCCTGAGGACACCTGACGCCTCTGCCTCAAATCATCACATTCGTGATCAGTGGCCAAGAATGTACTGTATACTTCGTGGCATTCGTGACTTATCGTTATGTTTAAATGCAGCATCTGCCATTACTGCCATCAAGGATCTTATTTTGACAATAGTGACTGGAATGCTTTCTTCTGAGGTATCCCTTCTCATCTCCTGTGACTCATTGCCTCTTTTGAATAAATGATTCCAGAGAACAAATAAATTGATCTAAAGTAATTACAGTATGTGTCAGTGCAGAACAAAACAAAGCAGGTGCACCACTGTTAGATTCAAATGTCTGACAATCAGGACTGTATGATGTGAAAATTAATTAATTTATTTGTGAGTATGACAAACAGAATTTCCTTTTTGCAGCTAAACATACATGGAGACATTGTCTGGTATTTTATTTTCCTTCAGTTATCCAAGACATTCAAACATCACATGTCAGCGGTAGTTTCCACTCAACGCTATTGTGGTTTTTGTGCCCAGTGCGCACATCGTGTAAATACAGAGTATAATTGCTCTCATTGGTGCGTCCATGGACACATCAGTCTGAAACTGAGGTGTGGTCAGATGCAGTGCCAGATGGATTACTAGAAGCATAAAGTGATCGCAGAGTTTTCTGCAATACTCACATACACTTACATGTAGTGTACCTGTGTGTGTGTGTGTGTGTGTGATTTGAATTTGGTGGCAAGGGTATTTTACAAGCAGATTTCTGTGATGACCTCCCTGGCTGACAGAGGCAATTTAGCGTCCTTTTCTCATTTTTATTTTTTACAAAAATGCAAGGCTTGTGTGAGTTAAAAATAATCCAGAAGTATGTATTATAGGTTTTTATGACTAATTCGCATGCAATCCTGGCCTTCTAACAGTTCTATTTCATTGACTGTAAATTAAATAAAAGAGAAAATGTGTAACTTTTTCTTCAAAAAAACCTCAATCTTTTTAACCTTTTATGGTAAATCATTGTTGTGGGTGAAGCACAATGTAGGCCTACTCTGTACTATGGAAATAAAATTATTCATGTATCTTGAGTGTCTGAACGTGCTGAAAGAAAAACAAACATGAAAAGAAATCACGTGTGGGCAAAGTTTTAAGCATTTCAAGGTTGGGTGGGATTACTTTGAAATGTAATCCAAAAGTAATCAGATTACAAGTAATCCAAATGTATGTACATACATACATACAGTAGTGTTCAGAATAATAGTAGTGCTATGTGACTAAAAAGATTAATCCAGGTTTTGAGTATATTTCTTATTGTTACATGGGAAACAAGGTACCAGTAGATTCAGTAGATTCTCACAAATCCAACAAGACCAAGCATTCATGATATGCACACTCTTAAAGATATGAAATTGGGCTATTAGTAAAAAAAAAAAAAAAGTAGAAAAGGGGGTGTTCACAATAACAGTAGCATCTGCTGTTGATGCTACAAACTCAAAACTATTATGTTTAAACTGCTTTTTTAGCAATCCTGTGAATCACTAAACTAGTATTTAGTTGTATAACCACATTTTTTTATGATTTTTTCACATCTGTGAGGCATTAATTTTGTTGGTTTGGAACCAAGATTTTGCTTGTTTGCTAGTGTGCTTGGGGTCATTGTCTTGTTGAAACACCCATTTCAAGGGCATGTCCTCTTCAGCATAAGGCAACATAACCTCTTTGAGTATTTTGACATATCCAAACTGATCCATGATACCTGGTATGCGATATATAGGCCCAACACCATAGTAGGAGAAATATGCCCATATCGTGATGCTTGCACCACCATGCTTCACTGTCTTCACTGTGAACTGTGGTTTGAATTCAGAGTTTGGGGTCGTCTCACAAACTGTCTGCGGCCCTTGGACCCAAAAAGAACAATTTTACTCTCATCAGTCCACAAAGTATTCCTCCATTTCTCTTTAGGCCAGTTGATGTGTTCTTTGGCAAATTGTAACCTCTTCTGCACATGTCTTTTATTTAACAGAGGGACTTTGCGGGGGATTCTTGCAAATAAATTAGCTTCACACAGGTGTCTTCTGACTGTCATAGCACTTACAGGTAACTCCAGACTGTCTTTGATCATCCTGGAGCTGATCAGTGGGTGAGCCTTTGCAGTTCTGGTTATTCTTCTATCCATTTTGATGGTTGTTTTCCATTTTCTTCCACGCGTCTCTGTTTTTTTTTGTCCATTTTAAATCATTGGAGATCATTGTAGATGAACAGCCTATAATTTTTTGCACCTGCGTATACGTTTTCCCCTCTCCAATCAACTTTTTAATCAAACTACGCTGTTCTTCTGAACAATGTCTTGAACATCCCATTTTCCTCAGGCTTTCAAAGAGAAAAGCATGTTCAACAGGTGCTGGCTTCATCCTTAAATAAGTGACACCTGATTCACACCTGTTTGTTCCACAAAATTGACGAACTCACTGACTGAATGCCACACTACTATTATTGTGAACACCCCCTTTTCTACTTTTTTTTACTAATAGCCCAATTTCATAGCCTTAAGAGTGTGCATATCATGAATGCTTGGTCTTGTTGGATTTGCGAGAATCTACTGAATCTACTGGTACCTTGTTTCCCATGTAACAGTAAGAAATATACTCAAAACCTGGATTAATATTTTTAGTCACATAGCACTACTATTATTCTGAACACTACTGTATATTTCATCTTGCCTCTGCTCAGCTGCGTTCAGGACTGATCTCAGTCCCTCTTCCGTTGGATTCTTCACTGAGGGTCCCTTGTTGCTGCCTTGAAGTAATTCTGAGCAGATGATGAAGCAGCTGGCATCCAAAGATTGACACTTTTTGATCTGGGGCTCTTCATGGACATCTATCTTCTTCTCCTGTTCTGTGACCAGCAGTTTAACGGCAGTGGATAAGAGAATATCCATACATGGATATTTAGTGGTAGCAGGACATTGAATGTTTTGACAAACTGACACAATGACCACAGCCCACTTTTGGGGCTTACTAATTTATGCTAATATGTGTTAAAAATAGTTAAAATTGCAGTATAATACCAACCTGTAAAAGCTTACAAATCCTCTGACTGGTTAAGTTTCCAGGTAGTTGTAGATTGGGCAGTCTGTCTATGACGATAGATCTCCAGATTTGTTCTCACCAGACAAAGGAGTGACAGTCTACATGACACTACATGACAATCAACATTCCAATGTTCACAACAGCAGTAGGCATAGTAGGCTGTGCATGGTGGTTATACACTATGTTTGGTAACCAAGGTAACAAGTTGTGACCTCACAATAGGGCCTACATATAGGCTACATTGCAACAGCAGTTTCTTGCATTGGAACATGAATAGGCCTTTTTCAACTGGAGCATGAGTTACGTAACAGAGCCACGCAGTAATATCATTTTAATTCTCTTTGATTTTTAACACAGAGAATGCTAAAAGTTAAGATTTTGCCCACACTCAATTTATTGTCATGTTTTCTTTTTTCTGCTTTTCTTTCAGACACTCTAGATAAATAAATAATTTTATTTCATTATGTTTCACCTACAGCGATTTAAAATAAAAGGTTAAAAGTTTTTTTTTGAAGAAAAGGTCACACATTTTCTCTTTTATTTCATTTACAATCAATGAAATGTAACTGTTAGAAGGCCAAGATTGCATGAATTAGTCATAAAAACCTATAATACATACTTCTGGATCATTTTTAACTTACACAAGCCTTGCATGTTTGTAAAAATAAAAGTGAGAAAAGGGCGCTAAATCGCCTCTGTTGGCCGGGGGGTGTACATCACAGAAATCTGCTTGTAGAACACCTTTGCCACTAAATTCAAATCACACAACCATCCATTTCCATCATTACACATATACATCTTCAAGAAAAAAAAAGTGGTTGCACTTTGTTCTATGATGGGGAGGGGTTACTCCTTAAATAAGCCCTTTTTCAGGATTGGCTGGCACAGTAATGGTTCGTTCACTCTCTGTTTGGAAAAATACATTTTATTTTTAATACCTGGTTTGTAGAATATCTTATGCTGGTTTTCCCCCAACATAAATTCAAAACAACCATGAAAAGAAATAAAACAAAAATGCAAGGCTTCACCTCACTGCTTCACCTCAGGGAGCTTTGGTGGCTGCTGTCCATAGCCAGTTTAACTCACCAAGAAATCCTTTCACTTTTGGTGAGGGCATAAAAAGGGGATAAGTGACATCCATTTAATTTATTTAACATGATGCCCACAACATGCTCATGAATAATAATGACAAAAAAATCTAAGCTGCTTATCTGTGACCTGTGCCAAACTTTGCATTCTTATGACGTACCCTGTGAATAGCAAATGTTTCAAACCAGGCCTTTCCAACCCTGTTCCTGAAGGGCACCTGTCCTGCATTCTTTCCATGTCTACCCGCCCTAGTCACACCTGGTCAATTAATATTTGTGTTTCATGTCTCTTGATTGGCTGAGCACACCTGACTGTGTTAATTAGCTGTGGGTGGAGTAAAGAGAGGTGTAAAACATGCCGGGCAGATGCCCTCAAGGAGCCTGCTTCAGACCATGAACTTCACACTGTGAAGCTAGGGCCGTATCATCACTGGAGAGCTAAACAATTGTTTTTATTTGTTTGTTTAAAAACTGCATAGTTAGCAAATAAATATAAACTGAGAGATAAAACTGAATATCAGGCAAAGGTAGCATTTCATTTGGATAATATAATATACTGTAAATATCACTGTTAATGAGAGAGAAGCTGGTAATTATTAAAAGTGGAATCAATTACTGGCAATTTTTTCATTTATCTTTTTGCAGTGACTTGCATTGCAAGTCATTGAGTTACATTGTGTGTTTGTGGACTTTGAAAAAGCTTATGACAGGGTGCCAAGAGAAGAATTGTGGTATTGTATGAGGAAGTCTGGAGTAGCAGAGAAGTTTGTGAGGGCAGTACAGGACATGTACATCAACAGTGTGACAGTAGTGAAATGCACAGTAGTAATGTCAGATTTATTCAAGGTGGAGGTGGGATTACACCAAGAATCAGCTCTGAATCCTTTCTTGTTTGCAGTGGTGATGGACAGGTTGACCGATGAGATCAGACAGGAGTCCCCATGGACTATGATGTTTGCAGATGACATTGTGATCTGTAGTGAGAGTAGAGAGCAAGTTGAGTCTCTTCTGGAGAGGTGGAGATATGCTCTGGAGAGAAGGGGAATGAAAGTCAGTAGAAGCAAGACTGAGTACGTGTGTGTGAATGGGAGGGAGCCCAGTGGAATAGTGCAGTTACAAGGAGTAGAAGTGGTGAAAGTAGATGAGTTTAAATATTTGGGGTCAACTGTTCAAAGTAATGGAGAGTGTGGTAGAGAGGTGAAGAAGAGAGTGCAGGCAGGGTGGAGTGGATGGAGAAAGGTGGCAGGAGTGATTTGTGACCGAAGAATATCAGCAACAGTGAAGGGGAAAGTTTACAAGACAGTAGTGAGACCAGCTATGTTGTACAGTTTAGAGATGGTGGCACTAACAAAAAGACAGGAGGCAGAGCTGGAGGTGGCAGAGCTGAAGATGTTGAGATTCTTTTTGGGAGTGACAAGAATGGACAAGATCAGGAATGAACATATCAGAGGGACAGCTCAGGTGGGACGGTTTGGAGACAAAGTCAGAGAGGAGAGATTGAGATGGTTTGGACATGTGCAGAGGAGGGACCCAGGGTATATAGGTAGAAGGATGCTGAGGATGGAGCCACCAGGCAGGAGGAGAAGAGGGAGGCCAAAGAGGAGGTTTATGGATGTGCTGAGGGAGGACATGCAGGTGGTTGGTGTGACAGAGGAAGATACAGAGGACAGAAAAGATGGAAACGACTGATCTGCTGTGACGACCCCTAACAGGAGGAGCCGAAAGACAAAGAAGAAGATCTTTTTGCAATGACTTGCGTATGTAATGAGGAACAGGAACATATTGTAAAGTATGACATGGATTGTAAGTCCTTTTTTGAAATTTTTGTAGGAGCTGAATGTCTTTTCTGGACATGGTCAGTATATAATAAAGTTATTAACCGGAAACATTCTTTGGTGGGTGGATTTGATATTTTCTCACAGTAGCTGCCAAAATTATTTTGTTTCCAGCAGAGTTCCAGAGAACATTTTCTGTGTTAACACGGTTACAAGAGCCTGAAATGTGTCCCTATGGGATACTGCACAGCTACCATTGTAATAAACATTATAAATAGTACTTCAGAGTAACTACGACCAGCTGACTCTCAAGACAACCAAGAATAACAAGTAAAGGGTCCATTTTAAACAAACACAGGGTGTAAACCCAGAAAGGAAGAAAACACTTTTCATTAGCGTATTTCATGTTTTCACTTCTTTAATCTATTTTTTGTGGCTAAACCAGCAGCCTTTGTTATTGCTGGGTTTTGGAACAAAGTGTTTCACTGTGTCTCGTGTTGGATAAAATTTTATTGCATCATCAGGCTTGGTTTTATATTTTACGAGGTCTGCAAATTAAATACTAACATGCAGCTGTTTGACCAAGTCTGACAACAGCAACATCTGGTTATAGTTGGCACAGACTGACAGACATTCTTTTCACTTCTCACCAAGAGGGCACTCATCTGAGCACATTCCTCTGCCACGGCCCGAAGCATCTTACAAAGTTTGAACTGTTTGGCTCCGCCTGATCCGACTCACATTTTGTGGCATATATTCCATCACATAGTAATTTATTTTGTAAGTTTATTTATTTATTCTTAAATTTTTCCATTTCATTGTATATTTCCATGACTTCACTTTGGGGAATTTTTTTCTGCCAAAATGCACAAATGTAAATTTGGAGCAATGTTGCCAACAAGCCATTAAATACTTACAGACAGACACATAGCAGAGCAGAGGTATTACCCTTTTATAAATAAAAGTAAGAGTCTTTTAATATATCCACTCATAATTTGCATAGTACAGCACCAGTAGCTTCCCAATTATTTCTGATATCATTAATTCTACTGTGAATCTTATGAGTATTCTCATGTAGGATTGAATAACGCCTAATGAAATCATTTCTACAAAATGCAGTGATATTAAGTCTGGATTGAGGTGGATGAATCAGGAAATGCCTCTCTCTCTCTCACACACACTCATACACACACATTAACGGCGTCCTGATTGGCCTATGCCCATGGAGCTCAACTTGGTTTTGTGTGCTGTCTGATTTAAGGTCTGGCTGAAACCACCACTCTAGATTGTTGCAGGTCAGCCTGGCACTCTTTAGGTAAGTAAGTTTGTATAGCACCTTTCAAGAAGAGAGGTGACAAAATGCTTCAGAGAAAAGATTAAAAAGATTGCAATCAATAAAATATACACAATAAAATCTGAATAAAAAATACATCAAATAAATTACACAAAGGTAAGCTTAAACAGGTAAGTCTTTAGTTGCTTTTTAAAAGTGTCCACAGATCTTAAAACCCAAGGAAGAGAGTTCCAAAGTTTAGGAGGTACAACCTCAAAAGCACTAACTTCAATCTTTGAACAACCAGCAGACCCTGGTCAGAGGACTGAAGACGCCTGCTCCTGACTTAAAGCTGCAGCAAATCCCTCATATAAGCAGGACCCTGACCATGTACAGCAGGACTTTAACCTGTATTATGAATTGTATAAGGAGCAAATGAAAAGCAATTAAAATTGGTGTTACTTTCAGCCTCTTGGGGACCTTGTCAAGAGTTTAGCAGCACCATGTTGGACAACTTGAAACCTAACCATTTTGTTCAAGCAGGTAAAGAGGAAATTAAAACAAAAGCATGTATTAACTTTTCAGCTATTTGTGTGGTTCCTTCTTTTGGTGGCACAGTGTAGTAGTTAGCACTAATGCCTCACAGTGAGAAGGTTGTGGGATCACTTCCCGCCCTTTCTGTGTGGGGTTTGCGTGTTCTCCTTGTGTTTGCGTGGGTTCCCTTCGGGTGCTCCGACTTCCCTCCCACATCCAAAGACGGGCAGGTTAGGTGGATTGGAAACTTTAAAATGTCCGTAGGTGTGTGAATGCGTTTGTCTGTCTATATGTGGCCCTGTGATAGACTGGTGTCCTGTCTGGGCTGTACCCACCTCATGCCCTATGACTGCCAGGTTAGTCTCCAGCCGTGACCCATAACTGGTGTGTGAGTATAGAAAATGGCTGGATGCTTCCCTCTTTCCCCCATTCCATGCCAACTTTGACCAATTTCTTTCACTGAGTTTCTTCTTAGTGGCATGTACTGGAAACATCTTAACAGTTTTATGACTGTGAAACTTCTTGATGACATTAAAGATTATTGAAACTGTGAAACTAAAGACCTTGTAGCCTTTAGAACTGTTTTTTGATAAGATTTTTTCTAACGCTCTCAGATAGCTCTCTTGTACTCACTATTGAATAAACGGAAACAAACACCTTTATATGCATTAAAACCATAATTTGATTCATTCACATCATGTGAACACACAGTTAAACACAGGTCAGTCCTTTTATTTGTTTTGCATTTTGTTTGAGGAGCTACTGTAATTTAAAAATGAGGGCCAATAATTTAGTCTATTTTATGTCTATATTTTTAATGTCAGTTTATGAAACCATTTTTGTTTCAGAAATGTTCATAAATATTCTGATTATAAATAAATATGTTCTTTTGCATTTATTTCTGCAGATGTTCTGAAGTTTGTACTTGAAAATGAAAAACTGAATTGTTTTAGCTGTGGCTGCCAATACATAATTCATCAACAAAAACATATAATCCATAAATGCACCCACCTGCAAGGGACAAACAAGGCAAGACTCAAACATTCATGGCTTCAGCACAGTCTTTCTGGGAGAATGTTCTATGGACAAATAAAAATAATAAAAACCAAAGTAGATCTCTTTGTGAATAGAGTGAATCATTTGTTTATAGTTGAACAAACAGACTGTCCAGTCTGTTTGTTACTTTATTGTTTTAAACTTATGCTGTTTTTGAATCAGAGTCACTGCGGGTGTATGATCGCTAAACGCTGCTGGATCGCTGCTGGTGGGTGGACAGAACTTTCTGCTCCCATTTCTATCGGAGGTGCCGGCTTTTCTGTGCCATGCTCCTACGCTGCCTTTTGGCTGAAAGCGCATCCATCACCACGGGAGACAAAGTGGCCGCTGGTGAAGCTGAAGCATTGTTTGGCCTGCTGTTTGGCATCTGGACGAGTTGTGCACAGAATTCTGGCGGGATCTGTCCTACCCTGGCACCTTGTGGATCCAGTTAAAGCCTGCGTGGTGCCGCTGGTTGGCTCTGAGGACTGTCGGCCCTGCCGTCCACATCTTCGCAGGGTTGATGTGCGCCAGTGGTGCTGTCAGAACCTAGGCTTGCTTCGCCGGGTTCCGAACAGTCAGACTGTCACCCCCACTGAGATCCTTAGCCTGGGTCTCCTGAACATCAGATCACTGTCCTCGAAATCTTTGTTGATTAATGATCATATCGTGAATCATTATTTAGATATGATTGGCTTGTGTGAAACCTGGCTCAAACCCACAGCTCTCCTTCCTTTGAATGAGGCCTGTCCACCGGCGTACACATTTAGTCACGGGTCTCGTGGTGTGAAGCAAGGCGGGGGTGTGGCTTTTATTTATAAATCTAGGGTTTCTTTATTAGGTATTGGGGGTCACAAATATAATTCCTTTGAGCATCTGACTTTCCATTATGCACATGATGCTAAGTACTGTCAGGGTCATAAAACTGGAGCTCAGCTATGTGATTTTGTCACTGTATATAGGCCCCCCGGCCCATATTCTGATTTTTTAGATGAATTTGGTGCATTCATCTCTAGTTCTTCAACTAGTGCAGATAATATTTTGATTATTTGTGACTTTTATTGGGAAAGTGTAGGGACACGGACCCACAACAGGGGGCGCAAAGGAACCGGACAATGGATGAGCCAATAAATAACAATTTACTGTTGTAAATGTGCACAATGGAATACAGACAGAACCAGAATTTGGATTACAGACAATTACACGAAGATGACGTGTGGGCAGGCTCGAGGATAGGAGAGCACTGTCCAGAGAAGAGCCGGACCCCACACGATTTCCACTGCCACCAGATCTGGAAACACACTGGAGACGCCAAGTCCTGAGTCCCCAGGTGGCCACCGTCTTCAGCTGCCAGATCTGGTACTGCTGGCAGGATAAAGAGAAAACAGCTGGAGGTGAGTGTGAGAAGACACACCCAGTAAACAGTCAGCAAGTTTTTCTTTCCAGGTGGGAACAACACCTCCACCTCCAACACAGTTCAACTGCGGTTGTCTCTGTAGTTCGGTGTGACAAGTGAACGCCCTTCACTTCGTCACCACTCCGTACTCCGACAGAAACGACAACAGTGAGTAGACTCCTGAAACAATATCACAGAAGAGAGAAAGTAATGTGCGCACGGCACAATCACGGCTGAGGTATTACCTATGGGTAGACGATATCTCGGCAGTGAGGTGGAGATGTTGTCTGGCTTTTATGGATGGTTGATGATGAGTGGTGATGAGTGACAGCTGGTAAGGGTGATGAGTGACAGCTGTCACTCCGGTGGCTCCTGCGTGGCGGCAGTGCCCTCTCGTGCCCGAAGCCCGCACTTCGGGCAGGGCGCCCTCTGGTGGTGGGCCAGCAGTACCTCCTCTTCTGGCGGCCCACACAACAACTTTAACATTCATATAAATAAGCCCTCTGATCCCCTTAGCAAATCATTTATGCAAATTGTGGATGTATTAGGATTCCAGCAATGCATTCAGGACCCGACACATATTAGTGGAAATACCCTGGATCCAGTTCTTGCATGTGGGTTTGCTGTCACGAATATCAACATCTTGCCTCTCACATCTATAGTCTCAGACTATTCACTTATCAGGTTTTCATTTACGCTGCCGCGTTTAGTGGAACAAATCAAATCAATTCAATTTTATTTATATAGCGCCAAATCACAACAAACAGTTGCCCCAAGGCGCTTTATATTGTAAGGCAAGGCCATACAATAATTACGTAAAAACCCCAACGGTCAAAACGACCCCCTGTGAGCAAGCACTTGGCAACAGTGAGAAGGAAAAACTCCCTTTTAACAGGAAGAAACCTCCAGCAGAACCAGGCTCAGGGAGGGGCAGTCTTCTGCTGGGACTGGTTGCGGCTGGGTAAAAAGACATGCTGTGGAGGGGAGCAGAGATCAGTCACTAATGATTAAATGCAGAGTGGTGCATACAGAGCAAAAAGAGAAAGAAACACTCAGTGCATCATGGGAACCCCCCAGCAGTCTAAGTCTATAGCAGCATAACTAAGGGATGGTTCAGGGTCACCTGATCCAGCCCTAACTATAAGCTTTAGCAAAAAGGAAAGTTTTAAGACTAATCTTAAAAGTAGAGAGGGTGTCTGTCTCCCTGATCTGAACTGGGAGCTGGTTCCACAGGAGAGGAGCCTGAAAGCTGAAGGCTCTGCCTCCCATTCTACTCTTACAAACCCTAGGAACTACAAGTAAGCCTGCAGTCTGAGAGCGAAGCACTCTATTGGGGTGATATGGTACTATGAGGTCCCTAAGATAAGATGGGACCTGATTATTCAAAACCTTATAAGTAAAAAGAAGAATTTTAAATTCTATTCTGGAATTAACAGGAAGCCAATGAAGAGAGGCCAATATGGGTGAGGTATGCTCTCTCCTTCTAGTCCCTGTCAGTACTCTAGCTGCAGCATTTTGAATTAACTGAAGGCTTTTCAGGGAACTTTTAGGACAACCTGATAATAATGAATTACAATAGTCCAGCCTAGAGGAAATAAATGCATGAATTAGTTTTTCAGCATCACTCTTGAGACAAGACCTTTCTAATTTTAGAGATACTGCGCAAATGCAAAAAAGCAGTCCTACATATTTGTTTAATATGCACATTGAATGACATATCCTGATCAAAAATGACTCCAAGATTTCTCACAGTATTGCTAGAGGTCAGGGTAATGCCATCCAGAGTAAGGACAACAACAACAACGTTGTCTACTACTGCAGCATCGTATTAAACCCTCAACTATGACTGAACTTGAGGCTAGACTACCTGACATTTTAGCTTTGAGTCTGGAGAACGCTAAATCAGTAGACAGCCTTGCAATGGCTTGAATTTAGCACTTAAAATTACACTTGATGAGATTGCACCTCCTCTTTTGGGGCCACGCCCTCCCAAGGCACAGTCACCTTGGTTCAGTGGTTACTTGCATGACCTCAGGCAGAAGGCTAGAGGTTTGGAACGGAGATCGCGTAGTTCCAAATTAGAGGTGTTCCGTCTTGTGTGGCGGGATGCTATTTCAGATTAAAGGCATGCACTACTGGCCACAAAGCGGGTGTATAACTCTGATGTAATCAACAAAAACAAACATAACTCAAAGTTCTTGTTTGACACGGTAACATTTCTTATTCATGGGCAACCACCTGTTAGTCGTTCTCCCTTTTCAGCGCAGGATTTCTTGGATTATTTCGAGAAGAAAATAGAAGATATTAGGCTGAGCATATCTCAGCACGCCTCGGCCCAGCCATTAAAACCTGCTATGGAGGAGGGTGCTACAACTGAGGTGTTACCTAGATTCATAGAATTTAATAGTATTTCATTAGGCGTGCTGACGAAACTTGTGGCGTCTATAAAAAGCACAACCTGTTTATTTGCTCCTATACCAACAAAAATGTTTAAGGACCTGTGGTCCACTCTTGGGCCGACTGTGCTGGAAATGATTAATCTCTCATTAACCTCTGGATCTGTTCTGAAATGTTTTAAATCTGCAGTGATTAAACCATTACTTAAGAAATCTTGACCCTAGATTTTGACCCTTGAAAAATTTTAGGCCGATATCAAATCTATCATTCTGTTCCAATTAGAAAAGGTGGTTTCACGGCAGCTCGTAGACCACCTCACTGTGAATGATCTTTTTGACCCACTGCCGTCTGCTTTTAGAAAATATCATCCCACAGAGATAGCACTCACTAAAGTAGTGAATGATCTTCTGCGAGCAATGGACTCAGACACCACTACGGTTTTGGTGTTGTTAGATCTCAGTGCTGCATTTGATACCATGGATCATCATATTCTACTTGGTAGGCTGGAGAATCTTTTTGGGATTACTGGAAGTGCCCTTGCGTGGTTGACGTCATATCTGTCCAGTCGTTCTCAATGTGTCTTGTATAATAACACTACCTCTAACCTTAGTCACATGAGATTTGGTGTTCCACAGGGATCCGTTTTAGGCTCCTTGCTTTTCTCCCTGTATGTACCCCTTGTGCGTATACTGTGGAGTTTTGGGATTGCCTTTCATTGTTACGCTGATGACACTCAGTTGTACATTGTAAATGGTAAATGGACTGCATTTATATAGTGCTTTTCCATCTGCGTCAGACGCTCAAAGCGCTTTACAATTATGCCTCACATTCACCCCGATGTCAGGGTGTTGCCATACAAGATCATCACTTCCACTAAATAACATGCCGATAACTGTGGGAAATCTCACTCCAATAAAATCCCTGGAGGACTGTCTTTTATCAGTGAGAAGTTGGATGTGTAGTAACTTCCTACTTTTAAACTTTCATAAGACTGAAATGATGGTTCTTGGTCCGGCATCAGTTTGACCAGCTGTCATTCAGCTTGGGTCCATGTGTCTTACATCATATGGACAAAATGAGGAACCTTGGGGTAATTTTTGATCCCACACTGTCTTTTGACCTCCACATAAGGGATGTTACTAGGACTGCTTTTTTCCCTTCTGCAAAATATAGCGAGGATCCACTCCATCCTGTCTATGGCTGATGCTGAGACCCTGATTCATGCTTTTCTTTCTTCTAGATTAGATTATTGTAATGTTTTATTTTCAGGATTACCGCAGTCCAGCATTAGGGGTTCAGAATGCTGCCGCCAGACTTTTGACACATAGCAGAAGGTCTGAACATATCACCCATTTTGGCATCTTTGCACTGGCTCCCTCTCTCTGTGAGAGATTTTAAGGTTTTGTTATTGACTTATAAAGTTGTTCATGGACTGGTGCCATCTTATTTGGCTGATCTGGTGGAACTTTATGTGCCGGCCCGGGCTTTGCGGTCGCAGGACTTCTCTGTGTTACCAGGGTAAAGAAGACGTCAGCAGGTCAAAGAGCCTTTTCTCATCGTGCACCCACCCTGTGGAACAGTTTTCCTGCGACCGTGAGGCAGTCAGAGTCCATGGACATTTTTAAGTCAAGACTGAAAACCTATTTTTATTCTCTTTCTTATGAATAGTTTTTTTTACTTTTTTAATCTGTTTTATTAGATAGATAGATAGATAGAGAGAGAGAGAGAGAGAGAGAGAGAGAGAGAGAGAGAGAGAGAGAGAGAGAGAGAGAGAGATAGATAGATAGATAGATAGATAGATAGATAGATAGATAGATAGATAGATAGATAGATAGATAGATAGATAGATAGATAGATAGATAGATAGATAGATAGATAGATAGATAGATAGATAGATAGATAGATAGATAGATAGATAGATAGATAGATAGATAGATAGATAGATAGATAGATAGATAGATAGATAGGGCCCTGTCAAACTGGCGTTTAGGAGGATTTGCGGATGGAATGCGCACAAAAGTGGCCCACATCCGCCAAACAACCGCAATAACCGTGTAACATTCCTGTATGAGTCGGCCGCCATCCAAACACGTCCATGATCATCCGCAGAGGCACGCATGTCCGCAGCCAGGATGAGATCCGCATCACTGCCTGAACACATACTGAAGACATATGCAGGATATACACAACCAACGCGCCGCATATCCCCTGTCATCCGCTGATATCAGCAACCGACGGGTTGGCGGCGGACCGGGACAGCGTGAAAAACAGATATGATGTGTGCCCAGCACGGCCACATCATGGTCGCAAATGGTATGTCGCGCATGCAGACAGAGTGGGCACGGATGAAGCAAGTGCATCACGGCCGCTGTGCCCCTCATGGGTGCGCCTCCGCAGTCGCCTTCGCTTCTGTTCCCTGTTATATCCGCTTTTCTTCCTCATGTATTCGCTGATCGACCCCGGGACATTTGTCATTTCCGCCCACCTTTGTTGCGGACGCTCAGCTTTTGTCTCCTTATTTCATGCGCAAATCCTCCTAAACGCCAGTGGGACAGGGCCCATAGATAGATAGATAGATAGATAGATAGATACTTTATTTGTCAGTTTAAAACTGAAATTCATTTTGCATCCCTGGGAGGCTCGTTTAAAAACATAAATACACCACATACATTTTTTTTTACTTCTGTTTTAAATTATGTATTTGAATTTTTTTTAATTCATTTTTAATTAATTTATTTAAATTTTATGTTGAATTGCTTTACTTACTTTAAAAAGTAATCCAATTTCTGATTACTCCTTGAAAAACTAACTTACTTACTTTACAGGTTACTCAGTTTTAAAAGTAACTAAGTTAGATTAATAGTTTCTTTATTAGTTATTTTCAGCAGCTGCCGACAGCACCCCCTGCCAACTCAACATGAAAATGATAACCTGTTTAGCCAATATGTACTTTATTGGAAGTGCATTTTTTACAGCATCATAAGGTAAACATTGTATGTCCTGACATTTTAAGTTGAACTTAAATACTATTATCTGAAAAAAAAGTTTCTGTAAGACATGAAATCCTTTCTTGACTTCAATGAACATAAATACTTGTTTTACATAAAAACAATAAAGACAGTCTTTCTTTACCTCATATTTAACTGTTGACAGCACTGTAATGGTAAAACATGCAATTTCTATTCTAGATTGTTTATAAATGTAACTTTGTCTAGATTGTTTATAAATGTAATTAAATTCTTTCTGCCATTTTTGACATTTAAATTCTTTCTAAACATAGTTGTTGAACTTATTATTACAAGACTGTTAAATTAGCATGAACCACATTAACAACATTTAAAGCCCCAAAACCCTGAACTCCCATGGTGCATTGCAGCACAATGTCTGTTGTTTACAGGTTAGCTAAAATTTCTTATTTCACCAAAAACATTAGTCCTGTCAACTTTGTTTTCGCAGCATTCATCCTTGACCCAAAATACATAAATATACCAAATGGCAAATGTCAGCTCTCCCCAGTATTTGCATGATCTAGGCTGCATGCACGCATGCATGCACGTACGCACGCTTTACTCACTTTTGTTAAACATACTGCTATTATTTTGAACATAACTGTATATGGTGGCACAGTAGCTCGGTGGTTACCACTGCTTACTCATGGCAAGAAGGTTCTCAGATCGCTTCCCACCTTTCTGCATGGAGTTGGCATGTTCTTCCTTTCTTCACGTGTTTTCAGTCCAGGAGCTCTGGCTACCTCCCACTTCCAAAGACATGCAGATTAGGTGAAGTGGAAACTTTAAATTGATTGTATGTGAATGCATTTGTCTGTCTATGTGGTCATGTGACAGACTGGTGTCCTGTCCAGGGTGTACCCCACCTCTCATCAAATGACTGTGAGCCTAATTTGGAATAAGCAGCCTTGGTATCAGCAGGTGTAGAAAATTAATGAATATTACGGTATATATCACCAAGTGTTGATTTTCATTAATGCTATGAGTTGATAATATAAACAGATTTCATTTTATTAGAAGTAGCTGTCAAGATAAATGCCACTCAATGAGTATGTTCTACTTTTTATCTCTAGTCATATATATATATATATATATATATATATATATATATATATATATATATATATATATATATATATATATATATATATATATATATTCTCTCTTTTGCTAAAAAACAACAAGCAAAAAACAAAACATATTTAGTAACACCATAAAAATAGATGATGGATTATGGCTGTACCAAATACTTGAATACCAGACTGAAAATGACCCATGCGAGGCTTTAGGTGGCATGTTGGACGTGAGCTAAAATTAGCTCTGTTCATCTGAAGTTGAAATAGAACACAGTCATCGAGGGCCAAGCCGACAGAACACTCAGCTGGTGACTCAGTCATTTGTGGGAACAGCTGCGATGGACAATGATTTAAGAGGCATAAAAGGGTTACATTCCACTTTATTTCTGTGAAGACATGAAGTAATTGTTTTGTGTTTTTGACCTCAAAAATAAAAAAAACAAACAAGCAAACAAACCTGTCGTAACTAAGAGATGCCTCAAATGCAGAAGCTTCCTCTGAATTTTACGTAGATTGTGTATTTTGTGTGAAAAAGCCAATGGATACTGCTCTGTCTCAGCCACTGAAACAATTAATATTCTTAGCTGCTGCTGATAATATTTACATTTCAGTAATAGTGTTACTGTTAAAGCTATAGTGTGTAGGATTTAGTGCCATCTGCTGGTGAGGCTGCAGCTTACAATATGCTTTTGAGGTCACAATTTTGTTTCTTTTCATATTTTTGCTTCTTTGGCAGTGGGTATTCATGCTGCTATACCTTCTGTTGCAATAATCAACATGTATGATCCTCCATTTCACAAAAAAAAAAAGGCTTCTCTAACTTTTGTAATCTTTACCTGTGCCAACAAAGTTGGAGGTGGTTATATTTTTGCCCGTGTGTTTGTTTGTGAACAGCCTGGAGCCAATTTTTCACACATCATTATGAAATTTTTACTGAAGATTCATATCCCGATAGGCAAGAACTGATTCAGTTTTCAAGGTCATAGGTCAAAGTCAAGAAAAATCTTGGAAAACTGGAAAATATGTTTTTGCTTTAGAATTAAATTATTGTGACATACATTCGATGCTAATAAATACTCCTAAATCCTACTAAATACTCCTAAATCCTACTCACTGTATCTTTAAGAAGAGTATTGATTTTCTTACCTTGGTTCATAGAAGATAGGACTCATTAATAAACATTCCAGTAGGAGGTGATCCTAGATTTTGAAATGGTGGAATGGACGTGTTTTCTATGGAATTAGGAACTTCTGGAAGGAGTTGTGAGTTATGGCAGGTAAGCATGAAGAAAGTAGTTGGTTGCCTGTAATTTAGAATAGCTTCTTTAAACAGTTAAAGCACATGAGATGTGGTGGGCATTCTGTTGCTTGTTAAGACACAACAGATGCCCGTGTATTATCTGTCTGTGGCAGGTAGATGGGTATTTTCAGAAAGTGGTGTTGGACCAGCTGTCTGTCTGTCAAGATGGTTGCCACCAAGGAGACAGAGTGGTTCTGTAGTGTGGTGGATATGGTACCACACAGCATCAGTGCAGTGCTGACCAGACCTTACCTATCATGGATAATTACCTACAAGCCATGGAATTAGGAAATTTACATTAACTTCAGTTTCATTGCAGACAGTATGAACCCAAGATATTTCATGTTTGTGCAACAGTACAAGGGTGATCGTTGTTGCTTTTTATTGATCAAAATTCTCCACACATTTTCTATTGGGGAGAAGTCAGGACTCCAAGCAAACCAGTCTCGTGCTCACTGCTGCTTCTGCTATAGCCAAGTCTTTGTAATGTGTGCACAGTGTGGTTTTACATTGGCTTGTTGATAAATGATTGAACCTCCCTGGAAACTATGTCATCCTCAAGACAGCATATGTTACTGTAAACTCTCAGTGTACTTTTTAACATTAGTGCTGCCATCACAAAAGGGTAAAGTTGTTGTGGAAAGTGAAATGCACGGACCCACACCAGGGGGCGTAAATGAACGGCCATACAATTATTGCTGCAAATGTGCACAACAGTTCAAAATGCTTTTAGTCTGTCAATCAAGAAAACCAGATGACGCATGGGCAGGCCCGAGGGTAGGAGACGCCTAACCAGAGAAGAGCCGGGACCCATGATGTTCCACCGCCAACGGAGACCTGAAATACGCCAGAGCCGCCAAGTCCTGAGTCCCCAGGTGGCCACCGCTTCCAGCTGTCAGATCCGGTACTGCTGGCAGGAACAGACACAGGTTAAGGTGGGTGTGTGTACACCCAGCAAACAGTCAGCAACAAACAGAAATCCTCCTGAAGGAATAAATCCAGATACTCCCAGAGTGCAGAGGAAAACTGGAGAACGTGCAGTGTCAGTGGTTATACTCAGTAAGTCAGAAGTGAGGAGCAGAGACGCCAACTCCTCCAACTTCCACAAACTCGGCTACAAGCTGCAAGTATAAGTCACAACTGCAAAGACTTCAGTAACAATGAATGTGCGAACGACACAAAACGGCTGAGTCGGTTTACCTGTAGGGTAAGCTGATAACTCGGCAGAGTTATGGTGTCCTTCCCAGGCTTTTATGGAGGTGATGTAATGATGACTGATGAGTGACAGCTGAAGCTCCAGTGCACCTGGTGATCCCCTCAGGCAACTGCGCCCTCTCGTGCCTGAAACCCGACAACAGGCAGGGCGCCCTCTGGTGGTGAGCCAGCAGTACCTCCTGTTCGGGCGGCCCACACAAAAGTACCTTTGCAAAGGCCACTGACACAACCGCATACTATGACAGACCATGGCTTTTGGACTTGTAGCTGATAACAGTCCTTTTCATCTTTGTTCTAGAGCATGTGGCATCCATTTCTTAAAGATTCTTTAAAGATCTGAAATACTAACTCGTCTGACCACAATACATGTTTCCACTGTGTGATGGTCCAACCCAGATGCCTCAGAGCCCAAAGAAGTTGATGCCGCTTCTGGACAAACTTAACATAAGGTTTCTTTTTGCATATTAAAGTTTTAAGTGTCACGTGTGTTGTGAATACAACTCTAAATTTTAGTACTTGACAAAGGTTTCCCAAAGTAATCCCTTGCCTATGTGGTTATATCAGCTATTGATGAATGATGTTTAGCGTAGGCTTGTGCATTCATGCATTTTGGCTGTGTGTGGTGGTAGTGGGGGGGGCTTTGTGTAGAATCTGCAAACTGATTTTGAACACAGACACTGTAAAATTGTTTTTAGATTGTTTGATTTTTGATGAGACATAGGTTTTGTGAATGTAACTTGACAAATCCCACCACAGATTAACTAGGCCTTTTGATTCAACAGCAGTATGTAAGTGCAAAATGTAATTAACTCAGCCACTTGTGTGGTGTGTGTCTTGTACTTCATTATGCATGAATTACACTGGCTATAGGGCCCTATCTTGAGAAGCAATGGTATATGGCCAATAATGCATGGCACAAATAGATTTGGCACATGTCCAACTCCTCTTTACTATTTAGATGGCACTTAACACGCTGGGGTCGAGAGATGTGCCTTAGACTGCCCACAGTAAAAGGCCACTCTGAAAGGTGCAGTTTTATCACACAACACAATGCCACAGATGTCGCAAGATTTGAGGGGGGGTGCAATTGGCATGCTGACAGCAGGAATGTCAACCAGAGCTGAATGTTCATTTCTCTACCATAAGCCGTCTCCAAAGGCGTTTCAGAGAATTTGGCAGTACATCCAACCACCCTCACAACCGCAGACCACGTGTAACCACACCAGCCCAGGACCTCCACATCCAGCATGTTCACCTCCAAGATCGTCTGAGACCAGCCACTCGGACAGCTGCAGAAACAATTGGTTTGCATAACCAAAGAATTTCTGCACAAACTGTCAGAAACCGTCTCAGGGAAGCTCATCTGCATGCTCGTCGTCCTCATCGGGGTCTCGACCTGACTCCAGTTCGTCGTCGTAACCGACTTGAGTGGGCAAATGCTCACATTCGCTGCCGTTTGGCACGTTGGAGAGGTGTTCTCTTCACGGATGATGCAAAGGAGATGTGTTGCACTGCATGAGGCAAATGGTGGTCACACCAGATACTGACTGGTATCCCCCCCCAATAAAACAAAACTGCACCTTTCAGAGTGGCCTTTTATTGATCCAGTTACCTAATTAATCATGTGCATATTTTGCACATAACATAAACACAAGCACACCAAGTGCTGGCACATTGCAATTGAGCAAGCAAACTCAGAAGTGAGAAGTTTTTTGGTGAGGACATGAATCATTGCTGGCACTGCACCTTGCTGATGCTCCCAGTCTCTTTGGATCACTGTCTCAATCAAGTGTTCAGATGCAGAATTACCTTTGATTCTACTGGACGTGATTTTATAAAAATCACATGTACATCACGGCTTTAATCCACTATAGACGTGGCTTCAAATCTGACCTGCAGGTTTTCAGGAGTGAAGCTTTTATTTATTTTTGATTTGGATTTTTTTTATTTGGATTTTGATTTGCTCCCTTGCTTTCACTCGGGTCGGCACAGCAGATCTGAGGTGCATCTTCATGTTGATTTGGCACAGGTTTTACACCAGATGCAACTCCACATTACATGGAGAACGGCCAGGGGTGGGTTTGAACCGGCAACCTTCTGCACTGTATGAAAAAAAAAATGCACTTAACTACTTGGCCATCACCCCCTTTGTGATTGAAAGTTAGCAGAGGTAGACAGAACAATTGTGTACTCTTAACAAAACCAGCTAACATACAGTTGTACCATGAATGCCCAACCTTTACTGAACACTATGGTAGGTAGGTTGGAGATGCAGGGTTGGGGTGAGTTTTGGGGAATGCGCTATTTCAATGACTGACATGGTGTTTGCCTCCTAGTTGTCCTTTAAGCCATGTGCTATTGCAAGTACTGGACTGTATATGGTTGCTCAGCTGCAGCATTTCTTTCACTACATGTTCTGACACTTCCTATGTTGTACATTTGTTTTACTAGTGTGGCCAAAGCAGATGGTCGACCCACAGAGTCTGGTCTGCTTGAGGTTTCTTTCTGTAATTAAAAATGATCAGAGAGGGAGTTTTTCCTTACCACTGTCACCATGGTGTTTACTCATGGGGTGTGGAAGGTATAACCCTTGCTCATGTGTACCATCTTGGGAGAACATCTGTTGTGATTTGGTGTATAAATAAATTGAATTAAGCAACAAAGGCAGACATTGAATCTTCAGTGGAAGTTTCCATTACATTTACCACCAGTGGGTAAATAGTCCAGAAATTTAATATCACTAGCTCCTAAAATTAATGTGTGTATCTGTGTGTGAGAGAGAGAGAGACATCATTGTGAAGCACTTTGAGCATTGGCTGGAAATGTGATACAGAAATACAGCTCATTTAACCCAGAGCAGATTATGACGATGACAAATGGTAACGGCATAATTACCTCCACCACAGAGGTCACACAATCAGTGTCGTGCATCTGACTGTTAGAATTAATCAAAACCATTTCCAGGAACCTCCCAGACACTTGATAGAATGATGAGCTTCATGAACAGGAGGAGCCCATTATATGCTTGTGTTAATCATGATCCAGCTGTGCATTAGGGGTTACTTATCCACTTTATCTTATTAAACAGAGGGAGGTAAGTTTTTTATTATTTCAGTTAAATTTCTCAAAAGCATATAGTGATCATGATGAAACCTGAGATTGTGTAGTGATCCTGTAATTTGATTCAGATGTGTTACACTAATATACCCTGTGAGATGGGCCACCTTACTGAGAATAATCTTTCTGAGCCACTACAGTCTGCTTTTAGAAAATATCATTCTACAGAGACAACTCCTACGAAAGGGTGAATGATCTTCTGCTTGCAGTGGATTCGGACACCACTACGGTTCTGGTGCTGTTAGATCTTAGTGCTGTGTTTGATACCGTGGCTCATCATATTCTACTCGACAGGCTGGCGAATGATTTTGGGATTACTGGGAATGCCCGAGCATGGTTGACATCATACCTGACCAGTCATTCACACTGTGTTTTGTACAATAACACTACCTCTAACCTTAGTGACATGAAATTTGGGGTTCCACAGGGTCCGTCTTCAGTAGAGTGCCTTTATTAACGAGAGCGGCGACATGACAAGTCGAAAAAATTGGTCACCTGACTCATGGTGCCATCTTGTGGCAAAAATAGCATTGGCTGTTAATGTGTTTGCATGTAAATCCAGCTTTCTTATTTATTTATTCACTGAAAATGCCAGGTTGTTGTGCATTTTGAGGCACAAATACAACCCCAATTCCAATGAAGTTGGGATGTTGTGTAAAATGTAAATACAAACAGAATACAATGATTTGCAAATCCTCTTCAACCTATATTCAATTGAATACACCACAAAGACAAGATATTTAATGTTCAAACTGATAAACTTTATTGTTTTTGTGCAAATATTTGCTCATTTTGAAATGGATGCCTGCAACACGTTTCAAAAAACTGGGACAGTGGTATGTTTACCACTGTGTTACATCACCTTTCCTTCTAACAACACTCAATAAGCATTTGGGAACTGTATGGGATCAGAGGGGTGGCTCTGAGCTGGACTGAAAGATACTTACAAAATCAGAAGCAGTTTGTTAAACTCGGGGACTACTGTTCTTCATGTCTGGACATCATTTGTGTGCTTCCCCAGGGTTCTGTATTGAGACCAAAATTATTTATTTTATACATCAATGAGTTATGTAAAGTTTCAAATCTGTTTAAAGCAATTCTCTTTGCAGATGACACAAACCTGTTTTGCTCAGGAGAAAATCTGCAACAATTGTTATCTGATTTAGGAACTGAAATGATGAAGTTAAAGAGATGGTTTGATATTAACAAATTATAATTAAATTTGTCAAAAACTAAATTAATGTTATTTGGAAATGATAAAAAGACATACAAATACAGTTAAATATACATGGGGTAAACATAGAACGTGTCAAAGAAAATAAGTTTTTAGGTGTCATTATTAAAGAAAAAATTAGTTGGAAAGCTCATATTCAGCATGTTCAAAAGAAGGTATCAAAGAGTATTGCAGTATTAAATAAAGCAAAGCATGTTAATGATTGCAGAGCACTACATACTTTGTATTGTTCATTGGTTGCACCCTACCTGACTTACTGTACTGATGTTTTGGGCAATAATTATAAAACTACAGTGCATCCATTATTCATTTTTCAAAAAAAAAAAAAAAGCATTAAGAACAATTCATAATGCAGGTTATTGTGACCACACCAACCCTTTGTTCATTAAATCTCAAATATTAAAACTACACAATATGATTTTGTTCAATACTGTTCAATTAATGTACAAAGTGAAAAATAAACAAGTGCCCTATAGAATTCAAGAATTTTTTACTGACAGAGAGGGAAAATATAATTTACGGGGCTTGTATCATTTTAAAATTGCTGGCTCTTGGACAACCAGGAAAGGTTTCTATGTCTCCATGTGGCCCTAGAATATGGAATAACCTGACAGAGGAACTCGAACGATGTCCAAATATCAATCAGTTTAAAAAGCAATATAAAGACATGATGTTTTCAAAATATGTATCAAATTTGTTCGATATCATTAAATGTGTCAAACACACCGCAGTAGAGCCTTAAAAAAATGGTGTAAAAAATGTAGTTTAGATGCACAACGTGTGTCAAATACACAATCACGGTTGGGCAAATAAGGTAAAACATTATATTTATCTGCCCAACGGTTGGGCGGATAGCCTTTGCCTTTTGAAAAACACACGGTCCGCTCAACCGTTGGGCAGATAAATATAATGTTTTACCTTATTTGCCCAACTGTCTCTCTCTGCTTGGTGCGAGTCGCAGCTCTGTGAGTGCGTGAAGAACTGGACAAATAGCATAAGTCCAGTCTTTCTTCTGTGTTTTGCTTTTTATTTTTCGCTTTTTTGGGCAACACACGCTTCACAAACACAGTAACTTAAATAAAATAATCATTTTAAAAACTGACTGCGAGGCTTGCATGTTCAACCTCCAGCTAAAATGCATCTGCTGAATCGCAGCGAATGGGGGATAAAAACAAAATCACGCAGGGACCCAGTACACCAACCTTCATAAAAAAACATAAACAAACAAACTTAAAAATGGTCAAATTTTACAAGTTGGAGAAAACAAAACTAAACAAAACAGAAAGTCATGTCCCATCACCATTTCAGCAAAATATCAACACTTCGGCACAGCAATATTGTGCCATTGCTTAGGGAGAGCCCTGGGCTATTGATGTTTAAAAACGCAACAGTACTTTTTCTCAGATTACTCGATTAATCACCAGAATAATCGATAGAATACTTGATTACTAAAATAATTGATAGCTGCAGCTCTAGACCTAAGCACAAGTCCACTTCCTGTTTCAGTCTCAACCTCCCACTGAATTCCCAAGAGATCTCGTTTATTGTCAAACCAGGAAGTGTTCAACATTTGACTTTTTTTTTATTATTTAATGAGACAAACAAAAAGTTACAGAGAAACGTTACAGAGGGTTAAATACAAGGTCTATTAGACAATAAACCGACCCTTTTATTTTTTTTTAACTATATGGATTTGAATGACGTGCGATTCCACCAATCATGCTTGAACCCTCGTGCGCATGCGTGAGTTTTTCACGCGTGTCGGTGACGTCATTTCCCTGTGGGCAGGACTTGAGTGAGATGTGGTCCCGCCCTCTCGGCTGAATTCCTTTGTTTCACACGCTGCTCGAGACGGCGCGCGTTGCTTTATCAACATTTTTTCTGGACCTGTGAGGAATATCCGAGTGGACACTATTCGAGAAATTAAGCTGGTTTTTGGTGAAAAGTTTAACGGCTGATGAGAGATTATGGGATGTTTCTGTCGCTGTAAGGACTTCCCACAGAGCAGGACGTCGTGCAGCGCTTCCAGGCGCCGTCGTCGGCCTGTTTCGACCTGAAAACATCCTAATTTAAGGCTTAATTCACCCAGGACGTCGTGAGAGAACAGAGAAGATTCAGAAGAGGCCGGCATGAGGACTTTATGCGGACATTCCACTGTTTAAGGACATTTTGTAATGAAAGACGTGCGCGCAAATTCGCCGAGTCGTTTCAGTGACGACTCGGCGAATCTGTGTGCGCCGCGACAGGAAAAACACCTCCGTGTTGAAAACCATTTGTAAAATTCAGGCGGCTTTTGATGGCTTTCAACAAGTGAGTAACTGAGAAATTGTTTAACAGCTTGGGCATGTTCCAACTTGTCTGTTAAGGTTTCCAACGGAGGTGTTTTTCCTGTCGCGACCCCCCGCGGTCGGGTCCAGCCCGACATGCGACTCTGCCCGCACGTTCTTTCATTACAAAATGTCCGTTAACAATGGAATGTCCGAATAAACTCCTCATGCCGACTTCTTCTGAAAGTTCGCTGTTCTCTGACGACTTCCTGGGTCAACAGAGCCTGAAATGTGGAAGTTTTCAACTTGAAACGGCGAGACGCTGCCGCCTAGAAGCACAGGTCCTAACCTGTCCTTACGGCGACACTACCAGACCAAAATCTCTCATCAGCCGTTAAAATTTTTACCGAAAACCAGCTGAATTTATCGAATGGTGTCCACTCAGTTGTGCCTTAGATTTTTGAAAAAAATTTGATCAAACAAAGCAGCAGTCTCTGAGCCATTCCTAAACAATGAAAAAAACGACGAAAGGGTGGGCGACTCCTCACTCAAAGACTGCCCACAGGCGAATGACGTAACAGACAGGCGTGAAAAAACTCTTGCATGCCCACGAGGGTTCAAGCATGTCTGATGTAATCACACGTGATTCAAATCCATATGGTTTTTGAAAAAAATAATAATGTCGGATACTTTTCTAGTAGACCTCGTACAATAGCAAAAACAACATACCAAAGAACAGTTTAATTAAAAAAAAAAAAAAAAACAGGTGGGAATCATTTAAAAAAAACTTTCCAAAGTTATACACATTTGACATTTCCTGTTTCACTGTGGACTAAAAATTTGGAACTTCCTGTTTCAGTCTCAACTTGCCACTAAATTCCCACGAGATCCCATGAGATTTCCTGTTTTGTCAATCCATGAAGTGTTCAACATTTGACATTTCATGTTTCACTGTGGGGTCAAAATTTTGCGCTTTCTGTTTCAGTCTCATCTTGCCATTCCCACAAGATCCCATGAGATCTCCTGTCTTGTAAATTCAGGAAGAGATCAACAGTTGACATTTCCTGTTTCACTGTGTGCTCAAAATTGGGCACTTCCTGTTTCAGTCTGAACTTGCAACCGAATTCCCACGTGCAACTTGCAACCGAATTCCCAAGTGTCGATCCAGGAAGTGTTCAATGTTTGACATTTCCTGCTTCACAGTGGACTCAAAATTTGGCACTTCCTGTTTGGGACTCGGTGTACCATAAGTGAGCTTTGCGCCACTTCACTCCATTCCATTTTGTCTTTTCATTTTTAAATGGACCACAATGGAAATAAGTGTTTTCACTTTCTTGTGTCACCCATGTATTTTTAAAGTATTTACAGTTATATTGTGTACTTACATTGAACTTACAAAATAAAATCACACATGCACGCTTTTAATATATAGATAATTTACCGACCCCCACTTGAATGGTGTGTGAGTCTAGAATTTAATTATCACATTGTTCATTGTTGTTACCTAATATCTGTAGTTTCTCCAAAAACATTAGTCCTATCAACCTTCTGTTTTGGTGGCATTCACCCTTGACACAAAATACATAAACATACCAAATGGCAAATGTCAGGTCTCCACAGTTTGTCTGTGATCAAAGTTATACGCGTGCACACAGAGCTTTTTTGTCTTTTCTACATTCTGCTGCAAACATGTGCTTTTAATTTTACACACTCACAAACAGAAACCATGGCAGAAGACATCAAAAGCACTGCACTTTTCACTCATGGTAACTGTGCAAATTTCCCTGCTAATTGGCCTCTATCACTTTAAGGGGCAGTTTAATCATGTGACTGCTTGCTCTTTGCCTCACTCTGACATGTGCAGTCCAGTCTTGTTACTGCAAGATGGAAGAAGTGAGAGCAGAGTGCATGCTGTGGCTCCTTTACAATCCTTGCCAATGCTGTGTGGAAATGCCTATGTAAGTATTATTTTGTACTATGCCTCCTTGTTTTGTAGTTCACTGTATGGGATAGAAGTTCTGTAGACTTTGTAGGAACTGATTTAAGTATTTTCCATCATTTATTGCTTATCCATGCTGATATGGCCGCCATTATGCATAGAGCAGAAGCTCAGTGGCGCAATGTCATTAGGCGGTCTTGGGTGCCCTCTGCTGGTCACTGCCTATAAGTACATCTAAAATTAACATTTTCAGAACTTGAGTTTTGGTATTAATCTTCCAATTTTATTGGTTTGATTGTATACATAATTTAGTGTGAATTAATCAATGATGTTTACTGTTTGCAATCAATATATTCTTTACTAATTATGTGTATACAACAAAAATATAACACTTTTGGTTTTGCTCCCATTTTGTATGAGATGAACTCAAAGATCTAAAACTTTTTCTACATACACAATATCACCATTTCCCTCAAATATTGTTCACAAACCAGTCTAAATCTGTGATAGTGAGCACTTCTCCTTTGCTGAGATAATCCATCTCACCTCACAGGTGTGCCATATCAAGATGCTGATTAGACACCATGATTAGTGCACAGGTGTGCCTTAGACTGCCCACAATAAAAGGCCACTCTGAAAGGTGCAGTTTTATCACACAGCACAATGCCACAGATGTCGCAAGATTTGAGGGAGCGTGCAATTGGCATGCTGACAGCAGGAATGTCAACCAGAGCTGTTGCTTGTGTATTGAATGTTCATTTCTCTACCATAAGCCGTCTCCAAAGGCGTTTCAGAGAATTTGGCAGTACATCCAACCAGCCTCACAACCGCAGACCACGTGTAACCACACCAGCCCAGGACCTCCACATCCAGCATGTTCACCTCCAAGATCGTCTGGGACCAGCCACTCGGACAGCTGCTGGAACAATCAGTTTGCATAACCAAAGAATTTCTACACAAACAGTCAGAAACTGTCTCAGGGAAGCTCATCTGCATGCTCGTCGTCCTCATCGGGATCTCGACCTGACTCCAGTTCGTCGTCGTAACCGAATTGAGTGGTCAAATGCTCACATTCGCTGGCGTTTGGCACGTTGGAGAGGTGTTCTCTTCAAGGATGATGCGAAGGAGATGTGTTGCACTGCATGAGGCAAATGGTGGTCACACCAGATACTGACTGGTATCCCCCCCCCCCCAATAAAACAAAACTGCACCTTTCAGAGTGGCCTTTTATTGTGGACAGTCTAAGGCACACCTGTACACTAATCATGGTGTCTAATCAGCATCTTGATATGGCACACCTGTGAGGTGGGATGGATTATCTCAGCAAAGGAGAAGTGCTCACTATCACAGATTTCGTCTGGTTTGTGAACAATATTTGAGGGAAATGGTGGTATTGTGTATGTGGAAAAAGTTTTAGATCTTTGAGTTCATCTCATACAAAATGGGAGCAAAACCAAAAGTGTTGCGTTTATATTTTTGTTGAGTATATATTTGATTTTTATAGAAAACCATGACACGACTGGTTTTCTATAAAAGTCAAATATATATACATAATTAGTAAAACCATGACACGACATCCCCTCTAGCTGCCACCTTATCGTGGTGGGGGAGTTTGCGTACCCGGATGATCCTAGGAGCTGTGTTGTCGGGGGCTTTGTGCCCCTTGTAGGGTCTCCCAAGGCAAACAGGTCCTAGGTGATGGGTCAGACTAAGGGCAGTTCAGAAGCTCCCATGACCAGTAAAAAATTAAGGACCGAGATGTCGCCCGGTATGGTGGAGCCGAGGCCCCACCCTGGAGCCAGGCCTGGGTTTGGGGCTTGCGCGCGAGCGCCTGGTGGTTGGGCCTTAGCCCATAGGGCCTAGCCGGGCGCAGCCCGAAAGAGCAATGTGGGCCCGCCCTCCTGTGGGTTCACCACCTGCAGAGGGGGCCATGGGGGTCGGGTGCAGGGAGGATTGGGTGGCGGTCGAGGGCGGGTGGCCCGGCGGCCCGGTCCGCACTCACAGCCCCTGGCTGTTGGCATGTGGAATGTCACCTCGCTGGGGGAGAAGGAGCCTGAGCTTGTGCGGGAGGTTGAAAGATACCGACTAGAGATAGTCGGGCTCACCTCCACGCACAGCTTGCGCTCTGGTACCCAACTCCTGGAGAGGGGCTGGATGCTCCACTTTTCTGGCGTTGCCCATGGGGAGAGGCGGAGTGCTGGGGTCGCATTGCTTATTGCTCCCCAGCTGAGTCGCCATGTGTTGGAGTTCATTCCGGTGAACGAGAGGGTCGCGTCCCTATGCCTTCCGTTCAGGGACAGGTCTCTCACTGTTGTCTCAGCCTACGGGCCGAGTGGCAGTGCAGAGTACCCGACCTTCTTGGAGTCTCTGGGAAGGGTACTAGATAGCGCTCCGACTGGGGACTCCATTGTTCTCCTAGGGGATTTCAATGCCCACGTGGGCGGCGACAGTAAGACCTGGAGGGGGGTGATTGAGAAGCACGGCCTCCCCGATCTGAACCCGAGTGGTGTTCAGTTGTTGGACTTCTGTGCTAGTCACAGTTTGTCCATCATGAACACAATGTTCGAGCACAAGGGTGTCCATAAGTGCACGTGGCACCAGGACACCCTGAGCCGGAGGTCGATGATCGACTTTGTAGTCGTATCATCTGACCTTCGGCCACGTGTCTCGGACACTTGAGTGACGAGAGGGGCTGAGCTGTCGGCTGATCACCACCTGGTGGTGAGTTGGATCCGCTGGGAGGGGAGGAAGCCAGTCAGACCTGGCAGGCCCAAACATATCGTGAGGGTCTGCTGGGAACGACTGGCAGAACCCTGTGTCAGCGAGGTCTTCAACTCCCACCTCCGCGATAGCTTCTCCCAGATCCCGGGGGAGGTTGGAGACATGGAGTCTGAGTGGACCATGTTCTCCACCTCCATTGTCGATGCGGCCGCTTGTAGCTGTGGTCACAAGAAGCAGCTCTCCACCAGCACTGTCTATGGTGTGGGTGGGGAGCTGTTGACCCTGACTGGGGATGTTGTCGGGCGGTGGAAGGAATACTTTGAGGATCTCCTCAATCCCATCATCACATCTTCCGAAGAGGAAGCAAAGACTGGGGACTCACAGGCAGACTCATCCATTACCCAGGTCGAAGTCACAGAGGTGGTTAGAAAGCTCCTCGGTGGCAAGGCTCTTGGGGTAGATGAAATCCGTCCTGAGTACCTTAAGTCTCTGGATGTTGTCGGACTGTCTTGGTTGACACGCCTCTGCAACATCGCGTGGCGGTCGAGGACAGTGCCTCTGGATTGGCAGACCGGTGTGGTGGTCCCTCTGTTTAAGAAGGGGGACTGGAGGGTGTGTTCCAACTACAGGGGGATCACACTCCTCAGCCTCCCCGGTAAGGTCTATTCCAGAGTACTGGAGAAGAGAATTCGACCAATAGTCGAACCTCGGATTCAGGAGGAGGAGTGTGGTTTTCATCCTGGTCGCGGCACACTTTACATGCTCCATCGAGTGCTCGAGGGTTCATGGGAGTTCACCCAACCTGTCCACATGTACTTTGTGGATCTGGAGAAGGCGTTCAACCGTGTCCCTCGGGGAACCCTGTGGGGGATGCTCCGGGAGTACGGGGTCCGTGGTCCTTTGCTAAGGGCTATCCGGTCCCTGTATGACTGCAGCAGGAGCTTGGTTCGCATTGCCGGTAGTAAGTCAAACCTGTTTCCAGTGCACGTTGGCCTCCGCCAGGGCTGCCCTTTGTCACCGGTTCTGTTCATTATCTTTATGGACAGAATTTCTATGTGCAGCCAGGGTGTAGAGGGCGTCTGGTTTGGGAACTACAGAATCTCATCTCTGCTGTTTGTGGACAATGTGGTTCTGTTGGCTTCGTCAAATCAGGACCTTCAGCGTGCACTGGTGCAGTTTGCAGCCGAGTATGAAGCGGCCTGGATGAAAATCAGCACCTCCAAATCCAAGGCCATGGTTCTCGACCGGAAAAAGGTGCTTTGCCCTCTTCAGGTCGGTGGAGTGTCCTTGCCTCAAGTGGAGGAATTTAAGTATCTCGGGGTCTTGTTCACGAGTGAGGGACGGATGGAGCATGAGATCGATAGACGGATCAGTGCAGTATCTGCAGTGATGCGGCTGCTGTATCGGACCGTCATGGTGAAGAGAGAGCTGAGTAGGGGGGCAAAGCTCTCGATTTACTGCTCGATCTACGTTCCGATCCTCACCTATGGTCATGAGATTTGGCTCATGACCGAAAGAACGAGATCGCGAGTACAAGCGACCGAGATGAGTTTCCTCCGCAGGGTGGCTGGGCGCTCCCTTAGAGATAGGGTGAGGAGCTCGGTCACTCGGGAGGAGCTCAGAGTCGAGCTGCTGCTCCTCCACGTCGAAAGGAACCAGTTGAGGTGGCTCGGGCATCTTTTCCGGATGCCCCCTGGACGCCTCGCTGGAGAGGTGTTCTGGGTACGTCCCATGGGGAGGAGGCCCCGGGGAAGACCCAGGACACGCTGGAGGGACTACGTCTCTCCGCTAGCTTGGGAACACCTTGGGGTTCCCCCGGAGGAGCTGGGGGAGGTGTGTGTGGATTGGGAGGTCTGGGCAACTTTGCTTGAGCTGCTGCCTCCGCGACCCGACTCCGGATAAAGCGGAAGAAAATGGATGGATAGATGGATGGACCATGACACGACATGGCACGACATGACATGACACTTCAGCCAATGTAAACACCACCACTGAGTGAACTGTATACTGTGCCAAGAAATTCTCCTGGATTTGCTGCAGTCTTTCTAACAGAAGACTTAGGCCAGACAAGTGTACCCCAGCAACATACATTACAAATACATTCTACAAGTGGTCCCTCGAGCCGGATGTACACTAGTTGCACTATGGCTACAGGCCACAGAGTCTCCATCCCAGCAGGGTGCGTCACATTCCCGGACATCTGTAGGACTTCGAGCTCAGCTACCCATTAACACGTCTTCCACAATCCACAATAAGCCCAGTATCTCCTCCTTCACCGACATATGTGGTGCCACAAAGCCCTGGGAGAAGGTCTACACCTGCTCTGCACTCTATGGACACCCCTGAGGACCAGATGCAGCATTTGGAGGCATGCTGGTAGACCATAAGCCAACAGATGAGAGAGCTGGAAATGGAAATAAATAGTGTCAGACTAACCTCAAATCCATGCAGTGCCTATGCATGTCCCTCCTACCCTCCATACCAATATGCTGCAGATCTGCCTCGATTCAATTAGAGAGAATCTACACTTCACAGTGTCCTAGTCCAGATACAGAGATTAAGCATATCATACAACACCAGGGGTGTATTACTCCACTCCATACACCTACATCACCAGTTTTGGCACAAGTTCAGCCTCCGCCTCCAGTGCAACCCACACGACCTCTGCAGCATGCATCTCCTGCATCCCGAGTGCAACCCATTGCCGATCTGTCAGCACAACCAACAGAACCTGACTACTGGCCACCTCCTTCTCTGCCAATCGATCCTGTGACATCAGCTCTGTTACCACCTCTCAGTGATCCTGTGCCTCCAGTTGCAGCAATACCACCTGTAGCCGCTCCAACAGAATTGAGTTGCACTGCACCCAGGTATTCCCAGCCAGTGCAGCCAAGTGCATATCCTTCTGCATTCTATTCATATCCACCACAGCCTCCTACTCTCTCTGTGAGTCAGCCATATTCAGCCCACAGCCATATTCAGTCAACTGCAATATGCCTAGCATGATAGAAATGGCTATTGCTTCATCATTTGGTAACTCTAAGCCAAAGCTATCCATCTTCAGTTCAGGCAAAGAGTGACTTTCTTATGCTGAAGAAAGGCTTGGACAGTGTACCCTAGCCCTCATAAACACTTAACTGAGGATTACAAATATCAGGTCCTACTTGATCACCTGACATTCCCTGCTGCTCTTCAGATTGCTAAGCGCTACATCAATAGTGTCACTCCATACACCAGTGCCATGAATGCTCTTCAGCAGAGGTATGGTCAACCATGACAGTTGATCCAGGGGGAACTCAAAGCTCTCCTTAATGCCCCACCAGTAAGATCAGGTGATTATCAAGGCATTGAGGACTTTGCTGCATCAGTTGGAACTCTAGTGGGCATGCTTAGCACTATGGAAGGCCCTGCATCATCAGAGCTGCGTTGTGGCTCACATGTAGACACTTTGCTTGCCAAGTTGCCTCCCAACTTCAGAGACTCGTTTGTTTTTTTAATGTTTGTTTTAATAAAGGGATTATCCAGAGTGGTAGTCACAGCACCTACACCCTGGCAGATCTAGCTGATTGGCTGAAGAAGAAAGTTCAAACCCTACAGGTGTCACGTCGGATTGGCATGAATACATCAGAATTCACCAATGTTAACACTAAGGAGTGAAGGGCAGTGAAACAGCAGAGAGCCAAGTCTGCTACAGTTCTGCTTGGAAGTAACCAGAGAGCAGAGCCCCCGACTACATCTCCTACCTCTAGTACTCCTCAGCCAAACATAAAACGGGAGAGGTTTAAACCTTACTGTCCCTATTGTAACAGTTAGGAACACTATCTCAATGCATGTACTGAGTTTGCCAAGCTCACAAGCCAAGAGAGAGGTACTTGGATAAAGGAGAAGAAGAAATGCTGGAGGTGCGGCAGAGGACATTTGCCTACAAACTGCACTTTAAAGAAACCATGCTCTACCTGTGGTGAACAACATCTCCCTGTATTGCATGATGTAGCTTTAACAGAAACCGTACTGACTGTTAGCACCTCTGTAGCATGGTCTTCATGGTTCAAGCTAGCCATTCAGGCAGGGTAATGCTAAAAGTTGTACCAGTTCAGATACATAATGGGAAGAGGATACTGATTACGTACGCAGTATTAGACGATAGGTCTGAGCGTACTATCATCCTGCCCGCTGCTGTACACCACCTAGGTCTTACAGGACAACCAGAGGTCCTATCCCTAAGGGCCACCCGTCAGGAAATAGTTCAGTTACAGGGGACCACAGTGTCATTTCCGATAAAGAAAGGGGTTAAATATGACATCAAGCAAGCCTTCACAGCCCCTGAACTCAACCTGGCAGAACAGTCGTGCCCAGCTGAACATCTGCAACGAAGCCACAACCATCAGAGACATTCCATTGCAGTCCTTCAACAAAGTCAAGCCACTGCTTCTCATTGGTTCAGATCATCCTCACCTGATAACGCCAAAACACCTGTGTGTACTGGCCCCATTGGTGGTCCTATAGCTGTATGTACAGCCCTGGGATGGGCCGTGCAGGGACCAGCCAGCTTTCTGCAGCACTGCGTCAGTGGCAGCAGTTGCCTTCATTTAGCAGTCCTCTCCCCCTCAGAGGAGCTTCATCAACATGTCGAAAGACTTTGGCAGCTTGATACACTACCCTTCTGATTCACTAAAGAAGCAACTCGCTCAGGAGAGGATAAAGCAGCACTAGAACAACTGAAGCAAAAGAGCATCAGAGTCACAGTGGATGGCGTGTCTCATTATGCTGTCCCACTTCTACACAAGAAGAACACACCTGCTCTACACGCTCCACCTACTGCAGTAGGTGTCCCTCCTTAGAGCCACAGAACGACGTCTCTCTCACAATCCTGAACAGCTAGTTGTGTACAGCGAGGAGATTCACAAACTAGTGAAGTCTGGCTATGCAGTCAAAGTCAGCACGGAAGAAGTGGAAAGCTCCCAGGAGTCATGGTTTCTGTCACACCATCTTGTCTATCATAAAGGCAAGCCCAGAGTTGTCTTTAACTGCTCTTTCATTTACCAGCAAGCATGTCTGAACAATAACCTCTTGCCTGCTCCTACTCTGGGATCATCACTTCTCGCTGTGCTGTTAAGGTTCAGGGAATATGCTGTCGCTATCAGTGGGGACATATGCAGTATGTTCCATCAAGCGCGTCTACTCCCGGAAGACCAAGTACTCCTGCGTTTTCTGTGACGTAATGGTGAGAGAGAGCGTAGCCCTGATGTCTATGAGTGGCGCGTGTTGCCATTCGGCACGACCTGTAGTCTGTGTTGTGCCACGTATGCGCTACAGCGACATGTACAGGACTATGCAGAATGAAATAATGAGGTAGTCAACTCTGTACTACAAGCATTTTATGTAGACAACTGCCTCCAGTCTCTACCCTCAAAGGAGAGGCAAAACAGCTCATTGACAACATGAGAGCCCTCCTAGCAAGTGGAGGTTTTGACATAAGACAGTGGTCCAGTAAGGTCCCTGATGTTATTTTCCACCTGTCCATTAAAGCCAAGTCAGCAAGCTGTGAGTTGTGGTTATCTGCCCACAAAGATGACCCACTGGAATCTACCCTGTGTCTACTATGGCATTGTAGTACAGAGACTCTAGGCTACAAGGACAGGGACATTCCACCAGCCACACCCACCTTGAGGTATGTGTACTGTGTACTTGCTAGTCAATATGACCCACTTGGTTACCTTGTTCCCTACACGACCCATGCGAAAGTGATAGTTCAAGCCCTATGGAAGAAAGGCAGAGACTGGGATGAGCCCATAACAGATGAGCTCCTCCATGTGTGACAGACATGGGAGAGTGAGCTTCCTCATTTGCAGAATGTCACACTTCCCAGATCTTACGCCTCAGATATCCCAGCTAGCACCTCAGTTGAACTTAATATATTCGCAGATGCTTCAGAAAGAGCCTATGGGGCAGTTGCTTATTTGAGGGCACAGAGCATTAAAGGGGCAGTGCAAGTGTCATTCTTGTTGGCAAGATCTTGTATGGTGCCAAAGAATCAGTTGTCCATACCACGCCTAGAACTGTGTGCTGTACTGTCTGGTGCACAGTTAGCCAAGGTCCTGCAGACAGAGCACACACGCCCCATACAACAAGTGACATTATGGTCTGATTCCACTACGGTTCTCCACTGGATCTGGTCTGAGTCTCAGCAGTACAAGGTGTTTGTGGGAACACGTATTGCTGAAATCCAAGAGCTGGTTGGAGCAGACAACTGCCGATATGTCCCTTCTGAGGAGAACCCGGCTGATGATATCACTCGTGGTAAATCACAGAGACTTATTTAGGGCTAGCCATTGGATGTGTGGACCTAGATTTCTCTATCAGTCTCCAATGGCCAGACAACCCTGCTACAACTCTACCCCAGTCAGAAGAGACACGTAATGTGACTTTCTGTGGCAATATTGGGAAAGCTACTCCTGCAGCCCCTGACCCAGCTCAATATAAAACCTGGTCTGAGCTTGTCCATGCCACATACCAGTCCAAACACGGGGCGGCAGCTCCCCCAATAACTGCCTCAGACTGGCTAGAGATTGAAGTTGTCATCCTCAAGCGAGCACAAGAAGACAGCTTCACTGTGGTTTACCTAACTGCAGAGCAGTGACCTCTGCAGTTAGGTAAACCACTCAACACTAACAGTTGTCTTCTCTCTCTCTCCCCCGAATACGACCAGGTAGTGGGTCTAGTTCATGTTGGTGGCCGGCTGAGAAAGGCAGTGGAGCTGCAGGATTCAATTCACCCAGTAGTCCTGGCACCTGACCACCCTGTCACTAAGCTGCTGATACAGGACTACAACAGCCGTCTGCTCCATCCTCGTCCTGACTGTGTGTTTGCTGAAATAAGAAGGACATACTGGATTCTTCGTGGCTGGCAAGCGGTGAAGAAACACCAACACAGCTGTAAAAAGTGTCAGAAGTGGCACAGCAAACCTATGGCAGACCTCCCTACTTCACGTCTCCATCTCCATAAGCCTCCCTACTGGTCCACTGGCATTGACTGTTTTGGCTCCTATGCTGTCAAAATAGCCCGTAGACAAGAGAAGAGGTGGGGTATCATTTTCAAATGCCTCACTACAAGGTGTGTACATCTTGACCTTCTAAGTGGTATGGACACAGGCTCCTTCTTGCTTGCCCTGCGACGCTTTGTGACCAGACGAGGAAAGCCATACGAAATTGTTTGTGACCGAGCCACTAATTTTTGTGGTGGAGAGGGAGAGCTGCGCAAAGCCTTTGAGGCGATGGAGCCAGCATTAAAGGCGCAACTAGCCAAACAGAGCATCACCTTCAAATTCAACCCACCTCTTGCACCTCACTTTGGGGGCATATGGGAGTGGGAAATCAAATCCGTTAAGACTAATCTCCAAGTTGTCCTGAAGGACCACTCTCTCTCTGAAGAAGTACTGCTGACTGTACTGATAGAGGTTGAACACATTCTTAACTCAAAACCTCTTGGCTATGCATCTTCAGACATTGTTGATCCTGACCCCATCACTCCCAATCTCCTGCTGATGGGGTGGCGGGATGCATCCCTACCACAAGCTGCTTATGGTATGAGTGACCTCATTGGATGTCGCAGATGGAAACACAGCCAGATACTGGCTGATCACTTATGGGTCCAGTTCAAAAAACCATCTTCCGAACCTTCACCACAGGAGGAAATGGTACACTGATACACCTGATCTCAGTACTGACCAAGTGGTCATGATTATTGACCCACAGTTGCCTAGGGCGTGATGGCCTATTGAACGTGTAACGAAAGTGATTCCCAGTGATGATGGCAAGATCTGCTCTGTTGAGGTGAACATTTAAGGGACTGCCTACACCAGGCCAGTAGCCAAACTCATCCCACTGCCTGAAACACTGGATGATTAATCGTTATTGTTTCACAGCAGTGACATTTGTGAACTCTTACAAATTTGACAAACAAATTTGGGGGCGGCTGTGCAAATTTCCCTGCTAATTGGCCTCTGTCACTTTAAGGGGCGGTTTAATCATGTGACTGCTTGCTCTCTGCCTCACTCTGATATGCTCAGTTCAGTCAGGTTGTTAGTGCAAGATGGAAGAAGAGAGAGCAGACTGCATGCTGTGGCTCCTTTACAATCCTTGCCAATGTTGTGTGTAAATGCCTATGTAAGTATTATTTTGTACCATGCCTCCATGTTTAGTAGTTCACTGTATGGGACAGAAGTTCTGTAGACTTTGTAGGAACTGATTTAAGTATTTTCCATCATTCATTGCTTATTCATGCTGATATGGCCCACATTATGCATAGAGCAGAAGGTCAGTGGCACAGTGACGTCATTAGACAGTCTTGGGCGCGCACTGGTGGTCACTGCCTATAATTACATCAAAAATTAACATTTTCAGAACTTAAGAGTTTTAGACAGTTATACTGGTATTAATCTTCCAATTTTTTGGTTTGATTGTATACATAATTTAGTGTTAATTAATCAATGATGTTTACTGTTTGCAATCAATATATTCTTTACTAATTATGTATATATATTGGATTTTTATTGAAAACCATGACACAACATGGCACAACACGACATGGCACTTCAGCCAATGTAAACACCACCTCTGAGTGAACTGTATGCTGTGCCTTGTGTGGATTTATTAAAGATACAAGAAATTTTCTTGGATTTGCTGCAGTCTTTCTAACAGAAGACGTAGGCCAGACAAATGTACCCCAGCAACATAAATTACAAATACATTCTACAGTAACAGCAACATGACATTAACTAAACTGACGAAACCAATTAAACTACAAAACACAATAAGTCAATAGCACTAGCAACACTGTTAAACTAACATGAGCCACAATAACATTTACAACCCCAAACTCCCATGGTGCATTACCACGCAACATCCATTGTTCAGTGTTGTTTACAAGAATCATACATTTCTCCAAAAATATTACTCCTATTAACTTTCTGTTTTTGCAGCATTCATCCTTGATCCAAAATACATAAGTATACCAAACAGCAAATGTCAGCTATCCCCAGTGTCTCCATGATCGAAAGCCATACATAGGCATGCACGCACACAGAGGCCACTTGGCTATTATAATATGGATGAAACAGGGAAACTAGCTGTAGAAATGAAAACCATTTTTTGTACCATGTTGTAAACAAGTTTATTTCTGCATTGAAGTTGGAATTTTAACATGGGGATCTGTGGAGAGTGATTCACTTTTGGAGTCATTCAGTGTGCTGCAAATTTTTGTACTTCCATGAAGGCTTCATTTTTCAGCACTGGAGGTTACTGCTTGCATGTTCATCATAACATAGCCATTTGGAAAGTAGACACACTGCCAATTTATGTCCATGAAATGAACAAATTCTTCCTCTTTTTTCGGGGTCACCACAGCAGATCAATCCTTTCCATCTCATCTATCCTCTGTATCTTCCTCTGTCACACCAACCACCTGCATGTCCTCCTTCAGTATATACATAAACCTCCTCTTTGGTCTCCCTCTTCCCCTCCTGCCTGGTGGCTCCATCCTCAGCATCCTTCTCCCTGTATACCCTGGGTCCCTCCTCTGCACATGTCCAAACCATCTCAGTCTCTCCTCTCTGAGTTTGTCTCCAAACCGTCCCACCTGAGCTGTCCCTCTGATATGTTCATTCCTAATCCTGTCCATCCTCGTCACTCCCAAAGAGAATCGCAAGGTCGTCAGCTCTGCCACCTCCAGCTCTGCCTCCTGTCTTTTTGTTAGTGCCACTGTCTCTAAGCCGTCTTGTAAACTTTACCGTTCACTCTTGCTTATACTCTTCGGTCACAAATTACAGCTGTCACCTTTCTCCATCCACTCCACCCTGCCTGTACTCTCTTCTTCACCTCTCTACCACACTCTCCATTACTTTGAACAGTTGACCCCAGGTATTGAAACTCATCTACTTTCACCACTTCTACTCCTTGTCACTGCACTTTTCCACTAGGCTCCCTCTCATTCACACACATGTATTCAGTCTTGCTTCCCCTGCTCCCCAGAGCATATCTCCACAATTCCAGGCTAGACTCAACCTGTTCTCTACTCTCACTACAGATCACAATGTCATCTGCAAACATCATAGTCCATGGAGACTCCTGTCTGATCTCATCCATCAACCTGTCCATCACCATTACAAACAAGAGAGGACTCAGAGCTGATCCTTGGTGTAATCCCACCTCCACTTTGAATAAATCTGACATTACTACTGTGCATTTCACTACTGTCACACTGTCATTGTACATGTCCACTTCTCTGCTACTCCAGACTTCCTCAATACCACAATTCTTCTTCTCTTGGCACCCTGACATACTTTTCCATCAGTACTCTCAGAGCAAACATTGTATCTGTAGTGCTCTTTCTCAGCATGAAACAATATTGCTGTTCACAGATCTTCACCTGTTTTCTAAAGGCACCTTGACACTGACACGGATTTGATCCCTGCACTGCCGCGCAATTTGTCATGCCAATGCACTTTGTCCCGCTTTGTCCCACTTGATGCCACGCTATATAAAATAATCATTTTGCAGCTGATGATGCATTTTCTCTCAGATCTTGGCTGATGAAACCATTCTGTCATCACTCCCAGAATCACAGAGAAATTATCTACAGCTGCAGGTTGTCTCATGCTCACCATGTGGTGGAGAAAGCATTTGGAATCTTGTCACAAAGGTAATTATTTATAATATATATGTAGTAATGGATTGGTAAAACAGTTGCATTTTCATTCTTATTCTTATTGTTAGGGTTTGAGTTTTGTTAGTTTTGTATTATTAGGGTTTTGGTTTGTTTATTCTATTGTTGGGATTTTTCTGCTTGGGTCTGTCTGTCTCTGTTTCTCTTCTCTCTCTCTCTCTCTCTTGGTTCTTGGTGATGGGTGTTTCTCTCTCTCTCTGGCCATGCCCTGCTTCTGGTGCTTTCCTTGAGCACCTGTTCCTGATTTACTGATTACCACCTGGGGTTATATAAGATCACTGGGTGGTTTTGTCTCTCGCCAGTTTGTCGTGCCTTGTGCCTTCATTCCAGCTCTGTACCTGCGTTCATGTTCCTGCCTGCCTCATAGTGTGTACCTGACCTCCTTTCTGTTGCCTTGACCACTCCATATTGCCTGATGATTTTTGTACTGCTAATTTTGTTGGACTGTCTACTTGTGTACTGACCAATGCTATCCACTTCAGTAAAGCCTTCTAAAAATCAGAGCTGTTTGTTTGAGCGATGCATTTGTGTCCTACCATTCCTGACCATCCCGCCTGAGTTAATTCAAAATGTTGCAGCTAGAGTACTGACAGGGACTAGAAGGAGAGAGCATATCTCACCCATATTGGCCTCTCTTCATTGGCTTCCTGTTAATTCTAGAATAGAATTTAAAATTATTCTTCTTACTTATAAGGTTTTGAATAATCAGGTCCCATCTTATCTTAGGGACCTCATAGTACCATATCACCCCAATAGAGCGCTTCGCTCTCAGACTACACTGTAGCTGTGTAGAATTGCACCTGAAACAACATTGCAGTTGGTTTTTTGTTGTTGCCTCTGTTCTGTGGAATGATCTCCCTGCATCAAAAAAGTCAGATTCTGTAGAGACTTTCAAGTCCAGACTTAAGACGCACTTATTTTCCCTCATATGGCTAGCATACTGGCATATATGCTTCTATTCTTTTTACTCTTTTATTTCATTTTATTAGGAAACGGAGCGTGCCGCGGCCTCAACTTTATCTAAATTCTGGGTCTTTTAGTGAATCTTAGGGCTAGTGGCCTGCGATTACCTTAGTATTTTTTCTGTTTTTCTTGTTACTTATTGCTGACAAATTACACTGTATTTGTTGTCTTTCTGATGCTTGATTCTGCTTTTTTTCTTTTCTCTCTGTTTAAGGTGTAGCTCCATCCAGAGATGGGTGTGATATCTGTTCCGGAAACCGTCCTGTGCACCGGCAACATTTCCTGTATGTTTGTTTTGTGAATTGTTTTGTAAATTGTGTCTGTAGCATGGCCCAAGCAGAGGGTCACCCCTTTGAGTCTGGTCTGCTTGAGGTTTCTTCCTCAGAGGGAGTTTTTCATTACCACTGTTGCTCTGGGGGTTGGTAAGGTTAGACTTTACTTGTGTGAAGCAATTTGAGGCAACCTTGTGGTGATTTGGTGCTATATAAATGAAAATAAATTGAAATTGTTGCTGTTAACATTATCTAAGATATCCTTACAACCCCAGCTGGTTGTTTGCAGTGTCAGAGTGGAATATGAATCAGAAATTATTCAGTTTGTTTCATAAACCCGCACAACTAAAGGCACACTGTTACAAAATTCTTTTTGGTTGTTTTCTTCTCTGTGAACATTGCTAAAATAAATGATATTAAAGTAAATTTGGCTTGTCAGTGCCAACGGGCAAATGTATACACATGAGAGTGGTTAAATGGGTGGCTTTCTGGATTCAGAGGATGGCTGCACCGATCAATGATTGATGGAGGAGGCAGACAAAATAACTCTCAGGGGAAGAACCTTCACTGGAATCAAGGAGAAGCACAGACAGGGATGGACACGTGGGAGGGGCTGTTGATCATTTTCTGTCATTTTTTCATTTAAGCTTGAATGTGTCTAATCCTGTCTGTATTATTCAGAAATAACAATAGCGTTTGATCCACAGGTAGATAACGTCACAAAACTCCACATTTGTATTTGTGTGTGGACAGACGCACTGTTTATGCAAAAACGTGTCTCATTTGCATTTATGTCGGTTTGTTTGTATGGCTCTGATGGACTTCAACGATGTTGTCCACGTTGTTCATTTCATTATCAAATCTAGTGCAGCAGATAGCAGAATATTTACAGAGGAATTCTTCAATTGGTGATGCACGCACTAAATTCAGCACAAATACTCCTTAGACATTGCTCTTTTGAAAAAACAGAGTAGCCACTTGAATTTTCAGTAGGCAGCCAGGGAGGGGTTAATTGAAGAATTACACAGGGGTCAAATTCAAAAATGCTCCAATCATATTGAAAACTGTACCACATTATTTGTCTGAACCTAAAGATTCCAAAAAGGTATAGTTTCAACTATCTATGACTAAATGTTCTGGAGTTATGGGGTAAAAACAGCAAGAATGGTGACAAATGTCAGTTTCAGTTTGTACAGGGGTCAAAAGTTAAAGTTGCTACAATTTTGGTAAAAAGTGATGCAAATTATTGGGTGAGTTAATAGGGTTTCAAAAGGAATAGTTTGCACCTTGTGTCATGCTTAGTTATCATGTTATGGGATAACATATGTCACATGAAAATTCAGTAAGGTATGTCTTCTATAATATATTCCAATTCTAAGGTAGAACTCTACTAGTGTATACTAAGGTATATCTAAATATCTAAAAAAATAAGAAGCGTAGAATAGAAGAGTAGAATAGAGTAGAGTAGAGCCACTTAGGTGCCTGGTCTTGAGAACCAGGGATGGTCGGTTGAAAAGCTTTTTTATCCCATGGGAACTCTCCCTACCCACCCAAGTGGCTCAAGAAAATGGACATCATGTATATAAGTGATATTTACACAATAAGGGTAATAAACAACACATACAAGAAATATAGTTACTACATAATATTATAGGTGTTAGCTTCTAAAACCTAAATATTCATACCGGAGAAGATTGTATTATACATATACCTAGTCTGTAGGCTAGTAGTAAAATTAAATTATAGCTAGTAGGCTAAGCAATAAATATGGTTATTTTATTATAGAAATAGAAGCTACGATGTAATATGTTTTAGGTATCTATCTAAAGTTCACCCTTACTAGGAAGACAAAATTCTATATGCTATCTAATGGAAACCCCAAACTTAGATACTATATGTAGATATCTATTAAAGAACCCATAAACTGAAGAATCATTAAAAATCTACACCATGTAAAATAAAAATGTAAATCACGAAAATAAGCTAACTATAGCTAGATGAGGTACCGTTAAATGAGCCATTAATAAGCCAACCGTACCTTGCTAGCCAACAAGGTTAAACAAAGCTGGTAACTAGCGTATAAAGTACAATAGTGTAGTTTAACCCTACAATAACGGTTTTAACATATAACAACAAATGTAAACAAAAGTGTGTATGTCATGTCATACAAACCACTGGATGTCGACATTGTTTGACCTTTAGAGACCAAGCACTCAACACAGTCAAAACTATTTGTTAATCCTATTAGCTCAACCAATAATTTGCACCACTTTTTACCAAAATTGGATTAACTTTAACTTTTGATCCCTGTACAAACTGAAACTGACCTTTGTCACCACCATTCTTTGGTGTTTTTACCCCATAACATTCAGTCATAGACAGTCCAGACTATACCTTTTTGGAATCTTTATGATCAGACAAATGTGAAAATTTGGACCCCTGTGTAATTCTTCAATTGACCCCTCCCTGGCCGCCTACTGAAAATTCAAGTGGCTACTCTGTTTTTTCAAAAGAGTAATGTCTAAGGAGTATTTGTGCTGAATTTGGTGCTTGTATCTGAAGGATTGTTTCAGGTATCTGTTGCGCATTTGCGTTTTATTCGGTCCCATTGTGCGTCAGGGTGAATATGAGTTAATGTTCTCCTAAAGTAGACTTTCAACAGGAGCCACGTGACTGAGATAAGGCTCTATAATAATAATAATAAAAAAAAATCTAAGATCTCTAGATATGACCTGCCAAAAGAAAAATGAAAGACAAACATTTGTCCAACTGGTGAACAAACAGTTTAATTCAAGAACAACACCGCGAGCGGCTGACTTTAAAATGACAGTTAGTACCCTTTAATTTCCAACGAAATTTGTCAGAACTGTTCATCCGCGCAGTGAGGGTGTGACTCATGCGCGTGGGTCGTCTTATGTCCGCCACGCGCGCCGCTGCCAGGAACGCTGTGGGAACCACGAGGACGCAGAGTCTGTAGCGCACATCTGCGATCCTCAAACAGCCTCCGAGCTGCTGACTCTACCTCCGCCTCACTCACATAAAAACATGCCAAACCTCACAAGTCAGAGCGTCTCACATGCTGCCCCGAAACTCCAGCAGGGAACTCCGGCTCCGTGCGTCTCCGCCGCTCAGCGCGCACCACCCCCGCGTCCGTGAAGATGTCCGCGGGTCCGCCGACCCCTCAAGAACTCTACAGCTACATCGGGATGGAGGTGGTGATCGCCGTGTCCTCGGTCGTCGGGAACATGATGGTGGTGTGGGCTGTGCGCATTAACCGCTCCCTGAGAGACACCACGTTCTGTTTCATCGTCTCTCTGGCCTTGGCTGACATTACGGTGGGGGCTCTGGTCATCCCTCTCGCCATCACGATCAGCATCGGACTCCAGACGCACTTCTACAGCTGCCTGCTGATTGCCTGCACCGTGCTGGTCCTGACGCAAAGTTCCATCCTGGCGCTGCTGGCCATCGCCATCGACCGCTATCTGAGAGTCAAAATCCCCATGAGGTAGGCCGAAGGTGAATTCACTTATACTTTTATCTGATTTTACAGCTGTCACTGTCCGCCCAGAAACAAGGACGCACATCAGCTGATAGTTTGTTTCTGATTTTATCTGAGATGTTCTAATTTCTTTTGTCGTCTCTTTGTTGGAAAGTGCAATAGTCTTTGATATAGTTTCTGGTTTTTACAGTCACTGCATTTTTTTACACTTGAATTTGTGTTCTTACAGAGATAAGCTTCTTAGATTTGTGCATTCTTCCACAAATCCCGAATAAGACTGTAAGATTATTATTTCCCAGAGTCACACAACCCAAAATACTTCAAAACTTGTAAATATCAAATTAAACAACATAAATGACCACATTTTCATTTAAAACTTATTTTTGGGTTTATGATTTATTGAGTATTATCCTGTTCTTGTTGTACTTATGGAATCATGCTTTGTGCTTTAAGTTTTTAAGGAATCATGGTGCTTTTCAGATGACATCTTTTCCAGGGATGTCCCTGCATTTGTGGTGAATTCAATGTAAAACATTCTGAACACATTACAAAGGCATAACTGTGGAAGAATAGGATACTGGTACGAGACTAGCCTACCTGCAGTCCTGAACTGCCCCCAGTAAAGAATGTGTGGGGAATTTTGAAATGAAAAATGCAACAGCACCAACACTGTAGGGGAAGCTGGGGAAGAGGATCAGAAATGTTGTTTTGTGGCAGCATAAACACATTATGCATGGGTTTAAGTCATTCTATTGTGGATTTAATAGAGAAAGTTACTGTTTATAAGGCTGTGTTATTTATGTCTCCCCGAGTGTAATTTACAGGTGTTTAACATCAGTTTTAAAATGTTTGATTCACTGTGTCCCGGACACAAATGCATGGGGCACAGTGAATCAACTTAGATTATAATGAAAAAACAAAACAAAACACATGATTATAAAGATTTCTTCAAAAATTATTAAATATATGCTGATGCATATACAAACTATAATCCAGCAAACCAGCTCTGTAATGTGTGAGTGTCTTATATAGTGATATAAGTCCTTTAGAAATGATTATAAATACAACTGTCATAATTTCTGTTCAAACGTGAAAACAGTTGTTTATATACATAAATTATAGAAATAATTCATGGAAAAATAAATGTACAAGCTTCAACAAGTAATATTTGTCATCCACTTGATACTGGGGCTTAGTAAATCACTTTCTAGACTGATTCACTGTGCCCCGATTCACTGTGCCCCGGGTGCATGTGACACACATGAATCATGTTATTAAATAGCTGATAGTCTGAAGAAGACATAACACATACTTATCATTTGGACGGGGTAGTCTTCTAACTAATAACAATTTTTGGGGCCACCTTTCCCCTGTTGTGAGAAATAAATACAAAGACACTGACATCCACAAAATTTACTTTTGATAGGAAAAAACTGACTTCACTTGCCACTTAGTTTTACCCTTAATGTAGCCAAAAACAAAACACTAATTCATGGGGGGCGGGGGGTGTCTTTATGCATAAAAATATGGCATAACTGCTAACTGCAAATATATATATAGTTTTGCAGATATAGCTACTGATTCACTGTGCCCCGGTTTCCCCTGCTGTTGCAAATTGTGTGCAGGAAGAATGGCACAAATATGGCACAAATGAACACCTGAAATGCCAAGTGATGAATGACTCAGTGGTGTCCTCTGAGTTAATGTAAGAATCAGAAGCACAGGGGAGGGTCACCACAGCTCAACAAGACACACAGCGGCTGGGTGGTCGGCTGGATACACGCAGCCCAGTCTCTCTTTTTGTGCCCTTGTCAAGAAAAGCACCAACTTTTTGTTACATGGTTTTATATTTTGCTATTTATAATCTTCCTCTTCTCCTAATTCTAACCATAACATAGCGTGTCTACCATCCCTAGACATTAACCATAACCACCCCAGACCCCCTTCACCCCATATTTCATGCCCCAGCCACGAAATGAATTCATGCCCCCATTACAAAAACCACTCCATTTTCATACCCCCCTCACGAACCCATAAATTAACGTACTTTTTGTAACCCAGTCTGCTGTAAAACTAGCTCGGCAGGATGTTTGGTGGCTTCGCAGATGCATGGCATCTCAGTGAGTGCAGTGCCGAGGCACACAGCATTACAGGAACGTAGTTTTACTACTTGAATAACAACAGTTAAAGTTGACTTACAGACGTGAAGCAATTTACTTTTGTTAATAGCTGGACATGTGCAGGCTGTTAAGATGAATATACTTCCTAATTTTTCAGCATCTTGGTTTTTTCACCTCTTTAGATCATACAATACCCTTATTTATCTGGGCTGGTAAGCATGCAAGAGTCAGCAGATCATTTTTTGATCCCATGGAGGGCTTGGCATGCCGAGTTTCCTTGGCTGCTATTGGGAGGATAACGCTGCTCTGGCTCACCTCAAATCACAGCAATTGGTGCCGGATTGAGGCCATGTCATGCTCCTCCTCTTCGCTCCAGGCCCTGGCCTCTCCTCCTCACATTTCCCATCTAATCCTCTTGTAATCAGCATGTTGAAAATTTGGGCACAAATTAGGCACCACCTCAGTTGGCTCACTCTCCCTCAGACCACTCCTACTTGTAGCAACCATCTATTTTGCTAGCTAAAACTGACCCTCGATTTCAGTCCTTTGAGAAAAATACCCTTCACTATTCGAAGGATATGTATGTGGATGAGGTATTCGCTAGTTTTGGACAATTGCATGCTCACTTTAAATCTGAAAAGCACAGATTTCCTTAGACATTTATAGTGATTTGACTTTGCAAGGACTCACTCTTCTTTATGTCTTCAAATCTCACCCCCCATGTGGTGTAGATTTAATCCTTAAAGCTGAGCCTTCATCCAAGGGACACATTTCCTTCTTTTATAAACTTTTTTCTTAATCATCTGACCCAATCATTAATAAAAATAATGGGCAACTGGGAGAATGAACTGCAGATTACCTTCTTGGATGACTTCTGGAAAAAGCCTTCCATGCTGTCAGTTCCTAGAATTCATTATAGTAAAGCTGGATTTGCTAAATTTGATCTCAGAAAACTAGATGAAGGATGTTGTAGATGTTCTGAGACCACTTGTGGGGTGATTAAGAAACGTTTTTTCTAATGTTTTAAAATATCTCTGAGTAAAATATCAGTAAAATAATCAAAACATAATTGGGGTATTCAGTGTCATACAACTGTTGTGATTTTTTTAAACAAAATGTAGTTGTCCCACACTATTGCCATAATTTCCACCACAACACTGTAATGTCCCTTTAAACAGTTTGTATGAAAGATTGTTTGGGTAGTTTCTATGGAGATAAACAGTGACATCAGAGCACATGTATATAGCGCCAAATCACAACAAACAGTTGCCCCAAGGCGCTTTATATTGTAAGGCAATGGTGTGGTGGAAATTACATTTACAAGGCCAATAGTGCCCGTAGTTATGTGACCCATATGTTTTGGTTGTGTCTGAAATTGTCCAACTACCGGCATACCTTTTTTAAAATTCAAAGACTTTGGATTTGAAAATCTGTTCCCCCCAGACGATATTAAAGTGTCGGTCACTCAACCGAGTGTTGTTGCCTTTACCTCCTTGTTTGCTCACCGGAGAATTTTACTTTTTTGGAAGTCACCCTGGCCACCTTCATTTAAGGCCTGGATGTATGATGTCTGAATGAATGAAATGAATGAATGAAAAGGCTATAATGTGTAAGCCATATTTAAGGTTTCTCTTGGAATGGTTGAGCTCCAATTAAATCTTCAAGATTTGTCTGTAAATGAAGATAATATGTGAAAATCATACATGATACTTCATATATGTCATCTGTCTTCTGGCCTGATTTAATAACATTATGATAATGTAGATTTTCAAATTGTAATTATTGTTTTCTCTGTTTATTGTCTGCATCATAACTCTCTGAAAAGGAGTTTCCACTTCAAGATACCTCATTTGGCAATAAGTTTGAAAGCCCCTGACAGAATGCATGACTGGGCAATGGGCTCATGGTGACTGGTTGATGGGTTGCGTAATTGGTTGAGCTGGCAAATAACAGATATTGTAACTTGCATGCACATTGCACTCTAATTACGATGACACCACACAACAAAAATGTAAACTTGAATGGCTCAGAGGAATGTAATTATTAGTTTACAGCTGTTTTCTAGTACCTATTCTTCTAATAGCTGGTGATGCACTGACACATATAGCAGCTGCAGTCAGATGCACAAGTATTTGGACACGGATGCACGCTTTGTAATTCTGCCTTTTGAAAACACCACAGTACAATTGAACTGAAACAAACAAGATGTGATTGTCACGTTGACTTTCAGCTTTAATTCAAAGCATTTACCAAAAAATATCACATTAACCATAAAGGAATTATAGCCAACCCTGCAATAGACTGGCATCCTGTCCAGGATGCACCCCGCCTCCAGCTCCAGCCTCCCAGTGACTCTTGATTGGAGTAAGCCATGTGGCACAGAGAATGATTTACATAAAAATATGTCATTTCAACTGCAATTTGCCAGAAGGTACATGGGACACTCAAGTTTACATTTAATCTCTCTATGTGTATGTGTGTTTGTTTGTGTGAGAATCGTTCTCTGTTACACTCTGCCATGAAGCTGTGACTGGTGGTGCAACAAAGTTGCACTGTGCACACTCTCTCCATTTACAGCCACAAAAGCTTATAAGTCTTTCAGAGTTGACGCATTTTCCATACCATCTCAATTTTTTCTGATTTTGGGTTGGTAAACAAAACTGGTTGCAAGCAACCCAGTCTCACAGATTGTCGTGATTCAGCAGCACGAAATATACATTAATCTATTTGATCCTCATATTGTCACAAAAAGTGCAAAATTTTTGTCATGGGAGCATGAATTTATTCTAATTCATTCCATGATTGCTGCACGTGATTAAAAGTGCAGCGGTGGGGGGGGTGGGGGGTGGTTATAGGTAGGGTTAGGGGAAGGAGTAGGGATATGGTTATGGTTAAAGTTAGGGTTGGGGGTAGGAGTAGGGTTAGTAATAGTGAGATAAAAAAAAAAAACCCGTCACGAAAATATGAATCATTTCATGGCGGGAGGACAAAAACAAAACAAAACATGAGACTGGGATGTTGCAAGAGTGCTGATTTTTATTTGCATTCATTCTTATGCTGTGTATAGGTTGTCCAGTCACCTGTGGTCTCTGAAAATGGAGGGACTGTGTATAAAAAAAACAGCTGTAATCCCAAAATGGTTAATGTGATAAACTCTTCTGAAATAGAGAGTTTACACCACAGTCACATCTTGATTGTTTCATTTGTAGGAACTGGAACAGAGAACCAGTTCCAGGTGAGAACTGGTTCCACATTTTTCAGTCTATTGAAATTGTATGCCTTAAATGTTACCAATGCTGCCATGTTTTTCCTGACAGTTCAGTGTTACAACATCTCATGTGCCATGATGACATCAGATGTGATGTTGTGACATCAAACTCTGTATCTAGCAACAAGGACAACTGCTGCACTGACACTGAAATCCTCTGTAGATCTACATTTTTCTGCACAGCAAACTGATCAGGAGTTGATAAGGGAATAAATAAAGAATTGGATTTATAATACGAATCAGTATATAAAATCACATCATTTCCAACTACACTGTGGTGGTGTACAGAAGCAAAATTATGACTTTTGTCACCATTCAAACACTTAAGGATCCAGCTCTAGATCCAAAACACAAGACAAAAATCACAAACCACCCAGTTAACATTTTAAAAGAGGATCACAATTACTGTCATGCTTTTCTGTGCAAGGTCTGAATTGTAACATTTCTCCTCAGGACTGGGTTAAATGTCACTGTGCTACTTCTACCCCACAGTGAAAATCAGAAAAAGTCTCAAGTTTGAGGGGAGTTGTTTCAGCACAATTGTGATCCGTTTTCATTAGACATCCATCACGGAACCATTTAGGGTTCACATACCAGTGAACTGCAGTGTACTTTTTCAAAGTAAAGTGATCATCAGAGTCAGAAATTGAGCCACCCCCCCCAATCACCCCCGAGACTCTGAAGGGACACGGCTTAACAACAGCAGATTGCTTTTTATAGCAGAAGTGGTTTGGGAAGCATGTTGTCTTGATAAGAGCGGTCGGACTCGGATATGAAAACCTTCCTGGCGTCATCTGTGCACGGTGCTGGTAGGTTGGATTTTCACCTGCATGACTACTAGGGCTGACATGCTATACGTTTGAAATTTTGGGATAAAAACAGGGATATAAGCCTTAAGAGGAAAACAAGTGTCATGGTTCCAACTTCCAGAGCTGTACAAGCAGCTATGTCAAGGGTTTGGACGATGCATTTCAAGATAAGAAAATCCAGTGACACACTTGACGTTGGATTTTACTGTTCATTTATCTTATGTTTTGTCGGTTGTGGTCTCACTCTGACTGAACCCTGTGTTTGCCTCATGCACAGGCAGGATTTCAATATGTGTGTTTGCGTTGGATTTAGGAAATGTTAAACAGGGAGCAGACATGATAAGGAAAGAACAACGCCTACCACGGAGAACAGGAAACATGAGCTCACGAGATTATTTACTCATTCTTTTGAGCTGTGACGAAGATCTTAAGCCCCAAAAATAAAGCCTGTCTTCATTAAAAAAGTACAACAGAAGTTTTTAATTTCCTTTTGTCAATAACGAACACCCAGCTCTTTCCATAGAAAAATGTATTGATAGATGAAAAACACTAAAGACAGTCCACAAAATTAAGTTAATACTCCGACTGTAGTCCCTGTGGACGATCAATCATCCAATCAATTGTCATTGAAAAGCCAAATGGTCCAAACTGGTAACATAGTAAAAAACATTTGAGTTTTAAACATACATTTTTACCTCCTGTCTTTTTCAGTCAGAATGATATTACAAATAAAAATAAATAAATTAAATAATTAAAAATAAATAAAGTCCATGCCCCCCACCTTCTCACTGCAGACCTTCTTCCCTCAGCACACCTCCCCCCAGACATCACAGCAGCAGCTCCATCCTCCATCTCCCTCACCTCAACACAACCTCCTCGATACATTTATGTGGACGAGGTCACAGAACAGCTGTGGAAGCTTCATCCCAGGAAAGCGTCAGGCCCAGACAAGATGTGCCCCTATACTACTGAAGCCCTGCACAACTGAACTGGGAGAACCGCTACAACGTATCTTCATCCTTAGCCTGCAGCTAGGGAGAGCGCCCACCCTCTGGAAGACATCATGCATTGCTCCAGTCCCAAAGAAAAACCGGCCCAGTGAGCTGAATGACTTCTGACCAGTGGCACTCACTTCACACCTGATGAAGATGTTGGAGCGGCTCTTCCTGGACTTCCTCAAACTCCAGGTGCAACACGCCCAGGACTGTCTGCAGTTTGCATATTGGGCAGCTGTTGGTGTGGAAGATGCCATCCTCTACCTACTACACCGAGTCCACTTGCACCTGGAAACAACACAGTGAAGTCTCTCTTCCCGGACTTCTCCAATGCCTTCAACACCATCCAGCCCCTTGTACTTCAGGACAAACTGAACAAGATGCGAGTGGACCCCTGCCTGGTCACTTGGATCTCTAGCTACCTCACCGACAGGCACCTCAGGGCACGGTGCTGGCCCCTCTTCTCTACACCCTGTACACCTCTGACTTCTGCTACAACTCTCCAGAAGTTCGTAGATGATACAGCCATTGTTGGATGCATCAGGGATGACAGACAGGAGGACTACAGGAGCCTATTGAAGGACTTTGCTGCCTGGTACCACACGAACCATCTACAGCTCAACACCTCGAAGACTAAGGAGCTTGTCATTGACTTTGGGAAGTCGGCTGCTTTTGAAGTATGATCAAGGTACAGATTTGAAAGTGTCACTCTGCAGTCATGTCCTACTGGTTTCTATGCATCCCTAGTCATAATCTACACCTAAATGAGTCATCCTGCCTTCTCTACAAATGGGCATTTTAGAAAACACATTTTGTAGAAATATGGCTCAGGCCTGCCCCATAAAATCTTAGATAAAACTTAGATAAAATAAATCTTAGATAAAACTTTGTTCTTTTCAAAAATATTTAGCTTGAAGTTGCTGGATAGTTCTGTGTTAAAGGCATTTGATGTTTTATTTTCAAAGACCTTTGAACACTCCAAGTATCTTCAGTTCTTTTGAATCGATGGGAGTCCCAGACATTTTCTAGGCTTTGCTCATATATTCCTGTCACTCTGAACAGCTTGTTTCTTCTTTACATTTGACTTACCTTGAGGTCACAGCAATAATTTAGTCAAAAATAAAATGACAGAAATGTAAGTTGTCATTCTTTTAGAGCAAAATAAAATGGGAAACTACATTAGCAGCCAGCATTAGAGAATACAAAAACAGTGTGTAATCAAAGCTGAACCAACACAGTGGCAGTGCTGCTAACTTCACAAAGGCCCTTAGAGCATTTTTGGATTGAAAAAAAATGTGCCTTTATTTTAGTTAACCTTTGGGATTGATGTCATAGAACACACCTAGTCTTTCCATGGACATGCTTTCCCTTTCATGCATATCTTTCTCCTTATGCCACAGCTACAAAAGGGTGGTGACCCCACGACGAGCTGGCATGGCTGTATTAGTATGTTGGCTGGTGTCCATCATAGTAGGCCTCACACCCATGTTGGGCTGGAATAACCTGCAGCATCTCCATGACAATGGTTCTTTGCCAACGGATGGCCTCTTGGTGACTTGCAAGTTTGAGACGGTCATCAGCATGAACTACATGGTCTACTTCAACTTCTTCGGCTGGGTGCTGCCTCCTCTGCTCTTCATGCTGGTCATCTACGCTGAGATTTTCTACATGATCCGCAAGCAGCTCAACAAGAAGGTGATGCTTTATTATCTATGGTAGAACGCAGTTGGGGTTTTTTTTTTCAAAATGCAACATTGTTTTGGTTGGATTAGAACTGAAGTGTTTTGGCTTAAGTAACAATATTGGGATAGTTCCTGTCTTAGCTGCTAAGTCTGCAATTCATATGCTGCTGATTTTCTTCTTTATGTTTCTGTAGGTGACAGCGAGCCACACAGACCCCAGACGTTACTTCGGTAAAGAACTCAAGTTAGCCAAGTCGCTTGCTCTCGTCCTCTTCCTCTTTGCAATCAGCTGGCTTCCTCTTCACATTCTCAACTGCATCACCCTTTTTTGCCCGGCCTGCGACAAACCAATGTACATCATGTACATTGCCATCCTGCTCAGTCATGGCAACTCAGCAGTCAACCCCATTGTTTATGCCTTTCGCATGAAGAAATTTCGCAGAGCATTCCGTAAAATTTGGAAACAGTATGTGCTTTGTCAGGATCAAGTTGCCCATCTTCCTCAAAGAGGGAGCCAGAGTGGACGAAATCATACCAGAAGACTGAGGCAGAATGATGATGATGACGATGACGTGTGATCTTTAGTGAGTAACTGGATTGTGCAATTGTTGACTTTCAGCCCAGTCCCAGTGTTACAAGGGAATGACTTATCATACTTGAAGAATCACTGGTCAAAGCAGTCCTAATGTTTCCGTAGAATGTCAGAGAGACTAAACAGTTGAGGCTTCACCATCTCAGATAAACCTGTCCGTCCTGCATTTTACGCTCCAAGATAACAGAAGGACAAATAAGCACCAAGACAAATTGAGCATCATAAATCACATTCGTTTTGGATTCATCATTCATTTATCTTCTACTGCTTAGTCCAATTAAGGGTCGCGGGGGGCTGGAGCCTATCCCAGCAGTCATAGGACGCGAGGTGGGGTACACCCAGGACAGGATGCCAGTCTGTCACAGGGTCACAATAGACAAACAAACACAGACACACCCACACACACCTACGGACAATTTTAAAGATTCCAATCCACCTAACCCACACGTCTTTGGATGTGGGAGGAAACCGGAGCACCCGGAGGAAACCCACGCAAACACGGGGAGAACATACAAACTCCACACAGAAACGGCCATGGGAATTTAACCCACGATCTTCTCGCTGTGAGGCAAGTGCCAACCACTAAGCCACCGTTCTGCCCCTCATTTTGGATTGTTAGTTTATATTATGATGTCATATGGGATAAGGGGCTACTCATCACACAACACCAACCTGTTGAACTTGAAGTGTATGTTCGGAATATATATACACACACACACACACACGGGGTACTCTCTGTGCAATAGTTGTATCAATTTGCTCTGAATTAATCCTCTTGAAGGACCTCAAACATCTAATTATGTGAACAGCATTACTCTGGGGTTTCATATTTAATTTCAGAAAAGACGGAGGCATAATGTGATGAGAAGGATCAGAACACATGATGTACGCTATAGATGGACCTGGACATGATGGATGCTGGGTACTGTGATCCTGTGGTGTTACAACACCAATGTATTTGTCATGGTGAAGCAGTAAGAGTTGTAGTATCTTGTGATATGCAATGAATGACGTGCTGTAAAATTTATATAGGCTAGAAAATGACCGAAATGGCAAATGTGATTAATTTATTTGCCGCTGCTCCTTCGGGACATGTGGGCAGGGACAACTCCAACAATCACATCTACTGTATATAAGTTACTGTGAATCTGAAGAATATCAGAGCTTTTGTGTACAATAATTTCTGTTTTATTTAAAGTTGTATCCATATACGAGTGTTTTAACAGCAACTGTTTGAAAATTTTCTACCTGACATTTTGTAAAGAAATGTTGTAGATATGCAAATGTAGCATCATAACAGATTTGGGATTGTAACAGCGACTGCTGATATGTTGCCCTTTAACTAAGCAGTGTTTATGAGAGAGGGGCATTCAGAACATGTACTGTATGTAACTGATGTGTGAATACATAACAGGAATTAATATATAATACTCAGCAACACGTCGTCTAACAGCTGTTGATTAAATGAGATGTTTTTCGAAGGTGACTGGGCAATCTAACTTCTGAGCATCACATTACTTTTCTGTGCCAGCTACAGATCCAGACAGAATATTAAGCACAGACAGCACATATGGCGAGGATTACTGTTCTGTTTGTGCATTAGCAGGTGAAAACATCCTCATCCACCAGACTGAGGCTCCACTTAAGATTTCCCCTTGAACAACATTAGGTTGTTTGTGAGCTCACATCCATCTCCCGAATCTAAGATTTTGTATGAATAAGTGAGGAGAAGATGAAGCTGTGAGACACCGGGGGTAAGGCAGGATGTGGCGTGGGAATTGTTCTGTTCAAGGTGAAACTGGAGGGTGGAAAGTGTGAGGAAGGAGGAGGTACTCAGCAGAATTCACATCTGTTTGAAGGTCATTTGATGCCCTTCCCATCAGCTCCACAGGCCTGTAGATATGGTATATGCGTGGTCTTAAAGGACCACACTGCTCAATTTGGTGTTAGAATCCAATGTAGTATATAACTGTTACACTTGTTACCTTACAGAAAACCATTTCTTAACACACATCATTTAAAATAAAATTTTAAAAAGTGACAGAAATGTTTTTTTCCTGCATTTTTTTTGTGTCACTGGTTTCAGTTCACACTGGAAAAAAAGAAGCATGACTTAAATATGTACATCGGTTGCATGTGACCAGTAAGTAAGACGCTTCGGCTGCTCCCTTGTTTCCACGCAGGGTCACCACAGCAGATCCAAGGTGGACCTGCATGTTGATTTGGCACAATTTTTACGCTGGATGCCCTTCCTGACTCAACGTCACATTATGGAGAAATGTGGCAGGAGTGGGGTTTGAATCGGGAACCTTCCGCACTGAAACCAAGCGCACGAACCACTTGGCCACCACCCCCTTGTACCTGACCAGAATCTGTCCATACAAATTTTTTTATGTTTTTAAAATAGAAACGTAGGATCATTGTTATTTGGACCCACACTGTCCAAACAGCATATTTTTCTTACATTTCTCAATAAGAAACATAAGATTATTTGGGCACAGTCTGGTCCTGTGCAACTGATGTACATATTTAAATCACATAAATCCCACACTTTTTCCAGATTAATCCTCTGACACGAGGTGGTCTGTCAATGGATGTGTGTTTACATGCACAGTGTGGATGCTCTAATGTGATCGCAGGCGTTGCATCACCGTCAGTGCGTCCCAGAGCCATATGAGTTACCGCACGCCCCTGAGATGCTCAGACCCGCCCACCTGATTGTTTTCATTTCTATATATCCCTATTTTTTGTGTCACTATAATCAGAATCAGAATTCTGATGATGATCAACCCAGTCAATCCAGTGATTTCATGATTTAATTTGGAAACAGTGCATATACAAGTTTTCTGTGTCAAAACAAGGGCCTGAAAATATAAAAATAATTTTGGGAGGGTACTGTGTTGAATCTGGACACTTGCACTATGAAGGTGATTGACTTTGTCGGGACACAATAGGGGACAAATATGAACTGAAAGAAAAATAATCAAATCTATCTCATTCAAAGAAAAAAAAACCTCTAATCTCATTCAGGAAAGCAAAATGTTTATACCGCCATGAAGGCTCAAAGTGCTTTAAAATTTTAAAAGAATTAATGTGATGCACAAGATGCAGAGGTTTTTAATGGGGGTGGGGGGGGGGTTGTGGAATGGGGGACAACTGAATTTCATTAAAGACATATAAGTAAAATATAAAATATTGACTGTTAAGCCTGCGTTGGTTGGTTTGGTGGCTCCCACCTGGGGCCCTGACAGCTGAAGGCTTGTAAAACACTACTTTTACCAGTCTTTGCAATATTCCAGATATGTATTGAAAATTCAGAAGTAAAAATTGTATGTGTAGCTTCCAGTCGAAATCAGTTAGCCCGGACTGATGGTTTAAGGGTTTTATTGATTTTTTGCCGTTCTCAAACCAACGTAAGAGCTATGAAAAAGGGGCAAAGAAATAAAACAATACATTAGAACACAGACTACTTATGGGTTTTAACTTAATATTCTACTCTTTACTAAAGACATAACATGCTTATTTACAACATATTCCTCGATAAATTTACCGTACCTTGTAGCCACTTTCGACTGAAACTAAACTTTCTCTCCCCGTTTGAGCTCCATCACGTTTCTCCTTGCGTTTGCTCACCCTCGTTTTTTACTTTGTCAAGTTACCTTCTGACACTGTCCTTTTCGATACACTTCCGGGTTGAAAGGAAGTACAAAAATAAAAGCACAATAAAACATCTAATGGAAATAAATTTTACCCTTGGGTCATCACACTCCCACCAAATAATTTGGTGTTTTAACACACTTTAACTTAACACACAAATTATTTCCTTACATGAAATGACCCTTTTACAGAAAATTATGAACTTATAAACCTTCCTGCGTTTTATATTGAACTTTATCTCTAACAAGCTTCTAATAGCAGAATCAACTTGTGAACTGGGCGTTCTACCACAGATACCTTACTCACGCGTTCACCTCTTTTGCTCAGATTTTATCTCCAAGCAATACCTTCACCCGTCTTACGAGCCCATCTTTGTCTGTTACAGTTTCTGAGACTTTTCTGAGCCTCCACCTAGATCGTGGTTGTGTTTCGTCCATGTCCATTATTATATCACCTACTTGAATGTTTCTCTTAGGCTTGTGCCATCGTTGTCTGACCATGATGTTGTGGAGGTACTCCTTCCTCCAACAGCTCCAGAACTGCTCTGCCAGATACTGCACTTGGCGCCATCTCTTTTGTCCATACAGGTTCTCCCGAACAAACCTTCCAGGGGGGGTAAAGCGATGGTAGCCTTCATGGTGATGAGGTGATTAGGAGTCAGTGGTTCTAAACTGTTCGGATCGTTGAGGTTGTCTGTTTTGAGTGGGCGGCTGTTTACGATCGCTGCTGCCTCGTACAAAAAGGTCCTTAAGGAAGTGTCATTGAGTCGACTAGGCGAGAGGCTGAGTGTATAGTTCAGAATATTTCTCACAGTCCTTATCTGTCGCTCCCACACTCCACCAGCATGGCTTGCATGAGGTGCATTGAAGACAAAATCGCATTGCTTTTCTGTGAGGAAAGTTACTAGTCTCTCAGCATCACCTTCCTGTAGAGCTGCATTCAATTCATTTTTGGTGCCTACAAAATTGGTACCGTGGTCACATTTAATCTGTTTGACCGAGCCCCGTAATGCGATAAAGCATCGCAGTCCATTGATAAATGCATCAGTTGTAAGATCATCCAACATCTCAACATGAATGGCACGAGAATAGAAACATGTGAAGAGGAGACCATATCTTTTGTGTTCTTTCCATCCTTGTTTTATCAGAAATGGACCAAAAACATCCATGCCGCAGTAGGTAAAGGTAATTCTTTCCACTGGGAGATTACTCATTTTCTGACATTCCACAGGTCTCCTAAGTCTACGACAAAACACACACTGGCGAACATAGGATGCAACTGCTTGACCCAGTCTGGGAATCCAGTAGCCATTGGATCGGATTTCATTCATTGTCATACCTTTGCCTTGATGATTAACCCTTTCATGGCAATGTGCAATTATCAGTTTTGCGACATGATGTTCTCGAGGAATGACAGTTGGGTGTTTGAAAAAGCTTGAAAGGGATGAGTGGTGCAGTCATTCTCCCACCTTGAGCACAGCATCTCTGTCCAAAAACATGTCAAGAGGGTGCAGTTTGTTGTTACTCGGTAATGGTCTACCTTTGCTTAGTAACTTTATTTCTTCCCGATATGCTTGTCTTTGGAGAGCTTTGATGATTACAAGCTCTGCCTTTTGTCGTTCACTTACAGTAGAGTGTGCCTTTGATTTATCCTTCAGCAGACGGCGTCTGAGATGTGCTACAGCACTGATGGCATGAGACCAGGATGAAAACTTTACCAGTCGATCAGCAAGACTCACATGTTCGGTTGTTTGTGTGTGTAATATTTGCACCTTCCTCACTTCTGGATCTCCGATTGGAAATTCAATACTCTCCTTTGTGGGGTGGTGTATTTCCCTTTCCCACAGGAATTTATGACCTGTGAACCAGTCAGATGACAGTAGTTCATCCATTGTTGTTCCCCTGGATGCCTTGTCTGCAGAGTTTTCACAGGTGGGAACATAAAACCACTGTTGTGGGATTGTACTATTGCGAATCTTCTGTACTCTATTCGCGACAAAGGTGTGGAAGCGTCTTGTTTCGTTATTTATGTATCCTAGGATGACCTTTGAATCTGTCCAAAAGAACTCTTCCACATTGTCATACAGTAGTTCTTCTCTGAGCAGGCTACTCACTGTGACTGAGACTGCTGCTGCAGTGAGTTCCAACCTTGGGATGGTGGTGACCTTTGTGGGAGAGACACGAGCCTTTCCCATGACAAAAGCACAGTGAACATCTCTGTCACTGTTTATCAGTCTTAGATATGAACATTGTCCGTATCCAGTGGTGCTTGCATCTGAGAAATGATGCAGTTCCCTTTTCACCACTTCTCCAAAGCCATCAGGCACATAACATCTAGCTATCTGCAATTTCTCTAGTTTGATGAGATCTTTTCTCCAACACTCCCACCGTGGCCTTAGATGTTCAGGCAGTGGGTCATCCCATCTAGTACCTTGACGACACATCTCCTGCAGGATTTTTTTGCCATTGAGAAGGTAGGGGGCGACAAATCCCAAAGGATCATATATAGATGCTACAGTTGACAACATCCCACGCCGTGTAGGAGGTTGTTCTCTTGGCACAAAGTTGAATGTGAAGCAGTCTCTTTCTATGCTCCAGTGAATACCCAGTGCTCTCTCTGTTGTTTCAGAGAAAGCAAGGTCCTTTGTTTTGATGTCCTTTGCATGTTCTGATGCTGGTATGCTGTTTAGAAGTGCATAGCTGTTCGATACAAACTTGTGTAGCCGCAGACCACCCTTTGCACAAATTTCACGAGCCTCTTGTGCCAGCCGTATACCATCTTCTACGGTCTTTGCACTTGTTACTCCATCATCCACATAAAAGTCTGGCTATGAACTGAGAACCTAGTGGGAACGCAAGACTGTTCTCATTGGCTAGGTGTTTTAGCCCATAATTTGCACACCCTGGGGAGGAGACGGCGCCAAACAGATGTACTGTCATCCTGTACGCTTGTGGCTGTGTGCTTGTATCTCCATTTTTCCACCACAAGAAGCGGAGGTAGTTGCGATCATTCTCTTGGACTTGAAACTGGTGAAACATTTTCTCTATGTCGCACATTAGAGCTATTTGATGCTGCCGGAAGCGTAGAAGAACACCTGTCATATTGTTGATCATGTCTGGTCCAGTCAGGAGTTGCTCATTGAGACTGGTTTCTTTATGCTTGGCTGAACAGTCAAAAACCACACGCAGCTTATCAGGTTTCTTTGGGTGATAAATGCCATGATGTGGTATATACCACGTTTCACCAGGAAATGCATCATCTTGAGCTTCCTCGGCATCACCTCTTTGAATGATGTCATTCATGTACTTGATATAATCTTCCTTGTATGTCTCGTCTCGGGCAAATTTCCTCTTGAGTTGGTTAAGTCGGACCTCTGCGAGCTGTCTGTTATCAGGCATCTGTGGTCTTTCCTTAAAGGGGAGTGGCATTTTGTAATGACCTTGTTCAGTCTTCCTTATGCCCTTTTTGAGTTTGTCGAGGAAGATGAGATCCTCTTGTGACACTGTTCGGTCATTTTTGCTGACCTCTTTGAAGTCACTTTCCAATGCACGAATTGCATCCATGGGAGTTACTGAAGGGATCTCTTTTACAGTGACACGGTGACAGAGGCTGCTTGTCATATCAGTCTCAAGACAAGGTTCTGAGCTGCCAACTATACTCCATCCTAAGTCTGTCTGCACAGCATAAGGCTCATCATTTTGGCCTAGTATCACTTGTCTTGGTGCTAAGGCTCGGGGACAGTTATAACCAATCAAGAGAGCTACTTCACAACTGAGGAGTGGTGGGACTTCGATAATTGGTGATAAATGACTCCAGCGTTTGGCTGTTTCATGAGTTGGTATGTGATTGCGGTTTGCCGGAATACAGTCCTTCGTGTATGCAGGAGGGAGCTGGATAACTGTTGCAGAGCTGTAGCCCCTGACACGGAGACCACACACCTTTCCACTGCTTACAACTGTATTCTTTCCCATCATGGTAGTTAATTTTAGTTTCACTGGATAAACATCTGTTTGCAGTTCATGGCTCACATCCTGATCAATGAAGGCGGTGTCACTTTGTGTGTCCAGTAGTGCATAGACAAGCTTTTCCTTGCAAGGATTTGCAGTTGATGACACCCACACTGGAACTATCATTGAGGTGTTGACAGATTGTCCTTCTCTGGCGATGTTAAGTGACATGGCGGTTGTTGTCTCTGGTGTGTCAATTTGTGCTGCACTTTCAATATTCATATGCCTTTCTCTTTTCAGATCACTACTGTAATTTACATCATGAAGGCAGCTTGGATGCCTTTTTGCACATATGTCACAAGTAAGGCGGTATTTACAGTCCTTCACACCGTGACCTGGTTTCAAACAGCCATAGCACAATTTATTGTCCTTGACAAATGACCTTTGATTTTTCAGAGGCATTTTCATGAGGTTTGGGCACTTGTGGAGTTGATGTGTGTCTTGGCACAACATGCATGGAGATCCCGTGCGTGTTTTATGAGTACATTGTTCATCTCTTTGTACAGTCATTTTTGTATTGAATACACTGGCCTTGTTTCTTTTATTGTCTTTTGGATTACCTTTGTCGCCTGTTGTCTCCAGAGAACGGAGTGCATGAATAGAGGTGACTGGGTTACAGGCAACTTCCGCTTCTTCTGAAATAAATGCAGCAAAATCATTGAAGCGGGGAAACTCTTTACCTTCCATCAGGGCCTTTGTAACATGGCGATTCCACCTGGCAGCTAACCAGTCTGGCAGTTTCTGTGTGAGCCTTTGGTTTTCTTCACAGTCGTTTAATATTTCCAGGCCCTTTACATGAGGTATAGCAAGCATGCACGCATTTGTGAAATCTGAAAAGCATCTTAGCCCTTCAGTGTCTTTAGACTGTATTTTTGGCCAACCTGATAGCCTCTCTCTGAATGCTCTTTGAATAACGAATGTCTGGCCATACCGCTGGTTAAGCTTTTCCCAGGCATCTTTCAAAGATGATTTTCATAATGTCATGAGTTACTGCTTCACAAGCGTCAATTTTTCTCCGTAATTCTGCTGGTGGTGCCACATGGCTCCTTATTTCAGAGTACAGTTTCATGATGTCATCTTTACCCTTTTCTAATATGTCTGCGAGTGATGACAGAATTATTTCACTTAGGTCTGATTTTAATTTTTTCCTTGCTGCACGTGCTTCCATTTTCCACTGTTCATATAAGTACAAAAGTCTTTTTTCTTTTATTTAATTCTTCCTTTTGATAAGCAAGCATCCTTTCAGTTGGTGTTTTTATTCTTTCAGAGCGACGTGGCACATCAGGCATGTCCTGGCCTATACTCTCTGAATAAGCCACCAGATTTTCTTGCCATTTAATTGTTGCTTGCATGACTTCCACTGTGTTCTCACTTTCATTTTGAAGAGAAACTTTAAAATTCTCAGTTCCCTTTTGTAGACACGGGGTCTGCCCGTTAATGTCCTGTGAGTTCTCCATGTTTAATTCAGATGTTCGCTCCGTTGTCCTTTCAATTTTCCGACCAACTGCTGCCACCTGCTGTCCGTCTTGGGTACACACCGTTGAACCTCGAGACCACGTTGAGGAATATGGCGGAAAGTGGCTACAAGCTCTTACTGTAGCTTCCAGTCGAAATCAGTTAGCCCGGACTGATGGTTTAGGGGTTTTATTGATTTTTTGCCGTTCTCAAACCAATGTAAGAGCTATGAAAAAGGGGCAAAGAAATAAAACAATACATTAGAACACAGACTACTTATGGGTTTTAACTTAATATTCTACTCTTTACTAAAGACATAACATGCTTATTTACAACATATTCCTCGATAAATTTACCGTACCTTGTAGCCACTTTCGACTGAAACTAAACTTTCTCTCCCCGTTTGAGCTCCATCACGTTTCTCCTTGCGTTTGCTCACCCTCCTCGTTTTTTACCTTGTGTCAAGTTACCTTCCGACACTGTCCTTTTCGATACACTTCCGGGTTGAAAGGAAGTACAAAAATAAAAGCACAATAAAACATCTAATGGAAATAAATTTTACCCTTGGGTCATCACAGTATGTTAGATATTGTTGGTACTTTTAATCAGAATCAAGCAACAGTAATGTGAACATGAGCACTTCCATTAATCTGTAATTATGAATGAATATCTAAATATAATTATCAGTAGGTGGAGAAAACATAATATAGGCTCATGTGCTACCTTTTGGAAGTTGAAACCAGTGCTGTTGGTAGTTATTGAAATGTTTGTTAATTCATTTACATCAAACACAAGGTAGGAATAATGGCTGAATAATGGGGTTGGTAAGGTTTGAACTTGTGTGAAGCCCCTTGAGGCAGCTTTTTTTGTGATTTGGCAATATAAATGAAATAAATTGAATAGAAAATTAGAAGCAGGTCAGTGTTGATGTAAATCTCACTTGACTTCAGACAGTGACACTGATGTTCCAGCAGCTTCCACTTCATAGCTGACCTGCGCCCTGGTGATTCCTGACCATCTGAACCAACTTCCGCTCAGCTGAGGGTGAGTTTGGGTTTTTGTCAAGAAAGTGGCCAATAATTTAAACTTGCATTGTTTGAAATGATGATCTTATATATTATAGGTATATAGAAATGACTCCAAAAGACATTACAGACTTGTGTAAATCTATGATCTTCTTAGTTCTGCACTGAGCCCGCTGGACTTTCCCAATGTACTGTGAGTTGGTAAATTCAGTGAGATCTGTCAAACACAAAGAAGTTACCAGCCACAGTTAGTCATGATCACTGACAGGGTGTTTAGACACATTCGCAAGTTAACAGACAATTTGCATGTGTCAGCACCACTGAACTAATGAAGTGGCTGCATCTATATTTTTGACTGTCCAACCCCAATTCCAGTGATATATTTGCTCATTTTGAAATGGATGCCTGCAACACATTTTTAAAAAAAAGCTGGGACAGTGGTATACGAGGTCTGTTAGAAAAGTATCCGACATTATTTTTTTTCAAAACCATATGGATTTGAATCACGTGTGATTACATCAGACATGCTTGAACCCTCGTGGGCATGCAAGAGTTTTTTCACGCCTGTCGGTTACGTCATTCGCCTGTGAGCAGTCTTTGAGTGAGGAGTCGCCCATCGATTTTTCATTGTTTAGGAGACTGCTGCTTTGTTTGATAAAAAATTCTTTCAAAAGCTGTAAGGCACAACTGAGTGGACACCATTCGATAAATTCAGCTGGTTTTCGGTAAAAATTTTAACGGCTGATGAGAGATTTTGGTCTGGTAGTGTCGCTTTAAGGACGGCCCACGGCGCCTGACGGCGATTTGCGCTTCGAGGCGGCAGCGTCTCGCCGTTTCAAGTTGAAAACTTCCACATTTCAGGCTCTGTTGACCCAGGAAGTCATCAGAGAACTTTCAGAAGAAGTCGGCATGAGGAGTTTATTCGGACATTCCATTGTTAACGGACATTTTGTAATGAAAGAACGTGCGGGCAGAGTCGCATGTCGGGCCGGACCCGACCGCGGGGGGTCGCGACAGGAAAAACACCTCCGTTGGAAACCTTAACGGGCAAGTTGGAACATGCCCAAGCTGTTAAACAATTTCTCAGTTACTCACTTGTTGAAAGCCATCAAAAGCCGCCTGAATTTTACAAATGGTTTTCAACACGGAGGTGTTTTTCCTGTCGCGGCGCACACAGATTCGCCGAGTCGTCACGGAAACGACTCGGCGAATATGCGCGCACGTCTTTCATTACAAAATGTCCTTAAACAGTGGAATGTCCGCATAAAGTCCTCATGCCGGCCTCTTCTGAATCTTCTCTGTTCTCTCACGACGTCCTGGGTGAATTAAGTCTTAAACTAGGATGTTTTCAGCTCGAAACAGCCCGACGACGGCGCCTGGAAGCACTGTGCGACGTCCCGCTCCGTGGGAAGTCCTTACAGCGACAGAAACACCCCATAATCTCTCATCAGCCGTAAACTTTTCACCGAAAACCAGCTAAATTTCTCGAATAGTGTCCACTCGGATATTCCTCACAGGTCCAGAAAAAATTTTGATAAAGCAACGCGCGTCGTCTCGAGCAGCGTGTGAAACAAAGGAATTCAGCCGAGAGGGCGGGACCACATCTCACTCAAGGCCTGCCCACAGGGAAATGATGTCACCGACACACGTGAAAAAACTCACGCATGCGCATGAGGGTTCAAGCATGATTGGTGTAATCGCACGTCATTCAAATCCATATAGTTAAAAAAAAATAATAATAAAAGTACACCTCGTATTTACCACTGTGTTACATCACCTTTCTGTCTAAGAACACTCAATAAGCGTTTGGGAACTGAGGACACTAATTGTTGAAGCTTTGTGGGTGGAATTCTTTCCCATTCTTGCAAGGGCGTAGGTTTAGTCTCAGCTTTGGTAGGGACAATACCCCCCCGGCCCCCTGCCCACCACCACCACCCCCTAACCCACTCATACCATTAGACGCACAAGTACAGCATAATACATAACATATGATGACATAATGCTGAATAATTTAACACTTTATTTACATTATTAAGTGTGTAGGCAAACAAACAAATAGCTTAAATAACAAAATTGCACCCAAAATCACTAATCTATTCTATAGGCCTACACCTGAGAGAACAAGACAACAAAAAAATACTTGTGGAGCTAACAAAAAAAAAAAAAAAAGTTTTTGCAACCAAGATGTATAATCTATTCTCTTCATCAATAATGCAGTTGTAGGTATCTTGCCAAAAAAAAAAAAAAAAAAAAAGATTTCCAATGATATATATGGTGTATTACGGTAAACGTAAGCCTGTGATGTCATAACGCAAAGGAAAAAGACGGAAGTTTCACACTAGTGCGCTACGGAAGCGTATTGCATTCACTGGATAAAAAAAAATTTGACCACTGATCTCGTAATTACAAGAAAAGATCTCATTATGAGATCTTTTCTCATAATTACGAGAAAAGATCTCATAATTACGAGATCCTGATGTCGTAACAGGATCTCGTAATTATGAGATCTTTTCTCGTAATTATGAGATCAGGAAAGGTGCCACATTGACCACTGCTTGGCTCAGAACCACGTACTGTACATCCACCGAGAGGTAAATTCATTTCTGTGTATGGGTAAATTAACAGCTCGGTTTATTTACAACTGTGGTTTTGTTACGTTTTGCTGTACGTGACGTCATGGCAACGTAAACGCTGACAGACGTGATTGAGTTGTTGTTAAGCGAGCGTACAGGTAGCATAGCTAACAAGGAGACCACAACATTGTTAATGAAGCAACAAAACGTATGTATTTACAGGAAAACAAGGACATGGCAGAGCAAACGTCCCATTACCACCATAAGAATGGTTTATGGGATTTTCTTCGAAAGCGAGGTGTTGCAGAGGAAACCATTGATCGAATGCAACAAGACAAGGTAAGGTTGATTCCACTTTCAAGCCTGATAAAATTCCCAAAGGAATGATTATATTGCAGAGCTGCATACTTTTTATGCATTCTCAGATGTACAGTTTAAGTTATTGCGCATTTTTTAGGCTTATTCATCGCAATTATTCAATGAACGCTTATTGAGATTTTCACACAGAATTAAACTCCTTGTACATGGAAGTTTACTTTCACTCACGGATTTCACTTGTTGATTTAGTAATATACACCATGTGGTGCAAATTACACATTCTTATCGCGCAATATGCACCTCATGGGGCATATTGCGCATCCATATCTCGCAATTAATAAAGTCCAGGCACAAGGACTTCAGCTCTGTGTTGATTGAATAATGCACAGGAATGTGCTGAATCTCCCGCTGAATGCATGAGCGTTAAGTCATTTGTCTTTGTATTTTACTGTTGATTCATTTATAATCTAGATTTGACCAATCTTTGCCACCTATTATGTATTTGTTTTATGTAAGGACCACAATGGAAATAAGTCAACCTTTTGTGTTATCCTTGAAATTCCATTATAAATGTATTATATGTGCATATGTTTCAACACATTGTATTTTATTATACATCTTATGTGGATTTTTTTTTAAATCAATCAATCAAAAAAAAGAGTTGACAAGTATGCATTTATGGTTCTGATGCAATTTGACAGGGTTCTGGTCCAAACAAACATGTCAAGTCTGATTTTCGATCAAGCCATCTCTGGCCTGGAACAGAAGAGGGGGAGGAGGAGAGGGATGGAGGGAGGAGACATAGAGAAGCGGGGGGGGGGGATGATCAGGTTAAGAAGTAGAGGAAGAGCTTGCTAGAGAAAGGGGGGGGAGGCAGACGTAGAGAAGCAGAGGAGGGGGAAGAAGAGCTAGCTAGAGAAAGGGGGGGGAGGAGGGGATAAGATGGGGAGGAGGAGGTTGGCCAGGACATCACTGCAGAATGCTAAGGGAAAGATGCTAAGAGAATTGCAGAGGTCCATATTGCAATTTGAATTAAATTTCAGTTAATTGTTCAGCCCTAGTATATCACCATATACTCAGGCACAAATTAACTGGCAGTTCATTTAAAGTTAACTTTTTGTTTTTAATGTTTCTTCACAGATTGACATGTCACTTATCAGAGAAATAGAAGATGCCTAACTTGCACGCTATATACCAGCTTATGGTGACAGGATTGCTCTGAGGCGATACTGTCTGGACAAAGAAAAACAAAAAGACAGTAGTTCAAGGATGTCCCTTCTTGAAAAACTTCGAAAGAAACTAAGGACAGCAACAGCAAGTCAAGATGAGGAATATGAACAGGAACCCTGGCCTGCAAGACGTGCAAAAAACCCAATCCGGGATCATTCTAAAAATGCTGTTAAGAGTACAAGAAAAATTGAGTTGGGGTGGATCCATGATGGAAAACAAGTGAGGAAGCGTTCTGGTGGTGGCACCAGGGTACTTGAGGTATCCAAGTATTCAACCAAGACAGACATTTTGTCACTTGCCAAAGAACTGTTTTTTTCCAGATGGTGAGTCGAAAAAAGGAAAATGGGAGGACTTCGTACACGACATTTATGACTTTAAGGAATCACGCCTTGATGACAGCAGTACTGTTGGCGACTTGTACACAGTGTCAAAATTTGGGATTTTACGGTTCAACCTAAGCACAACACACTTGGTAGACTTATCTGACACAGAAGTGGACAGAAAAAAGGACAAATGTGGTGACACTATAGGAGAGCAGCAGATACAGACCAATTCTGATGAGCACCAAGAAAAGCCAAGCAGACTGAATGAACCACAAAGAGAACAATCGGGTGCAGCTGAAGACTCAAATGTTGTTGATCTTACCTCTGAGTCTGATCATTCAGAGGTGATCATTGGTGGCCTAGTAGGTGGATCCTCTCCAAGCCAGCTGGATGACACTGTTCCACTTTTCTTTCCCATGGAGGAGATTTTCAGTGTTGCCTTTACTACAAGCTGTCCTGTCTTAGCAGATGACCATGCAGTCCATTCAAGTGCACACTGTTACCCACTCTCAGAGGTCCAACTGAATTCTGCTGTTCCAATTTTCACACCAACAAATGAAGACTTCAGTGTTGCCCTGTCCACATCCACTCCTGTCTCAGAGGATCGTGTTGGCTGTGCTGTCCATTCAGGTGGTGATGCACATAATGACACACCCCCAGAGATTCAGCTGGATGATGCCACCCCAGTTTTCACTTCAGTTGAGAAAGACATCAACAGTGCCCCCTCCACATCCACTCCTGTGTCAGGGGACCATGAACAACATACTGACTGCTCAAGTTCTGATGCAGACTATGACCAGCATTATGTGAGTCTCAAACTTCACAGAGTGAATCTTTTAGAGGAAATGATTTGTCAGTTCAAAGATGAGTTAATGTTGAAGTATCCTTTAAAGTTTTCTTTTATTAATGAAAGGGGTGCAGATGCAGATGGTGTGGCCAGAGATGCCTATGCTGCTTTTTGGACAGAATTTTTGGATTCTGCAGCAGAGGGGGCAGAAATGAGGGTGCCATCTCTGTCACCAAAGTGGCAGGAGGAAGAGTGGAGAGCTGTGGGAAGAATACTGGTCAAGGGATTTCTGGATCAAGGATACTTTCCATTGCGCCTTGCCCCAGCATTTACCACAGCACTGATATTTGGAGAGCATGCTGTGCCTACTGATTCACTGTTTGAATCTATGATGTTGTACCTGAGTCAGTGTGAGAGAGAACTCATAACTGTTGCCTTAGAGGGAGACCTTGATAGTGATGGCCAGGATGAGTTATTAGATCTGCTGGATCGTCTGGGAGTGAAAACGGTTCCATCACAAGACAACCTTAAAGCTGTCCTCCTTCAAGCTGCACACAAAGAAATCATACAGCAGCCAAAGTATGCTCTTGATAACATGTCAGCAGTTTCAGCACAACTCCTGAAGACCACCATAACCACACCAGCAAAATTACAGATCATGTATACAGACAAAAAACCAACTTGCAGGAAAGTCCTAAAGCTAATTGAGTCAAGACCAGAGAGTCCAGCTGAGAGACAAGCCCTTGGATTTTTACAGCAGTACATACGAGGATTGGATGAAGTGGGTCTCAGAAGGCTGCTGAGATTTGTAACAGGCTCCGATATCATCTGTGTCACAAACATAGAAGTTATATTTACAGCTTTGGAGGGACTGCAACGTAGACCAGTTGCACACACCTGTGGATCGGTTTTGGAGTTACCCTGTACATATAACTCCTACCCAGAGTTACGTGTGGAGATGGAGAATGTCCTGATGAGTAACTATTACACTATGGATATTGTGTAGTGAGGAATGGCATGTAATTGTGTACAGACCAAGCAGGGTCCATATTGACATTCTGAATCTAACCAAACTGCACTCTTAAATATCAGAAACCTCAGACAGAAGTAGATTTCAAGAAAAGTTTTGTGTCTCAAATGAAGTCCCAAAATTCTGAATCAAATTGCACTTTTTTATACCAGTCTGTTCTAGAAGTTCTACAGTTCGTCTATGAGATAAACTCAAGAGATTATTTTATTTTTTGCAGTTTGGCATGCAGTTCAAAAAAAATACTGCAAGTTAAAAGCAGACATGATTATATCATATACTGTGCTCTTCAGACGTATTGGGACAATTGATATTTCACACATTTAAATTTGTTTAAGACATTTCAAATACAAAAAAAAAGATCTTCCTTAGAGTCAAACTGAAAGTAAATCTCTACAACTTGGTATAAATTCATTCAAAATCTAACAGCCAAGATGATGGATTGCATAAGTAATGAGACACAAGTCAGGGGATGGATACATGAACATTTCCAAATCACTGAATATGTCTTGGACTTTATTACATCAGTTATGAAGAAATACAAACAGTATGGCACTCTGTGGTAAATCTGTGTGGAGTAGACAGTTCTCAAAAACTGAGTGACTGTGCAAGGAGAAGAGTGAGGAAAGCCACCAAGACACCCAGACAACCCAGAAGAAGTTACGGGCTTCTGTGGCTGAGAAATTGTGCACAGTGTATGTTTTGCATTTTGTATCCTCAGTTATACACCTTCATGATGAAGTGCACAGAGGAGGATTTTCTTAAAAAGAAGACCTGAAAGTTCAGCTACAATTTGCCAGAAAGTACAACTGAGATAGATTTGATATTTTGGTGAAGGAAAACCATTCTCTATTCCACTTCATCACTTCTCCAAACTGTTTGCATTTCCTCATAATTTATGTAAATCAAGTCCAAGACATATTCAGTGACTTGGAAATGTCCATGTATCCATCCCCTGACTTGTCTGAAGAAAACTGGAAATAAAATGGATTATTTATAGGTATTATACCAAAGCATTGTATTACATATGCAACCTACCATCTTGGCATTTATATTTTTTATTAATTTATATCAAGTTAAGAGATCTGCTTTGAGTTTAAGGAAGATAATATTAGAATTTTAATTTTTTTTTTTTGTTTTTGAAATGACATAAACAAATTAAAATGTGTGAAATACCAAGTGTTCCAATACTTTTGGAGGGCACTGTATCAGCATATTCATATCAGAGCTGTGTAAACATACTGTGTGGTTCAAAGGTTGTTATATATTAATTTCATATCTTGCAATGTTATAGCAAATCCAGAGGCCAGTTGTCCATTATGGGTATGTGTTTGACAGTATCATTCAGTGTGAAAATTTTATACATTAGAAAAGTGCAATAATGGCTGCGATGTTAATTCATAGTTGTCTGCTTGTGGTGTTATTAGTGTGTCTTTGATGCACTGCAACCCCTCAGACATTGATGTATTAATGTTCAGTTGAACTCAGAGGTTGTTTTTTTTTTCACTGTGATGGTTTTGAAGGCTGGCCCCTCACATCACATAACTTGAAAGATTATTACGTACCAGCAGTGTGTTCTGTGGTTTTAATTCGAGTCAAAGTTATTATGAGTGCTATTCAAATTATAAGTAAAACAAATGTTTCATGCAAATGATTAAAATATTGTTCTGGGTGAGGCCAGTACTGTGTTGGTAGGTTGCCCCAATAAACTTTTACTTTAATTTTGGCTGTGGCAATCTGTCACAGATTTGATCAATTCAGTTTTCAAGTACTATGTTCATAATAAAGGCAAGCTCTGCTAATAGTTGTAAAATGAGTTATAATGTACTGACTTTATACTTCATTAATGTTGATTAAGTGCCATTAATTAAATGTGTTCTTTTGTTTATCTTGTGTGGATTTCCTTTTGTGTTAGGTGCCACTTATCAGTATGTATTCACTTAATACAACACAAACTACAAAAAAGTTTTTATTAACTTCATTGCATTCAACAAAATGCCACAGTAATGATATTAGTGTTCACCATTTGCTGTCTAATGTAATTTTTCAGCATTTTTTAAGAGACCGATAATCCTGAAGATGAATTCCAGAGTGCTTGAATTTCAATATTATATTACAAAGATTTGGGCACAGTTGGTACCAGTTGGTCCCTTTATAAATCAGGTAAAGTGTTTGAATCAAAGTTATAACAGAGCCTATAAATTATTTACTCTTTTAACAAAGCCCACAGCGTATACATTACACATAATCAAGACTTTAAACATACTGTACCTCACAGGTTTCAACTGTCTTCATACTAAAATGACATTCAGATGTAATACAGGTAAATTTGCAATTGTCACTGCCATGGTGATTACAAAACATTAATTAGACAGATATTAACAACAAAAATAACAACAGTGACAATGATATTTCAGGTCAGTTACAAGCAATTTTAAAGTTAAAATTCACCGGTTGGCTAGTTATCTTTCTGCAGGTCGCTGCTGTCTGTCTGGGAACACCCTGAAACACAGAAAAAAGACAACATTGTTACTCTTTAAAGAACCATAAAAATCTGAATGTATTGTTGGTTTTAACCAGGACTAGAATTGTGACTAACATTATGGTAAGTTGATTAGTCACAATAAAACCAACAACTCAATCATAAACTTCTTGTATTTCTGATGTTTGTTGACTGTTTGCTTGTTTTGTGACCTTGTGGTGGATCTGTTTCCCTGTGTGGATTAATAAAGCTAAATTATAGATTTATTTTTTAAATTAGGGACAGTACATATTAATAAACAGTTTCATGTAAATATGCAGGATTATAGCCAGTGGCTAATTTCCATCCCTTATCCCTAACCTAATAAACTGAAACAGTGGGAGTCATTCAAGACATTTTACAAAATGGTGCATGAATCAAAGCAACACACTTTATTATTGTTGATCCATGTTAATTGTTGATGTACTTTTTTTTTTTTTTTTTTTTTTGCTTTTTGTTGCTGATATTAGTATACTGTCGTTCTAGGCCTACTAGGCCAGTAATTCTTGGTCTGGGGCTCAGGAGTCTGGCCCCCCCACAAGACATTACTGGATTAATCAAAATGGTCACAAGATGACAAGATATGATACAGGAAAATATTTTTTGAACATAATGTGATTTTTTTTAGCCTTTTTTTTGTCATTTCTGCTTTATTTATTTTGGATTTTGGCATTTTACTTCCTCAAGCCTCTGCAGCTGGTCTGCTCTGTGTCAGCCTGATCCCGTCAGATCTCAGAAGCTAAACAGTGCAGGACCTGGTTAATACTTGGATGGGAGACCTCTTTGGAACACCAGCGGCTCTGTGTGTTTCTCCAGGTTACACTGGAGTTGCGTCAGGAAGGGCATCCGGTGTAAAACTTGTGCCAAATACCAGTGTGGATCTGGCTGTATCCACTGTGGTGACCCCAAACAAAAATGGGAGCAGCTGAATGGACAACAACAACAACAACAACCTCCTCAAGATTCAGATTACACAAAACAAAGTAAGTCCTCTCTCCAGATCAGCTGGATCAGTTACAATATTTAACTAAGTCAATCGACCAAAGATCAGTAAACCACTGCTTTGATAACTGAATAACTGTTTTCATTTTTATTAAGCAAAGATGTAGAGAAAGAGAAAAACAATACAGTAACAAATCAATGCAACAATTAATATTTTCTACCAAGTTTTTATAATAATAATTTAAAAAGGCAAACACGATGTAAAACTGTATCTCCACCACACACACGAACAACACTTTGATTTTGAATAAATTTAAGAGTATAAATTTAAACAAAATCACAGACAACCACATTAGTTTGATAAATCTGTTCTTAAAATAAATCTGATAAATCTGTTCTTCAGTCTTGTCCTGAAGCTGGTTTAATTGTAAATTGCTGAATTCACTTCATTTTTGCAGCATTAAGTGGAGCTGAGTTGCTGAAAAGAAAGTGAAAGCAGCCTGTGGACTGTGGCCGCGGTGACATCCATCATTACAAGTGAAAAGGGCCATTTCAGAAGCTAATCACCGCTCACCCTTTATTGCTTTTATTTGTGGAACTAAATGATTCACTATCTTGAATGATAGTTGATTGATTCAATATCTTTTGGTTTTGTACTGTTAGACAAAAATAGATAATGACTGCGGGGAACTTTAACACACACACACACATCATATTTTTATTTTACTATTTTCTGAGTTTATGGATAAAAAAAATATGAGGTGGGGTCCTGGGTACTGGATAGACTTTGATTTTTTTGATTATGGGTCAAACTTTTGGAACCACTATACTAGGCCTTTAGCACTATACTTACTATTAAATCTGAGTGTGGATGTAGGCTCGTAAGAAAAGGTAGAGTTCAATTGCCTCCTCAGAAGAAGTAGGTGGGTGCAGATAGTTTTCTGACATTGCAAGGCAGCAAATGTCAAAAACAGTCTCATCACATGGATTTGGACCTCTTGGCAGGCATTCCTCTCTACAAGCCTGGATCTGTTGATGGGATACTGCCTTGATGTAGTTTGTGGTGCCAAACAGATGGGGAAGGTTGTACATCAATAGTGGTCGTCCACTTGGAGAAACTGCACTCCTACTGGGGCGAATTCTGTGGCAATTCCACAGGTTAGCAAGGTCCTGCAGCTCTCTCTAGAAGAAGAAAAGCAAACAAGAAAAAAAAACAAAACACTTAGCCTAAACTTACTCATTTTTTATCCCATACTTTAGTGACACTGCAGCCATTTTTCACCTCAAAGAGGCTGTGAAGGGAATCTAATAAATCTGATGACAGATAAGTCTTCTGTGTAAAATTCATTCTGAACTTAAGTGAAGCTCATGAGGTTTGAAATGAGAAATAATTAACCTGTTGTGAATGTGAGTCTTTTTGCAACATTTTTTTTTTTTTAGCAGCTCAGGAAGAAAATACTTTGGGATTCTTATTCACATTTGAATTGTGAATATGAACAGCTTGGAAGGGAGAGAGATGATCACAGCGCACAAAACTGTACTAAACGACTGGATCAGCTGGGCATATGAACAGTGCCAGCATATCACAGGGCAAGTCATGATTTATTGACAGAATAAAAAGTCTAGCCCAGTGAAGGTAACAAACAGACCTAATTCATTACTTAACTCATTCAAAGTGCTATCTTCATTCACCCAAAAGGAGAGAAAGACTTACCTCAATTATTTTTTATTATTTTATTTTTTTTTTTATTACAGAGATTAGAGCATGCCATAGGTATTAAAGGCACTGCGCTGCGGTGGTTTGAATCATATTTGTCTAATAGATTACAATTTGTTCATGTAAATGGGGAATCTTCTTCACAGACTAAAGTTAATTATGGAGTTCCACAAGGTTCTGTGCTAGGACCAATTTTATTCACTTTATATATGCTTCCCTTAGGCAGTATTATTAGACGGTATTGCTTACATTTTCATTGTTACGCAGATGATACCCAGCTTTATCTATCCATGAAGCCAGACGACACACACCAATTAGCTAAACTGCAGGATTGTCTTACAGACATAAAGACATGGATGACCTCTAATTTCCTGCTTTTAAACTCAGATAAAACTGAAGTTATTGTACTTGGCCCCACAAATCTTAGAAACATGGTGTCTAACCAGATCCTTACTGTGGATGGCATTACCCTGACCTCTAGTAATACTGTGAGAAATCTTGGAGTCATTTTTGATCAGGATATGTCATTCAAAGCGCATATTAAACAAATATGTAGGACTGCTTTTTTGCATTTACGCAATATCTCTAAAATCAGAAAGGTCTTGTCTCAGAGTGATGCTGAAAAACTAATTCATGCATTTATTTCCTCTAGGCTGGACTATTGTAATTCATTATTATCAGGTTGTCCTAAAAGTTCCCTAAAAAGCCTTCAGTTAATTCAAAATGCTGCAGCTAGAGTGCTGACGGGGACTAGAAGGAGAGAGCATATCTCACCCATATTGGCCTCTCTTCATTGGCTTCCTGTTAATTCTAGAATAGAATTTAAAATTCTTCTTCTTACTTATAAGGTTTTGAATAATCAGGTCCCATCTTATCTTAGGGACCTCGTAGTACCATATCACCCCAATAGAGCGCTTCGCTCTCAGACTGCAGGCTTACTTGTAGTTCCTAGGGTTTGTAAGAGTAGAATGGGAGGCAGAGCCTTCAGCTTTCAGGCTCCTCTCCTGTGGAACCAGCTCCCAATTCAGATCAGGGAGACAGACACCCTCTCTACTTTTAAGATTACGCTTAAAACTTTCCTTTTTGCTAAAGCTTATAGTTAGGGCTGGATCAGGTGACCCTGAACCATCCCTTAGTTATGCTGCTATAGACGTAGACTGCTGGGGGGTTCCCATGATGCACTGTTTCTTTCTCTTTTTGCTCTGTATGCACCACTCTGCATTTAATCATTAGTGATCGATCTCTGCTCCCCTCCACAGCATGTCTTTTTCCTGGTTCTCTCCCTCAGCCCCAACCAGTCCCAGCAGAAGACTGCCCCTCCCTGAGCCTGGTTCTGCTGGAGGTTTCTTCCTGTTAAAAGGGAGTTTTTCCTTCCCACTGTAGCCAAGTGCTTGATCACAGGGGGTAGTTTTGACCGTTGGGGTTTTACATCATTATTGTATGGCCTTGCCTTACAATATAAAGCGCCTTGGGGCAACTGTTTGTTGTGATTTGGCGCTATATAAAAAAAAAATTGAATTGAATTGAATTATTTCCAAGCATGTGAATTGTATGAGATTTTTGTCGATGAAGTCCCCTGAGAAGTGGTCATGGTCCTTTAAATCTTGGAATACATTGATCCAGAATTGTGCATGGTGTTTCCTTAAAAATCCCCACCATTGTTCAATCCTTTGGTTGTGATTGCTTGAACCGGTAATGTAGCATCTCTCACTGAACTCATCGTCATGGGTACCTCTTAAAAACATCTGCATCTGCTCCACTGAGCGGTTCTCAGTGCCCAGGTCTGCCCTGATTCGTGTGGGCGCGCCGCTCCTGTCTTCAACTTCATCAATGAAGTAACCAGAAATAACTCTGGGGTTGCTATTGGTGGTATAAGCATGCAGCCAAATGACCATACGTGAAAATCCATCAACACCACCGTTAATACATATTCCATATGGTTTCAGTTTGTCGTAGGAATCGATGTGCCATAGGAAGTTGGGGCCCGGGTTTGCATACAGGCGTCGTCTTAGACGGTTCCGTTGCCTCAGCTCTACTCCCTGAGGATCTAGGATTTTAAGCAGGTGCCGCACAGTTCTCTGAGTCACTACCAAACCATCTTGGATGCATTTCAAATGCATGAATTTGTATCCATGAAGCATACCGTATTGGTTCAACTGCTCCTGCAGAAAGAGAGCGATGTCCAGCACGTCAGACTGGGCTTTCCGCCGGAACAATCCCAACGACTTGAGATGCCTGCGCAGTGTTGACATACTAATATTAATATCATCCTCATTTTTAAGAAATATCAGTATTTCCCAGTGTCTCAGACCAAGAAGGTGGTAATAGCAGATTAACTGTGACAGCGCCATCATGCCAGCTGATCATTGAGGAAACGCGCATACGGAAGCTGGAGACACCTGATCTCGTAATTACGAGATCAGGTGCCTCCTGATCTCGTAATTACGAGATTTCTTTTCTCGTAATTATGAGAAAAGATCTCTTTTCTCGTAATTATGAGATCAGGATCTCATAATTACGAGAAAAGATCTCATAATTATGAGATCAGGATCTCATAATTACGAGAAAAGATCTCATAATAACGAGATCTTTTCTCGTAATTACGAGATCAGTGGTCAAATTTTTTTTTATCCAGTGAATGCAATACGCTTCCGTAGTGCTCCGCTGAAAAAAACAAAAAACAAAAAAAAACTAGTGCGCCGCTGATTCTCATTACCGTAAGTTCTCATATAAGCCCTCACTCTGAAAAATTTGACAGCAAGCCAAGAACCCGTTCTTTCCAACAGTGGTTCGGTGACTTTTGAAACAAGGGAAAGTATGAAAAAGAGCGCAAAAGTGACAGAAAAGTACAGAGACAGACAGCAAACATAAATGTAGTAATTTTGAGGAAAAGGCAGGATGTTAGTGTCATTTGTGAAGGTGTGTGTGCGTGTTTGTGTGGGTGTGCAGTTTATTTTAAGTGTGGCGCACAGCATTGTTCGCAACCCCTCCCCCCCCGCCCTTCTTGTTTTTCTGCACCGGAGCAGTGTTGCCAGATATGAAATATGAAACTATCGTACCAAAACCTCAAAATGATCGTATTTTGGGAGAAATTATCGTACACAAACAAAACGCATACAACGTAGCTATTTTAGCGTTTTTTTTTTTTTTTTTTAATTTACAAAGAATTTTATGTCACATTTTTAAACAGTAATTATAGTAATGGGGAAACTATGGCACAAAAACAACGCAAATACACTACCAGACTAGAAACATTTTTTTTTTTCTGTGAAGGGACACAAACGTGTTAATTACCAGACTAGAAAGAGTCGAATTCAACCTCGAGGTCGCTGTCGTCATCCGATGCCATGGACACTTGTGCAGATTTTGTTGAACACAGAAAAAATGTTGACACCTCCATAAGGAACTTGAACTTTTTTTTATTTTTCTTGTATATCTCTTTGCTCTTGTGTTTTGTTCGTTTGTTATTGCATTTGTTGAAATAAAGTTTCGAAAAAAAAGATGGTTGGGGAATCTTCCTGTCACGGCACAGATTGGATGGAACTCATTACTTTGTGTGGGGGAGGGGGCGGGCTTTCAAATGACTTTGTCCCGGGCGGCCAAAGCCAGCAGCAGCCCTGTGTGTGTTGTGTCTTTGATGCCGCCTGAGTGCAACGCCTGCAAAATGATTCTTGGGTGTCAGAGAGAGATGTGTGTTTGGCCAACCAACAGAAATGATCGTACATTTTGGATTTTTTCCCATTATTGATCGTACATCGTACAGAGGGCAAAACTATCGTACAAATACGATAATTATCGTACATCTGGCAACACTGCACCGGAGCCACCCATCCTCTGCGCTCCGGGACCTCCCACTTTACAAATGAAGCACTGCCTGCCGCGAGATGCGCTTTGTTTACGTCCATGTGAGAAGAACGTGAGCTAATGAAATTGCAACATGGGTAACCCTGTCATTCTGGCACGTCGAAAACACAAAACATGACGACTAAAATTATAGTATCGAGTTCGCAAAAAAATAGTGAATGATTTTGTTATATAAACAAAAATGCTAAATATTGGTAGGGACTATTTTGCCATCCCAAAATATTGGTTGTGACTTGTCCATATGGTCCATATGCAAACCTACGCCCCTGCATTCTTGTTTGATGTACAACTTCAGTTGTTCAACAGTCTGGGGTCTCCGTCGTTGTATTTTGTGCTACATAATGCACCACACATTTTCAATGGGTGACAGGTCTGGACTGCAGGCAGGCCAGTCTAGTAGTACCTGCACTCTAACTACGAAGCCACGCTGTTGTAACACGTGCAGAATGTGGCTTAAAATGATCTTGGTGAAATAAGCAGGGACGTTTCTGAAGAAGACGTTGCTTGGATGGCAGCATGTGTTGCTCCAAAACCTGGATGTACCTTTCAGCATTGATGGTGCCATCACACGTGTAAGTTGCCCATGCCATGAGCACTAACACACCCCCATACCATCACAGATGCTGGCTTTTGCTTGTGAACGGCTGAGCCTTTTGGGGATGCTCCTTTTATACCCAATCATGACACTCACCTGTTTCCAATTAATCTGTTCACCTATGGAATGTTCCAAACATGCGTTCTTTGAGCACTGGTGATGTAACACAGTCCCAGCTTTTTTGAAACGTGTTAAAGGCATCCATTTCAAAATGAGCAAATATTTGCGCAAAAACAAAGTTTTCAATTTGAACATTAAATATCTTGTCTTTGTGGTGTATTCATTTGAATATAGGTTGAAGAGGATTTGCAAATCGTGTTCTGTTTTTATTTGCATTTTACACAACACCCCACCTTCATTGGAATTGGGGTAGTACATTGATTTCAGATCATGCAAAATAATTTACACCTTGTGTACAAAATAATTATTTTCTTCTAGTAAAGCTTTATGTTGTATAAATGCTTCTACCCAAGGGGGAAAAAAAACAGTTAAAAATATAACACAATGCTAAAATACCCTCGGCTGTATGAGCATAAAAATAGGAAATAGAATGAGACCTTTTGACTCCTTAAAATAGGTCAAGGTTAGGCATCTTTGAACTTGTCCAAGGCCTGTGTGCCAAGGATGTTCCCTGTGAATTTGAAGACCCTGGCAGTAATAGGACTGGACATATGCTCAGCACAGACAGACAGACAGATGGATGTAAAGTCTTTGCAATACCCGATAACCATTATTTTGGCCTCGGGTAAAAATCATTGAAATCCTAAAACTGTTAAGGAATTCACATCTACAGTAGAATAATAGTGCTATGTGACTAAAAAGATTAATCCAGGTTTTGAGTATATTTCTTATTGTTACATGGGAAACAAGGTACCAGTAGATTCAGTAGATTCTCACAAATACAACAAGACCAAGCATTCATGATATGCACACTCTTAAGGCTATGAAATTGGGCTATTAGTAAAAAAAGAAAAAAAAACATACAAAAGGGGTGTTCACAGTAATAGTAGTGTGGCATTCAATCAGAGTTCGTCAGTTTTGTGGAACAAACAGGTGTGAATCAGGTGTCCCCTATATAAGGATGAAGCCAGCACCTGTTGAATATGCTTTTCTCTTTGAAAGCCTGAGGAAAATGGGACGTTCAAGACATTGTTCAGAAGAAAAGCGTAGTTTGATTAAAAAGTTGATTGGAGAGGGGAAGTTATGCGCAGGTGCAAAAAATTATAGGCTGTTCATCTACAACGATCTCCAATGCTTTAAAATGGACAAAAAAAAAAAACACGCATGGAAGAAAACGGAAAACAACCATCAAAATGGATAGAAGAATAACCAGAATGGCAAAGGCTCACCCATTGATCAGCTCCAGGATGATCAAAGACAGTCTGGAGTTACCTGTAAGTGCTGTGACAGAAGACGCCTGTGTGAAGCTAATTTATTTGCAAGAATCCCCGCAAAGTCCCTCTGTTAAATAAAAGACGTGCAGAAGAGGTTACAGTTTGCCAAAGAACACATCAACTGGCCTAAAGAGAAATGGAGGAATATTTTGTGGACTGATGAGAGTAAAATTGTTCTTTTTGGGTCCAAGGGCCGCAGACAGTTTGTGAGACAACCCCCAAACTCTGAATTCAAGCCACAGTTCACAGTGAAGACAATGAAGCATGGTGGTGCAAGCATCATGATATGGGCATGTTTCTCCTACTATGGTGTTGGGCCTATATATCACATACCAGGTATCATGGATCAGTTTGGATATGTCAAAATACTCGAAGAGGTCATGTTACCTCTTGCTGAAGAGGACATGCCCTTGAAATGGGTGTTTCAACAAGACAATGACCCCAAGCACACTAGTAAACGAGCAAAATCTTGGTTCCAAACCAACAAAATTATTGCCTCGCAGATGTGAAGAAATCATAAAAAACTGTGGTTATACAACTAATACTAGTTTAGTGATTCACAGGATTGCTAAAAAAGCAGTTTAAACATAATAGTTTTGAGTTTGTAGCATCAACAGCAGATGCTACTATTATTGTGAACACCCCCTTTTCTACTTTTTACTAATAGCCCAATTTCATAGCGTTAAGAATGTGCATATCATTAATGCTTGTTCTTGTTGGATTTGTGAGAATCTACTGGTACCTTGTTTCCTATGTAACAATAAGAAATATACTCAAAACCAGGATTAATATTTTAAGTCACATAGCATTACTATTATTCTGAACACTACTGTATGATGAGAGCAGAAGTTATTTTCTTTTTCCTTTGAGTTTTATGTAATACAAGCTCTAACCTTTACTTTAATGGGACATATTGTGCAAAAGTTTGACTTCCCCCAGTTCAGATGTCTTCATGCTGTGGGACATGTCAGCTGTTATGTGGTTATGGCTGCATACTTGTTAAAAATTAAGTTACATTTATTAAAATATAGATCCTAATCAGAAAACAAAGACAAGAAAACAAAACCACAATGCATACATGCAGTACGTGTCATTTTTGTTAGTTTGTCCGTTTTCAAACAAATAATTATTCTGCTTTAACATGCTCACACAACACAGACACATTGTTATACTCTGTGTATCTTCACCCTGTCATCACATAAAATGAAATGTGGGATCAAACCTAGTCTGTCTTTGCATATGGATTTGCATCCCATTTGGTTTCACAGATTGAGTGTGGAGTTTTATCGACTGTAGAATAGTGTTACTCTGCAAAGTGCATGTGTTGAGGAGTGGTTGTGAATAGCTGCAGGGCCCAAAATGGAAAACCTGTTCTCTCAAGACTATTAACAAGTACATGACTCACATATTAATGTGCACTTTGGACATTTAATCTTCCACACCAAAGTGATAAACTGGAGTCTGGAGTATTTTATTCTAGCTGTAGGCTCTGGTCTGCATAAAAACACAAAACCTATCTTTTATCTTTATCCAGAACACAAAACGAAGGGGGTCAAAACAAAACAAAAAAAAACACTACGTATGCATCAAAATGACTGATTTGTCTAACAACACTGATTTCAGCAATTAAAATTAAGGTGTTGTTCAATAAAGAGAGATTATTGAGCTGATAGATGTGACTTTATCACATTTGTTGCTGTAGGTGAATATTTTCATACAATTCTCAGGGTTTTGAGTACTCTTATTCTGGAAGGCTCACCAAGTTGTAAGAACAATTTGATTTGATTAATCCACCCAACACACAGCTATTTAATACAGGTCACACAGTAAAATCACCAGTGTAAAACACTTGACGGTGTGAAATTAACACTGACATTGAACATATGGTCCATTTGTCAACAAATCACCTGCTGAATGAAATACAAAGCTATATTTGGATGGACACACACACACACAAAGTACATTTTGCAGCTACTGTAAGAATTTAATATTCTCATTCCCACTGAAAATCCAAGTCAGTACACTCACTCCAATATAAACAGTACAAATTGATATTAAAAAAAAAAAATATCATGCATAAAATGGCATTTAGATAATGTCTGTTTCCAAATTTAGCATCTTATCTGATATTTTTGGCAGTGTGTCATATCTAAGAATAGCTCAGGTGAAGTTTGCCTGGGGTTTAAGAATAATAATGAGCTGCTCTTATGGGTGAAGCTTTTGACCACATTATATATGTAGAAGAGTTATATCTTGAGAATACTTGTAATTTGACTTTAGCACATTGTTTGTAAAAATGATATACCTATTTGAAGTGCAGAATGTCAGTGTCATATAGAAAATTTTATACATAAAAATATATCCTTTCCATGTGCTTCATTTCTTCAAAATTACAAAAGCGCAATTAAACAAGTTCCCTTTAATGTTAAAAAGCAGAGAATGCTTCCATTAAATGTATTTGCTTTCATCCATTAAAACAACAAAAACAGAAAAAAAGTAAGAGTTCTTGTTCTTATGTCCAACAAATTTTGCAGAAAGTGATCCTATGAAATTTCCTGTGGTGGACCCCGTAGATCGCTTTTTTGTTCATTGGTACATACGTTTACCTGTGTAAATTTATTTTCACAGCTCTCACACGTAAAAGTATGCAAATGTATTAATTTGATCGCTTCACAGATCTCACTTTCTTCGAACACCGACTAAAGGCTGCGCTGGAGCTGCAAATGAAATATTTGGACTGAATCAATAACCACAGCCAAGGCTGAATTAACACACAGGTGTGCTCAGGCTGAAGACCAGTGACCCAAAAAGACACTGGGTCTCACACAATTATCAACCAAAACCTTGCTGAGAATACACAAGGAAAACACAGTATACAAGGGGTGGCTGAGAAGTTTTGAACCTGACCTAGAGAGGTCGAGCGGAGTTCTACATATTTGCATTTTGAGAAACCATCATTTCTCAACATTGCACCCAATGAGTCAAAACTTCAAAGTTTCAAGAAATGTTGGTTTCTCAGAATGCAAAAAATGGAAAACCATACCCTACCTTTTCTGGGTCAGGCTCAAAACCTCTTAGTTGCCCATTGTAACACAAAATATTAGCAAATAAGAGCATGCCAACAGTCAAACACACCAGTAATGAATCATTTTATTTATATAGCACCTTCAGCCAAGAGATTTCAATGTGATTGTGATTTCCTAAGTAAAAGACCCAGAACACAATATGAAAATAAAATTTGAACAGCCATTAAGATAAATTAAACACCAAATTCAAAAAACAAATGTCGAAAACAAAACGTCTGTATGATATGTACCGTAAACATAAGATTCACCAGAATATGAAGTCTTATTGAATAATGGATACTGTACACCTTAACAAAAACAAATCTGTAAGAAGTGCTATTTGAAGAACTATTGCTATTTGCCTACATTCTGTGATTATAATGGGGTTTTAAGGATCTACAATAAAGTGCAACCCAGAAGCCTAGGGTGACTTAAATCCAACCGTGACCACAACTCACCATCAATAAATCAAAATGTCCACATGTCACATGATATATTAAGCAGAAGCAAATTTATTCAAAATTAACTGTTTAAAAGATGATAGGAATTATTTAAGTTTGAAATGAAAAGATCCATGTTTTTTAATTAAATGCACATTTTAACTTTTAAAGAGCAGATATGAAAATGCAAATTGTCAATTTTCAATTCTTGATTAAATAAGGCCATACTGTGAGAAAAAAAAAAAAAAATCAGTTATTAGTGTTAAGGCCTTCACATTAAAAATCCTGCAAGAACTCAGTGCGCTTACAGAAATGATCCGACACAACTGTGACATACGGTGCATCTGGAAAGTATTCACAGCACTTTGCTTTCCCCACATTTTGTTATGTTACAGCTTTATTCCAAAATGGAGTAAATTATTCCCCCCCCCCCCGCCCCCTCAAAATTCTACTTACAATATCCCATAATGACAACATGAAAAAATATGTTTTTTAAATTTTTGCAAATTTATTAAAAATAATAAAACTTAAGAAATCATGTGTACATAAGTATTCACACCCTTTGCTCAATACTTTGCTGACGCACCTTTGGCAGCAATTACAGCCTCAAGTCTTCTTGAATATGATGCCACAAGCTTGGTGCACCTATCTGGGTAGTTTTGCCCATTCCTCTTCGCAGCACCTCTCACGCTCCATCAGGTTGGATGGGTTGTCAGTGCACAGCCATTTTCAGATCTCTCCAGAGATGTTCAATTGAATTTGGATCCCGGCTCTGGCTGGGCCACTCAAGGACATTCAGAGTTGTTCTGAAGCCACTCCTCTGTTATTTTGGCTGTGTGCTTTGGGCCATTGTCCTGCTGAAAGATGAAGGTCTGAGGTCAAGAGCACCCTGGAGCAGGTATTCATCCAGGATGTCTCTGTACATTACTGCATTCATCTTTCCCTACCAGTTCATGCCGCTGACAAACATCCATACAGCATGATGCTGCCACCACCATGCTTCACTGTGGGGATGGTGTCTGGTTCCCTCCAAACATGATGCCTGTCATTCACCCCAAAGAGCTCAATCTTTGCCTCACCAGACTAGAGAATTTTGTTTCTCATGTTCTGAGAGTTCAAGTGGCTTTGGCCAAACTCCAGATGGGCTGCCATGTGCCTTTTACTAAGGAGTGGCTTCTGTCTCGCCACTCTACCATACAGGCATGATTGGTGGATTGCTGTAGAGATGGCTGTCCTTCTGGAAACATCTCCTCTCTCCACAGAGGAATGCTGGAGCTCTCACAGAGTGACCATCGGGTTCTTGGTCACCTCCCTAACTAAGGCCCTCTCTTCCCCCCAATCGCTCAGTTTAGATGGGTGGCCAGCTCTAGGAAGAGTCCTGGTGGATCTTAACTTCTTCCATTTGTGGATTATGGAGGCCACTGTGCTCATTGGGACCTTCAAAGCAGCAGAAATGTTTCTGTACCCTTCCCCAGATTTCTGTCTGGAGACAATCCTGTCTCGGAGGTCTACAGACAATTCCTTTGACGTCATGTTTGGTTTGTCCTCTGACATGCACTGTCAACTGTGGGACCTCATATGTAGACAGGTGTGTGCCTTTCCAAATCATGTCCAATCCACTGAATGTACCCTTGGTGGACTCCAATTAAGATGTAGAAACAACTCAAGGATGATCAGTGGAAACAGGATGCACCTGAGCTCAATTTGGGCTTTATAGCAAAGGCTGTGAATACTTATGTACGCGATTTCTTAGGATATTATTTCTTAACAAATTTGCAAAAATCTTAAGAAAAACTTTTTTTCACATTCTCATTATGGGGTATTGTGTGTAAAATTTTGAGGGAAAAAAAAAAAAGAATTTTATCCATTTTGGAATAAGCCTGAAACATAAAAAATATGGAAAAAGTGAAGCGTTGTGAATAGTTTCCAGATGCACTGTATGAAACAGATGTACCAGTACACCCAAAATGCAAATAATTTATTTGCCTGGGGCTATTAAAAGCTCCATCATGGACAACAGATGACCACTATTCCATACTAATGTGAAATTTTCTAATGTTAGCTCCAAGCTAGATATCTTGTAGATGATGTTAAGGCAAATAACTAATGCTAGCTTGTACTAGGTGTGGACAATGACTGATGCATGACTACTATGTTCTCAATTTGCAGCTCATGTATCTCAGCCAGCGTTGTGTGTGTCTGATTGTTCTATAACCAGGCATGCACATAAATGGTACTCATTGTTCTTGTGCACGCTAAAAATACATGATGCACAGCAGAAAACACAAAAGAAGCACTTCATAGAAGGAAAGCAATGACAGATTGTAGGAAAAGTGTTTCCCTCTGTCTGCTGTGCATCAATGATTTTTAGCACACGAGCACCATGAGTACCAGTTATGTGCACCCGTCTATAACACTGCAATATGTACCATTATCCACATCTAGTTTTCTTTTTTGAAAAATTAACAGTGAAAATAATTTTTTTCAGATGAAAGGGGAATGCACTTGTAGGACCCCACCCCAGAGGTGTGCAGTGAGCAGTGGCCCTGAGTGCACTACAGCAATACTGAACAGAAACATAAGACGCTCATTATACCGTGAAAACAAACATCAGCAGCGGCAATGAAGAACAAACTCAGCAGATCTGAATTCACATTACATTTTTATCAAAAAGCTCTCAATTGTAATGAAAATATCTCGATTAAAAAAAGTTTCATTTTTTATTAAATCTTACGTTGACTACTATTTCACAACTAAATTCAGTGGATGTCTTCTGATTATGAGCAGTTTTATTTTAATGTGGATCATAGGTTTCCTTTGCCATACATAAAGGAACATTTTATTACTCCTTTTTTAAGTTAGCCATCGCGTCGATTCAGTGGTAAAAGACTGTTTCTCTCAAATACAGCTAGTTTACTTGACTGACATCTGTAAACTCTTACATCTTCAGACGAGACATCATTAACATCAAGCTTATACTTGTGTGATCTGTACAGTTAATGTTCCTATTCACGAAATGGAAAACTAAAGTGATTAAGAAAAAAGAATAAAAAGTAAAAATCTCTAAACGTGTTATCAAGTGCTTAGTGAGCCAAAAGTACAGAATTCTAATTGTGATGTGCTTAATCCTGGAAAGATTTCAGAGTGCAGATCCATAAGGTCATTTGGTGAGATATTGTTCAGGGAGGACTTTATCAACAGGCTGACTGGAAAAACAAACACTCAAACATTTGTCACTTCAACCTGAAAGAAAGCAAAGGAATACAAAAATTAGTCAGCAACAAAAAGAGGAAACCAACATTCTACAGATGTTGGTCTTGCAAAAATTACATTTTTTGAATACGTTATTTCAAAATGAGTTCAAAGAGGATGTCAGTTGATTTTACAGTTTTTTTCAAAATAACAGAAGGGTATTTAAAAAGTGAGAAAAGCTCAAAATCCTTATACGGTGCATCCGGAAAGTATTCACAGCACTTCACTTTTTCCACATTTTGTTATGTTACAGCCTTATTCCTAAATGGATTAGATAATTTTTCCCCTCAAAATTCTACTCACAACACCCCACAATGATAACATGACAAATATTTTTGCAACTTCATTAAAAACAAACAAACAAACAAGAAACTAAGAAATCACATGTACATAAGTATTCACACCCTTTGCTCAATTTGATGCACCTTTGGCAACAATTACAGTCTCAAGTCTTCTTGAATATGATGACACAAGCTTGGTACACCTATCTTTGTGCAGTTTTGTCCATTCCTTTCTGCAGCATCTCTTAAGCTCCATCAGGTTGGATGGGGAGCGTTGGTGCACAGCCATTTTCAGATCTCTGCAGAGATGTTCAATCAGATTCAGGTCTGGGCTATGGCTGGGCGACTCAAGGACATTCACAGAGTTGTCCTGAAGCCACTCCTTTGATATCTTGGCTGTGTGCTTAGGGTCATTGTCCTCCTGAAAAATGAACCATTGCCTCAGTCTGAGGTCAAGAGCGCTCTGGAGCAGGGTTTCATCTAGGATGTCTCTGTACATTATTACATTCATCTACCCCTCAATCCTGACTAGTCTCTCAGTTCCTGGCACTGAAAACATTCCCACAGCATGATGCTGCCACCACCATGCTTCACTGTAGGGATGGTGTCTAGTTTCCTCCAAACATGACACCTAGCATTCACCCAAAAGAGTTCAATCTTTGTTTCATCAGACCAAATAATTTTGTTTTTCGTGGCCTAAGAGTCCTTCAGGTACATTTGGGCAAACTCCAGGTGGGATGCCATGTGCCTTTTACTAAGGAGTGGCTTCCGCCTGGCCACTCTACCATACAGGCCTGATTGGTGGATTGTTGTCCTTCTGGAAGGTTATCTTTCCACAGAGGAATGCTAAGGCCCTTCTGCCATGATCGTTCAGTTTACATGGGCAGCCACATCTAGTTAGAGTCCTGATGGGTCTGAACATCTTCCATTTATGATGGAGGATGGATGATTGTGCTCATTGGGACTTTCAAAGCAGCAGAAATGTTTCTGTATCTTTCCCAAGATTTGTGCCTCAAGACAATCCTGTCTCAGAGGTCTACAGACAATTCCTTTGACATCATGCTTGGTTTGTGCTCTGATATGCACTGTCAACTGTGGGACCTTATATGTTGACAGGTGTGTGCTTTTCCAAATAATGTTCAATCAAATGAATTTACTCCAATTAAGCTGTAGAAACATCTCAAGGATGATCAGTGGAAACAGGATGCACCTGAGCTCAATTTTGAGTTTCATGTCAGAGGCTGTGAATACAACCCCTAGCAAAAATTATGGAATCACCGGCCTCGGAGGATGTTCATTCAGGTGTTTAATTTTGTAGAAAAAAAAGCAGATCACAGACATGACACAAAACTAAAGTCATTTCAAATGGCAACTTTCTGGCTTTAAGAAACACTATAAGAAATCAGGAAAAGAATTGTGGCAGTCAGTAACGGTTACTTTTTTAGACCAAGCAGAGGGAAAAAAAAAATATGGAATCACTCAATTCTGAGGAAAAAAAAAATTATGGAATCATGAAAAACAAAAGAACGCTCCAACACATCACTAGTATTTTGTTGCACCACCTCTGGCTTTTATAACAGCTTGCAGTCTCTGAGGCATGGACTTAATGAGTGACAAACAGTACTCTTCATCAATCTGGATCCAGCTTTCTCTGATTGCTGTTGCCAGATCAGCTTTGCCGGTTGGAGCCTTGTCATGGACCATTTTCTTCAACTTCCAAAGATTTTCAATTGGATTAAGATCCGGACTATTTGCAGGCCATGACATTGACCCTATGTGTCTTTTTGCAAGGAATGTTTTCACAGTTTTTGCTCTATGGTAAGATGCATTATCATCTTGAAAAATGATTTCATCATCCCCAAACATCCTTTCAATTGATGGGATAAGAAAAGTGTCCAAAATATCAATGTAAACTTGTGCATTTATTGATGATGTAATGACAGCCATCTCCCCAGTGCCTTTACCTGACATGCAGCCGCATATCATCAATGACTGTGGAAATTTACATGTCTCTTCAGGCAGTCATCTTTATAAATCTCATTGGAACGGCACCAAACAAATGTTCCAGCATCATCACCTTGCCCAATGCAGATTCGAGATTCATCGCTGAATATGACTTTCATCCAGTCATCCACAGTCCACAAGTGCTTTTCCTTAACCCACTGTAACCTTGTTTTTTTCTGTTTAGGTGTTAATGATGGCTTTCGCTTAGCTTTTCTGTATGTAAATCCCATTTCCTTTAGGAGGTTTCTTACAGTTCGGTCACAGACGTTGACTCCAGTTTCCTCCCATTCGTTCCTCATTTGTTTTGTTGTGCATTTTCGATTTTTGAGACATATTGCTTTAAGTTTTCTGTCTTGACACTCTGATGTCTTCCTTGGTCTACCAGTATGTTTGCCTTTAACAACCTTCCCATGTTTGTATTTGGTCCAGAGTTTAGACACAGCTGACTGTGAACAACAACATCTTTTGCAACATTGCGTGATGATTTACCCTCTTAAGAGTTTGATAAATGGACTGCATTTATATAGCGCTTTTCCATCTGCATCAGACGCTCAAAGTGCTTTACAATTATGCCTCACATTCACCCTGATGTGAGGGTGCTGCCATACAAGGCGCTCACTACACACCGGGAGCAATAGGGGATTAAAGGCCTTGCCCAAGGGCCCTTAGTGATTTTCTAGTCAGGCGGGGATTTGAGCCCATGATCTTCTGGACTCAAGCCCAACACATCTTAACCACTAGACCATCACCTCCCCAATAATGGGAGGTGATGGTCTTGGTGGAATTGATAATCCTCTCCTTTGTTTCAATTGACATCTCTCGTGTTGGAGCCATGATTCATGTCAGTCCACTTGGTGCAACAGCTCTCCAAGGTGTGTTCACTCCTTTTTAGATGCAGACTAACGAGCAGATCTGATTTGATACAGGTGTTAGTTTTAGGGATGAAAATTTACAGGGTGATTCCATAATTTATTCCTCAGAATTGAGTGAGTCCATATTTTTTTTCCCTCTGCTTGGTCTAAAAAAGTAACCGTTACTGACTGCCACAATTATTTTTCCTGATTTCTTATAGTGTTTCTTAAAGCCAGAAAGTTGCCATTTGAAATGACTTTAGTTTTGTGTCATATCTGTGATCTGCTTTTTTTCTACAAAATTAAACAACTGAATGAACATCCTCCGAGGCCGGTGATTCCATAATTATTGCCAAGGGTTGTACTTATGCACATGTAATTTCTTAGTTTTAAAATTTTTAATAAATTAGCCAAAACCTAAAAAAACAACTTTTTTTTCCACATTATCATGATGGGGTATTGTGTGTAGAATGTTGAGAGAAAAAAAATGAATGTCAGCCATTTTGGAATAAGGTTGTAACATAACGAAATGTTGAAAAAATGAAGCGCTGTGAATAATTTCCGGATTCACCGCAATAGCTTTTCTTTCCATGAACACAAAGACATTGGGAACACTGCACATTCTACTGTATTCCAAATCAAAACATGAAGAACAAGAGCAATCCTAGATTTCTGATGTCCACCAATCCGGATCAAGATCACCTCCAAAATTCTTCCATGCCCTAATATCAGGTTGGATGTGGCGCGTCGGTGCACAGCCATTTTCAGACCTCTGCAGAGATGTTCAATCGGATTCAGGTCTGGGCTCTGGCTGGACCACTCAAGGCACTGTGGTGCAAATTTGGTGAGAATCTGTGAAGTAGTTCTGATGTAATCCTTGAAAGACTATATAAAGATAAATCTTGATCCAGAATCTGGATCACCTCCAAGCTTTGTATCAACAGTTATACAGCTTTGTGATGAAGCGGTATAAAGGAGGATCAATCAATCAATCAATCAATCAATCAACTTTTTTCTTATATAGCGCCAAATCACAACAAACAGTTGCCCCAAGGCGCTCCATATTGTAAGGCAAGGCCATACAATAATTATGAAAAACCCCAACGGTCAAAACGACCCCCTATGAGCAAGCACTTGGCCACAGTGGGAAGGAAAAACTCCCTTTTAACAGGAAGAAACCTCCAGCAGAACCAGGCTCAGGGAGGGGCAGTCTTCTGCTGAGACTGGTTGGGGCTGAGGGAAAAACCAGGAAAAAGACATGCCGTGAAGGGGGGCAGAGATCGATCACTAATGATTAAATGCAGAGTGATGCATACGGAGCAAAAAGAGAAAAAAAACAAAACAAAAAAAAACAGTGCATCATGGGAACCCCCCCACAATCTACGTCTAAAGCAGCATAACCAAGGGATGGTCCAGGGTCACCCGATCCAGCCCTAACTATAAGCCTTAGCGAAAAGGAAAGTTTTAAGCCTAATCTTAAAAGTAGACAGGGTATCTGTCTCCCTGATCTGAATTGGGAGCTGGTTCCACAGGAGAGGAGCCTGAAAGCTGAAGGCTCTGCCTCCCATTCTACTCTTACAAACCCTAGGAACTACAAGTAAGCCCGCAGTCTGAGAGCGAAGCGCTCTAATGGGGTAATATGGTACTACGAGGTCCCTAAGATAAGATGGGACCTGATTATTCAAAACCTTATAAGTAAGAAGAAGAATTTTAAATTCTATTCTAGAATTAACAGGAAGCCAATGAAGAGAGGCCAACACGGGTGAGATATGCTCTCTCCTGCTAGTCCCCGTCAGTACTCTAGCTGCAGCATTCTGAACCAACTGAAGGCTTTTTAGGGAACTTTTAGGACAACCTGATAATAATGAATTACAATAGTCCAGCCTAGAGGAAATGAATGCATGAATTAGTTTTTCAGCATCACTCTGAGACAAGACCTTTCTGATTTTAGAGATATTGCGTAAATGCAAAAAGGCAGTCCTACATATTTGTTTAATATGCGCTTTGAATGACATATCCTGATCAAAAATGACTCCAAGATTTCTCACAGTATTACTAGAGATCAGGGAAATGCCATCCAGAGTAACGATCTGGTTAGACACCATGCTTCTAAGATTTGTGGGGCCAAGTACAATAACTTCAGTTTTATCTGAGTTTAAAAGCAGGAAATTAGAGGTCATCCATGTCTTTATGTCTGTAAGACAATCCTGCAGTTTAGCTAATTGGTGTGTATCCTCTGGCTTCATGGATAGATAAAGCTGGGTATCATCTGCGTAACAATGAAAATTTAAGCAATACCGTCTAATAATACTGCCTAAGGGAAGCATGTATAAAGTGAATAAAATTGGTCCTAGCACAGAACCTTGTGGAACTCCATAATTAACTTTAGTCTGTGAAGAAGATTCCCCATTTACATGAACAAACTGTAATCTATTAGACAAATATGATTCAAACCACCGCAGCGCAGTGCCTTTAATACCTATGACATGCTCTAATCTCTGTAATAAAATTTTATGGTCAACAGTATCAAAAGCAGCACTGAGGTCCAACAGAACAAGCACAGAGATAAGTCCACTGTCCGAAGCCATAAGAAGATCATTTGTAACCTTCACTAATGCTGTTTCTGTACTATGATGAATTCTAAAACCTGACTGAAACTCTTCAAATAGACCATTCCTCTGCAGGTGATCAGTTAGCTGTTTTACAACTACCCTCTCAAGAATCTTTGAGAGAAAAGGAAGGTTGGAGATTGGCCTATAATTAGCTAAGATAGCTGGGTCAAGTGATGGCTTTTTAAGTAATGGTTTAATTACTGCCACCTTAAAGGCCTGTGGTACATAACCAACTAACAAAGATAGATTGATCATATTTAAGATTGAAGCATTAAATAATGGTAGGACTTCCTTGAGCAGCCTGGCAGGAATGGGGTCTAATAAACATGTTGATGGTTTGGATGAAGTAACTAATGAAAATAACTCAGACAGAACAATTGGAGAGAAAGAGTCTAACCAAATACCGGCATCACTGAAAGCAGCCAAAGATAATGATACAGCTTTGGGATGTTTATGAGTAATTTTTTCTCTAATAGTCAAAATTTTGTTAGCAAAGAAAGTCATGAAGTCATTACTAGCTAGAGTTAATGGAATACTCAGCTCAATAGAGCTCTGACTCTTTGTCAGCCTGGCTACAGTGCTGAAAAGAAACCTGGGGTTATTCTTATTTTCTTCAATTAGTGATGAGTAGAAAGATGTCCTAGCTTTACGGAGGGCTTTTTTATAGAGCAACAAACTCTTTTTCCAGGCTAAGTGAAGATCTTCTAAATTAGTGAGACGCCATTTCCTCTCCAACTTACGGGTTATCTGCTTTAAGCTATGAGTTTGTGAGTTATACCACGGAGTCAGACACTTCTGATTTAAAGCTCTCTTTTTCAGAGGAGCTACAGCATCCAAAGTTGTCTTCAAAGAGGATGTAAAACTATTGACGAGATACTCTAACTCCCTTACAGAGTTTAGGTAGCTACTCTGCTCTGTGTTGGTATATGACAGAGAACATAAAGAAGGAATCATATCCTTAAACCTAGTTACAGCGCTTTCTGAAATCTAGTGTAATGAAACTTATTCCCCACTGCAGGGTAGTCCATCAGGGTAAATGTAAATGTTATTAAAAAATGATCAGACAGAAGGGAGTTTTCAGGGAATACTGTTAAGTCTTCTATTTCCATACCATAAGTCAGAACAAGATCTAAGATATGATTAAAGTGGTGGGTGGACTCATTTACTTTTTGAGCAAAGCCGATAGAGTCTAATAATAGATTAAATGCAGTGTTGAGGCTGTCATTCTCAGCATCTGTGTGGATGTTAAAATCGCCCACTATAATTATCTTATCTGAGCTAAGCACTAAGTCAGACAAAAGGTCTGAAAATTCACAGAGAAACTCACAGTAACGACCAGGTGGGCGATAGATAATAACAAATAAAACTGGTTTTTGGGACTTCCAATTTGGATGGACAAGACTAAGAGACAAGCTTTCAAATGAATTAAAGCTCTGTCTAGGTTTTTGATTAATTAATAAGCTGGAATGGAAGATTGCTGCTAATCCTCCGCCACGGCCCGTGCTACGAGCATTCTGACAGTTAGTGTGACTCGGGGGTGTTGACTCATTTAAACTAACATATTCATCCTGCTGTAACCAGGTTTCTGTTAGGCAGAATAAATCAATACGTTGATCAATTATTATATCATTTACCAACAGGGACTTAGAAGAGAGAGACCTAATGTTTAATAGACCACATTTAACTGTTTTAGTCTGTGGTGCAATTGAAGGTGCTATATTACTTTTTCTTTTTGAATTTTTATGCTTAAATAGATTTTTGCTGGTTATTGGTGGTCTGGGAGCAGGCACCGTCTCTACGGGGTGGGGTAATGAGGGGATGGCAGGGGGAGAGAAGCTGCAGAGAGGTGTATAAGACCACAGCTCTGCCTCCTGGTCCCAACGCTGGACAGTCACAGTTTGGAGGATCCAAGAAAATTGGCCAGATTTCTAGAAATGAGAGCTGCTCCATCTAAAGTGGGATGGATGCCGTCTCTCCTAACAAGACCAGGTTTTCCCCAGAAGCTTTGCCAATTATCAATGAAGCCCACCTCATTTTTTGGACACCACTCAGACAGCCAGCAATTCAAGGAGAACATGCGGCTAAACATGTCACTCCCGGTCTGATTGGGGAGGGGCCCAGAGAAAACAACAGAGTCCGACATTGTTTTTGCAAAGTTACACACCGATTTAATGTTAATTTTAGTGACCTCCGATTGGCGTAACCGAGTGTCATTACTGCCGACGTGAATTACAATCTTACCAAATTTACGCTTAGCCTTAGCCAGCAATTTCAAATGTCCTTCGATGTCGCCTGCTCTGGCCCCCGGAAGACAATTGACAATGGTTGCTGGTGTCGCTAACTTCACATTTCTCAAAACAGAGTCGCCAATAACCAGAGTTTGATCCTCGGCGAGTGTATCGTCGAGTGGGGAAAAACGGTTAGAGATGTGAACAGGTTGACGGTGTACACGGGGCTTCTGTTTAGGGCTACGCTTCCTCCTCACAGTCACCCAGTCAGCCTGCTTTCCCGACTGCCCGGGATCTGCCAGGGGGGAACTAACGGCGGCTTTCAGGTCTTCTTTAAAAGAAGACCTGAAAGGTTAGCTACAAACTGCCAGAAGGCACATCTGAGATGCAAGCCAAGATTTGATCTGTTTTGGTAAAAGAAAATCCTTCTCTGCTCTACTCCACTATGAAGCTAAGAGTGGTGACGCAAAATGCAAAATTTGCACTGTGCACAATTTCTCCAATCACAGCCACATACATTTATAACTTCTTCTAGGTTGTCTGGGTGTCTTGGTGGCTTTCCTCACTCGTCTACTTCTTGCACAGTCACTCAGTTTTTGAGAACTGTCTACTCCATGCAGATTTACCATAGCGTGCCATACTGTTTGTATTTCTTCATAATTGATGCAAATAAAGTTCAAGACATATTCAGTGGCAGTTTTACCATCAGAGAGCCTCGTTCACAACTACCACAAAAGACTCCAAGCTGTCACTGATGTCAAAGGGGGCAATACACAGTATTAAGAACAGGGGTATGTAAACTTGTGATCAGGGTCATTTGGTTAGTTTCTGTTGTCATTATGATTTAAAAAGAGTAAACACAGTTGTCTGACAATAAATGGCTTCACCCAACCACTAACCATGAGTGAAAAAAAAGTTTTGTGTTATTCATATTCATGCCAGGGTATATAAATGTTTGAGCACAACTGTGTGTATATATACACATTTATTGTTCTTTACATTAGTTATTAAGATCCTGTTGTCTTACGTACAATTTGTACATGTTCAATAAAGCTCCTCCATCAATCAATCAATCATAAACAATATTTACATTTTAACATCATCTGCAGGAGGGTGTGTGTGTGTGTGCGCATACATGAGCTTTTGACAAGAGCAGAAGGTAGCTTTGAGTTAGCGTGCATACTGATATCCGCAAAATGTCTGGTAAATCACTCCAGAGGTGTTATCAGGTTACAGCATTTTCAGTTTTAGGAGTGTTTATTTCTCGCTAGCTTTTACATAATATATGACAGAGTCTACACACAAAAGAAATGGCCTTTGCAGCTAGCTAGACCAGCCACTGATGTCACGGTGCTGTTCTACTCTGACTGTCACCCCTGCTCCTCAAAAATAAAACGGAATGGAATGTGACTTTTTAACCTCTTAAAATAGGTCAATGTTAGCCATCTTTGAACTTGACCAAGGTCTGTTTCCCAAGAATGTTCCTTGTCAATGTGAAGACAGGCAGTAATAGGACTGGACTTATGATGAGCACAGACAGATGGATGGAGAGACGGACACAAACCCTTCACAATACCCAATGGCCATAGTTGATGGCCTTGGGTAAAAATGGCAGCAAAAGCAGAAAGTTGGGGAATAAAATGGAAAACCACCATTGAGAAATGGACTGAATAATAGCCAGAATGGCTAAGACTCAGCCAATGATCAGCTCCAGGATGATCATAGAAGGTCTAACGTTAACTGTGAGTACTGTAACAATTAGAAGAGGCCTATGTGAAGCCAAGCTATGGGCAAGAAGTCCCTGCAAAACCCCACTGTTGAAAAAAAAAAAGATGTGCTGAAGAGGGCAGAGGTTACAATTTGCCAAACAACACAGACGGACCTGAAGAGAAATGGCACATTTCGTGCACTGATAAAAGCAAGATTGTTCTTTTTGGATCTAGGGGCCACACACATTTTGTCAGATGACCCCCAAAACTGAACTCAAGCCAGAGTAAACTGTGAAGACAGTGAAGCATCATGATATGGGGATGGTTCTCATTCTATGGTGTTGGGCCTATTCATCACATACCAGGGATCATGGATCAGTTTGAATACATCAAAATACTTGAAGAGGTCATGCTGCCTTATGTCGAAAAAGAAATGCGTGTTTCAACAAGACAGTGACCCCAAACACACCAGTAAGTGAGCAGCATCTTGGTTCTAGTCCAACAAGATTAACATTATGGAGTGGCCAGCCCAATCCCGGGACCTTAATTCAACAGACAACTTGTGGGGTGACATCAAAAATGCTGCATCTCAAACAAAACCAAGAAATGCAGAGGTATTGTGGAATATAGCCCACCTCAAAAAATGAGGTGGGCTTCATAGATAATTGGCATAGCTTCTGGGGAAAACCTGGTCTTGTTAGGAGAGACGGCATCCATCCCACTTTGGATGGAGCAGCTCTCATTTCTAGAAATCTGGCCAATTTTCTTAAATCCTCCAAACCGTGACTATCCAGGGTTGGGACCAGGAAGCAGAGTTGTAGTCTTACACACCTCTCTGCAGCTTCTCTCCCCCTGCCATCCCCTCATTACCCCATCCCCGTAGAGACGGTGCCTGCTCCCAGACCACCAATAACCAGCAAAAATCTATTTAAGCATAAAATTCAAAAAGAAAAAATATAGCACCTTCAACTGCACCACAGACTAAAACAGTTAAATGTGGTCTATTAAACATTATGTCTCTCTCTTCTAAGTCCCTGTTAGTAAATGATATAATAATTGATCAAAATATTGATTTATTCTGCCTTACAGAAACCTGGTTACAGCAGGATGAATATGTTAGTTTAAATGAGTCAACATCCCCGAGTCACACTAACTGCCAGAATGCTCGTAGCACGGGCCGAGGCGGAGGATTAGCAGCAATCTTCCATTCCAGCTTATTAATTAATCAAAAACCCAGACAGAGCTTTAATTCATTTGAAAGCTTGACTCTTAGTCTTGTCCATCCAAATTGGAAGTCCCAAAAACCAGTTTTATTTGTTATCTATCGTCCTCCTGGTCGTTACTGTGAGTTTCTCTGTGAATTTTCAGAACTTTGTCTGATTTAGTGCTTAGCTCAGATAAGATAATTATAGTGGGCGATTTTAACATCCACACAGATGCTGAGAATGATAGCCTCAACACTGCATTTAATCTATTATTAGACTCAATTGACTTTGCTCAAAATGTAAATGAGTCCACCCACCACTTTAATCATATCTTAGATCTTGTTCTGACTTATGGTATGGAAATTGAAGACTTAACAGTATTCCCTGAAAACTCCCTTCTGTCTGATCATTTCTTAATAACATTTACATTTACTCTGATGGACTACCGAGCAGTGGGGAATAAGTTTCATTACACTAGAAGTCTTTCAGAAAGCGCTGTAACTAGGTTTAAGGATATGATTCCTTCTTTATGTTCTCTAATGCCATATACCAACACAGTGCAGAGTAGCTACCTAAACTCTGTAAGTGAGATAGAGTATCTCGTCAATAGTTTTACATCCTCATTGAAGACAACTTTGGATGCTGTAGCTCCTCTGAAAAAGAGAGCTTTAAATCAGAAGTGCCTGACTCCGTGGTATAACTCACAAATTCGCAGCTTAAAGCAGATAACCCGTAAGTTGGAGAGGAAATGGCGTCTCACTAATTTAGAAGATCTTCACTTAGCCTGGAAAAAGAGTCTGTTGCTCTATAAAAAAGCCCTCCGTAAAGCTAGGACATCTTACTACTCATCACTAATTGAAGAAAATAAGAACAACCCCAGGTTTCTTTTCAGCACTGTAGCCAGGCTGACAAAGAGTCAGAGCTCTATTGAGCTGAGTATTCCATTAACTTTAACTAGTAATGACTTCATGACTTTCTTTGCTAACAAAATTTTGACTATTAGAGAAAAAATTACTCATAACCATCCCAAAGACGTATCGTTATCTTTGGCTGCTTTCAGTGATGCCGGTATTTGGTTAGACTCTTTCTCTCAGATTGTTCTGTCTGAGTTACTTTCATTAGTTACTTCATCCAAACCATCAACATGTCTATTAGACCCCATTCCTACCAGGCTGCTCAAGGAAGCCCTACCATTATTTAATGCTTTGATCTTAAATATGATCAATCTATCTTTATTAGATGGCTATGTACCACAGGCTTTTAAGGTGGCAGTAATTAAACCATTACTTAAAAAGCCATCACTTGACCCAGCTATCTTAGCTAATTATAGGCCAATCTCCAGCCTTCCTTTTCTCTCAAAAATTCTTGAAAGGGTAGTTGTAAAACAGCTAACTGATCATCTGCAGAGGAATGGTCTATTTGAAGAGTTTCAGTCAGGTTTTAGAATTCATCATAGTACAGAAACAGCATTAGTGAAGGTTACAAATGATCTTCTTATGGCCTCAGACAGTGGACTCATCTCTGTGCTTGTTCTGTTAGACCTCAGTGCTGCTTTTGATACTGTTGACCATAAAATTTTATTACAGAGATTAGAGCATGCCATAGGTATTAAAGGCACTGCGCTGCGGTGGTTTGAATCATATTTATCTAATAGATTACAATTTGTTCATGTAAATGGGGAATCTTCTTCACAGACTAAGGTTAATTATGGAGTTCCACAAGGTTCTGTGCTAGGACCAATTTTATTCACTTTATACATGCTTCCCTTAGGCAGTATTATTAGACGGCATTGCTTAAATTTTCATTGTTACGCAGATGATACCCAGCTTTATCTATCCATGAAGCCAGAGGACACACACCAATTAGCTAAACTGCAGGATTGTCTTACAGACATAAGGACATGGATGACCTCTAATTTCCTGCTTTTAAACTCAGATAAACCTGAAGTTATTGTACTTGGCCCCACAAATCTTAGAAACATGGTGTCTAACCAGATCCTTACTCTGGATGGCACTACCCTGACCTCTAGTAATACTGTGAAAAATCTTGGAGTCATTTTTGATCAGGATATGTCATTCAAAGCGCATATTAAACAAATATGTAAGACTGCTTTTTTGCATTTACGCAATATCTCTAAAATTAGAAAGGTCTTGTCTCAGAGTGATGCTGAAAAACTAATTCATGCATTTATTTCCTCTAGGCTGGACTATTGTAATTCATTATTATCAGGTTGTCCTAAAAGTTCCCTGAAAAGCCTTCAGTTAATTCAAAATGCTGCAGCTAGAGTACTGACAGGGACTAGAAGGAGAGAGCATATCTCACCCATATTGGCCTCTCTTCATTGGCTTCCTGTTAATTCTAGAATAGAATTTAAAATTCTTCTTCTTACTTATAAGGTTTTGAATAATCAGGTCCCATCTTATGTTAGGGACCTCATAGTACCATATCACACCAATAGAGCGCTTCGCTCTCAGACTGCAGGCTTACTTGTAGTTCCTAGGGTTTGTAAGAGTAGAATGGGAGGCAGAGCCTTCAGCTTTCAGGCTCCTCTCCTGTGGAACCAGCTCCCAATTCGGATCAGGGAGACAGACACCCTCTCTACTTTTAAGATTAGGCTTAAAACTTTCCTTTTTGCTAAAGCTTATAGTTAGGGCTGGATCGGGTGACCCTGAACCATCCCTTAGTTATGCTGCTATAGACTTAGGCTGCTGGGGGGTTCCCATGATGCACTGAGTGTTTCTTTCTCTTTTTGCTCTGTATGCACCACTCTGCATTTAATCATTAGTGATTGATCTCTGCTCCCCTCCACAGCATGTCTTTTTCCTGGTTCTCTCCCTCAGCCCCAACCAGTCCCAGCAGAAGACTGCCCCTCCCTGAGCCTGGTTCTGCTGGAGGTTTCTTCCTGTTAAAAGGGAGTTTTTCCTTCCCACTGTCGCCAAGTGCCTTGGGGCAACTGTTTGTTGTGATTTGTCTCTATATAAATAAAATTGATTGAAATTGATTGATTGATTGATATAGTCCAACTGTCCTGGGCTGGAATACCTGTTCACAGGTGCCAGAAGTTAGTCGACTCAATGCAACACAGATGTGAAGCAGTACTCAGAAACGGTTATTAGTCAGGCGGATAAGTGTAAGAATCGTTCAAATCGTATATAGAGCGTAAAAACTGGCCTGGAAGTAGTATTTGACCTGAGGATCAAGAAAAAAAACAAAAAAAATAGAATACAGAAAAAAGTGACTCCTGGTGGCCACAGTAACAAAATCCAATATGGCCACCAAAATTGTTATTTTTTGACATTTTTAACTTGAATCACACAGAAATGTATTTTAAATGTGTTTTTACCATACTTTCTGCATCACTGTACATTGTGAAAGTTACTGAAATGTTGTAGTCAGATGGCAGCCATCTTGGATTTCAAAATGGCTGCCAAAATGTTTTTTTTTCTTTTTACAATATTCAGCATTAATCGTTATAGTACAGCACATAGATGTATTCTGACCATACGTTTTCCATCACCATACATTATGTGACTCTTGTTGATATATTGTAGACAGATGGCAGCCATCTTGGATTTAAAAATGGCTACCATTCATTCTCTGGTAGTCAAGTTGAAATCGGAAATAGTCGGTTGTAATTCGGTTTTTCAGTAACCACATAATTAAAGGATGGAGTATGATAGTGCAAATGGATCTGAGAAAAGGACGGGAATTCGCCAATAGGATGCCATGGCTGACCGACTGTGGCCGCCAAAATAATACAGTCTCTATTACCTGATAGAACAAGGAGTTATAATTGTTTTAAATGTTACTGGGACACATGGGATCCTGGTGCGGTAGGTTATGCCTCATATTATTTAAGTTCAATTTACCAGTAAGCGACGGATTGGATAGGTTCCCTAGACCTTGTAACAGCTGGCACGACATTTGCAAAGTTGTGTACATGGAAGGCCTGCTTTGAAGCATTTGCAACTGCCTTTGCAAGACTTTGTGCATTTTCAGGAAATAAATTCTTAGCAGGCCTTCTCTGCTATAGGCAAGTCTGTCCAGTGAGGCTTGTATCCACTTCCAGAAGATTGCCACCCCCAGTCAGTAGGCTCTGGAAGTGATGGCTTGGGTACCAAACAATGGCCCCATACATATCCTGCCTGATAAACAGCCCATGTTGTATGTTGCAGTAGTGCGGCCTTTTTTGGCAGAATATCTGTAATGTCCCTTGACATCTTGCAGAATGTTGCAGTAGTGCGGCCTTTTTTGGCAGAATATCTGTAATGTCCCTTGACATCTTGCAGAACAGTGTCATCTGGGCTGAGTTGACATCCATCTCATCACTTGTTCAACTGTACATTAGAACAATGAACCGCTCCAGTTGCTGGAAGACATTATCTGACAGGGTGGGTGGTGATGTTGATGAGAGAAGTGAGAAAAGGTCCGTGACCTGTGGAAGCACAAGCCAGATTTGCCAAGCTGACTTTTTCCCGCTGTTGGCAAAATATGATGTGGTATCACATCCGGTGAAAGCGTGGAAAAATGGAAGACCTTTGGCCATCTGAGGACCAACTGCAGTAGCAATCTCACGGATGGGTATGTAGTGAAAGTCTTTCCCAGAACCATAGGCGACCCACAGCTGTTCAAGATCACGGAACTGTTGGAAGTGTGAAATAGCCAAGACTACAACATTGGTATCCACTGTCCGGATCAGGACTAGTTGACAGCCACTTTTCATGCCAGCCATAACATGAAGGAGAATTCTGGTATCTGCCTCCTCTTGCGTGCAGGGCTGTATTCCATCCATGTCCACGTCCTTTCTAGAACAAACAAGCATCTCACCAACTGTAGATACAATGGTTTTGTCTCCCATGTCCTGAGCAACACTCAAATGGCCAGAAAACGGAAGAGTTCCTCTTTGTTCTCGTCATTTCATAAGAAATTCTTCCAATTTCCCGGCAGCTTGCCATTCGTAGTGACTCGTTTACGTGTACCAGTCCCACGGTTTTCTCTGGTTGAATTCTTCAGACTGTCCTTCAGGTATATATCCCATACCACATCAACTCGATCAGCTGTCTCCAGCTGAGCCGCTAAGTATGGTGTGAACACTTGGTTTGCATATTCTTCAAATGTGCTTGTGTCTTTTGTGGACAAGAAGTGGACAACAGCAGCACCATCAAGGATTTTCATTTCAACATGTGGAGCATTTCAGATTCTATCCAAGGAAGCCATTGACTCTAGGCATCGAACGAGATCAGACTTCTTGCCTTGTCTCAGCTTACCAGCTGAGGAGAGGGTATTTGGGTATTCAAGGTTCACATGTTCTAAGAATTCAGCAAGATTGCAGTCTCTGTTCTGACTGGCAATGTAGAGCCTTGAGAACAATGTGCAGTCACTCGAGTTCACCCAACTTCACTTTCTCATTGGAAGGGTCAGACTTCTTTGGACATCTAAATGTCAGCAGTGAATTTCGATGAAGAGTGGCACTGACTGGTGTGTCATTCATGATCAGCCTCTCTTGCACGTAAGATGTGTACTGTCTTTCCCCAATAGACTGAATCTCCTCCATACGTTTTACAACGCTTGCTGGCATGATTTCTTGAGAATCGATGGTGAATAAATCCTTGGTATCATCCAAGAATGGATTTCCCATCTCCTCTAAGGTAGAGACAAGTGAGTGCACATCTTCGGAAAAAGAACGCTGGGCAGTTTCGCACTCTTCATGGTGGTTCCCATCACTCTTCTCAGCAGGCAAGTCCCGAGTCTCCTCATATTCAGCAATGAGAGCAGACAAGTGTGGTCCGACCACCATCCATCATCGAAGGGCAACAGGGTTCTCAGTTAAGCCAATGGCACCACCGTCTCCCTCCACACATGCATTCATCTGTTCGTGAGCATGGTCAACTCATTAAGTTTTATGACTTGCAGCCCCTAACTTTTTTCTAAGCATACAATGTTTTGAGGTGCATAAAGAATAGATGGCAGTATGTGGTATTCCTATGGGATGTGGTGTGGGAAATTAATTTGCCAATTGCATAATCTTCTGATCTGTACATGCAATAAAAAATTTTTATGACTACTGTTTGAGATAAAATGTACAGTAATGCCAGCCATCTTGAAATCCAAGATGGCCACCATTGGCCATCTTTTAATCCAAAATGGCCACCAGCTAATCATTCTGTGTATGTCTAATGATTACTCCTTACTCCTGGTAACTATTATGTATTTTACAGTGATATCCTTAATTAGAATGTAACCAGTACTATGGAAATGGCAATTTTGGTGGCCATTTTTTATTTCAATATGGTGGCCACCAGGGGTCGCTAATTTTTGTGTTCCATTTTTTTTTCTGGTTCTGTAGGTCTTGTAGTACTTGATGCTTTATATATACGCACTGAACGATTCTGGTGATATTTTGAACTTAGCTGCCTGACTATATACAACTAAATATCAGTTGAGTGACTCACAGAAAAGCAAAATCTTCAAGCATTTTTAGTTTATACAGTGGTCCCCATCATTTGTGTTCCCTCTCATGAGAGGCCACCCCTCATACATGGCCAGCAGCCCACTCAAATGGATGAAAACCCCCTTAACAGTGGCCATTCCATGGAAATTCCCAACCGGGTTTTCCCACAGAAGTCGTGCCAAAAGTCTCCTGCGAGATTACTCCAGTAAACAAGAGAACAAAGAAAAATGACTCCTGTAGGCAACACTTCCACATCTTGAAAAAGAAAAGCTTTAACGTTAGAAGAAAAGATGAAAGTCATTCCTTTGAATGAGAACGGAGAAGGTTCTCGAAAGTTAGCTGGTGATTTCAGTGTTAGTAAAATGCAGATCGACAACATTCATACAAACGCTGAAGATGCACTACAGGAAGAAACTCTTGCATCATGTGTTGATGGTGATACATGACGTTTCCAAGGCATCAGATGTTGCCGGGCAAATTAAAGATTTTATGTGCTTAACTGTTTTGTGGACTGAGCTTGTTTTGTTTACATAATTTTTGTGACTTTAAAAGATGTAATTCTTGTGCTGTGATGTTTTGAACTTAAACTCAGGGCTGTGAAATGAAAACTGAAATCCAAGGAAAATTTGCAGGGTCTTGGGCCCCGTGGGATCCCAGAAACCAAATTATTTTTTTATCTAATGATACATTTTCACCATCTCCTGGAATAAAAAGTCTCAATATTAGCTCAAAACATTTAAATGACCCTGTATTCAACCTTCTATTTGAACCATCAATGATCATTTTGAAATAACAGAATATGACGTGGAAGTAGGACCTGGAATATTTTCTCAGAACAATTAAACTATATGAAATTCATGAAGACTGAAAAGACTGTTACATCATTTCAAAAACCACAGCTAAAGCTTGTAGAATATTTTGAAAATTGTGGTAAAATATCAATATATACCTTATAGTAAAAAAGCCACATATTCTTGTATAAATTCCTGTAAATCCACAGTGTCTTTTTCCCATGAAAAAAGTCTACATTAATAAAAACTCATTTACATTCTTGTGTAAATTCATGTAAATCCCTTCAAAGCCACAGTCTTTTTCCCCCAATGAAAGTCTAGATTAATGAAAAGTCACATAATCTTGTCTAAAATCCTGTTTGAACAGCACAATGTTTATTTTCCAGAGAGAAAAATTCTTACCGTGTTTTCTGATGGCACAGTTCACTTTTCCCATTTCTTTTATCTTTCAGGTCTGTTGATGAAGCCAACGACAATTCCACAGATTCTTGTCCTTATCAGACTTTTTCAAACAAACAGTCTTTGTCTTCTCTCTGTCTAACGTCAGTCCCTGACAGAGACATGCTGCACAAGTCTTCTTTTAAAAAAACTTTAGAGCTCTGAAGATTTGCAATGTCCACATGCTACGTTTAGCTTAAGCTGTGCGCAGGAGACACACAGCATCGCCGCAGCAACCAACCAGTCCCGCTTTACGACAACTGTCGTAATAGCCAGGCTTTTTTCTCCTCGAAACTCTGCGGATCCGAGGACTATCTCTAGCACACAGATCAGTGTCCGCGGACAGCCGCGGTCTTATAAAAAACTCGCACGATGTCGTAAAATAAGAACACTTTGCGATAGACATTTTAAAAACTCAGTGGTGATCACGATTACAGAGGAAAACACTAACACCCCCATGATGAAATCCGTGGGATTTCCCGGATCTGCGTAGTTTTCACAGCCCTGTAGACTGAGTGGAAGACATGGTCTGTCTCTGACTGTACAGTAGTCAATAAATCTGTGATGTTTTTCCCCATACTTCATGCTTGTAGCAATATGTTATTGAGTACTGTACACACATGCTGGATTTTTATCTCTCTCTCAATAAAGGCCACTCCTCTGATGTGGCCACTTTTAATCTGCAGTTCAGGTGGTCTTAATAGAGGGGAACCACTGTACAATTAATGTTTGAGTTTGTAAAGAAAAATGCAGACACTGATATTTTTTAAACAGCCTAATATTCCCTTTTCTTCACTTTCTGTAAAGTAATAAATCTGATAAATTTTTCTTCATGCATTTGTGTGTATAAAAATAAAAGCTATTAAAAGGATTTTGAGCTTTACTAAATTTTTTAAACACACCTATTACTTTAAACACAATTGTGTGTGTGTGTGTGTAGCATTTGTGTTTCCACTTGAATTATCAGTTTTGATGTGAAAGAGGATTATCAAATAGAACAGAAACACTGCATGTGTGACTCACCCATCCTCCTTGCTGAGCCACCCATGTCCCTACATGCCTGTTGAGGAAGGCAGTCATGGCACATCTGGCTTTATGTGTTATCTCTGGAGCCGAATTCTTGACATAGAGACCAAAGGAGATTGCAGCTTTGATCAGTTGCATCTCTTTAGCCACTTCAGGGGAGACATACATGTGGCACAAGGTCTCCACACCATGACTGAATGCTGCTACCATGGCCTGGGGAGAGATGCCACAAAGGTCCAGTTATGGGAAGTTAGTGCAGCAGATGAGAAAAATACTTCAGTTATATAAAGAAACATAAAATTTGGCACACTTGTTCACTAGGACCAACTCTCTTGAAAAGTTTGGATAGCCACATAAAATTTCAATATGGCCACCATTTTTTCAAGATGGCCGCCAGTTGTACCGATTTCTGTCATTTTTTGGGTATACATATAAAAAAAATACACATTCAAGTGTTCCATTCCTGTTCCACTTTGCAGAACAGTTAATTTAACAAGTCAGAAGTAATATAGTTTTCATTATGATGAATTCTATTTAACAAAATGACCATCGAGGGACCCTTTTGCTATGAGAAAAATCTCTAAAATCCCTTTCACGATAGAAAACTTTTTTGTTCGTCTGGTAAGAGAACTTGGTTCTAGGATTTGTATTGCTATATATGATACACAAACGTATGGTGGTAATAAAGAAGATAGAAGCAAATCACAACAATGCACTGAAAACTCCAAATTATAAGGCTGGAATTTTAGTTCCATTACGGTGTTGACGTATCCTAAATTATTTTGAATGCAAGAGTTGTGAGATACCTATAGATGCAATCTCTGCCTGTCATGAAATATTTTCAGAATTCATAAATGAAAAGATGGACTATAGATATCTACGGAAAATAGAACTGATCCAGATGTGCATCATCGTAACACTGGCTCAATTGTGCAGTTACAAGCTGGTAAATATGCACTGTATGAGTGGCAGTCTTGCCGGACAATGATTTGATTTAGTGCACCTTTTGGAAGAAAAATATATTTACCACTTTCACTTTGTGCTATTTTAATTGTATTCTGTAAGTATAAGCAAATAAAGATCAATAAAAAAGTATGAGCTCATTTATGATGTGTCCTTTTCCAAAAGACATTAGGCAGACTAACTCAGCAAACCCATACAAAAATCATAAGCTCATTCAGGAGGCAGCTTACAGGTCACATTTGCAACTGCACAAAGCTGTACAAGCTAGTCCGAGCTTGTAGCATTTAAACCTGCCACGGCAACCAAGGTTGCAGCCACATTTGGTGAGTTGTTCACAACTCTGCAATTGATGAGTTGGCTGTCCAGTAGACCTTCCACTCATCACCTACTTTCTCCCAGCCCAAATCAGATGGACTCTCTGCTTCTGGCTGACATAGTATTGCCTGAGCCCATACGCATCCTGCCTGGTATGCTGCACATTTGGTGTGTTGAAGTAGAGCTGCACTGGTAGGAGGGATGGCTTCATACGACCTCTGCTTCCTGGCAAACAGGTCAAGTCTGGCTTCATCTACACTGTCAACAGTGCTGGATCTGTCATACATGAGAACCACAAACTTCTCCAGAATCTCCATGTCTGCATCCTCAATGGACAGAGGGTACTTGCTCAGTTTAGAAAATACTGGGGTAGCCTCTGGAAACATATCCCAAGTTTGCCAGGTTGTCTTCTTCCCTTTGTTTCTAAAGGCTGAGACCACATCACAGCCAGTGAAGGCATGGAAGAATGGCATTCCTGTGGCCCTCTCTTGGCCTACATAGTCTGACAGGTCATGGATGGGAATCCAGCGAAGGCTCAAACCTTGACCTTAACCACAACTGCTGCACACCCATACTATGCAGAGTTGAGAAGACACTCAAGCCAATGACCAGCACATCTTTATCATTGGCTTTGATCATGACAGACTTGCTGCCATGTCCTGCATACCTGGCATGGACAAATAGGTGACCTACACCTAGCCTGATCATTCATCCAGTGCCATTTAAGTCCCGTGTGATGTGTACACCATCCGGGTAAGTACACGGACATACCATGCATAGCTCCACTTACCCTTGGCTCGGCTCTCCCGCACTGGCACATCCTGTCAATTCAGGTGCGGCTGTCTAACTAAATCTACCAACTACGTTCTACAAGTTAATTGATATGGGGCTGTTACACAGCATTTGGGACACTAAACTATGATAAACTACACTACAACTAGTACTTTTCTACCATACTGGGAGTTAGTAAAGCCAGGTGGAGCATTAGTAAAGTAAGATTAGCTGACACTGAACCCCATGCTGAGTTTCACAGCAGTGAAGTCACCAGTGTGCCCTGGTTGTGCACTGACATTCACTCCTTCCAACTACACAGATCACTAAAACTACTATCTAGATTATACAAAGACATCAATAAATGGTCAGAAATGTATGTGCTAGAATGACTGTCATAGAACATTCTCACATTTTAGAAGCGAATATTTATTTTCAAATTAAATATGACAAACAACGAATGATTTTGACGGCCATATTGTCGGCCATCTTGTTTCATGTGTGCTTTTCCAAATTTTAAGAAAAAACACAATGCTTTTGCCAACTGACATTGCATAGGCTCTATAAAACCAACAAAGAAACTCAAATACATGGCCAGGAGGGCATAACTGACGTGATCAAAACTTCATGGCGGCCATCTTGAAAAAACGGCAGCCATCTTGAAAATTTGAGTAGCATGCAGTGAAAATGATGACAACCTATGAAGAAGATGTGTAGAAAATGTCATGTTTCTTTGTATAAGTGAAGTATTTCACTGAAAAAATTAATTTATCTGCTGCACTAAGTGGACTGCTTTTCACTCTGACGCAGATACTCAAAGAGCTTTACAGTTCACATACACACACACTGATGTCTGGGTGCTGCCAGGCAAGGTGCTAAACTCCACACTGGGAGCAACACAGGGATTAAAGACCTTGCCCAAGACACCTTTGTGTCTTGGGCACCTTTGAGTCACCTGTGTTTTCTTGTCTGACAGGGAATCTAACCTAGGGTTTCTCTCATCACAAGCCCACTTATCTAACCTAAGGAACACTGACTGCCAAAGTGTGGACTGTGTTCCCCTGGTGGGCAGTGAAGGTATTGCATGTTGGCCATGAGAGGTCATGAAAATATTTTCTGTTTTGTCATTAAGTTTAAAATTACCTAAAAAAAAACAAAAAACAAAAATATTATTTTAAAAATGTAGTCAGAAGTAATAAGCTTAAGGCAAGACAGATGTAAGACTAAGTTTTTTAAAGCCATTTGGAATGCAATTTAGAGTTGCATTACAATGACCAAAAATGAAAGGGGCAAAAAAACAAAAACATAAATGGACAAGGATTTGCCAAAAAAAAATTATAATACATGATTACTGGTTTAAGATGATTTACATGAAATTTACACTTCCCCAAGTGTCTTTGCTCTGAGCGTTCTGGCAACAAACAAAATAGATTTGGCCATTGTAAATACTGTTTAATATTTTTGAAAAAGAAGAATGCCCTTTTTTTTTTCTTTTTTTCTGCTACATTTGTGGTCTCTGTTAAACAGAAACTTCGGTTAAAATAAATAAATAAGTAAAACATTTTTCAAGGGATTTCCTGAGCACTTTTTGCTCATGAAGAAACAACAAAAAAGATTTGTTGGTTCCAGTATCCAGCTTTGGAAAGCCTCATGAGAGGCTTTCACTGAATTATTAAAATAAATAAACAAACAAACAAGCAAATAAACAAATAAATAAAATACCATTTATTTTGGAATTTTAATTATTTCAACGTCAGAAGAAAACATGCATAAAAATCCTGCTTCCTATGTCTTGGTATTTTTAAGACCTCTGATATGATTTAAGGCATTTTAATAGCAATTAAGACCATATTTTTAGATTTAGATTTTTTTAAGCATCTGTGAGAACCCTGTAAAACAGAGACATGGAAATGGACAGACGGACAGAAAAATAATTAATGAATAAATAAATGCTTCCTATTAATTTCATAGGTTTATTAAATTTGTGATTAATGGTTTGGGTGGGCCCCAGATGATTTTCAAATTTCTTAACTTTGGGAGAGGCTGCTCTAGATGTTCACCTCCCCCACAGGACCTTTTCAAACACAACGCAGTATAACTCACTAAACAGGAATCCGAGTGTTGCACTGATATGAAAGCATCACTCCTGTCTTCTGCACAGACTCAGACACCAGCAAGGTGTGACTCTGAAATGGGCTGAGAACATTAAGCACATTAAATGTCGAATTTGTCCAACAGTTTGGTAATAAATTATGAAGAATGGTTCTAGGGCAGTACATTGATTATAAAATACATTGAAATAAGACAAGGAAACAAGGCATGTTTGCACTTGACTTATTACAGGCATGAAAAAAATCAGCTTGATGTTGCGCTAAGTCACCCACCCACATATTTTTCCTTCCACTAATACTTTACTGGACCTGAACAGCATGCAACCATTTTGTATTCATTTTTACAAGCATGCATACTGACTGATTTAATTGTGGTTTTACTATGCATTTGTTGACCTGCACATCACAACTGCTTAGGGTAGGGAAGAACACAGCTCATACAGACTACCCCACACCCTCAAACAAACAAACAAAATAAACTAGAGCACCATGCTTGTAGAGCGCAAACTTCCACCTACATTAGTGTCCAATTCCACAAAATTTTACCTTGGAAAATTTTTCAAGGTCAAAGTCCTGTTACAAGTAGGTGCTCATAAGCTAAATTAGATGTGATTAAATGTCAGGAGTGTGTATTTAGTTCATGCATTTGAATCAGCTTTTCTGTGGTGGTGTTGTGGTGTTTTTTCCCCAAATTTTTCAGTTTCTGAATTCTTTTTCAGATAATTTTCACAGAACATTGGTTATCTTTGCTACGCACAATTTGTCATTGCTTTTTAGCACTTGGTTTCCGACTGATAACTGGAAGACAGACAAACAGGCATAAAATTGGAACCTCCATCCAATTTTGGTGGTGCAGGTAAATCCATAAGAGAAAAATGAAAGTGACTGAGGCACTTTTGATTGAGATATAATGTAAAATGTACATCAAATGGGAGTTTCATTATTAAATTCAAATGTTCACAAAATCCACAATTTTTCCTGACTCTGACCTTTGATCTTGAAAACTGAATCAGTTCTTTCCTATCAGGATATGAATCTTCAGTAAAAATTTCATAATGATATACAGTAATGTTCAGAATAATAGTAGTGCTATGTGACTAAAAAGATTAATCCAGGTATATATTGAGTATATTTCTTATTGTTACATGGGAAACAAGGTACCAGTAGATTCAGTAGATTCTCACAAATCCAACAAGACCAAGCATTCATGATATGCACACTCTTAAGGCTATGAAATTGGGCTATTAGTAAAAAAAAAAGTAGAAAAGGAGAAAAGGGGGTGTTCACAATAATAGTAGTGTGGCATTCAGTCAGTGAGTTCATCAATTTTGTGGAACAAACAGGTGTGAATCAGGTGTCACCTATTTAAGGATGAAGCCAGCACCTGTTGAACATGCTTTTCTCTTTGAAAGCCTGAGGAAAATGGGACGTTCAAGACATTGTTCAGAAGAACAGCGTAGTTTGATTAGAAAGGTGACTGGAGAGGGGAAAACTTATACGCAGCTGCAAAAAATTATAGGCTGTTCATCTACAACGATCTCCAATGCTTTAAAATGGACAAAAAAACAAACAAAAAAAAACAGAGACGCATGGAAGAAAACGGAAAACAACCATCAAAATGGACTGAAGAATAACCAGAATGGCAAAGGCTCACCCACTGATCAGCTCCAGGATGATCAAAGACAGTCTAGAGTTACCTGTAAGTGCTGTGACAAAAGACGCCTGTGTGAAGCTAATTTATTTGCAAGAATCCCCCGCAAAGTCCCTCTGTTAAATAAAAGACGTGCAGAAGAGGTTACAATTTGCCAAAGAACACATCAACTGGCCTAATGAGAAATAGAGGAATATTTTGTGGACTGATGAGAGTAAAATCGTTCTTTTTGGGTCCAAGGGCCGCAGACAGTTGTGAGACGACCCCCAAACTCTGAATGCAAGCCACAGTTCACAGTGAAGACAGTGAAGCATGGTGGTGCAAGCATCATGATATGGGCATGTTTCTCCTACTATGGTGTTGGGCCTATATCTCACATGGATCAGTTTGGATATGTCAAAATACTCAAAGAGGTCATGTTGCTTATGCTGAAGAGGACATGCCCTTGAAATGGGTGTTTCAACAAGACAATGACCCCAAGCACACTAGTAAATGAGCAAAATCTTGGTTCCAAACCAACAAAATTAATGCCTCGCAGATGTGAAGAAATCATGAAAAACTGTGGTTATACAACTAAATACTAGTTTAGTGATTCACAGGATTGCTAAAAAAAAGCAGTTTGAACATAATATTTTTGAGTTTGTAGCATCAACAGCAGATGCTACTATTATTGTGAACACCCCGTTTTCTACTTTTTTTTTTACTAATAGCCCAATTTCATAGCCTTAAGAGTGTGCACATCGTGAATGCTTGGTCTTCTTGGATTTTTGAGAATCTAATTAATCTACTGGTACCTTGTTTCCCATGTAACAATAAGAAATATACTCAAAACCTGAATTAATCTTTTTAGTCACATAGCACTACTATTATTCAGAACACTACTGTATGAAAAATTGTGGGCTCCAGGCTGTTCACAAACAAGGGTTAAAAACATAACCTCCTCCAAGTTTGTTGGCAGAGGTAAAAAACCAAACAAAACAAAAACACCCTACAGCTCCTGGGGAATCATAAATTAATCTATGCATGCTCAAATTTACAAGGGTTTTAGATACAGATACAGCGTGCCGAGTTCAGCTTTGGCAGTTTTTTTTTCCATGCCATCATATGCACGTGACTGATATACACATGCACATAGAGAAAACACGTTAATCTATATCACCCTCCTGGCACCATGACTGATGAAAAAACAAAAACAAAAAACAAACAAACAAACAAAACCAAACCAAAAAAAAAAGTAAAAAAAGTAAAGTACATTTATGCTAAAGGCCACCACCTCACTCCTGGCAGTTTCCTTGGAGTTCTGAGCTGAGTGTGGACTGACCAGGCTCTGCTGATGAAATACTACAAACTACATTTCTCTCTCTCTCTCTCTCTCTCTCACACACACACACACACACACACACACACACACACACACACACACACACACACACACACACACACACACACACACACACACACACACACACACACACAAAATGGTATTCTGTCTTTTTACCTCTTGTGCTACTGCTTTCTTCAGTTCATTCAATGCTGCCTGAAACTGGACGTCATTCTCAAGATCATCAGCTATTCTTTTCAGCTTCCTGGCTATCAAAACGGGGTCAAAATTTTCACCTGGAAGAAAGGAAGTGAATGACAAAGAAAGAAAAGCTGGCAGTAAGTGATTTTTGTTCAACACCTTGTCTATATATCACATCAGTCACTTCAGTTAGCTCATACCTTTATGAACGAACACACACACACACACACACACCGCCCAATATGGTAGCAGTGATTAGATGCCCCCAAGGGGTGACATACAAGAACACCATTAAAGATATAGGGCCACTATGCTTTTTAAGATTTAAGGCATGAAAATAATTTTCTTTGGCATCACTATAATTTTATTTATTAGCCTTTAAATAGGGGATTCATAATATGACATTACCAATACAATCTAAATTTGCGTTGTCTGGGGGTGGGGGTGGTGGTAAATTTTCAAAAGAACAGACAGCCTTGAACTATCTATCGCAGTGACAGTAGAGACATGTATAGTTTATGATAGTGACATCATTGATCACATGGCAGCTTTCCAGACTTGCACGAGGAATGCTGAGACACACGCTGACAGCCAATCACAGCAGAGAAGCACAGTGATGGCTCCTGGTTGGTCTCTCTCTGGCTGCTAATCCAATATGGTGGAAAATGCCCCAACACCGGTGCGTCTGTGTGTCAATCTAACATGTTTCTAATATATTATGTAAAAGTTAGCAAGAAATAAACATTTCTAAATCTAAAAATGCTCCAGATAACACCTCTGAAGTGATTTACAAGACATCTCACGGACATAAACATGCATGCTCTGTGGGTGTGCATGCATCACCCGTGGTCAAAGGTAACTTCCAGTCTTTTCAAAAGCTCATGCATGTGCACATGCACGCCCTCCTGCAGACAGTGTTAAAAAGAATATACTGTATTCCTTATGGAATTCTCCCCAGATAAATACAGTCTCCTCATTAAAATGAGCTCTAAATTAAGCCGACATTATAATGCTTGGATTTCAGTAGATACTAAAATTTTGTCAGTGCAGTGAAATTTGAGTGGCCTTACACCTTTAAACAAATTGACAATGACAGTAAAAAGTGCTCACAAACACAGTGCCTCTAACAACAAAAAAGAAGCTAAAAAGGGAGAGAGAAGGAACGATTTAGGACAGACAGAAAAAAGACCGTGCATGATAGAGGGGGTGGTGAGGTTATGTGAAGGCATAAATGACATGAATGTACATGTGTATGAATGAATCTACATGCAGATGGTGAAAAATCAAAAGAAAACAGGTGCATGATCATGTCAATACCGCAGAGTGCTGCACTACAGCCACATCGCCCCAAACCCTGGACTCAAAGTGAACAGTGTGAGCATGTGTCTGTATGGGCCAAACCCATTTTAAATGGGTTTTTGTCCAGTATAATGGAATTGGTGAAATATTTTGTTTAAGAAAAGCTGCATGTTCGCATCATTTGTTACAGTAAATTAATGTATTATTGTGTTGTTAAACCTGCAATTTCAAACCTGTTCAGCAAAACCCTCAGGGGTTTAAAATGCAATTTGAAAGTTCAGGGTGATTTTTCTGCAGAGACACCCAGCTAAACCAGACATACATTCAGGTCCGTAATCATCTGAAGGCTGACTGTTTCTGTAAGTTTTCCTCTACACACCACCACAATGGAGTTAAAATGAACTGAATAAGATGTGATTGTACTGCTGACTTTCTGCATCAATAAAAATATTGCATTAAGCATTTAGGAATTATGGTCATTTTTTTTATAGCGAGTTGCTCCACTTTCAGAGCCTATAAGTAATTGATCCACCTAAATAAGGATAAAAGAAAAATTCAATTTATGGGACAAAAATGAATTTTGAGGTTTCATCAAAGTACATTACATTGTATTTTGTACAAAATTAAGACTTGAAATTTAAAAATAAATTCCAAAATAATTATCTTTAATCTCCTTGCAGTGCTGTATTTATTAATGTGCAGATGGCAGAGATTAAAAAAATAAATAAAATAAAATCCATACCTTTGTTTTTGTATAACATATTTCAAAGAAAAGACACCTTCCTGAGAGAACATGTATGCAAGTTGTTTTGGAAAATTAAGTTGAAGACAGCTGTTTTGTTTGCCATTAACAAAAAAGTGAAACTTTCACTCAAATGAAAAATATACAAAAGCGACAACACACAGGAACAGTTCAGTATTTTATAATACTATGTTTACAATATAAGCTCTCCCACTAAGGAATACAAATAATATGGTAGTCCAAACAGTGGAGCAGACACTACTCAAAAAGAGTGACCATGCAAGAAAGAGACTAGTGATGGAGGCTACCAAGGTAGCTAGACAACTCTGAAGCAGTTACAGGCTTGTGTGGCTGTGACTGTAGACAAAGTGCACATCACCAGTAGGGCTGCAACAACGAATCGATAAAAATCGATAAAATTCGATTACGACAGGCGTTGGCAACACATTGCGTCATCGATGCATTGTGTCAAGCGATGATGGCGCCAGAAGCAACCAGTGCACAGAGCAGATCAGACGCTGTTTCGTAGAACTACACACTTAGAATATGGCAGAAGCAAGTAGACAGAAGAAAGTCAAGACTTCAAAAGTGTGGGATTACTTTATGTTAACGCAAAGACGTTTGTTAACTGCAACATTTGCAAGTCGGACCTCGCATGGCACGGGAGTACGACGGTAATGATGCATCTCAAACGAAAGCATGTCGGAGTCATCAATGAGGAAGGGGAGAGCTCAGTGTCTGGGCAAGTTAACAAATCTTTATTTTGGTTTAAGCAGTCGTAACGTCTCAGTATGACAAGTCAGGCAGTGATATGAAGCTAGTCAGGCTCAGGCTGTCTGAAGCGTCTCCCAGAGCAGTGAGGTGAGGGGCAGAGAGTGAGAGAAAAAGAAAACAGTAACAGCACCGACAGTTTTTTATTAATGTTGTCAAAGTCCGACCATCGACATTAACGCTTGTCTGATTGTTCGGGACAAGTGTAAAATGTGATCAGACAAGTAATAGCTCTAAATTGTTGTCCGATCGGACAAGTGGCATTTTTTTTTTTGGTTTAAAACATTCAAATTCTTCTCGCACAACTGGCTGCCCCCCCCCCGCAGACAGAGAGCCGAGCAGCGCTGCAGCGGAAAAAAAAACTCTGTCAAAGTCTTCACATAAAACGAGCTCCAGAAATTCATTTATAGGCTTATTTTACAGTTGAAAGTCCTTCATGTTTCCAAAGTTTGCTCAGAGAGAGAGAGAGAGAGAGAGAGAGAGAGAGAGAGAGAGAGAGAGAGAGAGAGAGAGAGAGAGAGAGAGAGAATATGTGGGATGAGTCATGTGTCATTGTGAAATGACCACATAGTTTACGAGTTATACAGAGAATGTTGCACATATATAATGAGTCAGGCTACAGTTTTTGATTTAGGTTTTATGGTTAACTGGTTATGCTAATTGCTCATTTGCAACAATAAAAATACCTCTTTTTTCACCATGTATTTTATAACATTTATATGCTTCATTGTTGTTTTATGGCAACTCAGCACTTTGATAAAGCAATGCCATTTGAAATAATTATTTTTGTTCTTTATTATAAACTGTTTTATTCTTTATTATTTTATATTTCAACATCCAAGGGACATTTGACAATTTGTTGATTTTCAAGTATTTTAAGTTTTCAAATAATGTTCTGTTGTTAAATAAAGTGATGGAAGGAGAGAAAAATTGTTTCCCTGGCACATTTTAAAAAAAATTCCCCGCTAATCCGATTAATCGTGTCGAAACCCCATCAGATTAATCGATGATCCAAATAATCATTTGTTGCAGACCTAATAACCAGTATTTGTACAGCTTCTTTCATTTTGGATGAGCACAGAGAAAGATTTCAATACTGTCACAAAATCTGGAAACACTGCAAGTTTTAGGCATGAGGAAAGCTTCATGCCTAAAACTTGCCATCGACTCAACTTTATACAGTTTTCACAAAAGATGAGAAAATATTTGGTATTGTTCTTTCAAATATATGCTGGTTACTTGTGCCAGTAACATAACAGTCTAGCAGCCTGTTATTCTGCTTCTTCTTCTTCTTTCAGCTGCTCCCGTTAGGGGTCGCCAGCGCAGATCAATCATTTCCATCTCACCTAGTCCTCTGTTGCCCAGCAGTAGCCCAATTTCTGCCGACACACTGTTGGGCAATGGCACTGGTGGAGATCATTAACTCGGGTCTCGACCGATCCGATATGGAAATTCGATTTGTACTCTGCACGGTTATGTTGGCTCATTTTATGCCGGATGCCATTCCTGAGGCAACATTTCCCCCTGTCACATTTATCTGGGCTTGGGACTGACACTCAGAGTGTACTGGCTGCACACCCCATGTAGCTGAGTTTAGCAGCCTCTTATTCTGTTCAATGATAGTATGTTGCAACATTCTCCAGACCATCAGTGGCACAGCCTGAAGTTGAAAATGAAAATGTACTTGCTAAATTAGTCCTTTGTTCAGGAAAAGTCTTTCATAAGACCATTTTGTGTGTCAGCCAAAAGGTTGACTTAGGTTTTACACCCAACCACACAGAGTCACATTAGATACTTAAAAAAACTTTCCTTTTGTATTTTCCTTAATTTTAAAAACACTGAAATATATATATTGAAATATATGCACAAGTACGCAGTCTCATGATCACGTGACTTATACTGATCAATGAGAAAGATGCTACATACCAATAGGATTTCACTATATGAATAGAGCTACGTATAGTGTCACATTACAAAAAAAAAAAACTAAACATGGAAGTGGCTATTCATATTACTTTTTTCTTAATTGTTTACATGCAATTCTGAAAACCCGTGTCGCAGATCAAATGGTCCCCCCTAAAAGTAGGTTCGCCCTGCCTTTATTGCGCATGTGTCATCAGCAGCGGTCCACCGATTATAACCTCGTTTCTTCTTAAAACTGCTCTCCAGTCATGGTCTGTCTCTACAACAATCCTTTCCACATAAATTCAGCATTATTTCATCATAAAAGATGGAGGAAGCGATCAGAGCACTGCAGTTACATTGACTGCTAGCTGTTGCGTTCACTGCGCGACCGCCATTTCAAAGCGTCACCGAATATCGCCTCATTTCTGCGTAAAATGCCCTAATTTCTGCTTAAAACTGACATTAGAATGATTTAAGAGGTTTTACCTTGTCATCTGATGATTAATAATCATATTAATCCATTTGATCACTTTAGGTGAAGAAACTCTCTCAAATGAGCTGCTGTGCTCCAAAATGACACGTGCAGTGAAAGGATCAGCTAACAGCTCATGTAGCCGCGGCGCTCTGATCGCTTCTTCCGCCTTTTATGAAGAAATAATGCTGAATTTATGTGGAAACTGTTGTACAAAATCTTCAGATATCTGTTGCTAAGATAGATGATGGCTGGAGTGCCGTTTTAAGCAGAAACGTGGCGATAATCGGTGAACCACGGCTAATGACGCATGTGCAGTGAAGGCAGAGCGGAATGATTTTTAGGGGGGACTGTTCGGTCGGCGACATCAGGCTCCTTTGTTCAAAATATTCACACAATTATCCAAGCACCACACTCAGTTTGCATAACTTCTAGATTGTTTGCAAAATGACAAACTTCAGTAAAAACATATACACATATTTTAAAAACACACACATATTGATAAAAACGCTGTTTTGTTTTTATCTCACTAACAGTCTTCAAATGATCAAACACTGCCGCAGTCAGTTACACACTACTGTCTGCCATAATACAAAACAGATTTATTAAAAAAAAAAAACCTATTTTAGGAAATAGCATGTCCTAGACATTTTTATGTAAGGGATAATTTAGATGACAAAAAGATATTGACAAACCAACAACATTCTTTATGATTAATTACACTGAGGAATACAGAGAAAATACACAAATACTATAAACTTACCAACCACTGCACAACACTGATGCTGCAGACTGAAAATATTAAAAGATTATTAACCAAGCAAACAAAGTTAACAATTCCTTTATTTTTGGGCTGTTTTTGCAACTGCTTCGAGATTTTGCATGTCCACTTTAAGCTTATTTGCTGTTAATTCCTCTAGTTCAAACTCGGCAGTGTAATAAAATTTGCTCAGAGAATGGTCCTCTTCGTTGCCCTTACTTTCTTTGTTCGCTTTTTGTTTTAAAATTTCTTGTTTAGCGAGGGAAATGTGTGTCACCTTGGTTCCTGCCTCTTTTTCTGTCTGTTTTCAGCAGTGGAGCTGATCATCACCTGCAGTATATCAACCCCGGTTCTACACTTCCGCCTTCGTGAGAAACCTCCAGAGATCCCACACCTCATCAACTCCGTGGGCTAACACTGGGCTTTGGACTTCATCCTCACCATTTCCACTCTGCCTGGATCATCTTAAATAAAGTTGCAAATGTGATACGCATTGCAGACCGACTGTCATGGTAATCCGTCTGATATGGGGAAATCCACCAATCAGAGCGCGCATAGCGTTGCAGTCATATAATAATTATTTCTTACCGCACTCAGTTACAGTAACATAATCAACAATGAAAATCAGAAAAAAATAGTTTCTCTTACTATTGTAAAGTGTAGATAAATAAAAATTACTGCACAAAGTACATACAATTACAGCAATTCTGAAGAAAAACAAAAGGCATGTGTGCTTCCACACCTGGTGGATGTGTTTATACAACTCGCTCATTAGTGTGACCACTGGCAGGCCTGTGTCAGTCATTTACGAGTGTGCATGCGTAGGTCAGTATATAAACTAGGGCTGCAGCTATCGATTATTTTAATAATCGCGTATTCTATCGATTATTCTGGTGATTAATCGAGTAATCGGATAAAAAGTACTTCTGCATTTTTAAACAACAACACTGCGCCAAAGTGTTGGCATTTTGCCGAAATAGCAATGGGATGTGGCTTTCTGTTTTGTTTTCTCCAACTTGTAAAATGTAAGGTTTTTTTTTTGGTTTGTTTTTATAAAGGTTGATGGACTGGGTCCCTGTGTGATTTTTTTTTTTTTTTTTAATCCCTCTTTCTCTGCAATTCAACAGTTGCATTTCAGCTGGAGGTTGAACATGCAGCCTTGCAGTCAATTTTTTTTTTATTATTATTTTATTTAAGTTACCATGTTTGTGAAGTGTTGTGTGTTGCCCAAAAAAGCAAAAATTAAAAAGTCAAACAGTGTGAGTCTGAGGGAAACACAGAAGAAAGAGTGGACTTCTGCTGTTTGTCAATGTAGCTGGGGACAGAGCTGTGACTCGCTCGGTCTGAGAGCCCCTCACCCAGGGCAGAGAGACAGCAGCCGGCCACCGGGTCAATAGTCCCTCCACACGTAGAGCAGACCGTGTGTTTTTTAAAAATAGACAAACACACTGCTTCACTTTAAATGCACAGTAAGTCTATTTCAGATGATCAGCGTGGACCACCTTTCTCTTAAAAGGCTTTATTTTACTTTATGTGTCACGATGGAAAGCGGTAGCTATTGTTGCTAATTTGATTTGACTGTTGCTAATCGTTTCAGCCCTAATATAAACATCCAGTGGACTCAGCAGTCAACACTCTCCTAGACTCAGCACCGCCTGCCTTCACTGCGCATGCCTCATGGCAGACCGGTGGCAGTGATTAAAAGATTATTGCCTCATTTGTGCTTGAAAGTGACTTTAGAATGATTTAAGAGGTTTGACATTCTCATCTGATGGTTAATATTCACATTATTCTGTTTGATCGCTTTGGGTGTAGAGTGTCAGACATAGAGAGTCTCAGACGTGCTGCTGTCACGCTGTGATTGCTCTCCCGTCTTTTATGTGGACATGATTATTGTACAAAAGCTTCAGTTATCTGTCCCTGAGATAGGTGGTGACTGGAGTGCAGTTTTAAGCAGAAACAAGGTAATAATACAATAACATGCTTTTGGAGGGTGGCATGCATTTTCACAGGCCCAACGTTCACGCCCAGTCGCCCAAAATGACAAATATTCGCCCAAGTTAGATGAGGGTGAATATCTGTCATTGCGGGCGACTGGCCGTGAACGGAGGGACTCAGAAAATGCATACCGCAAATCAACAGCATGTTATTTGCATTATTATCACTTTTTACTGAGATACACAACACGTAACGCGTACATAAAAAGTTGGCTCACTTAACTTTTGTCGTGTCGGCTAGCTGGCGCGCGCTGCTCTCCAATTTAGCCAGTGCATCCTCATCAAGCTGGCTGCTTTAGCTACTGTTCATTGTCGTACTATCCATGAGAAAATCAACCGGAATATCCATATAGGGACCAAAACATACTTCTCGCATTTTCATCTTTTCCTCTGTGGACAGTTTTTTTTCCCCCCCCTCTGCGGGCAGTTCTTGGGCTGCGCGCACGCTATGACGTCATTTGTTTACGCACAGCGGGTGGGTATAGCCAGATAGCGTCGACGTAAATCTACGATACCGGCCTAGCAACGCCCCGGTAAAGTGATAATAATAATTGGTGAATCTCTGCTGATGCTACGAAATGAGGCATGAGGCGCAGTGAAGGCAGGGGGGGTGCTGAGCTCACCACGCTGGTTTGGCAGCTCTCCTTTCTCTGATCAGCTGTTATCAGTAAAGTGTACTATTTGGGAGTTTTCAACTCAAAGACTTTGTTCAATGAAGTCACTGTAGTTTTCATTGATTTCAATTTGTTTGGATTCGATATCTAAGGGTATTAGTACGTTCTGTGTTTCATGATTTGTACAAACGAGGATAGACCTACAACCTTGTGTTTGGTCTACTCCTTTTAAAAGAATACAGACGGTTGCCCAGTTCCGGATCACCTTTTTTAAAATCCCACTATACGGAGCCATAATGCAACTGAATGTCCTTTAATTGTGTATTGTTGTATTGGGTATCTGGATGTTATTTAGCTGAAAGTCTGGGTGGAGTAGCGCTTCTACTTAAAGTGAGAAGCCACATTATGTGTGGTGCAAACATTCGCCAGAAATGGGTCACTTTTGCCAGTTCCAGATCACGACACTCTGCCTCACTTTGGGGGCATTCCTGGCATCTGGCTGGAGCCCTTCTAATGCAGAATGATACACACTGTGCCCGAGAATGTGTTTTGAACACAAAATGATATAAATTACACTTATTAAATGAGAATTTACTTTGTTTCGAAAAGCGCCGTTATACGTTTTTACGAGCAAAAAATGACGTGTGGAGGTGAGATTTCTCCCAAATTAAAAAGTAAAAGCCCCCACATTCATGCCCATTTGTGATTTTGAGATGACCCCCCAAGTCCACAAGGCTCACAACTACAGACACGAGGCTGCTGCTTCAGTGATCCACAACCGGCAAATTTTCGCGTCGGAGATAAATGCGCGCTACGTTTTAGAGATCGTTACTTTAAAACTTGCAGGAATGAGTGAGTCAGAAAAAGCGTGCACACCGCAGACACCGGGATGTTTTGATTCCTCTGCTGGTCACAAGGATGGCTGGATCCGGTTGAGCTTGTGGTCGTTTGTAGACAAAACATCAATCTTTCCATTGGTACCAAGTATTAGCTTATTCGTGCTGATTATGAGAAACGGCGGCGCAAAAACTACAGCAGTGATCTGGAACTGGCAATGATCCGGAACTGGGTAAATGACGGCGGCGCAAAAACTACAGCAGTGATCTGGAACTGGCAATGATCCGGAACTGGGTAAGTGACTTCTTCTTTCTTCTTCTTCTCGTGTGTGCGTTCCCAGGTCTGCTGGGGGCTCCCCTACCATTCTGAGGGGGGAGCAGCACATTAGTGTTTTAGCTTTTCCTCGATCCGTGTAAGAGTTTTTGCAGTTTCTCTTAATTTGGTTGTATCTTCTTCAAAGATATCCTCCGTTGTTACTTTAGGGCATTCTTGCCTATTGATTTGCTGGCATTCCTGTAGTATATGTTTTTGAGTTTCCTCCTCAGCATTGCAGAACCTACAGGATACATTGGCATATTTATTGCTATAGTTGCATTTTACTGCCAGCATTCTTGTTATTGCCATCATGATGTTATGTGCTTCCATCCTGTTCAGTTTGTCCAGGTAGGGTTTCCTTTTTCCTACTTCCAACATTTTTACATTTTCAATGTAATGTTTTTCCTTTGATTTGATCTCTCCTTGTTATTTGATATTCTTCTTTAGCTGTTTGCCTATTTTCCTTTTTATATCTCCTTTGCTTGTTTGATCCGTTATCTGCAGTTTTTCCTTAATCCTGTTGACTTCCCTTTTCCATGGTTTACTATTGTTGTTGATTATTCTTTTCATTAGGTCTGATCCTACTGTATTTATCCTTTTTTGGAAGTTGATCTTGTTTTTTTGTATTATATGGTTTATATCCCAGAGCCCTGTTTCCGCATACATGATTTCTCTCGGTGTTGTTGTTGGTAGTATTAGGAGCTGTTTTAATATATTGTCCAAGATTTGGTTCCTAATTTTCCCCTCCTTTTTTGTTGTTACCACTGACTCTCCTGCATACACAATTATTGGGATTATGCATGATTCCACTAGTTGCCAGATAACTCTCATTTCTATTTCTCTTAGGTCCGGGCTTCCTGCTATTTGTAGGATGGTTTGTAAGGCTCCTTCTGCTTTCTTTTTTGCTTCTTCTATTTGGTCGGCTTGGTTGTTGTTATTGATTATTTTCCCTAGGTATTTGTAATTTACACATTTTTCCAGTTTTTTGGGTCCTATGTAGAAATTTGTATCATCTTTTGGTTTCCCTATCATCATAACTTTACTTTTTTCTTCCCCAAATTCTATGTGGTACCTATTTGCCAGATCATTTGTTATATTTAGCATTATTTGCATTTCCTTGGCCGTCTCTGCTATGAGGGCTATGTTGTCCATCCATAGTAGGCATCCTATTTTTTTCCGTGTACCTGTCTCTATTCCAAGGTTGCTATTCAGGATCTCTTTGCCTGTTTCGTCTATTAGTAGTGCGTACATTATGACTGACAGGACTCCTTGTCTAATGCTGTCTTTGATCTGTATTTGTCTTGTAAGTCCATATCTGGTCATTGAGGCTTTCAGGTTTTCGTTGAGCTCCTTTATTTTTAGCCATATTTTATCTCTTAGTCCATTTTTGTAGAGCGTGTACATCAGAGCATCTGCCCAGGCTTTATCATATGCTTTGGTCACATCCAGGAACGTTATGTATCTTGGTTTTTTTGTTGTCAATCGGGTGGTTTAATAGTAAGATATGGTCTGCAGTTCCTATGTTTTCCTTACCACCTCCCTGTAGTTCACTAATTTGTATCAGGGTTTTTTTTCTATGATGTAGGATTCTTTCATAAAATTTCCTTATGTTGCTGCTGAGGGTAATTCCCCTTTCATTGGCACATTTGCCTTTTTTTTCCTTTACCTTTGTATATACTTACAATGTGGCCGTTCCTCCATTCATCAGGGATTTTGTTTGCATGTGCCGTTTGATTAAACATTGTACAATATATTTTCATAGTGCCATTTGTTGCATTTATGAATATTTCGTTTGGTATGTTGTCTGGTCCCGTTGCCTTTTTCCGTTTTAGTTTCCTCTTTACCCGCAGCATCTCTTCGAGGTCTATTTTTGGTATGTTTTGCGGTCTTAGTTGGTTTGTAACTTTCTCAACCTCTGCCGATATTCTATTGGTCCATACCTCATACTCCGGTTTACCTTCTCTTGCTCGGTATAGGTCCTCGTAGTAGTTTGCTATGTGGGATTTGATTTCTTCGTCATCGGTGATTTCTCTATTGTCCTCTGTGATGTAGTTGTATTCTGCCTGTCCCTTCTTGGCTAACTTTTTCCTCATTTTCCATCTCATTTCTTGGGTCTCTGCTGGTGATAATTTTGTTCAGGTTCTCTTGAACTTCTTTTTTATATTTTTCATCCATTGCCTTTCTTAATTTGTGTCTCGTAGTAGCTCTCTAGAGCTTCCTTTTTTTCCTCTTTGCCGGCCTTCTGGAAAATTTTCCTTTTCTCTCTCACTTTCTCCCACAGGCCTTTTGTTTCTGGGTCTTTTCTTTTCTGTTGGTTTATGCTTATTGTTCTCTGTCCTATTGTCTCTTTTAGGGCTTCCTTTATTACTGTTTCATATTCTTTGTATTCACTAGGTTTTTTATTTGTAATTTTTTGGACAGTACTTTGTTGTATTCCTTCCAACCTTCTTCATTTTCTAGGTTCCATCTTTTAATTCTGCTGGTCTCTGGTATTTGGATGCAAGCTGCTATCATGTTGTGATCTGACTCCCCATGTTTACTTTTGGGTCTGAGGGTTCCTGCTTCATCAACTTCTACTCTTGTTGTTCTTTGTTCCATTTCGTCACATGCTATTATGTAGTCTATTACAGATTTTTCATCATTGTGTCTGTTCTCTCTTGTCCACAGGCCTGTTTCAGATTTGAGGTTAATTGCCTTGCAGTCTGCTTCTTTTAGTAGGTTTTTTAGGATTCTCCCATTTCTACTTTCTTTTTGTTGGTATTATCCTGCTCTAATTTCCAGTTTTGCATTGAAGTCTCTTGCTAGTAGTACATTTCCTTCCTGTTTGTAGTATTGGATTTGTGTTCTGATTATGGCGTACTGCCTTTCCACCTCATCCTTATAGCATGTCTCTTGTGGTCCGTAGTAGCATCCTATGAAGTCTGGTTTATGTTTTGGGTTTTCTATTTTTAGCCAGAGTATTTCCATTGTGCTGTCTTCTAGGTTTTCTTGGGCTGTTGTATGCTTTGCTATTTCATTCGTTATAGCAATTGCTATGCCTCCTCCTGTTCTGTTTAGTCTTTGCTTGGAGTACCATGTGTAGTTGGGTATTATTGGTGGCTCTCCTTTTGTTTCTGTTACTATTACTATATCTGTGTTGTTAGTTCGTATTATCTCAGATAAGCTGTGTATTTTCCCTCTAATGCTGTTGATGTTTGTGTATATGATGGTTACCTTCCCTTGGTTATGCTTTTTTTCCCCTCTTTTGTGTTTGGTTCTTTTCTCCCTTATTGTTCCTATCCATGGTATCGTATATTTTTGTACTTCATTATTGAATGTTACTTTTCTTTTCGTATTTCTTTCTCCAAGTCTTTTTATTCTTTTTTCAGGGCTCTGGGTGTTGTCCTATTTAATTTTTTCGATGTTTATCCTGTTTGGTGTCCTTTCATTTTCCTCATATCTTGATGTGCCTCGTTGTCTGGTCATTTTCCTTGTCCATGTTTGTTCTTCTCTGTTTGGTGTTTGGTCTTGGACGTGTTTGTAGAAACATCTAGTGCCTCTGTTGCATATACCTTTTATGTAGTAGCGGCATACCACATCCTTTGCTTGCTCTCTTCTGTCTGTTTCTCTCCGTCGATTCGGTTTTTTCTTCAATTATTGCCCTCAACTCTTTTTCTGCCTTTTCAGTGCTCTTTTGTTCTCCTCGGATTTTGATCGTGGTTGGTTTTTCGTGATCTACGTGCTATGATTTTGACTTTGTGTTTCTTTTCCATGTCTTGTATCCTCCATCCATTTTTCCCAATTATTTGCGGTACATCCTCGCTTTGGTTGGCTGTCAGCCTAATTGTATGTTTGCAATCCTCTCTTTTCTGCAGCTTCCTTCCTTGAGCGGCCTCTACACATTTGACTATGTGATTGGCGTATTCAGCTGCAACTTCTTTGGTCAAGTGGAGGTCATCGTCGAGTAGGTCCTCTGTAGGCGTTCTGCTTACCACCGCTGGTGTCCTTATTATATTCATGTCGCTTGGTATGTATCTTGTCAAGTGGGAATTGAACTTCTCTCGTTCAGATTTACCTATCCTTCTCCCTATCGGGGGAATTTCTACAACATATAATGCAGTTTCTTGGTTTGTCTTTCCTTTTAGTTCTTCCAGTAGGTGTATGTATTCTGTTGCTTCTCTTTTTCCGTCCAGTCCGTCCTTTATGTGTTTGTTCCCAGGAGGACGACCAGGTTATCAAATTCCTCTATATCTTTTCTCTGTATCCTCCGTTTTGTAAATGGTGGTTTCAGCATGCCATTCTTTGCAGTCTGCTTCTAGCAGGTGCTGGACTATGTGCCTTCTGTTAGAGTCCGCTATCAAAAGGTTTTTTTCCCACTTTCTTTGATGTTGTCTCTTGATCTGATGTTACTGGCGATTTCTTGTTAAATTGTTCTAACAAGGTCTCTAACAAGGTCTAGGTCTTTGTTAACTTCCTCAAGCTCATCGCAGTATTTTTCTAATCTCACTTTTTCCTTTTTATTCTCTTTTAGGTCTTTTTCTACCTGGTGGATGGTCCTCTCATTTTCTCTCAATTTTTCTTTGAGGGTGGTGTTTTCTTTTGTTAGTCTATCAATTTTATCAGTGTCCTCCTGGTGTTGCATTCTTTTGTTGCGCAGGTCCTAATTTCTCTATTTCCGTTTGGTTTGACTGTTGCTTTTTGTTACTTTCTTCCCTTTCCAGCAGTTTTTTCTGACACTCAATTATCATTCTTTCTCCTCTGTTTTTGCTTCTCTTCCACTTTTTCTTCCCTTTTTTTTTATCCTGTCCTTCTTGTCCTGCATTTTTTCTGCTTGTCCTGGAGTTTTTTCTCCAAAAGCTCTTCGCATTCTTCTCTCGCTTTTGCGTCTCTCGTCCGGGTCTCTTCTCTCTGTAGCATCATTTCTTCTTGCTGTTTAAGTTGGTGTTCTTTGTCGCTTAACCTATTTTCCCACTCTCTAAGTTTTGTTTCTTTGAGTAGCAGTGTTTCCATATTAGCCTGGGCTAGGTGTTGCTGCTGGTCTGTGTTTTTCCCTATCTTTTTTGCTCCCCTTTTTCTGTAATGGTATTTTTTTTTAAACAGACATTATCAATCCACTCGGAAAGCAACACTCACGCCCTAGAATTTTACTACAGTATACGGTTACTGCCAAAACAAACAAACAAACAAAACCAAACAAAAACAACCAAAACGCATCAAAAAATCTGTCACTTTTAGGGTAAGGTGTGACACAAAACTTCTACACTGCGATTTTCACGATTAAAAAAAAGATTGTAATGTCCTGTCGAAGCCTGATGTGTTTGAAAATGAAAATGAAAGGGAGAAGAAATCTCCCTTTCATTTTCATCAAGCATATACTTTAACGACATTAACTGCAAACTAACCTTCGTTAGTGTCGTCACCGGGACCGTCCGTCTCTATATCATCATCACCCAGGAGAAAAGCGATAATTAAATCGGTCTGGTGCTCTACTTGTGTCACTGTCGGAGCCATTCTTCACCTCAGCACAAAGCAACTTCCGGTGTTACAACATATTCTGTGACCCGAGGTATTAGGTATTTCCGCTTTTGTACTGCATGACATGTTACGGGCGTTACCCTATCATTTTCTTTTTGATACAATTTCAAATAATTAAAAATAGCCCAAATCTTAAAACTGTATTTTTATTACGTTATGTTAAATAATGTTGTTCAAAACTCATTTGAAAAAAATATTGTTTGCAATCCGTTTTTAAACGTTCTTGATAGATAATGGTGTAACAGACTTTCTGATGTCTTTGCTTTTTATTTCCTTTATTAACCCTGTGCAGCTTCACAGTAAATAAAGGAAATAAAGATAAAGCAAAGACACCAGAAAGTCTGTTACAATGGCTTATGATTATGAGCAATTTAATAGCAATTTTTTTAATTTTTTGTGTAAAAAAATATAACTTACATTTTCTTATGTCTTCTTGTATTTAATCATAATAATAAGCGCTTCGTGTGCTTGTTTCCAGAGCAAACTGAATTTTTAAAAACTGTATATTGCATTTCATTTTGGACATTTACTCCCCGCTGAACATTTTAAATAAATAAATAATAAATAAATGAATGAATGTTTGCCTTAAAGAGCTATGACGTTGAGTTTGGCAGACGTGTCGGATCCATAAGTGACAAAATGAGAAAATCCTCACATCTGTGAACAATCAAGGCTTGGAATACTGTTTAGAATGACTTAAGTCTTCCTCACAACATGTACCGGTATCAGGGAGTGACCGTGATTGCCTCTCTTAAAAAAAAAAACAAAAAAACAAAACAAAAAAAACCAAACAAACAAGAAGGCAAAACATACATGAAATTATTTGGGGACGCGTATTTTGAAATATAATCCTTTTTACAACGCTACACACTACACAGTGTCCCCATTATAAATATACCCGGTCTTTCCACTTGTGACAGTCTAATTTTAAAAATTAATTGACGTCGTTTTGACCCATATTTGAAGATTTGAGTTTTAGAGAAGCACGAAACCCACCAAACACTGGCTGCGTTTGCACTCATCTCCACATGATGGCGATGTCCACCTGCAGATGATGCTCTTTGATCAGCGCTGCCCCACCCTAGTGCGCGCACGCACGCTCGTACACACCGAAAATAAATTCAAAAGGATCACTAAACAAATATTCGTTTATTCCATCTCCAAACATTTTGCTTTGTTGGCTCTAACAGCAGGTGTAAAGTGGTGAGGACCTGTGCGCGTGTCACATTTGCATGCATAAATTCACATCACCACATTCATACTTGTTACATTCATTCATTCACACGTAACTGCGCAGTTCAGATTAATCACTCTGCTTTTATACTTACATTTGCAGACACAGGATTGAAAGTTTTGTGTTGTCCAAATGATGAATGTTTATTAATGAAAGATATGATTCTACCTCTTTCTCAACACTTTTTTTATGTTCAGAAGTAAAGATGCAGAAGTTCACTAACATGGAGATGCGTTTGACCATGCAGACCTCTGAAAGTGGTCACCAAGTGGTCACTGAAGTTTGCACTTCATGAGGAGCCTGTGCAACAGATAAAATAGGAGTCACACAAGACCGCTTAGAGGACCTCATAAGATGCCTTGTTGCTGGACCATTTGTAAACAATCGAGAGAAGATGAGTTGAGGCTGAAGAACAATGAATTACAATAATCCAAAGGCGATGAAACAGTTGCATTTCCAATTCAGATTGAGAATAATGTAAGGTGAGCAATGGTCCACAAATGGTAAAAATGGTCTACATGTGTTTTATTGAGTTGGAAAAGACATATAACCGGGTCCCTCAGGGTGTCCTGTTGGGGGGGGTGCTGTGGGAATATTAGGTATCAGACATGCTGCAACATCCAATCCGGTCTCTGTATCCTCCTGACTACCATACCTGGTAGTCAGGAGGATATGGTCAAAGTAGGAGCTGTGTCTGGATTCTCAGCATTACATCAGACCTGTTTCCAGTGTGTGTTGGACTCCGCCAGAGCTGTCTTTTGTCACCAGTCCTGTTGGCGATGTTCATGGATGGGATTTAAAGGCCTAGTCAGGGATTGGAGCGTGTCCAGTTTGGTGACTTTAGAATTGCATCTCTGCTTTTTGCAGATGATGTGGTTCTGTTGGCTTCATCAGGCAGTGACCTCCATGTTGGGGAAAGTGAAATGCACGGACCCACACCAGGGGGCGTAAATGAATTGCCAATAGAGAATCCAATAAATACAATTTATTGCTGCAAATGTGCACAACAGGTCAAAATAATGCTTTTGGTCTGTCAATATCAATAGAACCAAAGATGACGCGTGGGCAGGCCCGAGGGTAGGGACGCCTAACCAGAGAAGAGCCGGGACCCACGATGTTCCACCGCCAACGGAGACCTGCAACACACCGGAGCCGCCAAGTCCTGAGTCCCCAGGTAGCCACTGCTTCCAGCTGTCAGATCTGGTACTGCTGGCAGGAAAAGAGACAGGTTACGGGGTGGGTGTGTGAACACCCAGCAAACAAGTCAGCTGAAAATACAGTTCCTTTCTGGGGGAAAACCTCCACCTCCAAACACAGGAACACAAAGTACGTGCAGTGCCTTATGTATCACTTAATCAAGTCTGAAGTGAGGAGTGGAGATGCCAACTCCTCCAACTTCCACAAACTCAGCTACAAGCTGCAAGTGTACAAAAAGGTTAACGACTGCAAAAAGCTCAGATGCAAAAAACGTGTGCATACGGCACAGAACGGCTGAGTAAGTTTACCTTCAGGGTAAGCTGATAACTTGGCAGAGTTCTGATGTCTCTCCCAGGCTTTTATGGGTGGTGGTGATGATATGATGAGTGACAGCTGTCAGCTCCAGGCTCCTGGTGGACTCCTGCGGCAACTGCGCCCTCTGGTGCCTGAAACCCAACAACAGGCAGGGAATCCTCTGGTGGTGAGCCAGCAGTACCTCCTCTTCGGGCGGCCCACACAACACTCCAGTGCGCACTGAACAGGTCTGAGGCCAAGTGTGATGCAACGGGGATGAGAATCAGCACCTCCAAATCTGAGACCATGGTCCTCTATTGGAAAATCGGAGATTGGCCCCTTTGAGTCAGGGGAGAGTTACTACCCCAAGTAAAGGACTTTAAATATCTCAGGGTCTTGTTCACGAGTGAGGGTAAGTTGCAGCATGAGATCAATAGATGGATTGGGGTGGCAACTGAAATATTACGGACGTTGTACTGGACTGTTGTGGTGAAGAAGGAGCTGAGCCGGAAGGCGAGGCTCTCAATTTATCAGTTGATTTACACTCCTATCCTCATCTATGGCCATGAGCTTTGGGTAGGACCAAAAAGCGGGACGCTGAGATGAAAGGCAAAATTCATTTTATTGGTAATAATGCTGTACAAAGTATTTTAGAATGTGTAAGCGATCCCAGAGTCAGGAGACACAGATTGAACCAGAACAGGTGGAGTGACTTGAGACTAGAGCCATGTGGCCGCCCACGGAGCTGACTGGAAACAGGTTCACTGAGGACAGACAAAAACAGTATCAGATCAGAGGCTGAGTACATACAAGAAAACCCTACTTAAACTAGGTAGAGAGGCAGGAGGGAAGAGGAAGTAGAGCAAAGATGAAGACAGCACAACAGTACCCCCCTAACGGGAGCCCCCAGGCAACCCACCAGGCCTGCCCGGATGGGCACAATAGAAGTCCTGCATGTGGGAGGGATCCAGGATGAGGCTCCGCAACATTCCTCCCAATCCACCAGATACTGAAAACCTCGGCCACAGTGTTGAAAGTTCAAAATCTGACGCACGGTCCAGGTGGGATGACCATCCATGAGCTGGCAGGAGGAGGGGGATCGGCCGGAGGACACAAGGGGCTGGTGTGGACTGGCTTGATCTTGGAGAAATTGAAGGTTGGATGAATCCAAAGGGACCTGGGCAGAGCAGAGCAAATGCCAAGACATCACAATGGATGAGCTGCTTGCTCTGCTGCCACCGCAACCCAGACCCGGATAAGTGGTTTAAAATGAATGAACGATGAATGTTCAGTATGAAAATATTAATGGTTTATTATTTTAGGATTAGTAGTTGAATAATAGATGGGATGATTTTGAGCACAGCTTTAGTCTGTGGCTATTTCTGGAATCAACCCGATTTACTTTACACACAATATTTAAATTCTGTCATTTCATCGGAATGTCAGAATTTGAAATAAACAAGATATACATTAACATACCTTCAGAAATACATAGATGGATTAGATAAATGAATGGTTAACTAGAATGCTGTCGAGATTAGGCATTAACCGTGAGAAGCGAGGTGGGTCTGGGTGCAGAACATGGAAAAAGTGAAACTCCACTCTACACCTGAAACACAGGGCCACCGCTAACTTTAAGGCTAATCCTAACACTAAGATTTACCCTAATCATAATCCAAGACCTAACTCAACACTAACCCTTACTGTAACCTAAATAATTCCTGAAACCAAAGAGTATCTTTGCTCTGGCTCCAAGTGTAGTGTGAATGTACTGTAGGTCACGTGTTGTGTTCCACTCCTGGTCCATGTGTCTTATTTTTTGAACGTAATAGCCTTTAGGTGTTTCTTTTGGTCCTTTTTACCTTTGTTTTATACTTTAGCCATTTTTGAGTTCCCCTTTTGCTTTGTGTGCTGACCTTTGCATGTTTTTTTCAGTCTCATCAGTGTTATGTGTTGGTGTTATGCAGCGTTTAGAACCTTTGGCAATTTGGAAAGACATAACAGAAAAAACCCTACTTCCAGAAAAAGTGCACTCATGAGATTACCTCGATAATTTGCGTCATCAGCAATTTAGCCCATCTACAGTAGAGCTAGGCTAATGTTATCTTTTGAGCTAAATGAAACTGTAAAAATGTGTGGTGCTGGTAACTTAAAGGTGATAGAGAGAGGTTGAATGGGGCATTAATCCTTGTTCTGTGATGTGATATGTAGCCCCCCCAAAAATTGGTTGGGTCTGTAATGGCTCAGAACCTTCCTAAAAGGCTCGCTGAAACAGCTATGTTACTATGCTGGGTTTAGAATGCCTCGTTTGCCTTTAATGGCGTCGTTTCGGAGCTTATTTGACAACCTCATTATGAAATGCAAGTAGGTGGCGCTGATCAGTTGCCGTTGTTTGATTGGCTGCCCTTGCTCTCACTGAAAAGAAAGCATTATTTATTTATTTTCATTGCTTTTATATTTTCTGTTGTGTTTCTATTCAGGTTTTTTTGCCTCTTTCTCTAAAATTGTATATAATAATTATTAGATTATTAATATATAAACAAATATAAATTTAAGAAATATTACAATTTGAAAACAAATGCACCCGAACGTGATGACAGCTGCAATGCTAACTTTTAACATTGAAAATGCCATAGACATGCTAACACGTTAGCATCGCTCCCGTTTTTAAGTTATAAAATACATCTATCAACTGTTTCAGAAGAACATAACAGGTCGGTTTAACATAGAAAAGGTAAATAATACTCACAGACGTATGCTCTTTAGGGTTTTAGCAGGAGAAAATTAAGCAAAAGAAAGAAAGAATAATCGAAGCATTGCTTCAATCTGCGAAGCGCTGCTTCGATTGGTTCAAGGTTCAAAGCAAAGCCGCGCTGCAGAAAAGTTGTTTACGGACCCGCTACAGGGTCTGTAATCAATACAGAAATCATCATTTTCCTGACAAACACCTCCAAAACAACGGCCACTCTGAAGGACCGATAACATAATCGTTAAGCACAAAGCTTATTGATGTCGGTGGATCGAGTCATTTCTTAACGATACCCAAAAGGAACCGGTTCTCGATACACATCCCTAGCTGCTAAGGTGTTAGCTCATTCCCTTTAGAGGAACAAACCAGAGCTAACGTGCCATTCTAAGATACAATTCTTACAACAGGAATATGGCGCAACACAAATTTAAAACAAAAGAAAATGTGATACTCACAGGCTGTACTGATTGCTGGGGTTGATTTTGTCGCAGAGTCGGAACTGACCCTCTACTTAGTATTAAATGCCGACTGAAGCCAGCTCAGAATCGTGCAAGGTTTGTGAAACAGTCCTCCGTGAAATGCGCAGAGCAAAGAAATAGTCGGCGGTTGTATGTACTGGGGATGCGGTTAAAAATGAATAAAAGCCAGTTATCGCATACATTGCTTTCCGTGGGAAGATCATAGTCCGCTAAAACAGCCTGGGAAAGCACACCTGTAGCTTGCCATTGCTTCTCTTCGAGTGTTACGAATGGGTGGGCACAACCTTATGAATAATTAATTTTGAAGGGGTGTGTGTGAAAGGGGGTGGGTGTGGGTGTGTGTGGGGGCTATTGGTGAAAAAGTGATGTAAGTTTTCTCTCAAAAAGGGATTGGCCTGTTTTCTAGGGGCAATTCAAAAAAGGAGAAATACTTGAAACAGAGGTTCTGAAACTTGCTGGCACTTTGTGTGTATTCCCCACAGCGGGGAGACTCTGAACTAACACCAAAAACATGAAAAAGATGATTTTGATTCTCTATCCCCTTTAACTCATTCTACACAGAATGTGAATATATTACATATAGCAGGAATGGCCTGTTAAAAATTCATTTGAAGATGTGTTTTCAGCATTAGTAACATTGTCTCAGCAGTCACAAAGGGGACCGCCATAGCTGTGATGTTACCTTGGTTACCTCAGGTTGCTCAATTTCCTCACAAGTCTCCGAGTGGAAATTTCAGTCTGTCGTAGTGTTCAAAGCATTTTTTCCTGAGCTACAGGTCAGAATCTCCCAACTTCTGAGGGTTCGAAACACAGCATTATTTTGCACAGTCTGGTTTTTTTTGTAATTGAATTTCAGTTTGATTTCCACTTTGTATGTCATTCTCTGTGTTCATGTTTTTCCCCGTCACTATGTCTACGCTTGTTTAGTGTCTACACAGGTGTTCATTTTGTTCATTGTGTACACTCATGCACTGATTAGTTTACTATTTAAGTTACTCACAATGTTCTTTTCATTGCTGCATTATTCTCTTGACTTCCTGCCTGGAGTTCTTGGAGCTCCACTCTGCAGCCTCTTGCAAGAAGCTTTCTTACCTGCACTGTATTGCTGAATTTAGCTGGACATTATCTAGAGGAACAGTATGTGAGAATGCAAATGCCCATATCTATCAGCTTGAACACGAAATGGATTTTACCCCACCACCTCATTTCCCACTGAGCCTGTATAGGACTATATCTGGGGCCTCATGTACAAAGACTTGCGTGGAATTACTACTGAAACATGGCTTACGCTAAAACCCAGAAACGGACATAAGCACAAAAAATTCAGATGTATCACAGTGTGCGTATGCACGATACAAGCACATTCCATTTGTACATCCCAATCAATGTGGAATTGAGCACACGCACCAAGCTCCTCCCTTTACATGCCTCTGTTCAAATGTGCAAATTCATGTAAATAGGCCCTGGGAGCTGGGAATCCCCACTCTGTCAGATCAGTCAACACAAACACAGAAAATAATTTATATCGAATGTGAGCTACAGATGACTGGACATGATGTGGGGACACACAGGGATGGTTTATTTGGTACCATTGCAAATGAAATAAACATGAAATGTGGGAAAAGTGTTGGTGGGAGTGTGTGTGTGTGTGTGTGGCCGCTGTGCGCTCAGAGCAGCGCACACACGTGGAAGTTAAAAGAAATTAGGTGTGCTGGCTGACAGTGGGACATTCACAACTGAGGGCATCTCAGGGAAATCTCTTGGAAGGTTCTTGCATCAGACTCAGGAGCGATCAGGAATGAGGTGCTGCAAGCAAAGACAAGATTCTGGCAGATTCAGGTCTGAGATACTGGCGAGATCAAAGTCAAGGTAGATTATGGCAAGGTATGAGCTCAAAGCTGGGGTTTAAGTAACCCGCTCATAATCAGGAGTAGATGAATCACAGGTGTTCCTAGACTCTGCAGTGCGCCACCTGGTGGAAACAGACAAACAACACACAAGAGGAGACACAGAGAGGGCAAAGGTCGACCACAACACACTTGAGATAATCCATCCCAACTCATAGATGTGGCATATCAAGATACTGATTAGACAGCATGATTATTGCACAGGTGTGCCTCCTTAGGTTGGCCACAATAAAAGGCCACTCTAAAATGTTCAGTTTTATCACAAAGCACAATGCCACATATGTCACAAGTTTTGAGGGTGCATGCAATTGGTATGCTGACTGCAGGAATGGCCACTAGAGCTGTTGCCCATCGTCTGAGACCAGCCACCTGGACAGCTGCTGCAATAATTGGTTTGCAGAACAAAACAGTTTCTGCACAAACTGTCAGAAACCATTTTCAGAGAAGCTCATCTGCATGCTCGTCACCCTCATCGGGGTCTAGACCTGACTGCAGTTGTTGTTATAACTGATTTTATGCAAAAGAGATGTGTTGCACTGCGTGAGGCAAGTGGTGGTTACACCAGATACTGACTGGATTTCTAACCCCCCAGATCCGCCAATAAAACAAAACTACACATTTCAGAGTGGCCTTTTATTGTGGCCAGCCTAAGGCACACCTGTTCAATAATCATGCTGTCTAATCAACATCTTGATACGCCACACCTGTGAGGTGGAATGGATTATCTCAGCAAAGGAGAACTGCTAATTAACAAAGATTTAGACAGCTTTGTGAGCAATATTTGAAAGAAATAGGTCTTTTGTGTATATAGAAAATGTTTTAGATCTTTGAGTTCAGGTCATGAAAAATGGGAGCAAAAACAAAACTGTTGCATTTGCACCATTATAGCAATGTGTGTGCAGTCAATAACTCTGCAAATTGCGGTTTAAATGCTGGAATGTGATGTACCTGGATGACATTCAGATGACTGCATTCCACACACCTGGCATGGCTCGGCGCAAGGTTGACTGGCACACTCCTGACCGATCGGCCAGCTCCCTCTGGAATGCCCATGTTGCCAGAAAGCCTAGTGTGGTCAACACCTGTATGGACACATACAACCCCTGGCTCCTCGCTGTATTGTGCTCTGGGACAGCCGCAGTTCTGTGCCCAACTCCAGTAACACTGGTGTTGGTAATCGAAATTAGCTTATGAGCCAGTCATTGTCATTTGCAAGTAAATTCTCACTTTCTCTGAATACACGCTCATGTCGGATTGCACCATTTGCAAGGTCCTCTAACAACACTAACACAGCCATTGTTAATGCCATTTTGTCATTAGTTGCAGCTAACATTTATAGTTTAGTTTGTGTGTTGTGATGTGCTGTGTTAGTGAATGATCTTTATTTTTACTGCACTTTTAAAAAATCGTTCACTTTGTGAAACAAGCATGAAATTTGGCACAGATACTCTCTTGGGGCCACTGTTTTGGAAAATGGTCCGTGCCATGTGAAAATTCAACATGGCAGGCATTTTTAAAGATGGCTGCCACATTGGTTGATCCTTTAAGTGATGAGTTTGTTTGGTTTGTGATATTGGCATGAAAATGGGTATAAACAGTCTCCCTGAGACACTTGACAAGAACATGTTCCCGGTTACATAAAATTTTAAGATGGCTGCCAAATTCCAAGATGGCCACCACCCTAGGGGAGCAGTTAATTGATGTTTAGTGAGTGATACAAACCATCTGGATCTTTTAACAATATATCTGACAATATTAGTTTGAGTTCCTAAAAAAGGCAGTTTTTTCATGAAAGAGTGGAACATTGGTGGCAAGCATTGTGTAACCATCATTTACATATGTTGGTGATTGAAGGGCTTCATTTTTGTCTGTTTGACAAAGACAACACTTGTCCTAATTAGTTTGCCTCTTGTTTGATTTTGCCTATGATACTGGCAGGTTTTACCTGAATTAAATGATTCTGGGCCTGATATATGGTACAATGAAAGCAGTTAGTAGAATAATACTTCCAATTTGGATTCTACATACATTCAAAATGCATGATTTGACACCAAGGTCAGTATAATAGGAAATATATTTGCAATACATCCATCCATCCATCCATCCATCCATCCATCCATCCATCCATCCATCCATTTTCTTCCGCTTTGTGTGTGTGGATATTTGCAATATATTTGTGGAAAATCAAAATTTAGTCTATTTATTGGTGGCCATCTTGAAAAATGGCCGCCATGTTGAATTTTTGCGTGGCACGGACCATTTTCCAAAAGAGTGGCCCCAAGAGAGCATCTGTACCAAATTTCATGCTTGTTTCACAAAGTGAGTGATTTTCTGTTGAAAAGGTCTTGTATCGCTGGACTATAAAAAGAACTTGTGGAATAATTAATTGTGCACTTTAAACATACAAAATGAGCACAAGGTGCCACAGTTAATAACAGTCCAGGGCCCCAAGATGACGGAGCATGGCCACACTGGTTGCCACAGAGTAATGTGATGCGAGTTTCTTAGCAGCAAGTAATAAATGTGTGAATGAGGTGAAAATTTTAGACAGATTTTTCACTCTTTTTGGCTCCTGTCCTTTCATAGCTGCACTTTCCTGAGTCCCACCCATTCTGAGTTCATACTATCCAGTCAAGTAACATTGAAACTCTCTCTCTTCTCTACACACACAAGAAAACTTTAATCACCTGATCAACATGTGCTTCATTAAACCCAATTAGCTTCTTTTGCTGAACTCTGCCTCCACCTCCCGACACTGGAGTCAACTTCAAACCACTGCTCCCTTCACCACAGCACAATGTAGAAGGCTGTGCAACTGGCAAATTATGGAGTTTAACCCACAATCATGAATTAACGTCAAAGTTGATCTTGATTTTATTAACAAGTATTATATCCCAGTCTTTGATTTCATACCAGATTTCCTGCAGCCTGGTGAAAGTGTGACTTACTGTATGTGTGCACCAACATGGCAGCTGCCTTGTTTACGAGGAGTGATAAGAGTAACTAAACATTATGAAATAGAAAATTTTAACTGCACAGCGCGCCCTGAGTAGTCAGAGAACGAAGATGAAATTAGCACGCTTACTCATGCAATTCCTTCTCTCTAGGAAAGATAAAGCCTGATTAGAAATCACACACCATCTGAATCAGCAGGGGTGGTGTAGCTCTGCTATGCTGTCTGAGACCCTATAGTCAGGCTTCAGCTCATTTACTGTTTCACAGAATGGAATCAAATCCACATCTTATGCAGTGTTGCCCCCCAACACAATGAAGTGACATTGAAAAGTTAACAAGACTGTAGTTGCTGTGAGGCGGTCACTGGGGCATGTTGCCACATCTCTTCAGGGATTCCACTTTCACACAGCAAAGGTCTTTCACCTTCACATGGTTTTGAAGCGCATGAATGTTTTCACATCTATTCCAATAGTAATCCGATTAAGACAATATTCTGAATAAGTTTATGCCATGTCAGTAGTATTTTCTGATTACTTTAACCAGAATGTCATAATCAGGATAAGAAATAATCTAATTTAGATATGTGGAGTATTCTGTACTCTTAAGTACATCGTCGACATGCGACCAAATGAGACTGTAACATCCAGTTTGAGTTGTCAGAGTTTTTTAGATTACGAGGTCTATTAGAAAAGAAACCGACCTTTTTATTTTTTCAAAAACTATATGGATATGAATCACGTGTGATTGCGTCAGACAAGCTTGAACCCTCGTGCGCATGTGTGAGTTTTTCCACGCCTGTCGGTTGCGTCATTCGCCTGTGAGCAGGCTTTGAGTGAGGAGTGGTCCACCCCCTCGGCGGATTTTCATTGTCAGGAAATGGCGGAATGATTTGGGCTTTTTTTCCATCAGAATTTTTTCAGAAACTGTTAGAGACTGGCAGCTGGAAACCATTCGAAAAATTTATCTGGCTTTCGGTGAAAATTTTACGGGCTTCACGGAGAATAAGGACTGTTACTACAGCTTTAAGGACGCTCGGCGCGCCGCGCTCCGTGCCGCCATCGAGAGCCACAAACCACCGGATCATTTCTAAACGGATGGCTCTGTGGATCCAAGACCGTCGTGTGCACTTTCTCTGGTTATCACAAGAGCTGGACATCAGCCATTTTCCGGCAGATTTCACATTTAACAAGAGATTTTGTCATGGAAAGCCGAGCGGAGGCTTTGCGCGTCACGATGGATTCACTACTGGAGCGAGATAAAACCACCTCCGTTTTGGTCTCACAGGACAGCGTTGAGATGGCGTTCAGACAGCTGTCGGTGGTTTTTCCATCGAGTGATTATCTGAGAAATTGTGGATGTGCCTGGACATGCCAGAACATGTCCTGTGAGGCTTCATCATGGCATTGCTGTGCGCCATGTGGCACTGCCGCGACGCGCGAAGCCTCCGCTCCTCTTTCCATTACAAAAACTCCTGTAACAGTGGAATGTGCCGTTCATTTCCAAACTGGACGCTGTGTTTTATCCGGGACGTCGTCTGACTAGCACAGGAATTGTGAAAAGACGTGGACATCAGCACGTTTTCGGCACATTGAGACAGACGTGGAGGAATTCCGCACGTCGCAGCGGTGCCGCTGGGGCGTAAGTTCCCCCTGCTGTCTGGCCAAATCAAGAAGTAGCAGCCTATAAAACGTCACTTCCCCATCTTGTGACACTTCTGAGGAAGGCTACAGGAAGTAGCCGAAACATGTAAAGCAGGTAAAACAATCTTTCCTGTCTGACTAAAAGAACTGTCGAAATAGTTAACTTAAGAAGACAGTATGAAATTTCACAAATGTTAAAGCAATATGTCTCAAAAATTGAAAATGCACAACAAAACAAATGAGGAACGAATGGGAGGAAACTGTAGTCAATGTCTGACCGACCTGTAAGAAACCGCCTAAAGGAAATGGGATTTACATACAGAAAAACTAAATGAAAGCCATCATTAACACCTAAACAGAAAAAACAAGGTTACAATGGGCTAAGGAAAAGCAATCGTGGACTGTGGATGACTGGATGAAAGTCATATTCAGTGATGAATCTCGAATCTACATTGGGCAAGGTGATGATGCTGGAACTTTTGTTTGATGCCGTTCAATGAGATTTATAAAAATGACTGCCTGAAGAGAACATGTAAATTTCCACAGTCATTGATGATATGGGGCTGCATGTCAGGTAAAGGCACTGGGGAGATGGCTGTCATTACATCATCAATAAATGCACAAGTTTACATTGATATTTTGGACATTTTTCTTATCCCATCAAGTGGAAGGATGTTTGGGGATGATGAAATCATTTCTCAAGATGATAATGCATCTTGCCATAGAGCAAAAACTGTGAAAACATTCCTTGCAAAAAGACACATAGGGTCAATGTCATGGCCTGCAAATAGTCCGGATCTTAATCCAATTGAAAATCTTTGGTGGAAGTTGAAGAAAATGGTCCATGACAAGGCTCAAACCTGCAAAGCTGATCTGGCAACAGCAATCAGAGAAAGTTGGAGCCAGATTGATGAAGAGTACTGTTTGTCACTCATTAAGTCCATGCCTCAGAGACTGCAAGCTGTTATAAAAGCCAGAGGTGGTGCAACAAAATACTGATGTGTTGGAGCGTTCTTTTGTTTTTCACGATTCCATAATTTTTTCCTCAGAATTGAGTGATTCCATATTTTTTTCCCTCTGCTTGGTATAAAAAAGTAACCGTTACTGACTGCCACAATTTGTTTTGCTGATTTCTTATAGTGTTTCTTAAAGCCAGAAAGTTGCCATTTGAAATGACTACTTTTGTGTCATGTCTGTGATCTGCTTTTTTTCAACAAAATTAAACAACTGAATGAACATCCTCCGAGGCCTGTGATTCCATAATTTTGCCAGGGTTTTTGTATATATATATATATATATATATATATATATATATAATACACAAGTATTCACACCCTTTGCTCAAAACTTTGTTGATGCATCTTTGGCAACAATTACAGCCTCAAGTCTTCTTGAATATGATGTCATAAGCTTGGTGCACCTATCTTTGGGCAGTTTTGCTCATTCCTCTTTCCAGCACCTCTCAAGCACCATCAGGTTGGATGGGGAGCGTTGGTGCACAGCCATTCTCAGGTCAGTCCAGAGATGATCAGTTGGATTCAGTTCTGGGCTCTGGCTAGGCCACTCAAGGACATTCACACAGTTGTCCTGAAGCCACTGCTCTGTTATCTTGGTTGTGTGATTAGGGTCATTGTCCTGCTGAAAGATAAAGGTCTGAGGTCAAGAGCACTCTGGAGCAGGTTTTCATCCAGGATGTCTCTGTACATTACTGCATTCATCTCTCCCTCAATCATGACTAGTCTCCCAGTTCCTGTGGCTGAAAAACATGCCCACAGCATGATGCTGCCATCAACATGCTTCACTGTAGGGATGGTGCCTGGTTTCCTCCATACATGACACCTGGTATTCACGCCAAAGAGTTCAATCTCTGTCTCATCAGACCAGAGAATTTTTTTTCTTATGGTCTGAGAGTCCTTCAGGTGCCCTTTGGCAAACTCCTGGTGGGCTGCCATGTGCCTTTTACTAAGGAGTGGCTTCTGTCTGGCCACTCTACCATACAGTCCTCATAGGTGGATTGTTGCAGAGATGGTTATCCTTCTGGAAGTTTCTTCTGTATCCACAGAGGAGTGCTGGAGCTCTGACAGAGTGACCATCGGGTTCTTGGTCACCTCCCTGACTCCTTCTCCCCGATCGCTCAGTTTAGATGGGTGGCCAGCTCTCGGAAGAGTCCTGCTAGATCTTAACTTCTTCCATTAATGGATGATGGAGGCCACTGTGCTCATTGGAACCTTCAAAGTAGCAGAAATGTTCCGCTGCTCTTCCATAGATTTGTGCCTTGAGACAGTCCTGTCTCGGAGGTCTACAGATAATTCCTTCAACTTCATGTCTGGTTTGTGCTCTGACATGTACTGTCCACTGTGGAACCTTATATGTAGACAGGTGTGTGCCTTTCCAACTTATGTCCAGTCAACTGAATTTACCCCAGGTGGACTCCAAGTAAACTTTAGAAACATCTCAAGGATGATCAGTGGTAACAGGATGCACCTGAGCTCAATTTTGAGCTTCATGGCAAAGGCTGTGAATACTTGGTGTAACCGTGGTTAAAATCCCAATATTTGACCCAGCAATGGTTTTTCCCACTCTCCTTGAATGCACCATGCCACGTGACAAGATCATGTGACTTCAATTAGCCAATCACAGTGCCCCAAAGCAGTATATAAGATGCCTTGGCTTTCTCATCCTCAGTCGTGTAGGAGACAAGCCAAGGGACAGCAGCTGCAGGTCAGTCTTTAAACTAGTGGCTTTCAAACTGTGAGTTCTTCAGGGAGGGCACAAGGGTTAGGTATCATGATCCGGTTCTTTTCGAGAATCATTTAAGAAATGATTCGATCAACCGACATCAATAGCCTTTTTGCTTAGTCAACCGACATCAATAGCCTTTTCGTTTAATCAACCGACATCAATAGCCTTTTCGCTTAGTCAACCGACATCAATAGCCTTTTCGCTTAATGAGTCCCTTAAGGCTGTTCATTTATACAGAGCAGTTTTCTGAAGAAAAATCCTTGCAAACTTTTTTTTAACCTCAAAATAAATTTGATTGCGATATTAAAGCTTTTTCGTGATTCATCGACGCACATACAACATGGCCATCACTCAGCTTTCCTCTGGAAAAAAATCTGAGCGAAAATCTCCACCCCCCTTGCCGCATGCGATGCGTCGGGGGTGTAGGGAGGCGTTGACTCAATGGGACTGACGTCACAACGTGTTGGGAGGCGTTGCCTGACGCGTATAAAACATTCAATGTGAAAGGCCCTTTAGTTACTGTATTTCCATAAATACAGCATGTTTTATAATATACTGTGCGAAAAAATAAAACAGCAAAACTTTATTAAAGTGATGAGGATCTAACAAACAGAAAATACTTTAACTCACTTCTTCGAGTGACTTTACTGGAAGGCCCATTTCTTCCAGGCACTGCTTTTAATTGGTTCTAGCCCACACTTCTGGTTCAGAGCTGGCCATGATCATCTCAGCAGCGTCCACATTGCTGTCCCTCCTGGTATGCCTGGGAACTGACACTTTCAGGGACGGTCCAAGGATGCAGTGCATCAACTTTGTCATTCAGCTGTGCAAGCAACTGTGAATCAGCTGCAAGCACATTGTTAACAAATTTACCTTTAACCACGAAGGAACCATACACAAGATTCAAGATTAGTTTATTTGCCATTTGTAGTTAAAAAACCACATAGGAAATGGTTGTGCAAAAAGCTCAGTGCATCACACACAAGAAAACAACATTAGACAGACATGAAACAAATTATCACATAAAGACACATTGACACTGTGAAATACAAGGTACAGAGATCAAGTTAAAAAGTTAGGATCAAATAAATTAAATAAAATAAGGCACTGTCAGGCTTAAAGTGCACTATTCAGGCTGATCACAGCTTGTGGGAAAAAGCTCCTTGCATAACGAGACGTCTTACACCTAATGGAGCGGTACCTTCTTCCAGAGGGAAGAAGCTCAAACATGACTCTTCCAGGGTGGCCAGAAGGATCATTAATCTGAAAAGCTCGGTGTAAGAGTCTACTTTTGTACAGAGCCTCCAGCACAGGCAGGTAACAGTTCACAATTTTTTTTGGCTTAGCGGACCACCTTATACAACACTCTCTTGTCTTTGGCAGTAATGTTTCCAAACCAGACAGTGATGGAGCTAACAAGAAGACTTTCAGTTGTGCACTGATAAAAATTCACAAGGATTTTAGAGTTCATGATGTATTCTCTAAGTTTCCTCAAGAAGAAGAGACGCTGACGAAGCCTTTTTAACAATATTTGTGGTATTTTTGTTCCAACTGAGATCAATGGACAACGTCAGTCCAAGAAATTTACATTCTTCCACAATTTCGACTTTAGAGTCCTCAATAACAAGAGGTGAATGGCTGTTATTTTGACCAAAGTCAACAACAAGTTCACAAGTTTTAGAAGTGTTCAGGAGCAGATTATTTTCTTTGCTCCAATCCACAACTTTCTGTACCTCAGCTCTGTAACAAGAATTATCATTTGCACTGATCAACCCAATGATAGTTGTATCATCAGCGTATTTATCTATGTGATTACTGTCATGGGAAGCCACACAGTTGTAAGTGTACAGAGTAAAAAGGATGGGACTAAGGATACATCCTTGAGGGGAACCAATGCTCACAAACGTTTCATCAGAAAGACGGCCATTAATTTTCACTCTCTGAGATCTGTTGGTTAAAAAACTAAAAATCCACTTACAAATGGCATCACCCAAACCAAAAGTCTTAAGTTTTTGAACAAGTCTGGATGGCACAAGAGAGTTAAAAGCCGAACTGTAATCAATAAACAACATTCTAGCATAAGTATTACTAGAGTCCAGGTGGCTATAAATACAGTTCAAGGCAAAAGAGATTGCGTCCTCAACCCTCCTGTTCTCTCTGTATGCAAACTGGAGTGGGTCCACAGACACTGGGATCTGGCCTTTAATGAAATCCAGCACCAGACGTTCAAAGCATTTCATTAAAAGAGAAGTGAGAAGAAGTTACAGTATGCAAGAAATTTGTTAACTTAATTGGCAATAATTGAATGTATAATGTGATTACAGGAAATAATACACAATGATCACGAATGCTTTCTTTTACAGAAATGATTGTATCCAGGTGTTACAAATATATTGTGTACAATGTACAAGTTTTACCCTGGATAATTATAATATCATGTCTCACTGCAAACATGAATTGAGCAGCCTGAATTAAAGGAATCAAAAGCAAGAAATATGTTGTTATGGTAACAATTCCCAACAAACACTGTTCTGCTATGACATGAAGCCTTCCTCAAATGAGGCCTGAGCTAAACAGTAAACCCTGGACAAATGTTCATTCTGGAAATGTGAAATCTAGTTGATGCTCTACCTGCCACTGTAACGTGTGTGGATGCTATATTCAGCTCATGTTCAGCATGTTTGTTTAAAAACATGTCTGATAATGTTTGAATTGCAAGTTGTGAAGTGACCGGTAAAAAATATTGTCTGTGAGCTGTTTTATTTAAATGTCAATGCTTCCTGCTCATGCATGTTGAAAACATTATTTTGTGAATCAATTTTTAATACCTTTAATGTATTTTTCCTTATTTACAAAAATGCTTAAGATATTATGCTTTTATAAAATTTGGCAAAATGTATGCAACTCAGGTCTGTTGGGACTTCTGGATAATAAGGTGCCTTTGCAATCTGTTTCCATAAAAAACATATTTTTTGTAGCTGACAATCACAGTCTGTAGTGACTTAAATTATTTTGCAAAAATTAATATTCCAATTAACAGAGTGCATGTTTATGCAAATTGCCCCAAGACATGTTTCTGGGTTAGCTCTGTCAGTTTACCACAGTAATCTTGAAATTACATATTCAGTTGGCCTGAATAAATCATAAAGACATTCTTGTTTACCATGGTAACCAGAGTGCTTAAATTATTTCCTATTGTTCATTCTACTTATGTTTGCATACATAATTTAAATGGAGTCCAACATTAACTTTCTGTAGGCAGTGAATGATATTTATTGTTTTCCTGTAATAATGTTATGAAATTTTACAAAATTTTAAAATATATATAATATATAATAATATAATATATAATATATATTTTTTATTTAGAGGCAAGCTTTACACACACAATGTGAACATTAAGCATACATTCCATGAACATTTGATTGATTTTTGCAAATGTTTGCTTGCATGTCTGTCCAATGTACGCTTCCATGCAAACATTAGACAAACATCACAAACATTATATGTGTCATGTTCTGGCCATTTAGGGCCATTTGTTATAGTTCTGGACCTCTTTCTGTTCTCATGCTCTGAGCCTTCAGTGATTTTATTCATGTCTTGTCATGTCTGTCAATGTCTTGCTCATGTTTTCATTGTTTTTTTCTGTTCATCATCCTTGTATTTGTTTACTCTTGATCACTTAGTCATTCCAGTTTTAGTTTAATTGTGTTTTTCACATTTTTGGTATTATGCTTTAGTCACAGGTTTTTCTTACTTTCAGTGTTGCTTATCTGATTTTGTTCAATATGTTATTTATTGCATCTGTTATCTTGTTTTATTTATTGCATTATCTTGTAGTCACTGGGTTTTAGTCTCTGTTTGCATATAGGCTGTTTTGCCACCTGGTTATCTTTTATTTCTTCCTTCAGTCATGATTTGTTTCCATCTTAGTTTTGTTCTTATTCTGATGATTCACTTTTCAGTTCATATGTTTATGCTTAATTCATTCCCGATCATAGTTGCTTTGCATTCTGTCCGTGGTCTCTGATTTTGCCCTTCTTATCTGACTGCCCCTGCACCAGCCCTTGTGTCCTCATCTCTCGCACTATGATTTTTTCTGCTCTGTGTTTTCATCCACTTCCGCTCTTGCACCTGCTCACGTGTCTTTGTCTCTTTCATCACTCCACTCTGTGTTTTCCTGCATTCACGTTCTTGCACTGTGCACAATCTTTGTCTTCCCCGGTCACGCCCCTTCCAGAACTTTCACTGACGCCTGCATCTTGTTTCACTGATTACACCACCAGTCATTTAAGCCCTCACAGTCTCACAGCTCACCGCCAGATCGTTGTCTTTGTACACTTTCCAGCCTTGTGCTTTGCTCTGTTTTGGCCTGCATGTGTTTTGACTCTGCCTTGTTTTTTGACCTTGATTTTGCCTTGCCTCTGATAGCCCTTACACCATGTTTTTTGACCTGTGCCTCTTTATTATACCATGTCTCAGCCTCTCGCCTTTTGCTACTTTTGCCTCGCTGCTGGACCTCCTGTGTACAGAATCCCTGCCTGTTATTAAACCATCAGAACATTACCAGGTCTAATGAGCTTGCATTTGTGTCCATCTGGTTTGCCACGCCTGATAATATGAACATTCACAAACTTGCTGAACATTAAATGAAGATTCTATGAACGTTCAATTGATGTTCTATCGGGAAAATGATTCTTTACGTTGATTACAGACCCTGCAGCGGGTCTGTAATCAACTGCTTCTGTAACAGCTCCGCTTTGAAGTGTGAAACAATGAAGCAGTGCTCCGATCCGCTGCTTCGTTGGTTCATTGCATCGCTGCTTTCCAGAAGCGACAAGTCCGCTTCTTAACCCCTCTCAAAGCCGTTTAAAAATGTCAATCGTGAGTCACTTTTGTGCGTATTAAAGTCACAAACTGGGACTCTTGTCTTGTTGCAGGAAAGAAATGAGAATCGTCCGCCGTTCCGTTTGCACAGCTCCAAACACTGCGCCACTCTCTGCCAAGACAGAGTCCGTTATAATTTGCCAAATCACAACAAATGCCGTCTCAAGGTGCCTCACACAGAACAGTTCAATTTAAAATTAATAAGTAAAAATTCAAAAACATAATTAAAAACAGAAGTAAAAGAATAAAACAGCTAAAAAAAATAAAAGCTACATAAGAAAGAGAATAAAAATAGGTTTTAAGTCTTGACTTAAAAATATCCACGGACTCCGACTGCCCCACTGTCGCAGGAAGACTGTTCCACAGAGCAGGTGCACAATAAGTAAAAGCTCTTTGACCCGCTGACTTCTTCACCATGGGAACAGAGTAGTCCTGCATCCTTTTATTAATAATTAATAACTTCAAATTGAATCACTGTTTAAATCAAATGACACCTCTTTCCAAACGTCATAACACAGACAACAGACTAAAATGTTTTTATTTCCTCCCAAAATAAGACGTCCTGCGTTCGTTATGAATTACATTGATGGTGACCTGCAGCAAAGCCAGCTGTAAGAATTCAGCTCAGAGGTATGGAGTAAGATTTGTGCCATTAATGTCTGAAAGGAAATGCTTTTGAGAAACTACAGATTTTATTTATGTCCAGAGATCAAAAATCCAGTGACCAATTTCATATTTATTTACTTTAAGACTCAATAAAATGTTATTGACATAGAAAACCTGTAAAGCCTACTTTTAGCACACAGAAAATTCACAGGAGGTATTGATAACGGCAGTGGTGGGCACAGCTAACCAAAAAGTTAGCTTTGATAACCATTAATCTGATAACTGAAAAGTTATCTTTTATGACGCCAAACCCACAAACTGCTAAAAAAAATGTATCTTTATTACAGATAACTGATAACTTTTAGTATTGATTCAGACACGGCCACATCAGATTACACTGTCAGCTTCTGATAAACCAGTTTCACTTATACTTTTCACTGCTGAATAAATTCAAGGATCACAAACGCAAAAAGAACACAAGAAAAATGAATGAATGAATGAATTAAAAAAAAAACCCAAACACTGTCATCTTTCAAAAGCAATAAAACACAGTATTAGATGTCACAGTTTATCTCTGTGTTAGATACATTTACGAAGCGGAATCGATAATGGCATCAGTATTGATAAAATCTTGTCAATACTCATCCCTTATTATTTATGTTAAAATGTGTTAGTTATGCCAAAGACTTAAAAACACACAGAAATGTTTAAAATATGGCAAAAGATAAAAATAGAAGAATAGAAAATTCTTTAAAACATGTTTAAAATGTTTGAAAAGGGTGTAAAATGTGTGAAAGAATAGAAAGTTCTTGCAAAACATGTTTAAAATGTTTACAAAGGCTGTAAAATGTGTAAATGCATAGACAGATCCTTAAAGACGCACAAATACTTTTAAAATGTGTTTAAGATGTGTAAAAGAATAAAAAAGAAACACACGAAGGTATTGAAATTGTGTGTATGTGTCGGGGGGGCAGCTATTCATTTGTTCTCTGAGGGGGGGGCTCACTCTCCCACACTTTGAAAACCCCTGCTTTAAACATTGTTTTTTTTTTTATTATAATCATGTACTAAGTGTGACTTTTAATCAACTTGTAGAGTCCTGACCTTTGTGGTTGTGTTGGGGACCTGTTTGATCATATGTACTTTTTGATCAACCTGAACTGGTGAGTCTGAAGTGTTTTTTCTTTAAGTAACATGTCATACTAAAAGAACTCTGTCATATGAAATATTTTACTTTGTTGATGTCTCTTTTAATGCTAAATTGCTAGTGGTTAGCATGATAAGCATGTTTTGCTGTGCTTTTATGTTTGCTCTGTTAACATTATCTTAGCATTAGCAAGCCTAGCATTAGCATCACTGAAAATGAGGTTCTTCTAAATGAGATTATCTGGTCCATAAAGGCCAGGTGTCCTGTGTGGGATTCTTTATGATGGCGAGCCACAGATCCAGGCCCGAAGCCTAAGAAAAATAACATACCAGTCCACTGCCTCCAGCCTGGTTTGGTAGGAGGATTTGCAGCCTGCCCTTTGTTTCTCTATCCATCAAGTTCTCCCACCAACTCCAACTGAGCATCTCTCATAATTCTGTCAGTTCCGGACATTGCGCCGTTGGACATCTCCGGATTTCTCCATAACTCTCACTGACACAAAACGCTCTTAGTGGTGGTTGCCCGTAAATCGCAGGGTTTAAAGAACTGGGCTCTTAGGGTTGCTTATTTCTTGTTTTTGACTACAGCTTTGTGTGTGTGTGTGTGTGTGTATGTATATATATATATATATATATATATATATATATAAAATTGTTTTCACTTGGTTTGTAATATATTCACTCAAACATAAATTTGTTTCATTGTGTTTATTTACTGTCGCTGCCCTCCAGCAGCCAAATAGTCTTCTGAGATTTTTCTCCACTGGCCATTGTATAATTATAACCTCAATTTCACAATAACACTTAATACGTCAGAGTCACGTGGCCGCCGCAAACAAGATGGCAGCTGGTTAGAGCTTTCTCGCTTCCTGACTTATTATTAGTGAGGAGATTACTGCTACCGAGTGGAGCTGCACACAACATGCTGTGCATGTTTGATCGGAGGGAGGGAGCCGGATCACCTGTCATCTAGGAGGGAGAGAGACAGAGGAGCAGTTTTTCACGGACCTGATAAGGTTTTTATTTTGTTTTGCCTTTTAGGCAGTAGCGCAGCTGTAATAGTATTTTTATGTTGATGGTGTTGTTATATGTGTTGGTAATGTTCCCTTTCATGTTAAAGTTTTATTTCGCTGGTGGCTCAAATTTTGGGGGTAAGAAATGGGGATATTTTTGTGTAGAATGTGAAGTAACAGGTTCAGAATATACTAATTTTACGGGGGAACAATGTTTCGCGCATGTGCAGGGGTGATGCATCACAGACGACATCATGGCAGAGAGCAGAAGCTTGCGTCCGTGGATACTGATGGGATAAACGCTCTTCTATCCAAGAAAGACAGTGAGAGTAAGGGATGAGCGAGTACACCACTGTCTGTATCTGTTCAACCATCCAAATGATCTGTATCTGTACTCCTAGTCTTAATCTTAAGATCCTCTCCAAGCAGGGGTGGGCAACTTGTTCCAGAAAGGGCCAAGAGGGTGCAGGTTTTCTTTGCAGCCACTGATTCCACCAGGTGATTTCACTGATTAATATCACATTGAGCAGATGGAATCAGTTAATCAGTCCTGTAGTAGTGAGACACTCATTCTTCACCTATCCCCCTTCCTATTCTCCACACCTAGCATAATGCAGAGTTCAACAGCTGTGATTAGTAAGTGCAATGGTTTTTAATGTAGCAACTTCTCACACTATTAATCAAAGTATTTCAGACCAGACAGAGATGAATTCTAGAATAAGACTTGTGACAGTGGGAATAAAATGTATGCTCCCTTCTGAACAGGTTAATTAGCCTCCATGCATCAGTCAGACCCACATCATCTTTTAACATTTGAACCACTGCTCTACTCTTTGTGCAAAGAGAACTTTTATAAGTACTCCTGTCTAGACATGGGTCCATAACTTCATTGAAATCCCCTGCTAGCACTACTTGAGTTAGCATCTCTCCCAGAATCCTATTCACCACATGAAAAAAATTGTGGGTTATCCCGCGGCCTTCGGCCTTGGGCAACAATGATCCCTCGGGGTAACATTCCATTATGCTGCCCTCCAAACCAGGCACTATTTGTTTTATTATACATCTGTGTAGTTAATAAATTTATCTTTACAATTGTGTGAAAAATTTACTGTCATTTTTTATTTTTGGTTATTTTTACGTACCGTAGTGAGTTTATGGTACTGTGTTTCAGCCTCTGGCCAGACTTGGAGCGCACTGATGCATAGAACTGTCCCAGTTCATGGTCGAGTGTGGCAGTGGGAAGCTTCTTGAACCTGTCGGGTGAAACACCATGCAAATCTTTCTCATTGTCCTTCGCTAAAAACCCCTTGAACAGTGCGGAACTTTTCGCAGTACTCTCACTAGGGTTGAGCTGGATACTCGTTTCAGACAAGTATCCGGTATGGATAAAGCATTTTTGACGAACACGAGCATGATCCGAATAAAACTCATCACTATCTGTGCTCGTGCTGAAGAAACATTTTCATTGGCTAACTGACTGTCTTCACACTCTGTGATTGGCCAGTCACACAGCGCCCACCCCTCCCTACACAGACACGTCTCACTGCAGCTTCTCACACACACACACACACACACACACACACACACACACACACACACACACACACACACACACACACACACACACACACAGACAGGATCTCTTTCTGTGCTTGGCTGGATTCTGCCTCACGTTGCTCTGTCAGTACGCTTTAAAAGTTTTCTTCACCTTCCCTCTTTTTCGGTTTGTCTGATATTTAAAGTTACCTGAACTTGTTTTGTATCATACGCAGAGCTTTTGACAAGACAGAGCTGAAAACAGCTCCTGTCACTTCGGTCACTGCCTCCACTCCAGTCGGGTTTTTTATTTATTTATCCATTTGTTTGCTACATACACACATGTAGCTGAACACACAAATTAGCCTTTATTAATATTTTTATTGAATATGACTGCATACAATATCTGACACTTTCTCACTGCAGTTCATAAAAATAAATTGGTCATTCGAACAACCTCTCTCCCTCTCACACAGTCTCACACACACACACACAGACAGACATGCACACACAGACACACACCTTAATCAATATTGTTTAACTATCTATCTATGTGTGTATACACACGTTCCTCAAATTAATTAGAACACAGTGTTCCCTTAATTATTTTGAGGAGTATGTAACCCATGTATAAATAGAATCAGATTAACTAAGATTTCAGTTTAAATAGAAGTATTATTTTACTTTTGACTCAGTTATTCAACATGTTAAATTCTGCAGTTTCCTTTTGCACTTGAGGGCACCCTCAGTTTGTTCACCTCCACATGGGTGGTACCTAACTCTTTGAACACCCGCTGAGCAGCACGGAAGTTACAATCGGCTTATGGTCTGAGAGTGAAGTTTTTGTGGGTTTTCTTTTCTTTCCTGACGACTCTGGTAATGTGAGGCAACTGTTCATTTACGGACACGGAGAACCTGCCCAGAGAATTTTGGAATGACGTTAATATTTAAAGTTGGCTTAAGCCAACTCACCTGTTGTCAGTATAGTTGTGTGCACCATCAGGAATCCAAATGTTGAGTGGAAAGGAAACTAAATCTTTCGGTAAGACGAGATAGTCCCCTTCTGAAAAAAGCAAAGAGTAGCAATCTATCATTACCTGTGTTAACATTAGCCATGGTGTCTTGCAGCTGAATTTGGAGTGTGTTGCATGTGGTTTCAGGCAGCACAAAGTGCATGTTGAAAGTGATGACCATCGGGTATTGTGTAGACTTTGCGCCGCACCCGTCTGTCTGTCTCTGCTTAGCATAAATCCATTTCTATTACTGCCAGATTCTTCAAATTCACAGGGAACATTCTTGGGACACAGACCTTGGAAAAGTTCAAAGATGGCTAACATTTACCTGTTTTGAGAGGTTAAAACTCTCATTCTGTTCCGTTTTTTATTTTTTTAATGAGTGGCTAGGCTGACAGCCATTCAGAGTAGAGTGGCACCGTGACGTCAGCGGCAGGTCTCTGTAAAACTGTTTCATTTATGTTTTTATATATAACATGTTTCTCATATATTCTGTAAAAGGTAGCAAGAAATGAATACTACTTAAACTGAAATGCTGTTTTTTGTTACCTAATAACATCTCTCAGGTGATTTACAAGGCATTTCACAGACATTAGTGTGGTGACATCATAGGCTAGCTGCAAACCATTTCATTTGTGTGTAAGTTTTGACATGTTTTTGATAAAAAATATTATTGATTGTGTTGCTAAGCCTCTAACTTATATTTGTAATTTGTCATTAATGACTGGGAGATTTCCTTCTAAAATGAAAATAGCTAAAGTAACACCACTGTTCAAATCTGGTGACAAACATGTTTTGTCAAAAATTTTGGAAAAAGGTATTTATTAAGAGGTTAAATGAGTTTATATCTAAACATCACATACTAAATGAGCAGCAATATGGATTTAGAAAAAAATCAGTCTACTTCATTGGCGGTGATTGATTTTGTAGAACATACATTACGAATGCAACAGAAAACAAGCAATATACTATAACGTTTTTTTCGACTTACAGAAACCATTTGATACTATACATCACACCTTATTACTGGATAAACTATGGAAGTGTCGTATCAAAGGATTAGCTCACGATTGGATAGCAAATTATCTGCACAATAGGTATCAGTATGTTCATGTTGGTGGGGTAAATTCAGAATTTTTGAAGTGTACTTGTGGGGTGCCCCAGGGCTCAGTCCATGGGCCTTTGTTGTTTCTTTTGTATATTAATGACATATGTTTGGTTTCAAAATTTGTGAGTCGCATTTTGTTTGCTGATGACACCACTGTGTTTTGTAGTGGGGATCATTTGGAAGACGTTCTGGACATGATGGAAAGGGAACTACAGAAGTTCAAAGAGTGGTTTGATTCAAATAAATTATCGCTTCATTTTGGTAAAACAAAGTGTATTATATTTGGAAATAAACCCAGGAATTTATCTAGGAATTTACTAATGCACAATATTGAAACTGAACTTGAAATGAAACAAAATTTATTGGGGTTTTTATTGATGAGAAATTGAGTTGGAAAACACAAATGATGTTAAATAAAAAATGTCAAAAGCCATTGCCATTTTGTATAAAGCACAATACTTCCTCCCCCAACGGCCATTAGTTACCTTATATCATTCATTACTAGTTCCGAACATGACCTATTGCATTGAAGTTTGGGGAACCACCTACAAATCGAATACAAATTCAATATTCTTACTACAAAAGAAAGCCATAAGAATTATGAGTAATAAACCACATTGTGAGCCTGCAAATCCATTGTTTGTCTGTTTAAACATTTTAAAATTTTGGGACCTGATTGACTGTAGCTTAATACAAATTATGTTTAAAGTAAAAAAATAACCTTTTACCACAACATGTCCAGGACCTATTCAAAATGAGGGACTCCAGTCATAATTTGTGAGGAACATTATTATTTCAAAAAGCAAAGATTCGAACTACAGTAAAAAGTCATTGTGTTTCTGTTAAAGGTGTTAATATTTGGAATTTGTGCAAGGATAACAAAGTTATGTGGTAACTTGGTTGGCTTCAAAAGGCTCTTCAAAAATCATTTAATTACTTGTTATAACATGATGAATTAGGTTTATCGATTTTGTTTTGGGTTTGTGCATGGTCCATTGCTGTTTGTGTTTTGAAATCTTAGTTTAGTGATTAAATTTTTTATAAGTTACCATGGGTATATATATATTTATATACATTTATTTATTTATATTTATATATATATATATATAAATTCTTTTGGTTAAAGGGGTGCCCACACCCTTTCAGCCAAATGGGTCACTTTGTCGGATTGTTTTCTTTGTTTTCGCTGTGAGGTTAATTTGTCATTTTTGGCTGTGTGCTGAATAAATTCATTCATCTTCATCATCAAATATAACCTCTTTGTCATATATTGTGAGAAATAAACATTTCTACAACTGAAAACATTGTTTTTGTGACAAGAGAATTTGTGGACATCAGTGTGCATGCGAACTTCCGCAAACTCAAAGCTAACCTCCACTCTTGTCAAAGGCTCATAAACGTAAATATTGTTAATGATTAATTGATTGGTTCATACAGGTGCTTTATTGAATATGTACAAATTGTAAGACAATCGGATCTTAATAATTAATGTAAATAATAAATGTGTGTGTGTGTATATGTATATATGTATATATATATATATATATATATATATATATATATATATATATATATATATATACACACACACACACATACATATATATACTTTGCACTGGGATGCCAATTAAACAAATGTTCATACAGCCGAGGGTATTTTAGCATCACGTTATATTTTTATTGTGCAAAGTGCGGCAAAGGAATTCATTTTTTTCCTCAATAGTGTGAGTTACTAACTATGAGGAGGTTGCAGCTGGTCTGCTCTCTGTAAGCCTGAGCCCGTCAGATTTCAGAAGCTGTGCAGTGCGGGATCTGGTTAGTACTTGGATGGGAGACCTCTTTGAAACACCAGCAGCTGTGTGTTTCTCCAGGTAAAACTGGAGTTGCGTCAGGAAGGGCATCGAGTGTAAAACTTGTGCCAAATACCAATGTGGATCTGGCTGTATCCACTGTGGCGATCCCAAACAAAAAGAAAAATGGGAACAGCCAAATGGCTGACAACTAACTATGAGGATGTTAATTTTTGGTGCAGCTCTTCATTGCACCAGTAGGCCTATGACACAGAATAAAATAAAAGTAAAACGTGACGTTTCTGCACTGCTGTGAAGGTTTATTGATCGGCTAACCTTAGCTCAGCTTTTTAGCACAGTTGATCTGAGTGAACGCTTTAATTTGTAAATGGTTCAGTCTTGCTTCTTTTGGAGACTACAAAAGCTCAACTTTAAATAACTTTTTTTTCCGGCGTTTTTTTCAGTTTTTTTTTTTCTTTTTTTAATATATATAAACCGTTTAGTGTTTCTTTATATTTAAAGAAATATTTTTATTTGTCCCAATCAGGAACATTTGCTGTGCAGACAACCAAACTTCCATTGATGAGCTGAACACCATGATGTCCAGTTGAAAAAAAACATCTCTACTCTTCAAAACAGGAGAAAAGTGTCTTCAGCAACACCACCAGAGTTCAAAGCTGCAGAAGAGACCTTTGTCTGGTCCTGAGAATTCAGCATAACATCACCTGCTTCTAAATAAAAGGCTCTTTCAACAGCAACTATTTTATTATTTTTTAAAAAGCTGTTTCATTTTATATTTTAACAATAAATGAACGGATCATTAAAAATGTCCACGAATCAAAGTCAAAAGACATTTGCACAAGTAGAAGCTCTGCACTTATTGTGCTCAAATTCATATTTTAGAAATGACTCTGTCTTGATAACAACATTAAAGGCAATTACATATTTTGGAGAAATTACAAGTTGAAATGACTATATAAAAAAAATTCATCATGAGGTTTATGTCACAGAAATCCTACTTTACAATCTGCAGTCATTGTTAAATTATTTCCTGTTGCATTTATAATAAACATTTGTATTTATTTACAATGTCTGTTTTTTACGGAAGCTCTGAGCTCCACGTCGCCGTAGTTTTTCTGGTTGAAATGAGATATAAATAATCTACCAGACTTAAAAAAAAATGTACAAATGTCCATGTTATTTTATTTGTCTAAAAATAAATGTCCGAGGTTCCTTATGTTAAACAAGAAATTATCTAATCTGAAATAACAGGTGGTTTTAATTTACAGATGAAAGATTTCAAAAGAACCATTTAATGATTTATTTAGCTATTTTAATTACAAGTGTTCTAAACTTTTTTTTAACAGTAATGAGAAATTTTGAGGTCACAAACAACAACAACAAAAACATTGACACGTTTGTTTCTGTTTTGTACAGATCAGTGGTTTCTGCACCGTTCCGTTTTGTATAGATCAGTGGTTTATGCCACTAGTCTTCCGTGTTTTGGCCTGACGCGTTGTCCCTATTGGACAGCGCGAAGGTACGTCATGGCTCAGCACGTCGAAAGTTGGATTGGATTGAACTTTGACCACGTTAGCCTGCCAACAAGCCGCAATGCGCGCTCCCATCAGAAGTGTCGCTTTAGCTCGGCTTTTGACACAACGCTTCTGACACCTCTAAAAAGCAACGCGTCCCATTGAAAACAATGCTTTTTAGACCGATTTTTTTTAAATCTATTTATTAGAAAACATCACAGAAATGACAGAATACAACTTCCAGTTACAAAAATTGTGTTCTCCACATGTTTTTATGTTTTTTTTTTTTTTATTTACATATATAACAAAACCCACCCACATACGAAACCTAAATTGTAAGTCCCTTCGGCTGCTCCCTTGTTTGCACTCGGGGTCGCCACAGCAAATCCAAGGTGGATCTGCATGTTGATTTGGCACAGGTTTTACGCCGGATGCCCTTCCTGACGCCACTCCACATTACATGGAGAAATGTGGCAGGGGTGGGATTTGAACCCAGAACCTTCTGAACTGAAACCAAGCACATTAACCACTTGGCCACCACCCCCTATACGAAACCTAAATTAACTACAGGAAAACTACAGAGAGAAAAAAAAGGGGGGGGGGGGTTGAGGGAGAATGAGAAGAGAGGAGAAGAGAAGGAGAGGAGACGGGCAAATCTCAAGATGGGTCAGAAAACAAATCCAAAAAGCATTGCCATTTCATAATGAATTTGTTCGGGCAACCACGTCTGGAATAGCGGATTTTCTCCACTTTCAGGAAAGACATAACGTCATTAATCCACAGTGTGGGAGAAGGGGACTGAGTGGCTTTCCAATGTAGCAACAGATGGCGTTTTGTACTGAACAAGGGTCAGCCGGGCATATATGGAAGCCTTATGAATTCTATCCAGTACTGAATCCCACCAAGCTACATCAAAGGTCAATCCCAGCTCATGCTCCCAGGCCTCCTTAGTACTCACGGTAGTGGGTGCCTCATAAGATAAAATAGTATTATAAATCTTGGAAATGAGGGATTTCTGGGAGGGCTTCAAATCGAGAAAGTCGTCACAAATCTGCGTGGGAGGAAAAAGAGGAAATGAGGGAAACAGAGATTTAGCACAGTTCCTTACTTGGAAATATCTAAATAAGTGTGAGGATGGAATGGAATATTCCACAGTAAGGAATGTGAAAGTACAAAAAAACACCATCTTTGTAAAGATCCTTAAAACACTTAATGCCCTTATCGTACCACTGGGTAAAAGTAGCATCAGTAAACGCAGGCTTGAACAGGTGATTTTTCAGTAATGGAGCTAAAGAGAGGGTAGATCTAATTTAAACTGCTTTCTGAACTGGGACCATATTTTGAGGGTAGAGCAAACCACCGGGTTAGTAGTAAAGCCAGAGGGGTTGATGGGTAGCGGGCTGGTCAGAAGTGCGGGCAGCGAGGACCAAGGACATGATTGTGCTTCTAAACGATACCAGGGGACCATCATTGAGTTCGACCAAAATACAATTTTGCAAATATTAGCTGCCCAATAGTAAAATTGGAAATTAGGTAAGGAGAGGCCCCCATCAAATTTACATCTCTCAAGTGCGGTCCGACGAATCCTGGGGACTTTACCTTTCCATAAAAAATCCGAAATAGCCTGATTAACAGTTTTAAAAAATACCTTGGGTAAGAATAATGGCAGACACTGAAACAGAAACAAAAAAACAGAAACCACCCCCAAATATTTGAACCCAGCAGAGCTCAGCTTAAAAGGAATATCAGACTGTGAAAGCTGTAGCGCTAGATCATTGACCGGGAAGCATTCACTCTTGGCGACATTAACCTTGTACCCGGAGAAAGACCCAAACCACCGAAAGAACGAGAGAATAGCCGGGACGGCGCAAACCGGGTCCGACACATACAATAGCAGGTCGTCAGCATATAGTGACAGTTTAAATTCAGTGCGCAGGCGAGTAATACCATTAAAAGCACTAGAGGTCCTTAAGTAGATGGACAGAAGCTCGATTGCGAGTGCAAACAGAAGCAGGGACAAAGAACAACCTTGTCTACAGCCCCTATTCAGAAGAAAATAGTCGGAGTGAACACCACTGGTGGAGATGCTGGCACATGGTGAAGTGTAAAGAAGGCGTATCCATGATATAAACCCATTACCAAATCCAAATTTGCCGAGCACTGCAAACAAATAATCCCATTCAACCCTATCAAATGCCTTCTCTGCGTCAACCGATATTACAACTTCAGGTGTAGTAGTGTTTCTGTCAGTATAAATGATATTAAAAAGTGTGCAGATGTTATAAAAAAGCTGGCGTCCCTTAATAAATCCGGTCTGCTCCTCAGAAATAATAGATGGAAGTACCTTCTCTAAACGAAGAGCAAGAGCTTTTGCTAGAATTTTAGTATCCACGTTCATTAGTGAGAGGGGCCTGTATGAAGTACAGAGGTCTGGATCCTTGTCCTTCTTTAGGAGCACACTGATGGAGGCTTGCCTCAGAGTAGGGGGAAGAGACCCATTCGCCAAAGATTCAACGTAGACTGAGTGCAGCAATGGAATGAGTTTGGTGTGAAAGGCCCTATAGAATTCCACTGTAAATCTGTCCGGGCCCGGCGCTTTGTTGTTTTGCATATTTTGTAGGGCTAGACTAAGTTCTTTACTAGTTAGTAGAAAATCCAATTCATCCAACACAGTCCCCCGGGAGACTGGAAATTCAAGATTATTCAAGAAGTTATGCATCTGAGACATGTCTGGTGATAGTTCTGATCTGTACAAAGAGGAATAAAATGATGAGAAAACTGAATTAATGGCTAATGGTTGGTCCTGCAAAACACCAAAGTCATCTTTGACACGAGGAATCAGGCGTGAAGAAGCTTGCCGACGCAGCTGATGTGCGAGCAGTCAGCCTGCTTTGTCACCATACTCATAGTATCTGGATCGAGAATGTAATAGAAGGCGTTCAGCATCACCAGTTGTAAGGAGATCAAACTCAGTCTGCAAGGATACTGCAAGGAAGTGTTGTTACGGAAATGTTGAAACTGAGGTCTGAGTCATTGGTGCTCAAATCTTTGGATGTTAAGAATCTGGTCTCTTCTGATACTAGCCCAGGTTATCATTCCTCTTTGATTACACTGTAATCCATACTTATATGTCAAAATTGTTACATCTGTCTGTCTATTTATATAGCAACTTTTTAATAGGTTCAAAACTAAACAATGAAGACATATTTGCTGCAATGGAAAAAAAAAATCACAAAAAAAAACCTCACTGTAAAAACAGCTGCACTTCCTGCTAGATAACATTTCAGCATTATTTTAAAGTTTTTGCCACACAAAAAGTGCCTGAAACTTGTGTGGAAGTGTCTAAAACATTGTTTGGGCCAGACACTTGTTCAAATGATGATGACTTGCAGACAGCATCCCCTGATCATTTGTGTGATTGTTTTGTGTTTGATCACTATTCATCTATGAAGCTCAGTTGAATTTTGGGAGCTTTGTTTTCTTTAGTTTTTTTTTTAGCTGCAAAAAAGTATTTATTTTTGTTCTCTACTTACTTTTGTAACCCTCTTTGAATGCCTAAACTGCTGTTTAATTCACCACAAAATAGTCAATATCTAAAACAAGAAGAGGTGCATTGTCCCCTGGATTTGTCATAGCACCCCCAAGAAAATAATTCCTCATTTATTAATTTAATTTCATCCCATGTTTTTAAGGCCTTGTCTACACTGAAACTGAACTTCTGCTATACAATCTTTTTCTTTGTCATTTTCAAAAAGTGTTCCATTCAAGAAATATCACCGTTCTCACAGCCCAGAGAAAATGCTGTAGTACATATGCCAGGCCTGTATGTAGCGCTGTAACACTTCTACAAAAATGGAGAAGACGACGAGGAGCTAATGTAGAAACCAGACCATGGATTAAATAAAGTCTTTTAATCTGACCTGTTGCCAGAATTCATCATCACAGATGAAAACTGTTCTCCACATGACACCCTTGTTTTGGAAGATGACGTCTGGAAATCCGTCAATTCATTATGATGGAAGTTACTTGTTAAGGGTTTTTTTTTTTTTTTTAAGAGTTTTTAAAGATCCCCTCAGCATCTGTCTGCTCTGGGTGAGTTTCTCAGACTGAGCTGGGGGACACCAGCACTTTGTCCCACCACCAAAAAAAAAAGAAAAAAAAAGCTAAATAAGACTGTTAACATTCATCAACAAAACTGATTGTCTTACACAAAATGAGTGTAACATGACGTTCAATGGCATCACATTCAACAATGTCATGATAATAATAAATTTCATTTATAAAGGAACCTTTCATTAATAAAAATCGCAGTACTACAGGAAAAAAAAAACAAAAAAAAAACAAGGATAAATAAGAGGATACTGAAAATCTTAAGATAAAAACAGTCACCAGAATAGAATAAAACCAAAATAAAATAATAAAATAGAATAAAAGACTAAGATGCAACAGGTTCAAATTATTGAGACCTGTGAGAGGTCTGTCTAAACAGGTATGTCTTGAGGCTTTTTCTAAAAGCTTCTACAGTTTGTGGAGTCCTCAGATGGTTGGGGAGGGAGCTACGGCAGCTGAACAGAAGGCCCTGTCTCCCATGGTGTGAAATTTGGTGTAAGGGGGATGGAGAAGATTAATGTTGTATGAATGGAGGGAACAGGAGGATGTGTGGGGAGTGAGGAGGTCTTTGTGATATGTGGGGCATTGCCATGGATGCATTGGTGGGTGATGAGAGCAATTTTAAATGGACCCTGTATGTGATGGGGAGCCAGTGAATGTTATGGAGAATAGGTGTAATGTGCTCCTGTTTACGTATTCTTATCAGAATTCTAGCTGCACTGTTTTGAATGTATTGGAGTCTTTGAAGGTTTTTTTTTCCAGCGCTCCCAAAGAGCAGGAAGTTACAGTTGTCAAGCCTAGAGGAGAGAAAGGCATGGACAAGTTTTTCAGCATCAATGATGATGTCGTACTGCAGTGAGTGTAGTTTCAAGTTTCTGAAATGGTTCGGTTTTTGCTGCCTAAATATCCATGAGTGGAATTGGAAAGTCTTTGTTGCTTAAAGAACTACCTGAGGAACAGCAGTAGGCACAGACAAACCAGTGACCCGGTGTCAGTCCTGGCAATTAACCCTTAGAGAACACGGCCTCTAGACAGCAACCAAATCATTGATGCTTTTACTCTTAAGCACAACAGGTGCATTATACTGTTAAGAAGACATCAGTGGTAGGTCAAAGATTTTTTTTTTTTTCCTCTGCTTGCTGTTGGCATTTTCCCCTGAGGCTATAGGCTACATGTGTAGGTCTGTGGATATTTGTATTGAACAGTAGCCTAGGTTTGTGTGTGATTTTGGTCATTCTGTATGTCATTAGTGACTGTCGCAGATCCAAATGTGGCTATGTGTATGCATGCCCACGAATGTGCCAGAGGTGTAGCAGAGAGCCATTGTGACACACGAGCCCATTAGACCCTCAGAAAAATGCCAAGCTCCCCCATAGCACCTGCAGAAAAAAAATCTCTGGAGCAGCCGCTAGCATTGTCACCAAAAGTGGAACACAAAAGCAAGCAAACCACAAGCAAAATCAAGATCAAAATACAACCACTGACAATAATAATTAGCCTAATGCTTTCAGTTGTGCAGGTTAAACACAATGAGTCAAAGAGGGGCATCTTCACCAAGCGGGAAAAACAAAAACAGACAAAACCAAAACACAAACACTGCCAGTCATAATTAGTCTGATCATTTCAATTTTGGGCATCTTCAAAGAGTGAAAAAACAAAAGAAAACAAACAAAGTAACAAAGTCAAAATACAAACACTGTCACAAATAATCCATCTAATAGTCTGTTTTTTAGATAGACAGTTTATCCAAAACTGCAACGCATAAGTAAACAAAACACAAATGAACTAGGACCAATATACCTGAAAAACACCTGCAGTAATCATCAGTCTAATCACTTCTTTTTGTTCAGGTCATGTACCCTTAGCCAAAGAGGGCATCTTCAAGAATGAAACACAACGGCAAATCCTTCACAAACAAATCAAAACCAAAATACAAACACTGACAGTAATTCATTAATTCTCTGGTCCTACTTATTCTATATCCGAACAGTCACCAGGGTGGGAGGCGGGGTACACCCTAGGCAGGACCCCAGTCTGTCACAGGACCACATCCACTCCTATGGTCATTTTTAAAGTTCACCTAACGTGCATGTGTATGGAAGTGTGAGGAAGCCAAACCACCCAGCGGGAACCCACGCAAACACAGAGAGAACATACGAATTCCATACAGAAAGCACCAAGCGGGAAGTGATCCCAGGACCTTCTTGCAGTTAGCCAACAGTGCTAACCACTAAGCCACCTTGCTTCCCACCGACGGTAATATTCAGCCTAATAATTTCAGTTGGGCAGGTCTTGGTCAGTGAGCCAAAGAGTATAACCTTCACCAAGAGTGAAACACATAAACAAACAAATCTCAGGAAAACCAAAACCAGTATACAAGCACTGATGGCAATAACACGTGTGGTGACTTCATTTGTGCAGGTCACATACATTTAACCATGGACACGCTTTTAAATCACTGCAGCATTAGAAAGAAGGTCATAAAGTGTTCTTTATCAAACTGGAATCACATATTTGAAGTTGATGAGGAAAAGTAGCAGGAAAAATAGGACCCCTCAACCACAGCAAATCGTTGAACCACAGAAAGTTCCTCACACGGGCTCACACGCCAGTGCTTTGCAGTGAAGGCATAGATCCATATACTACACCTGAGCAGAAGCCATTAAGTTACAGAGTGACTGAGATCCATGTTTCTGTAACACTTTGTCAATGTGTGTGATAACTGAGAAGCATGTCTGCTAAAACATGTTGTATACTTAGTAAAAGTTTAACGGATGTTTAACACTAACATCTGCTTGTACAATCATGTGTTTATCACTATATACACTGTGTATATTACCAGTGTATTTATCTTGTCTTTTGTCTTCTATAATTTTTCTTGAGATTATCACATGCATATTTTCTTCACAGTGTTGTTTTCTAGGTGGTTTGGTGTTTAGCCCACGGGGGATTAATGTGTGTGTATTTTAAGTGGCCTTTACAGAAATTGTTTTGCATATTTCCCTCATTTTTAAGCTCCAACTCTCAGAATTCAATGATGCTTCACTATGGATTGCATAAATCTGAATTCATGTGTCAGAAAATTATTAAACTCAAATCCCCTTATTTGTTAGCAGCCACACAGTTTCTCACACTTCAGCTAAAATGTACACAGTCACTGTGAAATGCTTCAGAACTGTTCTCAAGTGTGTGTGTGTGTGTGTGTGTGTGTGAGATCAATCTGTTACCTTGCCTCTTTTTGTAATATAGATAGTCACTCAGTGGTTCACACCCTTGCCTCAGCAAGAAGGTCTGGGGTTTGATTCCACCTACATCCTGTTCCTTTCTGTGATTTGAATGTTGTCTGGGTGGGTTTTGTCCTACCATCAAAACATGCACATTAGGGTCTGCTCTTTTCTCTGCTCTTGACCATAGCAGTATGTGGAGTTGGTCCCTGGGTACTGGACTGTGGCTACTCACTGCTCTTAGTCGGAGGCAGGTCTATCTTGTATGACCCCCCCTGGGCAAGGTCCTCATTAAGGACTCCCCCCCTCACTCACTCACTCACACACACACACACACACACACACACACACACACACACACACACACACACACACACACACACACACACACACACACACACACACACACACACACACACACACACTGCTTTTAACAACCTGGACCTCATTTCTGGCATAAAGTACAGTTGTTTACTCACCAGTATAAGTTTGATGTGATTAGAATTCCATAGTTCAAATGACATGTTCAGTTCAAAGCTGGAGCAAACACTTTTCTTCTTCTACTAAGGTGGATTAGAACTTTTTGTGGTACACAGCACAAACTACTGGACAGGAGGAACCTAGCAGTCAATGTGACTCACTGATTTGAAAATGCAGGTCTTTCAACCAGACGTGTGGTGCCATGACAATGTCAATCATCTGTGTCCAGTCAGATTTCAGGGGAGTCCAGTGAAACCCCAGCCTCAGCTCTAGCTCCACCCATGCCAGGAAGTGTTTGACATTTGAACATTTCCTGTTTCACTGTGACTGATTAAATTGGCACTTCCTGTTTGAGTGTGAGCTTGCTACTGAGTTCCCGTGAGATTCCATGGGATCTCGTCTGTCAATCCAGGAAGTGTTTGACATTTGAACATTTCCTGTTTTACTGTGGATTTGAAAATTGGCACTTCCTGTTTAGGACACACTGTACCATGAGTGAGCTTTGCACCGCTTCGCTCATATTAATGGTACTTAAGCCTTGTTGGCACAGAATAGTACTGCTCATGTTTTAATCATATTTTCCTTTTGTGGGTCCTCATCTTTTTTGGGGCCAAGAGACATTTTCAAAGGCATTAAGTAATTGTGATGGATTATAGGTTTTGCTCCATAATATTTATCATTTCTTTCTTTCTTTCTTTCTAGAAAGTTAGGGCATGTGTGCTGGCCTGTCACATACTATCAGATGGGTTCTTATTTTTCTGATTCATAATTTATTGATGAATAGATGACACTTTTTTTTTATCAACAATAAAGTCTTACACTGTATTAAATGTATTTGTTCTTTGAACTTTATCAGCATATTATACTACTAGCGTGTTGCCCGTGAGAATCCACGGGCTCTAGATTGGGTAGTGTTTATAAAATAGGTAGCTGACATTTTTCAAGGGTGGTAATAAATTATGCAGAGTGTCTATAATGAGTTGGAATGGCATGTGAGTCCAGAATGCACCTGCGTACATGTATGTGTCCCTTTACCAGTTATATTGCCAACATTCAAAGTCCCGACCCTCACTTCCACCTTTCTAGTTTTCCTCTTCTCCAGCTATGTCTGGATGTTCTCCTCCTCTTCTTCTTCTCTGCCCAGCAGTTGCCCAATTTCCACCGGCACCCTGTTGGGCAATAGCACCGGTGGCGGCCATTGTTAACCTGGACCTCGACTGATCCACTTTGGAAATTCGATTTGTAATCTGCATCTTTAAGTTTGGTGTTCTTTTTCTTTTCTTTTTTTTTTTTTTAAACACAGGATGCCCTTCCTAACACAACCCTCCTCATTTACCCTGGCTTGGGACCAGCACTCAGAATATACTGGCTGCACACCCATTGTGGCTGAGTTATAAATATTGATTAACAGAGCTATTTAAAAATATAAATGGTGCTTAATGAGTGTAAGTAAGTGAATTTTGGTTTTAAAAATTTATGTTCATGATGAATAGTCATGATAAAAATACACCGTATACATGCATACAGGATCATTTGCATTGATTTGAACACTATATATATGCATATGCATCTGGGTGTATTTATGAAGATGTTCAGTGTGAAAAGTGTAAGTAGTATGATGTTATGTGATTGAACAAAGAGTAATGGTTCTGTTTTCTGCACTCTATGTGTAGATTGGTTTTTTGATTGCCAGATTAGGAAGTGATTTGGATTCCGAACCTTGAGCCTTAGCCATCGATTTGGATGGAACAGTGCACGGTGTGGCCAGCCGTGGGATCCGCTCCAGAGAAACCCAGATGTTATCTTATTTCAGTCTGTTACAGAGATAAGAACCCAACATAAAAACCTACCCAGGTAGTACTGATCACACAGACTGAACATTACACACACACATGCATGGAGCATAACTGAACTGAACCCTGAAGAAGGGACACTTTTATTTTATTTTTTATTATTCTATGGAAGAGCTCTGTCTTCTTTTGTATTTTATTTTCATAAAATACAAAAATTATATTGTTGTGGGACAATAACTTTTCAACTTCTAACTTCATGTTCCTTTATTGACTAATTTAGGCGTCCATCTCTCCGAACCTAGAAAGAATGTATATGTCTATAGTGTGTCGCTTTCAGACAGATGCTACAATGCCAAACAGCAAAAGTCAGCTCTCCCCAGTTCCTCTGTGATCAAAGTCATACATACGCATGCTCTCACACACACGCACACAGAAGAGTTGGCTGTTATAATATAGAAGACTCGGTGGCTCTTTGTGCTCCATACAAACATTGACTGGATTGATTAGTTCAGATAACAGGATACCTTGAATAGAATACTGATTTCATCTGATGTCACACTGCTCCAGATGCTACGTCTTATGCTGCGTTTACACATAGGCAAGACGCATTACGAATGTCATATTTCCATCATTCTTGGCACATTCCTGACATTCTTAATGTGACTTAATGCATCTGAATAATTTTCTAAATAGTGAGTGTTGGTGCGTGCTATTCGTGATTTTTGTGGAGCATGTTTGTGGCTGTCAAAAAATCTTCCACGAATGTCACGCACCACCCTCATTTTGCCTCATGCCGCGGAGGTCGCAATTAGTCTTTTAGCCAACTTGTCGTCACTGTCCTTCAGCATATTGCAGCAATGAAACTAAATACGGTGCAGCAGGGTTTAATTGTGCGCACGTCAGAGAAGAACACTGTCATGCTCTATTAAGGATCACCACGAATCAAGATGGCTCAACACGCTCCATTTTGCTCATCAGCACGCTCCTGCAGGGGTTCAACCTGCTGCTGCTGCTGTGCCTGATGCTTAGGAAAACGAGTGAGACGGAGCTGCGTGAAGCCATGGCACAGAGCCCAACTAAGCATGCAATCACAAAGTTCCTCTGCTGTGGATTTTGAGGAGCAAACTGGAGCGATCTGAATTGTTCAGCAACTGACGGTAGGATGAATATGGGTGTGTGTGTGTGGAGACAATTCGCCTCATTCACAACGTGAGAGAATGCAACGATGCACTGTTACGTGTAATAGTGCGCAACAGTTCCTTATCATTCTCCAGCAATGTGCCATTAATCGTAATGCATGGTAACAGGTTGCAGCAGTTCCTGAGGACACCTGAAGCCTCTGCATCAAATCATCACATTCGTGATCAGCGGCCAAGAATGTATACTTCGTGACATTCGTGAGTTGCCATGAGTCAAGTCATGAATGCATAAGTTAAATTCCACTAATTATAAATCATCAGTTTTGCAATAGAATTTCAAAACAAGTCATACCTCCTGTGGTTGTACTTTTTTGTACCAGGCAGTAAAAGTTTATTTCTGTTCTAAAATAGCTGAACATACAGTTCCAATGGCCTTCCCGTCATTGCTCATATATGTATCATCCTATCTGTGATATCCAGACCCACATGGGGTCAGTCTTCTGCATACCAAAGGTTGCTGCACTTTTAGTCTGGATGCAAGTGACCTTTTTAGATGGCAGATCAAAATGTTTTGCTTCAACCAAAGAGGCAATGTCCCCCCCGCTTTTTCTCTGTCTCTTGTGAGCAGAATATATGAAATCATACTGATGGGGTTCAGTGGCATTTAGTGGAGATGTAAGCCTTAGAACAAGGATTTAAAGACATACAAGGTACAAGATCCATCCATCCCTCCATTCACTACTCACTCACTCATCTTCAACAGCTTTCTCCAATTAAGGGTCATGGGGAGCTGGAGCCTATCCCTCTGCATGGGGCAGAGTACACCCTGGACAGGACGCCAGTCTGTTACAGGGCCACAAACATTCACACCCACTTATGGTCAATTTAAAAGTTTCCAATCAACCTATCCTGCGTGTCTTTTGGATGTGGGAGGAAGCCGGAATATCTGGGGGGCATCCAGAGGAGCACGGGGAAAACATGCAAACTCCACACAGAAAGACCCAGGTGGAAAGCGAGCCCATGACCTTCTTGATGTGAGGCAACAGTGCTAACCAGTAAACCACCATGCAGCCCCAGACAAGATCATTTGTATTTTTTTTTCATGGCTCCCATTATCAGTTTTTGACCTGTGGGTGTTTTCATGTAATTTCTGTTTAAATGTCATCGTAAAAAGTAAAGGCTCATTACACTTGAATGTAGTATTTGGGGAGTGTTTGGCTGGAGGTTAGAGAGATGGGCTTGTGAACACAGGTTTGATTTCATCAGACAACACTCACTCAGGTGCCCTTGAGCAAGACGCTTAATTCCAAAGTTGTGATGCATCACTGTGAAACACTTTGAGTGACTGCATTAGATGGAAAAGCAGTATATAAATGTAGTCATCCCTCTGGCCAACAACTGACTACCAATTTTGCTGCTAATTATCTCACTCCTGAAAAAAAAAAGACATTACTGTCTGTCATCATAGGGCAGCACTGAGTGTGCTTACATCCGCACTGATGATGCTTCTGGCAGCTGAATGTGGCAGTGCAGGTGCATTGGGATTTTTCCAACACAGCTGTCATATTAGGTGCCCATTTAATTGCTTCAGTGAATGAAAACCCATGCAACTTTGTTTTTGACACTCACGTGATAACGTCAACATCACATCTGCTTTTGCCAACATCATGTCCTGTTAGAACGTGAGAGACCATAGCCAAAAAAAAAAAAAAAGCAAAACAGAAAAAACATATGTCATGGTGCAGAGAAAGCAACCTGACAGATTGCTGCATGTCTAAATCAGAAGAAACAAACATAAACAACCGGCCTTATTTATTGTAAAGATTGTAATAAACTGAAGATTGCTGCCACACTGCAGAAACTGAATATGATCGCTGTGTGTGTAATGTGTAATTGGGGAATACCTGCTGTTTTGTACAATGCATTGCTGCATGTAAATTGAATCAGCACTTGGCTATGTTATTCTGTGTTTGAATGTTACTGCCTGAGAAGTGTGTGCACATTTTCTGTAGCAGACGAAAGTACACTGTGACAGGTAGGAGCAAAGGTTCTCTTCTCTTCTTGCTTACTTTAATCTATCAGCATTATTCAATGTATAATTGTGTTTTTTATTTGATTAACAAATTGAAAATATTAAATCAAAACACAACTTGAAATTGAACAAGAGGGGCACTCACAGAGCCCCAGAAAGACTAAATGGTCCTCTGTATACTGTATATTGTTTCTGATGAATTTTCCTTTTTAGCTTTTGATTGTGAGGTGCTAATTCCTATGTGCGCTATTCCGTAGTATTATCTGATCCTGATCCCTCGCTGGAAGGGAAAGGAAAGGATTTTCCCCTTGACTGCAACAGCTATTGGTGTATTACACTTCTGTCTGTGCCATGAATGGTATGTGCAAGGGTAATTCCTAAGAGGATTCAGTTTAGTATAGTTGCTGCTCAGCAACCAGAGCAGGGGCCACATTCCTGACAAGAGTGTCAGGAATGTGGCTCTCGAGGACCGAACTTGGCCACCCCTGAACCAGAGCAATATGGCTTCAAACCCAAGTCACCTGTCAACCGCATCCGAGCAATGTGAGTACTCACTGAACATGTTGGCAGTGTTGGGAAAGTGTAGGAACACGGACCCACAACAGGGGGCGCAAATGAACGGACAATGGAGTAAGTCAAATAACAACGCTTTACTGTTGTGAATGTGCACAACGAATACAACCAATCACAGAAATGGACAACAGTCAATTTACAAAAGTGTCGTGTGGGCAGGCTCGAAGATAGGAGACGCCTCTCCAAGGTAAGACCGGTACCACACGGCTTCCTCCGCCACAGGACCCCGGGTATACTGGAGCCGCCAAGTCCCGAACTCCCAGGTGGCCACTGCCTCCGCGTGTCGGACCTGGTACTGCTGGCGAGGAACAAAAACACAATTAAAGGTGGGCGCGTTTGCACCCAGTAATCCACACGGCAGGAAAGCTACCTCCACCTCTCGTTGGAAAAAAGGTCTGTTATCACTCACAAAAGTCACAAAAGGTTACTGTCAAGCAGTCAGCTGAGAATATTACCTTCCAGGTAGAACGATATCTCGGCAATGAGGTGGAGATGCCGTCCTGCTGATATACCCCACTGATGATTGCCGTCAGCTGTCTCAGGTGATGGGTGACAGCTGTCACCGAGGCTGCTCCCGTGAGGCGGCGGCGCCCTCTGGTGCCTGGAGCCCGCACTCCAGGCAGGGCGCCCTCTGGTGGTGGTGGGCCAGCAGTACCTCCTCTTCAGCGGCCCACACAACAGGCAGTGCTTCTCTGCCATCAACGTTGTGTGTGTGTGTGTGTTTAGTTCACGATGACTGGGCTGTTTTGAGAGCCATTCTGAGTATCTCAGCAGGTATTCCCCCTGAGATACTGGATATCAGTTGGCTGATGCAGGTGCTATGAGTGCTGCACAAAGTGGTGATGGTGGTGGTGGGGGATTCTACTTCCCAGTGAATTTTCCATTTTATCAAAGATGTGTTCTTGGCGTTCTTGGTGACCGCGGTGCAAAGGTAATATGTGTTTTTATTTATTACCATGTGAGCTGAGTTGAATGGTATGTTCCAGCTTTCACCTCATCAAATATTCGTACCATTGAAAGAATGTAAAAACATTCATTATTTGTTTTATATAACAGCTAAAATAGATCCTTGTCATTTGATATTACACTAATTTATAAACAACAGAAAAGGGACTTACATTTTGGTGCGTCACTGCACTGACTTTGTGTACTTCCAGAAAAAAAGATTGTGTACGATCCTCGCTAAATGCAACATAAATGGGACGAATAATCCATGTCACGTGACATACAAAGCACCAATCAAATGACAAGGATCCACTCAGCCGTTATATAAATGGTAATGTGTTTATTTCTTTGTATGTATACCACATCAATGGAGTTGAGATGAAGCAATCAAGATGAAATTACATAAATTGTGTCACTGTCTAAAATGTTATGGAACACACTGTCCATGTCACTGTTTGGATGGACTGGGTGAGGGGGACGCTTAATTTAGTACCTTTGCGATGAAGAAAGCGTCACAGACCTTGACTTTGTTTCCAATGCAGTGAATCTGAGTTAGAAGTGGAGAGTCTGGATTTGTGATTGTCCTGTATCAAAACCAAGGCTCAGGCTTTCAATGGCTTCCACCACCACCACCACCAGCTTTTTATGTCTTTGGGTCTTTGGCTTCTGAGATTGAGAGACGCCTACAAACAGCTTATGAAGACTCTGGACAGAGGTGTTTGTCAATGCCAGTGCAGGAGAGTGAAGATCCAAGTCTTCAGGGTCCTGGGGCCTCATGTACAAAGACCTGTGCTCTTTCCTACTGAAACATGGTGTATGCTAAAACCCAAAAACTGTTGTATGCACAAAAAGTTCGACGTATCAATGTGTGCGTACGCATCCCAGTCAACGCAGAAATGAGTGCACATGCAGAAGTACCAAACTCATCTCTGTCCACGCCCCCATTTAAATATGCAAATTTATTTAAATAGGCTATAGGACCTGGGATTCCCCCCTTTGTCCTATCTTTCCACATGAACAAAGAAAAGAATTTTTACTGAGTGTGAGCTAGAGATACTAGTAAATGAAGTTGGAAACATGCAGGGATATTTTATTTGGTACCCTGTCAACTGGGATAAATATACATCAGCTGCTGACGTCTGCCCAACTGGCTGTGTCCTCACCCGAGTTGTACTGGAATTACAAGAGGAAATTGTGAGAGCAGTCGTGGCATCAGTGATCATCTGGATCAAATGTTTAATATCCTTAATAATATCAGTAAAGCAATAAATGCACTTATGAATAAGTGAATTCTGTTCTTGCTTCTTTACATGGATGCATATGCTTCGTGGTGGTGGGCCACATTGTAGAGGATGCCACAGGCCATCACAATGTGGCACACCTTCTCAGGTTGGTACAAAAGCATCCCCCCAACCTGTCCAGGCAGCATCACCGTCCCTTCAGCGGGCTGATTGCCCTCTCCACTACTGTCTGAGTGTAGGAGTGGAGTTCATTCTATTGCCTCTCTTGGTCAGTGTTAGGGTTTGTTAGGACCCCTTCACACTTAACCTGACGTTGGGCGAAAGAGGCAGAACCCAGCCGCAAAAGCACGAAAAAACCCCCCAAATTGGCAAACCGCAAAAATTCCAGCCGCTGTTGACAGGGGCACACAATCCCGTGGCAACGGTTTCGTATAGGCTCGTGAGCACATGCATGAACACAATGCGAGCACGTGAGAGGTGTGATACTACATCGTACTCACACAGCAGTGGAAGCAATCCCATGTACAAATGTACATAATTTGCCGAAAATGTGTAAGGACAAAATAATAAGCGAGCACAGAACATTATAACAACAATAACTGTAAATGTAAATAATAACTGTTTAAATGTAAGACACTCATGTTACTCGTAATGATTCTGTTCTCACTGTAAAAAAAATAAATAAATAAAAATAAAAAAACAAAAAAAAACAAAAGGCAAAGTTTACTGTTACTGTGTCAACACTCTGGCAAAACTATTTCCGTAGGGATTAATAAAGTCCTTCTTATTATTCTTATGATGTGTACAGTGGGGCCAAAAAGTATTTAGTCAGTCCCTGACTGTGCAATTTCTCCTACTTAGAAAGGTGAGAGAGGTCTGTAATTTTCATCATAGGTACACTTCAACTGTGAGAGACAAAATGAGAAAAAAAAAAAAAAAACAGGAAATCACACTGTAGGATTTTTAAAGAATTTATTTGTAAACTATGGTGGAAAATAAGTATTTGGTCAATAACAAAAGTTCAACTCAATACTTTGTAACATAATCTGTGTTGGCAATGACAGAGGTCAAATGTTTCCTGTAAGTCTTCACCAGGTTTGCACACACTATAGCTGGTATTTTGGCCCATTCCTCTATGCAGATCTCCTCTAGAGCAGTGATGTTTTGGGGCTGTCACTGGGCAACACAGACTTTCAACTCCCTCAACAAATTTTCTATGGGGTTGAGGTCTGGAGACTGGCTTGGCCACTCCAGGACCTTGAAATGCTTTTTACAGAGCCACTTCTTCGTTGCCTGAGTGGTGTGTTTGGGATCATTGTCATGCTGGAAGACCCAGCCACGTTGCATCTTCATTTGTCTCACTGATGGAAGGAGGTTTTGGCTTAAAATCTCACGATACATGGCCACGTTCATTCTTCCCTTAACACAGATCAGTTGTCCTGTCCCCTTTGCAGAAAAACAGCCCCAAAGCATGATGTTTCCACCCCCATGCTTCACAGTAGATATGGTGTTCTTGGAATGCAATTCAACATTCTTCTTCCTCCAAACACGACAAGTTCAGTTTTTACCAAAATGTTCTATTTTGGTTTCATCTGACCACATGATATTCTCCCAATCCTCTTCTGGATCATCCATATGCTCTCTGGCAAACTTCAGACGGGCCTGGACATGTACTGGCTTAAGCAGGGGGACACACCTGGCACTGCAGGATTTGAGTCCCTCTCTGCGTAGTGTGTAGCCTTTGTTACTTTGGTCCCAGCTCTCTGCAGGTCATTCATCAGGTCCCTCGGTGTAGTTCTGGTATTTTTGTTCACCGTTCTCATGATCATTTTGATCCCACGGGGTGACATCTCGCGTGGAGCCCCAGATCAAGGGAGATTATCAATGGTCTTCTATGTCTTCCATTTTCTTACAATTGCTCCCACAGTTGATTTATTCACACCAACCTGCTTGACTATTGTAGATTCACTCTTCCCAGCCTGGTGCACATCTACAATTTTCTTCCTGGTTTCCTTTGACAGCTCTTTGGTCTTGGCCATGGTTGAGTTTGGAGTCTGACTGTTTGAGGCTGTGGACAGGTGTCTTTTATACAGATAACGAGTTCAAACAGGTGCCATTAATACAGGTAACAGGTGGAGGACAGAAGAACTTCTTAAAGAAGAAGTTACAGATCTGTGAGAGCCAGAAATCTTGCTTGTTTGTGGGTGACCAAATACTTATTTTCCACCATAATTTCCAAATAAATTCTTTAAAAATCCTACAGTGTGATTTTCTGGATTTTTTTTTTTCTCATTTTGTTTCTCACAGTTGAAGTGTACCTATGATGACAATTTCAGACCTCTCTCATATTTCTAAGTAGGAAAACTTGCACAATCAGGGGCTGACTAAATCCTTTTTTGCCCCACTGTAATTGATGCCTGAAGACTTGACGGTCTGTGTTGGAAATGATGGAATAAATGGATTTCATTTTGCCTGGTAAAATATTTAATTCCTATTATAAGGAGAGGACAATACAAGAATTACCCTTCTGCTGTTCCTTTATGTACATGAACCATGGCCATGGACATAAACAAGGAAGTAATTTGCTGACATGAATGAAGCCATGCACTCATATCATGAACACATCAGTCGGCTCTGCATGTCCAGCTGTCCAGTGCGCACTGAGGTGCTGGTGACCGCGTTGCAAAGGTAATATGTGTTTTTATTTATTACCATGTGAGGAGAGCCCGCCGATACACATGCATCGCGGTAGCGTGTTGAGAGGTGATGTCCTGCATGGCACGATATGTGTTCACCAGCTGTGTGTAGCTGTGTCATTGCAGCGGTCAGGTGCAGCTGTGACTGCATGCTCATCGCTGCGCCCTGAGCATCATGTTTTGTTTTTATCTTCCCCCATGTCGCTATCATTTCCACACACTCATACACCTGTGTCCTGCACATAAGTGGTTGGAGCACATGTGACAATATGTGTTCCCCAGCATTGCGTTGCACTGACGCGGCAGTCAGCTGGAAGTGTAAACAGCCGAAGAGCGATTCACTGGCCGTGGGCTATGATCAGCTCCCTCCCTGCTTGATTTCAAATGAAATCCAATCCATAATTACATGTCAACCACGGTCCCCTGACAAATGCATAACTGTAGTGGGTGTGTGCGCATGTGATCATGTCAATCAATATGGACATCACATCACTGACAAGAGAAACGCCCACCTTTGCAGTGCAGCAACACGCTCACATAAATGGGCTCACGGCTCCAGCCTGTGGGACAATTGAGCTGTTGATCTTTCTGTGAGGCTGTCACTCAGGCTGTCACATGATGGATGGACCATGTGGACGTTGCCATTGTTTGTCACGTGACGTGCCTGCCCGTTCAGATGGTGCGCTGGCACTGTGACACGCTGGGCTTTTATTTTACCTCTGTTGTGGTGGTGTGGGATTAGGATATGCCATGGTGTTCCACAGCTGTCAGCTGTTCCATCATGGACATGACAGCCATCCATCTGTGCACACTGCACTGACAGCAATCATACTGCACTGCAGCCATTGTTTGAGCCTTTGCAACCTCAGCTGCACCTCGACTATAGGCTCATTGTGTGTGTGTGTGTGGGGGGAGACGGCACATGCCATCTGTGGAGCGTGGGGGGAGGACACATCACATGCTCACATGCCATCTGTGTTGCTGGTGGTGGGGAACACACACACACTTGCAGGCCATTTGTGTTGGAGGGCCTTTTCTAAGTGCCCCACAAGTGGTGTTGGATGTTCGTTGGTGGCATCTGGACTCCAGCTGACAATGGCCAAGAGTGGGTCGAATGGCCACTTGCCCGGCATTCGCTGTCTTGCGGCTGCTGGTATGAAGGCTGCTTTGATCGCACCATTCGGCCAGGATTTGACATGGCCGATGATTTTGTGCAGCCCCTGGGCCACGGCACTATATGTCCGGCCTGTGTTCGACATGCTGTGTGAATGTTGCAAGCACGATCAGATGGAAGGAGACCTCATCTTACTCGCCTTTCGAATGGGTTTTCAGTGCAAGCAGCACACGAATGTAGAATGCATGTGCTGTGCCCAAATGGATGTGTGCTGTACAAGGCGTTCAAGTGTGGCCCCGATTTTTCACGAGTGCCATTTGAATCCTCCTTCATGTGCCATTTGGCCTCAATTGTGTTATGTGTGAAGGGGCCCTTAATGGGGTCATCAGCCACGTTCTTAGTGGGTATCCACGGTCGACCGGGGTTAGATGAAGGCAGAATACAATACACCAATGAACCAAACTATTAATGAACACAGAGGTGCGCCGTGGATGATACTGTGTGACATTGACAACTTTACGCATGCATTTCTTGACAAATACTGAACACAGGGAGACAATCTGGGGCTTGTCAACAAAACACAAAACAAAAAAAGAATAGCAGCAAACATATTTGAATGCGCACATGCCAAAATGTGCATTGCACTGGTTTTCATTTTTTCATTTGGGACAGTTAAACGAATAAACCAGGTGTGCCAAATCCTGTTGCTGGAGAGCCCCTATCCTACATGTTTTCTAAGGGCCCTGTCCCACTCGCGTTTAGGAGGATTTGCAGATGGAATGCGCACAAAAGTGGCCCACATCCGCCAAACAACCGCAATAACCGTGTAACATTCCTGTATGAGTTAGCCGCCATCCGAACACGTCCGTGATCATCCGCAGAGGCACGCATGTCCGCAGCCAGGATTTCTGAGCGGCTCAAAAATCCTGCTGCTGATGAGATCCGCATCACTGCCTGAACACATATTGAAGACATACACAGGACATACACAACCAACGCGCCGCATATCCCTTGTCATCTGCTGATATCCGCAACCGACGGGTTGGCGCGGCTTGGCGGCAGACCGGGACAGCGTGCAAAACAGATATGACGCGTGCCCAGCATGGCCACATCACGGTCGCAAATGATATGTCGCACATGCAGACAGTGGGCACGGATGGAGCGAGTGCATCACGGCTGCTGTGCCCCTCATGGTGGCGCCTCCGCGGTCGACTTTGCTTCTGTTCCCTGTTATATCCGCTTTTCTTCCTCATGTATTCGTTGATCCACCCCGGGACATTTGTCATTTCTGCCCACCTTTGTTGCGGATGCTCAGCTTTTGTCTCCTCATTTCATGCGCAAATCCTCCTAAACGCCAGTGGGACAGGGCCCTAAGGTAGAAGAATACTATATATATATATATATATATATATATATATATATATATATATATATATATATATATATATATATATATATATATATATATATATATATATATACACGAGTTCTGTCCATAAAGTATCATACCTTTTTTTATTTTTTCAAAAACTATATGGATTTCATTCATTTGTTTTTACGTCAGACATGCTTGAACCCTCGTGCGCATGCATGAGTTTTTCCACGCCTGTCGGTGACGTCATTCGCCTGTGAGCACGCCTTGTGGAAGGAGTGGTCCCTCCCCCTCGTCGGATTTTCATTGTCTGGAAATGGCGGAATGAAAAGGACTTTTTTTCCATCAGAATTTTTTCAGAAGCTGTTAGAGACTGGCACCTAGAAACCATTCGAAAAATTTATCTGGCTTTCAGTGAAAATTTTACGGGCTTCACAGAGAATAAGGACTTTAACTACAGCTTTAAGGACCCCTTTAAGGACCCCTTTAAGGACGGTCGGTGCGCCGCGCTGCGAGCAGCGACGATGCGGCACAAACCACTGGATCATTTCTAAGCTGATGGCTCTGTGGATACGAGACCGTCGTGTGCTCTTTCTCTGGTTATCACAAGACCTGGACATCAGCCATTTTCCGGCAGATTTCACTTTTAACAAGAGATTTTGTCATGGAAAGCCGCGTGGAGGCTTTGCGCGTCACAACCGATTCGCTGATGAAGCGAGACAAAGGAACACCTCTGTTTCGGAGTGTTAGAGGACAAGTTGGGACATGTCTATCTTGGCTTTCAGTGCTTACCAGTCGAGTGAGTATAAAAGAACTTGTGGAGAGCTGGACATGTCCCAACTTGTCCTCTAACACTCCAAAACGGACGTGTTCCTTTGTCTCGCTTCATCAGCGAATCGGTCGTGACGCGCAAATCGGTCGTGACGCGCGAAGCCTCCGTGCGGCTTTCCATGACAAAATCTCTTGTTAAACGTGAAATCTGCCGGAAAATGGCTGATGTCCAGGTCTTGTGATAACCAGAGAAAGAGCACACGACAGTCTCGTATCCATAGAGCCATCAGCTTAGAAATGATCCAGTGGTTTGTGCCGCATCGTCGCAGCTCGCAGCGCGGTGCACCGACCGTCCTTAAAGGGGTCCTTAAAGCTGTAGTTAAAGTCCTTATTCTCTGTGAAGCCCGTAAAATTTTCACTGAAAGCCAGATAAATTTTTCGAATGTTTTCTAGGTGCCAGTCTGTAACAGCTTCTGAAAAAATTCTGATGGGGAAAAAAGTCCTTTTCATTCCGCCATTTCCAGACAATGAAAATCCGACGAGGGGGCGGGACCACTCCTTCCACAAGGCGTGCTCACAGGCGAATGACGTCACCGACAGGCGTGGAAAAACTCACGCATGCGCACGAGGGTTCAAGCATGTCTGACGTAAAAACATATGAATGAAATCCATATAGTTTTTAAAAAAAATAAAAAGGACCATTAATTTATGGACAGACCACGTATATATATATTTAAAATATGCAGGGGTCACCAACCCTGTTACTGAAGAGCCCCTGGCCTGCAGGTTTTCTTTCCACATCTGCCTACTCAAGTCACACCTGATTTTTTTTTAAAAATGATGTCTTCCAGCTCTTGATTGGCTGAGCACACTTGATAGAGTTAATTGCCTGGAAGTGGAACAGGGAGAGTTAGAAAACACGCAGGATAGGGGCTCTCCAGGAACAGGATTGGGCACACCTGGACCATTTACTTACTGATGTGCACATCTTTCTGACTTTTTCACATTATTAACAGTTTCCCAGATTCACCTCTAAGTGTTGCCAAAGGAATAATAGCTGTAGAAACGTGCGTACACCAGCCATGAAGTTGAGGGGGGACACCGCACATTTCCACAGTCATTTCATTTTTGATACATCTGGACGTTAGCGTGGAGAGGGACATACACCACGTTTTTGTGCGCACACAACCTTTATACATGAGGCCCCTGGTGTTTCCAGTCTTGTTGTATAGCTGTGTGACTTCAATGCTAACCAGAGAGTTAAGGCAACAATTGTATGTCTTTTGTACTCTGCTTCTTGCATGTTGTTGGGGTGACCTTGTGTCAAACAAAGGTTTACTTTGTGAGCCTCAGAGGACTTGTACTGCTTGCACTGTGAAGGAATGTTAGCTGCCCCCTTATGGCCATGTGATGTACTTCTCTGCATATGGCAGAGCATGTGGGTATCTTGGTATTAAGGAACCCAGCAACTGGAAAAGGCCAACATGCCAATGGCTGCAGTTGATGGCTGATAGATGGCTTACTCTTGGGAGGTAGGAATGGACTGGTTTTCTTTGTTGGTGGACCCAATGAGTTTTGTGGTGGACGCAGTGACGCATGGCACCAGTTATCCAACCTGACCTGAGCTTTAATCTCAGACCTTTGCTCTAAATCACTGAGTTCTGATTTGTGATTGCTGACCTCTGATCATGTTCACTAAATTTAGATTCTGACTCCTTATTGCTGTGATCCTGGAATCAGAAAGGCAGGTTCAGTAGAACATACATACACACATACAACAGAATGTGTGTGTTTGTGTGTGTGCACATGCACACACACCATAAATCAGATCAAAATAGAAACATCATGCTGATAGCTGGTTACATAGCAACAACAAAAATTAAAAGTATGGTCAGTGTTAGTCTGACATGTCAAAATATAAATCGAGAATAAAAACCACTTTTTCCATGAAAGTAGTTTTTGTACTTTTTGTTCCTGCATTTGCTTCACATAATGACACTGCGAATGTGATGGTAAAAAGAACGACATGCTGCTGGGAGGTTTTAGTGTGAATCAACTGAAAGAGGTGTTACAGCCTCCAAGCACCCAGAAAAGAAGTTTTAATTTATTTCCATTTGTAGGGAAGAGGGGTGGAAGGATGGCATTTGGCCTTTGTTAGACAGAACAACAAAAAATGACAGGAAATGCGAGGAGAGGCATGAAATACAGAAACAAAATCTTTCTTTATGAATTAGAATTTTGTAGATGGGCTGCCAGCACGTTTATCACTTTTGGCAAGTTAGTTATCTTTTTTTCCTGCTTCTGAATCTTGGCTGGATTAGTAAAAGGAGTTTCTAAATATCTGTTCTACTCAAGAGAGAGAAAAATATTATTGTGTGTAACACAATCTTCTATTTCAGCTCAAGTGAACAACAACATGATGATCATCATGTTGTTGTTCTTTGTCTTTCAGTTGCCCCGGGTTGCCCAGGGGGCATCACCACAGCTCCAGTACAGGTTTAGATTGGGATGATTTGGCATGAATTTCACAGCAGAGACCTTTTCTGTGTGGAGAAACACACAGACAGCCCATAAAGTCTATTTATTCCTTAGAATTTTTTTTATGAGTGTGCTGCCTTAGGGTTTTCATCTCACTGCGTACAACAGCCCAATATAAAGTGGGATATTATTTAGTGACAAAAACAGATTTAATGTTTAAAAACAATACAATTAAAGTAGTTGAATACGCAAATTTTGGTAAAAAGTGATGCAAATTATTAGTTGAGTTACCAGGGTTTTAAAAAGGAATAGTTTGGACCAGGTGTCATGCTTAGTTATCATGTAATGGGGTAATGTACAGTATGATACGTCATAGAATCCAATGGACGTTGAGCTTGTTTGACCCTTACTTTGGAGACCAACCATCAACACAGTCAAAACTATTCCATTTATTAATCCTATTAGCTCAACCAATAATTTGCATCACATTTTAACAAAATTGGTGCAACTTTAAGTTTTGACACCTGTGCAAACTGAAATTGACCTTTGTCACCATTCTTGCTGTTTTTACCCCATAACTCCATAACATTCAGTCACAGATAGTTCAAACTATACCTTTTTGGAATCTTTATGATCAAACACGTAATGTGGTGTAGTTTTCAATTTGATTGGAGCGTTTTTAAATTTTACCCCTGAGTAATTCTTCAATTGACACTTACCTGAGCCAGTCAGGTTTTTTCAAAAGAGTAATGTCTAAGGTGTATTTGTGCCAAATTTGGTGATTGTATCACCATTTGTTTCAGTTATCTGCTGCACTAGTAAGCCTCATGTGTTTTTTGGAATTAACCTCGTCTTTGCTCCCTTTAACAAACAAATGTGACCACTGCCAACTGAAATCAAAACATATTTCTCTCACAACTTTTATAAAAGTAGTCATTTTAATTAATTGTCATTTAAGGCAATCCAATACAAAGCATTTTACAACCCACCTTTTGACAGTTATCATGTACAATAAAAACCCAGAGGGAAGAAGAGTCATGCAAATAAAATAAATAAATAAATAAAAAACTCAAAGGATATGAACAATAAAGATATATTGTAGAATCTGAAAAGAAAAAGAAGTTCACTGTAACATGCTAATTAGCTACAGCTTTGACCACTGGTGAAACTGGTTGACAAAAGATGTTTGAAGAACCAGGCACAGGTTTGGCAGTGACATGCACATAATCTGGCTGGAATGGTTCCTATTTTACACATTAAAACACACACATTGTACCCCACAGACATGCGGTCAATCTGTCATGCTAAAAGTAGGAATGGGTGATATGATAGTATATACTATGAAAGGATATACATTTGCCAACCATTATAGAGTTTACCTGAATTTTTATACTGAGGAATATTTTATGGCAAAGATTTAAAGGATTATTACATCAATTTGATGCAGTAAGAAATCAAGTTGCAGGAATGGGCCTAAGATGGTACAAATGATTTGTCATACCAGCGATACCTTTGGGTGCCAAAATGATACCCTTATTTAAGTGTGTGAGACTTAGGGAATGGGCGGAGTCAACCTTGTTGCTATGGATGATGTGATGTTTGCTAGTGTCACAGAGGCCAGCAGGAGGGGCTGTGCAGTGATGTAAACCTCACTCCCTAATGCCAAGAGATGTTATAATAACAGGTTCCTCAGCTGTGAACCTTGTGGTAACAACACCTGCCTCCCAAGACTGTGCGTTCAAGCCCAATTCAGAACACAGTGCAGGTTATACTTGTCTTATACTTGGATGGTAGGGAGTCCTTACAACTAAAATGGGATGATGTTGGTAGCTAGGCAGCTCGCGAAAAGGAATACCAGTCTTGATCATTCAGAGACATATTCTTTTTAAAAAGGCATTTGGGAACCAAGAATGTTTGTCAGTTGTGATGGGGTGAGGGACTGTCATGCTTTGAATCTGACCATCAGGTATTTACTGGCTGAGTGCTTGTGCATCATTGCAACCAAACTGTCGCACAAGCAGGACATTGGAAGAGCAAATTTATTCAGGTCATTGATGAAGCAACACTCTATCACAGAGTACCATATGATTTAATACAGATACAACTGAAATACTCCATCACCTTTTCTATAGTGCCCCGTGATGGTCATAATGGACAAGGCATAGATGCCACCAGTCTGTTGTGAATGAATTGTGTGGAGAAGGTCCCACAGGCTTGGGGTGAAAATCTAAATGAATACAGGGTACCCAAACAATTTCATAGAACTCAACAGCTTCATCAGTAAATTGTGTTTTGCTTATCAATGCAACTCTGGTCTCAGATAGGCTTCCTACTATATTGTAATGAAACACCTATAATATGATACATATTTCCGTATGTCAGAGTCATTGCTCCAGGCTTATGATCAAAGTATGAATCTCAAGCAATACAGAATTTAATTAAGGTATTGGTAAATATCAGTCTAACGTAGAACTGGGAGAATGTTAATACAATTTCCATGATAACTGATTATGCATATGGGTCCAATGATCTATGGAAAACTGAAGAGTTTGCAACACAGAATAAATGTCCACAATTAAGCTGAGCAAAATGAACTGTGACAGCATTAAATTTCTGCAGTTTATCTGAATGGAATTTTGATGAATGGTACCTTGTATGTAAACTGTGTCCATATTACTCATTTTACCACAAATCACAGCCTCAAGATGGGGACAATTTCAACATAATGGCTGACAGACAGACCCTGCAGCCTTGATGATGGCTTGTCATACAAAGTCCAAAATATAAGTTTTCAATTCCATAATATATCAAACATGCAAGCACTTCTCTCAAAAATAAAGTGCCATTGGAATCAACATGCAAATGACCTTTTACTCTGTGCACTCTGACATAAGTCCCTTTGAATATTTCACTCTTACTTTTCCTCTTTTATAATACATAAAGTTTAATGGAATTAAAATATCTGTTCTGCATACAGATACAAAGCCACATACAGTACTTGGCAATAAAATGTGAACAATTAACTAGATGACGTGTCTTTCACATCATGAAGGTGTTCACTGTTGATGTTTAGTTTTCTACATTACAAATACTTAAACACAACCTTTTAATCTTAATTCTGATTTTGCTTGCTTTGCTTTATCTTAAAAGAAAAGGACACCTTTTGTGCACCTTCACACTCAGTATAACTGGTCATATGGTATGTCTATATATACATCACTCAAATATTAATGGCCTGCTCTCGACGTTTGAAAGCATGTGGTCTATAACCAGTAGTACAAATGCTTTGGAGCAATACACACTCATTTGTGCTATTTAAGCAGTGCATGATTTGAGCAAAAGCCAGGATGATGGGGGGGGGGGGGGGGGGGGGGGGGGATTAGGTCACCTAATTAACGTGGTGGTAAGGTGCTGGAAGTGTAGTGGCTTCTGTGACACTACTGAAAATGTGCTATCGTGCGCTCTGTCTGTGCACTGTGATGCAGATGGAGTGAGTGTGCTTGCTTTTTCTGTTAAGGTTGGTGTGTGTGATTTGTGCTTGTAATGTGTTTCCTGTACCAAAGCACAGGTTATGATGCATCTCAATGTATTATTTGCAGCCCACCTTTTTGTTTCAATGTTTAAGTCTTAGAGGGTAAGTGTGTACCACTGTGAAAACGGAAGCAAAATTTTTGATTTTGATCAAATTCAAGGTGTAGTATCCTTTTAAGAGCAAAGCTTCAAGCAGAAAGGTATACAAAAATGTAAAATATGACAATAAATATGAAAAATTATATAAACTAGAAAAACATCTCTATCTTCAGCACAAAGACTGCCTGCAATTTGAATGAAAGTTTGGACTGCTTGAAAATGCTGAATTTTCATTAAACCTGTCCTATTTTTGTAGTGTGTATATTTGTAATTATGTATTTTGTGCTTTTTGACCTACCCGAGTTCATGTGACCCATATGTGCATCTGAAATTATGTTATCATTATTATTACTTTTGCAAGGCAACACATTGAAATGGACTCAAAGAGGTTATATATGAGAACTAGAGGCTGCAGTTGCACTGAGCCGTGTCTCAGCAAGGAGGCGTGGTCGCCATTTTAATTCTGGGCAGCTTACTGATTTGCACCTTAGAATAACTGAGCTGCTGCTTGGAGATTATAATGACCCGCACTGTACCAGTTACAGTCACACCCTCACACAGAGATGTGCACCCACACCACTGACTTCATGAATGAAACTCGGTCAATAAAGGATACTTGTGAAAAAATATAATGTACGAGGTCTGTCAATAAAGCAACGGTCCTTTTTATTTTTTTCAAAAACTATATGGATTTCATTCATATGTTTTTACGTCAGACATGCTTGAACCCTCGTGCGCATGCGTGAGTTTTTCCACGCCTGTCGGTGACGTCATTCGCCTGTGAGCACTCCTTGTGGGAGGAGTCGTCCAGCCCCTCGTCGGAATTCCTTTGTCTGAGAAGTTGCTGAGAGACTGGCGCGTTGTTTGATCAAAATTTTTTCTAAACCTGTGAGACACATCGAAGTGGACACGGTTCGAAAAATTAAGCTGGTTTTCTGTGAAAATTTTAACGGCTGATGAGAGATTTTGAGGTGATTCTGTCGCTTTAAGGACTTCCCACGGTGCGAGACGTCGCGCAGCGCTCTCAGCCGCCATCGTCAGCCTGTTCAAGCTGAAAACCTCCACATTTCAGGCTCTATTGATCCAGGACGTCGTGAGAGAACAGAGAAGTTTCAGAAGAAGTCGGTTTCAGCATTTTATCCGGATATTCCACTGTTAAAGGAGATTTTTTTAATGAAAGACGTGCGGACGGGTCCGCGCGTCGCCGCGACGCTCCGCCACAGGAAAAACACCTCTATTGAAAGCCTTAAGGACAAGTTGGAACATGTCCTGCTGTTAAACAATTTCTCATATACTCACTCCACTGAAAGCCATCAAAAGCCGCCTGGATTTTACAAATGGTTAGCAACACGGAGGTGTTTTTCCTGTGCCGCCGCACCGCGTCGGCTGCGTCCCGACGCGCGGACCCGTCCGCACGTCTTTCATTAAAAAAATCTCCTTTAACAGTGGAATATCCGGATAAAATGCTGAAACCGACTTCTTCTGAAACTTCTCTGTTCTCTCACGACGTCCTGGATCAATAGAGCCTGAAATGTGGAGGTTTTCAGCTTGAAACAGGCTGACGACGGCAGCTGAGAGCGCTGAGCGACGTCTCGCACCGTGGGAAGTCCTTAAAGCAACAGAATCACCTCAAAATCTCTCATCAGCCGTTAAAATTTTCACTGAAAACCAGCTTAATTTGTCGAACCGTGTCCACTTCGATGTGTCTCACAGGTTTAGAAAAAAGTTTGATCAAACAACGCGCCAGTCTCTCAGCAACTTCTCAGACAAAGGAATTCCGACGAGGGGCTGGACGACTCCTCCCACAAGGAGTGCTCACAGGCGAATGACGTCACCGACAGGCGTGGAAAAACTCACGCATGCGCACAAGGGTTCAAGCATGTCTGACATAAAAACATATGAATGAAATCCATATAGTTTTTGAAAAAAATAAAAAGGACCGTTACTTTATTGACAGCCCTCGTATATGTATATATAAATGTATTGTAATGGTTTTAGAAGCCACGCTGCGCTGAACACAGCAGCAGCTCTAGTTCAACAGTGCAGCTGGAACAGATCAGATCCGTGTAACTTTCAACACTCAGGGCCCCTTCACACATATTGCGCATGAAGTGCACATGAAGCAGGAATCATATGTAATACGTGTAAAATCGTAGCTGCCTCTAACTCCTCGTACACCTATTGGTACAGCTATTTGTGCACACAAGTGGCTGAAAGACAGATTGTGTGCTGTGAGAGCCCATCAATCCCTCTCGCGGCAGGTGTTGGCCATATTCCAGTTGACCCACATAAACATCTAACACCACTTGTTTGGCACTTAGAAAATGTGTGGCCATTTGTACTATCATCACAAAAACAGTCAGCAGACAATCAGTGTTGAGCTGGATGTGAAATTTATCTAAGAGCCCACAAGTGTTGCTTTGCAAACAGACACAGTGACACGGTGGTGTGTGCGCTGAACTGACAGGGGGTGTGTCCGCCCACAGGAGCGGCTGTGGAGATATGTGGTTCTGGACATCACGGCTGGGGAACAGGTACCGTGTTTGGACGGACATGAACTAACAACTGTCCACTGTGATGCGTGTGTGTCTGCTTGCTGTCCTCATGTGGAAAATACATAAAAACATATATTGCTGTTGCAATGGGCTGTTGCAATGGGCTGCACCAAGTGCGTGCACGGCGCACACATTGACAGGCTACCCCAGGTGATCCGGACTGTCAGATCATAACACGTAGCAGGCGATCTGAATGTCACACCACCCACGTGAGCTCTGTTCCACATGACGCAGTGTCTGTCCTGTGGGGCTCCATCCACAAGATGTGTGTTGGGCAGGACATGTGCGCGGGGCTGACTGGACACGCTGCCAGCAGTGGACATGCTTCTCATTCATGTCATTTCATGACTGTAAGTCTGTGACCATAGGTCGTCAGATGGATCATACTTGTATTGTCCGCTTTATAAGAGGGATTCAATAAAATGCGATGTTTTTATATGGTATGTGGTTTTACTTTTTTTAAATTACATCAATGTCCTTCTTGATATCAGGCATTTTCCTGCATCTTTCACAGGCCAGCAATGGTAGCTCAGTGGTAACGTTTCTGACTGGCGATCAGAGCTTTTGGAAAGTGCAGGTTTGAATCCCGTGGGTGGCATGTAATATTTATTTTTTATTTTTGCAGCAGCTGTGCAATGCGGTTACACCTCAGCAGCTGCTCTCACTGTGTTCCCGTGTGCACAAACCGTCACAGCGGCATCATGCATGCCTGCCCGTTGGCTCGAGGTCTTTGTGGTTTGCTCATACGAGCTGTTCCGCTGTGAGTCACACTGAGTTGTACTTATTTGTACTATGTGTGAAGGTGCCCTAATATTTGGGAATGTGTGTGTCAGAGTAAGTTTAACACTTTCCTTACATAATTGAATGTAAATTAATTTTACTGGCTCAATACCCAGGTCAGAATGACATTTTAACACGTATTTTGCAAGCGTTTTTTTGTTTTTTTCTGAGTGTGTTCAGGTCAGAATCCCCATTGAAAATGCATTAACATCCGGGCACTTCATCAATATTTTTCCCCGGTTCGGAGGTGTCATGTCACTGTCCATGAAGGGACATTCGTGTTTAGTAGGCAGAATTGGGAGTGCGGACTCTAGTTCTCATATATAACCTTTTTGGATGGACTATAGCTTTGCCTGGGTGGTTGCCAGCCTGAACCTGGGACAGTTTTATGGGGTGGTAGATGCAGTGACATTTAGCACCTGTGCATGCTCTTTGAGCTACTCCTAGACATGTGTGGTATCCTTTCAGTTGGAGTATTGTTTTGTCTTCTGCACAAGGTATTGTTTTTGATAAATTACAAAGTATCATTTCCTTTTAAGAGCAAGGTTTCAATCAGAAAGACACACAAAATGTACAATTTGACTCCTAAATATGAAAAAATAATTGAGCTAGAAAAATGCCTGAATATCTTGAATACAAAGCTGATGTGGAATTTGAATGAAGTTTTGACAGGACTGATTCAAAATTTTGTATTTTCATCAGACCTGTCCCATTTTTGTAATGTTTATTTGTAAATATTTACCCTGTGAGCCTCGATCTGCCTGAGTTTACATGAAATGCATATGTGCATGCAAAGTTATTTATATTTATGACTTATGTTGTTCATTTTTGTAAGGCATTAAAGGGACATCAGTGTTTGGAGAGTTGGGTTGGGTCATAGTCCAGGAATGTACCTCATGTTACAAGTTTGTTAATGATACTGTAAAAGTGAATTAATTGTGTGGAAGCCATTTTTCCTCTTTCTTTTTATGCTTGCACCAAAGTGATGCTGGTCTCACTTATCAATGTATTTTTTCAGTCATGTGGATGTGTGGCTGTTGTGTGGGCCGCTGAAGAGGAGGTACTGCTGGCCCACCACCAGAGGGCGCCCTGCATGAAGTGCGGGCTTCAGGCACAAGAGGGCGTAGCCGCCTCACAGGAGCAGCCGGGAGTGACAGCTGTCTCTCATTACCACCTGACAGCTGTCACTCTTCACCATCTCCATAAAAGCCGGATAGCAACTCTACCTCCCTGCCGAGATATCTTCTAGCCAAGAAGGTAATCAGCTCAGCCGTTTATGAGTTATACAGTTTTTGCTTCTGTACTTTTGCAGTCGTTCCTGTGAGTGCTTGCAGCTGGAGGCTGGGTTTGTGGTACGTGGAGAGCTGAGGTCTTCGCTCCCCACGCCAAACTGTGTTAAGTACTCACAAATACTGCACGTGCTGAGTTTCTGGATTGGAGGTGGAGGTGTTCCCTCCGTGTGAAACTACAGACTGTTTTGCTGACTGTTTGCTGGGTGTGTGCTCACACCCACCCTTGATTGTTTCTGCTTCCTGCCAGCAGTACCAGATCCGACAGCCGGAGACGGTGATCACCTGGGGACTCGGGACTTGGCGGCTCCAGTATTCTCTGGGTTCGGTGGCGGTGGAAATCGTGTGGGTGCCGACTCCTCTCTGGACAGACGTCTTCTATCCTTGAGCTTGCCCACACGTCACCTTGTATATTTTGATTGTAACCCAAATTCTATGTTTATCCGTATTCTCGTTGTGCACATTTCACAACAGTAAAGTGTTGTATTTTGGCTCATCTATTGTCCGTTCATTTACGCCCCATGTTGTGGGTCCGTGTCATTACACTTTCCCAACAGGATATCTCGGCCAACGTCATGGATTCTGAGGGGCGTCAACCATCTGTTGAACAGCCAATGGAAGAGCAGGGTGCACAGGCGCCAGCAGGAGGTGTGTTAAGTGAGTTGCAGCGCATCTTAACCGCCTTCACTGCTCGGATGGACGTAGTGACCGAGCAGAGCAATATACTCAATCGCAGGATGGAGGCTCTCATCGCGGAGGTGGAAGCGCGCGCACAGGGCGCGATGCAGCTCCTCCTCCTGCTGTCTTGGTGCCGAATATAGACATTCCACTGGTTGTTCAACGAACCCCCCCACCATCCCCTGAAGCATACATAAGTCCCCCGGAACCGTACGGAGGTTGTGTAGAGACGTGCGCGGACTTCTTGATGCTCGTCTTTGCACAGCGTCCCGTGATGTATGCGTCAGACTCCAGTCGGGTGGCTTATGTAATTAATTTGCTTCGAGGTGAGGCACGCGCCTGGGCTACGGCGCTTTGGGAGCAGAATGCACGACTCCTAACGGTGTATACTGAGTTTGTGAGGGAGTTCAGACTGGTGTTCGATCACCCACATAGCGGCGAGACCGCTTCAATGGTGCTGCTGTCTCTGAGACAGGGCCGTTGCAGTGCAGCCGAGTTTGCAGTCGACTTCCGCATCGCGGCTGCGAGGTCCGGCTGGAATAACGTTGCACTCTGCGCCGCCTTTGTAAACGGACTGTCTCTGGTCCTAAAGGAGCATCTGGTGGCTAAGGACGAGCCGCGGGATTTGGACGGGCTTATTGATCTAGTCATACGATTAGACAATCGGTTAGAACAATGACGTCGGGAGCGAGACGAAGGACGTGACCGGGCACACGCCGTCCCTCTCCCTTCCGGTCCGAAAAGGTTCCGCCCTCCCCACGCTCCACAGCCTCAGCTCTCCGTGTGGCTACAGCTCCCCCTGCTGACGTTGTTAGGGAAACGAGCAGGGCCAAAAGGAGATCAGATGACAGAATGAGGAGGCTGGCCTGCGGGGAGTGTTTTCTCTGCAGCTCAAAAGAGCATATACAGAAAAACTGCCCCAAACGGCCAAAACGACAACACTCGCCTTTAGAGACTGGGCTAAGGGTGGGTCATAACATTCACGTGGGACATACACGCATATCTGCACGTCTCCCAGTTACGATCCTGAGTGGGGATCTAACCCTTCAGGCCCCAGCACTGGTGGACACGGGGTCAGAAGGGAATCTGCTGGACAGCAGATGGGCAAGGGAAGTAGGGCTCCCTCTAGTGGCGCTTCCTTCACCATTGAAGGTGCGGGCCCTAGATGGCACCCTTCTCCCTTTAATCACACACAAGACACTGCCAGTAACTTTGGTAGTGTCTGGGAATCATCGGGAGGAGATTGAGTTTTATGTGACCCCTTCTACCTCCCGCGTGATTTTGGGCTTCCCATGGATGATTAAACACAATCCCCGGATTGATTGGCCGTCTGGGGTTGTGGTTCAGTGGAGCAAAACCTGCCACCGGGAGTGTTTAGGATCCTCGGTTCCCCCCGGTTTGGCTGTTAATGAGGAGGTTAAAGTCCTCCCCAATCTGATGGCGGTGCCGATCGAGTACCACGATCTTGCTGACGTTTTCAGCAAAGATTTGGCGCTCACCCTTCCCCCGCACCGTCCGTATGATTGTGCCATTGATTTGATCCCGTGCGTTGAATACCCGTCCAGCAGGCTGTACAACCTCTCACATCCTGAGCGCGAATCAATGGAGACCTACATCCGGGACTCGTTAGCTGCCGGGCTGATCCGGAACGCCACCTCCCTGATGTGTGCTGGTTTCTTTTTTGTGGGCAAGAAAGACGGCGGACTCCGTCCATGCATTGATTACAGGGGGCTGAATGAGATTACGGTTCGCAATCGATACCCGTTGCCCCTGTTGGATTCAGTGTTCACGCCCCTGCATGGAGCCCAAATTTTCACCAAATTAGATCTTAGGAATGCGTATCACCTGGTTCGGATCCGGAAAGGAGACGAGTGGAAGACGGCATTTAACACCCCGTTAGGTCACATTGAGTACCTGGTCATGCCGTTTGGCTTCACTAACGCCCCCGCGACGTTCCAAGCTTTGGTAAACGACGTCTTGCGGGACTTCCTGCACCGATTTGTCTTCGTATATCTGGATGATATACTCATCTTTTCCCCGGATCCTGAGACCCATGTCCAGCATGTACGTCAGGTCTTGCAGCGGTTGTTGGAGAACCGGCTGTTTGTGAAGGGTGAGAAGTGTGAGTTCCACCGCACTTCTTTGTCCTTCCTGGGGTTCATCATCTCCTCCAACTCCGTCGCCCCTGATCCGGCCAAGGTTGCGGTGGTGAGAGATTGGCCCCAACCCACAAGCCTTGGAAGCTGCAACAGTTCCTCGGCTTTGCAAATTTCTACAGGAGGTTCACTAAGGGTTACAGTCAGGTTAGTAGTCCCCTGACAGCCCTGACCTCCCCAAAAGTCCCCTTCACCTGGTCGGATTGGTGCGAAGTCGCGTTTAGGGAGTTGAAACGTCGGTTTTCGACTGCACCAGTTCTGGTGCAGCCCGATCCTAGCTGCCAGTTCGTGGTTGAAGTGGATGCCTCTGACTCAGGGATAGGAGCTGTGCTGTCCCAGAGCGGGGAGTCCGATAAGGTTCTTCACCCTTGTGCCTACTTTTCTCGCAGGTTGACCCCGGCTGAACGGAACTATGATGTGGGCAATCGGGAACTCCTTGCGGTGAAAGAGGCTCTTGAGGAGTGGAGACACCTGTTGGAAGGAGCTTCGGAGCCATTCACGGTTTTCACAGACCATCGGAACCTGGAGTATATCAGGACCGCTAAGCGGCTGAACCCCAGGCAAGCCTGCTGGTCATTGTTCTTCAGGCGTTTTGACTTCCGGATCACCTATCGCCCCGGGACCAAGAACCAGAGATCGGATGCCTTGTCCCGGGTACACGAAGACGAAGTCAAAACAGGGCTGTCAGATCCTCCGGAGCCCATCATTCCTGAGTCCACTATCGTGGCCACCCTCACCTGGGACGTGGAGAAGACCGTCCGGGAGGCCCTGACACGGAGTCCGGACCCAGGAACCGGTCCAAAGAACTGCTTGTACGTCCCACCAGAGGCCAGGGCATGCGGTCTTGGACTTCTGTCATGGTTCCAAGCTCTCCTGCCACCCAGGGGTGCGAAGAACCGTGGCAGTGGTCTGGCAGCGCTCCTGGTGGGCGTCTATGGAAGCCAATGTCCGGGAATACATCCAGGCCTGTACCACCTGTGCCAGGGGCAAGGCGGACCACACAAGGACTCAAGGACTCCTTCAACCGCTTCCGGTGCCTCGTTGCCCCTGGTCCCACATCGGCCTGGATTTTGTCACGAGCCTCCCGCCGTCCCAGGGCATGACCACCGTCCTCACGATAGTGGACCATTTCTCCAAGGCGGCCCACTTCGTGGCCCTCCCGAAGCTCCCAACAGCCCAGGAGACCGCCGACCTCCTGGTCCACCACGTCGTCCGTCTGCATGGGATACCAACTGACATTGTCTCGGATCGTGGTCCTCACTTCTCCTCACAGGTCTGGAGGAGTTTCTGCAGACAACTGGGGGCCACCATGAGCCTCTCGTCCGGGTATCACCCACACATGAATGGACAGGCAGAGCGGGCCAACCGGGAACTCGAACAGACCCTCCGCTGTGTGACATCCGTGCACCCGACAGCCTGGAGCACCCATCTGGCCTGGATCGAGTACGCTCATAACAGCCAGGTGTCTTCTGCCACTGGCCTCTCCCCGTTTGAGGTGTGTCTGGGGTACCAGCCCCCATTGTTCCCCGTGGTGGAGGGAGAGGTCGGTGTGCACTCGGTCCAGGCCCACCTCCGAAGATGACATCGGGTGTGGCGCACCGCCCATTCTGCCTTGTTGAAGGCCCGGATGAAGGCTAAGGCCCATGCAGACTGCCGGCATTCCCCGGCCCCTGCATACCAGCCCGGGCAGGAGGTGTGGTTATCTACCAAGGACATCCCTCTCCAGGTGGACTCTCCAAACCTGAAGGACAGGTACACTGGCCCCTTCAGGATCCTCCAAGTCCTCAGTCCAGCTGCAGTGAAGCTCCAACTCCCAGCTTCACTGCGGATCCACCCGGTATTCCACGTCTCCAGACTTAAACCACACCACACCTCACCCCTGTGTGCTCCCAGACCGGCGCCGCCTCCTGCCCGGATCATCGACGGGGAGCCGGCTTGGACCGTCCGCCGGCTCCTGGATGTCCGTGGGATGGGCCGGGGGTTCCAGTACTTGGTGGACTGGGAGGGGTATGGACCCGAAGAATGCTCCTGGCTGAAGAGGAGCTTCATCCTGGACCCGGCCCTCCTGGCCGACTTCTACGCCCGTCATCCCGACAAGCCTGGTCGGGTGCCAGGAGGCGCCTGTTGAGGGGGGGGGTCCTGTTGTGTGGGCCGCTGAAGAGAAGGTACTGCTGGCCCACCACCAGAGGGCGCCCTGCCTGAAGTGCGGGCTTCAGGCACGAGAGGGCGCAGCCGCCTCACGGGAGCAGCCGGGAGTTACAGCTGTCTCTCATCACCACCTGACAGCTGTCACTCATCACCATCTCCATAAAAGCCGGACAGCAACTCCACCTCCCTGCCGAGATATCTTCTAGCCAAGAAGGTAATCAGCTCAGCCATTTACGAGTTATACAGTTTTTGCTTCTGTACTTTTGCAGTCGTTCCTGTGAGTGCTTGCAGCTGGAGGCTGGGTTTGTGGTACGTGGAGAGCTGAGGTCTTCGCTCCCCATGCCAAACTGTGTTAAGTACTCATAAATACTGCACGTGCTGAGTTTCTGGATTGGAGGTGGAGGTGTTCCCTCTGTGTGAAACTACAGACTGTTTTGCTGACTGTTTGCTGGGTGTGTGCTCACACCCACCCTTGATTGTTTCTGCTTCCTGCCAGCAGTACCAGATCTGACAGCCAGAGACGGTGATCACCTGGGGACTCGGGACTTGGCGGCTCCAGTATTCTCCGGGTTCGGTGGCGGTGGAAATCGTGTGGGTACCGGCTCCTCTCTGGACGGACATCTTCTATCCTCAAGCTTGCCCACACGTCACCTTGTATATTTTGATTGTAACCCAAATTCTATGTTTATCTGTATTCTCGTTGTACACATTTCACAACAGTAAAGTGTTGTATTTTGGCTCATCTATTGTCCGTTCATTTACGCCCCCTGTTGTGGGTCCGTGTCATTACACTTTCCCAGCAGTGGCAAAAGGTTGGTTGCTTTCATGTCCAGATATTGAGAACCTTCATCAAAAGACCTTCTTGGGTAAACAGAGATTGTATTTCGCAATATTTACATGTTATAGACCAGTGGTTTTCAAACTGTGGAGTGTGCTCCCCCTGTGGGGCGCCAGAGTTGTTCGGGGGGGGGGGGGGGGGGGGGGCAGCAAAAAATAACTGTAAACACTGTTAACCATAAAAAAGTAGGGAAAAAAATTAAAAAGAAAACACTGTTAGGCGCAAAATGGATACATTTTTAGTGTGTAATTCTACCAGTGAGAAGACAGAGTTTGGGGAAACCCCCCCCCAAAAAAACGAAAGTAGAGGACGATTTTCGTTTGCTCATATCAACAGTGCATCCCCACATCAGCCGCCTGTGTGTGTCAAAGACCCAGACTCATTGCTCAAACTAAACAAGAGGTGAGATTAGATGAGACTAAATACGTATAAAAGTTTAAATAATATTATTTATGTTAAAATGTTTTAGTTATGTCAAAGACATTTAAAACACAGAGATGTTTAAATGTTAAAAAACAATGTTTACAATATGACAAAAGGTAAAAATAGAAGAAATTTTTTTTAAAACACGTTTAAAATGTTTGAAAAGGGTGTAAAATGTGTGAAAGAATAGAAAGTTATTTAAAAATATGTTTAAAATGTTTACAAAGGCTGTAAAATGTGTAAATGAATAGACAGTTCCTTAAAAACATACATATATGTAAAATGCGTTTAATGTGTAAAAGAATAAAAAGAAACACACAAAGATGTTGAAATTGTGTGTATGTGTGTCAGTAGTGGGGGAGCAGCTTTTCATTTGTTCTCTGGGGGGGTAGAGCTCACTCTCGCACACTTTGAAAACCCCTGTTATAGACTAAACAAAAGTATTTAATATAAAATGATGAATAGATTATGCATAATTAGTAGTTTCCACCCTATTGATATGTGTATGTGATTAGTATGTAATTTACCAACTTGAAATTTGAAACAGTGTCAACGTTGAGGTGTTCTGTTGTCTTTACAACATGTTAGCCATCTACCTATGATATAATTCATTATAGATGACAAACTGATCCTTATGTGTTTGAGGTTCCAGATTAATTGGAGAAATAATCAACAATGAAAATAATCAAGAGGTGTTCCTTTCTGGGTAGGGCGCTGTACTCACATTGTGGAAGCAGCACCCAGAGGTCTTACATGATACTATATATTTTTATATGAAATTGCTTGTGCAGTATATAACACCGTTTTTTAATTGATTAAAAACAGTAAGGTTGTTTGTGTTTTTGTGCATTTTTTGTTAATTTGTTTTAACTACAGGAAATCCATCTAAAATATTTTGTAGTGTGCTCTACTGCAAAGATTTTTGACTGGCATAAAAAAACAAAACAAAACTGGGGCACTTATTCATAAATGAATAAGTGCGCAGTTAGATTGATCTAGTTATCTAGATTACGATTTGTTTCCCAGTGTAATCTTCACGTGCCTTAACTAAAGCACTCCTTCTGCTGAATCACCTCTAAATTATTTACACATTATTCACTTTGCGTGTTTTTAGGAATCCGCTAGCTTAGCGCAGCTACTAGCGCTTAGCCGATTTAGCATGGCGGCTTATCCTGTCTCTCCCGCACTTTTCTGCTCTGGGTGTGAAATGTTTAGTTATTCCTCGACCTCCTTTAGCAGTAACGGTACTTGTAATAAGTGTAGCTTATTCGTAGCTTTGGAGGCCAGGCTGGGCGAATTGGAGACTCGGCTCCGCACCGTGGAAAATTCTACAGCTAGCCAGGCCCCTGTAGTCGGTGCGGACCAAGGTAGCTTAGCCTCCGTTAGTTTCCCTCTGGCAGATCCCGAGCAGCCGGGAAAGCAGGCCGACTGGGTGACTGTGAGGAGGAAGCGTAGTCTTAAACAGAAGCCCCGTGTACACCGCCAACCCGTTCACATCTCTAACCGTTTTTCCCCACTCGACGACACACCCGCCGAGGATCAAACTCTGGTTATTGGCGACTCTGTTTTGCGAAATGTGAAGTTAGCGACACCAGCAACCATAGTCAATTGTCTTCCGGGGGCCAGAGCAGGCGACACTGAAGGAAATTTGAAACTGCTGGTTAAGGCTAAGCGTAAATTTGGTGAGATTGTAATTCACGTCGGCAGTAATGACACCCGGTTACGCCAATCGGAGGTCACTAAAATTAACATTAAATCGGTGTGTAACTTTGCATAAACAATGTCGGACTCTGTAGTTTTCTCTGGGCCCCTCCCCAATCGGACCGGGAGTGACATGTTTAGCCGCATGTTCTCCTTGAATTGCTGGCTGTCTGAGTGGTGTCCAAAAAATGAGGTGGGCTTCATAGATAATTGGCAAAGCTTCTGGGGAAAACCTGGTCTTGTTAGGAGAGACGGCATCCATCCCACTTTGGATGGAGCAGCTCTCATTTCTAGAAATCTGGCCAATTTTCTTAAATCCTCCAAACCGTGACTATCCAGGGTTGGGACCAGGAAGCAGAGTTGTAGTCTTACACACCTCTCTGCAGCTTCTCTCCCCCTGCCATCCCCTCATTACCCCATCCCCGTAGAGACGGTGCCTGCTCCCAGACTACCAATAACCAGCAAAAATCTATTTAAGCATAAAAATTCAAAAAGAAAAAATAATATAGCACCTTCAACTGCACCACAGACTAAAACAGTTAAATGTGGTCTATTAAACATTAGGTCTCTCTCTTCTAAGTCCCTGTTGGTAAATGTTATAATAATTGATCAACATATTGATTTATTCTGCCTTACAGAAACCTGGTTACAGCAGGATGAATATGTTAGTTTAAATGAGTCAACACCCCCAAGTCACACTAACTGTCAGAATGCTCGTAGCACGGGCCGGGGCGGAGGATTAGCAGCAATCTTCCATTGCAGCTTATTAATTAATCAAAAACCCAGACAGAGCTTTAATTCATTTGAAAGCTTGACTCTTAGTCTTGTCCATCCAAATTGGAAGTCCCAAAAACCAGTTTTATTTGTTATTATCTATCGTCCACCTGGTCGTTACTGTGAGTTTCTCTGTGAATTTTCAGACCTTTTGTCTGACTTAGTGCTTAGCTCAGATAAGATAATTATAGTGGGCGATTTTAACATCCACACAGATGCTGAGAATGACAGCCTCAACACTGCATTTAATCTATTATTAGACTCTATTGGCTTTGCTCAAAAAGTAAATGAGTCCACCCACCACTTTAATCATATCTTAGATCTTGTTCTGACTTATGGTATGGAAATAGAAGACTTAACAGTATTCCCTGAAAACTCCCTTCTGTCTGATCATTTCTTAATAACATTTACATTTACTCTGATGGACTACCCAGCAGTGGGGAATAAGTTTCATTACACTAGAAGTCTTTCAGAAAGCGCTGTAACTAGGTTTAAGGATATGATTCCTTCTTTAGGTTCTCTAATGCCATATACCAACACAGTGCAGAGTAGCTACCTAAACTCTGTAAGTGAGATAGAGTATCTCGTCAGTAGTTTTACATCCTCATTGAAGACAACTTTGGATGCTGTAGCTCCTCTAAAAAAGAGAGCTTTAAATCAGAAGTGCCTGACTCCGTGGTATAACTCACAAACTCGTAGCTTAAAGCAGATAACCCGTAAGTTGGAGAGGAAATGGCGTCTCACTAATTTAGAAGATCTTCACTTAGCCTGGAAAAAGAGTCTGTTGCTCTATAAAAAAGCCCTCCGTAAAGCTAGGACATCTTTCTACTCATCACTAATTGAAGAAAATAAGAACAACCCCAGGTTTCTTTTCAGCACTGTAGCCAGGCTGACAAAGAGTCAGAGCTCTATTGAGCTGAGTATTCCATTAACTTTAACTAGTAATGACTTCATGACTTTCTTTGCTAACAAAATTTTAACTATTAGAGAAAAAATTACTCATAACCATCCCAAAGACGTATCGTTATCTTTGGCTGCTTTCAGTTATGCCGGTATTTGGTTAGACTCTTTCTCTCCGATTGTTCTGTCTGAGTTATTTTCATTAGTTACTTCGTCCAAACCATCAACATGTTTATTAGACCCCATTCCTACCAGGCTGCTCAAGGAAGCCCTACCATTATTTAATGCTTCGATCTTAAATATGATCAATCTATCTTTGTTAGTTGGCTATGTACCACAGGCTTTTAAGGTGGCAGTAATTAAACCATTACTTAAAAAGCCATCACTTGACCCAGCTATCTTAGCTAATTATAGGCCAATCTCCAACCTTCCTTTTCTCTCAAAAATTCTTGAAAGGGTAGTTGTAAAACAGCTAACTGATCATCTGCAGAGGAATGGTCTATTTGAAGAGTTTCAGTCAGGTTTTAGAATTCATCATAGTACAGAAACAGCATTAGTGAAGGTTACAAATGATCTTCTTATGGCCTCGGACAGTGGACTCATCTCTGTGCTTGTTCTGTTAGACCTCAGTGCTGCTTTTGATACTGTTGACCATAAAATTTTATTACAGAGATTAGAGCATGCCATAGGTATTAAAGGCACTGCGCTGCGGTGGTTTGAATCATATTTGTCTAATAGATTACAATTTGTTCATGTAAATGGGGAATCTTCTTCACAGACTAAAGTTAATTATGGAGTTCCACAAGGTTCTGTGCTAGGACCAATTTTATTCACTTTATACATGCTTCCCTTAGGCAGTATTATTAGACGGTATTGCTTAAATTTTCATTGTTACGCAGATGATACCCAGCTTTATCTATCCATGAAGCCAGAGGACACACACCAATTAGCTAAACTGCAGGATTGTCTTACAGACATAAAGACATGGATGACCTCTAATTTCCTGCTTTTAAACTCAGATAAAACTGAAGTTATTGTACTTGGCCCCACAAATCTTAGAAACATGGTGTCTAACCAGATCCTTACTCTGGATGGCATTACCCTGACCTCTAGTAATACTGTGAGAAATCTTGGAGTCATTTTTCATCAGGATATGTCATTCAAAGCGCATATTAAACAAATATGTAGGACTGCTTTTTTGCATTTACGCAATATCTCTAAAATCAGAAAGGTCTTGTCTCAGAGTGATGCTGAAAAACTAATTCATGCATTTATTTCCTCTAGGCTGGACTATTGTAATTCATTATTATCAGGTTGTCCTAAAAGTTCCCTAAAAAGCCTTCAGTTAATTCAAAATGCTGCAGCTAGAGTACTGACGGGGACTAGAAGGAGAGAGCATATCTCACCCATATTGGCCTCTCTTCATTGGCTTCCTGTTAATTCTAGAATAGAATTTAAAATTCTTCTTCTTACTTATAAGGTTTTGAATAATCAGGTCCCATCTTATCTTAGGGACCTCGTAGTACCATATCACCCCAATAGAGCGCTTCGCTCTCAGACTGCAGGCTTACTTGTAGTTCCTAGGGTTTGTAAGAGTAGAATGGGAGGCAGAGCCTTCAGCTTTCAGGCTCCTCTCCTGTGGAACCAGCTCTCAATTCAGATCAGGGAGACAGACACCCTCTCTACTTTTAAGATTAGGCTTAAAACTTTCCTTTTTGCTAAAGCTTATAGTTAGGGCTGGATCAGGTGACCCTGAACCATCCCTTAGTTATGCTGCTATAGACATAGACTGCTGGGGGGTTCCCATGATGCACTGTTTCTTTCTCTTTTTGCTCTGTATGCACCACTCTGCATTTAATCATTAGTGATTGATCTCTGCTCCCCTCCACAGCATGTCTTTTTCTTGGTTCTCTCCCTCAGCCCCAACCAGTCCCAGCAGAAGACTGCCCCTCCCTGAGCCTGGTTCTGCTGGAGGTTTCTTCCTGTTAAAAGGGAGTTTTTCCTTCCCACTGTAGCCAAGTGCTTGCTCACAGGGGGTCGTTTTGACCGTTGGGGTTTTACATAATTATTGTATGGCCTTGCCTTACAATATAAAGTGCCTTGGGGCAACTGTTTGTTGTGATTTGGCGCTATATAAAAAAATTGATTGATTGATTGATTGATTGATGATGCCTAAGGACATAAAATACATTTTAAAATGTTCTCTTAGAACCCACAATAGGAATTTTTCACTTCATTCTTGTATATGTGTATATTTTATGGCTTTTATTTTTTGTACTTTTGATGAAAGATATATAAAATTACATAAAAGTGATTGGTAATTATTGAAAACTGAATAAAACTTAGTGAATTCAAGCAAATGTATCAAATTTTCATGCTACTCTGCATAACACTTGGCAATAAATACTGGAATATGGGCATTAAATTCTCATACAACATGCTTTTATAAACAATTACTGAATAAGAAGAGACAAGTTGATCTATGATGGTATGAAAATCTTAATTAATGCTCAGAGTAGTAAATAAACCGCTGCACATTGGTATTCTTATACCATCATAATTACAGAATAGATATTGAAATAATCCCCAAATATAAAATCAAATTCCAGAAGGAAAAAAAGAATATCTTTTAAAAAACAAAACAAAACATTGTTCTAGGCCACAATAATGAAGGTTGGGCAAGGCTTAGGTCAAAGCTCATTAGTTCTGACACAGTTTTATAAACAACCACAGACAGGCACAAACTTTAAGCACAACTTTTTAAAACCACCTGCTGCCAGACTAGATGAGAAACAGTCACTGCCTCAGCGCTGACTGGAAGTTTTTCACCGAGGTCTGGTGCGTTAAATGTTTTCAGCCTCTCTTCAAGAGATACCAGCCAAATACTTAGACCACAGAAAATAAAAAGACTAAACATGGCTCGAGTAGTTGCTGGGAAGCTATGCCAAAAAATTCAACACTCATCCCAGCAAATATGTTCCTTTTCGCACCGGAGACAAGAGGCAGGCAGTTTCATTCTGAGCATGCACTCAGGCTTCAGTCAGAGTGAATGGGCACGCTTCAGATCTGTGTGTAGTGGTGTGCGTGTCCAGGTGGCGTGTAGGGGGGTGGGGCTGGGTTGGGCTTGATCCCTCGACTCTTCATGTAGGAGATAAACTGGTCAGGGATCTCTGCTAGCACATCTTTGGCGAGCCGTGCCATGCTTACCACGTGGTTGCCGGTCCGATCCATGTAGTCTCTGAAGGGAACGAACTGAGGCAGAGGAGATGGAAACATGTTTAAGTGAGGTAGGAACTGCATTCTCAAAGGGCCAGACATAAATGAAAACTAAAAAAAAATTAATTAGGTACAACCTGCTCATTTGATGGTTGTATTATAAGGGAATATGAGGCCTGATTAAATCTCAGGAGTTCAGAAACATAAAACACCACTGATTTGGACTCATTGGGGAGTCCATGGACCCCCGAGGGTTAAACAGCACTGTTTCCTATCACTGAGAAAATGGCATCCAGATTCATGGGAAGAGTGAACCATGCAAAGGTTGTTGCAATTCCTGACAATGTACATCAGTAAATTCATGTTCAAACCTATATTTGACATCAGGATGCTGAATGTTGTTAATCCAGTGCTCCAATGAATAAGTTAGGCATGAGCTAATTGTTCTACTACTTATTGACGAATGGCAACCTGGTCTCATGGCAAGTCGTGATTCAGCAGCATGAAATATACATGAATCTGTTGGTTTGTGATATTGTGACAAAAACTGCCTCATTTTTGTCACGGCAGCACGAATTCATTCCAATTCATTCTAATTCATTCCGTGATGGCTGCACGAAATTAAAAGTGAAGCGCGGGGGGTGGGTGGCTATGGTTAGGGTGGGGGGAAAGCGTAAGATTAGGATATGGTTAAGGTTAGGGTCGAGGGTAGAAGTAGGGTTAGGAATAGTGAGTTAAAAAAAACCCCGTCACGAAAATTTGACTAAATTCGTCATGTGAGCACGAAAAAAAAAATGTGATTCTGGGCTGAATTTTGGTAGTTCTGTCATTTCTATTATTTCAATGCCCTGTGATATTTATTTGAAATGTCAGATAATTGCTTTGATATGGAAGAGTACAATTATTGCCCAGAAAACTGACAGTGTGTACACCATTTAGCATTGCAAACAAGGACAGAGACGGACAGAGAAAAGACTTGGTGTCTGGGAAGTCTGGGAAGGAAAAGGCCTGGATTGTAACAAATACATGGGGATAACACTGTCCTTTGTGCCAGAAGTATATACCACAGAGCAGTATACCTACCTTTTCCGAAGCACAGGAATAAAATTAGCTGCCTTGTGAAACATAAAAAAATTAAAATAAATTCATGAATAAATTAATACATGTCTAAAAGTTGCTGATGTCACTGCCACTCAGTGCTGGGCACAGTTCCGCTAATCTGCTACCCACTGATTAGCAAAGCTAACATTTTCATTAGCGAATTAGCTTTTCAGCTAACTTTGAAAATTATTAAGGGAAAAATTAGCTTCCGCAAAATTTACTTCCGCTAACTTTCAGTCCGCTAACATTTTATTTCTTTATTTTTTTGCTGGTAAAGTGATTAAATTTAACAATCAAATATGTTTGTAAACCCTAAAATCATACGTTAGTTCCTGTTTATGACCGCAGAAAGCTAACTAACACTTCAGGTTCACAGGTCAAAGCACAAAAGCGCCTGTAAGAAGACAAGAAGTTACACTGTGGACAAAAACGATGTGTAAGCAGCTCAAAAGTCAGTTTTTTTTAATTATTTTTTCTGCATTTGTTTTGTCTTTGAATGCAATATGGATGAGCCATAGCTCTGTTAATGGTTTATAAATATAGAATATATAATCATATAATATATATAATAGAGATAAACTGTGACTTCTAATACTGTGATTTACTGCTTTTGATAAAGATGATGGCAGTGTTTGGGGTTTTATTTTTCATTAATTTATTTTTTGTGTGTTTGTTTTGTGTTTGTGATCACCTTAGAATTTACCCAGCAGCCCCTGCGCTGATTAAACTCAAAACTGTCTTATCAGTAGCCGACAGTGTATCAAGTCAATAGTGTGCGTTAATTGAGAGAGTAGTGACATGATGAGTTAAAAAAAAAAAATCGCTCACGTGACTCATGGTGCCATCCTGGTTCCAAATTAGCATTTGCTGTTAATCTGTCTGCAATCCAGCTATTTTATTTATTTAATTGCTGAAAATGCCGGGTTGCTGTGCATTTGGATGCACAAATAGACACAACAAGGGCTTCAAGATGTACAGATTACCTTCAGATCCGAATAGAAGAAACATTTGGGAAAATAAAGTCAGCTGTGTGGGATGGAAGCCGACATCATCAAAGCTTTGAGAGGTAAATTTATTGTTCAGTCCCATGTACAAAAAACTCACCTAAACCGTCATCGTATAAACCAGATATTCGCAGTCACCGGACAAAAAAAGTCCCAAAGTTTTTGTACTGTTTTCCGTGTAATAAACACCATGTATAATGGATTTTGTATAACGGATGTTTTGCCCACATCGGCTAAAATGTCCCGTCCGATCACAACGTATTTCCATTAAAAACCCCAAGCCATCTGGACGTGCAACGTAACAGAGGTACAAATTAAAGTTCAGTGCTGACACTCGCCGATTTGAGGAAAGTGCGACCAGAGTCATTTCTGTGATTAAAAGTCCAACCGTTTTATTTTTTTTCATATCGTACTCAGATTCAGACCCGCAGCCTGGACGTGCACCTGTTAAATCAGACACAAAAGGCTGTGATTTGGCACTTCTCAGCTTTGACTCCTTTGTCTGCCATCATATTATAATAGTTTTTGCAGTGCACACGTTGATTAAAAATGGATCAGAAAAATCCGCAACTTTACAGCGTGAAATCGGTAAAAGACGAAAATGTACAGCTTACCTTTGATTTGGAGGTGATGAATGTAGAAAGAAAAGCTTGTTGAGGGTCAAATTAGTCCAGAATAAAGCTTAATCCAGAGACTGAGAACTTTAAACTGTCACGCACGTCACTGCATGACACAGAGTTACAGAGCTGCAGATGCATAGATCAGGCTTTAAATTAATTAAATCATCATAAATTGTAAATTTTTGTCAATTTGAAAGCTTAATTATTTTAATATTTATTTTGATAGCACCTGTACCTGGATGTGTTGTTATATGTGGTTAAATGTTTTAAAAAAAAAAGGTTCATTCAGTAGTTCAGAGCAGTTGGAACCAAAACGGCGCCATGTTCTGAGTTGACGCCACTCACTCAATTAAGGCACACTGGTTAATACTAAAAGTTAGCAATTAGGAATAGCTTCTGCTAAATTTTTTTTACCTGTTTATCTGTTTGCTCATCACTGATGTAGGAAAGTAAGAATTTTTAGCTTTATGGACTTGGAAGCAAGCCATAATTTATTATAGCGCCACCCACAGTTCTACAGTAGCAATTACTCACACTGATTAAATTTATCTCTCTAAGGTGATGGCAGCTTTAGAAATGGATGAGATGTTTTTATTCCAAGCTTCATTCTCATTTTTATGGTGATTTGTGTTGTGTGCAATCTGTTCCTTTTATGCTGTGAAGGTCAGTTACCTGAACAATGTCTCTCTCTGCCAGTTTTCCCCTGGATGAGATCCTAATGTCGTCTCCATCCAGCTCCACCATAGCTGCAAGTTCACACACACACACACACACACACACACACACACACACACACACACACACACACACACACACACACACACACACACACACACACACACACACACACACACACACACACACACACACGTAAGTGGTAAACTGCAGATGCAACAATTGAATTATCATACATCACCTAATGCTGCAATCTTCTGCTTTAGCAGTGGTGCAGCAGAGAGGACCTTCAGTTATGCAGCTGTAATATGTCTTCATTGCACGTCTGATCAACTAGCGAGTCTTTTATTATAGCGTGTGCAAGATTTAGAATCACTCGTATTAATCACTATACATTCACCAGTTAACCTTGATGGTTTATTCTGCAATCATTTCTGCATCCACCTACACATTTCCTCTTTTCGTAGAGATAGAGTGTGTGCTGTAATTTTCTCTCATATATTTGTCAGAATTTGTGCCAGAGGGCTTCGCATAGACTGCAAACAAGAACAGACAGATTGGGGCAAATTGAAATGTAATTTAATAGAGCATGTTTTACTGTATTAACACAACGAGCCTCATGCAAGAATACTTTAATAAGGGCCCCTTCACACATAGTGCGAATTTGGTGAAATTGTGCATGAAGTGCACATGAAGCAAGAATCGTATGCAAAATGTGTAAAATCATTGCTGCTTGAACGCCTCGCACACCTGTTGCTACAACTATTTGCGCACACCAGCGGCTGAAAGACAGAGCATGCGCTGTGAGAGCCCATTCAGTCCCTCTCTTGACAGGTGTTGGCCAAATTCCAGCTGACACAAACATCTAACACCGCTCGTTTGACACTTAGAAAATGTGTGGCCATTTGCACTATCATCACGAAAACAGACTGCAGGCAATCACTGTCAAGTTGGATGGGAAATTTGTCTAAGTGGCCCACGAGTGTGGCGTTGCAAAAAGCCACACACGTGGTGCATGTGTCTCGCATGTGTTCTGCGCTCCCACCCCCCCGCTCCCCCAACACATCTGGCATGCCGGGGGTGGGGGGGTGGGGCACTTGCATAAAATGCTTATATGTATATACAGATCTGATCACATCGGGGCCGGACAGTGAGGTCTGATTGCACACAGCACGGGGAGGTGCATGTCAGCTGATCGCAGCACACTGACAGCTTGATGGCAGCTCAGTGCACACATTACAAACACAGACATAGTCCAGGTACTCTGTGGATATACCCAAAACAAATTGCAACAGTTTTTGCATATACAATTCCTTTATCTAGAAACATGCAAAAAGAACATAGAAAAAGTTTACCTAGATACACTGAGTGGAACACATTGAAATTTACATGTGTATGTTGGCTGTTTTTACCCTATTGATGAAATTTCTAAAACAGTCATTTACTACACTATTATCACACTGTGAGCTTTTGTTGCAGATCAGAACATGCTAAAACGTTGTGTAAGGTCACCCAAAACATTTGTTTCTCTTTTTGTTGCTCAGGTTCACAGGTAACAGAGGTACAAATTAAAGTTCAGGTCGTCTGCAAGTGATTTAGCACCAGGTTCTACACAAACATGAGGTGCGAGGGAGGAGAGGGGCGGCTGCATATCCGGCCGCGCCCCAGTCCAGTCACAAGCAGCTCTGGTCACCGGGCCCCCCCTGGGGGGGAGGCCCAGCTATCAGGGGCCAACCAAAAATCCACAGCACTTCAGTATCGCTTTGTCTAGGCAGGATTCTGACTTAGAGGCGTTTAGTCATAATCCCACAGATGGTAGCTTCGTATAGACCCTCGGTCAAGTGATATCCTGCATACCACAAAACCAAACCAACAACTGATCTGAGAAACGACACAAGACAGTAGATTAACCCCACATATAGCCCTCCATCACAAGCGCAAACACAGTGCAATTGGGCATATGCGCCACTCCATGGCACAGAGCCCAACTACGCATGCAGTCACAAAGTTCTTCTGAAAAACTGGAGTGATCTGAATTCTGTTGGATGAATATGGGTGTGTGTGGAGACAATTCACCTCTTTCACAATGTGATAGATCTTAACGATGCGCTGTTACGAGCAATAGCGCGCAGCAACACGGAACACTATTCTTGACCGTCCGTAAAGGTTCCTGATAATTCTCCAGCAACACGTGCCATTAATCGTAACGTGTGGTAACAGGTTGCAGCAGTTCCTGAGGACACCTGATGCCTCTGCCCCGAATCATCACATTCATGATCAGCGGCCAAGAATGTGTACTTCATGGCATTCGTGACTTGTCGTCGTTATGTGTAAACGCAGTAACACCCTCCCCAAGTGAGTCGTTCTGCATGATCTGCCTTTTGCTTGGTGGACTTGACGAATCCCAGGAACTCCAGCTCTGACACTGCTTGAATAAATCGAGCATGCTTTAGTTCGTCCACCTTGCCATAATCACTGGACTCAGGATCCTTGCCCTCTGCCGCACTGACAAGCGCAACCCTCAACCTATCAAATCGCTTGAACACAGACACACGCCATATCCGTTTGTTTTAAAATTAATTACTTTAGTTAATTAATTTGGTTTATTTGTTAAATATGTGATATTATTGAATAACTAATATTTTGCTATATTTTCCAGTATTTCTTTTTCTTTCTTTTTTATTTTTATTTTTTGATAACTCTCACATCCGAGGGGGCGGGGTTGATGACGTGAGGGGGCGTTGCCCCCAAACGCCCCCTCGTGGCGCCGGGTCTGACCCATCAGCTCTATTTGACACTGTAAATATCCTGAGACCAGCCAACAAATCTACACTCGGAGATGCATTGTGGTCCCAAGACGTTGCTGGTTTGTCTGGGCCAACTGAGGCAGTGCATTGTATTTTGGATGGTGGGGCATTGTTGCATCTGACCCCTTGGACAAGAGGCGCAACATGGGAGAAGATCCTTCAACAGTATAAACAGTCCTTCAAAGGTATGGCAAAGCTATTGTCGTGTTTGATGATGACAGTGATGCCCCAAGAACCAAAGACTGTGCACATCTGAGAAGAAGTGGTGGTAAAGTTGGAGAAGCAGTACATGTCATCCCAAGCATGACCCTTCAGAGCAAAAAGGACGAGTTCCTCTCCAACAAACAGAACAAACAGCGGTTCATAGCATTGCTGTCCCAAACCCTGGAACAGATTGGCTGTGAAGTTCACCAGGCAAAAGGAGATACTGATCTACTGATGGTCCAAACAGCCATAACATCAGCAGCAAGGCAGAAGACAGTTTTTGATGCAAATGTTACAGACCTTCTTGTGCTCCTTATCTATCATGCCAAAAGTGCCAACTTCAAAGTCTTCTTCAAGCCAGAGACAAAGAAACATGCCTAGAAAGGTGCCAGATGTTAGAACATTATGTCTCTGTGAGTCCTGCTTGGTGATTCCATTTCTGAAAATATTATTTTCCTCCATGTGATTATTGGCTGTGATACAACCTCGGAAGTATTTTGGCTTGGAATGAAAGTAGCTTTCACGAAAATTAAAACCAGTAGCCTATTTCAGGACCAAGCACGGATGTTCATGAGAAATAGAGTATCCAAAGAGGATACTGCCAAGGCAGGAGAAACAGCTCTGGTATGCTTGTACAATGGAAAACCTGGACAAGGAATCAATGACCTGAGATTTCAATGGTTTTGCACCAAAACTTCATCCAGTACAGTTCCAGTTCAGCCTTGCTCCCTAACACCTACAGCAGCTGCAGCCAAATATCACAGCCTGAGAGTGTACCAGCAAGTCCAAGAGTGGAAAGAAGATGACTGTCATGTGTCACCTGCAGAGTGGGGCTGGAAGGTGGTGGAAGGAAAAGTTCCACCCATTATGACAGATCTCCAACCTGCTCCTAGTAAACCATTGGAAAACATTTGATGTAACTGCAAATCAGGATGCAATACCATGCGCTGTTCTTGCTGCAAGCATGGAATAGTTTGTTCTTTGGCATGTTCTGACTGTGGAGGTGTTTGTGCCAATATGGCACGTGTATCAGAGGAGACCGATTCTGAGTCTGACAGTGACAACAAAGTTTTATTGAGGGGCACTTTCAAGCCAACTGAAAGAAGCCTTGAAATGAGAAAACTTTTTCTTTATTTCTTGCTTTGTTTCATTTGAGATGGTCATTTTCATTGTTCAGTAATGAGTCACTTATGTTTCACAGCATGGTGTTTGTTAAATAGTGAAAATGCATACTTACAAGATTTTACTGTGTACTGGATTCTCTTCATGTAATGATAGAAATAACATAAAATGATTTATTAGCTTATTCCACTTTTTCAGTGTTTTTTTTACCTAGTTAACAAGGGATTTAAAGAAGTAGAAACTTTAGCTGTTGTATTTCACATTGTACTAGTCAGAACCGTATATAGGAATGTGAAAGGGGGGGGTTCAAATCCTTGAGATGGGGTTCCAGTGTGCCGCAGGGCCCCTGGTGGGGTCGAGGGGCAACGCCCTTGTGGGGGGCTCAGGGGAGCGAAGCCCCCCGAAGCAGAAGCTTTTTGAGGATTTCAAGGGGTAAAAAGCTACATAAATTTCATTTGAAACCCAAAATGTATCATTTTAGGAAATACATTTTTATATACAAATAGTGTTGTATGGCTGGGGGGGCCTGGCTGCCTTTTGTTTCTGTCTTCTGTGCTGTCTTTTGTTTTTCCTTCCAGATGGTACGCGTTTAGGACTGAGTGGCTGTGTGGCTGAGTTTTCAGGACCTCACCCTGATTACCTGAGGCTGATCATGTGCAGCTCGTCAGGACTCACAGCTGTGGTGCATCTACACGGATTGGAGCATGGTGGCATTTAAGTCTGGAGTACACAGTGTGTATTTGCCAGAGACTCGACCTTGTGACCAGACGGGTGAGATCGTCGTCTTGAGAACCATCTCATCATCAGTGGATGCAGGGAACGTCCAGGTTTGATGCATGGTCTGTGAAAGAGGAGGGGGTAAGGTCTCACGCTCGTCAGCACACTTCCTGAGGTACGTTAGGTTTTGTGACTAACATTTGTACAGTCAGTAAATGTGGTGTCCCTCACACCTTATTACACTCAACAAAAATATAAATGCAACACTTTTGGTTTTGCTCCCATTTTGTATGGGATGAACTCAAAGATCTAAAACTTTTTCCACATACACAATATCACCATTTCCCTCAAATATTGTTCACAAACCAGTCTAAATCTGTGATAGTGAGCACTTCTCCTTTGCTGAGATAATCCATCCCACCTCACAGGTGTGCCATATCAAGATGCTGATTAGACACCATGATTAGTGCACAGGTGTGCCTTAGACTGCCCACAATAAAAGGCCACTCTGAAAGGTGCAGTTTTATCACACAGCACAATGCCACAGATGTCGCAAGATTTGAGGGAGCGTGCAATTGGCATGCTGACAGCAGGAATGTCAACCAGAGCTGTTGCTCGTGTATTGAATGTTCATTTCTCTACCATAAGCCATCTCCAAAGGCGTTTCAGAGAATTTGGCAGTACATCCGACCAGCCTCACAACCGCAGACCACGTGTAACCACACCAGCCCAGGACCTCCACATCCAGCATGTTCACCTCCAAGATCGTCTGAGACCAGCCACTCGGACAGCTGCTGAAACAATCGGTTTGCATAACCAAAGAATTTCTGCACAAATTGTCAGAAACCGTCTCAGGGAAGCTCATCTGCATGCTTGTCGTCCTCATCAGGGTCTCGACCTGACTCTAGTTCATCGTCGTAACCGACTTGAGTGGGCAAATGCTCACATTCGCTGGCGTTTGGCACGTTGGAGAGGTGTTCTCTTCACGGATGAATCCCGGTTCACACTGTCCAGGGCAGATGGCAGACAGCGTGTGTGGCGTCGTGTGGGTGAGCGGTTTTCTGATGTCAATGTTGTGGATCGAGTGGCCCATGGTGGCGGTGGGGTTATGGTATGGGCAGGCGTCTGTTATGGACGAAGAACACAGGTGCATTTTATTGATGGCATTTTGAATGCACAGAGATACCGTGACGAGATCCTGAGGCCCATTGTTGTGCCATACATCCAAGAACATCACCTCATGTTGCAGCAGGATAATGCATGGCCCCATGTTGCAAGGATCTGTACACAATTCTTGGAAGCTGAAAATGTCCCAGTTCTTGTTCCATTGAGCATGTTTGGGATGCTCTGCACCGGCGTATACGACAGCATGTACCAGTTCCTGCCAATATCCAGCAACTTCGCACAGCCATTGAAGAGGAGTGGACCAACATTCCACAGGCCACAATTGACAACCTGATCAACTCTATGCGAAGGAGATGTGTTGCACTGCATGAGGCAAATGGTGGTCACACCAGATACTGACTGGTATCCCCCCAATAAAACAAAACTGCACCTTTCAGAGTGGCCTTTTATTGTGGACATTCTAAGGCACACCTGTGCACTAATCATGGTGTCGAAACAGCATCTTGATATGGCACACCTGTGAGGTGGGATGGATTATCTCAGCAAAGGAGAAGTGCTCACTATCACAGATTTAGACTGGTTTGTGAACAATATTTGAGGGAAATGGTGATATTGTGTATGTGGAAAAAGTTTTAGATCTTTGAGTTCATCTCATACAAAATGGGAGCAAAACCAAAAGTGTTGCGTTTATATTTTTGTTGAGTGAGCTGTTATGTTAGTCGTTTAATCAGCTTCCACTGCAGTTGAGTTTGTGAACAGGGTGTTCCATGCCTGCAGGGTGGGAAGCTGATTAGTAATTAAGCCAGGAAGTGTTTGCTGTTTGTGAACACCTTTGAGCGGTCTCTCTGTGTGTGGAGTGTGGACTCACATGATGATTTCTTCTTTCACAGACTCAGTTTTCCGCGGCCACCTGGGGGGTGTCGGCGGGGTCCTTGGGTCCGGACAGTTTCTGGCTCTGGACCGTTTATGCTGCTGGGAGCGCACCGTTTCACCACCTCGCCAGTCCGCGCACTCCTTTGTTATATTTTTCCACATCACTGCTATGTAATTAAATTTAGTTATCCTTTGTACTGTGCTCTGCTTATTTCATACTGGGTCCTTCAAACGCTGGTCGGTTCTCCGGGCTGCGTCCGACACATAACAAATAGTCCTTGCTTGGGATTGTATCAGTTGCCATAAGAACCACCCAGGAAGAACCAAGATAACATTAATGCAAACTTTATACCTGCCTGTCGGTTGCGAATGACGCCACCGACAGGCGTGAAAAAACTCACACATTTGCACGAAGGTTCAAGCTTGGCTGATGCAAGCGCACATGATTCAAATCCATATAGTTTTTGCAAAAAATAAAAAGGTAGGATAGTTTTCTAACAGACCTCGTATTTAGCGGTATTAATATTCGTGTTTACATTATGAATATGTACGTATATGTACGTTATGTATTAAAATAGCGGTATTTAATTTGGCGACCTTGTTTAACTCGCGAAATTCCCATAATAAATCCCACACGAATATTTGCACCTTTACAGTATTTGCAACAGGAAGGAGAAGCTCCCTTTATTTTTCAGCTTATATATACAAACATGTTTTTACAAACCAGACAAGTGTAATTGTGTGTCTACATGGGTATTTACAAGCCTACTAATCTGTTTGATAGAGGAGGATAGGGACCAGGGAGCAAAAATTCTCAACCCCCATGGGAAAAGTTTATCTAGCAGTTTCTCCTTTCATCACTTAAGGGATTACTCTGGCAGAGGAAATTGAAACTTGAGGGTGTGTGATAATAGCTGTGTAACAGTTAGTGCTTGTTGCTTATTATCAATGAAAAGAAAATACATAACGTTGATATCCAGATCAGAAAAAAATCAGCAGAATTCTCGGGGGGGGGGGGGGGGTCGGTTGAACCACTGAACCCCCTCTATATACGGGCATGCTAGTAAGCAAAACAGGCATTATGTGTGGGATGCCCATTGGCCCATTGGATAACTGATTTTTAATTTATTCTAGGCCCACATAGCATTTAAATAAAACTTCACATGCCTGCTCGTTTGTCATTTGTATAGATCATAACTTTTTTTTTTTATGATTTAGAGTACTTATATGTGATGTCACCCAAAAGCAATCTCTTCCAACGTTGCAGTAATGTGCAAAAATCATCAAATTCCGAATGTCTCATTCATTTTGTAATTTCATCCTGTTCCACTCAATATATTATGGTAAACTTTGATATGTTATTTTACATGTATTGACCTGTCAAACCTACTTTATTTCATTTCTGTTGCAATTTGTTTTGGGTAGGTTGTATATTTCCCATAGATTGCCTGAACTAACACCACCACGACGATATCTACATACGCAATTACATAACAAGTAACGAAAATGAATGACCACATAACACAGAGAGTGACACGTTGGTCTGGGCGCTGAATGGATGGGGGGCGTGTCCGCTCACAGGCACGGCTGTAAAGATCTCTTCTCCTGGATACCCCAGCTTGAGAACATGTTCCTTGTTTGGAGGAACATGAACTAACAACATTTCTCTGTGAGGCGCGTGTCTCTGCCTGCTGTCATGTGGAAAACATCTTTTGCCTTTGTGTCGGGCTGCAGCGGCTGTGCTCACAGTGCACCTCCTCCAATCCCGTGAGTGGCATTTTTTTAAAATGTAACCAGGGTTATATTGTGTCCCCTTTTACGAGGTCTCTTAGATAATAAACCGACCCTTTTATTTTTTTTTTTAACTATATGGATTTGAATGACATGCGATTACACCAATCATGCTTGAACCCTCATGCGCATGCATGAGTTTTTTCACGTGTGTCGGTGACGTCATTTCCCTGTGGGCAGGCCTTGAGTGAGATGTGGTCCCGCCCTCTCGGCTGAATTCCTTTGTTTCACACGCTGCTCGAGACGGCGCGCGTTGCTTTATCAAAAAAAATTTCTGGACCTGTGAGGAATATCCGAGTGGACACTATTCGAGAAATTAAGCTGGTTTTCTGTGAAACGTTTAACGGCTGATGAGAGATTATGGGGTGTTTCTGTCGGTGTAAGGACTTCCCACGGAGCGGGACGTCCTGCAGCGCTTCCAGGCGCTGTCGTCGGCCTGTTTTGAGCTGAAAACATCCTAATTTAAGGCTTAATTCACCCAGGACATCGTGAGAGAACAGAGAAGATTCAGAAGAGGCCGGCATGAGGAATTTATGCGGACATTCCACTGTTTAAGGACATTTTTTTAATGAAAGACGTACGCGCAAATTCGCCGAGTCGTTTCCGTGACGACTCGGCAAATCTGTGTGCGCCGCGACAGGAAAAACACCTCCGTGTTGAAAACCATTTGTAGAATTCAGGCGGCTTTTAATGGCTTTCAACAAGTGAGTAACTGAGAAATTGTTTAACAGCTTGGGCATGTTCCAACTTGCCCGTTAAGATTTCCAACGGAGGTGTTTTGACATGCGACTCTGCCCGCACGTTCTTTCATTACAAAATGACCGTTAACAATGGAATGTCCGAATAAACTCCTCATGCCGACTTCTTCTGAAAGTTCTCTGTTCTCTGACGACTTACTGCGTTAACAGAGCCTGAAATGTGGAAGTTTTCAACTTGAAACGGCGAGACGCTGCCGCCTCGAAGCGCAGATCGCCGTCAGGCGCCGTGGACCGTCCTTAAAGCGACACTACCAGACCAAAATCTCTCATCAGCCGTTAAAATTTTTACCGAAAACCAGCTGAATTTATTGAATGGTGTCCACTCAGTTGTGCCTTACAGTTTTGAAAAAAATTTTTATCAAACAAAGCAACAGTCTCTGAGCCATTCCTAAACAATGAAAAAAATCGACGAGCGGGTGGACGACTCCTCACTCAAAGACTGCCCACAGGCGAATGACGTAACCGACAGGCGTGAAAAAACTCTCGCATGCCCACGAGGGTTCAAGCATGTCTGATGTAATCACACGTGATTCAAATCCATATGGTTTTTGAAAAAAATAATAAGGTCGGATACTTTTCTAATAGACCTCGTATGTATTATTTATATCAACCCAGTGATATTCACTAATTATACAGCTGTTTTTTATTTAATTGTTCTCCACATCAGCGGCATAATGTGTTCCTGCTCAAAAGACACTATTGTGTGCACGAACCATTGCACTGGGATTGTGCACGCCTGCCCGTCAGCTCGATGTTCGCATAGTTCGCTCATATGAGCTGTTTCGCTGTTAGTCGCCCTGAGTTGTATTTATTCGTACTATGTGTGAAGGGGCCCTTAACGTCTCACATTTCTCCTACCTTTTTCAGTATGATACACTCACATCCAAATAACTGCATAAATTGCATGTGTAAACTCTGTGTAGCCGTGCCACTGTCTACACCTGATCCCAGTCCAGATCTCAGAAATGAAGCAAAGTAGGTCCTGATTAGTACTTGGCTGGGAGACCTCTTGGGAGGACCAGGCGTTGTGTGTGTGTTTTTCCCATGTCCAACTGAAGTTGTGCCAGGAACGGCATCCATCTTAAAACCTGTGCCAGATCTGTACTGGATTTGGTGTGGCCACCCCAAGAATGTGGGAGCAGCCGAAAGCAAACAACAACAAGAACATGTAAATTGTGTGAATTTTGCCTGTTTGCAAATCAGAGCACATTCACAAATAAGAGAGTTGTTCAGTATGTACTGTACATTGGGATCAGAGAGACTGATGAGAGACAATTTTCTTTTTCTGTTTTTGAAGACTACCTTTAAAATCTGCTACAGAGGGACACAGAAGGAAGTTTGTAATTGTTTAATAATAAAAAAGAGGACTTAAGGGACCTGCTGAGGCCAGTGAGTGGGACAAATTAATCAATGTTTTTAATGCTGAAATAAGGAACTGTAGAGTCAGTTCTACCAGGAAGACTCAGATTTGGCTCCTTCCACTGGCAGGATTTGAGAACTTCATACCTCTTTATCATCATGGCTGGCACCTTCTCCAAAGACTGTTTTAATAAATGTTTAACTGCTTCTAGTCTCCTGAGTCTTAATGGAAGAAGCAATAATTTTACAAGCAAAATGCATGAGATACTCTGCGAAGAACAATATGGATTTAGAAAATCTAGGACTACTTCACATGCATTGATGGATTTTGTGGAAAATATAGTGACTGCAGTTGATAATAAACAATATACAGTAGGAATTTTTTTTTGATTTACAGAAAGCGTTTGACACTGTTAACCATGAAATATTACTAACCAAATTACAGAAATATGGAATCAGAGGTCTGGCATATGACTGGATAAATAGTTATTTACATGGTCGGTCTCAATATGTTCAATATAACAACACTGACTCTGAACTCCGGGAAATTACGTGTGGGGTGCCCCAGGGTTCGGTGTTGGGTCCTTTGTTATTTATACTGTATATAAATTATATAAGTTGGGTGTCAAGAGCACTGAGGTGTGTCCTTTTTGCAGATGACACAACTGTGTTGTGCAGTGGTGATAATCTAGCTTTTGGACACTGTGGAAAATGAATTGGATAAATTCAAGGTTTGGTTTGACACTAACAAATTGTCACTCCACCTTGGAAAAACTAAATGTATTATATTTGGAAATAAACTTGTACCTAAATGTAAAAATGTAACCATTAACAATATGGAAATAGAGACAGTAACCGAGAATAAATTCCTAGGTGTTATAATTGATAATAAACTCAGCTGGAAACCACATATAAATTACATAAAATTGAAAATGTCAAAATCTATTGCCATCATGTACAGGGCCAAGGACATACTGTCACAGGAAGGGTTACTTAATTTATATCATTCTTTAATAGCACCATATATGACATATTGTATTGAGTCTTGGGGTAACACAAATCAAACACCAATCAAATGTTTCTCTTACAAAAACGTGCCATTAAAATCATCTGTAACAAACATTATCTTGAGTCAACGCATTCTCTGTTTACGACTTTAAATTTCTTGAAATTCAGAGATTTAGTCGATTACATCACAATACAAACTTTGTACAAAGCTAACAACCAAGCCTTACCACTTCATGTCCAGAACCTGTTCAAGATGAGGGACTCTGAATATAGTTTACGAGGATGTGCTGTATTTAAGAAGCCTCCTATACGCACCAATGTAAAGGGTTTTCGCGTTTCAGTTAAAGGGGTTAAGGTTTGGAACGAATGTCCTGTTGAAATTAGATTATGTGGTTCTTTAGTTTGTTTTAAGAAACATTATAAAAATGTAATAATTTCCGGATATAATGAAAAATATAATTAAATTAAATAATGTATAAATATGATGTATAACCTTGTTAAGGTATGGTATGTATCTGTGGTGTATATATGTATATATAGGAGTGTGAGCAAAAATGAATATGTATTTATGAGTCTGTGTTTTTTGAGCATAAGTGCTAATAGTGTTGGACTTGGACTTTTGGTATGGGGGGTGGGTAACTGATAAGCTTTGCTTCTTCCCACCCCCTTTCAGACACACAGTGCAAATTTTGGTTTTGTTCTGGTTTTGTTTTGATACGTTGTGACTGTGCTGTGTTGCTGAAATTAATTTCATTAATTCATTCATTCATTCAAAATGGATTAAAAAATGTCTGGTCACCTCAAGCTTCACTGTCTGTCATGGAGAAGGGACAAAAGTCTCACCATGGAGATAAATACCGAATTTGGGGGTGGGGCAGTGATCCTCGAATATTTCCCCATTGTGGGACTAATCAATAGAATAACTTGGTGTGACAGAGGAGGCTGCAGAGGATACAGTGACATGGAAACGGATGATCTGCTTTGGCGACCCTAACGGGAGCAGCCAAAAGAAGAAGAAGAATGCTATTGATATGCTGTCTGAATAACTTTAGAATTATAGTACAGTTCAAATTATGGCACTAAACAAGATAACTCCAACATAATTATGACGCCAAATTTATGATGGACACGACTCCTACTACAAATCTGGGCGACTTTTTTTGTATGTTAAAAAAATCAGAATTTGAGAAAATTGGCAAATGCGGCAAGTTCCCTTTAATCAACAGTACACACCAATTGCGAATAATCTGTTTGTAGTTCTTGTATGAAGCCCAGTGATTAATGTAGATGGCACAGCCATGTAGAAACACAGAAGAGAGTATTTGCTTTGTTGCTGCATCTTCTAACGTGTGCACCACATAAAATAATCATAAGATTTAATAATTTTATCCCAACTGAACAATGAAGTCACTTTACCGTCAAACTCAGCCTGACCCACTCCAACAATGATGATAGACATAGGAAGCTTGGCAGCCTGAAGAGAGTGAAAAAGAAAAAATTAAATTTTGCCTGTAATAATATGCGTCTGTCATCCTCTAATCTGCCAAAGGACATTTCTTATTCCCATATGTCTGATGTTTCTAAATCCAGCATTCTGTCATGTGAATGCTCCTTTGCTGTGATCTCTTGATGGTATCGTTTTCACTGAATGCTGGGGAGTGCAGATTAAGTAACACCAGCAATTCTCACTGAGTTACTGGATCTATCTTGGGCGAGAGGTGAAAATCAATCTGATATGTTTCTTCACTTATATTACTTTCACAGTGTGAAAGTTAAATCAAAGTAAAGAATCAGTTTAATGTTGATTTTATCTTTGTGTGAAAACAACTTAAAATCATCTTTCCTCCCAGGATTCCAAGGGAGGCTTGAGAAAAATGCTGACCTTCAAATGCAGAACAAAACAAACAAACACAAAAAGCCCAAACTCTAAAAAGATTATTGAGCTTTGAGAGTCTTGCATGGTAACAAATGGATGGATGCAGTTGTGCACTGGGAGAGGAGAGAAAGGGAGGATGTGCCGACTTCATTCATTACAGCGACCATCCTCATTGGCTTGCTCAGCCACTCCCATGCCACGGCTCAGGTCACACAGCAAGGACAGTATTCTCTACTGTGGTTTCTATAAAAACCAGATGGAAAATAAATGATTTGTACACATGAATCAACTGCACATTTACACATCGCAGCCAACCCTTTGAAACACACGAGTTTAGAGATGAGACTTCATTTCTAATTTCTATTTTTATAAGCACATTCCATGCCTTGTATGACAGTAATGTGAGTGAGTGAGTGAGTGAGTAAGTGAGTGAATCACATCCTTTCAGACAAAACTAAGAATGTCAGCATCTCATTATTTGCCGTCTCACGTTGGTATGCAGACAATGTGATTAACGACTGATCAATATAGGTATTGGGTAACATGTTCAAATATTGATTGACTGATTTTTAAAGCACCTATTATGAATGCAGCTGGTTATGGAAGTACAAACAAACAAATAAGTAATTAAATAAGCAAGTGCAATGCAAATGGAGGTGAAGTAAATGGTGCACTATGATACCTGTTGTAACAAGCGCAACAGGTCAATATATTCGTACAAAATGCCACAATACTCAAACTCGGTCAATAATAAGACTGGTCAGGACCAATCAAGCCAGATCAGCTGCCAACTGCATATGACCATATTACTTAGCCAGCCTGAATTACAAAGAGAAAAAAGACACATGGCCTCTACAGCCACGAGTATTGCATCTTAGGGCCTGGTCACATGGCACATGGCGATAGCTAGACGAAAGATAAAAAGTCACAAAATGTGGAGAAAAGGTGGACGAAAAATCCTGCACCTTTCCCATAACTGAAAAGCCTGTGAATCAACAGCAAAAAAATGAACAACACGAAACTAAGGGCCCTGTCCCACTGGCGTTTAGGAGGATTTGCGGATGGAATGCGCACAAAAGTGGCCCACATCCGCCAAACAACCGCAATAACCGTTTAACATTCCTGTATGAGTTAGCCGCCATCCGAACACGTCCGTGATCATCCGCAGAGGCACGCATGTCCGCAGCCAGGATTTTTGAGCGGCTCAAAAATCCTGCTGCGGATGAGATCCGCATCACTGCCTGAACACATACTGAAGACATACGCAGGACATACACAACCAACGCTCCGCATATCCCCTGTCATCCGCTGATATCCGCAACCGACGGGTTGGCGCGGCTTGGCGGCAGACCGGGACAGCGTGCAAAACAGATATGACGTGTGCCCAGCACGGCCACATCACGGTCGCAAATGGTATGTCGTGCATGCAGACAGAGTGGGCACGGATGAAGCGAGTGCATCATGGCCGCTGTGCCCCTCATGGGGGCCCCTCCACAGTCGCCTTCGCTTCTGTTCCCTGTTACATCCGCTTTTCCTCATGTATTCGCTGATCCACCCTGGGACACTTATCATTTCCGCCCACCTTTGTTGCAGACGCTCAGCTTTTGTCTCCTCATTTCATGCGCAAATCCTCCTAAATGCCAGTGGGACAGGGCCCTAACATCGACCTCAATGCTTTAAACAAAATCAAAACGAAACTTTCACAATGACGTGACCGAAAGAGGGCAGAAAATCTAGTGCAGCCAGCCTTGTCCTCATGTCCGTAATACTTGCAGGTGTGGGATTTTGTTTGTCTTGCCAACAAACACGTGTTCACACGTAGACCAGCCACACACAGCTGGAACATGCGTAAATAGTTAAAGTAGTTGATGAAACATTCTTAACAGTATCGTTTCTGTATGAAAACATTGCTTTTTCGTCCCAAACATGGACGAGTCATCAGCGATACAAGGATGTGTTGTTCAGCTCGTCGAAGCTTTAATTATTTGTTCATTCAGATATCATCAACCTTCGTTCAGTATGTCGGACTTGGAAGGTTGAACGAAGTTGGACAAAAATCAAATGAAACGAAAACGAAATATGGATGAATTGAGGTTGTCGTCGGTATTCGTTCAAATTTTTTAATAGTTTAAAAATTCTGACAAAGTGCCAGCTGCAGGAACAAAGCTGGACAAAGGTTAAACGATGCCTCAGAAAGTCAGCGAAATTCCAGATTTCTTGTTTTGTTTGAGCGTCGTCGTCCTTCGTTAGTGCCGTGTGACCGGTGCTTTACTTGTTTTATAATATATTATTTGACCTCCTTATTTATACAAGTAATGTTGCATCTTGGCATGATATTGTGCAAATAAAAATTGTGATGTATGAATCTTAAAGCTAAGAAGTGATTTTTAATATGAATTAAAATAATGTATAATAAATAAATTATTACTGTGATGTTATTCAAATATGTGTCTTTCAAAAACTCAGAACTAATCAGATAATCTCAATTTATGATAAGAATTTCCATAAAATAAATAAAAAGCACAGGAGGGCCAGTGCATACCAATGTTATTTTTGACTTCTGCACAAGTCACTGACTGTTAAGTCTGACATACATCAATCTATTGTTAACATTCTAACATAAACTGCACCTTAAACACTAAGTGTTGCCATGTATAATGAGCTGCATGGCTATAGTAAAATATTTTCACGAAGCACTTATAAGAATTGATTTTTAAAATTAATGGCAGAAGAGAAATGTACTGTGGTAAATCAAGCAACCTCTTTTTCCATAGCGATGAGAGCAGTTTCTGTCGACATCACATCAGCGGGAATATCAGTGTTCAGCACTACTGCTGTCAGTGCTTGTCCTCCCACGCACATTAGGACACCCAAACACTCAGTCATGCACAGAGAAATGCTCATACACACACATTCTCTGCCTGAGCGATCAACACACATCAAATGCCAGCAAAAATAATCTACTGTGCCCCACTTTTGCTACTCTACTGTCACCCTGACTGTCAGATGAGATCCACCCTAATGAGACAACAAAACAAAATTTCATTCATCAAGTCAAACCAAATCGAGTTGCATTATCTTGCCAAATGTGGGGGCACTATACCCCTCGAATTGCACCACAGATTGAAGATCTAATTGATGAACCCTCTAATGACATCATCCACAGGTTTTCTGAAGAGCTGGTTAGCTCAAATGAGGTGAGCCTAAATATCACCATTTTCGCAGTGCTTGACTTCACCTATCTCCTTGGCAACCCATAAATTGATATAGAGGTGGAGGGTGTGCAAGACCAGAGGGACCTGGTCAGGATGAGGCCCAAATATACCCACCTATCTTAAAGTTCCCAAGCTAGCTAAGGCTAACAGGCGGTGTAAGATGTTTCGTGGATTTGATTTGCAAATATTTTTGCAAATTGTGCAGTTGTTTTCATAACAGGTACTTTGGGTGCAGATGTTAAAAATTATCACTGGCATGTTGCCTCAGTAACAGTGGCACCATCAGTGCAGCTCACCAAGCTATCAATGGCAGTTAGTGCTAACATACAAATTCATTCACTCTCAATACCCACCAAGTCCAATTATACGTCATGGGAGTGGAGGGTGGTGGAGCCTATGCCAGTAGTCACAGTGCAAAAGGCGGAGTACACCCTGGATAGGATGGCAGTCCATCACATGGCCATGTATTGTTCAGCCATCAGTCTAGATCTCCTCTGTAGCACTGTGGCATAGGCTTCCCAGAGAGAATGAGAAATGTGAATCCTCCGTAACTGGAATACATTTTTTAAAGATGGGGACATTACACCAGGTTGCTTACCCAGAGGCACTATCCCAGACTTTCATGCGATACAGACTAGGCATACCAGCTATGACAACCCAACAACATCCACAAACTTCAGCATCTCAGGACAAATCTCATTCACTCCCAGTGACTTGCCACTGAAGAGTTTTTTGACCACCTCAGTGACTTCCACCAGGGAGAAGGAACCCGTCCCTGAAACGACAACTTATAGTGGGGTAGGGGTTTATGGGCTGCAGTAATCATGGGAGCTACAGTGGGGCAAAAAAGTATTTAGTCGGTCCCTGATTGCGCAAGTTCTCCTACTTAGAAAGATGAGAGAGGTCTGTAATTTTCAACATAGGTACACTTCAACTGTGAGACACAAAATAAGAAAAAAAAAAATCCAGGAAATCACATTGTAGGATTTTTAAAAAATGTATTTGTAAATTATGGTGGGAAATAAGTATTTGGTCAATAATAAAAGTTCAACTCGATACTTTGTAACATAAACTTTGCTGGCAATGACAGAGGTCAAACGTTTCCTGTAAGTCTTCACCAGGTTTGCACACACTGTAGCTGGTATTTTGGCCCATTCCTCCATGCTGATCTCCTCTAGACTAGTGATGTTTTGGGGTTGTCGCTGGGCAACATGGTCTTTCAACTCCCTCAACAAATTTTCTATGGGGTTGAGGTCTGGAGACTGGCTTGGCCACTCCAGGATCTTGAAATGCTTTTTACAGAGCCACTCCTTAGTTGCCTGAGCGGTGTGTTTGGGATCATTGTCATGCTGGAAGACCCAGCCACGTTGCATCTTCAATGCTCTCACTTATGAAAGGAGTTTTACCCCACTGTATGTTGACTGGAGCATTAACTCCTGGTAGGGAGCTAATGCTCCCTATCCTTGGCAAAATTGTTCCCAGGTGAGAAGACAGACAAACGGTGATTCAACAAAGACCCTTCATGATTGACACAAAAATGGAAAGATTCACCTTGCTTTGGTTACTGAAACTGGGGCCTTCTCCTGGGGCTAGGTTGAGCTTAGCCCAAAGAAACAACATGGTGTCACCTCCAGGTGGGCTCACCACTCACAGAGAGAACAAAGGGTCTGGTGCACTGTTATATGGGCAATGGACAGGTGTGTTTAAACCCTCCCAAATACTCAGCAAGGTTCTTATCACATACTGTATGGCACTCAAGAAACAAACATTCTGCTGTGAATGGTTTTTACATTGTTATGTAATTGCAGGAATGTTCTGTTGGAATAGGTTATCACATTTTTCAGCACTGATGCTCTACTGTGATTGGCTGTTCCATTGCTCAGTACATGTTATTTACACGGTTACTAGAGATCGCTAAATTTAAAATGTAACTACAGGTTGTAATAACGTACTTACTTGTAAAACAATACAATGCACGTGTGTGTGTGTGTGTACATATATATATATATATATATATATATATATATATATATATATATATATATATATATATATATATATATACAGTGTTGCCACAGTTACTTTGAAAATGTAATCCAATTACTGATTACTCCTTGAAAAAGTAACTTAGTTACTTTACTGATTACTCAATTGGAAAAGTAACTAAGTTAGATTACTAGTTACTTTTTTAGTTACTTTCTCCAGGTGCCAACAACAACCCTCTGCCACCTCAACATGACAATGATACTTGTTTTGCCAAAACTCACTTTATAGTCACCCTTTCTTGACTTCAATGAAAATAAATACTTGTTTTATAAAAAGTAAAATAAAGACCTCTTTCTTGACCTCATGTTTAACTGTTGACAGCACTGTAACAGTAAAACTTGCAATTTCTAACCTACATTGTTTATAAATGTAACTATTAAATTCTTTCTAACATTTAAATTCTCTCTAAACATTTTACTTGTCAAAATTATTATTATTATAAGTACACTCAACAAAAATATAAACGCAACACTTTTGGTTTTGCTCCCATTTTGTATGAGATGAACTCAAAGATCTAAAACTTTTTCCACATACACAATATCACCATTTCCCTCAAATATTGTTCACAAACCAGTCTAAATCTGTGATAGTGAGCACTTCTCCTTTTCTGAGATAATCCATCCCACCTCACAGGTGTGCCATATCAAGATGCTGATTAGACACCATGATTAGTGCACAGGTGTGCCTTAGACTGCCCACAATAAAAGGCCACTCTGAAAGGTGCAGTTTTGTTTTATTGGGGGGGATACCAGTCAGTATCTGGTGTGACCACCATTTGCCTCATGCAGTGCAACACATCTCCTTCGCATCATCCGTGAAGAGAACACCTCTCCAACGTGCCAAACGCCAGCGAATGTGAGCATTTACCCACTCAAGTCGTTTATGACGACGAACTGGAGTCAGGTCAAGACCCCGATGAGGATGACGAGCATGCAGATGAGCTTCCCAGAGACGGTTTCTGACAGTTTGTGCAGAAATTCTTTGGTTATGCAAACCGATTGTTCCAGCAGCTGTCCGAGTGGCTGGTCTCAGACGATCTTGGAGGTGAACATGCTGGATGTGGAGGTCCTGGGCTGGTGTGGTTACACATGGTCTGCGGTTGTGAGGCTGGTTGGATGTACTGCCAAATTCTCTGAAACGACTTTGGAGACGGCTTATGGTAGAGACATGAACATTCAATACACGAGCAACAGCTCTGGTTGACATTCCTGCTGTCAGCATGCCAATTGCACGCTCCCTCAAATCTTGTGACATCTGTGGCATTGTGCTGTGTGATAAAACTGCACCTTTCAGAGTGGCCTTTTATTGTGGACAGTCTAAGGCACACCTGTGCACTAATCATGGTGTCTAATCAGCATCTTGATATGGCACACCTGTGAGGTGGGATGGATTATCTCAGAAAAGGAGAAGTGCTCACTATCACAGATTTAGACTGGTTTGTGAACAATATTTGAGGGAAATGGTGTTATTGTGTATGTGGAAAAAGTTTTAGATCTTTGAGTTCATCTCATACAAAATGGGAGCAAAACCAAAAGTGTTGCGTTTATATTTTTGTTGAGTATAGTAGTAGTAGTTGTAGTAAAAAAAAAGGCTTCATCTAGGGGTGTTGTGGGGGTGGGAGCACATCCCTGCCCCACGCCCCCATTCCATCTAGATTCGCCCCTGCTTTGGCATTTGAACACAAATAATTGATAACATTTATTTATGCAGAAAACATGACCAGATTTACAGGTAAGAAAGTTTTATTGCGTTTTCACATCATGTGGTCCTCAGAAAGAGAGTTTAGGTGCATTTGAGTTGAAAATAGTGTTAGTTGTTGACACGTCGCGGAGGATCAGCTGTTTTTAGCAGCAGATATGGAGCGGCTCAGCTCAGAATTCTAAATAAAGGAGGAAAAAAGCATAAAAATGTCTTTGTAAAGCTCAGTGCAGGTGTGCTGTTGTCGCCTTTAAGAGGTGAGGACGAGTCGTAGCTGCTGCAAAAAACCGTGGATGAAAAGCTCACAGCTCGCTTAAAGTGGGCAGTTCAGTCGAACCCCGACCCCCTGCCCACGGACCAAGTTTAATGCTGCTATCGACCCACAATGCAAAAATAATAGTAACGCACAGTGACTTGGAGAAGTAACTTTAATCTGATTACTGATTTGTAAAGATTAACGCGTTAGATTACTCGTTACTAAAAAAAAGTGGTCATATTAGAGTAACGCGTTACTTAGTAACATCACTGTTTTATATATATATATATATATATATATATAGAATTTGGTGACATAAGATGCATTCCTATACAATTCTTTATTTAGCTCTCTATAGCATTGCCAATGTTTACCTTAAATTAGTCTACTTTGTGGCAATGTTGTGATTGGATAAAGCGTGCCATCTCTGCATGTTTGTCTTGTGTGTCCTTGCTGCTTTAGCAGATTCCTTGTTATCAGCACAGGTTTCACAATGCCTTCTCACCAAGAGAAGCTTAATATTTGTCATGCGACCAAAGTACTTAATTGCTGTACATTGGGCTTTGTTGGGATAATATAACTGTTGAATTTCATACAAGATGCAGAGCCACCTCCGATCTGCTGTGGAAACAAGGGAGCAGCCTGAAGGACTTTCATTGACTTGATGGTGCCACTTGCACCCTATTAATTTTTTGGCTGTTTTTGCTTTTTGTTGTCTCTTATTTGGTAGAATGGTCTAAGCAGCAGGTCACTCCTCTGAGTCTGGTCTGCTTGAAGTTTCTGCCTCAAAAACGTTTTTCCTTACCACTCTCACTGTGTGCATGCTCAGGGGGGTTGGTAAGGTTTGACCTTACCCTTGTGAAGTGCCTTGAAGTAGCTCTGTTGTGATTTGGCACTATACGAGGTCTGTCAATAAAGTAACAGTCCTTTTTATTTTTTCAAAAACTATATGGATTTCATTCATATGTTTTTACGTCAGACAAGCTTGAACCCTCGTGCGCATGCGTGAGTTTTTCCACGCCTGTCAGTGACGTCATTTGCCTGTGAGCGCGCCTTGTGGATGGAGAGGTCCCGCCCCCTCGTCGGATTTTCATTGTCTGGAAATGGCGGAATGATTTGGACTTTTTTCCATCAGAATTTTTTCAGAAGCTGTTAGAGACTGGCACCTGGAAAGCATTTGAAAAATTTATCTGGCTTTCGGTGAAAATTTTACGGGCTTCACAGAGAATAAGGACTGTTACTACAGCTTTAAGGACGGCTTTAAGGACGCTCGGCGCGCCGCGCTCCAAGCTGCGACGACGAGGCAGAAAACGCCAGATCATTTCTAAGGTGATGGCTCTGTGGATACGAGACTATCGTGTGCACTTTCTCTGGTTATCACAAGAGCTGGACATCAGCCTTTTTCCATCAGATTTCACTTTTAACAAGAGATTTTGTCATGGAAAGCCGTGCGGAGGCTTCGTGCGTAACGACCGATTCGCTGTTTGAGCGAGACAAAGAACACCTCCGTTTCGGCATGTCATGGGACAAGTTTGGACATGCCTATCTTGGCTTTCAATGCTTACCAGTCCAGTAAGTATCAGAGAAATTGTGGAGAGCTGGGCTTGTCCTAACTTGTCCTCTGACATGCCGAAACAGAGGTGTTCCTTTGTCTCGCTCAAACAGCGAATCGGTCGTTACGCACAAAGCCTCTGCGCGGCTTTCCATGACAAAATCTCTTGTTAAAAGTGAAATCTGCTGGAAAATGGCTGATGTCCAGCTCTTGTGATAACCAGAGAAAGTGCACACAACGGTCTCGTATCCACAGAGCCATCAGCTTAGAAATGATCTGGCGTTTTCTGCCTTGTCGTCGCAGCTCGGAGCGCGGCGCGCCGAGCGTCCTTAAAGCCGTCCTTAAAGCTGTCCTTAAATCTGTAGTAACAGTCCTTATTCTCTGTGAAGCCCGTAAAATTTTCACCGAAAGCCAGATAAATTTTTCAAATGGTTTCCAGGTGCCAGTCTCTAACAGCTTCTGAAAAAATTCTGATGGAAAAAAAAGTCCAAATCATTCCGCCATTTCCAGACAATGAAAATCCGATGAGGGGGCGGGACCACTCCTTCCACAAGGCGTGCTCACAGGCGAATGACGTCACCGACAGGCATGGAAAAACTCAAGCATGCGCACGAGGGTTCAAGCTTGTCTGATGTAAAAAACATATGAATCAAATCCATATAGTTTAAAAAAAAATAAAAAGGTCTGTTACTTTATTGACAGACCTCGTACAATTAAATTAAATTGAATTGAACTGAATGGAATTCTACAAAGCTTAGAAATTGCCAATTTTTTTCCAACTTTATGTCCATCTTATAAAATACAAATTCCTTCCAAACCTTTGATTATTGATTTGATGGTGTCATGTAAATCCTGTCAGTGGTGTCAGACATGTTGCTTTTCTTTTTTTAAGTAGCAGGCAATACAGTGCTAATATTACTGTGACAAGTTTTACAATAGTCTAGCACTCATCTTTGAACTTCCATGAGACTTTAATAGCCTGTGTGGAAGTAGAAGCATAGAAGCTTCACATAATCGATTCATAACTTTACAACAGTACATTTAAATTGATCCAAGGGTACCTGTATTGATGTTTCCAATCCAATGCTGTGTATTCATTGATTGATTGATGTATTTTCTTATCTTCTGTTACTTCAAAATCGATTTTCAGTTTGTATTGTTAACTGCTGCACCCCTTATGTTTGCATAAACAAGCTATGGATTAATTTTTAGGGGAATGAGATCTGAAATGATCACATACTTTCAATATTAACTTGCAGAGCTCAGCTGTAGGTAATGGTTGACCTTTTAGGTGTGATGACAAACTGCTGTAGTTGCTGAGCAGCAAGAAGCTGGCACTGAATGCAGTAATTCAGATCAGAACGATATGCTTTGGGTGTACCATCTCATTGTTGGACATGTCCAGGAGGGTAAAAATTAGAGTCAAAGAGGAGTCCTATTGAAGTGAAGACTTAACATAATATACAATTATAGACTTTTGATTTCGGTGTACCCGTGATTATGCGGACCTGGTCAGGATGAGGTTCGCATAATCACGGATACACTGAAATCAAAAGTCTATAACTGCTTATAATATGGCAAACAAGAAAATTGGGAGTTTGTCAAACATACTAAAACTGAAAAATCAATCTCAAGTTTCAGCTCTTTATTATTACTGTCATACTGCACCAACTGACATCCCATCGATCGACTGGAGATGCCTGCTAAGTCTGTGACGAAGAGTCATCAGGCTTGTTTTGTTATAAAGTTTGCCATTCGCCTGTCTAGCTTTTGTGTAAAATCGACCGAGTACTCCGTCAAGCATCCATCTGTCATAAGTTTCAAAGTTGGGTGCATGTCCCTTTTCAGTGATGTACTTGCGAAACAGGTTGGCTGCTGACTGTGTATTTCTGCGGGTGTTCTTCGCATCTTTTTCATGTAAAATTCGTTTTAAGTCAGCGTCTCTAACAGACGCAAACCTGTCTTCTGCCATCTTGTCAACAAACTGACAGCCAAAGTAGGCATTGTATCGCGTTATCTGATTGGTCATTATTGATAGAAGGCGTCGCTCAATTAGCTAGCGCTACGCTGCACGCGAAGTGTACTCGTTTTGCACCCGCGGTCTACTCGGCTCCACCAGCGGTCAACTCGGCATGTGGTACAGCTCAGAAAGTGGCGAAGGGGCCAATCAGAAGTTGGCAAAATACCATATCATATAATAATGCACTATACTGTTTAAGCGTTAACTCTTTCACAATACTATGAAACAACCTTTGGAATACAGGGTGAAATTTAATTACTCAGAGGAAATAATAAACAGAATTGGAAAGACAAATTGTGTTGACTGTGAAGTCTTTTCTAGCCTTGGAGAGGAAGATATTGCTCTATTTGGCACATGTGGAAATGTTGCAGCTGCGGGTGGTACTTTTGTATTCAGTGCACTGCAGCTCCAACCAAGTCATGTTTGTCTGATCCAGAGCTGGTTGAGCAATAAACAGGACCTGTGTTTGCAATCATTCAGCTGTAATTCTACTGTTGTTTTACCCATTTTGCTGCAACACAAACTTTGTTGCACTAATAAGATACCCAGTGAAGGGAAACCACATTCAGTACAAAGTGAATGTCTGTAAAATTGCTCAGCACTCAAGTGGAGTGACGAGTCCTGCCATTGATAGAGATGAGACAGTAAAGAGGGACATAAGTAGAAGACAAGAAGAAAAATGATGCATTACAAGATACTGAATGAACATGACGACAAAGGCATAGAAAAAGCAAGTGAAGACAGATTTGATCTGTGAGAGGGTGAGAGATGGGGTAGATTTCTCTTATAGAGAAGGAAACAGAGCCAGTGAAGCTGTATGACTGACAGGTGGATCAGTGCACCTTAGTGTTTCCCTGTGTTTACCAATTCTAACATACAGCTCCATGGTAGTGAAGTGCTCGAGGATTCTCAGACAAAATACCTACATCCATAAATGCAGAAAAGCACTCTGGGTATCAGGCATATTAAATAAATAAATAAATAAATTGGATGCAGCTCTTTGCATACAAACTGATGTTTGCAACAAAAGAAACTATGGCAAAACTACAGACAAATTGTGTCCATTTAGCTTTTTAGACCATTCTTAGTAAACTGGATATGTCAAATGCATAATATGAGAAACGCTAATGATATTATTTAAGATTGTTAGCCGAATTCACTTTACATATGTATGTATTTATTTTTTGCAGTCAACATACAATTAATGGTCAGTCAAGCATGCTTCAAATCCTGTGTTAAGTGCCTTGCACAAGTTCATTCTGAGTGTCCAGTTCCACTCTGCAATTTACACTGTGTTTAATCTGAGCAGAATGTATCTCAAAGAAAAACGGATTGTATTTAGTCACATTTTCGATACCTGCTTACTTCAGTCAAGGGTCACGGGAGGCTGGAGCCTATCCCAGCAGCATGTTAACTTGCCTGGCAACATCTGATGCCTTGGAAACGTCATCCATTCCTATCAACACATGGTACAAGTGTTTCTTCCTGTAGTGCATCTTCAGTGTTTCTATGAATGTTGTTGATCTGCATTTTATCAACACTGAAATCAAAAGCTTACTTTCGGGAATGTTCTTCTTTCTCCTTCAAACAAATTACTTTCACCTTTTCTTCTAATGTTAAAAGCTTTTCTTTTCTGAGATGTGGAAATTTTGCTATTATGACCAATTTTCTTTGTTCTTTGGTTTACTGGAGTAATCTCGCTCACGCTCAAGCTCACGTTCATGGGAGAGTTTTGATGCGACCCAGTTGGGAATTTGGCCACTGTTGAGGGGATTTTCAGCCTTTTGAGTGGGCTGATGCCCTCGTTTGAGGAGTGGCCTCTCTTGAAAGGTGAAATCAATGGAAAGACAATTGTTGCAGTAGAAATGTGGCCGCATATGAGGGGTGGCCTCTCTTGAGAGGAGCCACTAATGCAGGGGACCACTGCTGCCGGCCCCTGTTTTTTGTGTTGTGTGAGTGACATTTTGAGTTATGGACTGGATACATAAATTCATTAGTGGTATTAGTGGCAGATTTTGTTACATCTGCCTCAGGTCGCATTTTTGAGGCATTCAACATCAACATAGACTTCCTCATCTAGGACCCCTCAGAGTGGGTACAAATTGCTGGAATATACTGAACTGTAGGATCTACCGAAGTGTCAAATTTATGAATTCTAATCACAGACTTGTGGTGGCTTCCCTGAGGATCCAGTTGAAGGCTCACAGGCTTTTGTCTGCTCAGATCATAAAATTAAATCTGGCCAGACCTCAAGATCAGACTGTTTCTCAGGAATTTTAATGCAATCTGTCTGGAGGACTTGCAGACATGTATACATCTGTAATCCAAGTGGACTGTGGGAGTTTTTACGCAACCAGAACCTTAAAGTTGCTCAGGATTGCATTGGAGTTGCTAATGTCCATAGGAGGAGGCATTTAATATCTGAGGACACAAAATAGCATCCAGATGAGTTGTATCGCATGGCTTAATGGAACTCGCAGGCTGTACAGGTGAAAGTGGCCTGTGATGGCCCTGAGAAGGGACAAAAGGCATTTGTTAGAGGAATCTGTGATCTCTACTGTACTGCCACACTGGGGTGGCTACTTCAGACAGTTGTATAAGGCTGATCTTCCTGCTGGGATGTTTGACATTTCTGGGTTCTTGTGGCTGATTCTTTAGTCAACTGTAAACCACCAAATGTTGGTGAGATTCCAAAGGCTGTGAAACAGCAGCTCCAGGGATCTGTAGCATCAGAACTAAGCTCTTAAATGCGGGTGGAAATGCTTTTCTTCTGGCATTGCAAACAATCTTTGTTTCAATTTTGGACATGGGCATTATCCTACAGACTGGAATAAAGGACTTACTGTACCAGTCTAGAAAGGAAAAGGTGATATGCACTGAAATTATTAAAAGGATATTACACTGCTCTCTCCCAGGGAATGTGCTTGCAAGGATTATTCTTAATAGGATTCAGTTACAGCTACCTGCTGTTCAGTGAAAAGAACAGTCTGGCTTCACACCGAAGAAATCAACCAGCATTCTAGCCCTGCAAGTACTCATAGAGTGTGACTGTGAATATTGACAGTACTTCTCCACAGCCTATGCTGATTTTCTCAGTTGACTGGACTGTTCTCTGGGACATCTTGAGAATTTGTGAGATCCCCAATAAGTTACTGGATATCTGATATCATAGCCAGCCTATACAAAGATACTGTGAGTGTATACAGAATAGAGGCAGGGGCTCTGAGTTTTTCACAGTGAAAGGTGGTGTTTGTCAGGGATGCAGTCTGGAACCTTCACTGTTAAATGCTTGCATAGTTTGGGTGTGAGGTGGGGTTGTGGAAACCAGTGGTGTAGGTGTTACTGTTGGCAAGGAAAGGTTTACTGATCTTGACTTCACAGATGATGCTGTGATCTTTGCAGGTCTCTGGATACTCTGACTGCAGCACTTGAGAAACTGAGTGAGGAATCAGACTGCTTGGGCTTGCGATTGAGCTGGATCAAGACTAAGATCCAGGCTTTCAGTGACTTCCTAGACTCAGCAATAAGAAGTGTATATACATATGTGCTGAAAGGGTTGAAGTTGTACAGACATTTATACTTTTCTTAGCAGTAAGATTCATGTCTCTGTGTCTTTGGCCTTTGAAGTTGAGAGGCACCTGGGAAGAGCTTATGGAGTCATGAGGTTGTTGGAGAGAAGTGTTTGGTGATGTCAATATCGTTGCAGGAGAACAAAGGTCCACATCTGTCAGGTCCTGGTGCTGCCTCTCTTCCTGTAGGGCATGGAGGTGAGGCACGCCACAGAGCATGCTCCCAAACTTACCATACATAGACATTAATAAATCTGCTGCCAAATTAATTTATTAAGCTATAAATAAATATACTAAAACAGTAATTAGTAATTATTACAAGTAATTAATTGTTGGACATTTTAGTGGGCAATTAGAGGAATCCATCATCCTTTCATTCATCCAAAATGAGGAACTCAAATATTAATCCATCAATAAATAGTTTAAATTACAAAAGCAAGATTAAACATTTCATTTGAAAATACATTAACTAATTCATATATAAATGAAAAAGGCATCAGAGGGTTTTTAAGTACATAAATATGACCTCATATTTTGTAATGTCATGAAATTGGTTATACCAAACAATCGCAAAAGTCATGGTTTTTTTTTACGACATTTTGTTTGAAACTTTGACCAATCTGTTCCAAAAGTTAAGAATCTGGGCATGCTAACCCAGGTAATATTCCCACCATTTTATTTTATTTTATTTTTTTATTTTGTTCACTCAGACACACACGAGCAATTACAATACCCTGCTTGCCACATAGCAATAATGGATTTTAAATACCTATTTGAAAATGTCATTTCAAATTGAATTCAAAATATAGATTTTACTCAGACATTTAAAGGGTGACTTGCCTTTCAATTTGCGAGCTGCATTTCTTTTTCCTATTCGCTGTTCAGTTTGCTTAGTTGTTTAGCATTTTTGGTTAGCCTCTAAATTTTGCCTTTCTATGAAGAAAAGCAGAAGTTATGAATTGATTCAGTGAATTTCAGCACGTATTTGCCCATGCCATGGCCATCATGTTTTCCCCCTGTAGCTGTTACCTGAAATCAAGGGAATGCCCACGTGTCACCTGGCTGCAGCAGACAGATGGTTACTCTTGAGAGGTGAGGATAATCCAGCTGTCTGCCTGGGTGATTGCCATCCAGAACCGAATGCAGTTCTGTAGTGTGGTAAATGCAGTTTTGGCGTATAAGAAACACCACCAAATCGGTTGTTGGCAGCGGTCGTTGTTTGGTTACAAGGTTATAACAGAACGTGTGCAGAAGACCAACTGCAACAGTAAATGGCTAATAAGGAATACTGCTGTGTTACTGCTGGACTTCTCTAGCGTGATTCAAAATAATTACACCAGAAAATTGTGCTCAGGTACTCATTTCAGTGACAGACTGGAACAATGGTGTTGATGTGCAGACATTTGATTAAGGGCATGTTATTTCCACCAGTGTTTAATTATGGGACTGGAAATCAAGCTTAAACTATTCAAAATCATAAATAAATAAATTAGTAAAAAAAATTGTGTGATGCATATTCATGCCCGACTAAATCAGACAAAAACTTAGCATGGGCGCCTCCGTGAACACCCAGTGTTCCGAATCTGGAGAATGTTGTGGATCTGGCTGCAGATGTTGATATCAGCACACAGGAAAAGGGTTGTGCACATGCAGACTCCCGCTCTCTGTGCCATTCTTGCAGTTGCCTTACAGCATGAATAAGTATATGCAAAGACTTATCTAACCTGAGCAGTTTGCCCTCACTCACCAAAGATCCGCGGAGGGTAAAAACGTAATGTGGCAGCAAGCTTCAGCAGACAGAGTGGAGGCAGTGAGATAGAGCAGCAGGCAAGATCTTAAAAGGAAGGTGTGGCTGTTCTAATGTTTTGATTAACAGTCGCAAATTCCCTTTAAATCCAGTCTGCTGGGTGTTCTGTGCCCACGGCAGGCAGAGGCAGTGGAGGGGAGAAAAGACCAAGGAAAGACCAAGGAAAGGGAAGGCGGCCACCTGCCATGTTGAGCAAAAAAACAAACAAACAAACCACAAAACCCCCCAAAACAGAAAATTCCATTGTTTTGCCAGTATAATTCTGCAAATAAAGAAAGAAAATATAGTATTAATATGTAAATACCTTTGCAAAAAATATTATAAATTTTATAATAGTGGAATGGGTATGAGCAGTCTTGAAGCAATGCTTATTCTCCTTGGGAAACAAACACACTAACTGCTTCTACCACCAGTCTGTCACACAGTAGCAATTAGTCTGAAAAAGGGAATGAACTGCAGAATCATTTTATCCTATTGCTATTTAGCCTACTCAAGTATGCACAAAACTGTTGATATTTCAGTGGCAGTGGATATTGCACATTCTAATCCGATTACATTTTTTTCTGCAAATCTGATTGGTTAATCGTGTGAGATTTCAGACCATAAATAAAGTATTGCATGGATGGTGGTAAAATATTAAATCCGTTTCACATTTGATGTGTTACTCCGCCCCCTGACCGCATCGCTGTGCAGGTGTCACTAATGGCACTGTCAGCTGAGAGCGATTGAAACTAGTGCAGGGACGACGATGCGAAACACGTGGATTTAATGGATTAAACTGGATTGATTGATGGATTTACTGTGGATTTAACTCAATGCAGCTGATGAGATGGAGAAATCTGTGGGTCTGCTCACAGAATTTCCATTTTGGCATGAACACGCTGCTACGGTAAGCTTTGACGAGCTGACCATAAAATTTTATTACAGAGATTAGAGCATGCCATAGGTATTAAAGGCACTGCGCTGCGGTGGTTTGAATCATATTTGTCTAATAGGTTACAATTTGTTCATGTAAATGGGGAATATTCTTCACAGACTAAAGTTAATTATGGAGTTCCACAAGGTTCTGTGCTAGGACCAATTTTATTCACTTTATACATGCTTCCCTTAGGCAGTATTATTAGATGGTATTGCTTAAATTTTCATTGTTACGCAGATGATACCCAGCTTTATCTATCCATGAAGCCAGAGGACACACACCAATTAGCTAAACTGCAGGATTGTCTTACAGACATAAAGACATGGATGACCTCTAATTTCCTGCTTTTAAACTCAGATAAAACTGAAGTTATTGTACTTGGCCCCACAAATCTTAGAAACATGGTGTCTAACCAGATCCTTACTCTGGATGGCATTACCCTGAGCTCTAGTAATACTGTGAGAAATCTTGGAGTCATTTTTGATCAGGATATGTCATTCAAAGGGCATATTAAACAAATATGTAGGACTGCTTTTTTGCATTTACGCAATATCTCTAAAATCAGAAAGGTCTTGTCTCAGAGTGATGCTGAAAAACTAATTCATGCATTTATTTCCTCTAGGCTGGACTATTGTAATTCATTATTATCAGGTTGTCCTAAAAGTTCCCTGAAAAGCCTTCAGTTAATTCAAAATGCTGCAGCTAGAGTACTGACGGGGACTAGAAGGAGAGAGCATATGTCACCCATATTGGCCTCTCTTCATTGGCTTCCTGTTAATTCTAGAATAGAATTTAAAATTCTTCTTCTTACTTATAAGGTTTTGAATAATCAGGTCCCATCTTATCTTAGGGACCTCGTAGTACCATATCACCCCAATAGAGCGCTTCGCTCTCAGACTGCAGGCTTACTTGTAGTTCCTAGGGTTTGTAAGAGTAGAATGGGAGGCAGAGCCTTCAGCTTTCAGGCTCCTCTCCTGTGGAACCAGCTCCCAATTCGGATCAGGGAGACAGACACCCTCTCTACTTTTAAGATTAGGCTTAAAACTTTCCTTTTTGCTAAAGCTTATAGTTAGGGCTGGATCAGGTGACCCTGAACCATCCCTTAGTTATGCTGCTATAGACGTAGACTGCTGGGGGGTTCCCATGATGCATTGTTTCTTTCTCTTTTTGCTCTGTATGCACCACTCTGCATTTAATCATTAGTGATCAATCTCTGCTCCCCTCCACAGCATGTCTTTTTCCTGGTTCTCTCCCTCAGCCCCAACCAGTCCCAGCAGATGACTGCCCCTCCCTGAGCCTGGTTCTGCTGGAGGTTTCTTCCTGTTAAAAGGGAGTTTTTCCTTCCCACTGTAGCCAAGTGCTTGCTCACAGGGGGTCGTTTTGACCGTTGGGGTTTTACATAATTATTGTATGGCCTTGCCTTACAATATAAAGCGCTTTGGGGCAACTGTTTGTTGTGATTTGGCGCTATATAAAAAAATTGATTGATTGATTGATTGATTGACCACACCCTTTCACAACAATTCACAGACTGAACTACTTACAGAAAAATAAACTGTGCAAACGATGGAATTGGATTGGACTGGGAATATCCCATTCCCATTTTAAAATTCAATTTGCGACTGTAAAATCCAGCATGAAAGTCCGTAAATCATCAGACACAGCAGGGTTATTCCCTAAATATGATGCACAATTCATTATATTTTCTGAGAGGTTCCTTTTGTGTTACAGCACCATGGTGTAAACACTCAGTGTGTTTGCCTCCCAAGTGGAACACCCGAAGCTCAAGGTTGCCTGAGGCCCGTTCACCTCATACAGTTGGAGTTGTGCTTAGAAAAACCAAAACAGGTATATCCCATGGCAAACTTCCTGTGCTGGCCTGGAGCAAATTGTTTGCTCGCACGTGCATGCATCTCGCGGTCAAAAGAGGAAAGATAATCTATAACAGAACTCAGAGTGCAGACCTGTAGCTCGGCACAAGAAAAAATACAGTAGTGTTCAGAATAATAGTACTGCTATGTGACTAAAAAGATTAATCCAGGTTTTGAGTATATTTCTTATTGTTACATGGAAAACAAAGTACCAATAGATTCAGTAGATTCTCACAAATCCAACAAGACCAAGCATTCATGAGAGACGGTGCCTGCTCCCAGACCACCAATAACCAGTAAAAATTTATTTAAGCATAAAAATTCAAAAAGAAAAAATAATATAGCACCTTCAACTGCACCACAGACTAAAACAGTTAAATGTGGTTTATTAAACATTAGGTCTCTCTCTTCTAAGTCCCTGTTAGTAAATGATATAATAATTGATCAACATATTGATTTATTCTGCCTTACAGAAACCTGGTTACAGCAGGATGAATATGTTAGTTTAAATGAGTCAAAAGCTTATAGTTAGGGCTGGATCAGGTGACCCTGAACCATCCCTTAGTTATGCTGCTATAGACTTAGACTGCTGGGGGGTTCCCATGATGCACTGAGTGTTTCTTTCTCTTTTTGCTCTGTATGCACCACTCTGCATTTAATCATTAGTGATTGATCTCTGCTCCCCTCCACAGCATGTCTTTTTCCTGGTTCTCTCCCTCAGCCCCAACCAGTCCCAGCAGAAGACTGCCCCTCCCTGAGCCTGGTTCTGCTGGAGGTTTCTTCCTGTTAAAAGGGAGTTTTTCCTTCCCACTGTCGCCAAGTGTCGTTTTGACCGTTGGGGTTTTTCCGTAATTATTGTATGGCTTTGCCTTACAATATAAAGCGCCATGGGGCAACTGTTTGTTGTGATTTGGCGCTATATAAATAAAATTGATTTGATTTGATTTGATATGCACACTCTTAAGGCTATGAAATTGGGCTATTAGTAAAAAAAAAAGTAGAAAACGGGGTGTTTTCAACAATAGTAGCATCTGCTGTTGATGCTACAAAGTCAAAACTATTATGTTCAAACTGCTTTTTTAGCAATCTACTGAATCTACTGGTACCTTGTTTCCCATGTAACAATAAGAAAAATACTCAAAACCTGGATTAATCTTTTTAGTCACATAGCACTACTATTATTCTGCACACTACTGTATAAAGTAGAAGAGGAATCAGAGTGCACAGTCTGGCTGCAGCCAAGCTGTGCACTCTGACTTCTCTGTGCAGAGAACCTGCAGGCTGCATTCTCACCTCCTCTCTGCCCCCTGATGCGCGCACCTGAAGCAGAAATTCCTGCATCGTCATGACGCCACAGGAAGCAACTGGGAGCAGCCCCGGTGTGAAATGGGCTTCAGTCCAATTAAGGGTCACGGGGAGCTGGAGCCAATCCCAGCAGTCACAGAACGCGACGCAGGGTACACCCAGGACAGGACGCCAGTCTGTCACAGGGCCACAAACAGACAAAAAAACACAATCACACCCACTCGCACACCTACAGACAATTAAAAGATTCCAATTCACCTAACCCGCATGTCTTTGGATGTGGGAGGAAACCAGAGCACCCGGAGGAAACCCACGCAAACATGGAGAGAACATGAAAACTCCACACAGAAAGGCCACAGGCGAGAATTGAACCCATAACCTTCTCGCTGTGAGGCAACAGTGCTAACCACTAAGCCACCGTGCTGCCCTTACACGAATACAGTACTTTTCCATTATTTATTTATTATTAATTGCTTTTTAGGGCAGCACGGTGACTTAGTGGTTAGCACTGTTGCCTCACAGCAAGAAGGTCATAGGATTGTTTCCCGGGTGCTCTGGCTTCCTCCCACATCCAAAGACTTGCAGGTTAGGTGAATTATAAACTTTAAATTGTCTGTAGGTGTGCATGCGGCTGTGAATATGTTTGTTTGTCAACATGTGGCCCTGTGTCAAACTGGCATCCTGTCCAAGGTGTACCCTGCCTCACGCTGCATGATTGCTGAGACAGGTTGCAGCCCCCCGTGACCCTTATTTGGAGTAAGCGGTGAGTGAGTGGTTTAAAATGTAAATTTTTAAAACTACAACAGCTTTATCCAGTAAAATTTACAGGTTGTTCTGTCAAGGCATTTACATATTCTTACACTCAGCAAAAATATAAACGCAACACTTTTGGTTTTGCTCCCATTTTATATGAGATGAACTCAAAGATCTAAAACTTTTTCCACATACACAATATCACCATTTCCCTCAAATATTGTTCACAAACCAGTCTAAATCTGTGATAGTGAGCACTTCTCCTTTGCTGAGATAATCCATCCCACCTCACAGGTGTGCCATATCAAGATGATGATTAGACACCATGATTAGTGCACAGGTGTGCCTTAGACTGCCCACAATAAAAGGCCACTCTGAAAGGTGCAGTTTTATCACACAGCACAATGCTACAGATGTCGCAAGATTTGAGGGAGCGTGCAATTGGCATGTTGACAGTAGGAATGTCAACCAGAGCTGTTGCTCATGTATTGAATGTTCATTTCTCTACCATAAGCCGTCTCCAAAGGCGTTTCAGAGAATTTGGCAGTACATCCAACCAGCCTCACAACCGCAGACCACGTGTAACCACACCAGCCCAAGACGTTGGAGAGGTGTTCTCTTCACGGATGAATCCTGGTTCACACTGTCCAGGGCAGATGGCAGACAGCGTGTGTGGCATCGTGTGGGTGGGCGGTTTTCTGATGTCAATGTTGTGGATCGAGTGGCCCATAGTGGCGGTGGGGTTATGGTATGGGCAGGTGTCTGTTATGGACGAAGAACACAGGTGCATTTTATTGATGGCATTTTGAATGCACAGAGATACCGTGACAAGATCCTGAGGCCCATTGTTGTGCCATCCAAGAACATCACCTCATGTTGCAGCAGGATAATGCACGGCCCCATGTTGCAAGGATCTGTACACAATTCTTGGAAGCTGAAAATGTCCCAGTTCTTGCATGGCCGGCATACTCACCGGACATGTCACCCATTGAGCATGTTTGGGAGGCTCTGGACCAGCATATACGACAGCGTGTACCAGTTCCTGCCAATATCCAGCAACTTCGCACAGCCATTGAAGAGGAGTGGACCAACATTCCACAGGCCACAATTGACAACCTGATCAACTCTATGCGAAGGAGATGTGTTGCACTGCATGAGGCAAATGGTGGTCACACCAGATACTGACTGGTATCCCCCCCCAATAAAACAAAACTGTACCTTTCAGAGTGGCCTTTTATTGTGGGCAGTCTAAGGCACACCTGTGCACTAATTATGGTGTCTAATCAGCATCTTGATATGGCACACCTGTGAGGTGGGATGGATTATCTCAGCAAAGGAGAAGTGCTCACTATCACAGATTTAGACTGGTTTGTGAACAATATTTGAGGGAAATGGTGATATTGTGTATGTGGAAAAAGTTTTAGATCTTTGAGTTCATCTCATACAAAATGGGAGCAAAACCAAAAGTGTTGCGTTTATACTTTTGTTGAGTGTATATTCTTTTGCTATTGTTTTTACAGAATTATTCTGGTGACCACAGCTGTATTTTTTTAAATAAAAAAAACAAACAGATTTTTATGTATTTTTTAAAAGTGTAGGATATTTGCAGTAGCTGTTTTTGGTGCATTTATTAAGATAATCAATAGTCTGTTGTAAAACAAGCAGTTAGATTGCATGAATGCCACTTAGGTCCCCTTCACACATAATGCGAATTTGGATGATTTGTGCATAAGGTGCGCATGAAGCAGAAATCATGTGCAAAATGTGTAAAATCGTAGGTGCCTCGTACACCTGTTGCTACAACTATTTGCACACACCAGCGGCTGAAAGACAGAGTGTGCGCTGTGCGAGCCCATCGATCCCTCTCGCGGCAGGTGTCGGACAAATTCGAGGTGACACGCATGCACATCTAACACCGCTCGTTTGGCACTTAGAAAATGTGTGGCCATTCACACTGTTAGCACAAAAACAGTCAGCAGATGATCACTGTTGAGCTGGCGGTGAAATTTGTCTAAGTGCCCCACGAGTGTGAAGTTGCAGAGTGCACATGTGGTATGCCAGAGTGTCGGCTCCCCCTACAACACATGTGTGCCTGTGGTTTGCACCCCCCAAAAACAGGCAAGGCATCTCTCATTTGATCACAGTGTGACATCTTGGTCTGTGCGCTGACAGGACAGGGGGCGTGGCAGCACAGCATTTAGATGGACACACGCGCATGTGTGTGCTTGCGTGGACACGCAGCAGGTGATCTGAATGTCACGTCTGACAGGACACGCGTGAGGGCTGTGAGCATCGTGCTGCAGGACCAGGACAACCCAACAGTACGACAAATACACCACTTTCAGTCATGTATCAGCAGAAATATGCCGTACCAAACATGTTTGGTCAGTTATCACAGTGCATTTTTTCCTTTTTTTCCCCCTTTTTTTAGAAAATACATTTATCTGCTTGTTCATTTTAGACATTTCACATTTTACAAGACAGTGATTGTAGCACAGTGGTAAAGTTTCTGTCTGGTAATCAGCAGTGTTGGGTAAAGTAACTTTGGAAAGTTACTTCATTAGTTAATTTATACAGATATACTTTACAGTTACTTCATGCAGTTAGTTCATTAGCAGCTGCGGACACCTTGTTGGCAGCTGCTGAATGTAATTAATAAAGTTACTCATAATCTAATTTGGTTATTTTTAAGATTTAGTACTCAGAAAAGTAACTATTAGTTACTTTGCTGATTGCTCAATCTTACGAGTAACCAAGTTACATTACTCTTTACCTTATTAGTTACATTACTTATTAGTTGTAAGTTTTCGGCAGTAATTGTAAAGTAATTGCATAAAGCTGCTAATGAAGTAACTGCATAAAGCAACTGTATAAAGCAACTAAAAAAGTAACTAAAAAAGTAACTTGTCAAAGTTACTTTCACAACACTGGTAATCAGCACATGTGAGTTCAAATCCTGTGAGTGGCATTTTTTTTATATATATAACCAGCGTTGGCAAGGAGGTGGCAGCTTTAATTGTATACACCCGCACATTACATACACTTGTGTGGATCACATGACTCTCCAAAAATAAAACAAACACAAATTCAGCCTATCCATAACAATTTGAGAGCATATAATATATATATATATTGTTGTGTGGGCCGCTGAAGAGGAGGTACTGCTGGCCCACCACCACCAGAGGGCACCCTGCCTGGAGTGCGGGCTCCAGGCACCAGAGGGCACTGCCATCTCACAGGAGCAGCCGGGGTGACAGCTGTCACCTACGACAGCTGTTACCAATCATCTGATCCGCAGCGGTATATCTGCAAGACGTCATCTCCACTTCTTTGCCGAGATATCGCTCTACCAGGGAGGTAACGATCTCAGCTGACTGTGTTCTGACAGGAATATCTATTGGTTGTGTGTGTTGGACAGCAGATATTCTGTTTCTTTTTTTCGACGAGAGGTGGAGGTGGTTTTCCCACCATACGTGTTGCTGGGTGCACACGCACCCACATCTAACTGTTTTTGTTCCTCGCCAGCAGTACCAGATCCGACAAGCGGAGGCAGTGGCCACCTGGGTGTTCGGGACTTGGCGGCTCCAGTATTCCCGGGGTTCGGTGGCAGAGGAAATCGTGTGGTTCCGGTTCTGCTTTGGACGGACGTCTCTTATTTTCGAGCCTGCCCACGTGACACATTTTTTGTGAATTGACTACTTGCCTACAATTGTTATTCGCCGTGTTGGTTGTGCTTCTTCATAACAGTAAAGTGTTGTTATTTGACTTCCTCCATTGTCCGTTCATTTGCGCCCCTGTTGTGGGTCCGTGTTCCTACACTTTCACAACAGGATATCTCGGCCATCCTGGTGGACCCCGAGGGGCGTCAACCGGCTGTTGAACGGCCAATGGAAGAACAGGGCGCACAGGCGTCTGCAGGAGGAATGATCGGTGAGTTGCAGCGAATCCTCACCGCCTTTACGGCTCGGTTGGATCTAATGACCGAGCAGAACGTCCTCCTTAACCGCAGGGTGGAGGCTCTTGCCGCTCAGGTGGAAGCGTGCCCTCAGGGCGCCGCTGCGGCTCTCCCTCCTGTCGATCCTGTGCGCAATGTTGACATTCCACAGGTCGTTCCACGACCCCTCCCACCTTCCCCTGAAGCATACATAAGCCCTCCAGAGCCGTACGGGGGTTGTGTGGAGACGTGCGCGGACTTTCTTATGCAGTGTTCGCTCGTCTTCGCACAACGTCCCGTCATGTACGCGACTGATGCTAGCAAGATAGCTTATGTTATAACTCTGCTTCGCGGTGAGGCACGCGCTTGGGCTACAGCGCTCTGGGAGCAAAATTCATGGCTCCTTCAGACATATGATGGGTTTGTGAGGGAGTTCAGAACAGTGTTCGACCACCCAAATAGAGGAGAGACCGCTTCAGCCGTGCTGCTGTCAATGAGACAGGGGCGCCGGAGCGCAGCTGCTTATGCAGTCGACTTCCGGATCGCGGCGGCAAGGTCCGGCTGGAATAGCACTGCCCTCCGTGCCGCCTTCGTAAACGGACTGTCGTTGGTCCTGAAGGAGCACCTGGTGGCTAAGGACGAACCGCAGGATTTAGACGGGCTTATTGATCTGCTTATATGATTAGACAATCGGTTAGAAGAACGCCGTCGGGAACGAGACGAAGGGCGTGGCCGGGCATGCGCCGTCCCTCTCCCTTCCGGTTCCAACCAAGTTCCGCCTTCCCCATGCTCCACGGCCTCTACGCTCCATGTGGTTACAGCTCCCCCTGCTGATGAAGCTATGGACATGAGCAGGGCCACATTTAGACCACCGGATAGACAGAGGAGGCTGGTCCGCGGAGCGTGCTTTGTTTGTGGCTCGATAGAGCATCAAGTGAGGGACTGCCCTGAGCGGTTAAACACCAACGCCCGCCCCTAGAAACTGGGCTAGGGGTGGGCCAAGACATTCACGTGGGACACACCCATATTGCCACACGACTCCCGGTTACAATCCTTTATGAGGATTTAACCCTTCAGGCCCCAGCACTGGTGGACACGGGTTCTGAAGGGAATTTGCTAGACAGCAAATGGGCCAGGGAGGCAGGGCTCCCTCTGGTGGCACTTACTTCACCTGTGCAAGTACGGGCACTAGATGGCTCCCTACTCCCTTTAATCACACATAAGACACCTCCAGTAACTCTGGTGGTGTCAGGGAACCACCGAGAGGAGATTGGGTTTTTTGTGACTCCTGCCACCTCCCGCGTGATTCTAGGGTTCCCCTGGATGTTAAAACACAATCCCCGGATCGATTGGCCGTCCGGGGTAGTGGTTCAGTGGAGCGAGACCTGCCATCGGGTATGTTTAGGTTCCTCGGTTCCTCCCGGTTCACAGGCTAAGGAGGAGGTCAGAGTCCCGCCCAATCTCGGGACAGTGCCGGTGGAGTACCATGACCTTGTGGACGTGTTCAGCAAGGATCTGGCGCTCACCCTTCCCCCGCACCGCCCGTACGATTGTGCCATTGATTTGGTTCCAGGCGTTGAGTTCCCATCCAGCAGGCTGTACAACCTCTCACGACCTGAGCGCGAATCAATGGAGACCTACATCCGGGACTCTTTAGCTGCCGGGTTGATCCGGAATTCCACCTCCCCGATGGGTGCAGGTTTCTTTTTTGTGGGGAAAAAGGATGGCGGACTACGTCCATGCATTGATTACAGGGGGCTGAACGAAATCACGGTTCGTAACCGATACCCATTGCCCTTGTTGGATTCAGTGTTCACGCCCCTGCATGGAGCCCAAATGTTCACTAAGCTGGATCTTAGAAATGCGTATCACCTGGTTCGGATCCGGAAGGGAGACGAGTGGAAGACGGCATTTAACACCCCCTTAGGTCACTTTGAGTACCTGGTCATGCCGTTCGGTCTTACAAACGCCCCCGCGACGTTCCAAGCATTGGTTAATGATGTCTTGCGGGATTTCCTGCACCGATTCGTCTTCGTATATCTGGACGATATACTCATCTTTTCTCCGGATCCTGAGACTCAGGTCCGGCATGTACGTCAGGTCCTGCAGCGGTTGTTGGAGAACCGGCTGTTTGTGAAGGGCGAGAAGTGCGAGTTCCACTGCACTTCTTTGTCCTTCCTGGGGTTTATCATCTCCCCTAACTCCGTCGCTCCTGATCCGGCCAAGGTCGCGGCGGTGAGAGACTGGCCCCAACCCACCAGCCGTAGGAAGCTGCAACAGTTCCTCGGCTTTGCTAATTTCTACAGGAGGTTCATTAAGGGCTACAGTCAGGTAGTTAGCCCCCTGACAGCCCTGACCTCACCAAAAGTCCCCTTCACCTGGTCGGATCGTTACGATGCCGCGTTCAAGGAGTTGAAATGGCGCTTCTCGTCTGCACCCGTTCTGGTGCTGCCCGATCCTAGTCGCCAGTTAGTGGTTGAAGTGGATGCCTCGGACTCAGGGATAGGAGCTGTGCTTTCCCAGAGCGGGAAGACCGATAAGGTCCTTCACCCGTGTGCCTATTTTTCCCGCAGGTTGACCCCGGCCGAACGGAACTATGACGTCGGCAATCGAGAACTCCTTGCGGTGAAAGAGGCTCTTGAAGAGTGGAGACATCTGTTGGAGGGAACGTCCGTGCCATTCACGGTTTTCACTGACCACCGGAACCTGGAGTATATCAGGACCGCCAAGCGGCTGAACCCCAGGCAAGCCCGCTGGTCACTGTTCTTCGGCCGTTTTGACTTCCGGATCACCTACCGTCCCGGGACCAAAAACCAGAGATCGGATGCTTTGTCCCGGGTACATGAAGATGAAGTCAAAGCGGAGTTGTCGGATCCACCGGATCCCATCATCCCGGAGTCCACTATCGTGGCCACCCTCACCTGGGACGTAGAAAGAACCGTCCGGGAGGCCCTGGCACGAAGCCCAGACCCCGGAACTGGGCCGAAGAACAGACTCTACGTCCCACCAGAGGCTAGGGCTGCAGTCCTGGACTTCTGTCACGGCTCCAAGCTCTCCTGTCATCCAGGGGTGCGAAGAACCGTGGCAGTTGTCCGGCAGCGCTTCTGGTGGGCGTCCCTAGAGGCCGACGTCCGGGATTATATCCAGGCCTGCACCACCTGCGCCAGGGGCAAGGCTGATCATCGCAGGGCTTCGGGACTGCTCCAGCCGCTACCCGTGCCTCATCGCCCCTGGTCCCACATCGGCCTGGATTTTGTCACGGGCCTCCCACCGTCCCAGGGCAACACCACCATCCTCACGATAGTGGACCGATTCTCCAAGGCGGCCCACTTCGTGGCCCTCCCGAAGCTCCCGACTGCCCAGGAGACAGCGGACCTCCTGGTCCACCACGTCGTCCGGCTGCATGGGATTCCAACAGACATCGTCTCCGATCGCGGTCCCCAGTTCTCCTCGCAAGTCTGGAGGTGCTTCTGCCGGGAACTGGGGGCCACGGTGAGTCTCTCATCCGGGTATCATCCCCAGACCAACGGGCAAGCAGAACGGGCCAATCAGGAGGTGGAACAGGCCCTGCGTTGCGTGACGGCCGTGCACCCGGCGGCCTGGAGTACCCATTTGGCCTGGATCGAGTATGCCCATAACAGCCAGGTGTCGTCAGCCACCGGCCTCTCCCCTTTTGAGGTGTGTCTGGGGTACCAGCCTTCTTTGTTTCCGGTGGTGGAGGGAGAGGTCGGTGTGCCCTCGGTCCAGGCCCACCTGCGGAAGTGCCGTCGGGTGTGGCGTGCCGCCCGTTCTGCTTTGCTGAGGGCCCGGATGAGGACGAAAGCCCATGCAGACCGTCGGCGGACCCCGGCCCCTACGTATCGGCCAGGGCAGGAAGTGTGTTTGTCAACAAAGGACATTCCCCTCCAAGTGGTCTCCCCTAAACTGCAGGATCGGTATATCGGTCCATTTAAAATCCTCAAAGTCATCAGTCCAGCCGCAGTGAGGCTTCAGCTTCCGGCCTCACTGCGGATCCATCCCGTTTTCCATGTGTCCCGGATTAAGCCACATCACACCTCACCCCTCTGTACTCCGGGTCCGGCACCACCTCCTGCCCGGATCATCGATGGCGAGCCGGCTTGGACTGTGCGCCGGCTCTTGGATGTCCGAAGGATGGGCCTGGGCTTCCAGTATTTGGTGGACTGGCAGGGGTACGGCCCCGAAGAACGCTCCTGGGTGAAGAGGAGCTTCATCCTGGACCCGGCCCTCCTGGCCGATTTCTACCACCGCCACCCGGACAAGCCTGGTCGGGCGCCAGGAGGCGCCCGTTGAGGGGGGGGGTCCTGTTGTGTGGGCCGCTGAAGAGGAGGTACTGCTGGCCCACCACCACCAGAGGGCACCCTGCCTGGAGTGCGGGCTCCAGGCACCAGAGGGCGCTGCCATCTCACAGGAGCAGCCGGGGTGACAGCTGTCACCTACGACCAATCATCTGATCCGCAGCGGTATATCTGCAAGACGTCATCTCCACTTCTTTGCCGAGATATCGCTCTACCAGGGAGGTAACGATCTCAGCTGACTGTGTTCTGACAGGAATATCTATTGCTTGTGTGTGTTGGACAGCAGATATTCTGTTTCTTTTTTTCGACGAGAGGTGGAGGTGGTTTTCCCACCATACGTGTTGCTGGGTGCACATGCACCCACATCTAACTGTTTTTGTTCCTCGCCAGCAGTACCAGATCCGACAAGCGGAGGCAGTGGCCACCTGGGTGTTCGGGACGTGGCGGCTCCAGTATTCCCGGGGTTCGGTGGCAGAGGAAATTGTGTGGTTCCGGTTCTGCTTTGGACGGACGTCTCTTATCTTCGAGCCTGCCCACGTGACACATTTTTTTGTGAATTGACTACTTGCCTACAATTGTTATTCGCCGTGTTGGTTGTGCTTCTTCACAACAGTAAAGTGTTGAGAGACTGAGAGACTGGCACTTTGTTTGATCAAAATTTTTTCTAAACCTGTGAGACACATCGAAGTGGACACGGTTCGAAAAATTAAGCTGGTTTTCAGTGAAAATTTTAACGGCTGATGAGAGATTTTGAGGTGACACTGTCGCTTTAAGGACTTCCCACGGTGCGAGACGTCGCGCTGCGCTCTCAGGCGGCATCATCAGCCTGTTTAAAGCTGAAAACCTCCACATTTCAGGCTCTATTGATCCAGGACGTCGTGAGAGAACAGAGAAGTTTCAGAAGAAGTCGGTTTCAGCATTTTATCCGGATATTCCACTGTTAAAGGAGATTTTTTTAATGAAAGACGTGCGGACGGGTCCGCGCGTCGGGACGCAGCCGGCGCGGTGCGGCGGCACAGGAAAAACACCTCCGTGTTGATAACCATTTGTAAAATCCAGGCGGCTTTTGATGGCTTTCAGTGGAGTGAGTATATGAGAAATTGTTTAACAGCTGGACATGTTCCAACTTGTCCTTAAGGCTTCCAACAGAGGTGTTTTTCCTGTGGCGGAGCGTCGCGGCGGCTGCGAGCCGACGCTGCAATCCGTCCGCACGTCTTTCATTAAAAAAAAATCTCCTTTAACAGTGGAATATCCGGATAAAATGCTGAAACCGACTTCTTCTGAAACTTCTCTGTTCTCTCACGACGTCCTGGATCAATAGAGCCTGAAATGTGGAGGTTTTCAGCTTGAAACAGGCTGATGGCGCTGCCTGAGAGCGCTGTGTGACGTCTCGCACTGTGGGAAGTCCTTAAAGCGACAGTATCACCTCAAAATCTCTCATCAGCCGTTAAAATTTTCACTGAAAACCAGCTTAATTTTTCGAACCATGTCCACTTCGATGTGTCTCACAGGTTTAGAAAAAAGTTTGATCAAACAAAGCACCAGTCTCTCAGCAACTTCTCAGACAAAGGAATTCTGACGAGGGGCTGGACGACTCCTCCCACAAGGAGTGCTCACAGGCGAATGACGTCACCGACAGGCGTGGAAAAACTCACGCATGCGCACGAGGGTTCAAGCATGTCTGATGTAAAAACATATGAATGAAATCCATATAGTTTTTGAAAAAAATAAAAAGGACCTATACTTTATGGACAGACCTCGTATATATATATATATATATATATATATATATATATATATATATATATATATATATATATATATATATATATATATATATAGTGTGTGTGTAATGTAAGAATTACATAGCACTAATCATGGAAAGAGGATTTTACAGGACTGATGGGAACATCAGATTCATACATTTATACTTTTTAACCACCTGAAAGCCACCAGACCGGCTAGAACTGAACCCTGGGTTCTTGGACAGTCGCCTCTGTTTCTTCTCGCTGGTTTTATTCCTTCCATGGCTTACAGTCATTTTGACGCTGGTGAGTCCAAGTTTATACTTTGTGTTCATCCGTTTGTCTGCAAAATCGCTCTTTTGCGCGTTAAACTAACTTCAGTCACAGCTTATCGCCTAAATGTGGACCTGCACAAAGAAAACCAAAGGAAAAAAAAAATAAATACAGAAGGGCAGGTTTGTTTTTAATGTGATGTGTTGGAACCATCAATTTCTGTTGTGTGGGCCGCTGAAGAGGAGGTACTGCTGGCCCACCACCACCAGTCGGCGCCCTGCTTGGAGTGCGGGCTTCAAGCATGAGAGGGCACCGGAGCCATTGGAGGTGACAGCTGTCACTTGTCAACCACACCAGCTGTCTCTCATCAACCACCTCATAAGAAGCGGATTACAACTCCACCTCCTCGCCGAGAAATCATCTACCACTAGAGGTAATCTTCTCTGCTGTATTCTCTGAGTGTTTTTCAAATTGTGATCTGTGTGCAGCCGTATACCTGTAAAGTCTGTTGGAGATTGGATTGGCGGATAGTGAGAAGACGACGGTCTTCGTCTCTCACTCCATCCAGAAGAGGGACAAACAGGAGCTGCACGAGAGACACCGTATCTGGAGGTGGAGGTTTTCCCTCCCGGAGGAATTGTGTGTAAAGGTTGCTGGGTGTGAGGACTCACACTCACCGTCATCTGTTTCTTGTCTGCCAGCAGTACCAGGGCCGACAACGGAGGACAGAGACCACCTGGGGACTCAGGACTTGGCGGCTCCGGTGTTCTTCAGGCCGTTGGTGGTGGAAGCGGTGTGGGCCCCGGCTCTTCGATCATCAGAGGTCTCCTATCTTCGAGCCTGCCCACAGTCCTCTTGTGTACAATTGGCATCCATTATTTTTCTGTCTGTATTCCGTTGTGTGCCTTCACAACATTAAATTGTTACTCCTTTTCTTATCCATTGTCCGTTCATTTGCGCCCCCTGTTGTGGGTCCGTGTTACGACACCTTCACAACAATTTCTATGGAATCACATGAGCTCACTCCATCTTCCACCTGTACCGGACGCAATTCTGAGCCACACCACATCTGATCCTTGAGACTAAATGCTGCAAAGTGAAAATTTTTCAAACAGACTCATCCATCTGGATGTGATGTGTTTTTATGCACGGCGCTGATCTGTCAGCGTGTGATGGATCACCGAGTGCACACAGTCAGTGGATGCATTAAGAGTTTTCTGGCTACCGGTGTGGCCCCGCCCGGCGTGTGATGTCACTGTGTGATGTCATCTCGATTCCTTCTATTATGTCCCCTTTTATGTATTATTTATATCAACCCAGTGATGTTCCCTAGTTATACAGCTGTTTTTTATTTTATTTTCCTCCACATCAGCAGCGTGATGTGGTGCACCTCATCCCATGGACCACAGTGTGAGCAGCTGCAGCAGCTCGCACTGTGGTCCTGCTCGAAAGACACCATCGCATGCATGAACCATCGCACTGGCATCGTGCATGCCTGCCTGTCAGCGCAATGTTTCGTGGTGCACTCATATGAGCTCTACCACCGTGAGTCGCCCTGAGTTGTATGTATTCGCACTATGTGTGAAGGGGCCCTTAAGCTTGAGTATGTTGTGCAATCTGTATGTTAATTTTACAGGCTGCACAACTGCTACTGCTAAATAACCTTCAGTTTTATAAACTGGAATGACAACCACAAGGAACACCTGTGACATGTTTCCGTGAAGGAGTGTTGAAGTTGATCAAAGACACCGTAGCCAATATTTCAATTTAACAGCTGTCGAAACGCTTCAAAGTTGTTTCCTCCTTTTATACACAATGAAATGTGACATCATTTTTGATACAATATTCATGATACCATCCAGTGTAAACACACATTTTAAAAAAAGTCATAACAATGACTGTTGTTCCACTGTTGCATGAGGATTCAAACATACAGTCAGGTCCATAAGTAGTTGGACAGCGATGCAATATTTGTAAAACAAAAATATAGAACAACTTTAGGCTCAAGTCTTTAATATGTCTTCTGACTAACTACATCTGAAATTTCATGGATTCTTTTAAAGAAAATCTTTCGCTGTGTTATTCCACCATGAACCTGTACAACTGGGGATGCAACAGACAAAAGCATCACTCTCTAGTCTCCTTCTTCCATGGTCACTCATTTTTTGAGACTCGCCAACTCAGTCGGGTCTGGTAATTAAATGAGAATGATTCTGATTAAATTTCTGACTTTGAGATTGTAAACTGAGAATGATTGATTTTATGTTAATTATGTAATATGGAGTTGTATCAGGAAGGGCATCTGGCATAAAACTTGTGCCAAATCAACATGGAGATCTCCCTCAGATCTGCTGTGGTGACCCTGAGTGAAAACGAGGGAGCAGCCAAAGAGACCTACTTATTGTGTATACTTTTATTTTTGTTTTTATAATGATTTGATTTCAGTGTAATCTTATTTTTGAATATCTTGTTTTCAATTGCAAAACTACTTTGAACAAATAAAGTTTATTGTTGTTGTTACACAACCCAAAATCAGAAAAAGCTGGGACAAAATGAAAACCAGTATGATAAGTCTGCAGAGGTGGGATGAAGTCACTGTTAAATCATTCTCTGCAATCTGCAAGTCTCAAGTCAGCTTGCAAACAATTGCTGGTCATTATGACTTGAGACTTGGCTTGGGACTTGCTGATTCAAGACTTGAGAATGACTTGATGGTGACTTCGTCCTAGCTCTGTAAATCTGTGCCATGTAGGTAGTACTCAAAAACCGAGTCACCGTGCTGGAAGGAGATGAATGAGGGAAGCCACCAACTCACCCATGACAGCTCTGAAAGAATTAACAGACTCCTGTGAATGTAAGTGGAATCACTGGGAATAGTCCACCATTTGCCTGTTGCATCCCTAGTGAGAACTTCACGAAAACAGATAAGGAAAACTGATCAAATCTTGGCTCTGGTATCCCATGTGACTTCTAACAAACAGCAGCTGAAATTTCACATGTTCTTTTCAAGAAAATCCTCTTTACCACTTCATCATGAAGCTGTATATCTGGTGATGCAACAGACTGGTGATGCACAGTTTCACAAACTGCAACCACAGAAGCCAATAACTCCTTCAGAGTTGACTAGGTGTCTTGGTGGCTTCCCTCACTCGTTTCCTTCCAGCACAGTCACCCAGTTATGTTGACAACTATTGACTTCTCACAGATTTTCCATACAGTACCACCCTGTTTGTATTTCTAAATGACTGATGTAAATGAAGTCTAACACATATTCACTGACTTGGAAATATTTATGTATCCATCCACTAACTTGTCTAAAGTCTAAATGGCTGTAAAAGTGATGATTTATATGAACAATAAATCTTAGATTTATTTTGTACAAGGCAGCACGGTGACTTAGTGGTCCGGCTTCATCCCACATCCAAAGACATGCAGGTTAGGTGGACTGGAAACTTTAAATTGTCTTTAGGTGTGTGTGGATGTGAATGTGTTTGTCTATATGTGGCCCTGTGACAGACTGATGCCTTGTCCAGGGTCTATCCCGCCTCACCCCTTAAGACTGCTGGGATTGACTCCAGCCCTATTGTTACCCTTAATCGGAGTAAGTGGGCAGAGAAAATGAATAGATAGATAGTTTGTCCAGTTACTTATAGCCTCTGAAATTGGAGGGGCTGTGTACAAAAATGGCTGTAATTCGTAAACCGTTGATGTGATGTTTTTGTTAAACTGCTTGAATTGAATTGCTTTTTCTGGAGTCTCACCAGAGTACAAGTCACACCTGTAAAAAATGTCTCTTTAAGAGGAATAAGCATACTAGCGTGTTGCCCGTGGGGATCCATGAGCTCTAGATTGGGTAGTTTTTATAAAATAGGTAGATGACATTCTTCAAGGGTGGTAAATAAATTAAGCAAAGCTTGTACAATGAGTTGGAATGGTATGTGAGTCCAGAGTGTTTTTAGAACCTTTGATCTCAGAGACAAACTGTCGCTGTCCAAATATCTATGGACCTGACTGCATATGGCCAAAACCTTGAGAACACAATTTGTTATTTTCAACAGCATTTCCAATATAGCTAATGAATAATAACATGATGTTTCTTCCTCTCCCCTTCCTTACACTGACAATGGCCTCCTTCGTCTGGGACATGTCTGATATGACGCCGTCTGTGATGATGAGCAGGACAAAGTACTGAGAGCCATCCTGCACTGCTGCTGCATACCTGGACACACACACACACACACACACACACACACACACACACACACACACACACACACACACACACACACACACACACACACACACACACACACACACACACACACACACACACACACACACACACACACACATTACGAGAGGTGATGTCTAGCTGACCTGTATTTATTTCAACATTCACATGGAATATAAAGCTGTGGCCAGACATCTTGACATAGTCTTCTCATATCTAAATTCAATAAAATCTTGATCATCAAATCACAAATTTGACGTACATGTAAACAATGAAGACTAAATGTTTGCAAAATCTTATCACAATTGCTCCCTGTGGGATTTGACGAAGTGGTATTCCATTTTTAATTACAACAGAGCGTTGGTGTACTCGGTGAATTGTTTGGATACAGCTCAACAAATGAGATGGAGGGAAACAGTGACAGTGACAGCATGAGGACAAAGAAGAGCAGGAGCAAGTCATTGCAGGGGAAGGATTTGGATTGTGTTACAGTTTGCATACTGGTACTTGGGGAGTGCATATACAGTTGTGTGCAAAGGTTTGGGCACCCCTGATAATGGTCATGATTTTCCTTTAAAAACCACTGTTGTCTGGATCAGAAATTTAAGTTAAATATATCATGTAGCAGATGAACACACTGATATTTGAGAAGTGAAATGAAGTTTCTAGTATTTACAAAAAGTGTGCAATAATTATTTAAACAAAATTAGGCAGGTGCATAAATTTGGGCACCCTTGTCATTTTATTGATTTGAATACATTTAGCACTCATTATTGGAACACAAAGTTGGTTTAGTAAGCTCATTGACCCTTGACCTCCTTACACAGGTAAATCCAATCATGAGAAAGGGTATTTAAGGTGGCCATTTGCAAATGTTTCCCCTCTTTGCTTCTCTTCTAATGAGTGGCAACATGGGAGCCTCTAAACAACTCTCAAATGATCTGAAAACAGATTGTTCAACATCATGGTTTAGGGGAAGGATACAAAAAGCTGTCTCAGAGATTTCAGCTGTCAGTTTTCACTGTGAGGAACATAGTGAGGAAATGGAAGACCGCAGGCACAGTACTAGTTAAAGCCCAAAGTGGCAGGCCAAGAAAAATCTCAAATAAGCTGATGCAAAGGATGGTGAGAACAGTCATAGTTAACCCACAGAAGTGCTGCAAAGACCTACAACATGATCTTGCTGCAGATAGTCTTTGTGCATTATTCAACTATACAGCACATTTTGCACAAGAAGATGCTGTATGATTTTGTAATGCAGAGGAAGCCTTTTCTGCATACATGCCACAAACAGAGGTATGGTAAAGCACATGTGGACAAGCCAGCTTCATTTTGGAATAAGGTGCTGTGGACTGATGAAACTAAAATTGAGTTATTTGGGCATAACAAGGGGCGGTATGCATGGCTGAAAAAGAACACAGCATTCCAAGAAAAACACTTGCTACCTACAGTAAAATTTGGAGGTGGTCCCATTATGCTGTGTGGCCAGTGCAGGTACTGGGAATCTTGTTAAAGTTGAGGGTCACATGGATTCCAGTCAATATTAGCACATTCTTGAGAACAATGTTCATGAATCAATGACAAAGGTGAAGTTGCTGGATTTTTCAACAAGACAACGACCCTAAACACTGCTCAAAATCTACTAAGGCATTCGTGCAGAGGAACAAGTACAATGTTCTGGAACGGCCATCTCAGTCCCCAGACTTGAATATTATTGAAAATCTGTGGTGTGATGTTAAGCAGGCTGTCCATGCTCGGAAACCAACAAACCTGAGATGTTTTGTAAAGAAGAATGGTTCAAAATACCTTCAACCACAATCCAGACTCTCATTGGAAGCTATAGGAAGCACTTAGAGGCTGTTATTTCTGCAAAAGGAGGATCTACTAAATACTGATGTATTTTTTTCTGTCGGGGTGCCCAGATTTATGCACCTGCCTAATTTTGTTTAAAGAATTATTGTACACTTTCTGTAAATCCTATAAACTTCATTTCACTTCTCAAATATCACTGTGTTTGTCTGCTATATGATATATTTAACTGAAATTGCTGACCCAAACAATCAATGATTTATAAAGGAAAATCAGGAAAAATATCAGGGGTGCCCAAACCTTTACATACAACTGTATGTAAGCCTGTTTGTCATTTGTTCCATCAACTTAGTCTGCAATTATTTTGATAGCTGCCTAGATCATATAATTTCATATTCAAGCATGTCGTACCCTCTTTATTGTGTCTGCCAGGACTGATATCAGCATTGCTGTGAAACAGAACAAATGGAGGAACAGAAAACCGAAACTGCACTAATGTACTCCTGATAAGTATAATATGCAAACACTGCAGTGGCACTAAACACACCGTCTGTACTGCTGATTATAAACAGGTCAGTTATAGAATTGTCAGTAGGTTTATTGAAAAGCCTTAAGCCATAGCTCCTGCTCTGAGCATGTTTAAAAATACTGCTGCTGAATTGTTGATTTTAATAATGAATAATGTATAAATTGAAAGAGCTGTGCCAGGGAGAAAAAAAACAATGATGCAGATAATGAGGTCAGAGAAAAAGCTGAATTTTGAATTAACATGTATCTGTCTCAAAAAAAGTCACTTTTCCAGAACTGTTGCAGTTTTACAGTCTTACTGTTAAATAGAATTACAGAGGCATGCTCTCTGTGTGTCTATTTAATTACATCAAATCTTAGCTTTTTGTCCTTGTTATTTTGCCACTTTAATTAAATGAAAAATGCTCAGGTTATTCATGACCGCACATTGGGTCTCACGCAAGAACCACTCACACTTTCAAATTAGTTCTTAAATGCTGTGAAGGAATGGTTTAATAGAACTTCCTGGATTCACGAATTTTCTCATATTTTGAGTTTTTCAATAGGTACAAACAAAATGAAGCAGTCCAGACCTGCAGCAGGGGTTATGCAAATAGTATACAGCTCTATAAACCTGTTTTCATTAGTTAATTATATATTTCTCGACTGTGAAGTAGTTTTAGTTTGAAAATCCAACATACATTACACAGTATAATTAACTGGAGTGAGGAATGAGTGTGTTTGGGTTTGTGATTGTCCTGGATCAAAACTAAGATCCAGGTTTTTAAAGACTTCCTGGACTCAGCCAACAGATGTGTATCTGTACACATTCATTTATCTTAGGAGTGACATTCATGTCTCTGGTTCCTTGGCCTTTGAAACCAAGAGCGTACAGGGTAGAGATGCAGAGATACGAGGTCAATGAACAGAGGTGTTTAGTGATGCTGATATCTTTGCAGGAGAATGAAGGTCCAAATCTTTAGGGTCCTGGTGCTGGCCATCTTACTGTATGGCTGTGAAACTTGGACACTAACCAGTGACCTAACTGGACACTGGATGGCCATAACTGGATGTCTTTGGTACAAAGTCTCTTTGGAGGCTCCTTGGGTACTACTGGAATGACTTTGTGTCAAATGAGCAGTTAGGGAAACTAAAATGAAGATGTAATTGCATTGTGAGGGAGCATCTCTGTGCACATTCTCTGTGCATGATCCAGCACATACAGTGAGGCAGATACGTATTTGATCCACTGCCGATTTGCAAGTTAACCCACCTACAAAGAATGAAGAGGTCTGTAATTTTTATTGTAGGTACATTTCGACTGTGAGAAACAGAATCTAAAACAAACAAAAAACAACAACAACAACAAAAAAATCAGAAAATCACATTGTATGATTTTTAAATAATTAGTTTGCATTTTATTGCATGAAATAAGTATTTGATCACCTACCAACCAGAAAGAATTCTGGCTCTCACAGACCTGTTAATTTTTCTTTAAGAAGCCCTCTTGTTCTGCAGTCTTTACCTGTATTAATTGCACCTGTTTGAACTTGTTACCTGTATAAAAGACACCTGTTCACACACTCAGTCAATCACACTCCAACCTATCCATCATGGCCAAGACCAAAGAGCTGTCTAAGGCAGCCCAGTCCCACACATTTTTTTTCGTGTTCCCGTCACAAAATTACTCAAATTTTCATGAGGGTTTTTTTTTTTTAAACTCACTATTACTAACCCTAGTCCTTCCCCTGACCCTGACCCCCCGCCCGCTTCACTTTTAATTTTGTGCAGCTGTCACGGAATTAATTAGAATGAATTTGTGCTGACATGACAAAAATGAGGCGCTTTTTATCACAACATCAAAAACCAATAGATTAATGTATATTTCATGCTGCTGAATCATGATTGCTGTGAGACTGAGTTGGTCTAAGGACACCAGGGACAAAATTGTAGACCTGCACAAGGCTGGGATGGGCTACAGGACAATAGTCAAGCAGCTTGGTGAGAAGGCAACAACTGTTTTTATTTAACTGTTTTACTGTGGCTTTGCTTGAGCTGCTGCCCCCGCGACCCGACTCTGGATAAAGCGGAAGAAAATGGATGGATGGATGGATGGATGGATGGATGGATGGATGGATGGATGGATGGATGGATGGATGGATGGATGGATGGATGGATGGATGGATGGATGGATGGATGGATGGATGGAAGAAACACAAGATGACTGTCAATCTTCCTCGGTCTGAGGCTCCATGCAAGATCTCACCTCATGGGGTAAGGATGAGTCTGAGAAAGCCCAGAACTACACTGGAGGACATAGTCAATGACCTGAAGAGAGCTGGGACCACAGTCCCAAAAATCACATTAGTAACACACTACGCCGTCATGGTTTAAAATCCTGCAGGGCACGCAACATCCCCCTGCTAAATCCAGCACATGTCCAGGCCCATTTGAAGTTCACCAGTGACCATCTGGATGATCCAGAGGAGGCATGGGACAAGGTCATGTGGTCAGATGAGACCGAAATAGACCTAGCCAGTCTCCAGACCTGAACTCAATGGAAAATCTTTGGAGGGAGCTGAAACTCGAAACCTGAAAGATCTGGAGATCTGTATGGAGGAGTGAACCAAAATCCCTCCTGCAGTCTGTGCAAACTTGGTCAAGAACTACTGGAAACGTCTGACCTCTGTAATTGCAAACAAAGGTTTCTGTACCAAACATTAAGGTTTGTTTTTCTTTTGTATCAAATATTTATGTCAAGCAATAAAATACAAATTAGTGGTTTAAAAATCAAACAATGTGATTTTCTGAATTTTTTTTTTATTCTGCCTCTCAGTTGAAGTGTACCTACAATGGGAAAACTTGCAAAATCGACAGTGGTTCAAATACTCCTCACTGTAGGTGCCTGAGTGTTGAGGACCTCAGTGACTGGAGAAGGCCAAAGGGAGAGCCACATTTCTCTTGGCTGCAGCAGATAGATGGTTACTTTCAGAAGGTGAGGATGGACTGGTTGTCTAGCTGGGTGGTTGCCATCCAGGATTCAAGGTGATGGAAAAATTGAAGAGAGTAAGGGGGAGTGGGGTGTGACCAGTCCAATCCATCTGATGCGAGGAGAAAGATTAAGACTGGACACTATGCACCCCCCCCCCACCCCACACACACACACAAGACAACAAATAAAACTCAACATCTCGCACCTTAAAACCACTTATGACACATACTGTTATGTTCATCTCTGTGATGGAGACTTACACCTCGTGGTTTTGTGCAAGTCCTTGTTCACTTTGATGTGACAAGACTTAAAAAATCCATTTCCATTGATATTCATGTTGATCTAAATTAGCTCCTGATTTCATTTTTGATTAAATGAAACATTAAAAGCACTTGTGATGTATTCCCATTTGCTGCATTTGGCAGATCGCTAAATTACACATTTTACACTGTTAACAGTTCCAGAAATTCTCCTGCATTGAATGATAGCGGGAAGTAGTGTTACGCTGCAGAACAAAATAGTTCTTCATAGTGTTCTGACTGGACACCTCTGACATGCATGGGCGGGGTGCTTAGCTTTATTTTGTATTTCTGACATGTCCTTTATGCTAATTCACTATTCTCCTGAACATGCTCTGATTTACATGCAGACAGGATCCAGGAGGCTGATGTATGCCATTCTGTGGATTGTTTGCTGAATCTGAGAGAACATGTTGATATGAGCCCTTTGTAGTTAAACATGAAAGAGATATTCAAGATATGTTCATGAAGATATTTTTGCATGAGGCCTGATTGATGGTCTTACTTGGCCACATGATTGACAATGGGGGCAAAGTTGGTCGGCCCGTACAGCTGCACAGTCTTCAGACTCTTGTGGTATGCTTCTAATATTCCTTCAATGCCATTGCAATAAGGATTTTCCATGTTTCCATTCTGAGGAAACAAGCATAAAACCAACTGCAGTTGATTTGCTGCAGATTCATACAGAAAATCTGCAATGCAAAAATAGAATATACCAAACGATACATAATAGTTACAGATACATAACAGTTTCTGTGGTGATAATAAAACCCATTAATCTCAATGTGACATGAGGGAAATCTGACCAGTGGAAACTCATGTGACACGCGTCCATCAGGCGGCAGTTTGGCTCCAAAGCCCAGAGCAGGGAACATCTTGTCACTGTCGTAGTCTTGAATGATCTCGCCGACAGCCTTCAGTGCCATGGCGTAGGCGTTCAGCTGGTATGGGTTCATGTAGTGCAGCGAAGTAGACTGGGAGGGATTGCCTGTAAGGAATAACAATGTCACATCATAAATCAACCGGTCTGTCATGTCACTGCGTATACTGTTCTGATGTTGAAGACATCACGTGTGATGTTGCTGGTGATGACAGAACACACATCAGGCTAAATATACTTGAGGATTTTAGATGAGAACTGAATTAACACTGCAGGCTCATGTCAATTAAAACAGAGGTCAGGTGCAGCATCTTTTAAAATTTCAAATAAAATATGTTTATAAATGGTCAGGGCAAAAATGAAAGCAATGCAATGAGACAAAATTTCCAATAGTGCACAACCTGCTATGTCACAACAAGCCACTCCCATGGTGGATTTTTGGAGTGTTGTTTTGTCTTGAGTTTGTGGCTAAATTAGTCCAAACATACAAAACAATTTTCCTAAATTAAAAGATAGATATTTAAGTATGGTGCTTGATGGTGGTTTAGTGTTTAGCACTGTTGTCTTACAGCGAGAAGGTCCCAGGTTCGAGTCCATCCTGGTCCTTTCTGTGTGGAGTAAAGTTTGCATGTTCTCCCCATGTTTGCATGCTCCAGCTTCCTGCCACTTCCAGAGACATGCAGGTTAGGTGAATTATTGAGTTTAAATTGACCGTAGGTGTGAATGTGCTCATCTGTCTCTGTGTGTTGGCCCTGTCAACACACAGAGACCCTGATGTGTACCCTGTTGTGTACCCTGCTTCTTGCCCAATTTCTGCTTGTACAGGCTCCAGCACCCCCTACCCTCTGAACCTGAACTGGAATCAGTGGGTTTAAAACAATGGATGGATTGCTAGTTAAGAGTTATTTACAGTATTATCTGATAAATTTCTCTTCAGCAGAAGTACTTTGTTGACCTTTTACAGAAATACATTTCATTGGGGTCAACAGCCAAAACATACAGTACATTTTCAGTCATCTTCAGGATAAATGTTCAGTTGTACCAAAAAGAAAGTCGGGGTTCATGAGAAACTGAAGGCCAAAATGTAACATCTAGCTCCATTGACTACTGGCATACAGCAAGTGACATTTCATTGGGGACAAAGGTCAAAATGAGCTTTTCCAGTCAATTTCTAGAAAAAATATTTGAGCTTGGCACAATTTAAGATAAAATAATGGATGAATGTGTTATTATATTCCATTGCCTCAAAAGCATTTCAGTGTCTGACAATGTGTTCCATTAGAGTCTATAAAAACATGTTACTGTTTCTGAGGTAAGGCATAATGTCAAAGGAAGCATCTACACATGACAGGATGGGCAAGCTGAAAATAGATGTAATTGTACATGTATTTTTTTATTTTATTTTAACTTATTATTGAATGAATTGGATAAATGATTTAGTCAGGATGGCTTAGTCAAGTATATGGTATAGTTCAGGTATGTGAAATGGATTGTTATGAAAGATGTCCAACCCTTGAAGATCTCAGTGATCTTTAACAGTGAAGATAAGAAGAAGTGAATGGTTAGTCTGCAGTTTTAGCCAAACATCCCACCGGTTGAGTTCACTGAATAGCGCTGCATAAGTGGAGGGGAGGAACACAGTGAAATGACATGGTGTGAGGACACAGCCTGCATACAGGTAACTATCCATGCCATATGATGAACTGTCTCATATTTGGACTGTGTTTTGTTCTTGGACTTTTATCTAAAGAGTCAGTGCAAGACATTCAGCACCAAGGACAGAGCACAAACAGTTTTCTGGATATACAGTCAAACCTCGGTTAGGGTTAGATCAACTCGATTTAAGAACAACTCAGTTTAAGAACATATTTTTTGAATGAAAAAATGCATCATATTTTGAACCAAGTCTTGGTTCACGAAGACCTCCACCACAGTAGGTGGCAGTAATGCACGCTGTTGGGTTGCAATCTGCCAATAAACTCAAAAGAAGAAGAATGTCCATCTTTGGATGTTTATTAAATCATTTTTGGGGCTTGCGCAGTGGTTCTCCTAATGGTTTACTTTGTTGTGAACATTAAAAGTTGAGCCATGTATTTTTTCCAGTAATCATACATTAAGTGGAGCTAATGGAGCTACCGACAGCTAAAAGTACTAATGCTGTTAGCATACAACATTAAATCCGACCTGATCCGTCTGATCTGTTCAGAAATTCAGTTATTTGATGTGAGCCAGCCATTCTCCATCCTGTGTTCTATGGCTGTTATGCTGAGAGCGCCCCCTGCAGGTTTGGAGCACTTCCGTTGTGGTGACTGATTATGCAGTGTTTTTCATTTGCATGTGTTTTCTTAGTTTGCATTGTTTCTGTATTTGCAGCGCATTTGATGACAATGCATTTGTTTTTGTTTCTTGCAGCACTTTTTTCATTTGCACATGTTTTGTTGGTTTGCATCGTTTTGTGCTTTGCATCGTTTTCTATTTGCAGTGCATTTTATGAGGATGCATTTGTTTTTGTTTGTTGCAGCGCATTTGGCTGTTGCAGTGCGTTTGGCCCTTGTCAGCCACCGTAAGGTGAAATTAAACTGTTTATTTTGTTATAATTACTTGTATAAGACACGATACTATTTTAAGATACAACACAATTTTTTGTCTGCCTTTTATGGCTGAAATGCTGTTAAAAAAGTAAAAATACAATATTCTTTTTGGGGCCAGGAACTGATTCATCCATTTTACATTGTTTCTTATGGGAAAATTGGTTTCAGTTTAAGAGCAACTCGGTTTAAGAACAAGATTTAGTAACCAATTAAGTTCTAAAACCGAGGTTCCACTGTAGTTGGACAGTGACATATTTGTCATTTTGCCTTCTATTGCACCCCCAAAATGGAATTGAGATGAAACAATAAAGATGTTCTTGTTGTGTATGCTTTTAGCTTTAATGCAAGGGGTGGGGAACAATAAGATTACATTAACGGTTTAGGAATAGTAGCCATTGTTATACATAGTCCCTCCTTTTTCAGCGTCTGTAAGTAATTAGATGACCTAAATATATGGAGTATTCTCATTACAAGGTGTATCTGGTTGTTAAGCGCTGACGTAACCCATCACATGATAAATTTGTTTCTGGGTCTGAAAACCTCCAAGTTTACAATTAAAGTTATGTCTGTTTGATCCTTTTAAGGATTTACAGTTTAAGTTTAGTTTGTGTTTACATTGTGCGCAAACCTCCGTCCCTCCCTTCTCCGCCTCCACCTCCGTTAACCGCATTCATCTGGTTCTATGGTCAGAACAGTTAATAAAACTTTTTTTTCTTTTACTTTACATAATTTATTATGCACAGGTAAAATATACGTCTGATTGTTAATAAAAAATTATTTATTACAATAAACAGGACGTTAAAGTGCAAACTTCACTTTCTCCCCGAACGACATGAACAGGAAGCGATCGCAGCTCGCAGCAACTCCCATTGAAAATAACGAAGAAACAACCTGAGCGTCTGACATTTTTACATAAAACAAACACAGTAACAACGTCTAAAACCCAGTTAATACGTATATCCAGGAGAGTTTTAGGCACAATATATAAAGAGTTTTATGTTGCGATGTTAATGCTGTTGTCCGTGTGCAACGGTTTAAGTGCAGCCTGATCACATCATCTCAGTGCAGTTCTCCATGTTAATAACAGCGCGCCTTTTTTGTTTGGAGCCAGAAGTTGAAAATCACATGATGCATTATGTCACACTTAACAACTGGATTTGAAAATTACAATACACACTTGCCTGGGGAGTAATTCAGTGTAGAATCGCCACTGGACGCAAGGCCTTCACAATACTTGATGGCCATATTTTGATGCGTCTCAAACTTAGTCTATTCACTGAGAGTGCTAATTTGCACCTCATTGTCACAAATGAGAGCGATTGAAGCACTTTTGATTGAGATATAATGCAAAATGTAGATCAAACGGTCTTTTCAATATTAAATTCAAATGTCCACAAAATCCACAATCCAGATCAGATCTGGATCAAACTTTGTGCCAGTCTGCACCTCACTTTGAAACATGACAGTGAATGGGGCATGTTTGATTAAGATATAATGTAAAATATACATTAAATGGGGTTTTCAATGTTAAATTTAAATGGCCACAAAATCTGTAGTCTGGATCAGATCCAGATCAAACTTTATCAGTCTGTAAAGGATACCATCTTACATAACGCTCTCAAATATGAAATAAATTTGATCTTTTTTGACAGTTACAAATTGTTGAAAATTCATTTAGTGTATAGGGATATTTCCTGAATTTGACCTTTGAACTACGACCTTGAAAATGTAACCACCACTTCTTTCCTATCAGGATATGAATCCTCTTTAAAAATTTCATAAAGATATATGAAAAGCAAAGTTGGGCAAAGGTAAAACTGTCTCTATCCAAATACCTATGAACCTGCGTGTAAAAAGTAAGTTTCAAATTTTTCTCTTTGTACATATGATGTCCCTGTAGCATCTATCATTTTGCGATCAATTAAAATATGTATTCATATAGTGAAGCTAAAAGAAAGATGAAGTTTAATTCACTAGAAGGGATAAAATTCATTCTTTGCATATCTGTGAATCAACACAGTGAGACTGGTTGAACGCATTGTTGCTGTGACACATTTGTCTTAATGATGCTACCACAAATACAATGTGACAGTTTAACATTCAGTTCCATCCCCCTATTCATCTTGTGCACATTTTAATGTAATAAGTCATAAAAGGCCATTTTTATGAGTTGCGACCATTTAGTACATACAAGTACGTATAGCCATTTACCATTATAATGTTAAATATTGAAAAGTGTTAAAGTTCAATCTGGAAGATGAATCACAATCAGGGACAGCTTTTATGAAATGAAAATAGCATTTGTTAGGCTTGTCAATAACCGCAGCCTTCTCAGGCAGACCTATTGTAGTAACTCCTTATGAAGCCATTTCAGATTAACAAACTGTTAGAAGAGTTTCACAGAATGATGCTGGGGTGGGTTACATCCACTTTTCTAATTACTACAGTAAATTTGATATATTGCAGCATGAAGTCAAATTGGGAGGAACAACACAAGGTTTGGAAAACCAACATTGATTTGAAATTGTAATTTCCCACTAATCAGTGATTCACACTGAAGAGCTCTTACTACTACATAATTCCACTGAAGTGTTCATATTCAGCCATAGTTAATGGCATAAATGGTATAATTAAATTGAAGGATGATTTATAGTTGTTCAGAATTCTTCATGTGCTTTATATTATTTTTCTGAGGATGCCTCTCGCCACTTTTTTTTTTTTTGGTAGCTTGTTGATAGTCATCACCATGTGATGGAAAATATGCATTTCAATTTAAATTAACATGGGCTGCACTATGGCTTAGTGATTGACACTGTTGCCTCACAGTTGGTCTTTCCTGGTTTGAATCCATCCTGGTCCTTTCCTGTGTGGAATTTGCATGTTCTCCTGTGCGTGGGTTCCCTCCTGGTTCTCCAGTCTTCCTCTCACTTTCAAACACATGCAAGTTATACTAGGTCTATTAGAAAAGTATCCGACCTTATTATTTTTTTCAAAAACCATATGGATTTGAATCACGTGTGATTGCGTCAGACAAGCTTGAACCCTCGTGCGCATGCGTGAGTTTTTCCACGCCTGTCGGTTGCGTCATTTGCCTGTGAGCAGGCTTTGAGTGAGGAGTGGTCCACCTCCTTGGCGGATTCCCATTGTCCGGAAATGGCGGAATGATTTGGGCTTTTTTCATCAGAATTTTTTCAGAAACTGTTAGAGACTGGCAACTGGAAACCATTCGAAAAATTTATCTGGCTTTCAGTGAAAATTTTACGGGCTTCACAATAAGGACTGTTACTACAGCTTTAAGGACGGCTTTAAGGATGCTCGGTGCGCCGCACTCCGTGCTGCCAGCGAGAGCCACAAACTACCGGATCATTTCTAAACGGATGGCTCTGTGGAGCCGGACCGTCGTGTGCACTTTCTCTGGTTATCACAAGAGCTGGACATCAACCATTTTCCGGCAGATTTCACTTTTAACAAGAGATTTTGTCATGGAAAGCCGAGCGGAGGCTTCGCGCGTCATGACCGATTTGCTGATGGAGCGAGACAAAGGAACACCTCCGTTTTGGTCTCACAGGACGGCTTTGAGATGGCGTTCAGACAGCTGTCGGTGGTTTTTCCATGGAGTGATTATCCAAGAAATTGTGGATGTGCCTGGACATGCCAGAACATGTCCCGTGAGGCTTCATCACGGCATTGCTGTGCGCCATACGGCACTGCCGCGATGCGCGAAGCCTCCGCTCCTCTTTCCATGACAAAAACTCCTGTAACAGTGGAATGTGACGTTCATTTCCAAACTGGACGCTGTGTTTTATCCGGGACGTCGTCTGACTAGCACAGGAATTGTGAAAAGACGTGGACATCAGCACTTTTTTGGCACATTGAGACAGACGTGCGGAGGAATTCTTACTTACTCGGATACTTTTCTAATAGACCTCGTATGAATAATGGATGTATTTGAGCTGTTTTTATGGGTTGATTGTACAAACTAAAATGATAAAGTTTCAGTTCTTACTAACAATTTATCTTAATGTAATTATATAATTACAAATACAATTGTATCTGACTTGAGGTTTTCTATCATACATGGGTATATGCTATATTTGAATCCAATTACATTTTTTCTGCAAATCTGATTGGTTAAGCGTGTGCAACTTCAGACCGTATAATATCGGGGTAATGGTGGCAAAATATTCAACCGTTTCACATTTGGATGTATTACTCCGCGCCCTGACCGGTGTTCTGACGAGATGTCATTCCTGTCCTCTGTGCACGCGTGCGCATGCACACTATTGTCGAGATGTGGAACTGTCGATTTATGCGACAAGATGCACAATTCAACAGAACATCGGCTGTGCGCACTGCTAGCTGTTAGCTTTGTTAGCTGAGAGCAAGAGAAAGTTGTGTACTGACGCCGCTGCCGAAATGGGTGAATTTAAGCTACCATACGAAAGTACTGATGTGGATTCTGATACAGAACTACTGTTTCTCATTGATGGATTTGATGGATTTTCACATTTGATGGATTACTCGCGCACTGACCGCTGTAGGAGCGACACTGCCTCGGCTTGACGTAAACCTCACCGACTGAATTACCTACAGAAAAATAAACCCTGCAAATGATGGAAATGGATTAGAATGGGAATAACCACCTTGTGTCTGATGATTTGCGGACATTCATGCTGTTATACGGTCGCAAATAGCCGGCTAACGCGTCACCGTAAAACTCCTTTTTAAAGCTGTATTTGCAACCGTATAACCAGCATGAATGTCCGCAAATCATCAGACACAACAGGGGTATTCCCTAAATAAAGTGCCTGAGCATGTATGAAAGAGTGTGTAGAAAGAATGTGACCTTTTGACCCCTTAGAATAGGTCAAGGTCATGCAATTAAGGAACCACAAGTCTGGGTGCTCGGGTGTTTCACTGGGTGTCCCCCAGGGGTCAGTCATGTGTCCACTTCTTTTCATTATTTACCTCCTCCCCCTGGGCACACTCATCTGTCACCATGGGATCCATTGTCATTGCTACGCCGATGACACACAGGTCTACATTTCCTCCAGACCCACTGTTGCCATCCCTCCCACTTCCTCATCACCTGCTTGGAAGACATCCGGAGCTGGATGAGCAGGAACTTCCTGAAGCTCAATGGCAATAAAACTGAGGCCCTGCTCATCGGCTCCATATCCACCCTCAACAAATCACAACACACTCCAGCTCCACCCATCACTATCGACGGGTGCCCTGTACCTTTCTCTCCTCAAGTCAAAAGCATGACCAGACGCTACAAATTCGCGGGGTTCGCGTGGCAACGGACGCGCCACCATCGCCCGGTGTGTCACTCTGTTTTTGCCACGAAAATTCACCCCAGTGCGTCATGAAATAGGAGGCGCTTCCATTCCGCTCGCCGGCTCCGGTTGTCAGTCAAGTTAACATGACGGACCTTGATCACACAGAGCGAGTTGTTGTGGAAAGCTGACAAACGTCATGAGACGTTCCCAATTTAGGGAGTATCATTATTTGCTGCAGGAGCTGTGTCTGGATGATGGCTCCTTTCAGTGGTCCTTCCACCTCTGTGGGACCCAGTTTGAGGATCTCCTGTCCCGTTCACGCGCGCACATGTAAACAATAAAAAAAAAAAGAAACTCTGCTGCCTGCTGTGGGGCTGCTCCTCGCTCTTCCCCCAAAAAACTCTGTCATAATTGTGTTTAGAAACCAGTCACCATTTGTTTTATTATACATCTGTGTAGGTAATTAATAAAATAATCTCCACAAACGATTCGCTCGCACGCGCACGTAAGAGAAAGAAAAAAAAAAGAAACTCCGCTGCTTGCTGCAGGGCTGCTCCTCGCTCTTCCTCAAAAAATTCTGTCATAATTGTGTTTCGAAACCAGTCACCATTTTTTTTCATTATACATCTGTGTAGTTAATAAGTAAAATAATCTCCATGGATGATTCGCTTGCGCGCGCATGTACAATAAAAATAAAAAGAAACTCTGCTCCCGTTGCTGTGGTGCTGCTGCTCGCTCCAAAATCTCTGTCATAATTGTGAATTAAAGGACAAAAGAGACATAAGTCCTGCTCACAGTCTGCTACCAGATAAAGGACATATTCACATCTTTAGTCAAACTCCAGACATCTCCACGTCACTACATATTCAGTCCCTGATTGGTCATCGCGGCGCGACGAGACGAAAAAGTTCAAATTTTTCAACTTGGGGAGGAGGGCAACGCGACGTGATGCGACGCAATATCGCTCCACAAATGCGCCAATCGCTCAAAATCACTTCACTCACGTCGCTTCATTCGCGTCCATCGCGTTGCGTTGCGTGACTTGGCGCCAAAACGCGTCGTTCCATAGGGATTACATGGTAACCTGTCAGTGCTGTCGTTCCTGTCGTGCCCGGTGTGAACACAGCATAAGTGTCATTTTGGACAGCACCCTCTCATTTGCGCTTCATATTTAAAACATTACCCGGACTGCATTCTTCCACCTCTGCAACATTTCCAGACTCCGCCCATCCCTGTCCTAATCCAGCGCCGAAATCCTGGTTCATTCCTTTGTTACATCTCGGATTGATTACTGCATCTCACATTGATTATTGCAATGCCCTCCTCTCTGGACTCCCCAACAAACTCATTAAAAGACTGCAACTCATCCAGAACTCGGCTGCCCGGATCATCACCTGCTCCAAATCATCTGATCACATCACCCCTGTTCTCATCCAACTTCAATGGCTCCCTGTACAATACCACATTCACTATTAAAACCTTCTCCTCAACTACAAAGCTCTCCACAACCTAGCCCCCACTTACCTCTCTGATCTACTGCATGACTACACTACCTCCCGCACCCTTCGCTCAACCTCTGTTGGTCTGCTTACCATTTTCCACCTCACACCTCAGCACGCAGACTCTGAAACTCCCTCCCCTCACACATAAGACAATCAAACTCCATCACATCATTCAAGTCCCAACTCAAAACCCATCTGTTAAAACTGTCATTTGACCTCTAAATGGAGTCTGTCATTTGATATTATGTTAATGTTTTGTTAGAATAATGTTTGCGATCTTTTATGCTTTTACTTTTTGTAAGGTGACCTTGGGTGACTTGAAAGGCGCCTCCAAATAAAATTTATTATTATTATTATTATTATTATATTATTATTGTTAGCCATCTTTGAACTTGTCCAAGGTCTGTGTCCCAAGAATGTTCCCTGTGAATTTGACGACTCTGGCTGTAATGGGATTGGAGTGCTCACTGCTGAGCAGTGAGCACAGATGGACGGACAGACGCAAAGTCTTCACATTACCAATGGCCATATTTTGGCCTCGGGTAAAAAGAGATGACCAAGCTTTAAGCATTTTTCCTTGGTGGAGGTATGCACATTGTAAGTGCTACATTTTATTTATATTTAGAGCCTAAAATCAGTGTTGATGGGCTGATTCCATCAGTGTGTGTAAATTCTTTCTACACCCAGTAGTTCTCAACTTATTATATGGTGTTGCCTTCCATATAGATTTATTTATTTACCTTCATCAGGAAAATTTCTATACATTAGTAAATGCAGAAGGTAAGTTGCTAGAGCCTGTCATTTACATTTTGAAACAAGAAACCAAGTTTGACAATCATGCTGATGTGCAGAGTAAAAATTAAAGAGATGGAGATAAAAGATTGTGAGAAACAGATTACCACACACTGTGAAATCACAGCACAGCCTGGCTCTCCTGATAAATGGTACCTCACCTCACTCATAGCTTTTGTATGTTGCATCATTGCTCAGAAAACGGCATTCGCTGGAGGAGGCTTCAAATATGTAGATGGTGCATGAGCATTTAAGAGTCAAGGCTATGAAGGAATAAAATGTGTGTGTGTGTGTGTGTGTGTGTGTGTGTGCGCGTGCCTGTATCATGTTTACCTGTGTGTTTGCGTGATCGATTTTGGATTTGTGTGTGGAAGAATCAAAGAGCAGTGAGATCTGTTCTTGTCCCCTCACACACTGACTTTGATATCACTCACCATTAGATGCTGTGAAATCGATGGCCACAGTGAAATTGATCTGTGTCCTAGAACAGAGGAGGAGACATGGAAGCAAATTAATGACAGAAGCCAACAAGAACATACTTTATTAAATTCCAGTTCTCTCATGCCAGATGCCTCCTAAAACAAGAAAACACCACATGCACCTCAAGCTGAAAAGTACTGCCATTCAGTTTTCAAATAAGATTCAAGTTATGACACTTCTTAATTTCTGCAACTTTCACTGAGGAGTTGCAGAAGGTGCTGGCAAGCCTTTGAGACACTGAATGCGGTAACAAGCAATTAGACCAATGGAGCGCTTAAGAGCAAATCATAATCCAATTTTCTCTGCTGATGAAGAGCCCCCTCCCCTCGAAAATTTACGACAATGAGAAGAGGCCTTCAGGGAGCTGATCAACAACCTCTCATTATCTATGAGAGCCACCAGGGAAGGAGGCAAAGCAATGCTAATAAAATTAACAAGTTGCAGATTTACATTAACCTTTCAGGTCGGGGGTGGGGGTGGGGGTGGACTGTGAATCTGCTGCAGCCTGACCTCGGTAACCTCAGTGTTAAATACTTGATTTTATGAATCCATTAAGAACTGTGCATGTCCATATAATCTCCCTTCATCCTTATTGAGTTTGCAAACTTGACATTGTGCGCCAACAAACGAAACGGATCAATCTGATGTCTGCAGCCTTCCATATTTTACTCTCCATGTAAAATTTTCACGTTAAATGTCAATTCCCTGTCACTTTGAGTGTGAATCTTTGAGTTAAAGGTTAAGCCCTCATCACACATAGCAAGAATATGCAGGAGCCATGCCCGACTCAGAAAATAAAATAAAATCCGACGCAGTCGGGAGGAAAAGAGGCATGGTCAGTCAGATTACCTTGTCCACACCTACACGATGGCATCCAAAGTGCATGTAGGCAACAGTTAGATGACAGACTGCTGTCAGACGGCCATAAAAGGCACTGAACACTGCCCGATATCCAAACGTCTGGATGACAAAGACGGGACTGGAGTGGAAGGGAGTGCTGTGTTACTGTGTTACATGTGCGTGCAAATACGCAGCGCGTGTGTGTGTGTGCATGGCGCACATGTGCCCCCGCACACGTGTGGGGCTGAAATCATCACTCAGCTGTGTGTCTGTGTGTGTGTGTATATATGCATAAGACTGCATGAGCCACTAAGTGCGCACACTGTAGTAATTCCCCCTAAACAGGAAATACGTGGTGTTAAGTCAGGCAGATCCATGGTTGTGCGATGGGGTCTCCGGTATCCCCCATTGTGGCCAATCTGTACATGGAGCGAGTGGAGAAGACAGCCTTGACGTCTTTCACGGGCATCTCTCCCAGTCACTGGTTCAGATATGTCGATGACACATGGGTTAAAATCAAGCAACAGGATGTTGAGGACTTTATAGAACACATCAACTCGGTGGATTCCAATATCAAGTTCACACGTGAGGATGCCAGAAACAACCATTTAGCCTTCTTGGACTGTGATGTTACGATTGGAGAGAACAGGCAGCTCCAGACAGGGGTTTACAGAAAACCCACTCACACTGACCAATATCTGCTCTTTGCCTCAAACCACCCCCTTGAACACAAGCTCGGGGTGATCAGGACGCTTCAACACAGAGCCCTACAGATGCCCACAACTGCAGAGGGAAGGGCTAAAGAACAACAACTTGTACGGAAAGCCCTCACAGTATGTGGGTACCCATGATGGTCCCTGGACAAAGTGCAGAAGTCCCAGAAAACAAAGAGACCAGATAGACAGGAGACGGAGACAAGAAGAAGAGGAGTGTCTCTCCCTTATTTAGCAGGAGTAGGGGAAAAACTACAGAGGATCTTCAGACAGCACAAAATCCCAGTTTACCTTAAACCGGTTAACACCTTGAGACAGAAATTAGTTCACCCTAAGGACAGGATCCCTAGTTACAAACAGAGCAATGTAGTGTATTCTATCAGATGTCAGGAAAACTGTAATGAACACTACATAGGTGAGACTAAGCAACCTTTACACAAAAGGCTATATCAGCACCGCAGAGAGGGCGCAAATGGACCTCAGTCTGCAGTTCATCTCCACCTGAAAGACACGAACCACACATTTGAGGACAAGGAAGTTAAAATCTTAGCTAGAGAGAAGAAATGGTTTGAGAGAGGTGTCAAGGAAGCATTCTTTGTGAAACAGTTGAAACCCAGCCTTAACTGGAGAGGGGGTCTGAGACACGCTTTGTCCCCTGTTTACAATGGGGTACTCAGGTCAAAGCAGTTTCAGTCTTTTGTTCATGGTAATGAGTCATCAAGGGAGCCATTAGGAGAGGCTTCCGTCCCATCATTAGGAGGGACAGCTGCCCTGTCATTAGGAGGGTGCTAACTAGAGCACAATACGTGCTAATTAGAGCTATTGTTTAGTCACTAGCCTATAGCAGTCGGCCTCTCGGTAGGAGGGGTCTGGTTAGGTTTAAAAAACTCCAGCTTTTGTTGGCTTCTGTATTTTCTTCTCTACAAGAGTCAAGACAGAAGTCAGACTACCAGAGCAAGACTTTTAGCTGAGGAAGCTTCTGCAATTTGAAGCGAAGCGTCCTCGCGTCAAGCAACCCAGTCCAGTCGAAGATTCAAGCTTCTCTACTATGATAATAATTATGAATTATTATCATGATGAAGCATGTGACATACATTTCAACAGTTCCTTTGCGCTCCTGGAGGGGGGCATTATTATACGTGGCACGTGCAGGTCATACCGCAGGCTTTGCCATGCCAGATCCATCTCGAAGTTCCCTTGTATGCATTCAAATCATTTCAGATCCTGTTTTGCACCCACTGGAATATGTAAATTGTGGTCAGATGGTCCTCAGACTGCACATGGACCACCGTCGGATAGGTGTCCCATCTTGACGGCGCCCGGAAGGTTTTGAACATGTGCATCACACTCGGGGCCACTGGCCGATTTTCACCAACTGTGTGGACTGTCGCAGATGGCTGTCAGAACGTTTTGGAACTGAAACCTGACACTGTACGCCGATTCGTCATTCTGACGCCATTTTTCATGGTTCTGGTTATGTGTGACGAGGGTATCAGTGTTTGAAAAAAGCCCTGACATCTTTCACAGACTCTGGTCATTGAGGTCAACTCTTGTTAAACGAGCCTCTTTGACACTGCAGCTCAAAGTGGTGCTGCTTTCTTCTTTCTTCTTTCTGTTGAAGTTTGACTTCTTTCTTTCCTTCCTTTTGCCTTAATCATAAATCAAAATCACCTCAACATTAAAGTAGCAACAAATTCATTTTTGTAGGAATTTCCTGTCCACTTAAAATTATCACCATAGTGTCTGACGTGGTTTGTAATAGTGAATCATTTTCTGAAGCTTTGTGAAGACTTTCAAAACCCACAATATAGTGGTTCATGTATTATAAATCAATAAATACTTTCTGAAGTAACTTTATTTTGGTGATTTCAGTTTGAAATGGTGACTATTTCATGCATGAAGACATTGTTTAATTTAATGTTTCAAGTGTGTTGAAGCAGTTCTGAAGCAATTGTCATTTGATCTTTTGTTGTATATTGACTGTGCATTGTGTTTTATTTCTTTTGCCATGATGTGTTGTTTCAAGTGCTTAGATAAAATGAAGCAATTTCTGAAGCACTTGTTTAATTTTGTGTGTATTTATAAAACTGTGCACATTTTAGTGGAATTATATAAGTCACTGCTTTGTGCATTTTGAAAAAGTGAAACAGTTGTTTCTTTTAGTGTTTCTGTTGTTTGAAGCAATAATTTTCTAAAGCCGTTTTTAATTGCGTTTACCTTGTACTTATACTGTAAATCATTTTATGCGGTAGTTATTTTATTTTGTGTGTTGGGTGTTTTGAAACAGCTGCTATTTATTGTTAAAGTCTCAAAAAGTTAAATTTCTGCTAAATATTTCAGGGCGTGTTTAGACCCTAATTCCAGCCCTTGGGTATGACATTGCTCATCGGCATGATTAGAGTTGCATATGCTGTAACAATTACTAATGGATGGTATTTTTTTACACTGAAACAGTGACATATTCAGATTAGATTTTCTCCAAATGGACATTTTTGTGGCTTCAGTACTTTTATTCAGTTGTGCCTTCAAAACATAATTCCTGGACCCAGCAATCAGTTTGTGGGCAAATCTCACACAAATCTCAGTGCAGCTATATTTGCAAGAAGAAGAAGAATATAAAGAAGCCACACACCACTGTCTCAGCTTTTTCCACTTTAGAGTTGTCCTTTCTAACCCTCTACTTAATTCAAATTCCAGTGCTGTGAAAGCTAATGATGTTTAAATCATTCAATTAATATGAGGTGTGCTGAAACATCATCTGCACAGACACATCGTATCAATTCTCCTGTTGTCAGCATATTGTGTGCTCCTTTTCCACACTCCTTAAGTGTTTTCAGTCCCAAAGTGACAGACTGGAGAAAAATCAACAGCATAAATTTCATTTTAATTCATTGTGCAATGTTTTGAAATACCTCTGAGTGACATAAATAGTTACTATTTACTTGCTTACTGTAAGTGCTTTGGCAAACAGTACATAAATATTCAAAATTGTATTTAGGCTGAAATTTTTTTTGGGTACAAAAGTGGTAGCCATCACTGTAGCCAAAAACTGTTCATTAGGATTGTAGAAATACTTGAAATATGTCAGGAATTGATTCAAAGAGAGTGACGTAAGCTGTGAAAATACAGTGGAAATTTATTTTAATGAGAAAGTGACAACATATTGAATGTGTTTCTCAAATATACGTAGAGTGGCATGACATCACATGCACAAAGACTAGCTTATTTAGTCCCAGAGGAGCAATCTAGTGAAAAATAAAGCAACACCCTGTATAAATGTTTACAGTATACATGGTATGCACATAAACGTTTTGTGAAATTAATATGAATTTCATCAATCCGAAGTTGTTTTAAAAAAATGATCCACCCACAAATGGGGTGCCATAGCATCACGGGAGGCAAGAGATATGTTTACTATTGTAAGGTGGACAATGGTTATGGGTGAGAAGTAATACATAGTTTGTTTGACAGTTTGGTCCATACTCCATGACAATCAGGCAATTCAACATATTTGGGCATGAAAAGGGTACTGAGATTGATCCAAGGTCATCTGAGGTAAGATCTGATCAGAAGTTCTTGTGCTCAATATTTTTTACAATGAGCAGAGGTAAAAAGTCAGTAGAAAGAGTTCAGCATTTGTGTTTCTTAATGAAACTGTATTATTTCAACGACATTTTGCTGAGTAAAATTTACTCTGTTGGGATAGCATTTGATCCCAGTCTAAATAGAGCAAATTACACTCTATCATAGAGTGAATCAGCTTGACAGTTGTTGCAGACTGAATGGTCCACCCCTAAACATTGATCTGCCCTGCCTCCACTGTGCATGTGTCACGCTGGAGCCCAGCTGCCTGTGTGACACAGAGTCTCTCCACCCAAAGCGATCAAATGGATTAATGGGATTATTAACTCAGATGACAAGGTAAAACCTCTAGAATCATTCTAAAGTCAGTTTTAAGCAGAAACGAGGCTTTAAACGTTGACGCGTTGAAATGTCCGACGTGCTGAAATGTCCGACGTGCAGTAAACGCATCAGCTAACAGCTTGTGCAGCCGTGCCGCTCTGATCGCTTCCTCCATCTGTTATTATGGATTAATGCTGAATTCATGCGGGAAGGATTGTTGTACAAAAGCTTCAGATATCTGTTGCTGAGATAGATAATGACTGGAGTGTAGTTTTAAGCAGAAACGAGGTGGTTATCAGTTAACCATGACCAATGATGTAAGCGCAGAGAAGGCAGGGCTGACGGAGGACTGTTCAGTCTGCAACACCATCTGTTCAATGCAAGTGGTTTTACCACAATAAGAGTTGATTTTACACTGTTTTCAGTTGATTTAGCTCTGTGATAGAGTATAATTCACTCTATTTGGACTGGGATCAAATGCTATCCCAGCAGAGTAAATTTTACTTAGCAAAACATCCTGTGTACTTTTGCTTTGCTTTGCCTTGGAAAAACATCTTCTCAAGCTATCCTAGACCAACAGTTAATGCATGGCTATTTTTAGACGTGACATAAACTTTATGGAATCTTCTTTTAGGGCCCCTTCACACATAACACGATTGAAGCCGACTAGCGCACGAAGGAGGAATTGCATGCCACAGTGAAAAATCTGAGCCACCTCAAACGCCTCGTAGAGCTGTTGCCACAACCATTCGTCCACGTCAGCGGCTGAAAGACAGCGAGCGTCCTGCGAGTGCCCATTCAACCCCTCTCTCAGCAGATGTCGACCAAATTCCAGCTGCCACACACGAACATCCAACACCTCTTGCTGGACACTTAGAAAAGGCGGGGCTATTCGCACTCCTGGCATGGGAGCATGCGACCACATTCGAACTGTCTGTGAAAATTGTCTAAGTGCAACACAAGTGTGTGTTACCAAGCAACACACATGTGTGACTGTGCCAAACTCCCGCCCAACACATGTGACATGTCAGTGTGTCAGCTCCCCCCTCAACACATGTGGCATGCAGGGGGGGCACACTTGCATGACATGCTGCTAATTATGGATAGACAAGATCCCATGGGGACAAGCCAGCCATGTTTGAGCGCACATGGCACAGCAGGGCACCTCTCCGCTGATCACCGGCCAGCCACTCACTGACAGCTGGAAATGACAGCTCAGTGCACACGACGTGTTAAGCCAGAACAAGTATATAAATAAATACTACAATAACTATATACACAATTACATAACAAATAACTAAAATAATAAACAATTAATTAAATAATCACAGAGCAAAGTAAAGGAGAGTGACACTTTGTTCTGTGGGCTAATCGAACAGGTACCATGTTTTGAAGGACATGACCTTACAGCTGTCCACCATGAGGCGCGTGCGTGTGCCTTCTGTCCTCACGTGGAAATACATAAAAACATATTGCCTTTGCAACGGGCTGGAGCAGCTGCCCAACGCGTACATTGGCAAGCTGTGCCAGGTGAAAAGGCCCATTTGATTATGTATACACTCAGCTGGCGATCTGAATGTCATATCACCCACGTTAGCTCTGGTCCACATGACGCTCTGTCTTTCGGCGTGCCACTCATTGGACATGTGGGACCAGAAGATGTGGACATGGTAAGTGCGCACTGCTTCATACATGTCAATTCATGACTGTACATCTATGACCATGGGTCATCTACAGAGAAACAGAAGGATCATACTTGTATTGTCCGCTCAATAAGAGGGATCAAATATTAGAAATTACGGAGGTTTTTTTGTTGTTGTTTGTGTGTCACCCAAAGCAGCAGCGCGATGTGGTGCAACACGTTCCAGGTGCTCACACTGTGTTCGTGCATACGCATGTATGAAACCGTCGCTGCTGTATCGTGCACGCCTGTCCGATCACGTGTTCCTCCCTACAGCAGGTAGTATGTTTCGCAGTTCCCCATTATGTTTTTTGTTCACGGATTTTATTCCGGTTTCTGCTTCTTTCGCCAAGTATTGTGTTATGTGTGAAGGTGCCATTACTGATGCTCTTAACCAGAAAGCAGAGCTCAAATCATCTCTGGGTGGAAGAGCTAAAGTGACCTTTTTGTCTCACTGTACATACTCAATGCAAGATGTCAAATTAACTTATTCATGAGTTTATCAAGACCTGCAATCATGCAAACATAACCTGAAATTTGTAAATACCATAGTGATCAGAAGAGCTGTTAATACTGAATCACAAAAACCAGTTATTATACATTTACATCATGCAAGATCATCAGGAAATTATGGTCTACTCACAAGGCTGTTACAGAACTGGGTTTCTGGCAGTAGTAAAGTTCCTATTTCAGAATTTATTGCAATAAAGGTATAATCTCCATTTACAACCCCAATTCCAATGAAGTTGGGACATTGTGTAAAATGTGAATAAAAACAGAATACAATGATTTGCAAATCCTCTTCAGCCTATATTCAATTAAATACACTACAAAGACAAGATATTTAATGTTCAAACTGATAGACTTTGTTCTTTTTGTGCAAATATTTGCTCATTTTGAAATGGATGCCTGCAACACAACAAAAGACTGGGAAAGTTGATGAATGCTGAAGGAACACCTAATTGGAAACAGGTGAGTATCATGATTGGGTATAAAAGCAGCATCCCCAAAAGGCTCAGCCATTCACAAGCAAAGATGGGGTGAGGATCACCACTTTGTGAACAACTGTGTGAGAAAATAGTCCAACAGTTTAAGAACAATGTTTCTCAACGTTCAGTTGGAAGGAATTTAGGGATTCCATCATTTACAGTCCATAATATAATCAGAAGGTTCAGAGAATCTGGAGAACTTTCTCCACGTAAGAGGCAAGGCCGAAAACCAACACTGAATGCCCGTGACCTTTGATCCCTCAGGCGGCACTGCATTAAAAACCAACATCACTGCGTAAAGGATCTTACCGTGTGGGCTCAGGAACACCTCAGAAAACCATTGTCAGTTAAGACAGTTCATTGCTACATCTACAAGTGCAAGTTAAAACTCTACCATTCATACTTCATACTTTTGCCCACATTTATTTTATATGTATTTGTTAATACCGTTACTGTAGGTTTAACTACGCTATTATACTTTATACACTAATTACTGTTTTTGTTTATCATGTTAGCTTGCTGGGTATGGTTGGCTTATTCACGGCTAATTTAGCTCTTCCACTAGCTTATTTTTGCCATTTACAATTCTATTTTACATGGTGTAGATTTTTAATGATTCAACATTTTGTGTATTCCTCTAAAGACATCAACATATAGTACCTAAGTTCTTAGGTTTCCATTTGATAGCATAATGATTATTCTTTTTATTTTCCTATAGTATGCTAACAGAGTTACTTTTGATAGATACCAGTACACTCACACACTCACAGCTTCTGCTTCTACTGCTTAGCCTACTAACTATATTTGATTTTACTACTAGTCTACATACTAATTACCTATATTACAATTTTCTCCTGTGATGTCTTATCCTTCTTATGTCTTATAATTTATTATATTATATATACTTTTTTCTTGAGCTGCTTGGGGGGGTAGGGAGAGTTCCCATGGGATAAAAAAGCTTTTTAACCTACCATCCCTGGTTCTCAAGACCAGGCACCTAAGTGGCTCTACTCTACTCTTTTCTACTCTCCTATTTTACTCTTCCTTTTTAGATATTTAGATATACCTTTGTATATCTTTGTATACCTTTGCTCTTGCTTGCCTCTACTGGTGGTTGGCTCTCACTGCGGTATTGTATCACTTCCTGTTCCGGAGCACAGCGGTGTTTTGCTGTATCTGTTAGCTGTTTAATCTGCGCAGTTAGATTGATCTAGTTATCTAGATTACGATTTGTTTCCCAGTGTAATCTTTACGTGCCTTAACTAAAGCACTCCTTCTGCTGAATCACCTCTAAATTATTTACACATTATTCACTTTGCGTGTTTTTAGGAATCCGCTAGCTTAGCGTAGCTACTAGCTCTTAGCCAATTTAGCATGGCGGCTTCTCCTGTCTCTCCCGCACTTTTCTGCTCTGGGTGTGAAATGTTTAGTTATTCCTCGGCCTCCTTTAGCAGTAACGGTACTTGTAATAAGTGTAGCTTATTCGTAGCTTTGGAGGCCAGGCTGGGCGAATTGGAGACTCGGCTCCGCACCGTGGAAAATTCTACAGCTAGCCAGGCCCCTGTAGTCGGTGCGGACCAAGGTAGCTTAGCCGCCGTTAGTTACCCCCTGGCAGATCCCGAGCAGCCGGGAAAGCAGGCTGACTGGGTGACTGTGAGGAGGAAGCGTAGCCCTAAACAGAAGCCCCGTGTACACCGCCAACCCGTTCACATCTCTAACCGTTTTTCCCCACTCGACGACACACCCGCCGAGGATCAAACTCTGGTTATTGGCGACTCTGTTTTGAGAAATGTGAAGTTAGCGACACCAGCAACCATAGTCAGTTGTCTTCTGGGGGCCAGAGCAGGCGACATTGAAGGAAATTTGAAACTGCTGGCTAAGGCTAAGCGTAAATTTGGTAAGATTGTAATTCACGTCGGCAGTAATGACACCCGGTTACGCCAATCGGAGGTCACTAAAATTAACATTAAATCGGTGTGTAACTTTGCAAAAACAATGTCGGACTCTGTAGTTTTCTCTGGGCCCCTCCCCAATCAGACCGGGAGTGACATGTTTAACCGCATGTTCTCCTTGAATTGCTGGCTGTCTGAGTGGTGTCCAAAAAATGAGGTGGGCTTCATAGATAATTGGCAAAGCTTCTGGGGAAAACCTGGTCTTGTTAGGAGAGACGGCATCCATCCCACTTTGGATGGAGCAGCTCTCATTTCTAGAAATCTGGCCAATTTTCTTAAATCCTCCAAACCGTGACTATCCAGGGTTGGGACCAGGAAGCAGAGTTGTAGTCTTACACACCTCTCTGCAGCTTCTCTCCCCCTGCCATCCCCTCATTACCCCATCCCCGTAGAGACGGTGCCTGCTCCCAGACTACCAATAACCAGCAAAAATCTATTTAAGCATAAAAATTCAAAAGAAAAAATAATATAGCACCTTCAACTGCACCACAGACTAAAACAGTTAAATGTGGTCTATTAAACATTAGGTCTCTCTCTTCTAAGTCCCTGTTGGTAAATGATATAATAATTGATCAACATATTGATTTATTCTGCCTTACAGAAACCTGGTTACAGCAGGATGAATATGTTAGTTTAAATGAGTCAACACCCCCGAGTCACACTAACTGTCAGAATGCTCGTAGCACGGGCCGGGGCGGAGGATTAGCAGCAATCTTCCATTCCAGCTTATTAATTAATCAAAAACCCAGACAGAGCTTTAATTCATTTGAAAGCTTGACTCTTAGTCTTGTCCATCCAAATTGGAAGTCCCAAAAACCAGTTTTATTTGTTATTATCTATCGTCCACCTGGTCGTTACTGTGAGTTTCTCTGTGAATTTTCAGACCTTTTGTCTGACTTAGTGCTTAGCTCAGATAAGATAATTATAGTGGGCGATTTTAACATCCACACAGATGCTGAGAATGACAGCCTCAACACTGCATTTAATCTATTATTAGACTCTATTGGCTTTGCTCAAAAAGTAAATGAGTCCACCCACCACTTTAATCATATCTTAGATCTTGTTCTGACTTATGGTATGGAAATAGAAGACTTAACAGTATTCCCTGAAAACTCCCTTCTGTCTGATCATTTCTTAATAACATTTACATTTACTCTGATGGACTACCCAGCAGTGGGGAATAAGTTTCATTACACTAGAAGTCTTTCAGAAAGCGCTGTAACTAGGTTTAAGGATATGATTCCTTCTTTATGTTCTCTAATGCCATATACCAACACAGTGCAGAGTAGCTACCTAAACTCTGTAAGTGAGATAGAGTATCTCGTCAATAGTTTTACATCCTCATTGAAGACAACTTTGGATGCTGTAGCTCCTCTGAAAAAGAGAGCTTTAAATCAGAAGTGCCTGACTCCGTGGTATAACTCACAAACTCGTAGCTTAAAGCAGATAACCCATAAGTTGGAGAGGAAATGGCGTCTCACTAATTTAGAAGATCTTCACTTAGTCTGGAAAAAGAGTCTGTTGCTCTATAAAAAAGCCCTCCGTAAAGCTAGGACATCTTTCTACTCATCACTAATTGAAGAAAATAAGAACAACCCCAGGTTTCTTTTCAGCACTGTAGCCAGGCTGACAACGAGTCAGAGCTCTATTGAGCTGAGTATTCCATTAACTTTAACTAGTAATGACTTCATGACTTTCTTTGCTAACAAAATTTTAACTATTAGAGAAAAAATTACTCATAACCATCCCAAAGATGTATCGTTATCTTTGGCTGCTTTCAGTGATGCCGGTATTTGGTTAGACTCTTTCTCTCCGATTGTTCTGTCTGAGTTATTTTCATTAGTTACTTCATCCAAACCATCAACATGTTTATTAGACCCCATTCCTACCAGGCTGCTCAAGGAAGCCCTACCATTATTTAATGCTTCAATCTTAAATATGATCAATCTATCTTTGTTAGTTGGCTATGTACCACAGGCTTTTAAGGTGGCAGTAATTAAACCACTACTTAAAAAGCCATCACTTGACCCAGCTATCTTAGCTAATTATAGGCCAATCTCCAACCTTCCTTTTCTCTCAAAAATTCTTGAAAGGGTAGTTGTAAAACAGCTAACTGATCATCTGCAGAGGAATGGTCTATTTGAAGAGTTTCAGTCAGGTTTTAGAATTCATCATAGTACAGAAACAGCATTAGTGAAGGTTACAAATGATCTTCTTATGGCCTCGGACAGTGGACTCATCTCTGTGCTTGTTCTGTTAGACCTCAGTGCTGCTTTTGATACTGTTGACCATAAAATTTTATTACAGAGATTAGAGCATGCCATAGGTATTAAAGGCACTGCGCTGCGGTGGTTTGAATCATATTTGTCTAATAGATTACAATTTGTTCATGTAAATGGGGAATCTTCTTCACAGACTAAAGTTAATTATGGAGTTCCACAAGGTTCTGTGCTAGGACCAATTTTATTCACTTTATACATGCTTCCCTTAAGCAGTATTATTAGACGGTATTGCTTAAATTTTCATTGTTACGCAGATGATACCCAGCTTTATCTATCCATGAAGCCAGAGGACACACACCAATTAGCTAAACTGCAGGATTGTCTTACAGACATAAAGACATGGATGACCTCTAATTTCCTGCTTTTAAACTCAGATAAAACTGAAGTTATTGTACTTGGCCCCACAAATCTTAGAAACATGGTGTCTAACCAGATCCTTACTCTGGATGGCATTACCCTGAGCTCTAGTAATACTGTGAGAAATCTTGGAGTCATTTTTGATCAGGATATGTCATTCAAAGCGCATATTAAACAAATATGTAGGACTGCTTTTTTGCATTTACGCAATATCTCTAAAATCAGAAAGGTCTTGTCTCAGAGTGATGCTGAAAAACTAATTCATGCATTTATTTCCTCTAGGCTGGACTATTGTAATTCATTATTATCAGGTTGTCCTAAAAGTTCCCTAAAAAGCCTTCAGTTAATTCAAAATGCTGCAGCTAGAGTACTGACGGGGACTAGAAGGAGAGAGCATATCTCACCCATATTGGCCTCTCTTCATTGGCTTCCTGTTAATTCTAGAATAGAATTTAAAATTCTTCTTCTTACTTATAAGGTTTTGAATAATCAGGTCCTATCTTATCTTAGGGACCTCGTAGTACCATATCACCCCAATAGAGCGCTTCGCTCTCAAACTGCAGGCTTACTTGTAGTTCCTAGGGTTTGTAAGAGTAGAATGGGAGGCAGAGCATTCAGCTTTCAGGCTCCTCTCCTGTGGAACCAGCTCCCAATTCAGATCAGGGAGACAGACACCCTCTCTACTTTTAAGATTAGGCTTAAAACTTTCCTTTTTGCTAAAGCTTATAGTTAGGGCTGGATCAGGTGACCCTGAACCATCCCTTAGTTATGCTGCTATAGACGTAGACTGCTGGGGGGTTCCCATGATGCATTGTTTCTTTCTCTTTTTGCTCTGTATGCACCACTCTGCATTTAATCATTAGTGATCGATCTCTGCTCCCCTCCACAGCATGTCTTTTTCCTGGTTCTCTCCCTCAGCCCCAACCAGTCCCAGCAGAAGACTGCCCCTCCCTGAGCCTGGTTCTGCTGGAGGTTTCTTCCTGTTAAAAGGGAGTTTTTCCTTCCCACTGTAGCCAAGTGCTTGCTCACAGGGGGTCGTTTTGACCGTTGGGGTTTTACATAATTATTGTATGGCCTTGCCTTACAATATAAAGCGTCTTGGGGCAACTGTTTGTTGTGATTTGGCGCTATATAAAAAAATTGATTGATTGATTGATTGATTGTATACTGGCATAGTTCCACCTTAGAATTGGAATATAATATATAAGATATACCTTACTGAATTTTCATGCAAAGCGAAAGCCATACATCAACAACATCCAGAAACGCTGCCGCCTTCTCTGGGCCTGAGCTCATTTGAAATGGACAGACACAAAGTGGAAATGTGTGCTGTGGTCTGAGTCCACGTTTCAAATTGTTTTTGGAAATCATGGATGTCGTGTCCTCTGGACAAAAGAGGAAAAAGACCATACAGATTATTACCAGCACAAGGTTCAAAGCCAGCATCTGTGATGGTATGGGGGTGTGTTAGTGCCCATGGCATGGGCAACTTGTTGTTTGTGTGTCACCCCAATGTGATGGCACCATCATTGCTGAAAGGTACATCCAGGTTTTGGAGCAACACATGCTGCCATCCAAGCAACATCTTTTTCAGGGATGTTCCTGCTTATTTCAGCAAGACAACGCCAAGCCACATTCTGCACGTGTTACAACAGTGTGGCGTCATAGTAATCATCATAGAGTGCGGGTACTAGACTGGCCTGCCTGTAGTCCAGACCTGTCGCCCATTGAAAATGTGTGGCGCATTATGAAGCGCAAAATACAACATTGGAGACCCCAGACTGTTGAACAACTGAAGTCGTACATCAAGCAAAAATGGGAAAGAATTTCACCTACAAAGCTTCAACAATTAGTGTCCTCAGTTCCCAAACACTTACTGAGTGTTGTTAGAAGGAAAGGTGATGTAACACAGTGGTTAACATACCACTGTCGCAGATTTTTTAAAACGTGTTGCAGGCATCCATTTTAAAATGAGCAAATATTTGCACAAAAACAATAAAGTTTATCAGTTTGAACATTAAATATCTTGTCTTTCTGGTGTATTCAGTTGAATATAGATTGAAGAGGATTTGCAAATCATTGTATTCTGTTTTTATTTACATTTTACACAACGTCCCAACTTTATTGGAATTGGGGTTGTATATGAAATAAAGAATGTTCTGTGAAAAATAAATCAATGCAAAATTACAAACATATGCTGTTAGAATATAAAAGCAGCTGTTTCAGAATTAGATGTAATTTCAACCATTGAACTGTGATATATGTGGTTGATTTTTACTTGTGTTTGCCTTTTGCTTCCCAGTGGAGACAGCAGAAAGTACAGCACACAAAAAGTCCAGAAGAAAAATACATCTTTTGTTAGCAGAGTATAAATAACATAGAACTTTCTTGTTCTGAACTGGTATGACAGTGTAAACAAATTGTGAATTGAACATAAATTTGGATTCAGCACATTTATTCAGCACACGTGATACCACCTACTGCTATCAGACATGCTGATTTTACTTTTACCTCACAAATATACTGTGACCAGTCTTGCAAGAGCCTCACCCTGATCTTTGAACTTGAGAAGGTGTGAAGAAGATGTGGAAATAACACCGAAACACACTTAATCAATTTACGATGCTAAAATTGAGCCATCAACTAGTTCATAGTATATTAAGACTGATTCAGTGGTCAAAGGTTGATATATTTATCAATGTATCTATTACTTCGAAATATATGTCACACAAACCCCCTTTTATACCCCAAGTATCTACTATACTAACTGTCTACCCCAAGCCAATTTTAGCTCCTTTTTCCTGTTCTTTTTTCCCCTTTTTTGCCCCAGCTTTCATCTATTCTTTGCTGTACAAAGCAGCAGCCCTGTGATGCATCGTTCAGTCAGAACGATGAGGATATTGTGAAGCAAACCTTAATCTGATTGAATTATGGATCAGCTAAATCCAGGAACTGCCACTAAAATGTTTCACACGGTTTAGCTCTGACAGGATCCCCACTGTGAAAGGACAGTGGAGTTCAAAGCACATCTGAAAGACACCTCACTTTAAATGATGTCAACCTCCAGCTTCAAATGCATCACCTCAGGATGAAGTGCTACTTACTGCCAAGACAGCGTGGCATCCACTATTACTGAGGTCACCGAATGCAAACTTTTAAAATCATGCCACCATTGCTGTTTACAAGTTAGGCTCTTGTTGCTTTTTAATAATATTCTTGAGTATTTGAGCAAAAAAGGTGTGATTTTCAATATGCGCGACTTACCCTCCTTTGATATAGTCTAAGAATGTGAACTCTGATTCCACGGAGAATGAGAGCAGCGTCACCTGTAATTAAAGCAAAGGACAGACATGGGATTAAACTCTCATTTGGCTCGTTCTCCTTCTGATGTCTGATTTATTTATGTTACCTGACAGCAAATTGGAAGAGAATATGAGATGCCTTTGTATGCATTACATGCGCATGGTCACGCTTCTGGTTATGTTGTCTGAGAACTGGGCTCTCAGCAGGTCATTAGTGTCACACAAACTGATTTCTGCCATCTTTTATCGTTAAAGTTCTGTCGTCCTTCATTTTGCTGTGGTTAATACGACTTTTCTTGTTTAATCATGCTTCATATAAATGCTTCCAAAACACAAAGTAAAACTATAATTTTTTTTTTTTGGGGGGGGGGGGGGGGGGGGGTGTTGTGTGGGCCGCCAGAAGAGGAGGTACTGCTGGCCCACCACCAGAGGGCGCCCTGCCTGAAGTGCGGGCTTCAGGCACGAGAGGGCGCTGCCGCCATGGACACAGCCGGGGGTGACAGCTGTCGCTCATTACCTCTTGACAGCTGTCACCCATCTACTCAACATCATCTCACTCCATAAAGACCAGACGTCATCTCCACCTCGTTGCCGAGATATCATACTTCATAGGAGGTAATATCCTCAGCCTTTGTGGAAATATTGAGAATCTGTTTATTGTGAGTGTTTGCAGGAGTTCCGGTCCTTTTGTGGAGGCTGTGCAATACGGCACTCTTTTTCCTCTGAGGACGCGCTGCAAGTATTGAGTGAGAGGTGGAGGTGGCATTCCCACCGTTGTTGTTACTGGGTGTACACACACCCACACTTGACTGCCTTTGTTCTTCGCCAGCAGTACCAGATCCGACAGTCGGGGACGGTGATCACCTGGGAATTCGGGACTTGGCAACTCCAGTATTCACCAGGTTCTGGGGCGGCGGAAATCGTGTGGTTCTGGCTCTTCTCAGGACAGACGTCTTCTATCCTCGAGCCTGCCCACACGTCACCTCTGTGTATTGACTGTTATGATATTCTGTGATTGTCTGTATGTTCGTTGTGCACATTAAATTGTTACTTTTTGGCTCATCTATTGACCGTTCATTTGCGCCCCCTGTTGTGGGTCCGTGTCACTACACTTTCCCAACAAGGGGGGGGGGGGGGGTCTTAAGATATGTTTGGAAAATTGATCTTGGCTGTAATGACAAAAATATAAATACATAAAATAAAATATATTTTAATGACACAGAACTGACAGATCCTTAGATTCTTCCAAAAATCCAGAATTTGTATCATAATTAAAGAGGGGATTGTAAAAGATTTCATAGAGGGTAACAATGATTGAACCACTTTGCTGCAAAGTCTAAACTCACTGTTCCAGAGTTGACATATTTCTTTTTCTTCATTTTCTTCTTGGAATTGATCACCTAATAAAAGAAGAAACAAATACACAGTTAAATCTATGTTAGCTCAAAATGTTTTTGAAGCATTTTTGCCCAAAAATTGCTAAGAAATTGTTGCTTCACAGATTGCTCACAGGTATAAACATGTGATGGAGCCTTGTTGAAGATAAGTGAAGTCTTTTTGCTTCAGTACCTGTGGTGTGTGTGTGTGTGTGTGTGTGTGTATACACATGCAATATTAATTCTGTTTGCCTCAGCAAAGTTATGAATATCTGTATCTGTAAACACTGTAGCTGTAATGAACACACATTTCTGTAATTAAAAGTTGTATCTGAATGTATACTACAATATACACAACTGTGATTCCAGTATTTTCCATAATAAAATTCTCTAGCTACCTTTCACTTTGTAAGTGGCACAAAATCAATGAATCGGTGATGAAACATTAGAACAAGGTGTATTTAGTGACTTTATTAGATATTTGTGTCACCCACGAGGGAGCAGCATTGAATAATGCTAACATGGTCTTTAACTGTGCCAGTTTCTCTTTTGCGCCAAAAAGCAGCCATCTTTTTCTTGGAGGATTTGATTTTGCGCTACTGTAGCTGCCACTAGTACTAAATTTTTATGTGATTAAAAAAATGTTATATCACAATATAAATAGGTGGGTTTTCGTTACAGATTAAAGGAGTAGTGAGATGGGGCTGGTGTTCTTGGCAAGCTGTCCACTTTACATTTCCCCATTATTATTTTTTTTTCAGTGTGCTTTTGTTTTGGTTGGCAATGTCATTCACCTCCTGATTTATAATGTCAAGCATGATTTCTCCACAGACATCTGCTAATTGGTGCTGAATCTGCAGAAATGAGCAGGAGACTCTTTTTCATCAGGTATGCTGCTGTGGTAGTGGGGGAAGGGAGAGGGAACGAGCGACAGTCTGAGGACCTACGTAGAGTGAAGAATATAGACTGGTTTTGGTAATCCAGCTTGAGCTGGTTAGGTTTTATTCTGAATGTAAATGTCGTAAACTGCAGATTGTTTTGAGCAACCAAAACACATCTGGCTAATTGGCTAATCTGGAAACTGGATGTCCCATTCTCCTGCCACATCCTCAGTGTTATCCATTTGGATCCCATTTCATTCCCCAGCTAAAAGAAAAGTCTGGTGGATTTAAATATGTAAATTGGTTGCACATGATCGGAATCTGTCCAGATAACATACTTTTGTTATGTTTCAGATGGTATATAATTACAATCAACAGTATTGTAGATCTGCACCAAATTCTGCTCAGTTGGAAACATCTAGAGCACCTCTCAAGGGAAGCATCCAGGATGCATGCATTGGTAGCCAGGGTCTGGGAGATATTTTTAAAACGATGACAGAAGTATCTTGTAGTATAGCTATATATGAAGAGAAAGAACTCCACTTAGGCACCAAGATTAAAAAAGAAGGTCACCAGAACACAACGAGGTAATTGGACCTTAATATTCACCGTGAAACCCTGTGAAGATTTACTGGGCTAACAAATGAACCATCAAGGAACAAAAGTGCCCACTTAGAAACCCTAGCTTGTGAACTGGCTGCCATTCAGTGTGAAGGCACTCTTTCGTAGTGATTCCACAAGGTAAGGTTATCACTATCCATATCCTGTGTTTTTTTTTTTTTAATCATGAAGCATTGGAGTGATTTGAGTGTCTCATTCCATCAAATAACCTAAATGAACAGGTACATCCAGCATGTTAAGACACTGGTACCACCCTCAATTAATGTCTTCACAGTGGAATGCTAATCCCACACTCTACTCCACAGGGAGATTTTCGCTGAGTTGAAAAGATAAGATAAACTTTATTGATCTCACAGCTGGGAAAATCACTTTTTGCAGCAACAAGAGTCATACAGTAGTAAAGAAAAAAATAAAGTACTGATGTGGTCAGTGGTCAGCAGGTGGTTGTGGTGCTAAAAACGTTTTGAGGTATTATATAGTCTGACTGCAGTTGGAATAAATGACCTGTGGAGGTGTTCTGTTTTGCACAGAGGGTGCAGTAGTGAAGGAGCTGAAGGAGCTACGTAAGGCCCACAGTCTCATGTAGGGGTGAGACCACGGTAACTTTAATGTTCTGAATATCCCAATTGCAGGATGGGAGGTTTAAACACAAAAGGAGAGTATTGTATAGTTTTCTTGTGCTGAGAAGCAAGCTGAATCAATAGAAGAGATAACCAAATCGAATGTGAATAAACGAGATCCTCAACTCAGCCACTCATCTACATTTGGAGGGAAAAAAGTGACACGCTGTCAATCACTTGCTCACACAAACATAGGGCAGAAACTCATCTACAACACACCACATCACTACAGTTCCCAGACACTCTGTGCCTTTTTGCCCCCTAATATATAAGTACAATATTATTAAACTGGTAAGGCAGTACATGTTTGGTATGCTTTATTATTATGTCTTTGAATGTATAAAGATATATTAGCCTATTAATCTGAGATTTTTATCTGTTTGTATTGCTTTTTAATTTGATTTTTAACAGGTTTTTTATGCATTGTTGTATTGCAGTTTTATTTTGGGGAGTTATCTTGTTTAGCGCTTTGATTTATGGAAGTGCTATATAAATAAAATTATTCTTATTGTTAAAAACACATAACCACCAAAAGTCATCCAAATTTGTTCTGCAATCTAAAATAACTTGATACTGTGTGGTTGATGTAACCACAAATTGTGTGCTCAAAAAGCAATATGAAATATTATTTTTTTCAATTTTATCTTCTGATCCAAAATAACATGATTTAACATATGTAACTGTGCAACATGAATGGCTGATATCCCGCAGATTGTATTTAGGTCAAAACGGACAGGGTCCAGATTCCATCTCTAATACATTTAATTTCTCATCTTACACACAAATCACATATGATGCGGTGCTACTAACTTAAATATATTAACTTATTTTTCCAGCTGCTTCATTTATACTGTAACATAAGCTCATTGTGCCTTTATCATTTTCTTACATTCTACACACTTCAGTCCCTTCGTGAAAAAAAAAAAGATGTCAAACACTGGGATGTTATGTGCTACACAAATAGAGCTGTTCTACATTTTACTGTGTTTAGCTGTAGTAATTAAAACAGGAAAAATCATAAATCAAAAGACAGACTTTTCTGACTGCACACCACAAATCCATACTTCGTAGTTTACTTTTATTTTAGTTACTAGGACGTTGACCTGTGGGGAACCATGGGTTTTAGATGTGGTCTTTTGTACTATATACAGAGGACAGTGTTGTCTGGGCCGCTGAAGAGGAGGTACTGCTGGCCCACCACCACAAGATGGCGCCCTGCTTGAAGTGCGGGCTTCAAGCACGAGAGGGCGTCGGCTTTGCTGGAGGTGACAGCTGTCATTAATCAACACAAGCTGTCACCCATCACCACCACTACAAAGACCGGACTGCAACTCCACCTCCTCGCCGAGAAATCAACTACCATTCAGGTAATTTCTCTGCTGACTGACACTTTGTGTGTAATAACCTGAACTTCTGTTGCAGCCGTTTTCCTGGAGTGTGTCCTTACCTGAGGGATTGGCGTTTGGTGTGACAGCGACGGCTTCGCCTCACACCCCAACCCAGATAAGTGGTTGACCAGGAGCTGCACGAGTGTGTGTGATTGGAGGTGGAGGTTTTCCCTCCTTTACTTAATACAGACTGTGGGATTACTGAGTGTGCGAACTCACACTCATCTGGACTGTCTCTGTTCTCTGCCAGCAGTACCGGGTCTGACTGCTGAAGACAGCGGCCACCTGGGGCGCAGGGCTTGGCGGCTCCGGTGTTCTTCAGCTCCGTTGGTGTTGGAAGCTGTGTGGGGATCCAGCTCTTCTCTCTCCAGGCGTCTTCTATCGTCGAGCCTGCCCACACGTCACCTGGTGTATGATTGACAGTCCACCATATTGTTATTGTCTGTACGTTGTTGTGCGATTCACAACATTAAATTGTTACTTTTTGGCTTATCCATTGTCCGTTCATTAACGCCCCCTGTTGTGGGTCCGTGTCACGACACTTTCACAACAGACAGGTGACTTTTGGGGAAATCTCTTTACAGTTATCCTACATTTTGTAAGTATTGACATAGAAAAATGTCTTGGTTTTTATGAAAGTTGTTATTAAAAGTTTAAGCTGTTTTCAGTTAAACGTTCTACAGTAAAATGAGTTTTGGACATTAATAAGGTTTTCTGTAGCTGCTTAAGCAGTACAATATTCCAAGGAAAGAAATTATGAATAACTGAAGTTTTATATTTGCACTGTGTTTACATTAGATCAAATTCCCCCCCTTTGGGCCTGTGTGAAACATTGTTGAGACATAATTGTGCTGTTTTGTCCAGAGTGTGAACATGTTAATTCTGGGTTTGAGGTCTACTGACCCCAAATTGTGAATTTTCGGCAAATCATGAATTATTTGCAACCCATGAATGAAAATTTACGCAAACTGTGACTAGCTGTGAATGTTAGTAATTTTGCAGCAAACTGCAAATAAAATATCCCATAAGACGTGAATGGAGGTCTTACAAAACATACGTCGCAAAACACAAATATTCATGATATATATCTTCTTTCAGTTTAAGTAGTTTACGGATTTCAGTTTATGGATCAGTTACTTCAGGAAATCTTGATCTCAAACCCTATCTCAGCAAAAAAAAAAAACAAACAAACAAAAAACAAAACAAAAAAACCTATATATGCCCGCTGGGGCATTGGCAGGTGGGGAGTTTGACTGGGGTGGTACACCTGTCAAATGCTAACGCAGGTATCCTAAAGGCAAACTCAGGGAGGACAGAAACCTCCCATGGAGCTGAAGGGCAAAAGCTCACTTGATCTTGATTTTCAGTATGAATACAGACCATGAAAGTGGGGCCTCACAATCCTTCTGACTTCTCGGGTTTTAAGCAGGAGGTGTCAGAAAAGTTACCACAGGGATAACTGGCTTGTGGCGGCCAAGCGTTCATAGCGACGTCACTTTTTGATCCTTCAATATCGACTCTTCCTATCATCATGAAGCAGAATTCACCAAGAATTAGATTGTTCACCCGCTAATAGGGAATGTGGAGGAGTCTAACATGTGAGCAAGTCGAGGGGTGGCGCAAAGCCCTGTGGTACAATGAAAGTGAGAGGCACAGAGTCATAATCCCACAGACTGTAGCTTCGCACCATTGGCTCCACATGAAATCATGAAGAAATTCACATTTTTCGAGATGTGTGTTCACGTTTCGGGAGCTATTTTTGCAGTATTCATGTTTAGCAATTTTGTTTGCGGATAATTCAAAATTTGCAGCTGATTCACATTTTGAGGATTAACAAGGTCATATAAATACACAAAATGTCCAGATTTGAATCTGCTGTCTGGGATGTTATAGGATGAACAGACTGATGAATTCTGTCAGGTCTTCAGCAAATTCACAGGCTTTTATTTTGAAATACAGGCTCTTATTCTGGAAGTGCGTATTGGTCCAATCACCCTGGTGTTTTCACGACTTGCATCCTCATGAAAAAATACATAAGTATGGCCAAAGGAGGAAAGTCAGCTCTTTCTGGATTTAGATTTTTCTTGCATCTGCGATGCAAGCCTAGATTTGTTGTTTTTGTGAAATAAAGTCTTTTGTTATAATATAAAGTGTTGCCACAGTTACTTTGAAAAAGTAATCCAATTACTGATTACTGATTACTCCTTGAAAAAGTAACTTAGTTACTTTACTGATTACTCAATTGTAAAAGTAACTAAGTTAGATTACTAGTTACTTTTTTAGTTACTTTCCCAGCTGTCGACAACAACCCACCTCAACATGACAATGATACCTGTTTTGCCAAAACTCACTTTATAGTCACCCTTTCTTGACTTCAATGAAAATAAATACTTGTTTTATAAAAAGTAAAATAAAGACATCTTTCTTGACCTCATATTTAACTGTTGACAGCACTGTAACAGTAAAACTTGCAATTTCAAACCTACATTGTTTATAAATGTAACTATTAAATTCTAACATTTTTCTAACATTTAAATTCTCTCTAAACATTTTACTTGTCGAAATTATTATTATTTTAAGCAATATTAGTAGTTGTAGTAAAAAACGGCTTCAAAACTGGACCTTTAATCTAGGGCTGTTGTGGGGGGGGGGCACATCCCTCCCCCATGCCCCCATCCCATCTGGATTCGCCCCTGCTTTGGCGTTTGAGCACAAAGAATGGATAACATTTATTTATGCAGAAAACAGGACCAGATTTACAGGTAAGAAAGTTTTATTGCGTTTTCACATCATGTGGTCCTCAGAAAGAGAGTTTAGGTGCATTTGAGTGGAAAATAGTGTTAGTTGTTGATGCGTCATGGAGGATCAGCTGTTTTTAACGAGACGATACAGAGTGGCTCAGCTCAGAATTCTAAATAAAGGAGGGAAAAAGTATAAAAATGTCTTCGTAAAGCTCAGTGCAGGTGTGCTGATCACCGCCCTTTAAGATGTGAGGACGAGTCGAGCAGCTGCAAAAAACTGTGGATGAAAAGCTCACAGCTCGCTTAAAGTGGGCAGTTCAGTCGAGCCTTGACCTCCTGCCCACGGACCAAGTTTAATGCTGCTGTCGACCCACAATGAAAAATAATAGTAACGCACAGTGACATGGAGAAGTAACTTTAATCTGATTACTGATTTGGAAAGATTAACGCGTTAGATTACTCGTTACTAAAAGAAGTGGTCAGATTAGAGTAACGCGTTACCGGCATCACTGAATATAAACACTGCAAAATGTTTCAGTGAAGTAAATTATTGTGCGTGTGGATAATATTGAAAACTGACATCAACTGACGTGGAACACATTTAACAATTGAGAAAAGGATAGGAAACACACACACACACCAACCAACAGGTGATTTGTCCTTTATTTCTGAGGACATCAGACATTTTTATTGAAATGGGCAGTCCGACAAATCTAATATTTAGCCGAGTTTGTGCAAATGCCCACCCCACTTCAAGCAGAATTTCATGTGGAGCATCCCATCACATAGATGTACCTAGATGTTTGTTGGCAGAGTGAACAATGACGTTATCCAAATTACTGACAGAATCTGAGTGAGCAAAGATGTGTGTGCACATAGTAACAAAGGTGTCTAATGAGCAGGCTCAGCGAGAACCCCCATAAACACCTAATAGTGTCCAGAAATGGTTTATCCATCTCATGCAAAGTCACTACAGTATACCAAAAACAGGACCTTCAAACATGAATTAGGTTTAAGGTGCTTGATTTGCCTTTATTATCCGGAACAAGGGAGAAATGTCAATCCTGCAACCAAATATGTCTCAGCTCATTACTTCGATTCTCTTTGGCTACTAGGCATTAAAGTGACAGCCCTTAATTTAACATGGAGGACTGGCAATTTGTCTGTCACGCTGAACATTCTGCTGATCCACAAACTAAAGGGCCTTTCAGTCTCACCGGGAGGTTGTGAGGAATCCAGAGTAGCGTATAATGGAACTGACATGCAAACGACAAGTATTTGTCCTCCTGCTTAAGGTCTTCTAGCTATACAGGCATAATGATATTGACATGTCCACCTTTCAGGTGCAGTTTTATTTTTGACTCAAAGGAGAATTTCAGAAAATAATACACAGTAAATGAATGACTATTTACTGAATCTTTTTCAATTCCTAGGCTTTGGTAAAGCTTAGATGGATGATATTTTTTGTTCTGCAGAAAATTTACAGGCTCTTTTGAAGGTAGTCATGACAAAAATGAGTAAATTATACAGATTAGATTAGATAGAACTTTATTGATTCCTTGGGAAGACTCTCTCAGGGAAATTGAGGTTCCAGCAGCATTGTATAGCAGTGCACAGGGTAAGAAGCACACAGAGTGTCAAAAGTGAAAAAAGAAAAACAGTTTGCAAATATAAATACCAGACATATGTAGCGGTTGCACTCTGCGTTGTGTTGTCATGACTCCGCCCATTCGCTCCCCTCGGGATGCGAACTCACGAGCTCCGGCATGGGAGTCGGACTCTCTAACCAGAAGGCTAAAACCCAGGGCTCTGGCCTTGTGACCAGAGAATCCTTTTTGAGCTCTTGGGAGTGAGATTTATTAACTACATCTGCACAGCGACACCTGCTGGCCTCCATTACACATACCAATCAATACTGGTTTACTGGCTACTACTGTTGCTCTCATTCCCGACCTTTGACTTCCTGTTACTCTTCCTCCCCCCGAATGAGGAGTCATACAGTACAGTGTGGTTTGTTTCAATCAAATTATTATTCATTTTACATAAAATCAAACGTGTCTTGTTTGGAACCAGTACATGATAGATAATATTATTGAAAGAGTAAATGAAAAAAAAGAGACCAAAAAAGGTGCAAGGAAGCTTGTATATCATATGTATGATTCAAGTAGGAGCATTACAGTTCTGAGAGAAATTAGGTAGATTTTGCATTATAAAGCATTGCACACTCTGTACTGTTCACTGGAATTGGAAAAAGAGTCATAATGATAGCAAATAAGGTTGACATAAAGAAAACATGGAAATTCTGTTTTTAAATCACATGCTTGTGAAATGGAGAAGTGTGCTGGTTCCAGTTTTTTAAGAACAAGGGTGATGTGCAGGCCTGCAGAAAGCAGCAGAGGCATAAAGTTGATCATCCACAGTGTGAAGTTATGTAGGGTAGTGGAAGCTAGGCTTAGAAAACAGGTCAAGATCTGTGAGCTGCAACGTGGTTTCATGCCGAGAAACAGCACTGCGCATGCAATGCTTATTCTTTAAATGTGGATGGAGAAGTATACAGAACATCAGGAGTTGCACTGCGTATTTGTGGATTTAGAGAAAGCTTATGGTAGGGTGCCTAGGAAAGAGTTGTTGTATTGTATGTGGAATTCTGGAGTGGCAGAGACATATGTGCAGGTGGTGCAGGATATGTACAGGGACAGCGTCACAGAGGTGAAATGTGCAGTCGGAATGACAGAAGCATTCAAGGTGAAGGTAGGATTGCATCAAAGATTGCTGTTTGCAGTGCTGTTTAGAGGCAAAATCAAATGGGTTTTTATGGACTATGATGTTTGCAGATGATATTGTGATCTGCAGTGAGAGTAGGCTGAGACTAGCCTGGAGATGTGGAGATATGCTCTAGAGAAAAGAGGAATGAAAGTCAGTAGGAGCAAGAGTACATGCGTGTGAATTAGAGGGAGCCCAGTGGAATAGTGTGGTTACAAGGAGTAGAGGGGTTGAAGGTAGGCAAATTTGAATAGTTGGGGTCAGCTGTCCAAAGTAATGCAGAGTGGTATAAAAGATGAAGAGTGTGCAGGCAGAGTGGAATGGGTGGAGAAAGGTGGCAGGAGTGATTTGTGACAAAAGAATATCTGCAAGAGTGAAGGGGAAGTCTCCAAGACAGTAGTGACCGATATCAAATCTGTCATTTTGTTCTAAAATCCTGGAAAAAGTGGTCTCGCGACAGCTTGTGGACTATCTCACTGAGAATAATCTTTTTGAGCCACTGCAGTCTGCTTTTAGAAAATTTCACTCCACAGAGACAGCACTTACTAAAGAAGTGAATGACCTTTTGCGAGCAATGGACTCGGATATCACTACGGTCCTGGTGCTGCTGGATCTTAGTGCTGCATTTGATACTGTGGATTACCATATTCTACTCAGTAGGCTGGAGAATCACTTTGGGATTACTGGAACTGCTCTTGCATGGTTGACGTTGTACCTGTCCAGTCGTTCCTACTGTGTATTGTGTAATGGAACCTCCTCCGATCGTAGAGACATGACGTTTGGGGTTCCTCAGGGATCCGTTTTGGGCCCCTTGCTTTTTTCTCTTTATGTAGCACCCCTCGGGAATATATTGCGGCGTTTTGGGATTCCCTTTCATTGCTATGCTGATGACACTCAATTGTATATGCCAATAACTGCTGGTAATCTTACTCACATAAAATCCTTGGAAGATTGTCTTGCATCAGTAAGAAGTTGGATGTCTAGTAACTTCCTACTTTTAAATTCTGATAAGACTGAAGTTATGGTTTTTGGTCCAGCGAGATATCGGCATCAATTTGATCAGCTAGCATTTAGCTTAGGTCCGTGTGTTATACATCATACGGATAAAGTGAGGAACCTTGGAGTAATTTTTGATCCTGTGTTGTCCTTTGATCTCCACATTAGAGACATTACAAGGACTGCCTTCTTCCATTTGCGAAATATAGCGAGGATTCGTCCTATTCTGTCTATGGCTGATGCTGAGACTTTGATTCATGCGTTTGTCTCTTCTAGATTGGACTATTGTAATGCTCTATTCTCTGGCTTACCGCAGTCCAGGATCAGGGGTGTTCAATTGGTTCAGAATGCTGCTGCCAGACTTCTGACACGGAGCAGAAAGTTTGACCACATTACGCCAATCTTGGCGTCCCTGCACTGGCTTCCTGTTTCTGCAAGATCGGATTTTAAAGTACTGATTTTAGTTTATAAAATTGTTCATGGACTTGCACCTCCCTATCTGGCTGACTTGATAAGCCCCTATGTACCAGCTCAGGCCCTGCGTTCTCAGGGTGCAGGACTTCTGTGTGTTCCCAGGGTGAATAAAAAGTCTGCCGGTCACAGAGCTTTTTCCTATCGTGCCCCAGCTCTGTGGAACGATCTGCCGGCACACATTCGGCAGTCGGACACTGTGGAGACCTTTAAATCACGTTTAAAGACTCATTTATTTTCCCTGTTTTATCATTAGTGTTATGATGTGTTTTTAATCTTGTATTCTTTTACTGCTGTTTTTCTTTTATGGTTGTTTTTATTGTTTTAAATTTTTGTTTTTTATGTTGTGAAGCGCCTTGAGACGATTTTGTTGTGAATTGGCGCTATATAAATTAATAAATTTGATTTGAATTTGATTTAGTGAGACCAGCTATGTTGTACATCTTAGAGATGGTGGCACTAACAAAAGGACAGGAGGCAGAGCTGGAGGTGGCAGAGCTGAAGATGTTGCAATTTTTTTGGGAGTGACAAGGATGGACAGGATTATGAATGAACATATCAGAGGGACAGCTCAGATGGGACAGTTTGAAGACAAAGTCAGAGAGGTGAGATTGAGATGGTTTGGACATGTGCAGAGGAGTGACCCAGGGTATATAGGGAGAAGGATACTGACGATTGAGCCACCAGGCAGGAGGAGAAGTCATAGGTCAAAGAGGAGGTTTATGGATGTGCTGAGGGAGGACATGCAGGTGGTTAGCATGACAGAGGAAGATGCAGAGGACAGGCTGAAATAGAAATGGATGATCTGCGATGGCAACGAATAACAAGAGTAGCCAAAAGAAGAAGGTGCATTGATGCATCTGGCGTAAAATGTGTGCCAAATCAACATGCAGATCCACCTTGGATCTGCTGTGGCTACCCCGAGTGAAAACAAGGGAGCAGCTGAAGGGACTTGCTTTTAGTCAGACAGCTAGTGTCGGGTGAGTCCTGATTCACTCTGATCTTTCACACAAGATTCTATTACAAACCTCAGAGTCATGAGACTGTGATCTCTTTAACCCAGATCCTTTGTTCCTTCACCTGCTGCTGAGCCCACGTGGAAGTTAAAATGATTTTCATTAATTTAGAACCCTTTCTAAGCAAAAAAGATTGTCTGAATCCACCCTTAGATTTGCTTGAGTCTGGGTGAATTAGGCTTATGTCCTCTGTCACATGAAACAGCAGACTTAATTTCACTGAACATTCACCCCTGCAGGGATCTAACTTGTCAGTGGAACTTGTAGTGGACTCATATTCACTAACTGATCAGAGATCCAACTCATCAGTGGGAGCAATATCAGACTGAGATTCACTAAGTGAACTGGGATCCAACTTATTATCAAGTAATAGCAGACTCAGATTCATTGAGTGAACTAGGATTTAACTTGTTGGCACGAACCATCGCTGACATTTTTGGGAGTGAAACAAGATTCAAATTCATAAAATTAATTAAGATTGTCATCTATACAGAGCTTCTCGATAGTTCCAAATTTTGCCACTGCAGAGCTGGAATGACCTGTTCTTAAAAATGCAAGAGGGGGGCAGTCTATTCAAAACAAGTCACTTCAAATTGAGGGAAAAATCATGAAATATTAGCATCTAAGTCCATAGTAATGCTTAGGGCCCCTTCACACATAGTGTGAAGTTTGGTTGAATATGGCGAAACAGCGCAAAACAGTTTGAATTTACGCACCACAAAACATTGTGCCGACGGGCAGGCATGCATGTCTTTCGAGCAGGAACACAGTGTGAGGTGTGCCACATCGCACCTCTTTTGTGGAATAAATAAAAAATAAAAACCAGCTGCTACCTGTGGGAGCACATCGTGCTGCTTATGTGGAATTAAACCAAAAAAAAAACAGACCACCCACGGGACTTGACCCCTCGCCTTCCAAAAGCTCTGATTGCCAGTCAGAAACTTTACCACTAAGCTACAGAGCTCCTATCAGGAAGTACATGGAAGTATAACAAAAAAATTTAAAACACACACTATATAAAAACACCGCATTTATCAAGCGAGCAATACAAATATGATCCATCTGTTCCTCTGTAGATGACTCATGGTCACTGACATACAGTCATGAAATGACATGAATGAGAAGCAGTGTGCTCTGAACATGTCCACATCTACTGGTCCAGTGTGTCCAGTCGTCCCATGTGTGTGTCCTGCCTGACACGCATGTCTTTTGGACGGCGCTCTGCAGCACAGACACAACCTCATGTGGAACAGAGCTCACATGGGTCACATGACAGTCAGATCGCTCACTGCGTGTTATGATCTAATGGTCCATTTCAACCTGGGGGGTAGCCTGTCAATTTGTTTGCTAAAGGCCCGGTCACACGGCACTTAACGAAGCCCAAAGGAAACAAGCAATCTGGACTTTTGTTGACTTTTGTTGGCATCATTTAACCTTTGCACAGCTTCTTTCCTGCAGCTGCAGCTTCATCAGGATTTTTAAACTGTAGAAAAATTTGAACGAATGCCACCAAAAACCTCAATTTTTCCATATTTGGTTTTGCTGTCGTTCTTGACGGCTTCTTATCGTTTGCTTAGTTTTTGTAACGTTAGCTTTTAGTTCAACTTTGTTCGACCAGCTGAATGTTTTAATGCAGTGCAGAAGCTGTTTTTTGAGCGCTGCTGCTGTGTTCATGTACCGTCAGAAATTAAAGGGCAAACTCGGCCTGTTTGCTCGGATTTGTTTATCTGGGTGGGAGGTCAGCTTCACTGGGCTCAGGCATTTTATATAAGTCAGAATTAATTTTTTGTGTGGATACAATGAATTGTTTTACCAAAAATAAAATGAAAACCACGTTCCTTGGTGGAAATAACCGCACATGGAGGGCCAATGCGCGGCATTCACACAGACTGATCAGTTTACTGCTCTGATATATTCAATCATCTTTACACTTATATTTATTCCCCCATTGACAGTTTTCTGTTATAAATCAATATATATGGCTTAGTAACGTAATACAGTGATACAGCAGCCACCATGGTACACCAGTGTTTTTTTTAATTGGAGCAAGACTGAGCGCACAGCGTGTCATCAGTCTGAACCAGACGGTGAGGATTCTGTTGATGAAGGAGATGATTCCTCTGTTGTTCTGGATGAGCAACCAGAGCAGATGGATCCACCAACGTTTGCACAGATCTCCACAGTGGGTCGGATCGCGTGCTTCTGTTTGCAGCTTCTCCAGGACTCAGGCGCTACAGAGCTCCTTCCCAGCACCGAGTCCCGGAATACAGAACAGGATGCAGACACACACGGCTCCAGCAGCGGCTCCAGCAGTGGCTCCAGCAGTGGCTCCAGCAGCGGCTCCAGGCGCGTTTCGTTTAAAGCTTGGAGATCAATGATCATCCCCAGAGTTTTGTTTTGTTCCTCTTTTGTTCCTTTTGCGCTCTTGATTTGCAGGCTATTCATTGATGGGAAAAGTCAAAAGCTCATTTGTCCAACTTTTCTCAACAATTTGTGACTTTTTTCCTTGTTTCCCTTCCTTTAGGAAAAGTTGTATGTCGTGTGATTGGGCCTTAAGATGTCCAAAAATTGCCAACATAGAATCTTAAAATCCCATAAAGATCTCATCATGGATCCAACCTCCACACTTTATGTTTGGTGCAATTTTTGTTGGGAAGGTGTCGTGACACGGACCCACAACAGGGGGCGTTAATGAATGGACAATGGATAAGCCAAAAGTAACAATTTAATGTTGTGAATCGCACAACGAAATACAGACAATAACAATAGTGTGGATTGTCAATTATACACAAGGTGACGTGTGGGCAGGCTCGAAGATAGAAGACAGAAGTGGTGAGGTGTGATGAGGTTTGAGATGTGACACATGGAAAACCGGGTGGATCCGCAGTGAAGCTGGCAGCTTAAGCTTCACCGCGGCCGGACTGAGGACTTTGAGGATGGGAAACGGTCCAATAAACCTGTCCTTGAGTTTCTGTGATTCCACTTGAAGTGGGATGTCCTTTGTCGACAACCACACCTCCTGCCCGGGCTGGTATGCAGGGGCCGGGGAACGCCGGCGGTCTGCATGGGCCTTGGCCCTCGTCTGGGCCTTCAACAGGGCAGAACGGGCAGTCCGCCACACCCGGTGGCACCTCCTGAGGTGGGCCTGGACCGAGGGCACACCGACCTCCCCCTCCACGAGTGGGAACAATGGGGGCTGGTACCCCAAACACACCTCAAACAGGGAGAGGCCGGTAGCAGACGACACTTGGCTGTTGTGGGCATACTCGATCCAGGCCAGATGGTTGCTCCAGGCCGTCGGGTGCGCGGAGGTCACGCAGCGGAGGGCCTGCTCCAGCTCCTAGTTAGCCCGCTCTGCCTGTCCATTTGTCTGAGGGTGATACCCGGACGAGAGACTCACGGTGGCCCCCAGTTCCCTGCAGAAACTCCTCCAGACTTGGGAAGAGAACTGAGGACCACGATCCGAGACGATGTCCACTGGTATCCCATGCAGACGCACGACGTGGTGGACCAGGAGGTCTGCCGTCTCCTGGGCCGTCGGGAGCTTCGGGAGGGCCACGAAGTGGGCCGCCTTGGAGAACCGGTCCACTATCGTGTGGATGGTGGTGTTGCCCTGGGATGGCGGGAGGCCCGTGATAAAGTCCAGGCCGATGTGGGACCAGGGGCGGTGAGGCACCGGTAGGGGCTGGAGGAGTCCCGAAGTCCTCTTGTGGTCGGCCTTGCCCCTGGCACAGGTGGCACAGGCCTGGACGTAATCCCGGACGTCGGCCTCCATAGATGCCCACCAGAAGCGCTGCTGGACCACTGCCATGGTTCTGCGCACCCCAGGATGACAGGAGAGCTTGGAACCATGACAGAAGTCCAAAACCGCAGCTCTGGCCTCTGGTGGGACGTACAATTTGTTCCTCTGGCCGGTCCCCAGGTCCGGGTTCCGTGTCAGGGCCTCCCGGACGGTCTTCTCCACATCCCAGGTGAGGGTGGCCACGACAGTGGACTCGGGGATGATGGTCTCTGTTGGGTCCGACAACTCGGCCTTGGCTTCCTCTTTGTGCACCCGGGACAGGGCATCCGATCGTTGGTTCTTGGTCCCGGGGCGGTATGTAATCTGGAAGTCAAAGCGCCCGAAGAACAGTGACCAGCGGGCTTGCCTGGGGTTCAGCTGCTTGGTGGTCCGGATGTACTCCAGGTTCCAATGGTCTGTGAAAACCGTGAAGGGCACCGTCGCTCCCTCCAACAGGTGTCTCCACTCTTCAAGAGCCTCCTTCACTGCCAGGAGTTCCCGATTGCCGACGTCATAATTCCTCTCAGCCGGGGTCAACCTGCAGGAAAAATAGGCACAAGGGTGGAGAACCTTATCAGACTCCCTGCTCTGGGACAGCACGGCTCCTATCCCTGAGTCAGAGGCATCCACTTCAACTATGAACTGGCGATTAGGATCAGGCTGCACCAGAACTGGTGCAGACGAGAACCGGCGTTTCAACTCCCTAAACGCGGCTTCACACCGATCCGACCAGGTGAAGGGGACTTTAGTGGAGGTCAGGGCTGTCAGGGGGCTAACTACCTGACTGTAGCCCTTAATGAACCTCCTGTAGAAATTTGCAAAACTGAGGAACTGTTGCAGCTTCCTACGGCTTGTTGGTTGGGGCCAATCTCTCACCGCCGCAACCTTGGCCGGATCAGGGGCGACGGAGTTGGAGGAGATGATGAACCCCAGGAAGGACAAAGAAGTACGGTGGAATGCACACTTCTCGCCCTTCACAAACAGCCGGTTCTCCAATAACCGCTGCAGGACCTGACGTACATGCTGGACATGAGTCTCAGGGTCCGGAGAAAAGATGAGTATATCGTCTAGATATACGAAGACAAACCGGTGCAGGAAGTCCCGCAAGATGTCATTAACCAATGCTTGGAACGTCGCGGGGGCGTTAGTGAGCCCGAACGGCATGACCAGGTACTCAAAGTGACCTAAGGTGGTGTTAAATGCCGTCTTCCACTCGTCTCCCTTCCGGATCCGAACCAGGTGGTACGCATTCCTAAGATCGAGTTGGTGAATACTTGGGCTCCATGCAGGGGCGTGAACACCGAATCCAACAGAGGTAATGGGTATCGATTACGAACCGTAATCTCGTTCAGCCCTCTGTAATCGATGCATGGACGGAGTCCGCCGTCCTTCTTACCCACAAAAAAGAAACCTGCACCCATTGGGGAGGTGGAGTTCTGGATCAACCCGGCAGCTAAGGAGTCCCGAATGTAGGTCTCCATTGATTCGCGTTCCGGATGTGAGAGGTTGTACAGCCTGCTGGATGGGTACTCAGCGCCCGGGATCAAATCAATGGCGCAATCATACGGTCGGTGCGGGGGAAGAGTGAGTGCCAGATCTTTGCTGAAGACGTCAGCAAGATCATGGTACTCCTCCGGCACCGCCGTCAGATTGGGGGGGACTTTGACCTCCTCATTAGCTGTCACACCGGGTGGAACCGAGGATCCTAAACATTCCCGGTGGCAGGTTTCGCTCCACTGCATCACAACCCCAGACGGCCAATCAATCCGGGGATTGTGCTTCACCATCCATGGAAACCCTAAAATCACTCGGGAGGTAGAAGGTGTTACATAAAACACGATCTCCTCCCTGTGATTCCCAGATACAACCAATGTCACGGGCTGTGTCTGGTGTGTGATTAATGGAAGAAGGGTGCCATCTAGTGCCCGTACCTTCAAAGGTGAAGGCAGAGCCACCAGAGGGAGCCCTACTTCCTTTGCCCATCTGCTGTCCAGCAGATTCCCTTCCGACCCCGTGTCTACTAGTGCTGGGGCGTGAAGGGTTAAATCCTCACTTAGGATCGTGACTGGGATTCGTGCAGATTTACGGGGTTTCCCCGTGTGGGTATTGTGACCCACCCTTAGCCCAGTCTCTAAGGACGGGTGCTGCTGTTTTGACCGTTTGGGGCAGTTTCTCTGCGTGTGCTCAGTTGAGCTGCAGAGAAAACACTCCCCACGGACCAGCCTCCTCTGTCTCTGATCTGATCGCCTTTTGGCCCTGCTCGTCTCCATAGCAATGGCAGCAGGGGGAGCTGTGGTCACGTGGAGAGCCCTGGCTGTGGAGCGTGGGGAAGACGGCTCCCTTTCGGACCCGGGAGGAAGAGGGACGGCTTGTGCCTGACCACGCCCTTCGTCTCGCTCCCGTCGGTGTTCTGTTAATCGGTTGTCTAACCATATAACCAGGTCGATAAGCCCGTCTAAATCCCGTGGCTCGTCCTTCGCCACCAGGTGCTCCTTAAGGACCAGAGACAGTCCGTTTACAAAGGCGGCTCGGAGCGCAACAGCATTCCAGCCGGCTCGCTCTGCCGCGATGCGGAAGTCGACTGCATACGTAGCTGCGCTCCGGCACCCCTGTCTTATCGACAGCAGCACGCTTGAAGCGGTCTCGCCTCTATGAGGGTGGTCGAACACTTGTCTGAACTCCCTCACAAACCCAGCGTATGACGTTAGGAGCCGTGAATTCTGCTCCCAGAGCGCCGTAGCCCAGGCGCGTGCCTCTCCTCGAAGCAAATTTATAACGTAAGCCACCCGGCTAGCGTCTGACGCGTACATGACGGGATGCTGTGAAAAGACGAGCGAGCACTGCATTAAGAAGTCCGCGCACGTCTCGACACAGCCTCCGTACTGCTCCAGAGGGCTTATGTATGCTTCAGGGGACGGTGGGGGGGTTCGTTGAACGACCAGTGCAACGTCTGTTTCAGGCCTCCGGTCAGCAGGGGGAGGTGCTGCAGCAGCGCACTGAGCCTGTGCTTCCACCCGGGCGGTGAGAGCCTCCATCCTCCGATTGAGAATCACATTCCGCTCGGTGACTAAGTCCAACCGAGCAGTGAAAGTAGTTAAGATTTGCTGCAGCTCACCTAACACGCCTCCTGCTGACGCCTGTTCACCTCGCTCTTCCATTGGCTGTTCAAGCGATGGTTGACGCCCCTCGGGATCCATGACGCGGGCCGAGAAATCCTGTTGGGAAGGTGTTGTGACATGGACCCACAACAGGGGGCGTTAATGAACGGACAATGGATAAGCCAAAAGTAACAATTTAATGTTGTGAATCGCACAACGAAATACAGACAATAACAATAGTGTGGATTGTCAATTATACACAAGGTGATGTGTGGGCAGGCTCGAAGATAGAAGACGTCTGGCGAGAGAAGAGCTGGATCCCACACAGCTTCCACCACCAACGGATCTGAAGAACACCGGAGCCGCCAAGCCCTGCGCCCCAGGTGGCCACTGTCTTGAGCAGTCAGACCCGGTACTGCTGGCAGAAAACAGAAACAGTTAATGGTGGGTGTGTGAATACACACCCAGCAATCGTGTAAAGCTTAGTTCCTCCAGGAGGGAAAACCTCCACCTCCAGATACAGAATCACCCATGCAGCTCCTGTCAGTCACTTCCCTGGAAGGAGTGAGAGGCGAAGACGTCACGCTCACACTATCCGCCAATCCAGCTTCAGACTGTATCCACAGGAAAACGGCTGCACACAGAACAATATTCAGTCTCAGAAAACCACAGCAGAGAAGGTTACCTGAAACGGTAGCTCATTTCTCGGCAAGGAGGTGGAGTTGCAGTCCGGCTTATATGGTGATGAGTTGAACGAGTGACAGGTGGTGCTGATAAGTGACAGCTGTCACTCCCAACGGCTCCGACGCCCTCTCGTGCTTGAAGCCCGCACTCCAAGCAGGGCGCAATCTGGTGGTAGTGGGCCAGCAGTACCTCCTCTTCAGCGACCCACGCAACAATTTTGACTTGAATGAACAACATTCATATTTTGGCATTTGGTGTTTTTCTCTGATGATAATACTCCATTTCATTGAGTTGCTCCTGTAATTTCCATATTTGGGTTTAGGTTCCAACTGAGCCGTTTGGGTTCCAACTGCGCTGAATGACTGAATGAACCTTTTACGTTTTCAACATCCATATACAGGTACTGTCAAAATAAATATAAAAAATAGTTAAGCTATCAAATTTACATAAATTTACAATTTATGATGACTAATTAATTTAAAGCCTGATTTATGCTTCTGCAGCTCTGTAACTCCATGTCATGCAATGACGTGCGTGAGAGTTTTAAAGTTCTCCATCTCTGGATTATGCTTTGTTCTGGACTAATGTGACCCTCAACAAGCTTTTCATTCTACAATCATCACCTCCAAATCAAAGGTAAGCTGTACATTTCCCTCTTTTACTGACTATGTGCTGTAAATGTGCAGACTTTTCGGATCCATTTAGCAGTGTGTGCACTGTAAAAACTATTATAATATGATGGCAGATGAAGAACTGAAAGCAGAAAAGTGTCAAATCACAGCCTTTTGTATCTGATGTAATAGGTGCACGTCAGGCTGCAGCTCCGAAAACAGCATTGTAAAGGACAATAAGCAGGACGTTAAAGAGCAAATTTCACTTTCCCCCAGAACAACAAGACCAGGAAGTAATCGCAGCTCACAGCGATTTCCCATTGAAAATAATAAACAACCTGAGCTTCTCGCATGTTTACATAAAACAAACACAATAATAATGTCTAAAAACCCAGATAATATATTCACAAGAGTTTTAGGCACAATATACAAAGAGTTTTATGTTGCGATGTTAATGCTGTTGTCCGTGTGCAGCGGTTAAAGTGCAGCCTGATTACAGCGTCTCCCCTTCGAAGTTTGGCGAGATTTTGTGGGATTTGAAACCTCAGTAGGTCAAATGATGTCACAAAGTGCAAGTGTGATCAGATACCTGGTACTCTCCAGTTCTTAGAAAATCTGTGTCAGAACCTACAGTTCTGCTATAACAATGATGATGCTGAAGAACTCTGGAATAACTCACCTCGTACACGTTATACTGACTCTGACCGCGAGCCAACTCTCTATAGCTGGTTGTAAAATCCCCAATGAAGTCATGGCTTGGAGAAATAATAAGAAGAAAAAAAGGAGAGGGGACCACGAGCAGAGTAAAATTAATAATTAACAGCACAAATGGGATAAGATGAAACTGCTAAGACAGCAAATCATGAACAACATCAACAATTTTCATAAAAAAGCTTTTAGGTTTAAAGTGCAACTGAGATGGTTTGTTATGCTTCACATATGTAGCAAGATTGTGCATAAGCACCAAATAATACAGTAGAAATGCTATAAATGGTCAGTTTGATGATTTTAGAAAATTTGCCATTTCCTGTGTGAGTTCTGTCTTCTGCGTTCCTGTTGAAATAGCAAGGCATATGCAACATAACTCAAGGAAGTCTTCACTTCACTCCGGTTTGAAAGTACAGAGACTACAGCTCTGACATTGATCAGAAAAGGTGTGATGTAGTGTGGAAATATGCCTCGTAGGTGCTTTGTGGCTGAGTGCTCAAATGAGAAAAGCGACAGGCAGAGAGCATTACTCTGAACGTGGGAGAGCTACAAAATGGATCCCTAATTGGAGTGCATTTTTCTGATAATTGGTTCGTGGAAGAACCCATGCTTTCTTCTAAAATGGGAATAAACTTGACATGAAAATGTGTTAAAGCCAGAAGCACTACCTGCTATTTTTCCCAGAAAAACAGGTAAATGCATCCTGAGCATACTAATAGTGGAGCACATAACTGAAAAAAAACATTTAAATTGTCATACAAGCATCAAAATTTGTATGTAGGTCGGGGATTCCAGAAAATACGTTAGTCATGAGAAAATTCGAAAAGGCGGTCATTTTCAAGAAGGCCGTTATTGTGTCATATTGTAGGATTTCTTCTGGATACCATTTTGGATTGGGTATCCAGTTTTGCTGATCTTAACATTGTGTCATACATTTCTGACACCTGGAGAATTCTGGCAGCAAGGAATATTCTAAATCTATAAATTACCACTCAAATGTTTTTTCGAACAGTATTCATTGTAGCAACATGCAGAACAGGTGAATAAGTGATCATTTGCCTTGGTCACGAAGATGTTGATGGTTTTATTAATTCACAGTAGTGCGTCCACAGAAACTAATTTAATATTCCTTAGGTGCAGTTGTACAACTCAAGCTGAACTTACAGCACCCTGTGCCTACCATTGTGACTGACAGCTCGTGAGTTGTTGGCAACTCTGAGTAATTGGTGGAAGTGCAAACCAGATAATGTTCCAGGTGTCTCCTTGCTTCTAGTTCCATTCACAGAACTCTCTGCATTGGGCTGGCATGCCAAGGCCTGGTTCCATATGCATCCTGCCTGGTGTGCTGTGCACTTGATGCTGGTTCAGCTGAACTAGAGCAGTTCTACATCATCAGCAGAAACTTCAATTTCAATTTTCAATTTATTTTTATTTATATAGCGCCAAATCACAACAGAGTTGCCTCAAGACACTTCACACAAGTAAGGTCTAACCTTACTAACCCCCAGAGCAGCAGTGGTAAGGAAAAACTCCCTCTGAGGAAGAAACCTCAAGCAGACCAGACTCAAAGGAGTGACCCTCTGCTTGGGCCATGCTACAGACACAAATTACAGAACAATTCACAAAACAAATATACAGGAAATGCTGTTGGTGCACAGGACAGGAGGGTCTCCAGCACAAATACCACACCCATCTCTGGATGGAACTGCACCTTAAACAGAGAGAAAACAGATTCAGGCATCAGAAAGACAAATACAGTATAATTTGCCAGCATTAAACAACAAGAAAAACAGGAAATACTAAGGTGATCACCGGCCACTAGCCCTAAGCTTCACTAAAAGACCCAGAATTTAGGTAAAGTTGAGGCAGCGGCCCGCTCCATTTACTAATAAAATGAATTAAAAGAGTAAAAAGCGTAGAACTATACTATGCCAGTATGCTAGCCATATGAAAGGGAAAATAAATGCGTCTTAAGTCTGGACTTGACAAAGATCACAAGCATTCACAAGCATGAAAACATCCATGTCATTGGCACTGATCATGACTGCTTTTATTTCCTCCTTTACAGAATGACTGACATAAAGGAAGATTCTTGTGTCAACTTTGTCATGACTGCAAGGTGTAATTCCACTCAGGTTAGTCTTGAGATGGTTGTTGAGGGCATCTGGGCTTTTATTGGTGGTAACCCGGGTTTTGATGTGACGCTCCACTACATTGTCAGCCTGGTATTCAAACAGCTCTGTTCTGTTGGCAGCATGACGAAGGAAGCTGTGCCAGTTACATGGAAACTTTCCAGTCCCTGTAACCTGGTGTCTGGGACTTTGTCCTCATTTCGACTGAGTTTCTACTTTGAGATTGGATGATAGATAAACAAAAAGCATAATGTCTGTTCTCTGATACTTCTTGGCACAAGCTTCAACTCTGGGGATGATTTCCAGTGTGACATACACTGCAAACATCTCTGAAGTTCTTGGTGCCAGTGTATTGACCAGAGCTCATCCGTCGATTGTGAGAGCATCAGTCACAGGTTCTGCATCAGGCAGTGTGATCTTTGCTTCAAGAATGGCAACTAATTGTGATTTCTGTCAGACATGTAGTCTCTCCACCATCACTGAAGGTTCATCATCTTCAACCTCTGCTATGGTAGGTGTCCAGATTCAACTTTGTGTATGAGTATAGATGGAGTCAGACATATTCCGTCACATGCAGGTGCATTCTCCATATGTTAACCTCACCTAGCTTAGCTTGTGAGGCAATGCAGTTTGCTAGGGTGTAAAATTGCTGTGCACATGCAACTTCTTGGAGCCATACATGAGAGTTGGCTAAGTAGAGATGACTAGTACCAAGAGTCCATCCAGAGTTTGTGACTGATGTCTGAAACAAAAGAGCTACTTGATGTGATGGAACAGCTTGCCCTTGTCTGTAAGAGAGGCTCCTTCATTGCCCATTTTTAAAGTTTGTTTAAAAACCTATTTTTTCTCCTTGGCTTTTGGCCCCAGCAACACTTAGTTTTTAAATTGTACTTCTTATTTATTTATTTAAATATGTTTTAATGGATGTTTTACTGTACAGCACTTTGTGTCAGCAGTGGCTGTGTTAAAGTGCTTTATAAATAAAGTTGGTATGGTATGGCACCTCTACGACTACACTCTTACACCACATGCATATTATGCCACTACAATGCTCTATATTAAGGAATATTTTCAAATAAAATTTGCAAAACATGCTGACACGGTGGAAGCTATCACTTTAAAACATGCAAATTTAGATTCTACAGATGACATTTTGACACAAAAACCAAGAAAATCACTCGACAGTGTCATGCTGTGTAAGAATATATGGGACTGCGTATTGGAAATGGAGCATCATTAAACTTTTTTTTTTTTTGCTTTTCCTTTTAACAAATAAGCATCCTTTTGTAGATATACAGGCCAATTTTTGGTGCTTTGATAAAATGAAAAATCGTTCTGATATTTGCAGTTATCGGCCCCACAATAATTAAATAACATCTTGGAGAAAAGTCACTGTAAATTATTCACATTTTTACAAAATATAACTGGTACATTATTTTCTCTGTTAGTGCTATCATCTCTGAAGTGTCTGTACCACACAAACTTTGACAAAACACTGACAAAATAATATTTTTCATCAGAGCTGCTTGTGGGGATCGACAGTGTTTTCAGCTCAGTCAATCTGCTGAAGTACCTCTTTGATGTCATGCTAAGATTGGTCGCATTTCATCTGCTTTTGGCCTTGAGACCAGACAGTGTTACTGCAGGGGCAATATTTTGTCATAACAAGGTGTGTTGAGATAACAATTCAATAATTCATTTTCTTTCAACAGAACAAAACACTATCACAAAATAAAAATAATTTGAATCAGCAATAACATCAGCATGTCAGTTGCACTTTAAGTGATTTTCTGCTGAAATTAAATACGCTTTTATTGTCTTATTGTCTTAAGACTGTCTTAAAAATGTCTAAATGTTTTAAGATCTTTCAATTAATTGTATAGACAGTGGAACTCACCTTCCATCCCGATCCCAGTCATACACCTCCACCTTGATTGTTCTTTAAAAAGACAAAAGGAAAAAAAGTGAACTCTCAGGATAAGCATAGCTCGAGCCTTTTATAATGCCATTATTGTTTAGTCCTCAAAGTACTTTTAAATGGAGAGGCTTCTTCAGTGGAGTCCAGTTGAATGAAGGTGCTATTTGGCTCAAAACACACTTCATTGATTAAATTTGCAATTAGTGAACAATTCATTGAATATTTATTCACTGTGGATTGAAATGATAAAAGGTTCTTCCTACTCCTCTTGTTTTGTTCATAATGGAATAGTTTTAGTGGTTTTAATATTATATGTTAGTTCCCTTTTCCCACCATATGAAAGTTTTTTTTATTTTGTAAGTAAATGATAAATTTCCATTTTTACAACCCTTATCACACTGAAACATTGTAATCAAGCCTCTCAGTACTGTACTCACCTTTGACAATTACATTGTATGCAATAAATTATTTCTTTTGACTAATTTCTTCAGAAAGGAATGAATGAGAATGAATGAGTCACCGACTTTATGTTCAAAATGAACTCAAAACAGTTTTTTTTTAACTTCCAAATGCATAATGAAGTAATTCATCAACACTGGACTTTTGTAATTGCAATATATACAACAATGAAGTGAATACAGTGTTCCTTTAATTATTTTGAGCATGGTGGATTAGTGGTTAGCACTGTTGCCTCACAGCAAGAAGGTCAAGGGATCAGTTCCCACCTGTGGCCTTTCTGTGTGGTTTCCTCTGGGTGCTCCGGTTTCCTCCCACATTTAAAGACATGAAGGTTAGGTGAACTGGAAACTTTATAATTGTCCAGGTCTCAGGGCCACACACACAAGCTGCAGGGGCACACGCTACAATAGCAAAGATGATCGGAGAAGAACAGTCGCTTCTCAAAGTGGCCGAGCTGCTGCCAGCTTGTTGCAGTGGATATCAGTACTCCTGGACTTATTATTTAATGAGTGTTGTTTTTTTTTTTTGTTTGTTTGTTTGCTTTTTGTGTTTTATTGAGGCGCACAATTATGTAGGAGCAGAGCACACAGCACTGTCATGTTTAATGTTTTTTGTATCTGTACAGCTCCCCACTCTCTCTCCCTGAGGATGTGCAGTGGGAGCTCTTTGTTGAGCTCATTGTGAGGGACACGCGATCATTGAGGAAATATGGCGACAAACTTTCATTAACTGGCACGCACTGCTCATATCCAGCTCTAACGATGCACATATGTCTCTCTAAACTGGGAAAATCTTTCTGCTAAATGCTGTGCAGTGGAAATGTGATGTCGGAGCCAATGGCAAAAGGATCATAAAGGATTATAAACTACGGTGGATTATATACCGGAAATGGTGGATAGGACACCAGATCCATATATATAATATATGTAGTTCAGGTGCAAAACCCTGTATCTCCACCAGACCAATCTTGTTTTAAATAAGGATATTTACCTGATGGAAGTTGTACATCTCCATGAATCATTGGTTCTTGTTATGAAATGGTTATGGTGCACTGAAAAAAATAGCAGAATCTCAAAAATCAACCTTTATTCAGAAATGTGTTAATTAGTAACCTTTAATAGATGTGGCTGCAAAACCTGGTATCTTCACCTTCAGTTTGTTTGAAAACCTCAGTAAGTCCATCACTTTAATGTACACTAATGCTGCATTTACTCATAGGCAGTATGCGTTATGAATGTCATATTTGTGTCATTCTTGGCACATTCCTGGCATTGTTAATGTGACTTAATACATCTGAATAGGTTTCTTAATAGTGCATGTTGGTGCATGATATTTGTGGAGCATGTTTTTGGCTGTCAAAAAATCTTCCATGAATGTCACGCACCACCGTCATTTCGCCTCATGTCGTGGAGGTTGCAGTTGAGCGTGTTGATCCATCTTTATTAGTGATGATCCTTAATAGAGCGTGACAGCATTCTTCTCTGACATGTGCACAATTAAACCCTGCTGCGCTGCATTCAGTTTCATTGCTGCAGTATGCTGAAGGGGGACAGTGACGCCATGTTTGCTAAAAGTTTCATTCCAATGCTCCTCAGCGCGCTCCTGCAGGTGTTCCACCTGCTGCTGCGCCTGATGTTTGGGAAAACGAGCGAGGTGAGAGCCGCATGAAGCCACACATCTGGCTCTCTCCATCTCCTCCTCCTCTCTGTGCCACTCCATGGCACAGAGCCCAACTAAGCATGCACTCACAAAGTTCTTCTGGTGTGGATTTAAAGGAGCAAACTGGAGCGATCTGAATTGTTCATCAGCTGATGGATGAATATGGGTCTGTGAGTGGAGACAATTCGCCTCATTCACAATGTGACAGAACTTAACAATGCGCTGTTACGTGCAATAGCATGCAATAGCGCGTAACATTATTCTTGACCGTGCGTAATGGTTCCTGATAATGCTCCACCAACATGTTCCATTAATCATAATGCGTGGTAACAGGTTGCAACAGTTCCTGAGGACACCTGATGCCTCTGCCTCAAATCATCACATTCGTGATCAGCAGCTAAGAATGGCATTTGTGACATGGCATTGTTATGTGTAAATGCAGCATCAGAGAAGCTCTCATGGGCACAAGATACATGCCAGTGAGTGGTGCGCTCTTCACTATGTGGTTTTGCACACAAACTGGGATGGCACTTACGAGATTCTGCATACAAACCACATCTTGACTTGCATTTACGATAGGATTTATGGGGTGTTGCAGCAGAATTGATTTTGTTATCGGATATGATCATCGGTAAGCTTTCACTTGCAATGGTTATTTCATTTTCCGTGGGCGTGCCGTTTACGGGGTTTTGCGCCTGAACTCTTCATATCTAAATATCTAAAAAAAGAAGAAGAAGAGTAGAATAGAAGAGAAGAATGCAGTAGAGCCAATTAGGTGCCTTGTCTTGAGAACCAGGGATGGTAGGTTGAAAAGCTTTTTTATGCCTTTTTGCACCTCCCTTTCTTCAGATGTTCAATACTTTTTCCTTGTCATTTCTCATAATTGTACGTAACTTAATTTTTGAATGCCTATGGTTCCCTTTCTTTGTATGTGTGGATTACTTGGGTTGTTACCGACATCTGGAGAAAATTTTGTGTCAACACCACATTTAGAAATGCCAGTGCAGTTCCCGTAGCAACTTTGCATTCCTATAGAAAATAGGGAGCCTTTCACACCAAAAGTATTTACTGGGATGCTGGCATTAAATGTTTTATTGTGAAATGGTGTGAGCAACATGAACTATCAAGGGTTCTCCCCAGACAATGGAACAACCGTCATACTGCCATCTAGCACGTACTGTAGTGTCATCTCATGATGTTTTAATGGGAGACTTCATGGGAATCTAACGGCATGCAAACCCGCTTTTGCGGGAAATTTCACATAAACAACTTCTTTATTTTATCCTGTTTACATCCAGATCAAATCAAATCAATTTTATTTATATAGCGCCAAATCACAACAATAGTTGCCCCAAGGCGCTTTATATTGCAAGGCAAAAGCCATACAATAATTACAGAAAAACCCCAATGGTCAAAACGACCCCCTATGAGCAAGCACTTGGCGACAGTGGGAAGGAAAAACTCCCTTTTAACAGGAAGAAACCTCCAGCAGAACCAGGCTCAGGGAGGGGCAGTCTTCTGCTGGGACTGGTTGGGGCTGAGGGGAGAGAATCAGGAAAAAGACATGCTGTGGAAGACAGCAGAGATCAATCACTAATGATTAAATGCAGAGTGGTGCACACAGAGCAAAAAGAGAAAGAAACACTCAGTGCATCATGGGAACCCCCCCAGCAGTCTAAGTCTATAGCAGCATAACTAAGGGATGGTTCAGGGTCACCTGATCCAGCCCTAACTATAAGCTTTAGCAAAAAGGAAAGTTTGAAGCCTAATCTTAAAAGTAGAGAGGGTGTCTGTCTCCCTGATCTGAATTGGGAGCTAGTTCCACAGGAGAGGAGCCTGAAAGCTAGCACAGAACCTTGTGGAACTCCATAATTAACCTTAGTCTGTGAAGAAGACTCCCCATTTACATGAACAAATTGTAATCTATTAGATAAATATGATTCAAACCACCGCAGCGCAGTGCCTTTAATACCTATGGCAGATGACACAAAACCATGACAAAACATGTGTTTCCAACAGCGCTATACAGAGCCATAATGCAACTGAATGTCCTTTAATTGTGTATTGTTGTATTGGGTATTTGGGTGTTATTTAGCTGAAAAAGTCTGGGTGGAGTAGCCCTTCTACATAAAGTGAGAAGCCACATTATGTGTGGTGCAAACATTTGCCAGAAATGGATCACTTTTGCCGGTTCTGGATCACGACACTCTGTGACACTTTGGGGGCATTCCTAGCATCTGGCTGGAGCCCTTCTAATGCAGAATGATACACACTGTGCCCGAGAATGTGTTTTGTACACAAAATAATAGAAATTATACTTATTAAATGAGAATTTACTTAGTTTCAAAAGGCTTCGTTATACGTTTTTACGAGCAAAAAATGAAGTGTGGAGGTGATATTTCTCCCAAATTAAAAAGTAAAAGCCCCCACATTCATGCCCATTTGTGATGTTGAGATGACCCCCAAAGTCCACATAATTCACAACTACTGACATGAGGCTGCTGCTTCAGTGATCCACAACCGGCAAATGTTTGCGTCAGAGATAAAAATGCGCAGCAATTAAACAGCAAGACATAACACACTGACATTTTCTACCCAAGTAAGTAAGTATTTTCCCACTCTAGAACCAAAAACACTGAATGGCTAACTCACCTTTGATATGTCTTAGAGATCGTTACTTTCAAACTTGCAGGAATAGACCTTATCGGAGTTCCGCGCGCGCAGGGGTTGATGGGATGCCAGTGTTACAAACAAACCCCCGTGCTTCACTCGCTTCGGCAAAACAGTTCAATGTCGCTCATGAGCGCACCCTCTTCAAGGATGTTTTACATCTAAATCACACCAATTTGACAACAAAACAATATTCAGAAGCTTTTCTGGTAGGAAATGAAAAAGTGTGCAAGTGAAAAACTTCTTCAGGCAAGTAAAACTGGTCACCAGTCTGCACGAAAACAGGCGCATGAAAAAGCTTCAAGTCACTGTAGTGGAGGAGGGATCAACAAGCACTAAAACAGGTAGAAAAATCATTAAGAAATAAGCTTTATTATCACATACCTGCTTTAGCTCATAGCCAAGTTGAAGTGTTGGGTTTGGGTGCAGTTCTGTGCGTTTCCCATCAGTTAAGTGTACACTGCAGACACGAGAATTCTTGTTGGGTGTCCAGTTCTTTACATAGCCAGAGCCCAGCTGGTTTCTGTTCACTAACTTTGTCCATTCTGCTCTCCTGGCTGGCTCAGTTGGGAATGGGAATAGCTGAAATGGCCTTGGGCAACCACAATCCCCAGATGCAAACCTGCAGTTGTGTAGTCCACACACTCTCAGCTTCCATCTCTCAATAGATTATGTGCTATTCCCACAGTCTTTCACTGCATATATCTACCCATCTTGCCTCTACTACCAGGTGAACATCTGCTGCTGGTCTGGGAGCTGTGTATCACTGAAGTCCAAGTGTTGAGAGTGAGATAAGCATGAATCGCTGATGAAAACAAAGCCTGATGCAACAGAAAGCAGTGCCTGACGTGCGCGTACGTGGGTTTGTTTGTAACGATAGCGGCGACCGGAAGTGAATTCCTGACATGCGCACTCGGAACTCCGATATGGTCTCAGTGAGTGAGAAAACGTGCGTACACTGCAGACACCGGGATGTGTTGATTCCTCTGCCGATCACGAGGATGGCTGATCAGGTTGCGCTTGTGGTCGTTTGTAGACAAAACATCAGTCTTTCCATTGGTACCAAGTATTAACTTATTCGTGCTGATTATGAGAAACGGCAACGCAAATACTACAGCAGTGATCTGGAACTGGCAATGATCCGGAACTGGGCAAGTGACTGTACTTGAATGCTGCTAACATTAAAACGAAACCACAGATTAATTACAAAGTTTATATAAGTGTGCTGTGGTGTTATGATGACTCGTTTTTTAAATTATAACTGTTAATTTTGATGCAGTCATGGTAAAAGCAGCCACTTTCCACTGCGCAAAAACGTGCACGTGCACATTGCACGAGTGTGGTACATGCTGCTCCATTACAGAACAGTCTCACATCAAGACAGACACTCAAAGTAAAATAAAGATGAAGCCTACCAGATCCACCAAGAAGAAAAAAAAAACTGAACAGTCATGTGATTTCCAAAGTCCACTCCACCAAAGGAGTCTCCACGCACAGATCATGCGCGATCACCAGCCAGTTTCGCGGAGCTCCTCGCGAAGTTCTCTCATGGTTAGATAGAAAGTCCATTATCTCCTGAAAATAACATATTCCAACTTTTTTCCAATGTAAAAAAAAAATCCATCTGCGTGTCCAGCCTGTAAAGAAACCGCGTCATGAAGACACTCTGCGTGCACGCTCACGGCCGGACTAAAATAGTGTCCAGCGACAAACGGCAGCGTCACCACACATTAAAATCCATAATACGACAGACTCTGAAAATATTAAGAGTTTTGGGGTGAAGTGTGTCGCCTCCTGTCTCTTTGTACTGCCTCTGTAAACTCGAACCTTTAGTTTCAAATGAAAGCTCATTTGTTTCTTCACTGTGTCAGCCTGATGTTTCTGGTTTTCCTAAAATGTGCATCACACGCTGAGAAATGCCGACAAATGCAGAATAAAATGCAGAGTAATAAGATGTTTTCCAGAAATGCACCTTCTGACTCGGGGGAGGAAAGCTGGACCTTTTGTTTTTCCATTTTTCTTTAATTTTTTGACAGAATAGAGAAGTGTCAATAGAGCGTCAAAAGCGGCTGTCATATCAATTGTTTTGTAGTATATAATCAATAAAGTGTTACAGTGGTCCCTCATTAATCGCTGGAGTTACGTTCTAAAAAATAGCCCGTAATATGCGAAACCGCGTCGTAGTCAGCGTTATTTTTTACAATTATTATAGACGTTTCAAAGCTGTAAAACCCCTCACTACACAGTTTATATACTTTCTCAATCAGGCATGAACATTTTTTCACTTTTCTCTCGTGTGTAAACACTCTCAAAGTTCAAACCTTAGTAGGAAAATAATACCAAACTGTTTTCTGGCCCAAACATTTGTTTGAGAAATAAAAACCAACGACCACATTGATAAATGCCAAGTAGCGCAGCCGTTTTGGCGTACACCCCATATACGCTCAAATATCGCCGTATGCAATGTTGATACATGAGGCCCATTGTGACTTGGGAATTCAAACTTTTCAAACTGAAAACTATGCAGGGGAAAAGTGTAAAAAGTCTGTAATCTCCCACATTTTAAATTATCTTTCTGTACATTATTTTTTCTTTCAAACAAGTTTATTGCACATTTCTTACATACAGTGTGTCAACAACACACAAACATTTTAGATTAATTTAACTAATCAACAATTCAGCACAGAATCAGACCAGAAACAGTACTAAAAGATTTTTATTTGTATCTTTGGACTTCAGGACACAAGGTCGGCTAGGGCAGAGATGAAGTGTTGTGCGCAGTGATAGTTCCCAACAGCACTGCTGTACTAAAGATTTTTGGGGAGAACCCTGATTATCTGATGTTGTTTAACTTTGCTACCAGTAACATCAGCGAGCCAAGCCATCTTGGAAGTACAAATGTTACAATGTTAATCAAAATAAAGGTAAATAATAATTCATTTCCAAAATTTTCATAAAAAAAGATTCACATCATCGTGCTATGCCATAGGTTAAAGTTCTTTGTCACCATGGCGGATTTCCATCATTTGGAAAATTTAAACACACATACGCACGTGCATGTGGTGTCATGCGTGTTTTGGGGCCAATATATGATGCTTACTGTCAAAGCCACATCCCATTCTGTGCTAATAAAAACAGCAGCAATGTCTGCGTGGATGGCGCCGCACCATGGGGGAAGGGACTGTGTGAATTTTCACTCCTCTCCACTCTGTTTACTGCTTGCCATGAGCCATGGTCCTTCTCCTCCCTGTCTTTGTGGAAGCATTGGTAGACCTTCCCCAAGTTGAAGCAGGGTGTGGCTTTGCTTTGAACCAATGAAGCATTGATCTGACTCGCTGCTTCATTGGTTCTTTGTTTTATTTTGCTTTATCTTAATTTTGCCCCGCTAAAACCCTAAACAGCATATGTCTGTGAGTAGTATTTACTTTTTATGTTAAACCGACCTGTTATGGTCTTCTGAAACAGTGGATAGATGTATTTTATAACTTAAACACAAGGCCGATGCTAACGCGTTAGCGTGACTATGGCTTTTTCAAGGTTAAAGTTAGCATTAAGCTGTTCGCATGTCAGCACGTTTGTGTGCATTTGTTTTCTGTATAATAATTAATGGCTCAGCATTTGTTGTCATAAAAGAGTCAATTGTATTATGAATTGTAATATTTTTTATTCATTTTTATTTACATATAATAGCAACAACAACAATAATAGTAATAACTAATAATGCTACAATACAATTTTAGAGAAACAGACAAAAAGAACCTGATAAAACAAAACAACAGAAAAGATAAAACTAACTAACAATGAACAAAAATAAATAAATATAGAAATAACTGTTTCCTGTGAACACCTAGTGACTCTTACACCTCCACTTCATCCCTATTTAAGTTTAATGACAATTTGTTTAATTCAAACCACATCTAAGCTGTGCTTTTACACAAGAAAAAAAAAAATGCAGTAAACTGTACATTTGTGTCTTTTTTTCATGAAAATATCTCATTATAGATCACATATTACACTTTAGTCAGGCCTTTAAAATACTTTTGTGGATTCTTGCTGTAATATGTTGTCAGTGGTTGAGATAGTTGCTGTAGGCATCTAAAAATGCTCATAATCGGGTTAAGCTTGATGGAAATCTCTTTGTGGTGTGTCGGTGATGTATGTATGTGCAAAATAAAACAAAACACTACTCCAGGTATGTTTTTGACGAGAATATAACATAACTTTGTTACAAGGTCAAACGTTGATGTTGCGTGATAAGGCCTTTTAATAATAACTCACTTAAAGAAATAATGGCAAAACTCACACGTAAGTATAAAAAAAGATTAATTGAAAAAATAACTGACTGATTAATCGATTACTAAAATGATCGTTAGTTGCAGCCCTAGTTTGTTTTACGAGTGAGCTCATTTTATCGATTAAATGTGAATAAGCCAGTTTTGAGTTTCTCAGTGTGCATGCATTTTCAAAACTGGTGACAGTGTTACTTTGTGCACAGCAGAACAATGTTATCAGTTGCTTTAAGCCCTATTTTTGTATTTTATTGACTGTACACCCAGCAACACAGCAATCTTTTGGTGCATTTACCGGAATAGAACTGATCAAAATACTACAGAAGACAGAGAATTTTTACTTGACAGTTTGAAGTGAGTTTTCTTTGTTTCAGAGGGCTTCATACCCATTAAAACTCACTAGAATATATAAAATTTGATTTGCTCTTTTAAAAAAATTCTGGGGGAGCATGCCCAGACCCCCCATAATCAATACTGTGTTTTTACTTAACAGTTTGAAATGAGTTTTCTTTGTTTCAAAGGGCTTCATACCCATTAAAATTCACCAGAATACATATAATTTGACTTGCTGTTATAAAAATATTCTGGGGGAGCACCCCCAGAATCAAGACTACACCTCGCCCCTCACCACCCTTTTATGTACCTTTATGTTCAGGTTTTGCATTCTTTATATGCTTTGTCTCTCTCTCTCTCTCCTTAGAAGCTATTTAGAATAGATTTGTATGCTGTGTGATGTGTTTATTTCTGTGTAGGCTCTCAGTTGTCCAGGTGGTTTCCATAGTAAAGAAGCTTGAATCTTCGACTGGACTGGGTTGCTTGACGCGAGGACGTTTCGCTTCAAATCACAGAAGCTTCCTCAGCTAAAATTCTTGCTCTGGAAGTCTGACTTCTGTCTGACTCTTGTAAAGATGAATAACCAGAAGCCAACAAAAGCTGGAGTTTTAAACCTAACCAGACCCCTCCTACTGAGAGGTAGACTGCTATAGACTAGTGACTAAACAATAGCTCTAATTAGCAACTATTGTGCTCTAGTTAGCACTCTCCTAATAACAGGGCAGCAACCATCCCAGCTAATGATGGGATGGATGCCTTTCCTGATTGCTCCCTTAATGACTCTCCTGATGACGTGAATGACTCATTACCATGAACAAAAGACTGAAACTCCTTTGACCTGAGTACCCCATTGTAAACAGGGGATAAAGCCTGTCTCAGACCCCCTCCCCGGTTAAGGCTGGGTTTCAAACGTTTCACAAAGAATGCCTCCTTGACCCCTCTCTCAAACCATTTCTTCTCTCTGGCTAATATTTTAACTTCCTTGTCCTCAAACGTGTGGTTAGTGTCTTTAAGGTGGAGATGAACTGCAGACTGAGGTCCACTGGCACCCTCTCTGCAGTGCTGGTATAGCCTTTAAAAATGCCTGAAAAAAGAGTGTGTGCCCCCACTACGCCACATTTTAGGGAATTGCCAGCACTGATTTTTGCCAGGAAAAAATTTCAGTCAAATGAAAATGTATTGCTGTAACCCATGTGCTATGTACAAGCTATATCCGAAGGCTGAGGCAGATCTGACAAATAGTCTGAGAGATATGTGAGCCACATACTCGCACTCACAGACATTTCTTGCTTTATAGATAGATATTTAAATAAAAAATAGTGATGTGTTCAATACTTATTTTGCCGCCCTCTGTGTGTGTGTGTGTGTGTGTGTGTGTGTGTGTATATATATATATATATATATATATATATATATATATATATATATATATATATATATATATATATATATATATATATATATATATATGTGTGTGTGTGTGTGTGTGTGTGTGTGCATTTGTGAAGTGCAGTTCAGTCCCGGCGCCAGAAAAAAAATATTAAGGGGGCGATGAGTTTATCACAGGGGGCGGGGTCGCCCCCCCCCCAAAAAAAGTGCGCACTGGAGATGTGCCTCTGAGTGTGCGTAATGAATTGGGTGCGCTTCTGGAAAGCTCATGTATTTAGGCTACACCATTGTAAGACACTGACTGAGTAAGAGTAAAGAGTCATGACAGTATTTTTTTAATTATTATTTGAACGTATAGACCCTCGGTAAAGTGATCTCCTACATACCACACAGAGCCGGTGTTCTATCGAGATGAGGTCCGCCAACTTTCGACACTCTGAGCTGTGACATACCTTCGTGTTGTCCAATAGGAACGGCGCATCGGGCCAAAACACGGAAGACTCGTGGCAGAAACCACTGATCTGTACAAAATGGATTGGACCAATCCGATTGGTGCAGAAACCAGTGATCTGTACAAAACATTAACGTGTGACAGGACTGCTCATTTAGAGAGCAGTTTTCTGAGGAAAAATCATTGGAAATGTTTTTTTGTTGTTGTTTGTTACCTCAAAATTTCTGATTACTGTTAAAAAAAAAGTTTATAACACTTGTAATTAAAATAGCTAAATAAATCAATAAATGGTTCTTTAGAAACCTTTCATCTGTAAATTAAAACCACCTGTTATTTCATATTAGATAATTTCTTGTTTAACATAAGGAACCTCAGACATTTATTTTTAGACAAATAAAATAGCATGGAAACTTGTATATTTTTTTAAGTCTGGTAGATTATTTATATCTCATTTCAACCAGAAAACAAACACTAAATAAATACAAATGTTTATTATAAATGCAAAAGGAAATAATTTAACAATGACTGCAATGTGATTGTAAAGTAGGATTTCTGTGACATAAACCTCATGATGAATTTTTTTATAGTTATTTAAACTTGTAATTTCGTCAAAATATGTAATTGCCTTTAATATTATCAGGACAGAGTCATTTCTAAAATCTGAATTTGAGCACAATAAGTGCAGAGCTTCTACTTGTGCAAATGTCTTTTGACTTTGATTCGTGGACATTTTTAATGATCCGTTCATTTATTGTTAAAATATAAAATGAAACAGCTTTTTTAAAAATAAAATAGTTGCTGTTCAAAGAGCCTTTTATTTAGAAGCAGGTGATGTTCTGCTGGATTCTCGGGACCAGATGAAGGTCTCTTCTGCAGTTTTTAACTCTGGTGGTGTTGCTGAAAAGCAGAGATGTTTTCTTTCGACTGGACTTCATGGTGTTCAGCTCATCAATGGAGGTTTGGTTGTCTGCACAGCAAATGTTCCTGATTGGGACAAATAAAAATATTTCTTTAAATATAAAGAAACACTAAACAGTTTATACATAAAAAAGGGGGGAAAACAGCAAAAAAAAAAAAAAAAAAAAAAACGATGGAAAAAAACGCCTGAAAAAATAAGTTATTTAAAGTTAAGCTTTTGTGGTGTCTGAAAAAAGCTGTAGCTTTATTTGGTAAAAATAAAAAAGACTGAACCATTTACAAATTAAAGTGTTCACTCAGATCAACTGTGCTAAAAGGCTAAGCTAACGTTAGCTGATCATTAAACCTTCACAGTTCAGTAAACGTCACGTTTTATTTACATTACATTACATTATTCTCACCTCAGTAAAGCTGCAGAACTAAACTCCGTTGGGCAAACTGGGACTTCGCATATATCCAGAAAGTGGGAGATTTCGGACTGAGTGGGTTTACTCCATCACCCCGGCGGCCTGCCTCGATCTGCCCAGTGATGATGCCTGAAGGCCGACTTCTCCGTGCAGGTCGGCCAGCTGTCGCTGTTCGATCGATATCCCACCAAGACGTCAGTCCTCCCTCGGTTGGTGTCACTCTGAAAAGTAGCTGAAAAAAGCTTCTCCCAGCAGGGTGATGGGAGAATCGTTCTACTGCTGTTTTTTAAAGGTTTTTTTGTGGTTCAGGCGACACAAATTTAAGATGGTGATTGCTGAACTTTATTCAGGTTGTGGAAACAGCCAGAGTGTGACGTAGCAATCTCCCCTTGCCGCTTCCGAAGCGATGCGTCTGACGTCACGACACGTTGGAAACGCACCGCCCTCTGCCGCACTGACAAGCGCAACCCTCAACCTATCAAATCCCTTGAACACAGACATACGCCATATCTGTTTGTTTTAAAATTAATTACTTTAGTTAATTAATTTGGTTTATTTGTTAAATATGTGATATTATTGAATAACTAATATTTTGCTATATTTTCCAGTATTTCTTTTTCTTTCTTTTTTATTTTTTTGATAACTCTAACATCCGAGGGGGTGAGGTTGATGACGTGAACGCCCCCTCGTGGCACCGGCTATGGTGCAGTTCATGTCACCATTCAACACTGAGGAGAATATTAGACAAAACAACCAAAGACAACCCCACTGATGACATTTTACACAAAGGCTACAGAAATTATGTCTCTGTGAGAGTACAAAAAAAAAAGGCTTTTGTTACTAAGGCACATTGATCTCACCAGCAGGCTTCACCTCTCATTTCACACCCTCTTACATGTCTACTGACACCAGCCCACACCCGAGGAAGACAGAAGGAAACAGCATATCAGAGACACTTTGTCGGCACTGAGGAATTGAAACAAGCCCAACCTCCTCCGTGCCACCTGGCCCCTTTGCCTCCATGGTGACAAGATTGTTCTTCTGAGGCTATGCTGTCAGCTCTGAGTGTGAAAAATGTTCTCTTGACCTTAGTGACAGAAACACATTCTCTTCAGGTTTGGAGGACAGAGAAACCCAACATCTGAGAGATGATTGTTGAGTTTTACACTGCAACCATTTTCATTTGACCAATCCCTGTGCTGCAACAAATTTCAGAATCAGAGAACTGATTGACTGAGCCTGAATTATTGTGCTGAATAGTGTTGTTAATATAGTACATACAAACAATTTTTTGCATGTTCTGAGAGTGTTATTGTTGCACATGACATTAGTCATATACGCTGCATCTGGCAAGTATTCACAGTGCTTCACTATTTCCACATTGTGTTATGTTACAGCTGCATTCCAAAATGGAGCAAATTCATTTTTTTTTATCTCAAAAGTCTACTCATAACATCCCATAATGATGACATGAAAAAAAAAAAATCATTTTTTTTTTTTTACAAATTTCTAAAAAATAAAAAACTAAGATATCAGTCACACATAAGTATTCACACCCTTTGCTCAATACTTTGTTGATGCTCCTCCGCAGAAATTTCCCAATGTTGTGCACTTGTTCACTCATATGGGCAATAAAACTTTTCTGATTCTGATTCCTTTGGCAGCACTTACAGCCTCACATCTTCTTGAATACGATGCCACAAGCTTGGTACACCTACATTATCTTTGGGTTTCACTGTAGTGATGGTGCCTGGTTGGCGCCTGACATTCAAAGAGTTCAATCTTTGTCTCATCAGACCAGAATTTTGTTTTTCATGATGATTCTGGAATGACTTTGGACACCACTGGGTTAGACCTTGTGTGAAGCTCCTTGAGGCAGATTTGTTGTGATTTGGCGCTACATAAATTAAATAAATTGAATTAAATTTAAATTTATGATTGAGTCTAGTGCATCAAATTTCACCAGAAGTCAATTGTTTCATCCTCATCATCCACCCTTGTTAATTTGTTGAGTTTCAAGATGATAGCATTTATTTTGAGTTTTTTCTACACAAGTCGGCTGGGATGGACTATCCCACTGACTGACTCACTCACTCAGTCACTTTTCTACATTTTTTACTTTCCAGTACCTACGCTGGTACTAGTGCAGGGCTCAGACTTTTAGTTTGTGGAGTAGCTCCTTAACCTTACAGAACGATACACACACCCAGAACTAATCTGAAACAGATACCTTCAGCTACTGTTCTAAGGCATCTTTAATGAGCATGACTCATCTTCAGTAATGGAGGCACATACGAGGGCTGTCAATAAAGTATAGGTCCTTTTTATTTTTTTCAAAAACTATATGGATTTCATTCATATGTTTTTACGTCAGACATGCTTGAACCCTCGTGCGCATGCGTGAGTTTTTCCACGCCTGTCGGTGACGTCATTTGCCTGTGAGCACTCCTTGTGGGAGGAGTCGTCCAGCCCCTCGTCGGAATTCCTTTGTCTGAGAAGTTGCTGAGAGACTGGCGCTTTGTTTGATCAAAGTTTTTTCTAAACCTGTGAGACACATCGAAGTGGACACGGTTCGAAAAATTAAGCTGGTTTTCGGTGAAAATTTTAATGGCTGATGAGAGATTTTGAAGTGATACTGTCGCTTTAAGGACTTCCCACGGTGCGAGACGTCGCGCAGCGCTCCCAGGCGCCGTCGTCAGCCTGTTTCAAGCTGAAAACCTCCACATTTCAGGCTCTATTGATCCAGGACGTCGTGAGAGAACAGACAAGTTTCAGAAGAAGTCGGTTTCAGCATTTTATCCGGATATTCCACTGTTAAAGGAGATTTTTTTAATGAAAGACGTGCGGAGGGGTCCACGCATCGGGACGCAGCCGGCGTGGTGCGGCGGCACAGGAAAAACACCTCCGTGTTGATAACCATTTGTAAAATCCAGGCGGCTTTTGATGGCTTTCAGTGGAGTGAGTATATGAGAAATTGTTTAACAGCTGGACATGTTCCAACTTGTCCTTAAGGCTTCCAACAGAGGTGTTTTTCCTGTGGCGGAGCGTCGCGGCGGCTGTGAGCCGACGCTGCAATCCGTCCGCACGTCTTTCATTAAAAAAATCTCCTTTAACAGTGGAATATCCGGATAAAATGCTGAAACCGACTTCTTCTGAAACTTCTCTGTTCTCTCACGATGTCCTGGATCAATAGAGCCTGAAATGTGGAGGTTTTCAGCTTGAAACAGGCTGACGACGGCGCCTGGGAGCGCTGCGCGACGTCTCGCACCGTGGGAAGTCCTTAAAGCGACAGTATCACCTCAAAATCTCTCATCAGCCGTTAAAATTTTCACCGAAAACCAGCTTAATTTTTCGAACCGCGTCCACTTCGATGTGTCTCACAGGTTTAGAAAAAATTTTGATCAAACAAAGTGCCAGTCTCTCAGCAACTTCTCAGACAAAGGAATTCTGATGAGGGGCTGGACGACTCCTCCCACAAGGAGTGCTCACAGGCGAATGACGTCACCGACAGGCGTGGAAAAACTCACGCATGCGCACGAGGGTTCAGGCATGTCTGACGTAAAAACATATGAATGAAATCCATATAGTTTTTGAAAAAAATAAAAAGGACCTATACTTTATTGACAGACCTTGTGTAACTGAGAGGGGGAACTGCATTTGAGTTGACACAGAGCAGTTGTTCAGCTCCAATTACACAGATCAGTCTGTGATGTTTTGCCAGGGATCAAAATAGAGCAGAGAAACAGATGGAAAGAATCTCAGATTTGTACATTCACAAAACAGCAACACTTCAGTGGTAACTGATTCCTGACCTTCACACCCTCTCATCCTCTTCTCCTTGGCTTTTTCATCTAAGTGGGGACTTTCACATACTGGATTTTGCTGGTTGCTTCTTATTTCCTTTTACGTAGCTGCTTTTTAACAGATCTTTCTATTGGCCTTCCTTTCTCCTCCTATCCGATAACTTTCTTGACTTTGCTCTGTCCTCATTTCCTTTCATCTTCTTTGCCAAAATGTAATCAATTTCTTCCTGAGGATGGAGAAAGGAATATATCCAAGGACAACACAGTCGAGCTGGTGGTTGCCACCAGGGATTCAACTAGATGCTCTCCTTTGAAGGACACTTTGTCAGATCAATGTGCCACCCTGTTGCCAGCCAACAAAGATGGGAGGTGCATTTTCTGTTTGCAATATATGATTATTTCCAATTATCCTAATACTTCCAGTTATTAACAACAGATATGATTAAAATATGGTGGAATGGTAGCACTTGACAGTGATTCAGATGTGGGATTTCCATTGTGACACTTAGGAATTATGGACATCAAAAATACTGTTGTTGTTTTTTTTTATCAAAATTATTAGAGTAATTTGTACAAATAATGTCATCTGGCATTACCATAGTACATTCATTCATTTTCCATGCACACTTAATCCAATTAAGTGTCACAGGGGAGGTGGAACCTAACCCAGCAGTCATAGGGGTATGCATGAATGGAATTTATTACCGGATCACATCAAACTCATTGCAAAGGAATGCTTCTTTAAAAAACTTCTGAAACAGTATTTATCTGTATCTGAGTCAACCCTTTCACCATTCATAGATGATTCATTTGATTTGATATGTTTTTGGTTTTGATATGTGATTTTTATTTTCATTTATTTTATATATATATTTTTAATGTATTTTTGATTTACTATATTTGTAAATCTGGTGGACCCCAGGAAGAGTAGCTGCAGCTAATGGCGATCCAAACAAACAATAAACAATAGGGCAAGAGGCAGAGTACGCTTTCTTTGCATTGACATTGCGTTTTATGTTTGTCGTGACTTTGTGTGTGTTTTGTTAATGAGTTCATGCCAACTCTGTGTGACCTTGAAATTGCAAGTTATCAAAGATAATGTTTTTGCTAGTGGATTAGCTTTTCAGATAAGTTTTAAAACCATCATCAGATCAATTATCTTCCAATAAATTTAGTTCTAATAACTTTCAGTCCAATAACATTTTTTTTTGGTGGTAAAGTGAGCAAGGTTTAACAGTCAAAAACATTTGTAAACCCCAAAATCAAACATTTTAGTCCATCTGTTGTGTAGACTGGCTGCCTGTCGCTTGCTGATGATGTCATCATTAAGTGCAAAATGTGATTGGCCAGTCGACGCAGGGAGCATTGTGGGTAGTGTAGTTCAGGTTCACTTTGGACATTACAGTGAGTGAGTCCAGTCGACACAAAAACAAAACAGACTAATTTTAATATTATTTTTATGTTATTTCTTTGTGGCTGTAATTTAATCACCAAGAGTCGGTGGGGGAGAGGAGCTCTCACGGTGCACCTGTGTGTATAGAGGGACTTTTCTTTTTGCCCATTTTTTGCCCATTCCTCTTTGCAGCACCTCTCAAGCACCATCAGGTTGGATGTGGAGCGTCAGTGCACAGCCATTTTCAGATCTCTCCAGAGATGTTCAATCAGATTCAGGTCTGGGTTCTGGCTGGACCACTCAAGGACATTCACAGAGTTGTCCTGAAGCCAATCCTTTGATATCCTGGCTGTGTGCTCAGGGTCATTGAACTTCTGAAATATGAACCGTCAACCCAGTCTGAGGTCAAGAGCGCTCTGGAGCAGGTTTTCATGCAGAATGTCTCTGTACACTGCTGCTTATCTTTTCCTCAATCCTGACTAGTCTCCCAGTTCCTGCCACTGAAAAACTTCCCCACAGCATGATGCTTCCACCATCATGCTTCACTCTAGGGATGGTGCCTGGACTCTTCCAAACATGGTGGCTTGCATTCATGCAAAAGAGTTCAATCTTTGCCTCATCTGACCAGAGAATTTTCTTTCTCATGGTCTGAGAGTCCTTCAGGTGCTTTTTGGCAAACTGTGCGTTTTACTAAGGAGTGACTTTCGTCTGGCCACTCTACCTTACACGCCTGATTGGTGGATTGCTGCATAGATGGTTGTCCTTCTGCAAGGTTCTCTTCTCATCCCTCTATAGAGGAATGTTGGAGCTCTGATAGAGTGGCCATCAGGTTCTTGGTCACCTCCCTGACTTAGGCCATTCTCCCCCGATTGCTCAGTTTAGACAGGCGACCAACTCTAGGAAGAATCCTTGTGGATCCGAACTTGTTTCCATTTAAAGATGATGGAGGCCACTGTGCTCATTGGGACCTTCAAAGCAGCAGAAATGTTTCTGTACCTTTACCCAGATTTGTGCCTTGAGACAATCCTATCTTGGAGGTCTACAGACAGTTTCTTTGACTTCATGCTTGGTTTGTGTTCTGACATCCCCTGTCAACGGTAGCACCTTATATGGAGACAGGTGTGTGCCTTTCTAAATCATGTCCAATCAACTGAATTTACCTCAGGTGGACTCCAATTAAGCTGTAAAAAGATTTCAAGGATGATCAATGGAAACAGGATGCACCTGACCTCAGTTTTGAGTTTCATGGCAAAGGATGTGAATACTTAGGTACATGTGATTTTTTTTTTTTTTTTTTAATAAATCTGCAAAAATCTCAAAAAGAAAAATGTGAAAAAGTGAAGCACCACGAACACTTTCTGGATGCACTGTATAGTCTGTGAATGAACCCAATGCAGAAACCATATACTTCTTTATCAGAACAAAAAACAATAAAACAAGTGTCCAAATTACTTCTGTTGAGGTATGTTTTTGCAATCTATTAATGAACTGTAAATATAGTGGACATATCACACCATCTAAAGGCCATTCATGGGTAAGAATTAATGAATACGGTTATAGAAGTTAAAGTCCAGGCAGCTGTATGTATATATATATATATATATATATATATATATATATATATATATATATATATATATATATATATGTATATATATATATATATATATATATATATATATATATATATATATATATATATATATATATATAAAATCCACCTGCACCCGCTCAGTCTGTCTGTCAATACAATTTCCCTGGATGTCTCAGCTCACGCCAGGTTGTATGCATTCAAAATAAATTCAACAAAGAGAAAAAAGAAAAACAGATAGCAAGTGTCACACAGTAGGTTGCTTCTCTCAGATCAGCCAGAAAAATTCTAATTATTGTGCTGAGGTAGTTTAATGCCTTTAACCTTGAGTGTCACACTTTAATAAGGGCGAATGTGGTTGAACACCTTTTCATTGATGAATTGATCTTAACATGAAGGATGTGATTGCAAATTTAATTATGCATACTTTCCTAGGAGATCAAACACAAAATGTGATGAAAATGCTGATTTGTTTTAGCTGATTTTCTCCTGGCTCATTAGCTGTAGGCACCCCATTAAAACAAAATACTATGTGCCTTCCATGTAAGTATAGCTTGATTGGTGTAAACAGTAATTTGAGACATCAAACATGTTGACAGCCTTTAAAGCCTTGCATTGGGTTACTTCAGCTTGGATAATAATGTTGTACTATCTTAGAAATTGAAAAAATACTTTCATGGTGGGTCTCAGCAGCTGTATAATTAAACAGACAGGCCTCTCTTCCTCCACAAAGCAAAGTTTATGCATCACCCAAGCACAACTAACTTGTTTTTTAGTTGCCGTCTCATTGATATCTTGAGACGTGGAGCATTTCAGGCTGTTTGAGCTCATGCCTTGTCACATTTCATTATGATCTTAAACTGTGTGTGCCTATGTGTGTGAGCATGTTTTCATGGTACAGGAGAGTTTCAGGATTTGATGCCCTGTTCAGTCCCTTGTGTATGATTGGCTCTGACAGGGAAGTGACCCGATTTTCTGCTGTTGTGTGATTGGCTGGCTCATACAATTTCACAAAATATTTCCCAAATAACTGAAGCCTTTCCAGAAGCAGGCATAAATGTATGAGGGACATTTCTCTCTCCCCCCACCCCACACCTGCTCAGCCTGTCTGTCAGTACAATTTTCTTGAATGTCTCAGCTCATGCCAGGTTGTATACATTCAAAATAAATTTAACTTTGACTGCAATCGCTGACACGTTTGAATGGGCAAAAAGAGAGAAATGCTACAGCATGAAGATTTTTGATGTGAAAGTCAATTGGCCCTGCTTTTTCTAAGTTAAGTTGTTTTTCCCCAGCAGTGTTTTAAATTAGAGGCAGGCAGATAGGAAAATGAATCCGTATCCCTTCTGACACAGCAGGTTTACACTACTCTTTGCCAGATGAAATGAACAGATCATCAGCGATTTCCATTTAATAAAAGCAGAGTAATAATATAAACAGCTAACTCTAATTAAATCTTGAAATTATATCTTATCCAGCCTTCTTGTATCATCTTCAAGCCTTTTCCTGTTTTTGGTCTGCAAGCCTTCATCAGCTTACTGTTGCCTTTATTGTAACAATGGCTCACAGGAGCTTTAGCAAAAATTACTATATATTATCGCTATCACTATTTAGTAACTTGTAGTAAGTACTGTGTACACCCTGATACCCATTGGGGTGATGTCACTGGACATCAGATTGTAAACTGTGTGAGAGTCTAATATTCTCCATGGATAGGACTCCAGTTCATTGCAGTCTAGATTGGTACCCACATACAGCTCGGCGGACTGGGGTGATGCGGATGCAAATCCACTGCCAATCAGACAATTAAGGAGATGACAAAAATTTCAACTTTAACATTTTCAACATTGGAGGAAGTTGAAAACCACCTTTTGTGCTCTGAAAAAGTTTGTATTCAGTAAAAGTAATTCTTCAGTTTAGAGCAGTGGTTTTCAAAATGTGAGGCACCCCACCTCCCCCACTTTCATATTTATTTACTTTAAGACTCAATAAAATGTTATTGACATAGAAAACCTGTAGAGCCTACTTTTACTACACAGAAAATTCACATGAGGTATTGATAAGGGAATCAGTAAGGAATCGGATTGATAAGTGGAATCAATAATGGCATCGATATTGATAAAATGTTATCAGTACCCATCTCTAAGACTAAATATGTATAAAAGTGGAATTAATATTATTTATGTTAAAATGTGTTAGTTATGCCAAAGATGTTTAAAAACAGAGATGTTTAAATGTTACAAAATGGATGTTTAAAATAGGACAAAAGGTAAAAATAGAAGAATAAAAAGTTCTTTAAAAACACATGTTTTTAAATGTTTGAAAAGGGTGTAAAATGTGTGAAAGAATAGAAAGTTCTTTAAAAACATATTTAAAATGTTTACAAAGGCTGTAAAATGTGTGAAAGAATAGAAGGTTCTTTAAAAACATTTAAAATGTTTACAAAGGCTGTAAAATGTGTGAAAGAATAGAAGGTTCTTTAAAAACATTTAAAATGTTTACAAAGGCTGTAAAATGTGTGAAAGAATAGAAGGTTCTTTAAAAATGTTTAAAATGTTTACAAAGGCTGTAAAATGTGTAAATGCATAGACTTTTGCTTTAAAAATTCACAGATACGTTTAAAATGTGTTTAAGATGTGTAAAAGAATAAAAACAAACATACGAAGATATTGAAATTGTGTGTATGTGTCGTGGGGGCTGCTATTCATTTGTTCTCTGAGGGGGAGCTCACTCTCCCACACTTTGAAAATCCCTGGTTTAGAACATAGTTTTTAGTTTTTCCCCTTCATATTGAATGCATGGCTACACTTAATATCACACCCTTCAGAAATCTTGGTCAATGGGGGTTTGGTTTGCAAGGCTTCAAAAATCATGAAACTACACAATATTGACTGCAGTCATTCTAAAATGAACTCTAGAGATATATAGGTTTCAGAAAATTAAAGTTACTGTTTTTCCAAAAAGTGGTAGTTATGACCCTACTGACCCACATGCTAATAGCAGAAGGAATTTAAACCTAAAATCCATTCACTAGGTATGCCTGTAATGGTGTGCATAATAGTACAGTTCATCAAGGATAACAATGATGAGAAATACAGAAGAAGGGCAGAGGAAATTTAGAGATGCTTTTGCTGAATGTGAGATACACCAGTAATGAAATATATAAGCATACTGCAGTTTAGAAACTATGTAACTGCAGCGGAAGTCAGCTGTGATTTAGTTTTACTGTTGCCAGTATTCTGTGCGCCATTTAAAGATGACGGCAGCCAGCTCATGGAGGCAACAGTGATCGATGATGACCTATGTCAGTGAAAACCTCAAAATGAATTATTCAAGGTATCTACAATTAGTGTTGTGCCTGAACCAGAGCAGCAAAAACAGATTCAGGTGAAGGAGGGAAGTGATGATTGGTGTGTCTGAACATCAGTAATCCTAAAGGATGTTACCTGTCGTAGTCGCCATTGCAGAGTGCTCGCACTGGGATGGTGAAAGGCTGCCATACTGGATTTAAGGTGTTCTTCACCACCTCTGTTTTATGGCAGATAGTGAACCTGAAGAGAAGGCAAGATAGGGAGAAAGAGGAAATGTGCAATTGACACAAAAAAGTGTTAATTATACAAGCAAGAAATATAATTATGTTGGTGGGGGGTGGGGGGTGCAAAATCAACACCAATGACAGAGCTGCAGTGTAAGCAACTTTGTTTAAGGCTTGGCTCATTTCCCAGCTGTATTCTGCTTTAGGCCGCGGGGAATAATTGATCTTTCAATGTGGCCTTTAAATTATATCCTGGCCACAAGTGCGACTGCGATATCTTTTCCCCACTAATATGGCTGCTCAAGGAAAATTCTGACATTATTGAACCTGGGCCTATTTTTTATTCTTTTGGGTTAAATGTTTCACTTGGGATAAAACAGATTTAAAATGCTCCAGTACTTATTTTAATTGTTTAAATGGAGCAGGTATACGGGGCATTTGGAAAACACCACAGTAAAATGCTTCTTGTGTCCACTGAAAATATGTGTAAAATTAAAAGATATTATCATCAGACGTGTCGGGAACAATTGGTAAACCTTGACTGCATATTTTGACCCCAACTCGGAAGTGAAATGTACTGCAGTTCCTTGAATGACCACTTGAGGATAGCTCCAGAACAGAGCACATTTCCACAGGACTTAGTGTTAAAATGCCCAACTTCAGACCAGAAATTAACATCTTTACAGCCTGGTACAAAAATGGTTTTGGTCTCTACAGATAGTTTCTGCCTCCATGGCAATTGTACAGTGATTTTTAACCTAGCTTCTTAGTTTAAGATGTTTTAAGTCATAAAGCTCTGTACAATTGTGGGCGTAGTTGCTTTGAGAGACAGTATCCAGCAACGGCTCCTCTCGTAACGTCTGACCATAACTCAGAGTCTGCTGGCAGCGGCCACTCGTTGTTGTATTGCTGCTATGTCTGCTTTGTTTGGAGTATTTTATTACAAACACCTAGAATAATACGGTTTGTTGTGCCGTGACACATTTTAACAGATCATCTAAGGCATCTCTGTTGCAATAACTGCACTGTGTGAAATTCTTGTTGGATTTAATGTTGAATGCTAATGGTGTTAGCACTTTAAGCAGCTGTTGGCAGCTTCATCTGTCAGGTCCACTTAATGTACTAATATGTATTTGTCACGGACATGAACAAGCGAAGCTCTTGAGCATCTCACCATGCCATTTAGGTCTTTCAGACTTTTTTGAGTAAATGCTCCAGAGCATTAGCATGACTAAAACCATGGCAGAATATATATATGTATATAGGGTGTCCCAAAAAATATACAACATTTAAAACACTCAGTTTGACCCTTAAATGCTACAAACATAATCACTTATGTTTCTTTTTTACTTGCAGAGACCCTGAAATTTATGTTGATGCCAAACAAGACTCAGGAAAATGCCAACATTAACCATACTACAGCGAACAAAAATTGAGTTTTGAGGCCAAGAGTGTCAAACAGGTGCAGCAGCGACTTTATGCTAGACTGACAAAATGCAGTGCCAATATTGACATTGGTATGAAGAACTTCAACCTTTCATATTTCTATCCAGCCATAAATTTATTTCCTAGACATATGCTTTGACCATTTTCTTTGCTGATAAAATGGGACACCCGATGTGTGTGTGTGTATTATATATATATATATATATATATATATATATATATATATATATATATATATATATATATATATATATATATATATATATATATATATATATATATATAAATTTTCATCTTAGGTGCATGTCCATAGACATAATCTAAAAAAAAAAAAAAAAATCTGGAAATCACAATGTATGATTTTTTTTAAATAATTTATTTGTATGTTACTGCTGCAAATAAGTATAAGTAAGAATTCTGGCTCTCACAGACCTGTTAATTTTCTTTAAGAAGCCCTCTTATTCTGCACTCTTTACCTGTATTAATTGCACCTGTTTGAACTTGTTACCTGTATAAAAGACACCTGTTCACACACTCAATCAATCACACTCCAACCTGTCCACCATAGCCAAGACCAAAGAGGTGTCTAAGGACACCAGGGACAAAACTGTAGACCTGCACAAGGCTGGGATGGACTACAGGACAACAGGCAAGCAGCTTGGTAGAAGACAACAACTGTTATGATTATTTATTAGAATGTGGAAGAAACACAAGATGACTGTCAAACTCCCTCGGTCTGGGATTCCATGCAAGATCTCACTTTGTGGGGTAAGGATGAGTCTGAGAAAGCTCAGAACTACACAGGAGGACCTGGTCAATGACCTGAAGAGAGCTGAGACCACAGTCACAAAGATTACATTAGTAACACATGATGCTGTCATGGTTTAAAATCCTGCAGGGCAGCAAGGTCCCCCTGCTCAAGCCAGCACATGTCCAAGCCCATTTGAAGTTCACCAGTGACCATCTGGATGATCCAGAGGAGGCATGGGAGAAGGTCATGTGGTCAGATGAGACCAGAATAGAGCTTTTTGGAATAACTCCACTTACCATGTTTAGAGGATGAGAACAATCCAAAGAAAACCATCCCAACCGTGAAGCATGGGGGTGGAACCATCATACTCTGGGGTGCTCTTCTGCAAAGGGGACAGGATGACTGCACCGTATTGAAGAGAGGATGGATGGCATCATGTATTGCGAGATTTTGGCAAACAACCTCCTTCCCTCAGTAAGACCATTGAAGATGGGTCATGGCTGGGTCTTCCAGCATGACAATGACCCCAAACACACAGCCAGGGCAACTAAGAAGGGGCTCTGTAAGAAGCATTTCAAGGTCCTGGAGTGGCCTGGCCAGTCTCCAGACCTGAACTCAACAGAAAATCATTGGAGGGAGCTGAAACTCCAAACCTGAAAGCTCTAGAGAAGATCTGTATGGAGGAGTGGACCAAAATCCCTGCTGCAGTGTGTGCAAACCTGGTGAAAAACTACAGGAAATGTTTGACCTCTGTAACTGCAAACAAAGGCTACTGTCCCAAATATTAACATTGATTTTCACAGGTGTTCAAATACTTATTTGCAGCAGTAACATACAAATAAGTTATTAAAAAAATCATACATTGTGATTTCCAGATTTTTTTTTTTTTTTTTTTTTTTTGGTTATGTCTCTCACAGTGGACATGCACCTAAGATGAAAATTTAAGACCCCTCCATGATTTCTAAGTGGGAAAACTTGCAAAATCGCTGGGTGTTCAAATACTTATTTTCCTCACTGTATATGTGTGTGTATTGGGGGGTGGAGATCATGTAGCATGCAGTCTTTTAGGATGAAGCACTGTTGTAATTTTTTAAAATCATTTTTTCAGTGTTATCTGTGTATGTGTGTGGAGAAAGCTGATACTTCACTGTACACCAAATCTATCTTTGGGTACAAATAAAGCTACCTTGACCTTTATTCCATATTATGCATCTAATTTAAAAAAACACAGGAGATGATCACACATGATATATAACATGTTGAGTGCTGGAGTGCTGCACAGACCCACAGTGGGCGTTTATCCACTTTCAGCAGTGGTGGGCACAGATAACCAAAAAATTAACTTCGATAACAGATAATCAGAAAACTGAAAAGTTATCTTTGATAAAGATAAACCGATGAACCACCCAAAAATGTATCAGAAGTTATAGATAACCGATAACTGATAAATTCCAGTATTGTCTCTGATACATTTGCAACTGCTAACAAGCTGAATTTGAGTTTTAACACCACGATCGCTTTTGGAAGCATAAAAAGTGACATAAGACCCAAATAATGAGTCAGCACTTCTATGTTTGAACATGCTGCCCCTTTTTGGAAGCTACACGGCTACAGCACCCTGAGAGCAGCCACATAGCCTAGCTCTCTACCAATCACGATGCTCCAGTGCTTATGGTAATATGCTTATTATGATGCTTATGGTTTTGTGTGAATACTGATAGAATAACTCCATTAATGTCAATTCTGTCATTTGTACAAAGTTAAAATATAACATATATCTTTTAATATTGAATAATGCACTAATTCTGAGGTTTTGTAACAAAAACAGACAGATTGCAAAGGATTCTGGGTAAATGTGCCTCTGCTAAACACTGATTGGTTCAGTCAATCATTATGTAAACCAACACGTTAATGTGACGTGTGTCGTGTTTACAGATAAATGTGCTTTTGTAAAATATTCCATTTTTTATTTGTAAAAACAGGCATTTTTACGGAGCCCTGGAAGTGTCATTGCAAAATGTTTTGCATGTGGAGAGAATGTGCGCTCTTATTAGTGCCGTGCACACATTTTATGATGTATTGTCTTGTCAATATTGTCTTGACACATAAATGTTGGCTTTACACTGTGTGAGTTTTGGCACTTTTTCAGATGATTTTTCATTTGTGTGAGAAATTTTTGGACCGAGTTTCAGGTTAATCGCGCGTCCTGCATCGTGTAGTGTACATGGAGTAACAAGCTGCATTCACCATCTCACGAGCACCTCCTGATCACTGATCGTATGGTCGAATGAAAATCAAACCTGTTTGATATTATTCTGGTCTGGCTGCTGAAGAGGTACAAGCATCCAACCTCTCGCACTGTGCCTGTGCAAACACCGCAGAGCTGTCTTGTAATGTTTTTTGTTGTTGTTGTTTTGTTTTTAAACTTAATTTGTAAAAAAAACAAAAAAACAAATCCATTTGCATATTCATTGACCAAGAATTCATTTTATTGCAGGGTTTTCTGACTGCCCTATACTCCACTGTTTTAATAAACAAAATAAATAATGGACCAATTCAAATTTGTTTAAATTCAAATCTGTTTAATCACAAGTGAAATGTTCAATTCTCCTTTAAATTGCAATCAGATGCCCCAAAATAAGCTGTTGAAAAGCAACAAAATGTGTCACTTTTTTAAAAAAAACCCCCAATGCTTTAAATTCCTTGTGGTCCACTAAGTACCTGCAACGATTTAAAGCAATGTGAGCCCTTGAGCCACACATCCTCGTAATTTGTACACCCCCACCCAGCTACCATCCCGCCGGCAGTGGCAACAGATAGTCCTCGCACTTCTGCAAAAATCCATCCAAGAGAAAAGCTGGAAGATGGCTAATGAAGCATCTCTGGCTCGATCTGGCTGACGCTGCTACAACTGCAGTGCCCCATGGGGAAGGCGAACAGCACTCTGGGAAAGTGTGAGGAGTGTTATCCATTCCTGTGTGAATTATCTTTGAAACTGACAGTGTTTTGCTATGGATGTAAAATGCAGATTGTTTCTTTTCTTGCTTTTGTGCATTTTTGCATTAATTGCCTCTCGTCCATATTTGCTCTCCTGGAGTCATTTGTAAGACAAAACCATGGGATTTGTGATTGTGTTGTGAGCACATTGCTTGCAGCCTTTTAAATTGTGCACACTACAATAACCACTGCCTCTCTCCTTTTATACACAATGAATGTCATTCTCACCCCATACCTCCCTCAGCACCATGAATTTGTTTGTAAAACTTTTTCAATATTGTGCTAATATTGCAATAAAACACTTTTCCCCCTGCAGTTATTTGCCTAAGCTCACAGAAGATAATCTAGAGAAACAGATTCTGCTTTGGGAGATTTAACCTCATGTGTGTTTTCTCACTATTTGATGATGTAGAAAAGCTTTGGTATTAAAAGAAAAACCCTGGTTTGTCGTGTTTGATAGCAGTTGCTGCTCTGTCAGTGGAGTGCATCTCAGAGGAATAAGTGCATCCTCGAGGGGGGCTGTCAAACAGCAGCCCATTGACGGCTCCTGCAGGGACCTTCACCGCACTTGGAAAGGGTAAACCAAATTACATCAAGGACTCACGTTCCATCCTCATTGCTTCTGAAGAAAACCATGAAAGGGTCTGATTTGCCAAAGAAATCCTTCTTATCCAGCTTGTTGGCACAGAACTGTATAGTGGCACTGTCCTGCAGGAAGACAGAGACATGGGGAAAGAGATGAGACATGTTGGGAGTGCAGCATTGATCTTATATTATTTAAGCTGGTTACTTCGCTTTTATCCCTATAACTGGGCTCTTTTATTTCAACAGCAGTGAGAGGTGGCTGTCTGTGAATAACACAATAACATGATAATTGTTATACAGTGAAATTACTCTTTGTATTTCAAAGACAAGACTATATTGTATGTTTCTAGCTGTGTACACGTGTGTATTTCATGTGTATTTGAATTTACTTTATATTTAGCTGATGAGCTTGCAGTCAGTTTTGACATAATCACTACACTTAAGGTGACTAATAATCTAGTCATGGCTTTCACAAAAAATGTATGCCAACCATCCCAAAGTGGCAGTTATAGCCAAGTAGGGGTCCAAGTGTTGTGTGGGCCGCTGAAGAGGAGGTACTGCTGGCCCACCATCACCAGAGGGCGCCCTGCCTGGAGTGCGGGCTCCAGGTACCAGAGGGCGCCGCCGCCTCACGGGAGCAGCCTCGGTGACAGCTGTCACCCATCACCTGAGACAGCTGACGGCAATCATCAGTGGGGTATATCAGCAGGACGGCATCTCCACCTCATTGCCGAGATATCGTTTCTACCAGAGAGGTAACATATCAAAGCCTACTGAGTACACAGTTTTGACTGAGCTAGTTATTGGTTTACTGTTCCAACGAGAGGTGGAGGTACCTTTCCTGCCGTTCGGAGTTCTGGGTGCAAACGCGCCCCCATCTAACTGTTCTTTTTCCCTCGCCAGCAGTACCAGGTCCGACACGCGGAGGCAGTGGCCACCTGGGAGTTCGGGACTTGACGGCTCCAGTATTCCCGGGGTCCTGTGGCGGAGGAAGCCGTGTGGTTCCGGTCTTACCTTGGAGAGGCGTCTCCTATCTTCGAGCCTGCCCACACGACACCTTTGTGTATTGACTTTTGTCCATTTCTGTAATTGGTTGTATTCGTTGTGCACATTCACAACAGTAAAGCGTTGTTATTTTGACTTACTCCATTGTCCGTTCATTTGCGCCCCCTGTTGTGGGTCCGTGTTCCTACACTTTCCCAACACCAAGGAAGACTACACAAGCATCAAAATGTAATGTTCCAATCATAATGAAAGGTATAGCACATTATTTGTCTGATCATAAGAACCCCAAAACGCAAGCAGCAAGAGGCAGGAAGTAGATGCAAAAGTTAAGGTGATTTATTATTCCATAAAATTACAAAAGTGACAAAAGTCCAAACTGACACAACAGGGCTGAGGGAACAAAGTCCAAAAAACAAACAGAGAAACACAGAAAGAAAACCAACAATGAGATAAACACAGAAAATGGGTAGAAACTGGCAATGACAAAACACTCATGGCAAAGCACGGGAAAAGTAGGAACCACAGTGAATCTACAGGGAACTCAAATGGAGACAGGTGAGGGCTAAAATACAGAAAAAAAACTAATGAGCAGCTGTCATGATTTGCCCCTGCTCTGTCCATGATCATTATTCTGTCAGTTTGTCTTTATTGAGTTCTTTTGTCTGCTTGTTTGATCATCTGTTTATTTTGCTTTGTCACAGCTGCTGGTTTTCTGTTCATCACACTTCAACCACATCTCAAGTTTCATTCTGGTTTAGTTTAGTCTTTGATCCACTGTCTTTGATTTTTGTTAATCATTGCTTTTGTCACAGCTTGTTTTTCTGTTCATCACACTCCAGCCACATGTTGAGTTCTGTTCTTGTTTAGTTTAGTTTTGATACACTGTTGTTCATTGTTTCATGATTGCTTATGTCACTAGTTTGATTTGTCAGGTTTACCACATTAGTCTTCGGTTGTATTAGTCATTCATTTCTGTTGTAGTTTTGGCCTTTGATTTTCCTGATGTCTGCTTTTCTATTATATTCTTCCTCTTATCACTGCACTCTCTTGTCCTGCACCTGCACTTCCTCATCTCTGTTGACCACACCCTGTTTTGTCTGTCATCTCCTTACCCACTTGTCACTGCACTTTCTTGCCTCACAGTTTCTCATCTTTGTTTGTCCACGCCCTCCTCCTGCCAGCTCACCACACCTGTTTCACATCACTGCTAATTATCTTCTGTGTATTTAAACTAGGGATGAGCGAGTACACTACTATCTGTATCTGTACCTGTTCAACCATCTAAATTATCTGTATCTGTACTCGTAGTGGGCGTGGCCTAAACCAGAAGTGGGCGTGGTTTAACCCAAAATAGCTAGGGCTTAAATCAGTACATTATTTTAAGTCTGAAATTGATATGGATTGATCAGATGTTGCTATATTTATTGTTTATTTGAAAACTATTTGCAGAACAGCCTCAAACTTGAGATTCAATGTTTTTGATCACATTAGTAAAGGAACTATATTACAGAACAATTTTTTGTATAAATTCAGAACATGAATATGTTTTTGATCACAATAGTAAAGAAACTATTTTGCAGAACAAGTTTTTTTTATAAACTCAGAACATGAATATGGTATTGATCACAATAGTAAAGGAACTATTTTGCAGAACAAGTTTTTTTTTATAAACTCAGAACATGAATATGGTATTGATCACAATAGTAAAGGAACTATTTTACAGAACAATTTTTTTATAAACTCAGAACATGAATATGTTTTTGATCACAATAGTAAAAGAGCTATTTTACAGAACAAGTTTTTTTTTATAAACTCAGAACATGAATATTCTTAAGTGCATGAATGAAGAACAGAACAGCCTCAGAAATGACATTCAGTGTAGTAGAAAATTATGAACTACTAAGTATACATGAACAAGAGTTGTCATACTCAACACAACTTCCTTTTTTTTAATTTTATGATCAAACTGTGATTTTTGTTTTCAATTATTTATTTATGTGGGCTGTCCGTAAAGTATCGGTCCTTTTTATTTTTTTTAAAAACTATATGGATTTCATTCATATGTTTTTACGTCAGGCAAGTTTGAACCTTCGTGCGCATGCGTGAGTTTTTCTACGCCTGTCGGTGACGTCATTCGCCTGTGAGCACACCTTGGGAAGGAGTGGTCCCGCCCCCTCGTCGGAATTTCATTGTCTGGAAATGGCGGAATGAAAAGGACTTTTTTCCATCAGATTTTTTTCAGAAGCTGTTAGAAACTGGCACCTGGAAACCATTTGAAAAATTTATCTGGCTTTCGGTGAAAAGGACCCCTTTAAGGACACTTGGCGCGCCGCGCTCCGAGCTGCGACAACGCGGCACAAAACACCGTATCATTTCTAAACGGATAGCTCTGTGGATACGAGACGTCGTGTGCTCTTTCTCTGGTAATCACAAGAGCTGGACATCAGCCATTTTCCGGCAGATTTCACTTTTAACCAGAGATTTTGTCGTGGAAACCCGCACGGAGGCTTCGCGCGTCACGACCGATTCGCTTGATGAGCGAGACAAAGAACACCTCCGTTTCGGCGTGTCAGAGGACAAGTTTGGACATGTCTAGCTCTCCACAATTTCTCTGATACTTACTGGACTGGTAAGCATTGAAAGCCGAGATAGGCATGTCCTAACTTGTCCTCTGACACGCCGAAACAGAGGCGTTCTTTGTCTCGCTCATCAAGCGAATCGGTCGTGATGCGCGAAGCCTCCGCGCGACGTTCCATGACAAAATCTCTGGTTAAAAGTGAAATCTGCCGGAAAATGGCTGATGTCCAGCTCTTGTGATTACCAGAGAAAGAGTACATGACGTCTCGTATCCACAGAGCCATCAGCTTAGAAATTATCCAGTGGTTTGTGCCACGTCATCGCGGCACGGAGCGCGGTGCACCGACCGTCCTTAAAGGGGTCCTTAAAGCGACAATTAACAATCCTTATTCTCTGTGAAGCCCGCAAAATTTTCACCGAAAGCCAGATAAATTTTTTGAATGGTTTCCAGGTGCCAGTTTCTAACAGCTTCTGAAAAAAATCTGATGGAAAAAAGTCCTTTTCATTCCGCCATTTCCAGACAATGAAATTCCGACGAGGGGGCAGGACCACTCCTTCCCAAGGAGTGCTCACAGGCGAATGACGTCACCGACAGGCGTGGAAAAACTCACGCATGCGCACGAAGGTTCAAACGTGCCTGACGTAAAAACATATGAATGAAATCCATATAGTTTTTTAAAAAAATAAAAAGAACCAATACTTTACGGACAGCCCACGTATTTTTACCACCTAACATTCTTGGCATTTTTTTTCCACACCAAGCTCAACAACACTGAATAAGGTGTGTCTGTCTGTGTGTGCAAGACTATGTGTGCATGTGTGCGTGACTGGATGACTGTGTGAGAGAGAGAGGTTGTTCCACTGACCAATTTATTTTCATGAACTGCAGTAAGAAAGTGTCAGATACTGCATGCAGCCATACTCAATAAAAATATTAATATAGGCTACGTTTGTGTGTTCAGCTATATGTGTGTAAGTGGTCTGTAAGACTGTTTATTTTTTTAATGATCTGTGTGAACTTGGTGATTCATGCAAACATCCAGTGATGGCAAACAGGGAAATTCTCAAAAACACCGCGTTCAGTAGGAGCAAAGTTTTCTAGCTGACTTTATATCACCAACAAAACTAAGAGCAAACAGACGGTTAAAAAAGTAAATACCCAACCGGAGTGGAGGCAGTGACCGACACGACATGAGCCGTTTTCAGCTGTCTTGTCAAATGCTTCGCGTACAATATGAAACAAGTTCACCAAGTAACTTTAAATAATATCATACAAACCGAAAAAGAGGCAAGCTGAAGAGACAGCACAGCACGGAAGCCAAGCACAGAGAGAGATCCTGTATGTGTGTCTGTGTGTGTGAGAGAGAAGCTGCAGACAGACATGTCTGTGTAGGGAGGGGCGGGCGCTTTGTGTAACTGGCCAGTCACAGAGCGTGAAGACAGTCATTTAGTCACTGAGAATTTTCCTTCAGCACGAGCACAGATATTGATTGATTGTTTTATTTGAATCATGCTCAGACTCATCAAAAATGCTTTATCCATACTGGATACTCGGCTTGACCCTAATTTAAACCCTTTGAGTTGTGTGTTCTGTGATTGTTCATTGATGTTCTGTCTCCGTTCCAGCTCAAGTACCTTAGTTCCTAGCCAGAGTTCTTTGTTGCCGACCTTGCCTGTTTTCCTTGACCTCACCTTTGTCTCAGCCCTTGTGACTCTGTTTGCCGTGCTTTCACCTCATCCTGTATTTTTTGATGACGCCCTTGCTTTACGCCTGCCTGTACATTCGCCTCGCTGACTGCCTTTTTGTGTACCAGACCCACTGCCTGAATCTTTAATAAAGTTTTACATCCTACCACCTACTTGTGAGTCTGCATTGTGCCTCCTACTTCCTGCTGTGCCCATCTCCTCTGAGAACCATGACAGCAACAGGTGTATCAACTCAGGGGATGGGAAGAAGAACAAATACATGTGAGAACTAAATGAACAAGAGGTGACTGAAAACTAAAACTGAACTCAAGGGTAAATAGAAAATAAAGCATAACCACAAAGATAACAAAATACAACAGAGGACGTAACAAAAGCAAAACATAACTCCAAGTGCAACATACAAACACCAACATGAAACTCCAAAAGTGTATAAATGCAACAGCGGCAAAACTAACATGAACTAACACAGGAAAAGAGACATTCAAATAATAACACTACCCAAACAACTGAGCAATAACTGAAAACTAAAGTACAAAATAAACAAGGAACGCAAACAAAGTGCTAAGCAGGGCAAAATACAACATGATAAATTACACAATGCTGGGACTCATGGACCAGGAGCACAAAGACAAGGAGGACTTAGCACAGTGGAACATAAAGACACATGAAGGACACACACACACGGATGACAGAAAGTGACAGGGGAGTGAACAAATAGATACCAGTGAATTGACACAGGCAGGAGACAAAGACAAGATACAGCGATTAACCATCAGGAGACAGGACACAAACCACAAGACACCAACCTAAACGCTGGACCGGGAGCAGACACACACACACACACACACACACACACACACACACACTGAAAGTTTGGGGCAAAAACTGCAAAAAAAAAAAAAAAAAAGAGAAAGGCTGATTTCAGTTTATGCAGTGGTAAAAACGTTTCTTCAATTTTGGTAAAGGTGATGAAAATTAATGGAGTTTTGTTTGGTGACTGAGACTTTGCTAAATTCAGGTCCATGTTCTGCCTCCTACGCAGTTATTTCAGTCACAGGCAAGATACTCACATGAATCACATCATCTGCTTAACATTTGTTCTCCGTCAGGCAATGACATTACTTTTCTACGTAGTCGCCTTTCCTTTCCACACACTTATGCCAACTTCTGACATGTTTTTGCATCCAGTCAGTGAAGAAATCTGGTGTCTTCTCTCGGCACTAGTGATGCACAGCCGCTTGCACTTCTGCAGCATTTGTGTAATGTGCCCCTTCAGGTGTGTAGCTTTTGCATAGTGTCCACATTTTGATCAGAGTTGACAGCGTTGCTCTCGTCTCATCTCACCTCATCTTCAACCGCTTTGATGGGTTCGGGTCGCAGGGGCAACAGCTCCAGCAGGGGACCGCAGACTTCCCTTTCCCGTGCCACATTGACCACCTCTGACTGAGGGATCCCGAGGTGTTCCCAGGCCAGTGTGGAGATATAATCTCTCCACCTAGTCCTGGGTCTTCCCCGGGGTCTCCTCCCAGATGGACGTGCCTGGAACACCTCCCTTAGGAGGCGCCCAGGAGGTATCCTTACCAGATACCCAAACCACCTCAGCTGGCTCCTTTCAACGCGAAGGAGCAGTGACTCTCCTCCGAGCCTCCCACGAATGACCGAACTTCTCACCCTATGTCTAAGGGAGACACCAGCCACCCTCCTGAGGAAGCCCATTTTGGCCGCTTGTATCCGCGATCTAGTTCTTTCGGTCATGACCCAACCCTCATGACCATAGGTGAAACTAGGAACGAAGATTGACCAGTAGATCAAGAGCTTCACCTTTTGGGTCACCTCCCTTTTCGTCACAACAGTACGGTACAGCGAATGCAATACTGTCCCTGCTGCGCCGATTCTCCGGCCAATTTCATGCTCCATCGTCCCCTCACTCGTGAACAAGACCCCGAGGTACTTGAACTCCTTCACTTGGGGCAAGGCCGTATTCCCTACCTAGAGTAGGCAATCCATTGGCTTCCTGCTGAGAACCATGGCCTCAGATTTAGAGGTGCTGATCCTCATCCCAGCCGCTTCACACTCAGCTGCAAACCGATCCAGTGAGTCTTGGAGGTCACCGGCCGATGAAGCCAACAGGACCACATCATCTGCAAAAAGCAGTGATGAGAACCTGAGCCCACCAAACCAGAAACCCTCCTCCCCCGACTATGCCTCGATATCCTGTCCATGAATATCACAAACAGGATTGGTGACAAGGCGCAGCCCTGGCAGAGGCCAACCTCCACTGGAAACAAGTCTGACTTACTGCTGAGCACCCAAACACAGCTCTCGCTTTGCGAGTACAGAGATTGGATGGCCCTGAGAAGGGACCCCTCACTCCATACTCCTGCAGCACCTCCCACAGTATCTCCCGGGGTACCCAATCATATGCCTTCTCCAAGTCCACAAAACACATGTAGACTGGGTGGGCATACTCCCAGGCACTCTCCAGGATCCTTGTGAGAGTAAAGAGCTGGTTTGTTGTTCCACAACCAGGACGGAACCCGCATTGTTACTCTTCAATCAGTAGTTCAACTATCGGCCAAATTAGGGTTCGGCCGCCAGCGTTGCTGAGTTCCAAAAAGTCTGTGAAGACTATGCCATTGCAGTCCCAAAAACTGGTCATCAAGACTGTCCCATTGAAGGGACAATGCTGAATTGATTTTCGCCCTTCAAACTCCTTGCCCACTTAATGACTGTACTGAAATCCACACAGGTGTCACCATAGACAACACGCAATTGAAGATGAATGGATGCACAACTCTCAGCCGTGATGAATTTAATTTGACTGCATTGTTTCAAACGTAAGTCCATGTACGTCATAATTTTTTATTGACTACTGTGCGCATGTGTTATGTCAAAGGCAATTCTGCACTGCCCTAAAATTGCAGACAAAAACTGTTAGGTGTAATGATCAACAATACATAGAGGAAAGTATCTTGTCCAAGGACAAGTAGCCTGACGTGGTCACACCTGGAATTGAACCCTGAACTATAAGTACTCCAATGCCTTAGAGCAGAGGTATTCAACTTGTTCCAGAAAGGGCAGAAAGGGTGCAGGTTTTCTTTGCAACCACCCACTCCACCAGGTGATTTAACTGATTAAGGGCCCCTTCACACATACTGCGAAGTTTGGACGAAGTGCACACTTAGTGCGCATGACGCAGGAATCATGTGCAAACCTTGGGAAATCGTCCCTGCCTCTAACACCTCATACACCTGTTGCTACAACTATTTGCGCACACCGGCCGCTGAATGAAAGTGTGTGCACTGCGCAAGCCCATCGAACCCTTTTGCAGCATGTATCAGCCAAATTCCATGTGACACGCACGAACATCTAACACCACTCGCATGGCACTTAGAAAATGTGTGGCCAGTCGCACTCTTGGCATGATAACAGACAACCACTGTTGTACTCACAGCGAAATTTTTCTAAGTTACCCATGAGTGTGGCTTTGCTATGTGCGTTGAGAACTGACAGGAGGCGTGGCTTCCGACAGAAGCAGCTGTGGTGATCTCTCATTCTGGACATTCCAGCTGAACAACACCTACTGTGTTTGGACAGTCATGGACTAACAACTGTCTACTGTGAGGCGCGTATGTCTGATTGCTGTACTTACGTGGACATAAATAAAACCATATATCACCATGGCAACAAGCTGCAGCGAGTGAGCACACGCATGGAGCGGACACATCCTGCCAGATTGAAAAGGACCATCAGATCAGAACATGCAGCGGGTGATCTGACCGTAACTTCACCCACATGAGCTCTGTTCCAAATGACGCGGTGTGTGTGCTGCGGCGTGCCGTCCGCAAGACACGTGTGTCAGCAGAACACGTGCACGGCCAACTGGACACACTGGACCAGTAGATGTGGACATCAGAGCACACTGTTTCTCATTCATGCCAGTTCATGACTGTATGTCTGTGACCATGGATCATCACCAGAGGAACAGACAGGTCATATTTGTATTGCTCACTTGATAAATGCAGTGTTTTATATGGTGTGTGATTTTAATTTTTTTTGTAACCTTCCATGTCTTTCCTGATATGAGACAGATTCCCGCAACTGTCAAGGACAGCTCTATAGCTCAGTGGTACAGTTGCTGACTGCTAATCAGAGCTTTTGGAAGGCGCTGGTTCGTGTCCAGTGGGTGGTATGTGTTTTTCTTGTTTTTTATTTATTCCATATAAGCGGTATGACGTGGTCCCACAGGGACCAGCTGGTTTTATTTTTTATTTATTCCACATAAGCGGCGCGATGTGGTGCACCTCGCACTGTTCCTGCACGAAAGACACCGTCACGTGCATGAGCTCTCGCACTGGGATCGTGCATGCCTGCCCGTCGGCGCAATGTTTCATGGTGCGCAAATTCTAACTGTTTCGCGCTGTTTCACTGTATTTGTCCAAATGTCGTCCAAACCTCGCTGTGTGTGTGAAGGGGCCATAACTGATTCCATCTGCTCAGAGTGATGTTAAACAGTGAAATCACCTGGTGGAGTGGGTGGTTGCTAAGAAAACCTGCTCCCTCTCTCCCCTTTCTGGAATGAGTTGAATACCCCTGCCTTAGAGCATAGCAGCATGTTGCAGCACCTACTCACAAATTAGGATACACTCTGGATTTTGTCATTTTGTTTTCCTAATCACAACATTGAGATAACAGATCCCTGCATATCTGATCAAAGCTTTATTGTTTTCGATGTCTTGATGCCTTCCATACTGCTTAGAAGTGGGCTCACTACTCTCATTACCTTCATTGACTGTCATTATATTCTCCACTGCCTTTGTAGCTGCTCTTGACACTCACATGATTGAATCCCCAACAACATAATCTTTGCACTTGAGAAACTTAGCTTCCTCCTTATTAGTACCTGCTCAGTTGTTATTAACAATGTTGCTCCACTTAAATAAAAAAATATATAAAAAACAGAACCACTATGTGCAGGCCTGGGTTTTAATGACTCCAATGAAGAGCATGCAGGAAAGCTGAGCACAAATGGAAAAGCAATCAACTCAGGGTTTCATTTGAAATTCTGACTGCCTGTCATAAGCAAGAGGCTGCTATGATGGTAAAAACTGACAATTTCTCCCAGTTAATTTCTAAAAATCACCAATATCCAAAACTTCTCTTGCATTGTGAAGGAATGTCAGCTACAGCTCTTTGGGAGGTGGCATGCTTCTCTGGATATGATACAGTACATGGGTGCCACAGCTATGTGGTAGATAGAAGGCAATTTTGGAGAGTTGAAGAAGGATGGTTGGTTGCCACATCGTAAAAAAAACTAAGTAAATAATTGTGATGTTTTTACAGTAAAAAAAAAAGTTTGCCAGAATAATTATGTTAAAAATACAATAAAATTACGTCATTACCTTTACAGAACAACCTGTACATTTTGCAGCACTGGAACAGCATTTTTCTGCTAAATTAACATTATTCTGCAGTTGTTCAACTAACTATTTTGGTAGAATTTAAACACTGTTGTTACTTATTGTACATCGAGTCCCATTTGGCATTTGGCATGGGATCCATGTGCTGATCTGGTTTTTCTAAAAAAAAAGTCCAGCTGTATAAAATGAATGTGCCTCAGGCAGCCTTAGACACAGGACACTTCGGCAGGGAGACAAGCATGCTTAACTGTTTGAGCCACTGGACTGTCACACACGACAACTGAAAATATAATGAATTGTGTATCATATTCCCATATTAACATTTTTGCTGAGTTCTGAAATAAAAATATGCACTATATATATATATATATATATATATATATATATATATATATATATATATATATATATATATATATATATATATATATATATATATATATATATAGTTCAAGGCTTTCCATATAGATGATCCAGGCACACGCACGAGCACCGAAGCGATCAGATGATGTGAGCCCATGCAGTAGCTCCAAGGCAGTCAGATGATCCAGCCACACACATGCACAGAAAAGCAATCAGATGATGAGCGCTCATGGCTTTCCTCTCTCCAGGTTATTATGGCCATGAGATGACCACACTGTGGTTCACACCTGTGTCCTGCCAATCAGTTAATGCCTCACATGATGCACAGGGGGGGTGTCATACTGTCTGGCTAGATGGTGCGTGTTGCGCCGCTGGAGGCATGTCATACGGGATATATACTTCATGGTGGACATGGCATTTTTCGTCGCCAGTTGGCTGATCACAGGATGACACAGATCTTATCACATGGTGTAGCCTGGCTGGTGTTCGCCCTGCACTGTGAGATGCAGCTGGAGGTATTCCAAAAGTGATTTTTTATTTATCTTCAGATTGCTTGCTGATGCTGGTGCATTGTCGTGGCTTGTACAGAGGTAGATGGTGTACATGTCATGATATGTGTTTTCCAACTATGACACCCCGGTCAGCTGTGCTGTGGCACACTGCACAGAGCCTCTGGACTCACTGTGGGGCAGCAGCGACGCACTGCGCAGTTGCAGTTGGTATTACAGCTGTGATGATTGTGAGCATGAGAGTGTATCTGTGATCTAAGGTTTATTATTGATATAACACACCGTTCAGATGTGTGCGCAGTGCCCTGCGGCCGTGGGACACATTGACCCACAGGGACACACGGTGCTTTTGGTTTGATTGCACCATGTTCACATGACGTTCACAAGATGCCACAAACATTGCACATGAAGATATCTCCTTTGTGAACCACAAACAGATCTAGTGGAGGTGCACGTACGGCTCATCCGTGCCTCATTATGGACACACCGGTAGGGGTTCACGTACCTGACCACGGCGAATTTCCTTTGAACGTGTTCAGACTGTTTTGAATGCTGTTTTGATGCTGTGAGAATATTTAGAATGCGATCACAATGCAGTTAGAGGCCTCATCAACTGCTGTTTTAGTTTTTTCCACCTTAAACATACCTCGACAGTTGGGTGCATATTTTCTACATTCGGGCTGGCCGCACAAATGAGCCCGACTGTTTGGAATGCACTCAGAAAGCTGTAGGAGGGTTTCGATTGTGCCTCGACTGCCATCCAAATGTCAATTCAACCCCCGTTCAGGCTCATTCAGCCTCTAGTGTGACGGGGGTATTACATTTGCCAAGGTAAACATGCACAGAGCCTCTCCATGCTACCAGGTGCTGCTTCTGATATTTTTACCTTTTCAAAAAGAAGTTGTTTACATTGAGGGATTTAGCTTGCCCCATAGGTTTACATTGCATCCATCCATCCATGATGGTGTTTGCATTCTAAAACAATACTGGACCAAATCAAATTGATTTTGTCAAGTGAAATGTGAAGCCCCAAAAATACTTCTAAAAATCTCACTGAAAATCTGCATCGAAAAATCTCTGAATTATCCTTTAGCTGCAACTCTAAAATATAGCATCATATCTCCTCAGCAACAGTCCAACTAACATTAATTAGAGCTGGTTAAAATGTATAATGGCAGCATGAGTAATACCCATCAAGTTGACATGTTCTGATACCTGCCACTTCGGTTAGAAAGTATCACATACTCAAAGTGCCTTTCAGCCTCAGACAATCCCTAAAACATGAAGCACACATCCTTCTTTCTGCTTCATATTTTTCTAATATCTTTGGATAGCTGCTGTACTTCTTGTTTTAAAATGACAATGCCCTCAGTGGTCTCAAATATAGACCAAATCCCCCTCGGCTTACTTAATGTATTTTCACTGTCAAAGTTTTTGCTTCAGACGTTATTCAGCAAGGGCAGCACAGTGACTTAGTGGTTAGCACTGTTGCCTCACAGCAAGAAGGTCATGGGGTCGATTCCCACTTGTGGCTTTTCTGTGCAGTTTGCATGTTTTCCCCATGTTTGCGTGGGTTCCCTCCGGGTGTCCCAGCTTCCCTTCACAGCTGAAGACACGCAGGTTAGGTGAACTGGAAACTTATGCATGTGATTGTGTTTGATTGTCTGTATGTGGCCCTGAGACAGACTGGCGTCCTGTCCAGGGTGTACCCCGCCTTGCCCTATGACTACTGGGATAGGCTGTAGCCCCTGTGACCCTTAAATGACATAAGCAGTTGAAGATGATGAGTGAGTTATTCAGCTTATAATTACAAGATCAAACAGTCACGTTTTGAAAAATGTTTAAAATGCTTGAAATTATTTCTTCCAAATTAGGCTGATAAATGATTAATTGTGACATTCACCAAAGAATGGGTGTGATTTCTTATAATTCCAATTAATTACAGAGTGAATTATGATTGGTGTAATAAAATGATGCTTTACACATGTTGCTTTAAGAATATATATAAAAAACAAAAACAATGCAATAATGTTAAATTTCATTCCAAAATTAAAACATAGAAATGCAGATTCTGTTATTTTTATGCAGAATATCCACACATACATTCGACAGGGAAATAAAACATGACAACCACATCTGCAGTAGCTCTTCAACTGTTTTTTTTTCATTTCTTTCTTATGATATAATGCTTCTTTTCTGCTGATTGGAAATTGTAATTCACCTTGTGAAAAGAGGAGGTCAGTAAGAAAGAAAATAAGCCCCCAATTCTCCTGAAGTGGATGGATACTGATTGTACCAACAACAAAAGCACCTGTTTTCATTTCAATTATCTATAATTACTGTTTTCTCTCTTGGCTGTCCTTGAGATTTAGGATCTTAACGGTCTAACTCCCCAAATATCCAAAAACAATAGCTTACCAACAGTACTATTTGTAAAGCACTCAACATTTAGTTGTAATTTGCAATATAAACAAATTAGTTAATTAAAGGGTGACTGTGATTTGTTTTTTCAGAATAAGGCACTTTTTTGTTGTATTTTTTGATAACCTGTTGCTTCTGTACTTTAGAAAAGAGACTTTAGCCACCTTTTATGTTCAAAATATTTATAGCATGGACTCAGTTAAACAAATACAACATGTTTCTATGCTCAGCTTGAATTATTACTCTGCAGGTTGATGAATATTTTCTTTACTGGTGAGTGTGTGTCTGTGTGTCCATGTGTCTCTGGACAAGATTAATGAAAAATGGCTGGGTGGATTCCCTTCAAGCTTGGTGGGAATATCACTTGGATAGCTATTTAGAGGTGATTAGATTTCGCAATGGCATGGTCAAAGGTCAAGGTCAGGAAAATCATGGTCCAGAAAACATTGTTTTATTTGAGTTTATTTTGTGTGTATATATATATATATATATATATATATATATATATATATATATATATATATATATATATATATATATAACATAACACACACACAGACACACATATATATATATATATAACAACCAAAAAACCTAGATGGATAACACTTTGTGTGAATATAATTTGGATCAATATCTAGAGGTGAATCGATTTTTAGTCATATGATCAAGGTCAAAGAAAATATGGTCTGAAAAAACACTTTTTAAAAAATATATCTCAACAAACGGGGAGCCTAGATGGATGATCTCCACCATATATTTAGTAGTTACTAGTTGGTCAAAGTTCAAGGATGGGGTAGGGTTGATCCGGATACTCGTTTCAGACAACCATCCGATATGGATAAAGCATTTTTGACAAGAGCAAGCATGATCCGAATAAAACTCATCAATATCTGTGCTCGTGCTGAAGGAAAATCCTGATTGGCTAACTGACTGTCTTCACACTCAGTGATTGGCTAGTCACACACAGTGCCCCCGCCCCTCCCTACACAGACACGTCTCACTGCAGCTTCACACACACACACACACACACACACACACACACACACACACACACACACACACACACACACACACACACACACACACACACACACACACACACACACACACACACACACACACACAGGATCTGGTCTTTCTCTGTGCTTGGCATGACTCCAGCTCACGTTGCTGTGCTCCTTAATTTTTCTTCAATTCACCTGTTTTGGTTTGTATGGTATTGTTAACATTACTTGGTGAACTTGTTTTGGAACATATGCGGTGCATTTGACAAGAGAGAGCTGAAAGCGGCTCATGTTGTGTCGCTCACTGACTCCAGTCGTTTTCTTTTTTTAACCGTTTGTTTGTTGATAAAGTCAGTTGGAAAACTTTGCTTGTACTGAACACAGTGCTTCTGAGAAGAATACAGTGAACAAGGCTGACATATTATTTCCCTGTTTGCCATCACTGGATGTTTGCATGAATCATCAAGTTCACACAGATCATTACAAAATAAACAGCTTTTAGAACAACCTCTCTCACATTCAGTTATACATATGCACACAGACACACACGCACAGACACCTTAATCAAAATGCCAAGAACGTTAGATAGTAAAAATAAATAAATAATTGAAAAAAAATCACAGTTTGATCAGAAAATTAAAAATAATTATAATAAAAAAGAAAGTTGTGTTGATTATGACAACTCTTGTTCATGCATACTTAGGAGTTCATAATTTCCTGCTACATTGAATCTCAATTCTGAGGCTGTTCTGTTATTCATTCATACCCTTAAGAATATTCATGTTCTGAGTTGATTAAAAAAAAAAAAACTTGTTCTGTAAATAGTTCTACTTTTGTGATCAAAATCATTGATTTGAATCTTAATTTTGAGGCTGTTCTGTCAGTAGTTCCTTTACTATTGTGATCAAAAACATTGACTCTCAATTCTGAGGCTGCTCTGTAAGTATTCATTCATACACTTAAGAACATTCATGTTCTGAGTTCATAAAAACTTGTTCTGTAAATAGTTCTCTTACTTTTGTGATCAAAATCATTGATGTGAATCTCAATTTTGAGGCTGTTCTGTAAATAGTTTTCAAATAAACAATGGATATAGCAACTTCTGATCAATCCATATCAATTTCAGACTGAAAATAATGTACAGATGTAAGCCCCACCCATTTCCGGTTTAGGCCCCGCCCACTCCAAGTACAGATACAGATCATTTAGATGGTTATACACGACTTGCTTATTCTAATTGCGTATTTAGCTTTCTGGCTTGTAAAGAATATACGCATTTCAGACTGACTGTCATGGAAACCGGTCTGATATTATATCAGACCAGTAATCAGCCAATCAGAGTATATATATATATATATATATATATATATATATATATATATATATATATATATATATAGTACATATATAGTACATCTCACTAAGTCACACGGCAGGATAATTAATCTCACTAAGTCACACGGCAGGATAATTAGGCCGATATCGGACCCAATCTTCCCCTTCCGACAATCTTAAGGACGCCCCGACAATGGTGATGACCCTAAAGATAATCTTATCAGATATTCCTGTTGTGTGTGGTGTGTTAAGAGCGCTCTGATCTGCTCGGAAGGACGTCAGGAGCACTCTGATTGCAAATAGGGGATATTCAACATGTTGGATTTTTTTGGCCTGATATCGCAGCGTGTGTTGTGTCCTCCGACCACAAACGAGCATACAGCCTGCTGAATGTGATGTGCTGCCAATCAGAAAGCAAGGTGACGGACGTACGGAACGGAAAATAAAATCAAATCAGCTGTTCTGACTTACCAGAAAGTCTGGTGGTTGCGCTGTCTCCACTCCTTTAAAGAATGCCTTTTCTTTTTCTTTGTGTATTGCTTTTTTTCCTCTGTTTTAAATAGTCCACAAAGTATCTCTGTTTGTTTACTCTGAAGTCATGTTTAATCTCGAGAGATTTTGCGAGATTTCCTGTCTGAGCTGGGAATGTTCATGTGTGAAATCTGTTCGTGTGTGGTGTTGTTGTCCTTACCGCGTGGCTGAACACCACACACTGTACGACCAAAACTCTATGATTTTTTTTATCTTCACGTGTGTGGTCTCTCAGGTTTTGGAAACCTAAAGATAATTTTAAAATCCTGTCGTGTGAACCAGGCTTAAGAAGCCTAGATAGATCATTCGATTTTGGAAGTTTTGGCCAAGGTGGAGGTCTAGGAAATATTGGTTTTACAAACACCTATTTGTATATCTCATCTTCCAAGAAGCCTAAATGGATAGTCTAAATCACATAATAATCCGTAAAATATCTGACATTGATTGGTATGAGTGGCTTCAAAATGAATTCACATAGAAGCTTCAGAGAGCTCATGAGGCACTTTAACACCATGAGACAGAGTGTAAATGTAAACTAACATACAGTAAATTTAATCTGAGCCTCAGAGAGTTTATCAGACACTTTAACACAAAGTAAATCTAAACATCCAAGAGAAGTTCTCAGCTTTGTATTTGTGTTCTCTCTTCTAGTCATTATCTATGGGTTCCTCTTTAATAGTTTTAGTTCTGGTTTATTCTTTAAATGTGCATCCACTTTCAGTCTTGTTTCTTAGTTTTTTTGAGGTTTGGGTTAATTCCATAAATTTGTCAATTTCATCCCACTTCCTGTTTAACTTTCAATTCAATTTAGGGCCCTGTCCCACTGCCGTTTAGGAGGATTTGCGCATGGAATGCGCACAAAAGTGGCCCACATCCGCGATCGGCCACCATCTGAACACGTCCGAGATCATCCGCAGAGGCACGCATGTCTGCAGCCAGGATGTTTGAGCAGCTCAAAAATCCTGCCGCGGATGAGATCCGCATCAGGGCCCTGTCCCACTGCCGTTTAGGAGGATTCGCACATGAAATGAGGAGACAAAAGCTGAGCGTCCGCAACAAAGGTGGGCAGAAATGACAGATGTCCCGGGTCGATCAGCAAATACATGAGGAAGAAAAGCGGATATAATAGGGAACAGAAGCGAAGGCGACCGCGGAGGTGCCCCCATGAGGGGCACAGTGGCCGTGATGCACTCCCGTTCAGTCTCGGCTCCCGAGTACCGTTCACGCGCGCGCATGTAAACAATAATAATAATAAAAAAAAGAAACTCAGCTGCCTGCTGTGGTACTGCTCCTCGCTCTTCCCCCCAAAACTCTGTCATAATTGTTTATAAACCAGTCACCATTTGTTTTATTATACATCTGTGTAGTTAATTAATAAAATATTCTCCACAGACGAACTCGCTCGCGCGCGCACGTAGAAAAGCACCACCTCTCCCCCTGCTGTGGTGCTGCTGCTCGCTCCAAAAACTCTCTCACAATTGTGAAATAAAGGACAAAAGAGACATACGTCTGCATGCGCGACATACCATTTGCAACCGTGACGTGGCCGTGCTGGGCACGCGTCATACCTGTTTTGCACGCTGTCCCGGTCCGCCGCCAAGCCGCGCCAACCCGTCGGTTGCGGATATCAGTGGATGACAGGAGATATGCGGAGCGTTGGTTGTGTATATCCTGCGTATGTCTTCAGTATGTGTTCAGGCAGTGATGCGGATCTCATCCGCAGCAGGATTTTTGAGCCGCTCAAAAATCCTGGCTGCGGACATGCGTGCCTCTGCGGATGATCCCGGATGTGTTCAGATGGCGGCCGACTCATACAGGAATGTTACACGTTTATCGCGGTTGTTTGGTGGATGTGGGCCACTTTTGTGCGCATTCCATCCACAAATCCTCCTCAACGCCAGTGGGACAGGGCCCACGCCAGTGGGACAGGGCCCTATGTCTCTTTTGTCCTTTATTTCACAATTATGAGAGAGTTTTTGGAGCGAGCGGCAGCACCACAGCAGGGGGAGAGGAGTTTTTTTTACGTGCGCGCGAGAGTGAGTTCGTCTGTGGAGAATATTTTAGTAATTAACTACACACAGATGTATAACAACACAAATGGTGACTGGTTTATAAACACAATTAAGACAGAGTTTTGGTGAGAAGAGCGAGGAGCAGTACCACAGCAGGCAGCAGAGTTTCATTTTTTATTATTATTATTGCTTACAATCACGCGCGTGAACGGTACTCGGGAGCCGAGCGTGAACGGGAGTGCATCACGGCCGCTGTGCCCCTCATGTGGGCGCCTCCGTGGTCGCCTTCGCTTCTGTTCCCTGTTCTGTTCTGTTCCCTCATGACAGAGTCACCCCAAGGCACTTCACACAATTCCTAACAACACAAAGTAGTTTAAAATCTAAATTAAAATCACGATGGGCACAATAAAAAGATCACAGTAGAATAAAAAGAAATTACAATGCAAATGTAAAAACAAATTAGATTAATGATAAGACAGCCTAAAAAAGTGAGTCTTCAGTCTTGATTTAAAAGTCTCCACCGTGTCAGACTGCCTAATACCTGCATGTAGATTGTTCCAAAGAGTCGGACCACGGTAGGAGAAGGCTCTATACCCCACAGACGTTTTGTTCACCCTCGGAATACACAGAAGCCCTGTCTGTTCTAAGACAGTCTTTGTTTTTTATTTAGTTTGCTTTCTTCCTGTTTGCGCTCACGCTTCAACCATCTGTGCACCTGCCAGCAATTGTAATCACCTCCCACTCTGCTTAAACTCATAGTGCTTAAACTCATAAACTTCATAGTGTTCATGTCTTCCGAGTCAGATCTCCTGGTTTTGAACTGTGCTTTATTCTTGTGACCTCTGAGCCTGCTTTTTGATTTTTGCACTTGTACTTTGAATAATTTGATTGCCTGTGTGTGAGACCTTGAACTGAATTTTTGGCTTCGATTAAAGAACATTGTTTGACCACATCGTGCCTGTTCTAGGTATTTGGGATCACATCAGAACTCAAACCGCAAAATGTATATTTATTAGTAAATTGGTGTGTAAAGCAGGCAGCATCAAATTGCGGCCATAGTACTTTTAGCACCCAGATCTTCAATTACTAAAATCAGAAAATCTTAGGGTCCAAAGCTGGGCAAAAGAAGCAGGAACCGGCCGAAAATCTGCAAACAAAAAAGGAAATGGGGAACCGCGAAACATTCCACATGCTGTCGGGAGGGACACAAGTCAGACAGGCGGGCACAATACAGCATGAGCAGCTGGAATGTGTGGCACCACATCACGCCGCTGCTGTGGCGAAAAATAAGACAAAACAACATGAGGACAGCAAGCACATGCATGTGCCTCATGGTGTAGAAATGTAATGTCATGTCCTTCAAAACACAGTACGTGTTCTCCAGCGGTGACTTGCGGGTCCAGAGATCTCAGCAGCTGCTGCTGTTTGCAGACACGCCCACCTGTTCATTCAGCCCACAGAACAAAGTGTCACTCTCTGTTTCTGTGTTCTGTGATTATTTATTTTAGTTATTTGTTATGTAATTGTAGTTGAAATTGTAATTATTGTAGTCATTGTTTATATACTTGTCTTGGCTGTGCTCTTTGTGTTATTAATTTAATACGTTGTGTGCACTGAGCCGTCATTTCCAGCTGTCAGTGAGTGGCTGGCTGGTGATCAGCTAAGAGGCACCTTGCCGTGCTCTGCGCGCTCAGACGTGGCTGGCTGGTCCCCATGTGATCTTGTCTGTACAGAAATATCAGCATGTGATGCAAGTGTGCCCCCCTCTCACGCCACATGTGCTGCGGAAGAGAGTGACACACACGCAGGCCATGTGTTGTGGGGTGAGTGGGGGTGCGATACACATGTACACCGCATGTGTTGGGGGCAGGGGCGCGGTACACACACACCACGTGCTGAAGGGGAAGCGGACACACTGGCATGCCACATGTGTGTTTGTGGGGGTGGCACAGTCACACCCATGTGTGTTGTTTTTGCAATGCCACACTTGTGGGGCACTTAGAAAAAAAAAACAGAGCTCGAATGTGGTCAGCTGCTCTCCACTGTCATGCTATCATACTGTCGTATAGCCCTGCCTTTTCTAAGTGTCCAGCGAGTGGTGGTGGATGTTTGCATGTGGCACCTGGAATTTGGCTGACAATAGCCAATAGCAGTCTGCCTCTCGGTAGGAGGGGTCTGGTTAGGTTTAAAACTCCAGCTTTTGTGGCTTCATTATTCTTCTCTACAAGAGTCAAGACAGAAGTCAGACTACCAGAGCAAGAATTTCAGATGAGGAAGCTTCTGCGATTTGAAGCGAAATGTCCTCGCGTCAAACAACCCAGTCCAGTCGAAGTTTCAAGCTTTTCTACTATCCTTTAAGCAACTAATTAAGGTGACTCACCATCTTTGGTCTAGTCATCCTCTGTCTGCTTATAAAATAATTGAAGCACTTAATTCCTCCAAATATCTGCCTTGAACCACCACAGTTACGGCAGATGACGGTTCAGTCCTGACAGATGCTCTACTTGAACTGTCACATAGGACCAGCTACTTTGAGTACGTGTATAATGCTGATCGTTCTGCTGTGATGTTAGACATTTCCACTGCCAGTGTACTTGTGCCTGATTCTCCAGTCAATTGCATTCCATAAAATGTTTGTGAGATCACAATGGCTGTTAACAGTGGTGGGCACAGTTCAGCTAATCTGATAACAGATAATTATTGAAGCTAATGTTTTTGCTAGCAGATTAGCTTTTCAGATAAGTTTTAAAACCATCATTGGACCAATTATCTTCTGATAAATTTAGGTCTGATAACTTTCAGTCCGATAAGATTTTTTTTTGCTGGTAAAGTCAGCAAAGTTTAACGGTCAAAAACGCTTTAAACCCTAAAATCAAACATTTTAGTCCATCTGTCATGTATTTGTGGCATACTGGCTGCCTGTCGCTTGCTGATGATGTCATCATTAAGCACAACATGTGATTAGCCAGTCAACGCAGGGAGCATTGTGGGTAGTGTAATTCAGGTTGACTTTGGATGTTACACTGTTACCCTCCCCTCAACACAAACAAAACGGACTAATTTTAACATTATTTTATTTAATTTCTTTGTGGATGACGGGATAATTTAATCACCAAGGCTCAGTGGGGGGAGAGGAGCTCTCACGACGCAGCTGTGTAGGGACTTTTCTTCACCATTTAGACACTGTTTTGGATTTTAAAAAAAAGGACGCTTTATTTCTTCAGATGAATCCCACTGAAACTAACAGGTAAGAATTTATATTTACTAACGTGTCTTTTACTCTGCCAATCAATGCATTAATGGATGTATTTTGGTTGTTTAAGCCACGTGTGAAAAAAGCAGCAGCTTTTTAGTTTGTGTATATAATACCGAGATAAACTGTGACTTCTGATACTGTGTTTTACTGCTGTTGAAAGATGATGACAGTGTTTGGGGTTTTATTTTTTATTCATTAATTTTTTTGTGTGATCTTATGTGTTTGTGATCCTTGAATGTACCCAGCAGCGAAACGTTAAAGTGAAACTGGTTTGTCAGAAGCCGACGGTGTAATCTGATGTGGCTACTTCCAAATCAAGACTAAAAGTTATCGGTTATCTGTAATAAAGATACATTTTTTAGCAGTTTATCGGTTTCGCGTCATAAAAGATAACTTTTCAGTTACCGGATTAATGGTTATCAAAGCTAACTTCTTTTTGGTTAGTTGTGCCTACCACTGGCTGTTAAACATCTGAGGGTAGGGAAAGTTCCAGGGATGTGTGGTACTGCAGCTGAGCACCTCCAGGTGGGTGGTGATGCTGGTCTCCTGGCACTGCAGTCTTTATTTATAGCTAGGAGATGGGTATCACTCCAAAGAACTGAAGAAAGGGCTTGTTGCCTCACCTTTTTGATCGCCTGGATAACAATAACTACAAAGGCGCATGCTAGGAAAATTCTTAATAGCATTCAGTACCAGTTACTTGCTGTTTTACAACCAGAACGGCCTGGGTTCACTCACTCTATCACATACACACACACACACACAAAACCATCCAGCAACACATGCAAGTACTCATGGAATGCAAGCATAAATGGGTGATTCTTAGACTACGGGCACTTATAATGTCCTTTGATCATATTGTATGAAAAACAGAAAAAAGGGGAAATTTCACACTTTTATAGTTATCTTTACAATGAAAGTGTTTTAAGAAATTTGTTCTAGTAGTCTATGATGACTTTTTCACCTTTTTTCAGCATCATTATATACAAATATTGCCATTTTGTGCTTGTCCCACACCCAGACTTTTGATCTTCAATGATAAAAATGAATGGTAAAAAAAATGTTTTTTTCTAATGTTTTAAAGTATCTCTGAATAAAATATCAGTAAAATAATCAAAACATAATTGGGGTATTCAATGTCATACAACTGTTGTGATTTTTTTAAACAAAATGTAGTTGTCCCACACTATTGCCATAATTTCCACCACAACACTGTAATGTCCCTTTAAACAGTTTGTATGAAAGATTGTTTGGGTAGTTTCTATGGAGATAAACAGTGACATCAGAGCACATGTATATAGCGCCAAATCACAACAAACAGTTGCCCCAAGGCGCTTTATATTGTAAGGCAATGGTGTGGTGGAAATTACATTTACAAGGCCAATAGTGCCCATAGTTAAAGAATCACCCAAATATAAGCAGTGCCTTTTAGCAACCTGTTTTGATAAAGTGCTTGATTCAGTTGCTCAATAGTTGCTCAACATCATAGCCAGCCTATACACAGGTACTGTCAGTGCTCTGTGGAGTGGAGGCAGAAAGTCAGAGATATGTTCTGGCTCTTACACTACTCAGTGCTTGCATGGACTGGGTGCTGGGTAAGATTGTGGAAACCAGTAGCTTAGGTACTATTGTTGGATGAGGTAAGGTTGACTGATATTGACTTCATGGACTGTGCTGTGATTTTCGTGATATCAGTGGATATCCTATTTTCAGCACTCTATAAGCTGTGTGAAGAATCAGTGTCTAGGTTTGCATTTCTCCTGGATCAAGATCCAGGCTCTCATGACTTCCTGGACTTCAGGAGTGTATCTGTGTGTGGCCAAAGTGTTGAACTTGGAGGCATTTACTTATTTCAGCAGTGACATTCATGTGTCTGGGTCTTCGGTGTTTGAGATCGAGAGATACCTGGGAAGAATGTATTTGAGTCACAAGGTCACTGGACAAAAGTGTTTGGCAATATTGATATTTTTTTCCACAAGAAAAAAGGTTGAACTCTTTAGAGTCCTGGTGCTTCCTGTCTTACTGTATGGCTGTGAGATTTGCACATTAACCAGTGACCTAAGTTAATGACTGGATGTCTTTGGTGCCAGAGGTGTTCAGAGGATCCTTGAGTACAGCAGGAATACTTTGTTTCAAACAAATGGTTACTGTGAGAGAGACTCATATGAGAAGCAACACTTGCACTGTGAGGAAGCATCAACTACAACATCTTGGACATGTGATATTTCTCTGTGTGTGATCAAGGACTGAGGTGGCTCACTACTGAGGGCTGGGGAAGGTCAAGGGGATGCCCATGTTTTATCTGGTTGTGGTAAATGGATGGTTACTTACAAGAGACAGAGATGGATCAGTGGTCGGCCTGGATGACTGCCATGCAGGATCCAAGGTGTTTCTGTGGTGTGATGTATGTGTTGAACCATGAAACCATCGCCGACTCCCAGAAGTAACTTGACTTAACATCAGATAACTCCACAACTTTGACCCATATGAAAGTATAAGATTGTAGGATTGTTCCACTTTCATATAAGAGAACAAATCAGATCTCGACTCGAGTATCCCATGCAGTCTAGTGTAAAGTAACTCAAAGTGATACTTGAGTGAAAGTATCATCTTTTATTGTTATTATTATTATTTTATCTTTTAAACTTGTTTTAAGTCTAACGCGGCACTTTTTGCAGGGCTGAAAGGCGGACTCCTCCGCTGTGGCTGAAGAGGATGTCTCTTCCCGGTACGGCGCACCACTGCTTTCACCTCTGCAATCAGGCATTTCTCAATCAAATTTCTTCTACTTTTATATTGTAGTAACAAGTAACGAAGATGGTTCAGGGAAATGTATCGGAGTAAAAGTATACATTTTGTTGGAGAAATGTACTGAAATAAAAGTGAAAGTCACCAGAAATGGAAATAAAGTAAAGTACAGGTACGTCAAAATTCTACTTAACAGTAGCGAAGTATTTCTACTTTGTTACTTTACAACACTGCTCCCATGTGCTACGTATCTGGCAAATTGTTGCTGAAATTTAATGTCTTCTTTTTATGAAAGTCCTTCTTCTGATGTTGTTAATATTAATTTATTTATCTTAAGATATTGCATTGATAATAATGTCTTTATACACACAACCAGAAAGACATGCAAGCACAAGCACAACACCATGATGGATCACAAACAGTGTTGGTCATGTTGTGACAAAGATCTTTTGCAACACATCATAATTTTGGAATACAGTGGTCCCTCGCTATAACGCGGTTCACCTTTCGTGGCCTCACAGTTTCGCGGATTTTTTTTTTTTTGTGCAATTTTGCATGCTTCTTTTCTTTTTTTTCTTTTCTTTTTTCTTTTTTAACAGCGCATTGTGTCGCGGCACCGGTCGGCATCACTGCGATTGCTCTCACTGCCTCCGATGAGCTTACTGAGTCTGCGGGCTCGGTAAATGCCGCAGCGGGTCACTCACACCACCCCCTGTCTGCTGTGCGGAGCTGCAGACAACTCTGGCAACAGGTCCAGAAACTACGCTCACTGTTTTGATGCGGAGCGCTCCGGCAGCCCGCAAGGCAAGACTTCTTGCGGAAAAATCTGCAGCACCTGCTGCATGGTCTCGGTAACCGCAGCCGCAGAGCTCCGTGGCCATGACTTGGGTTCTTTGCGGGTCCTGCATCTGTACCCCTGGAGGCAGTGAGCGAAGGGAGAGCACACGCATTGTGTTCTGTGTGTGTCTGTTTATAATCTTCTCGCCCAAAAGAAAAAAGAGAGTGTTTACACAGGAGAGAAAAGTGAGGAAATGTTAATGCCTGTTTGAGAAAAGTGTTTAAAGTGTATAGTGAGGGGTTTTACAGCCTTAAAACATCTATAATAATTGTAAAAAAATAACGCTGACTACTTCGCGGATTTCGCCTATTGCGGGTTATTTTTAGAACATAACTCGCTCGATAAACGAGGGACCACTGTACACATTTGTCTTTTTAAATAAGCCTGATTGTTCATGTTTATCATAACATGCAGTGGTTTATCCTAATCCCACTCCATATTTTTGGTTGTCACTGTGTGCTGTGGGTGCACGAAGGGCTCCTACATCTGTAACATACAAGTATTATACAAGTACTATGTGCTGTAGCACTGGGTTCACTACAGTATGTTAAGATGCAAACCCAGTCGACTGCTGTTGTTGTCAGAGGCTGCAGCGTTACACTGTGCAGCCATGGTGCTGCTAATGATAGCTTAATAGCTTTTTAATGTTGGGTTTGCATCTCGTATCTGCAGAGTAACAAAACAGTTAAAAATGTGTGACTGACTAAGAGTGAGGGGAGGAGGGCTAATTCACATTTTATTTGCATTTTGTGTGACTGTCTTCACTGTCTTTTTTTTCAGAAACAATGTAAACTCTAATCCAGGCAATAAAAACATAAAAAAGTAAAATTTAAAAGTTTTTGTAAACCTGAGAATATAACGCAACCTGGCCATCACCACTGCAAACAAGAAAGGGCTCAGAGCCGATCCCTTGAATGCATCTTTCATTCTTACTGTGCATTTCATCACTGTCACATTGTCCTTGTACATATCTAACACCACCCTCTGTCGTTCCAGACTTCCTTGTGCAACATCACAACTGTTCTTAGCACCCTGTTATACACATTCTCTAAATCCACAAACGCACAATGCAAATCCTGGTTTATTTGTGATCTTTTAGGGCCCCTTCACACATGGTGTGAGTTACAGCAAAACAGCGCGAAACAGTTCGGATTAGCGCACCACCAAATATTGTGACGACAGGCAGGCATGCATGATCCCGGTGCGACGGTTCATGCACACGACGGTGTCTTTCAAGCAGGAACATAGTGCGAGCTGCTGCAGCTGCTCGCACTGTGGGACGAGCTGCACCACATCGTGCTGCTGATGTGGAGGAAAATAAAATATAAACTAATATCCATTTTACCGGCTCCGCTAATGCGTCACCGGTAAAGCTCAATTTGAGACCGTATAACCAGCATGAACGTCCGCAAATCATCAGACACAACAGGGTTATTCCCTAAATGTTGCTTATTTTCAGAATGTGGTTGACAACATGACCAAGGTGAACACCTTAAAGTAGTGATTCCTTATGTATTTAATTGTTCATGTGTCTTGAAAATGTCATCGTTTACAAGTCTGTAGCATCACGTAACATGATGCTAATGGCTCATGTTAGCATGACTGAATGGCTCCTTTGTGATAATTTTAATAATAATTTAATAATTCATTTTCTATAACTGCTTACTCCAATCAAGGGTCATGGGGGCTGGAGTGTATCCTGGCCATCATAGCGCTAGAGGCAGGGCACACCCTGGACAGAATACCACAGGTGTCTTTGTGTTGTAGACCCTGGCAACAGGAAAAGGCCAAGGGACCAGCTGCATGCTGAGATGAGAGGCATCAGAAGACTGATACATACCCTGCATGATCTATACACTACAATATAAATGTACAAGTAAATATACACTTGTCTGTTATGGTGTTTTTCAGTATATCCGACTTCTTCATGTGGCTTCATTATGACATAATTCATACTAACCAATCACAAACATTTTGCTTATCCATATATGCTATAGATCAGGGGTCTATAGCATATATACACGAAGCAGTGGGTCGGAACACTGCTTTGTGGCTTCAAGAACAGCCGCTGCAGAAGCAGTTGATTACAGACTCGCTGCTGCGTCTGCAGTGTAAAGAAATGATCATTTTCCCGATAAAACACCCTCAAAAACAACGGCCACTCTGAAGGACCGATAAGGGAATCGTTAAGCAAAAAAGGCTATTGATGTCGGTGGATTGAATAATTTCTTAATGATTCTCGAAAAGAACCAGTTCTCGATACCCATCAATACCCATCCCTTGCGTACCCCCCTGAAGAACTCTGGTGCTCCCCGGGTGTGTGTGTGTGTGTGTGTGGGGGGGCACCTCACAGTTTGAAAACCACTGCTATAGATCATCCATCAAGGCTTCTTGGTTGCTGTGAGGTACAAAAAGCTGTTTTCAGACCATGGCTCCTGGACCCTTGACACTGTGACTATTTTTCCAAACTAACTAATCAATCTAATCAACTATAGGTATCTATCCAAGTAATATTCCCACCAAGTTTGAAACAAATCTATTGATTTGTTTGTGACTTATCCTGTCCACAGACCCACACGCACCATTGAAAACAATAACCTGCTTCACCAGGCAAATATTAAAGGATTATTAACTGACCGTGGGGTCTGTACGGGGAATTATCAGACTGTCGTGTTGTCAGCACGGACCGAGGTCTGATATCACCATACAGACCGAGTGAGTGAGGTTAATAATTTGCTTATTATATATATATATATATATATATATATATATATATATATATATATATATATATATATATATATATATATATATATATATATATATATATATATATATATATATAAATGGTATAAGGGGAGGGTGCTTATAAGCTTTGCTTCTGCCTTCACCCTTTCGGCCACACGGGTTCTTTGTACATTGTTTCTTTTATGTTTTGTTATTGCCTTTGTTGTTGCTCAGCTGTGTGCCGGATAAATAAATAAATTCAAAATTCAATTCAATATATATATATAGTGAGGAAAATAAGTATTTGAACACCCTGTGATTTTGCAAGTTCTCCCACTTAGAAATCATGGAGGGGTCTGAAATTTTCATCTTAGGTGCATGTCCACTGTGAGAGACATAATCTAAAACAAAAATAAAAAAATTTGGAAATCACAATGTATGATTTTTGTAATAATTTATTTGTATGTTACTGCTGCAAATAAGTATTTCAACACCTGTGAAAATCAATGTTAATATTTGGTACAGTAGCCTTTGTGTGCAATTACAGAGGTCAAACATATCCTGTAGTTTTTCACCAGGTTTGCACACACTGCAGCAGGGATTTTGGTCCACTCTTCCACACCGATCTTCTCCAAATCTTTCAGGTTTGGAGTTTCAGCTCCCGCCAAAGATTTTCTATTGAGTTCAGGTCTGGAGACTGGCCAGGCCACTCCAGGACCTTGAAATACTTCTTACAGAGCCACTCCTTAGTTGCCCTGGCTGTGTGTTTGGGGTCATTGTCATGCTGGAAGACCCAGCCATGACCCAACTTCAATGCTCTTACTGAGGGAAGGAGGTTGTTTGCCAAAATCTCGCAATACATGACTCCATCCATCCTCCCTTAAATACGGTGCAGTCGTCCTGTCCCCTTTGCAGAAGAGCACCCCCAGAGTATGATGTTTCCACCCCCATGTTTCATGGTTGGGATGGGTTTCTTGGGGTTGTTCTCATCCTCTAAACATGGTAAGTGGAGTTGAATCCAAAAAGCTCTATTATCGTCTCATCTGACCACATGACCTTCTCTCATGCCTCCTCTGGATCATCCAGATGGTCACTGGTGAACTTCAAATGAGCCTGGACATGTGCTGGCTTCAACAGGGGGATCTTGCTGCCCTGCAGGATCTTTGTGACTGTGGTCCCAGCTCTCTTCAGGTCATTGACCAGGTCCTCCTGTGTAGGTCTGAGCTTTCTCAGAATCATCCTTACCCCACAAAGTGAGATCTTGCATGGAATCCCAGACCGAGGGAGATTGACAGTCATCTTGTGTTTCTTCCACTTTCTAATAAATAATCATAACAGTTGTTGTCTTCTACCAAGCTGCTTGCCTGTTGTTCTGTAGTCCATCCCAGTCTTGTGCAGGTCTACAGTTTTGTCCCTGGTGTCCTTAGACAGCTCTTTGGTCTTGGCTATGGTGGACAGGTTGGAGTGTAATTGATTGAGTGTGTGAACAGGTGTCTTTTATACAGGTAACAAGTTCAAACGGGTGCAATTAAAACAGGTAAAGAGTGCAGAATAAGAGGGCTTCTTAAAGAAAAATTAACAGGTCTGTGTGAGCCAGAATTCTTGCTGGTTGGTAGGTGTTCAAATACTTATTTGCAGCAACTGTGTGTGTGTGTGTGTATATATATATATATATATATATATACACATACAGTGAGGAAAATAAGTATTTGAACACCCTGTGATTTTGTAAGTTCTCCCACTTAGAAATCATGGAGGGGTCTGAAATTTTCATCTTAGGTGCATGTCCACTGTGAGAGACATAATCCCCCCCCCCCCCCCCCCAAAAAAAAAATCCGGAAATCACAATGTATGTTTGTTTAATAATTTATGTGCATGTTACTGCTGCAAATAAGTATTTCAACACCTGCCAATCAGCAGAAATTCTGGCCCTCAAAGACCTGTTAGTGTTGTGTGGGCCGCTGAAGAGGAGGTACTGCTGGCCCACCACCACCAGAGGGCGCCCTGCCTGGAGTGCGGGCTCCAGGCACCAGAGGGCGCTGCCGCATCATGGGAGTAGCCTGGGTGACAGCTGTCACCCATCACCAGACACAGCTGTTCTACTCAGCACCGAGGTATATCAGGAGGACGGCGTCTCCACCTCAGTGCCGAGATATCGCCTAAGACCAAGGTAGTATTCTCTGCAGTTATACATTGCATCATCAGCTAAGACTGTTAAAACCTTTTTCAGGACTGGTGACTACTGAAAACCTCATTCTTTGGATAAGTACTCACCTTCCTGCTATACTTTGCCAAGAGGTGGAGGCGGCTTCTCCCCTCTCTGTTACTAGGTGCGTTCATCCACTCCTGTGTGTTGTTGCTCTCTCCTGCCAGCAGTACCGGATCCGACGAGCGGAGGCAGTGGCCACCTGGGAATTCGGGACTTGGCGGTTCCAGTATTTCCAGGGTTCGGTGGCAGAGGAGATCTGGGTGGTTCCGGTTCGACTGAGACAGACGTCTCCTACCTTCGAGCCTGCCCACACGACACCAGCGGATTCGACCCCAAATTGTGTTTGTTGTATTACTCGTGCTTGTTTCAGTAGTAAATCTTGTTATTTACTCTCTCCATTGTCCGTTCATTGCGCCCCCTGTTGTGGGTCCGTGTTCCTACACTTTCACAACAGTTAGTCCGCCTCTAAAAAGTCCACCTCCACTCCACTTATTATTCCAAATTAGAAGCACCTATTTGAGGTCGTTAGCTGCATAAAGACACCTGTCCACCCCACACAATCAGTAAGACTCCAACTACTAACATGGTGAAGACCAAAGAGCTGTCCAAAGACACCAGAGACAAAATTGTAGACCTCCACAAGGCTGGAAAGGGCTACGGGGCAATTGCCAAGCAGCTTGGTGAAAAAAGATCAACTGTTGGAGCAATTATTAGAAAATGGAAGAAGCTAAACATGACTGTCAATCTCCCTCAGACTGGGGCTCCATGCAAGATCCCATCTCGTGGCGTATCAATGATCCTAAGAAAGGTGAGGAATCAGCCCAGAACTGCACGGGAGGAGCTGGTCAATGACCTGAAGATAGTTGGCACCATTGTTTCCAAGGTTACTGTGGGTAATACACTAAGACGTCATGGGTTAAAATCATGCATGGCACCGAAGGTTCCCAGGCTTAAATCAGCACACGTCCAGGCCCATTTTAAGTTTGCCCATGGCCATCTGGATTTACCAGAGGAGTCATGGGAGAAAGTTATGTGGTCAGATGAGACCAAAATAGAACGTTTTGGTCTTAATTCCACTGGCCGTATTTGGAGGAAGAAGAATGCTGAGTACCATCCCAAAAACACCGTCCCTACTGTGAAGCATGGGGGTGGAAGCATCATGCTTTGGGGGTGTTTCTCTGCACATGGGACAGACTGCACTGTATTAAGGAGAGGATGACCGGGGTCATGTATTGCGAGATTTTGGGGAACAACCTCCTTCCCTCAGTTAGAGCATTGAACATGGGTCATGGATGGGTCTTCCAACATGACAATGACCCGAAGCACACAGCCAGGATAATCAAGGAGTGGCTCCGTAAGAAGCATATCAAGGTTCTGGAGCAGCCTAGCCAGTCTCCAGACCTAAACCCAATAGAAAATCTTTGGAGGGAGCTCAAACTCCGTGTTTCTCAGCGACAGCCCAGTAACCTGGCTGATCAAGAGAAGATCTGTGTGGAGGAATGGGCCAAAATCCCTGCTGCAGTGTGTGCAAACCTGGTGAAAAACTACAGGAAACGTTTGACCTCTGTAATTGCAAACAAAGGCTACTGTACCAAATATTAACATTGATTTTCACATGCGTTAAAATACTTATTTGCAGCAGTAACATACAAATAAATTATTAAAAAAAAAATCATACATTGTGATTTCTGGATTTTTTTTTTTTTTAGATTATGTCTCTCACAGTGGACATGCACCTAAGATGAAAATTTAAGACCCCTCCATGATTTCTAAGTGGGAGAACTTGCAAAATCGCAGGGTGTTCAAATACTTATTTTCCTCATTGTATATATATATATATATATATATATATATATATATATATATATATATATATATATATATATATATATATATATATATATATATATATATATATATACACACACACACACACACAAACTTACAGTATCGCCTGAATAAGTAAGCTGCTGACAGCTCGTAGTCTGACCTGTTCGCTTCACATCCATGAAGAACTTGCTAACAGATGGCCCAGTTGTTAGCTGGTAAGCTTTCAATCTGTGTGTTTTTTCTGATGCTGTTTAGATATTTATGGAGTACATTTATATCTGACTTCATTTTTCTAATCTTATTTTTAGCTTCCTGGTTTGTAATGAAAATACACATTGCGGACCGATATGGGAAAATATCAGACTGGTAATCAGCCAACTAGAGCGAGTGTACTAGCATCGCAGCCATATAATAATAAAGGATTATTAATCGAGTGAGAGGTCTGTACAGGGAAATATCAGACTGAGGTGTTGACAGTATGGACTGTGTTAGTGAGTCTGATCCGAGCAAGCGAGGTTAATAATTGTTTATTATATAGCTATAATATATATAAACATGCAAACTTACAGCATCGCCCAAATATGCTGCTTACGGTGTTGGGCTTGTTCACTTTCTTCACCTCCACTATCTGAAGGGTGATCTGGTTGTTAGCTGGTAAGCTTTCAATCTGTGTGTTTTTTCCAATGCTGTCTACATATTTATCGAGTATATTCATGTCTGACTTGATTCTAATTGTGTTTTTAGAATCCTGGTTTGTAACAAAAAAACGCATTGCGAAACAATTGTCATGGTAACTGGTCCGATATTGGAAAATATCCGACCGGTAATCAGCCAATCACAGCACCAGTAGCACTCATATAAGAAAGTTGCGTATTATTATTATAATTGTTTTTGTTGTTGTTAGTAGTAGTAGATTAATTAAATTGTCCTATGATTTTAACGTTTGTTGTCCACAGACAGACAAAAATCCTAATGAAACACTGAAGTCAAATCAAGTCTGAGATATGAGCCGGTGTTACATGTCACTGCATCCATGACACCATGGCCCCTGGATGGCAACCATCCACACTGACAACCTATCCATCTCTTCAAAGTGACCATTGCTCTGCTACAGCCAAGTGAAGCGTGGGTATACTTTCAAAATATTGCTTCCTAAAATGGTTTAAAAATACTTTGAGGATTACTGTGAATCTCAGTCAGCTGTCCAGTGTAAAAAACACATATAGCAAGAAAAAAGCTCATTCCAGTAGAAACTCATTATTTTTTAATTCTACCACAGTTCAATCTCTACATGACATACGAGTACATATACTATATTTACACAGTTACAGCATACCTACAATACACAAATAAGATAACTTTTAAAAAAATCATATAGGGCGTATATTTACATTGTTCCAGGTTTCATGTGTTCGCCAAGCACTTTCATAACAGAGCTTGTCAAAATCAGTATCATGCGTGATGTTTTTAAGCTGTTTGTCTCCATGTGAGATATCAATCAATCAATCAATCAATCAATTTTTTTATATAGCGCCAAATCACAACAAACAGTTGCCCCAAGGCGCTTTATATTGTAAGGCAAGGCCATACAATAATTATGTAAAACCCCAAAGGTCAAAACAACCCCCTGTGAGCAAGCACTTGGCTACAGTGGGAAGGAAAAACTCCCTTTTAACAGGAAGAAACCTCCAGCAGAACCAGGCTCAGGGAGGGGCAGTCTTCTGCTGGGACTGGTTGGGGCTGAGGGAGAGAACCAGGAAAAAGACATGCTGTGGAGGGGAGCAGAGATCGATCATGATCATGAGATGACAGATATATGCCTGTTGTTGCAGAATAAGCATTATGAGACTGTATTCACTCAAACCTTTTCCAGGTGCCAAAAACAAATTAAATAAAATACAAGCAATATACAGATAAAACAATCAGATTGTTTACCTGTATATTGCTTGTATTTATTTGTTATTATCGTTTTCCTGATGATGTTATAATGTGTGCTGCTGCCTTTCTTGGCCAGGTCACCCTTGTAAAAAAAATTTCGATCTCAATGGGCTTTTATCTGATTAAATAAAGTTTATTATAAAGATATGGTTTCTGCTTGTCGGCCCTCTTGATAAGTTCAGTATATGAAGACTGAGTTCCCAGAAATGTTTGAGAAAGTATTTTAATAGAGGAACATCACACACCACGTAGATTGATACCTGGAATGTGTGCAGTAGGGCAGCTGAGGTTGGGCTGAGGTTTCTTTTCAACAAGTCCTCTCAATATGTGGCTTAATGTTAGTCAGTCTTCAGACAATGACAGTTAATCTAAATTACATCGTCTGTGTGTCTTTATCACATTCAGGCAGGCTTTAGACAGCACACATCCTCTCACTATTCCCTCTGACGCACTCATAAACACATCCACTGCTGCAGGAAGAACTTCATTTGTATTCTTGCCCTCACCTCCAGGCAACACACATACACACCTCCTACATAGAAGATCAGAGCTCCTCATTCATGTTTGTTCTCTCAGGCAGCCTCCTTCTCTCCATCCCTCAGTGTTTGATTCTGTTAAAATGCTTTTTTAACCCACGAGAGGAGCTGCTGGCTCTTATCCCACCTACTGTTTGGCATGAAAGCAATAAATGCACTGACGTGAACATGTGAAAACAGAAATGCTTCTGCTGCATATTTCATATCTGATTTTTGTCTTCAATCCCTGGACGCACTGACTGCATGCATCATTTGTGTTTCAACAAGTGCAAGAATTCAACAAGTTCTTTCAATGCTGGAAGATCTGGTTCAGATTTCCAACCTAGCATTGGTTTGTAGAACAAACAAACACATAATATATAAACTGCATACAGTGTACAGTGTAATAAAATAAGAACTAAAAGGTGGTTAGGTGACAAATCAAACAGACGTCCTGACACAGTGTAATATTTTATTCAGTGTTCAATGTGCCATTATCTTGTTGTTTGTCTTTCAGTTGTCTCTGTTTCTTCAAGGTCACGGTAGAAGATCCAGTACAGATTTGCACTGGGATTTGGCACATTTTACACAGGATCCATTTTACACATCCAATCTTTTATCCATAACAATAACAACTATAAACTAGAGAACTGCACTCATAGAGCACAAACCTCTGCCAACAACAGTTTCCAATCCATAACAGAAAAATGAGAGTGACTGAGGCAGTTTTGATTGAGATAAAATGCAAAATGTACCCAAATGGGTCTTTCAATATTAAATTCAAATGTCCACAAAATCCACAATCTGGATCAGATCTGTTGTCACAGACCGAACTGTCCCCCCTAAAAATTTGTCGTTTCTGCTTAAAACTGACTTTAGAATGATTTAAGAGGTTTTACCTTGTCATCTGATGGTTAATAATCCCATTGATCTCTTTGAGTGAAGAGACTGTCTCAGAAGAGCTCCTGTGGTCCTAAATGATGCATGTGCCGTGGAAACAGGGTGGACCAATTTTTAGGGGGGACCGTTCAGTCTGCGACACCAGCTCAAACTTTGTTGGGTGACACTGAGTGTCAGACTACACCTCACTTTCAAATATGAAAATGATTAAGGCATGTTTAAGATATATTGTAAAATATACATTAAATGGGGTTCATTCATTCATTCATCTTCAACCGCTTATCTGGGATCGAGTCGCAGGGGTAACAGCTCCAGCAGGGGACCCCAGACTTCCTTTTCCCGGGCCACATTGACCACCTCTGATTGGGGCTCCCAAGGTGTTCCCAGGCCAGTATGAAGATATAATCTCTCCACCTAGTCCTGGGTCTTCCCTGGGGTCTCCTCCCAGATGGACATGCCTGGACAGCCCATGTCACTTTTTATTTCGTGCTCCCGTTATGAGATGAGTCAACGTGACGTTTTTTTTTTAACTCACTATTACTAACCCTACTCCTACCCCCAAATATAACTTTATCCATAACCTAATCCTACTCCTTCCCCCAACCCTAACCACCACGACCCCCCCCACTTCACTTTTACTTTTGTGCAGCCATCACAGAATGTATTAGAAAGAATTCATGCTGCCGTGACAAAAATGAGGCGCTTTTCGTCACAATATCACAAACCAATAGATTAATGTATATTTCGTGCTGCTGAATCACAACATGCCATGAGACTGGGTTGGCCTGGAACACCACCAGTGTCATATGATGTGGTCTGGTAAGAAGGTGCCCAGGGTGCATCCTTACCATATCCCCGAACCACCTCAGCTGGCTCCTTTCAATGTGAAGGAGCAGTGACTCTACTCCGAGCTCCCCACGGATGACTGAGCTTCTCACCCTATCTCTAAGGGAGACACCAGCCACCCTCCTAAGGAAGCCCATTTTGGCTGTGACCTAGTTCTTTTGGTCATGACCCAACCCTCATGGCTGAAAGAACTAGGTCGCGTGAGAGTAGGAATGCAGATTGACCAGTAGATCAAGAACTTCACCTTTTGGCTCAGCTCCATTTTCGTCACAACAGTACGATAGAGCGACTGCAATACTGTCCCTGCTGCGCCGATTCTCCGGCCAGTCTCGCGCTCCATTGTCCCCTCACTCGTGAACAAGACCCCGAGGAACTTGAACTCCCTCACTTGGGGCAAGACTGCATTCCCTACCGGGAGTAGGCAATCCATCAGTTTCTTGCTGAGAACCATGGCCTCAGATTTAGAGGTGCTGATCCTCATCCCAGCTGCTTAACACTCAGCTGCGAACTAATCCAGTGAGTGTTGGAGGTCCCAGGCTGATGAAGCCAACAGGACCACATCATCTGCAAAAAGCAGTGATGAGACCCTGAACCCACCAAACTGGAAACCCTCCTCCCCCCGACTATGCCTCGATATCCTCTCCATCACAAACAAGATTGGTGACAGGCGCAGTCCTGGTGGTGGCCAACCCGCATCGGAAATGAGTCCGACTTACTGCCGAGCACCCGAAGACAGCTCTCACTTTTTGACTACAGAAATTGGATGGCCCTGAGAAGGAACCCCCTCACTCCATACTCCCACAGCACCTCCCACAGTATCTCCCAGGATACCTGATCATACACCATCTCCAAGTCCAAAAAACATATGTAGACTGGATGGGCATACTCCCCGACACCCCCCAGGATCCTTGTAAGAGTTAAGAGCTGGTCAGTTGTTCCATTTAACATTTAAAATCCCATTAAATAGGGTTTAAATATTAAATTTAAATGGCCACAAAATCTGTAATCTGGATCAGATCAAGATCAAATTTTGCCAGTTGATAAATGATACCATCCTACACAACACTTCAATGTTAACCCTCTGGAGTCAAATGACGCGCCCGCGCGTAAAAAGTCACATGACCTAATTAAGCATGTAATACTCAATCTGCTGCACTCTGAAGCTCCCTTTAAATGCATGTTGAACATGGAGACTTCAACCTTTATAGCACTTTTTAATTGTTTTTAATAGGCCTAGGATATCTTTACTTGAGCATTTTTTACGCCATGCATTTTCATGAATATTATTATGATTTTTCCCTGCGCTTATGTACACACACGCAGCCAAAGGATGGTTTCCTTCTCTACTACAGCAATGACAGCGGTGGGAAGAAATATGACTCCTTCTTCCTCATTGGTTGGCCAGGTAAACACTGTTTAAAGGTAAATTATAAAGGTAACACCAAAAGTAGTCAAAAATGGCCAATTATACCCTGGTCTCTAGAGGGTTAAAATAGGGATTTTTCCAAGATTTTTCCTGAGTTTGACCTATGAGCTTGAAAACTGAATCAGTTCTTGCTTGTCAGGATATGAATCTTCAGTTAAAAAAAAAAATCATAATGATATATGAAAAATTGTGGGCTCCAGGCTGTTCACAAACAAACAGACAGACAAACAAACAAACAAACAGGAGGAAAAACATAACCTCCTCCAACTTCATTGGCAGAAGTAACAAACGGGTGAAAACATGAGTGATTGAGGCACTTTTGATTGAGATATAATGCAAACTGTACAGCAAATGGGCTTTTCAATATTAAATCCAAACGTTCACAAAATCCACAATCCGGATCAGATTCGGATCAACTTTGTCAGGTGATAGTGAGTGCCAGTCTGTGCCTCATTTTCAAGTATGAAAGTGATTGGGGCACATTTGATTAAGATAGAATGTGAAATATACATTAAATGGGGTTTTCAATGGTAAATTTAAATGGCCACAAAATCAGATCAGAACAAATCCTGGAAAGGAAAACATTCATGATCTCTGTAAAAACTGTTCTTAAGAACAGTGAATGAGGCCCATTGTTTTTTGTGGGTGGGGGGTGGGGGTAGGCGCTCATTCACAGTTGCCGCAAATGATCTTGCAGAACCTGTAAGAACTCCAATTTTCCACCTTTTGATTTGGCCCAGATCTAAATGCAAAAAAGATACTAATCAAACTGTAAGCATCACTATTTCTGTTAGTGTGTTCTGATTATACTTTTCTCCGCTGTCTTGAGACAGTGCATGAGAAAACATCTTTAATACAGTCACTATTACTCTGTTATTACCACACCACCTGTATTAACATACATTTTATTTATGTGTCACAATTTAGCCCTGATCGGAGCTTTGATGCTACTTTTTCCTCTTTCTTTTCTCGACATCTGCCCCAGCTTTGATTTATTAGTTGATTATCTTCATTATGTGTTTATTCTCTGTTCTATTTTGCATTGTCACTTTGCTTCTTTGTTACTTTTCATACTTTAGCCATTGTCCAGTTCCATTCTAGTTTTGTTCAGCCGGTTTATATTTTCATTGTTTATCATTTAGCTATCATCTATTTATTTTTGCTGTTCTCATTTCTGTTGTACTTTTATATTGGATTTTGCTTTCTGTTAATTACTCAGTTCCTGCTTAGTTTTGCTTTAGTATTGATTTTCTATTTTCTGATCAGTTCTCAGGTAGTTTTTCTCTTGTACTTATTATATCTTGGTTTGCTTTTAGTTCCTATGATTCATGCTCTGTCCTGGTCCTCTAGTATTATATTCTGTCCTTAGATTCTGTTTTAGGACTTGATGCGGAGAAGGCGTCTGACCGCGTGGAGTGGGATTACCTGTTTTTTATATTACAACAATTTGGTTTTGGGGACAAAATAATTTCTTGGATATGCCTGCTCTATACCTCCCACAAAGCTGGTGTAATGACTAATAGTCAACGGTCTGCCTTTTTTCCTCTACTCCAAGGAACCCGCCATTGCTCTTTGCCATTGCTATCAAGCCACTATCAGTCTCTCTGAAAAGCAATAATTCTTTCTCTGGTATTGTGAGACATGGCACTGAGCATCCTTGTATGCAGATGTATGTGTCTGACCAATTAAAATCTATCCCCATAATTATCAAAATCCTCAACTCCTTTGGAGAGTTCTCGGGCTATAAACTAAATATACAGAAGAGTGAATGTTTTCCCATAAATCAGTTGGCTTGGCAACATACCTCATACAAATTTTCCATTTACTGTGACAACTCCAAAATTTAAATATCGTGGCGTGAATATCACGAATTCTGTTGAATCACTAAGAGATGAGAATTTTTTAATCCCTAACCTTGAAAATTAAATCGGACCTCCACAAGTGGGCTAACCTGCCTCTTTCACTTGCGGGCAGGGTACAAACTATAAAAATGAATGTGCTCCCAAGATTTCTCTACTTATTTCAATGTGTTCCCATATTTCTTCCAAAAAAAAAATTCTTTCTCCATTTGAACTCAATTGTATCACATTTCATTTGGAATGGGAAAACTCCCAGAATTAACAAGTCTTTACTGTAAAGAGAAAGGTCACTAGGGGGACTCGGGCTGCCAGATTTTCAGCCATATTACTGGGTAGCGAACATACACAAAGTTATACTGTGGATGTTTGACAATGAAAGTAGCTGGACCCAGCTGGAAGACAGCTCATGCCACAACACATTGCTGAAAGCCTTACCTTTTAAACCTCTGCAGTATTCATCCAACCCCATAGTAACTCACACAATGAGAACTTGGCAGCAAATCAGACGGCATTTTAACTGGACGTCTTATTCTTTAACCACACCCATCTATGATAATCACACCTTTCAACCAGCTCTAATCGACTCCAAGTTCCATTCATGGAAACATTATGGCGTGAGTACTTTGGGCGACCTCTACAAAGACGGAACATTCTTAGCTTCCCACAATTACACTCCATGTGTAACCTTAATCATTCTGACTTTTTCAGATATCTCCAGGTGCGAAATTTTGCCAGGTCAAACACAACAACCTTTCCCTCAAAGCCACCTTTCTCGGGTACTGATTACTTTCACACTGTTAGCAAGCTTTTGAAGGGGCACCTGTCCTCAATATACAAATTCTTACTATCATTATCTTCCACAGCCTTAAACAATATTAGAGAGAGCTGGGAAAGGGAGTTACACATTTCACTGTCGGATGACTGTTGGGATGATGCTTTACATAGAGTTAACTCTTCCTCTTCTTGTGCCAGATTCAATCTGATTCAGTTTAAGACTCTTCACAGAATACACTATAGTAAACAAGAACTATCCAAGATTTATCCAGGACTCTGATACCTGCAAAAGGTGCTCCCAGTCCCCTGCTGACCGAGGTCATATATTTTGGTCCTGCCCTAAGATGAAAGAATACTGGAGATCCTTTTTTGACCACCTCTCACTGATTTTAGGTATGAAAATCGACCCATCCCCCTTGATTGCCATTTTCGGTGTTTCAGATTCAAACCTTAAGTTAACCAAAAAACAAAAAAATATTATTTCTTTCTCACCATTAATTGCACGGCGCCGAATTCTCCTTCTTTGGAAGACTAGTGCACCGCCATCTGGCGCATCCTGGTTGAAAGACCTCATGTCTTTTCTTAAATTGGAAAAATAAAATTCACCCTTTGTGGTTCTTCCCAAAAATTCTTTCAACAATGGCAGCCTTTCATGTCCTACTTCAAAAACATACAGCCCTCACTTTTGCAGTAGCATTCTGTCTGAATACGCAGAAATGATTGTTTTGCCAATGTGTATGTGAAAATTATTGCTCAAAATTCCTGAAAGCTTAGATGTGTTAGATTTGTTTGCTCCTTATTTAAACCCTCACAGTCTCACAGCTCACTGCCAGTTTGTTGTCTTTACTACACATTCCACAAACAGTCCTGTTTTTGCCCACCGAACCCTGCTTGAATATGACTGCGTTTTTGCCTGACCCTGTTTGTACCTCTGCTCCGCTGCTTGATAACCCGTGTACCGTACCTCAGCCTGGAATAAAAATGACTACTTCTTTAACACCTAAACCTGCTCTGGGAGTCTGCATTGTGGGTCCAACCACTTCGGGTGCCTGGCACCTGCCCGCCATGTCACTATGCTCCTATCTTGGAAATACAATGTTTTTGTTGGCTGTAAAGGCAAAATACAAGCAACTCTTGATTATTTTTCCAACATTTGAGTTTCACAATCTGCCAGGCATCTATAGCCAATCGACTGGTGATAAAACAAACAAATTTACATTTGCACATGTTGTCAAATAACCTGTTTGACTGTATTACCTAACTTTCAGAGGTGTTATAAGATAATGAGATGCATGACGTCCCGTGGGCAGGTCCCCATTAAGCCCGGCTATGGCTGTCTGAGCCAGCGGGTAAAGGGACATACAACAAAGTCTCTGGAGAGCTAATGGACACATAAAAGCATTTATGGTGATGGAATTTATGGGGTTATTAAATATGCATCTGTTCTCTCTTCATTAAGGATGTGTCGCATGACCACACACTCTTACTCAGTCTTGTGATCAACAGCCATTTGCTAATATGGAGAGAATTACATATCAATATTTAAAGAGGAGGCAGGAAAAGGTAGTGACACTTTTACACCCTCAAGGAAGTAATGGAGAATGTTTGTGACAGGATGGAGGAATAGTGGGTGCTTGTGCATGCCAGTGCAGCGAGAGTTACTGTTGCAATAATTAAGAGATATGAGACGGGAAAAGAGAAGAGACACTGTAGCAGAAATGCAATACACACATGCACTACAACTATGAACTTGTGTAAACATTACTGGGAGGAGCTATATGTGACAACGCAAATGTCCGTATCACTTGGACAGGACCATTTTAAATGGATTTTAACCTGCCACCTGCCTTATACAAAGTCAGTGCTGTTTGGTTGGTTTTAATTTGATTCTTAAAAAATCATACATGTAAAATACATAAATTAGCGAAGATAACACAAAGTGTAAAACAGTTATTTCCAATGTGTTCCTCTTGATAACAACAAATAATATGATGCAAAAATAAATTTACAAGTAAAAAAGAAATACATAACAATCAAAATCACAAGACAGACTAAAATAAAAACACCAAATATAGCAATTACAATTTTTATTCAAATACACATATATGACTGATTTTTGTAGTTTGCGCCATAAAAAACTGTTTGTCTTGTTTTTTTTAACATATCTTGAGCCATTAAGTTGAACTGATTGAGGTAGACTGTTCCATTCCATGCATGAACTCCTCCACACATAAAGAACTATTTCCAAAACCCTTCAATCTTGGCACTAGACATGAGCAGTCACTAGCTTCCATTCTGTACCTGTGCTGATTGCGAACCGATTTAATATTACACTTGAAGTACAGGGTGGGCCAGTAAAATGTTACCACTTTTGTAATCCAAAGAAGAGGAGCATGGATTGAACATGTCATCAATTATTGAACTGTGCGGAAAACAAGAGACAAAGTGGGAGCCTTTGGTATCAAATGTTAATTTGATTCGGCTGTTACAAGTATGTAAATAAAATTTTCGAATAAGTTCTCATTTCAAAAACTTGTGTACGATCACAAAGTGGTAACATTTTATTGGCCCACCCTGTACTCTGGGTTACTACCAATTATAATATTGTACAAATGACCAGGTTTCAGGTGTTTAACTCTGCTCATCTCCCATCAAGGCTGTGTGTATGAGCATGTTGATTTATGCTTATATCATGCAAATGGTGCAAAACTGTAAGAAAAACACTGAAGAGTTTATAAGAAGACAGGCCATTGACTGAAAATGTTGAACTGGACAGACTGCAGCTTTGTTCAGACTGCTTTCAGACTGCCAGTGCAAATCAGATTTTGTGCATATCTGATTCAAATCTGCTGTCACTGATCGACTGTCCACATTAATGAGCAAAAAGATCTGATCTGTGTGTCTTGTAACAATCCCCATTTAGCTCTCATCTGCATCAGTTGCTATAGTAATGACACAGCACCCAGCAGGGCATGTGGGCGGAGCATAGAGTGGCACATTTGGGAGAAAATCAAACACTTCAGCTGTGATATCTCCCTCCACTTTCCCATACCGGATCAGAACCAGAAGCATGAATACCACAGTGTGTGCATATTCTCTCTGTGCATTCTCTCTCTCTCTCTCTCTCTCTCTCTCTCGCTCTCTGAGTGAATAGCAAGAGCGATTTGCAGAGTGTACTTTTTATGGTCACTAATGCTTGTCTACAGATTGACCACTGAGTCTGCACTCATCGATTTTAAATGCTCTCATAACGTCTGAGGGGTTGCATACTCTCACTGCACTCCATCAAGGACCAGTGTCTGCATTGCTATTCCTAGAACAAACAAGCCAATTCAGATCCTTCTTATTTGTGGTCTCCCAATAGTGAAACAAACTACCAAATGCTATCAGAGCATAGATACTTTCAAGAAATTTCTTCTGAAAGTACTTGATCTCCCAACATCTCCAAGGACCCTAGCATGCCTAATCCGCACTAATCATAATCCTTTTCTCGCTACATCTTTCATTACCTTATCAAATTTCACGTTTGCATTACCATGCAGTGGTTTAAGTGACTATGTAAGTTCCTATATATCATTATGTCTTCTTCATTGTGTAAATTGAAGATGATCATCCCTGCACGGAAAAGTACTGAACATCTGCACAGCCCCATTCCGCTATGTTATATTTATTTGACAGTGAACATACAGGGCTGTGAAAACTCAGTGAATCCGAGGAATTCCGCGGATTTCATCAAGGGGAGGGGGGAGGGGAGTGTTTGTGTTGTACTCTGTAATTGTGATCGTCACTGAGTTTTTAAAATGCCTATCGCAAAGTGTTCTTTTTTTATGACATCATGCAAGTTTTCTAAATCCGGACACTGATCTGTAGAACAGATACAAATCTGTGTCCTCAGATCCGCGGAGTTTCACAGAGAAAATGCCTCACTCAAAGCGTGGCTGTTACGACAGCTGTCGTAAAGCGGGACTGGTTGGTTGCTATGGCAGCGCTGTGTGCCCGCTGCAAGACACTGTTCTTTAAGCTAAACGTAGCATGTGGACATCGCACACTTTTAGAGCCATTACGTTTCTGGAGAAGAATTTTGAGGCATGTCTGTGTCACAGAGCGATGTCGGACAGAGAGAAGATGGTGAGAAAGACGGTTTGAAAAAATTTAATAAGTACAAGAATCTGTGGAATTGATGCTGGCTTGAATTTAAAGTTCGTCTTCATGAACACATCCATGAGATAAAAGAAATGAGAAAAGTGAACTGCATCTTGTGCCCTCAAGAAACATGGTAAGAATTGAAAAATAAACATTGTGCTGTTCAAACAGAAATTTTAGTTAATCTAGACTTTCTTTTGTTGGAAAAAAAAGACTTTGTGGCGTTGAATGGACTTACACAAGAATGTAAGTGACTTTTTTACTATAGGGTATGTTATTGATATTTTACCATGATTTTCTAAATATTCTACAGTCTTTAGCTGTGGTTTCTGAAATGCTTTAACAGTCTTTTCGATCCTCATGAATTTCATGTAGTTTAATTGTTCTGAGTTGATGCATAATTTGGTTTACATTTAAAAGGAAAATCATTCCAGGTCCTACTTCCATGTCATTGCCTGTAATTTCAACATCATCATTGACAGTTCAAATGAAAGGTTGAATCTAGGACCATTTAAATATGCACTTAATTTGAGATTTATTCTTCCAGGAAATGGAGAAAATGTATCATTAGATACAAAATTAATTTGGTTTCTGGAGCCCCACAGGCCGTAGACCCCTGCTCCAGTGGGGTTGGCCCCACAGACCCCCTGCAAATTTTCCTCGGAATTCACAATTTTCATTTCACAGCCCTGAACATAGGGTTGCCCATTTATCTATTTGGCTCCTTCATTTCTTACAGAAGTATTTTTTTCCTTTTTATTTTTATTGTTGTTTATGCACCTATTACTTCTTACAGAGGTATTTTTTCCTTTTCTTTTTATTGGTGTTTATGCACCAATGACACTAGATCAAATTTCTTGTATGTGAGAAATTAATTGGCAATAAATTTGATTCTGATCATTAATATTGACAAACTGAACTCAGAGTACATCTCCATCTGTATTTGTATTAAACACTATTAATGAGCTTTTATGCGAACAATCTACGGTGCTGTGTTACGTACATATATGTAGGAGAAAGCAACTCCAAACAATGTCCATTCCTGATCCTCTGGACATGGCCTGCAGTTAATATAAGAATACAGAAGGGGATAAATGGTAAAAGAGGAAACAATAGAAACAAACAATGGTCAACGGGTGTGTGATGAGTGTGGGAAGGGAATGTCAAACAATGACTGTGTTCACAGTGTAAAAATATGTTTTATGATGTGCTTTACACCTTGACCAAATTTTAAAGAAATGTGCAGTTTTAGGATGTGACCTTTCAAACGGTCACTTTTTAACCAGTACTGCCTGAATCTTTTTTGTTTGATGTAAAACCGCTGTGAAATGTGTGAAGACGAGGATCATACTGTCCTGTGGGCCTAAAGCCATGTGTCAAAATCAATCATACAGAGACTCACAATCTAAATTAAGTACAACTCTTGCACTTACGTCTACATCATAATGAATTTTACACAAATGACTTGTTAAGCTACACAAACACTCAGCAGTCACCACTGCTGTTTGTTCAGTAATCTTTGCTTATTGTAGTCTTTATGGGGGCAGGTTATAATGAGACACAAGTTCATTTTGTACGACTGGCTTCCACCTCAGCAACGAGGAGTTAATTTGTGGAATATTTTGGATATTGGAACTGGGCAAAATGAAAGCATATATCATAATAAGAGTACTGATTAAGATTAAAAGCTGTGGTTTTTAGAAAGGAGTGTCAGGATCTGTTTGAAGTTGTTATGTTCATCTCAATGTTTTTGCATAAACTTATGCAGAGAGAAAGAGACAGACAGAGAGCAGCAGTGATCTGTAGGCTATACTTCAAACTTCCGTCAGGGACAGAATGCACAACAGTCCTCTGGACAAGTAGGCTCAAGAAGCTGCTATGATGATATTATCTGCTATGTTTAACATATTGATCTTGCTTGTTTTACATTAAAGACAGTCTCCCCACCAGCCATATATACTGGGCATACTATCTTACTTTGTAAAACTGACAAGATGTGGATAAGTGACATTTTTAAGCCCAACAAGAAGTCCAGTCACTGTCAAATAAATTTACATATTTAAGAAAATTAGTATATTCTTGACAAATGAAGAGAACCATAGCTGAGTACATGATTATAGATGCAAGAGAACAGCCCAGAGAGAACTGAGAAAGGGAAAGATGTGCATGTAAATGAGTGGATTTGATGCCAAGCAAGATAAATTATCTTCATATTAAAAGTGTTGACAGTGGTGAATGGTACATTAAATATCTGTTCTTAGAAAATGCTTAATTCAGTTGGCTGGGTTGTTTTCTGGGGCACCATGAGAATTTGTGAGCTGACCAACAGCGGCAGAGCCTCAGACTTTTTTCCAGTGAATTCTGGGCTTCATCAGGGTTCCATGGTTCAATTCTTGCATGGATTGGGTGCTAGGTAGGTTTGTGGAAACCAGTGACTTAGATGCCTTTGTTGACCAGCAGTGTTCCCATGGATCCTTAAAATGTCTTAAAAGTCAATGAATTTGTTAATCTAAAAATGTCTTAATTGATATTAAAATGTATTAAATCCATCTTTCAAAAGCCTTAAAAATGCCAAGACATAGGAAATAGGATTTTATTCATTGTTCTTTCTGATATTGCAGTTACAAATTTGAAAATAAATGGCAACATTCTGGGGCAGAGTTAGCCTACTTTTAAAGATGCTCAAGCACCCCTAAAAATTTTAAAATTTTTAAAATTTTAATTTTAAATTTTAAGCACCCCTAATATATATATATATATATATATATATATATATATATATATATATATATATATATATATATATATATATATATATATATATATATATATGCATGCTTCTATACTACCTTTTTTAAAACAACCTATTTCAAGCATTATGCCAAAATAAATATTACAAGAACACAGTAATTTGATCATCTCCCCTTCTTGGGCAAATGGTTCAGTCCACGAAGCGCGCCTACATTCATCTCTCTCTCTCTCTCTGTCTGCAACTGCGTCTGCTCTGGCATGTGTTTGTGTCGTGTGGTGCTGCTGCGGGTGGCGCTCATTTAGCAGAGGCGCTGTCCTGTGAGCGCTGGTGGTAACCTCACCCAGCCGCGCTGTCAAGTGATTGCCAGGCGACTGTCACATTTGCAAGCTATTTATTCACAGTTTATGTCTCTGAATGTGAAGAGCAAGTGCAACTTTCTGAAAAGTGCTTATTTTACTCACCTGGCTACCTATCGCAAAACAATCAATCAATTTTTTTATATAGCGCCAAATCACAACAAATAGTTGCCCCAAGGCGCTTTATATTGTAAGGCAAGGCCATACAATAATTACGTAAAAACCCCAACGGTCAAAACGACCCCCTGTGAGCAAGCACTTGGCGACAGTGGGAAGGAAAAACTCCCTTTTAACAGGAAGAAACCTCCAGCAGAACCAGGCTTAGGGAGGGGCAGTCTTCTGCTAGGACTGGTTGGGGCTGAGGGAGAGAACCAGGAAAAAGACATGATGTGGAGGGGAGCAGAGATCAATCACTAATGATTAAATGCAGAGTGGCGCATACAGAGCAAAAAGAGAAAGAAACACTCAGTGCATCATGGGAACCCCCCAGCAGTCTAAGTCTATAGCAGCATAACTAAGGGATGGTTCAGGGTCACCTGATCCAGCCCTAACTATAAGCTTTAGCAAAAAGGAAAGTTTTAAGCCTAATCTTAAAAGTAGAGAGGGTGTCTGTCTCCCTGATCTATTAGACAAATATGATTCAAACCACCGCAGCGCAGTGCCTTTAATACCTATGGCATGCTCTAATCTCTGTAATAAAATTTTATGGTCAGCAGTATCAAAAGCAGCACTGAGGTCCAACAGAACAAGCACAGAGATGAGTCCACTGTCTGAGGCCATAAGAAGATCATTTGTAATCTTCACTAATGCTGTTTCTGTACTATGATGAATTCTAAAACCTGACTGAAACTCTTCAAATAGACCATTCCTCTGCAGATGATCAGTTAGCTGTTTTACAACTACCCTTTCAAACATTTTTGAGAGAAAAGGAAGGTTGGAGCTTGGCCTATAATTAGCTAAGATAGCTGGGTCAAGTGATGGCTTTTTAAGTAATGGTTTAATTACTGCCACCTTAGCCTGTGGTACATAGCCAACTAATAAAGATAGATTGATCATATTTAAGATCGAAGCATTAAATAATGGTAGGGCTTACTTGAGCAGCCTGGTAGGAATGGGGTCTAATAGACATGTTGATGGTTTGGATGAAGTAACTAATGAAAATAACTCAGACAGAACAATCGGAGAGAAAGAGTCTAACCAAATACCAGCATTACTGAAAGCAGCCAAAGATAACGATACGTCTTTGGGATGGTTATGAATAATTTTTTCTCTAATATTTAAAATTTTATTAGCAAAGAAAGTCATGAAGTCATTACTAGTTAAAGACTTTACACACATATACTGTGTTTGTGACTACAAAACACAGTATATTGCTCTACAAATTAGTGCGTGCTGTGCGTGGTCAAATGTAAGATTGATTCGGTGGTTTTTTTTCAACTAAATCCTCTTGTCAGCTACTAAATGGTGCTTGCCCTTCAATCTGTGTAGCTTCCATTAACCAATCACTCTCCTACATCAAATACCATGTACACAGATCTGACCTTAAATCTGACCTTAAATGCTTAGTTAAGGTCCTTAACTAATATGCGTTTTTTTTGTTTGTTTGTTTTTTATCATTGTGACAATGAATGCAGCTTTTACAAGCAATGTTTTCACTCTGAAATCATGGGAAATTGTATTTCTGGACATCTAGATTTAAAAAATTTAAAACATGTGCTAAGCACCCCTAAAACTGGAAGTCTAAAATTGCCTCTGCCAACACTTACTTTTTTGTACAACCCCAATACCAATGAAGTTGAGATGTTATGATGTTCAAACTGAAAAACTTTATTGTTTTTGTGCAAATATTTCCTCATTTTGAAATGGATGCCTGCAACACGTTTCAAAAAAGCTGGGACAGTGGTATGTTTACTACTGTGTTACATCACCTTTCCTTCTAATCACACTCAATAAGCATTTGGGAACTGAGGACACTAACTGAGTGTCATGATTGGGTATAAAAGGAGCATCCCCAAAAGGCTCACCCATTCACAAGCAAAGATGGGGCGAGGACCACCACTTTGTGAACAACTGCGTGAAAAAATATTCCAACAGTTTAATGTTTAATGTTTCTCAATGTTCAATTTCAAGGAATTTAGGGATTCCATCATCTACAGTCCATAATATAATCTGAAGATTCAGAGAATCTGGAGAACTTTCTACACATAAGTGGCAAGGCCGAAAACCAACATTGAATGCCTGTGACCTTTGATCCCTCAGGCGGCACCGCATTAAAAACCAACATCGTTACGTAAAGGATCTTACCACGTGGGCTCAGGAACACTTCAGAAAACCATTGTCAGTTAACACAGTTCATCGCTAAATCTACAAGTGCAAGTTAAAACTCTACCATGCAAAGCAAAAGACATACATCAACAACATCCAGAAACACTGCGGCCTTCTCTGGGCCCGAGCTCATTTGAAATGGACAGACGCAAAGTGGAAACATGTGCTGTGGTCTGATGAGTCCACATTTCAAATTGTTTTTGGAAATCATGGACGTCGTGTCCTCTGGACAAAAGAGGAAAAAGACCATCCAGATTGTTACCAACACAAAGTTCAAAAGCCAACATCTGTGATGGTATGGGGGTGTGTTAGTGCCCACGGCATGGGCAACTTACACATCTGTGATGGCACCATCAATGCTGAAAGGTACATCCAGGTTTTGGAGCAACACATGCTGCTATCCAAGAAGCGTCTTTTTCAGGGACGCCCCTGCTATTTCAGCAAGACAACGCCAAGCCACATTCTGCACATGTTACAACAGCGTGGCTTCATAGTAAAAGAGTGCGAGTACTAGACTGGCCTGCCTGCAGTCCAGACCTGTCGCCCATTGAAAATGTGTGGCGCATTATGAAGCACAAAATACGACAACAGAGACCCCGGACTGTTGAACAACTGAAGTCCTACATCAAGCAAGAATGGGAAAGAATTCCACCTATAAAGCTTCAACAATTAGTGTCCTCAGTTCTCAAATGCTTATTGAGTGTTGTTAGAAGGAAAGGTGATGTAACACAGTGGTAAACATACCCCCGTCCCAGCTTTTTTGAAACGTGTTGCAGGCATCCATTTCAAAATGAGCAAATATTTGCACAAAAACAATAAAGGTCAATTTTAACATTAAATATCTTGTCTTTGTGGTGTATTCAATTGAATATATGTTGAAGAGGATTTGCAAATCATTTTATTCTGTTTTTATTTACATTTTACACAACTCAGTGAAAGCCTCTCATAATGGTACACAAAACAAAACAGCAGAACCAACAAATCTCTTGTTTACACCAGAATGCTCAGAACAGAGACATTTTTAGCTATCTACAAATGCTTGCATAATCACATGAGGAAGTGTAGCTTTAATGAAAATTGGCTTTTCAGGAAAGATTTGCAGCATGGGTTAAAGCAGTAACCATGTTTTTTTTATTATAATATCTATTTGGCCAAATTTGTCCCTTTCAGCCATTTACTGTATGTTGTTTGTGTTGTTGTTGTTGTCATCATCGTTGTTTTCCTTTTTTTGTTACTGTAGTGTTGGACTTAAATTTCATTCCTTAATGCCATTAAACAGTTGAAAAGTGTTAACTCTCTCTTGCCTTCAGCTATAGGAACCTTGACAAGGAAAGGGTGACTGACCTTGAATTCACGAACATTTTCAAATCAATTTACACCCTGATTGTGGGTGAGAAGCTGAGTGAGAAATCAGTGTGTCAGTCTGGGTTTGTGATGGTCTCAGAAGATCCAAGCTTTCAATGAATTCCTGGACCTCTCCATCAGAATTGTAACTGTATGTGTTTGAATTGTTAAACTTGTAGAAAGATTCACTTATCTTGGCAATTACATTTGTGTTTCCAGGTACTTGGCTTTGAGACTGAAAGATGCCTGGGAAGAGCTTATGAAGTCATGAGGTCGATGGACAGAGGTATTTGTCTTTGTCTTTGAAGGAGAATGAAGGTCCAAGTCTTCCTGCCTTTATTGTCATTGTACATACTGTACATACCTACAATGAACTTTGTCCTCTGCATTTTATCCATCCTAACCACAGTTAGACACCGTCTGACCCGTAGGAGCAGTGGGCAGCCACAGTCCAGTGCCCTGGGACCGAATCCAGATGGAGAGACACTTCCTTGGTCAGGGGCAGAGACAGGAATCAGACCCTAAATAAGTATGTTTTTTCTAGGTACTCTGCTAATCAGAGTACCTAACCTGGGTTGAGGATAAACTTTCTGATTTTCACTCAAAATGGACTGTATTCACTCTGTCTTCAATCAAATGTTTTCTGGATTTTGTTTTCTGGATTCTGTTTTGTACTTGTGCTCTGGTCACACTTGCAGAAAAATGTTCCACTTTGCTATCAAATGATCTGCTGCACAACATGAGCAGAGAGGAGATGATCTGAATTCCAGAAACGCATGTACTGTGTAGTACAAACTGAGGAAAAACATGCCTTCTTAAGTAAAAAAAAGAGTTTTCATGGTGATTTGTGATAATGCAGTAGGAGAAAAAGGAGAGAGGAAGGAGCAAAGAGAGTTGACTGTAGGTTTTGGATCATCTGTGTGAGCTGTGCCTTTCTGTCTAACACACTCCATATACAGTTCATATCGTTGTCACAACAAATATCCACAGAATATTTGTGACCAAAACACACATACTACAGAAAAACTGCATCGGTTAAATATATACAAATAAAAAAAAAAACAAAAAAACAATGGAATTCTACTGTTATTGTTTCTGTCCAGAAGAAATGATAAGAACCAAAGAGTTGATGCATACCCTGTGCGCTCTACACATCACAAAATAAATCTACACACAGATATACAAATGAGATTTTTGAATATGTATGACTTCATCATATGACTTCCATGTAACTTCATTATGAAGTCATTCATACGAATCAATCACAAATATGTTACTGTTCAATACATGCCTCAGATCATCCATCTAGACCTTTGGTTGTTGAGATATATGTACATGCAAAAAAGGTGTTTGGGCCATGCTATTGCTTTGTTGTATTTTATTTCATATCTGCCAACATGCGCCGTTTGTTGTGACCAGTGGGGAACTTTTTTCTTTTATCTTTTTGTTATAACCCTACATCTGATGGTTTCTGGCTGATGCAACCTTTGTAAAATGTCAGATATTTTAAAATATGATCAAGTATTTCAGGTCAGCTTTGAAGTGTAAAAGTGTGTAAATGTAAATATATTTTCACAATTAGGGTCCTGCCTGCTGCTACTGGCATGACACAAATACAATTTTTTTTCTTCCTGCAAATTTATATAAAGATGGGCCATTGTTATTTTCGATGGTCAAATTTTATTAGGAGAGATTTTATCTTAATAAAGATAACAGTGTGACAACATCACAGCCACACAAAGGATTCTGTGAACACTAACAATAAATAATTGTCATGTTATTCTGTTATTTGGAAATTTTCATGTTGGTTGTGGGAAGATTTTTATACCTTGTTAAGCCATCTGTCATTCAGAACACTGGACAGTATATGGATGCTCAGCTCTAACTTTTCATTACATGTTCGGACAATTTGATACACATTAGAATCTTCACTTAACGCACACAATGATACATAGATTTGGGCCGGATCAGTGTATCATGCTTCATGATAGACTTTAATCAAGTCGTAGATCAGAATTGACAGGCTGGTGACCACTGTTCTAAAGGATGTCCACCTGTAAACTGTAAGAACAAGCAATTTAAAGGAAAACATCCATCCAACCATCCATCCATTTTCTATACCCGCTTACTCCAATTAAGGGTCACAGGGGACTGGAGCCTATCCCAGCAGAAACCAAGGTACACCCTGGACAGGATATCAGTCAAAACAAAATCACAAAATATTATATAACGGCCCATGCACATGCTAGTGGGGTTGGCGTTTGGCTAAACATGGCAGAGTTTGTTTTGCTGGTGGACAACAATTTGAACAAGCTAATTGGCGGTGCTAATTCTTCTAACACACACCCACACACAAAAACAAATCCACTATGCCATAAACCATGAAGAGCTGTTAGGATGAAAAGATGGACAAATTATGCCCAATCAGTCCAGTCAGTTGATGCTAAATGCCCAACCCTTTACACTTTGGAATCTCAACTAGGGTTTCAATAAACATTTCAGATAGAATGTGCATATTCACAAAAATCTTGAACTGAATAGATGCAGCAAACTTTCAGAACACATAAAAGCTGTTTAACTGTCATTCATTTATGGCTTTAAATGTGTTAAAGGTAACATCAGCATTTCAAATGTTTAATATTTATGTTTCTTGACTAGGTGTTGAATAAAAAAAATGTTGGCAGATAAAAAAAAAAAACAGGTGCATCTGTGGTGGATTTGTAGCTGGAAATGAAAAAAATTGATACTGATGCTGAAGAAGATAAGTGTTTCTGTGTGGATTTAATATCTCTATGTTTCTAAACTTTAGCAGAACATAATGCATGTTAATACTCACAGAATGTACACAGAAGTGCAGCGATCAGAGAGACATTCACAATGAACTGGCAAAAGCAAAGACCACAAGGAAGTGTTTAAATACCAAAGAATAAAGTGGCAACAGGTGTGCAACAATCATGGTGTGGAACTAAAGGAGTGTGAGAAAAAACAGAACACAGGAAACAACAAACTGGACAGACAACAACTGGCACAAGAATAATAATAATAATAATAAAGAGACCAACAAAAGGTAACTAAGAATTAAAATACAATAACCAGCAAAACCACATCAGACAAGAAAGAAAACCCGGATATAAAAGATATCTACGAAGGTGACAAAAGCACAAACCATATAAAACTGATAATGATAACAACAAGGTGATAAAACGCAATAACAATCAGAACCAAACTTTACTCCAAACTAAAACCCAGAATATAACTGAACAAGGATGTGGAGCAAAGAATAAACTGTGCGCACAGGAAGCAGGTGGATGGCAAAGAGACTGACAAATACATCAAAGCAGGTGATCAACATATGTCAGACAAAGAAGATGGACGGAGACAACGTGCATGATACACACACACACACACACACACACACACACACACACACACACACACACACACACACACACACACACAGGATGACCAAAGACAGCGGTGCACACGGAGGAGGGAAGACACACCCACACACAGTAACAGGCACAGACTGGGGACAGGATAAAAGTGCACACAATGAACCAGGGAGACACATACACAGACACACATGCAGGGTACAAGGAGGGACACAATCACACGCACACACAGGATACACGAGACAAAATCAGGACAATGTATAAGGCATCACAGTCCAACAGACAAATAAAAACCCAAAGACAAGCAAAGAACGAAAAACCACGGCCAAACGGGCCGCCTGGCGGAACCGCAACATCAACGCTTTATGCAGTCATACGGGTATATATCAGCTTTCACAGCATGAACAAAACTTCTTTCTGTTAATGAGTTTGTACAAACGTGAAAATGTTTGTCCCCCATGGGTTGCAGAGGACAAGGTCAGGCCAGGCGGTTTTAATTAACCAACGCTCAGTTGCACACAATAAACCAAGCCAGGATTTTGTTTTTTATTAATAGCAAGAAGCTGCACATGTCATCACATCAAGATGAATCATGAACACACACCAGGCGTGAAATAATCCTCCATTGATTCCCTCCAGTGTCCTCGCATTTGCTTCTAGCAGCTTGTCTCCCGTCCTCTTTCTCACACACCCACAAATATCTATTTCGCTGATTATCAGCGCTCATTCGTGCTTTCATTTTATGATGCTCTTTTGTCTTTCTCTCTCTCTCTCTCACACACATACACACACACACACACACACACACACACACACACACACACACACACACACACACACACACACACACACACACACACACACACTCACTGCTGTGTGTCATTTGCTGCACTGTACTCTTTTCAATATCCTTTTCTCATCTGCGAGCTTGCAGCCCATTGAAGCATATAGTTTTATATCACAGTGCTGTTTGAGGTATCAGACCCCATCGTGTCCCTCAGCTGTTTTGTTAGACATGAGGCATCTCGGCACAGGGAGAGCAGCTGCCCCCTCTGTCATACTGTGAGGGGTATTTATATGATGAACTACTCTGACACAATGACAAATGCCAGTGCTCTCGTGACAAAATACACTTCACGTTATGAAAGAGCTGGAAAAGCTAAATGAACTAAACAAAATGAACATGAAGTTTTCTTTGTCTATCAACATGAGCCACTCCAAGCTTCCACTTTGCTCTGTGTAAAATTAGCTTTAAACATGCTTTACTGACAGATGTTTGCCTGCTTATGTGTGTTTTGGCAGCCAGGATTATTTCAGTTTACTCACACGACAGTTGCTCAGCTCCTCTGCAGACAGGATGATAGTGCCACATTTCTTCCCTGGAATCCCTCTGTGGTAGAATAAGAAAAGACAATTATGCGAGTGAAGAAAGACATCTTTTTTTTTTAAATTTGTCGACTGCAGCAGAGGTGGAACAATACGTACATTCGTACAAACTGTCACAGTACTGACGTTATGGTTTGTTACAGACAATACGAATTGAAAAACAAAATGTAATTTGGAACTACAACCCCAATTCCAATGAAGATGGGACATTCTGTAAAATGTAAATACATGTATACATGTAAATACAGAATACAATGATTTGCAAATCCTCTTCAACCTATATTCAATTGAATACACCACAAAGACAAGATATTTAATGTTCAAACTGATAAACTTTATTGTTTTTGTGCAAATATTTTCTCATTTTGAAATGGATGCCTGCAACACGTTTCAAAAAAGCTGGGAAAGTGGTATGTTTACCACTGTGTTACATCACCTTTCCTTCTGACAACACCCAATAAGCGTTTGGGAACTGAGGACACTAACTGTTGAAGCTTTGAAGGTGGAATTCTTTCCCATTCTTGCTTGATGTATGATTTCAGTGAACTGAATTAAATTGAATTATTGAGTGCCTCTTTTCTTGTGTTCGTCTCATGTCAGTTTTGCCTCTGTTGCACTAATACACTTTTGAGTTCCATGTTGGATTTTGTATCTTGCACTTGGATTTATACAACCACAATTCCAATGAAGTTGGGATGTTGTGAAAAATGTAAATAAAGACAGAATACAATGATTTGCAAATCCTCTTCAACCTATATTCAATTGAATACACCACAAAGACAAGATATTTAATGTTCAAACTGCTAAACTTTATTGTTTTTGTGCAAATATTTGCTGGGACAGTGATATGTTTATCACTGTGTTACATCACCTTTCCTTTTAACAACACTCAATAAGCATTTGGGAACTGAGGACACTAATTGTTGAAGCTTTGTAGGTGGAATTCTTTCCCATTCTTGCTTGATGTAGGACTTCAGTTGTTCAACAGTCCGGGGTCTCCGTTGTCGTATTTTCCACTTCATAATGTGCCACATTTTCAATGGGTGACAGGTCTGGACTGCAGGCAGGCCAGTCTAGTACCCACAATCTTTTACTACGAAGCCACGCTGTTGTAACATGTGCAGAATGTGGCTTGGCAGTGTCTTACTGAAATAAACAGGGACATCTCTGAAAAAGACATTGCTTGTGTAGCGCATAGCCTCGCTTCGATGTAATTAAATAAATATAGGAATGCTTTCTCAACAAAAACCTGAGGTTTGGAACTGAGGACAGAGACTGTTACATCTGGAGATAACCTTTGGAGACATTCCCTTGGGCCTCCACTGTGGCCCGACATTACAACAGAACTGTAACTCAGAGTTTTTCAAAGGAGCCCTTGCTTGTTTATCCCTTAAATTTCAGTCACTGTGAATTACATGACATTATAATTGCTTCACATCAAAATCTGAACTTCCCCAGGCCAGGAGAAACCACCTTTATGGCCTCACGTCAAGCCCAGAAACTCCCCAGACGTGCAAAGAGGAACTCTTTCATGATAAGACGTGGTCATAGCTTTGAGCCTTGACAACCAGCTATTATCTCTAAGTCTAAGTGAAGGAAAAGACCTTTGCTTAAAAAAAAAATGCATCAGTATTCTTTTATTCATATATAAACTTCTAATGTTGTCTGTGTTGCTTATTCAAGCAAATGCTTTGCATGTATTACATTTAATTGACATGTGTTCCTTGTAACTGATGTGTGTTAAATGTGATGTTTCTGACTTATCAATGTTTTGATAATGCAATATTCTGTTAACCAAGAGGTGTGTAGGATGTATTTAAGCCTTTACTAATGTTATATTCATCCCAAAAATGTCTTAGGACAAATAGTATATCAAAATAGTTAATGTGTTTAAATAGGAAGGAGGAAGAGGAGGAAGATGGCACCTGTGTGTTTGGCATGCCGTCAGCCCTGTCGCTCGTCGAGTTTTTTGCTATTTGTTGCTGTGTTTTTGCTCTGTGTGTTCTGCCGGGACACTTCAGCCTTGCTTGTGTATGGTCGCCAGTCTCTCTTGGACATTAATGCTCTTTATGAGCCGCTGCTGTCGTCTGGGTCCGGGCTTGGAGGGCCCCACCCTGCTCTGCCACCTGTGCTCTCCCAAGGAAGTTCACAGTAGTCATTGTGTTTGCTGTTTACATCCCACCCGATACTAACATTAGCACAGCCCTTAGCCTCTTGCTGGCCCATCTGGATGGTGTCTGTATTGTTGCTGGTGACTTCAACCAAGCATGTTTAAAGACTGTGCTCCCTAAGTTTGTCCAGTACGTGAAGTGTGCCACCACAGGGGAAAATACTTTGGACCATGTTTACTCAAACATAAAACATGCGTACAAAGTCACTCCCCTCCACCATCTTGCTGGAAGAAGAAAGCTCAGCAGCGACTCCACTTCCTGAGGGTGCTCAGGAGGAACAATCTGGAGAAGAAGCTGCTGGTGTTGTTCTACAGAGCCACCATTGAGAGCATCCTGACATACTGCATTACACCGTGATACAGGGGGTGCTTAGCAGCAGACAGGAGAGCACTGCAGAGGGTGATCAACATGGCCCAGAGGATCACGGGCTGCTCTCTGCCCATTGTGGAGGAAATTGCCAGCTCTCACTACCTCAGCAGAGCTGCCAGCATCATCAAAGACACATTCCACCCTAGCAACCACCTGTTTGACCTACTACCCTCGGGTCGATGGTACAGGTCAATCAAAACTAGGACAAACAGACTCAGGGACAGCTTCCTCCCCAGAGCAATCACTGCACTGGATAATAACAAACCACATTAATCTGCACTTTTCAAAGTTCTTTTCATTATAATTTACATTGCAACGAGATTTGAGTGCAACTCCAAAAGGTGCTTTTCCAAGGTGCGAGTGATTGTAAGCCAAATAAAAGATAATGAAATCTGACAAAATAAATTATTTAAATATATGTACAACTAAAATAAAATGTGGACAAAAGTAAAATGTAAAACAAGAAATATGTACAACTGTGGAATGATACTGCATGGGAAAATATTGCACATGGGTACAGATATTGACACTGGCAGCACCTCTAAATCAGGAGAACAGTGAGAGTCAGTGATCCTTCTGCTACGGCACCACTCGCAGTTCACATAAACACAGAGCCCCCCCGCTTTTACACGAATCTCTGGTTCGGGTAATAGCCTGACCTTTTTAAGGTTCGTCAAGTCTTTCAAATTTTTAAGAGAACTTCTGAGCGGAATTTTTCAAAATAATAGCAAATTTACAGAAAAGCGTCTTTCTTTTTCTGTACTTTACAACACTGCTCTTACAGTTTTAACTTTTTTCAAAATTTACAAATACTTTTAATCTGGCTCCAACAAACTTTTTAAAAGCTACTAGAACCCATTTTCAACATACACCTTCCACCTCTGTGGTCAAGCACGCAGATGACAGACCTGATTTCAAACTATCAGCCATCCTGTCGGTAAAACCAGCTGACACTGAAGCCTTGGGATCGAGGGTGAGACCTCTGGTTTAACCCCTGACCCAAGTGAGCTCACACTGTAAAGAGCCTAACACATCAACGACGGATGGGCGGTTCAGACTAACCACCTCTTCCACGGATCAGCTAAGTGACCCAGTTAAAGGTTCCAGAAAATGGGTTTTGTTAAAGTGGCTTTTTTAAACATATTCATATGTTTAATAATTTTCTTAATAATAATTGGCTTCAAATTTCATCACCAAATTCTAATCAGATTTACTTACTTAAAGTCTTTAAGCTTTATCTCACTACTTTCTTTCAACGTCTCATGAGTAAGCAAATTGTGTCCCTAAATGAACTTATTTAATCACTGTCCACAAAATGCCAATAAACTGTTCATTTGTTGTATACTCATAAATAAAATGTAAATATTTATGCTGTGGTTCATTTTGTGTTCAGAAGGAAAGCCTTGGTCAATCGTATCATAGAATTCAGACTTTCAGACCAGAGACTGATTAATTAAATTGTGACTGATTAGTAATGTTTAAAATAAAGTACCTATGCTTTAAATAGGTGGTGCCCTGAGGTAATTAGATATTATTCTAATTAAATAATAATTATTAAACCCTCAATTTGTTAATTATGTTGGTGTCCCATTAAATTATTCTCACAAGGACCCTGCATGGTGCCTGGGAGTATGCCCACCCAGTCTACATGTTTTGTGTACTTGGAGAAGGCGTATGATCGCGTAGATACGGGAGATACTGTGGCAGGTGCTGTGGGAGTATGGAGTGATGGGGTCCCTTCTCAGGGCCATCCAGTCTCTATACTCGCAAAGCGAGAGCTGTGTTCGGGTGCTCGGCAGTAAGTCGGACTCGTTTCCGGTGGAGGTTGGCGTCCGCCAGGGCTGCGCCTTGTCACCAATCCTGTTTGTGATATTCATGGACAGGATATCGAGGCGTAGTCGGGGGAGGATGGTTTCCAGTTTAGTTGGTTCAGGGTCTCATCACTGTTTTTTGCAGATGATGTGGTCCTGTTGGCTTCATCGGCCAGTAACATCCAACACTCACTGGATCGGTTGGCAGCTGAGTGTGAAGCGGCTGGGATGAGGATCAGCACCTCTAAATCTGAGGCCATGGTTCTCAGCAGGAAACTGATGGATTGTCTACTCTACTGGTAGGGAATACAGCCTTGCCCCAAGTGAAGGAGTTCAAGTACCTCGGGGGTCTTGTTCACGAGTGAGGGGACGATGGAGCATGAGATTGGCCTGAGAGCGGGCGCAGCAGGGGTGGTATTGCATTCGCTCTGCTGCACTGTTGTGTAGAAAAGGCAGCTGACCCAAAAGGCGAAGCTCTCGAGCTACTAGTTACCTCTGCCAAGGAGGTTATGTTTTCGGTTGCGTTTGTTTGTTTGTTTGTCTGTCTGTCAGCAGGATAACTCAAAACGTTTTGAACGGATTTTGATGAAATTTTGTGGAGTGGTTGGAAATGACAAGAGGAACAAGTGATTAAATTTTAGTGGTGATCCGGATCACGATCCAGATCCCGATGCTAACGCGTTAGCATGTCTATGGCATTTTCAATGTTAAAAGTTAGCATTAAGCAGTTGCAGCTGTCATCACGTTCGGGTGCATTTGTTTTAAATTGTAATATTTCTTACATTTATTTTTACCTCCGCCAAGGAGGTTGGAAATGACAAGAGGAACAAGTGATTAAATTTTAGTGATCTGGATCACGATCCAGATCCCGATGCTAATGCATTAGCATGTCTATGACATTTTCAATGTTAAAAGTTAGCATTAAGCAGTTGCAGCTGTCATCACGTTCGGGTGCATTTGTTTTCAAATTGTAATATTTCTTAAATTTATTTTTGTTTATATATTAATAATCTAATGATTATTATATACAATTTTAGAGAAAGAGACAAAAAGAAATAGATCACTGTGCCAAGGAGGGAATCGCTTTAGAGTCAGTGACCCTATGGCCTTGTTTAGAGAAGTGTTTCATAAATGTTAAAAAATTCATATATTTGCAGTTTAGTTGAACAATAAATTGAATTTTGTCTATTTTTTTTTTTTTTTTTGTCTATTCGGGGTTTTCACGTATCCCATAATCCCTTGCATGCCAGAGAGTCGCTGCAGTCAAAACAACATAGAGAATCTACACGATGACAATTGTAAATGAATATTATACTACAAAAATGTCATTTTTTTATGCTTTTCATCACGTTAATAAGAGACTGCTGCATGATACCCTTAAAACTTGCTAAAACAATTATAACAAAAAAATCTGTGTCTGCTACGTTTAATCTGCGTGGAATTTAATCAACGCAAACTGAATTTCAGACATATTATATATATTAGTCTGGAACAAAGAGGACAAACAGTGTTGTAAAGAACAATAATCAAGACGTTAAAGAGCAAACTTCACTTTCCCCCAGAACGACATGATCAGGAAGCGAGCGTAGCTCACATCAGCTCCCACTGAAAATAACGGAGAGAAAGCCTGTGATTCTCGCATGTTTACATAAAATAAATGCAATAACAAGGTCTATAAACCCAGAGAATATATTCACAAGAGTTTTAGGCACAATATAAAAATAGTTTTATGTTGCGATGTTAATTGTGTTGTCCATGTGCAGCGGTTAAAGTGAAGCGTGATCAGAGCGTATCAATGCAGTTCTCAATGTTACTGAGATCTCGCAGCGCAGCGACCTCTCCGAAGTTTTGTGGGATTTGAAATCTGAAAAACCTCAATAAGCACATGCAATATCAATATCAGTGCTCAGATGACAGTAGCTTCTGGGAAAGGTGCAAGTTGCAATAAACTGTGATGCCAAACGCTAAGGATACATGCTATCCAGTCACAGCAGATGAAACCTTTTTTACTACTGAGCAAACATCATTGTTAGACTTTTTTAGGTTCAATGATTCCACGGCGTGTAGCTGTTATGGCGTCAGTGACCCCATGGCCTTGGTGGAGGTTTGCACTCTCTGAGTGCTTCTAGTTATTCTTCGTTCCTACTCTCACCTATGGTCATGAGTGTTGGGTCATGACTGAAAGAACTAGATTGCGGGTACAAGCGGCCGAAATGGGCTTCCTCAGGAGGGTGGCTGGTGTCTCCTTTAGAGATAGGGTGAGACGTTCGGTCATTCGTGGAGCTCGGAGTAGAGTTGCTTCTCCTTCGCGTTGAAAGGAGCCAGCTTAGGTGGTTCGGACATCTGGTAAGGATGCCTCCTGGGCATATTCAAATATTGGTTTTCAAATTTTGCACGAGGTTTGGTCCCATACTGATTCAAATATCGAATGAAGATTTTTATACATCATAGTGAGATAGAATGTTTGCATCTGTTTTTTTTTCTTTTTTTTTCAATATTGAAAGTTACATTCCATTTGAGAACAGGGGCATTCCTTCTGTTTGAAATGATCAGAAAGATCTGGTTGGCATGTATGTGAACCATGAACATGATTTCAGAGGTTTCACAGTAATCTGGCAATCACGATGTTCAACAAACAAATAAGGATCAACAGGGACAAGGGTCTGACATTGGTCATTGCTCTTCCTCTGAATATTTGTTTACTTTCACCTCTGATGAAATGCTAATGTACTTGTTGTTACGTTTTAACTCGATGTTCCAGCCTGAACTTGAGCTTTTGTCAAGGGCAATATGACAGTGTTGGACTTTAGCTTTTTATCAGTGATTTTGTGACTGTAATTTGTTCTCCAAAAATCCAGCCTGTTTTGTACTGTCAGATTGACATACAGCCCTTCCTCATTTGTTTGAAGCCATTTTGATGTGTCTCTGTTTTTAAGAGGAAAAAGTAGATACTTTAGATATTATTTCTAATTAGGCAGTCCTTTCAGCTTGCTCATTACACTTCAGTGAAAGCAACTGCAAAAGTAGCACTGAGAATTTCCTTAAGATCAAATGGAGAATCTACATATTTTGCGTTAATTCTCCATCAAAGCTTTCATTTCTGAGCTAACTTATACTAGATATTGGTAAGTTCTATTATATAAGCAATGAGACAAGAGAGCATCAAGAGAATTAGCTCAGAAATGACGAAATAATGAAAGTTTTGCAGAACAAGCTGACATTTTATGTGCATGTGTGCATGCGTGTAAATGTGAAATTTAACAGAGGAAAAAATAATCTAATGGGGAAGTTATATTCCAGTAAAAAATACAATGTGCCATCATCTTAGTGTCTGACATTTCTAGATAAGAGTTTTCACACCTTAAATACATTTAGCCATTAGACATTTAAATTACTCTGATTGTGTTTGAGGGAATTAATTTGTGTTATTGCTGTTTAGACGGCTTGAAGGTAGGGCCAGTGCTGATGAAACAACTGGTCAGGGGGACGACTCACTAATCTATATTCACACCTCTGTGAAGAATGTGAGGAAAGAAGGTGGTTTGTTGCAGACACATGGGAGAATGTTACAAGGCTGTGGACACGGCTGTAACACTGTTTGGTATAGCCTGTGTTTTATGCACACCGCAAAGGATTTGGGCTTTTTTGCATGTGTTTTACACCTTTTAAAAATCTGAGGAGCGGACTTCCGCTTCCGGGCCAATGGAGTGAGCAGCAGGTTAGGGCAGCTCTATTGAATACATTGATTTAAAACGAACTAGACCAGAAAAACATAGACCAAACTGCGACATACTGGGCTAAAATAACCAACTGTCCGAAATGGCAACAAAAAAAGATACTCGGAAATATACACAGAAAACCATCCAGGCGACTACAGTCCAGGCCAGCGCGGACGAGCTTGACATCATGGCGGAGACCGGCCATGGAGAGTCCGCGATCTCTGTGAAAGCGCTGCAGAGTGAACTACAATCCCTCCGGAACGACCTGAAGTCATGCATTAAATCAAACGCCGACATGCTACACAAAGAATTACGTGAGGACATTTCTTCAATTCGGCAGGAGGCTAAAGCGGACAGAAAGGCGCCCCGAGACGAACTCTCCCAAAAGATAGAGGCGCTATATAACACTCATAAGCAGACAGAAAGTACACAACGGGAGATGGAAAAATCCTTAAGTGACTTTTCTGACAGGGTGATTTCACTGGAGAAGTCACACGAATTGCTGACAAAAGAATGCAAGAGTCTACGGGAGAAATGCAGCAATCTGGAGAACAGGAGCCGCAGACAGAACCTGCGTATTGTGGGAGTCGCGGAGGACGCCGAGCGGGGGAATCCTAGCAGCTTTGTAGCCGAGCTCCTACTTCAGGTGCTGGGGCAAGACAAGTTTGACTCACCTATTATCATCGATCGAGCTCACAGGACCCCTGCCCCGAAACAGCGCCAAGATGAACGCCCTCGAGCCATAATTGTACGTCTGCATTATTACACCCAGAAGGGAAAAATATTGGAGTTATCCAGACAAAAAGGACAGCTGTCCTATAAAGGTGCGCCACTACACATATTCCCGGACCTGTTTCCAGAGGTCGGCCGGCTCCGGGCGTCATTTAACCAGGTGAAGAAGACGCTACGTAATGCAGGGGTGCCGTACAGCCTGTACTTCCCGGCAAAGTTGGTGATAACCATGAACGGATCCAAACACTCGTTCACTGACCCACGGGAAGCGGAGATGTTTGTGAAGGACAACATAACAAAGAGGGATGCACCGGAGGAGACGTAATTCTCTTTTTTCTCCCCCTCGACGATTTTGAACTGATCAGCGCTATATTCCAAAGACACAAATTAAAAGTGGTGAGAGATATCTGTTCTTATAATTCTACTGCGAGAGCACAGTCTATATTTTATTATTACTTCTGTTATTAACACCTATGGTGCATAATATTTAGATAATGTTTCGTTTTCACTGTGTTTAACCCTGTTTAGGCCTTATTTAAAATTACTCTGGCCCTGTTGGCATAATACTCTGGTCTAGGTTTATAGGGTCATTTATCACTAGAGCTTAGTGTGAAGTCAAGAGTCCACGCTCCTCTCTTATTTGAAGGACTTTCTTTTTTGTTTTATTTTTACTACATTGTATTGACTGTGCTTCAGTTCAGGAGAGCACCTCTTTTCTAAAAGACAAAGTTTTACTGCACTGGAGGCAGCTGTGTTTTTTTTTTCTTTGTTGTTGTTGTTTGTTTGTTTGTATGGGGAAAATCAGAGAGGGTATGGGGTTTGCTACTTTTTCTTTTCTCTTTCTCTTTTCTTGTGTTCTCAGAGGGTGGGGGTGGGGTCACATGTTAATTCACTCTGAACTAGAACCTGGATAAGAATTTACTTAATATTGTTTCCTGGAACTGTAAGGGACTGAATGGTGCTGTGAAGCGGAGCAACATCCTGTCTCATTTGAAAAAACTTAATACAGATATTGGTCTCTTGCAGGAAACTCACCTGAGGGACAAAGATCATTGTAGATTGTGTAGAAACTGGATCGGCCAAATTTTTCATTCAAATTTTAATACTAAAAGCAGAGCTGCAGCAATAATAATTAGAAAATCAATCCCTTTTGTGGCAACCAAAGTAATCTCAGACAGTAAAGGTAGATATATTATTGTTTTGGGGAGGCTCTTTAATGAATTAGTTATTCTAGTTAGTGTCTACGCTCCAAATATTGATGATAAACAATTCATTATATTCTTTTTTTCTGCAATACCAAATCTGGACTTGCACAAACTTATAGTTGGTGGAGACTTCAACCTGATATTAGATCCCCAATTAGATCGGTCCTCACAGAGAACAGTGGCTCTGTCTAAATCTGCACGAACTGTTTTGGATTTTATGGTGACATTTAAAATAGTAGATCCGTGGAGATTGTTATTTCCTTCGACACGTCAGTATTCATACTTTTCACCAGTCCACCGCTCTTATTCTCGGATAGATTTCTTTCTAATTGACTCCGGACTGCTACCAATAGTTAATCAGTGTGAATATAAAACAACTGTCTTGTCAGATCATTTCCCAGTACTTTTACAATTAATTTTTGGGCTGAAATCCGTTAATAGATGGAGACTTAATAACAATTTATTGTCGGAGCAAAAATGGCAGGAAGAAATAAAGAAACACATTGATATATTTCTTGATAGCAATGACACACCCGATGTCACAAGATCCACGATTTGGGAGATGCAAAAAGCCTGTATACGAGGAAACCTGATTTCGCAGAGTAGCTTCATTACTAAAAAACGAAGAAAAAAGGAACTAGATATTACTGAAAATATTGCAGAGGTGGACAGGCAGTGTCTGTCCTCTCCATCGCCCGATTTATACAAAAAGAAGCAGTCTCTTCAGACAGAACTTAATTTGCTCTATACGACTGAAACAACCAGGTCACTCACTATGTTGAGACATAACCATTATGAACATGGAGAAAAGGAGGGTAGGCTTCTTGCGTCCCAAGTTAAGGAACAAACAGCTTCAAGGGCAATTCCACAAATCAGAACTGAAACAGGACAAACAACAATGGACCCAATAGAGATCAATGAAACATTTAAGACATTTTATATAAATTTATACACTTCTGAATCTAAAAATGATATAGCACTAATAGATAATTTTTTTTTAAAGGCCTTCATATTCCAACAATTAGCACAGAACATAGGGACCTATTGGAGAAAGCAATTGAATTAGAGGAACTAAAATGTGCAATAGATAAAATGCAAAACTCAAAAGCGCCAGGCCCAGATGGTTATATGGCTGAGTATTATAAGACTTTTAAGGAGCAGATTTCCCCTTTATTTTTGCAAACATTGGAAGAAGCATTATCCAGGGGCTCTCTACCTCCATCATTTTATGAAGCCAGCATATCACTCATTCACAAGACGGGTAAAGATCCCTTGGAACCTGGATCATATAGACCTATAAGCCTACTTAATGTAGATTACAAGATTTTTGCAAAAGTTTTGGCGACATGTCTAGAACATATACTTCCAACAATTATATCAAAGGATCAGACCGGTTTCATCAAAGATAGACACCTATTCTTTAATATAAGAAGATTATTGAATATTATTTATACAAAAAATGTGGAGAACCACGGAGCAGAATTGCTACTCTCTCTTGATGCAGAGAAGGCCTTTGACAGGGTCGAGTGGGATTATCTCTTCTCGGCCCTGTCAAAGTTTGGATTGGCCCCAAATTTATATCTCTAGTAAAACTGTTATATATTCAACCCCAGGCATCAGTGCAGATCAATAGCATAAGCTCAAACTTTTTTCCCCTAGGCCGCTCTACTAGACAAGGGTGCCCCCTATCTCCAATGTTGTTCGCAATAGTGATAGAGCCCCTGGCTATTGCTTTGAGAGCTGCTGACGGATATTCTGGAATTTTCAGAGGTAATATGGAACACAAGGTATCACTGTACGCTGACGACCTCTTATTATACACTCAACAAAAATATAAACGCAACACTTTTGGTTTTGCTCCCATTTTGTATGAGATGAACTCAAAGATCTAAAACTTTTTCCACATACACAATATCACCATTTCCCCTCAAATATTGTTCACAAACCAGTCTAAATCTGTGATAGTGAGCACTTCTCCTTTGCTGAGATAATCCATCCCACCTCACAGGTGTGCCATATCAAGATGCTGATTAGACACCATGAGTAGTGCACAGGTGTGCCTTAGACTGCCCATAATAAAAGGCCACTCTGAAAGGTGCAGTTTTATCACACAGCACAATGCCACAGATGTTGCAAGATTTGAGGGAGCATGCAATTGGCATGCTGACAGCAGGAATGTCAACCAGAGCTGTTGCTCATGTATTGAATGTTCATTTCGCTACCATAAGCCGTCTCCAAAGGCATTTCAGAGAATTTGGCAGTACATCCAACCAGCCTCACAACCGCAGACCACGTGTAACCACACCAACCCAGGACCTCCACATCCAGCATGTTCACCTCCAAGATCGTCTGAGACCAGCCACTCAGACAGCTGCTGAAACAATCGGTTTGCATAACCAAAGAATTTCTGCACAAACTGTCAAAAACCATCTCAGGGAAGCTCATCTGCATGCTCGTCGTCCTCATCGGGGTCTCGACCTGACTCCAGTTCGTCGTCGTAACCGACTTGAGTGGGCAAATGCTCACATTCGCTGGCATTTGGCACATTGGAGAGGTGTTCTCTTCACAGATGAATCCCGGTTCACACTGTCCAGGGCAGATGGCAGACAGCGTGTGTGGCGTCGTGTGGGTGAGCGGTTTTCTGATGTCAATGTTGTGGATTGAGTGGCCCATGGTGGCAGTGGGGTTATGGTATGGGCAGGCATCTGTTATGGACGAAGAACACAGGTGCATTTTATTGATGGCATTTTGAATGCACAGAGATACCGTGACGAGATCCTGAGGCCCATTGCTGTGTCATACATCCAAGAACATCACCTCATGTTGCAGCAGGATAATGCACGGCCCCATGTTGCAAGGATCTGTACACAATTCTTGGAAGCTGAAAATGTCCCAGTTCTTACATGGCCGGCATACTCACCGGACATGTCACCCATTGAGCATGTTTGGGATGCTCTGGACCGGCGTATAAGACAGCGTGTACCAGTTCCTGCCAATATCCAGCAACTTCGCACAGCCATTGAAGAGGAGTGGACCAACATTCCACAGGCCACAATTGACAACCTGATCAACTCTATGCGAAGGAGATGTGTTGCACTGCATGAGGCAAATGGTGGTCACACCAGATACTGACTGGTATCCCCCCTCCAATAAAACAAAACTGCACCTTTCAGAGTGGCCTTTTATTGTGGGCAGTCTAAGGCACACCTGTGCACTAATCATGGTGTCTAATCAGCATCTTGGTATGGCACACCTGTGAGGTGGGATGGATTATCTCAGCAAAGGAGAAGTGCTCACTATCACAGATTTAGACTGGTTTGTGAACAATATTTGAGGGAAATGGTGATATTGTGTATGTGGAAAAAGTTTTAGATCTTTGAGTTCATCTCATACAAAATGGGAGCAAAACCAAAAGTGTTGCATTTATATTTTTGTTGAGTGTATATATCAAATGGAAAGGAATCTCTACCAGTTATACTATCAATATTGCAAAATGTTGGTATAATATCTGGCTATAAAATACATTTTTCTAAAAGTGTGTTATTCCCAATTAAGGGAATGGACCAGCAACATTCCAGCTTCATAAATTCATACCCATTCACAGTTTCTAACAAATTTAAATATCTAGGAATCATTATTACACGAGATTTTTCTAATCTTTTAAACATAATATATCAAGTTTGCTTGAGCGAATAAAATCAGATTTTGACAGATGGGTTAACCTTCCAGTTTCTTTAGCAGGACGAATTAATGTTGTGAGGATGAGTGTTTTACCAAAATTTCTATTTGTATTTCAATGTTTACCAATTTTCATTTCAAAAACATTCTTAAAAAATTAGACGGCTTGATTTCTCAATTCATTTGGAACAAGAAGACTCCTAGAATCAAGAAATCTTTTCTGCAGAGACCAAAAATACTCGGGGGCATGGGGTTGCCTCGCTTTAAATTATATTATTGGGCTTGTAATATTCGTTCTTTGTCTTTTTGGTGTGGTGGGCCGGGGGTCGACTGGGTTGAGATGGAAAATCATAGCTGTCACCCATTTTCACTGCAGGCACTGGTCTATTCTTCTGTTAAGACATCTATTTCGAAAATGAAAAATGTAGTTGTTAATCATTCAGTAAAAATTTGGCGCCAGCTTAGGAGACACCTCGGTTGGAAGATGAGTTCAGTGCTCGCTCCAATAATGGGTAATCATGAGTTTGCCCCAGGGTTTATAGGTACATCTTTTAAGCATTGGGAAACTAAAGGGATACACTGTGTTCGTGACCTTTTTATACAAGGCACTTTTGCTCATTTTGATCAACTAAAAGAGAAGTATAACAGGGGAGATTTCTTTAAATTTTTACAAGTTCGCAGCTTTGTGAAGGAGATGTTTCCCTCTTTTCCCGGTCGACCCCCTGAATACGAGTTGAACTCAATTATTTTAAATGACCCACTGACAAAGGGCTCAATTTCTAAGGTCTATAATGATCTGTCAGATATGGAATATCTGCCCTCTCTAGGCCACCTGAAGGAAGCTTGGCAAAAGGACCTTGGAGTAAACATATCGGACTCCCAATGGAACAAGGCTCAGGATAATGTCCACTCATGTTCAATCTGCACTCGACACGGATTATTGCAATTTAAAGTTTTGCATAGACTTCATCTGTCCAAGCAACGTTTGACTAAAATGTTTCCTGGAACAGACCCATCATGTGACCGTTGTGGCCAGAGTCCGGCCTCATTGGCTCATACCTTTTGGAGCTGTCCAAACATCTACAATTACTGGACAGTGGTATTTCAGATGCTCTCTGAGATTTGCCATATACGTTTAGTCCCAGACCCGGTTCTTGCCTTATTTGGTGTTGCCCCAATTACAACTAATCTTTTAATTAAACAAAAAACTGTAATAAAATTCGTGGTGCTTCTGGCTAAAACATTAATACTGTTGAATTGGAAGCAAAAGAACCCACCCTCCTTTACTAATTTATTACTGGATATAATGAAACATGTACAACTGGAAAAAATTAAATTTGAGCTGAAAGGCAAGGTGGACACATTTTACAGGATATGGCAAGCGTTCCTAGATTACTTTAACGGGTAAAGTGAATCATATTTGTGATAGGTGACCTGCCCCCACTCTCATTCTTTCTCTCATTCTTTCTCTCTTTCTCTTTTTCTTCTCTTCTTTCTCTTTTCTCAACTCTCTGTATTTTTTGTATTTGTTCCTAATTTTGTATGTGTCAAAAAAGAAAAAAACCTTAATAAAGAGATTAAAAAAAAAAAAACAAAAACAAATCAACATGTACCCGTGTGACTGATCTATACACAAACTCTAGAGGCCGATCTTTATCCTGATGCATAGTACTGCACAGCTGCAATGCAAGCATCTTTCCTTGTGTACGAATGACACTGGGGCCATTTTTACACGCAAGACCCATGCTGTGTAAAGAGCTAGTATAATCGCACTCATTAAAAATAATTAAAAATGAGGTGTGGTCAAGTGGAATGATGAGACGGCAGGAAACAGTGACACCACAAAAAGCCCATTACAGATTTGGTCTTGCTTTGTTTTTTGTTTTTTCCTTTTGAGTTTTTTGTACTAAACATATTACTTCCCATAGAGTTAGGAAAGTGCCCTCCCATTGTGTATTGAAGAGCTTTTAGTCCTTTCTTGTGTTGTGTACATTTTAAGTGTAGCTTTTGTCTGTTGATTCGCACAGTAAAAGTCTCCATCGATCAACATGTGATCGATGAAAGAAACCATCACGGTTACACAGATGAGTCATGCATGAAACTGTGAGGGAGTATTTTAGGAACAACATCACACACGGCACATTGACACAAATGTCCACATGTTCTAAACCTCTTGCCATGTCGTCTAACACGGCCTTTAAAAAAATATTGAGTTTTTAAAACACAAGGGGCTCCTTCTGCATTCCTCCCTTCACCTCCTGCTTCTGAATCAGTTTCCTCTCAGGACTTCCCAGAAATAGTCCGCTATCTTTATGCCCCTGAGTATCTCAAATCAACAGAGTTCAGGTCACACAAGTGAGTCTGCAGCATGCTGACAAGCTGCAGCTACACTTTAGCCATAGCAATAACCTACACAGCCACAACACTGTGGCAACAGTTAACCTGTGGTTTCTAATGCTTCATGACCTGAAAAATGCCACTAGGGCACAGAACAACAAAGTCTGTGATTTAAAAAGAAAAATACAAAAAATTATATCAGTTTATGCTATCAAAGTAGAAAACAAATATTTGGCTTAAATATGTCACTTTCCTTTTGAAGTAAATTAGAAGCCCTGTTAAAAGCTGTCAAAAATTGTTGCTGTCTAATATAGTCATCTGTGCCAAATCTGGGTTGGTATTATGTACGTCTCCTAATTTTTTTTTTCTTTCCTTTAGGTATCTTCCAGGTAGGGCAGCTTTCTGATTCCCTGTAGATTGCATACATCCCTGAATGGCCTTCACAATAAAAGTATTTTAACATCAAAGCAGTGAGGGCTGTACAAGAAAATGTTTTATTGTGAAAGGTAGCACCATCTAAAACTAACATACACCGAGCCAAGCTAAGGGCCCCTTCACACATACTGCTAATTTGGTCAAATTGCACATGAAGTGCACATGAAGAGGGAATTGTATGCAATCAGTGTAAAATCAAAGCTCCCTTCAATGCTGCTGACACTGTTGCTACAACTATTTGCGCACACCAGCGGCTGAAAGACAGAGTGTGCGCTGTGAGAGCCCTTCAAACCCTCTTGTGGCAGGTGTCGGCCAAATTCCAGGTGACACACACGAACATCTAACACCGCTTGTTTGGCACTTAGAAAATGTGTGGTCATTCGCACCCTTAGCACGAAAACAGTCAGCAGATGATCACTGTCGAGCTGGCAGTGAAATTTGTCTGAGTCATGATTTGCCCCATGAGTGTGGCTTTGCAAACAGGCACAGTGACAAGTTGGTGTGTGCGCTGAAGGGGGTGTGACCGCCCACAGGAGCAGCTGTGGAGATATGTGGTTCTGGACAATCACGGCTGGGGAACACGTACTGTGTTTGGATGGACATGAACTAACAACTGTCCACTGTGATGCGCGTGTGTCTGTTTGCTGTCATCACGTGAACATACATAAAAACATATATTACTGTTGCAATGGGCTGCAGCGAGCATGCGCACACTGTGCACATTGACAGGCTACCCGAGGTGATCCGGACCATCAGATCATAACACGTAGCAGGTGATCTGAATGTCGCGTCACCCACGTGAGCTCTGTTCCACATGATGCAATGTCTGTCCTGCAGCGTGCCGTCCACAAGACACTTGTGTCGGGCAGGACACACACGCAGGGTCAGCTGGACAGGCGGCCAGCAGATGTGGACATGATAAGAGCGCCCTGCTTCTCATTCATACCATTTCATGACTGTACATCTGTGACCATGGGTCATCTACAGAGGAACAGATGGTTCATACTTGTATTGCCTGCTTGATAAGAGGGATTTAATAAAATGCAGTGTTTTTATATCATGTGGTTTTATTTTTTTCTAAATATGTCCATCTCCTCGTTGATATCAGGCATTTTCCCACACCTTTCATAGGACAGTGATGGTAGCTCAGTGGTAAAGTCTCTGACTGGCAATCAGAGATTTTGGAAAGTGCAGGTTCAAATCCCTTGGGTGGTATGTATTTTTTATTTATTTTTTATTTTCACAGCAGCTGCGCGATGCTGCTCACACTGTGTTCCTGCATGCACTAAACCATCACAGCATGTATTTTTAATTTTTTTTATTTATTTTTCTTCACAGCAGCTGCACAAAGTGGTTACACATCGCACAGTTTCTTGCACTGTGTTTCCGCATGCACAAACCATTGCAGCGGCAATGGTTCGTGCATGCATTTCATGGTTCACTCATATGAGCTGTTCCGCCATGAGTTGCCCTGTGTTGTACTTATTCATACTATGTGTGAAAGGGCCCTAACATTTGCTAAATTTTCCTAAAATCATACATATAAAGATTACAAACATGTTTTTCTTAGGTCATTCAGTTTGCTTTTGGATGTTGTATGTGCACAGAGAAGGTAACATCAAGCAACTGCAACGATGTAGGAAGTGTAGCAGGATTAAGTGATTGGCCTTTATGACTTTCAGATGGTGTCAGGTTCCATCCAATCGTTGCAGGAGAGAATGCTGTATAAAAAGTGGGCAGGGGGTGCTGGTTTCTCTCTTGCTGGAGGCTGGGCTTGTGTCATGGTGTGTTGCCTTTCACTTCCGTGTTCCTATGGTGACTGAGAGTCATGTGAGTGTGACTGCTGGCTGTAGGCGGTTTGCCATTCCTTATGTCAGTCGCTATTTGCTGTTGGGTGCAGTTGTGTGGCATTGAGGTGCCGCTGCATGCTGTGCTGACCAGACTGCGGTTGAGGGTAGAGATGCGGTGTGACTAATCACTAGTGGAAACCACTGCTGCTCTGTTCTGTTCTGTGGGCTGCTGGTTTGTTCTGTTTCATTTGTTTTAATGTCAGACTGCTTGGCTGTGCCTGTGGTGAACTGTGACACTCCCTTCTGCACAGTGTCGACATCACTCCTGTGGGGAAGTGGATCAAGCACCTGCAGCCTGAGTAGCTGTTCTGAATCTGAGTGTGAATGTTTGAGTGGGATTAATTTGTTGGAAGAACTGTGTCTAATTTATACATAAATTATATTTGAAAGAGTTTAATGTTTCTAAAAAGAGAAAATAGCTTGTACATAACAAAATCAATTTGGTGTTTCTGAGCCATTTTTTCTGTCTCTGGTTTGCAAATAAACCTTTGTGTCATATTATTGTGGGTTAGTCCAAATTACAAATATTAAAAACACTCCCTAGGTGAAACTCCCAGGGTAGTGTCGGAAGTAAATTCTCATTTCAGTAACCATAATTATCTACTTTGCCACATTTGGTGTCAGAAGTGGGATCCTCCACTTTGCCATAGATGCATTAACATGTCTGACAAACATTACACTACAATGTCTATGGAATGGTGACAGTCTTGTCAAAATAGTTCCTTTTTTTGACAGTTGCAACAATGATTACTGCTGTGTGCTGGTAGTATTCTACTTATAAACTGAACAAGTTCTTGAAACTGATTACAGTATGTGCATTTAATTAACCTTTATATGTGTATATTTTCAGCATTTTTATTTTTTTTTATTGTGGATTTGCTTGTAGAATGCAGCGAGGTAGGACAGCATGGCCTGACATCGCTTGCTAGTGGTGGTGTTAAAAGTATTGGAACTAAAGTCTTGTTCCTTTGCTTTATTACTTTTGAGATGTACCAGTAATGTAAATCAGGTTTAAGAAGTAGTTTTAATCTGCACCTGCATGTGATGCAAGTCTGGTTCATTCTGGGAGCATGTACAGGTGCCACACTATAAAACCGCATTGCGTCCTTGATGGCAACAAACAAACCAGAGGAAAAAAACAGTCCATCCCCAGTTCCAAATGTAGACACGTACCATATCTGTTGCTGTTAGGTCATACGTATGTACGAGGTCTGTTAGAAAAGTATCCGACCTTTTTGTTTTTTTAAAAAACCATATGGATTTGAATCACGTGTGATTGCATCAGCCAAGCTTGAACCTTCCTGCGCATGCATGTTTTTTCACGCCTGTCGGTTGCGTCATTCGCCTGTGAGCAGGTTTTGTGTGAGCAGTGGTCCACCCCTCTTGTCGGATTTTTATTGCGAATAAATGTCTGAACAATTTGGAGCTTTGCTGCATCAATTTTTTCCAGAAACTGTGAGAGACCTCCAGGTGGTAACCATTCAGAAAATTCAAATGGCTTTGAGGGATGATTTTATGGGGATTACACAGTGCTCCAGCCGGTTTAAAGACCGCCCACAGCTGCTGAGAGCGCGCCGCGCTCCGAGCGCCGATCGACAGGCTCAAACCCCGCTGAAACAACCAGATCATTTCCAATGTGAAGGCTTTGTTGATCTGGGAGGTCGTCTGACTTACACAAAAATGGCAGGAGACGTGGACATCAGTACTTTTTCGGCACATTCCACTGTTACAGGAGTTTTTTTCATGGAAAGAAAAGCGGAGGATTGCGCCACCGTGCCGCTCATGGCGCGGCACAAAACCACCTCCGTGTTGGTCTCACAGGACGGCTTTGAGATGGCTTTCAGATGGCTGTCGGTGGGTTTTCAGTCGTGTGACTAACCGAGACATTGTGGATGAGCCTGGACATGTGTCTCATTAAGAAACTGTTCATTTGACACAAAGTCATACCCAAGGATTCTCCAGAGAGACCTAACACTAAAGTCCAGTCTTTTAAACAGTGTTACATGCCAACAACTGAATATCATTGGTTCGTGATGAGGTGATTAAAATTCTTACAGTGGGGAAAACGCATCTAGAATGTGACAAATTTGAAAACATGTTGCTTGGGTAAAGCCAAGGCAGTCATATCTTTAAGAATAAGGCCATGGGGGAAAAAATAATAAACCCTCTATCACAGTTATTAGATGATATCTGCGCTGTGTATGTGTTGTTCAACTGTGTAAAAATACTGTGCACGTAAAGTACATGTCCACATTCCAGCTTGCAAACATCTACTGTATATTTAATCAACAGCAATTCATCATGCATGTTGCTGACTAATTCAATAAATGGAATCATTAGAAGAACAAATGAGTTAAGTATGTGTGTGTGTGTGTGTGTGTGTGTGTGTGTGTGTGTGTGTGTGTGTGTGTGTGTGTGTGTGTGTGTGTGTGTGTATGTGTGTGTGTGTATGTGTGTGTGTGTCTGCCTTTGCCATAAATCCCAGAGACTGGAAAAAGGAGCTGAAAATGATCAAATAACAACCCCTTTAGACCTGAATATTGATTTCCAGCAGCAACCGCTGTGACAGCACGTTTGTAAAAAGTTGAATAATAATTTGTCTCCGTTATGAAGAAGAGATCTCTTGAGGGTGGAAAATGGATGTACTCTGTAATACTGAAAATACAAAAAGTCTCATGCTAAAAACTGTGTTCCTTGGACTGCACCTGGGAGGAGTACAAAGAACACCTGAAAGAAAAATCCTGTTCTTTTGGTAGTTGCCAGTGGTGGGCACAGCTAACCAAAAACGTAGCTTCGATAACCGTTAATCCGCTAACTGAAAAGTTAACTTTTATAAAGCTAAATTGATAAACCCCTAAAAAAATTAGCTGAAGTTAGAGCTAAACTGATAACTTTTAATATTGACTCCAGCACACTGGCAGCTACTGACACGTCTGAGTAAATTCATAGGCAATCACAAACAACAACGAGCCACCGCTTCTGTCTGAGATCAGCCTTCTCTCAGCAAAAGAGAGCAGAGATGGGTCCATTTCAAAATATTTGCTCATTTTGAAATGGATGCCTGCAACACGTTTCAAAAAAGCTGGGACAGTGGTATGTTTACCACTGTGTTACATCACCTTTTCTTCTAACAACACTCAATAAGCGTTTGGGAAATGAGGACACTAATTGTTGAAGCTTTATAGGTGGAATTCTTTCCCATTTTTGCTTGATGTACGACTCCACTGTCGGATTTTGCACTTCATAATGTGCCATACATTTTCAATGAGCGACAGGTCTGGACTGCAGGCAGGCCAGTCTAGTACCCGCACTCTTTTACTACAAAGCCATGCTGTTGTAACACATCCAGAAAGTGGCTTGGCATTGTCTTGCTGAAATAAGCAGGGACGTCCCTGAAAAAGACGTTGCTTGGATGGCAGCATGTGCTGCTCCAAAACCTGGATGTACCTTTCAGCATTGATGGTGACAAATTTTTGCACAAAAACAATAAAGTTTATCAGTTTGAACATTAAATATCTTGTCTTTGTGGTGTATTCAGTTGAATATAGGTTGAAGAGGATTTGTAAATAATTGTATTCTGTTTTAATTTACATTTTACACAACGTCCCAATTTCATTGAAATTGGGGTTGTATACTCAGAGAACAAGAGGGGGATAATACACTGGAATAAAATACTGGAGAGCATGAGGAATAATCAACATGGAGGAGAACTACCACTCGAGGAATAACTATTGACTCGAAGAACTACTGGGGGAGCACAAGGAGACACGAAGTTCTAATTATAAAAGATGTATCTGAACCCTGAGAATCAACACACATTAGGACCATGCTTGAAAAAGTTACCCCCAATGTTATGTGTCAGACGCAGCTCGGAGAACCGACCAGCGTTTGAAGGACCCAGTATGAAATAAGCAGAGCACGGTACAAAGGCTAACTGAATTTAATACATAACAGTGATACAAAATACAACAAAAGAAAGTGCGGTCTGGCGTGGTGCGCTCCCAGCAGCGCTAACTGTCCGGAGCCAGAAGCTGTTCGGACCCAAGGACCCCGCCGACACCCTCCAGGTGGCCGCAACAAACCGAGTCTGTGAAAGAAGGAACCATTATGTGAGTCCACACTCTACACACAGAGAGAACACTTAAAGGTGTACAAACAGCAAACACTTCCTGGCTTGATTCCTAATCAGCTTCCCAACCTGCAGGCATGGAACATCCAGTTCACAAAACTCCACTGCAGTGGAAGCCGATACATGACTAACATACAGCTCAATATAATAAAGGTGTGCGGGACACCACATTTACTGACTGTATAAATGTTAGTCACAAAATCTAACGTACCTCAGGAAGTGTGCTGACGAGCGTGAGACCTCACCCCCTCCTCTTTCACAGACCGTGCATCAAACCCTGGACGTTCTCTGCATCCACTGATGATGAGATGGCTCCCGAGACGACGATCTCACCCGTCTGGTCACAAGGTCGAGTCTCTGGCAAATACACACTGTATACTCCAGTCTTAAATGCCACCATGTTCCAATCCATATAGATGCACCTCAGCTGTGAGTCCTGATGAGCCGCAGGTGATCAGGGTGAGGTCCTGATAACCTCAGCAACACAGCCACTCAGTCCCAAATGCAAGCCACCTGGAAGGAAAAACAAAAGACAGAAACAAAAAGGCAGCCAGGCCCCCCAGCCATACAACACCCAATCTCAATTCTCTTTTGTACCCCTTCCCCTTGGCCCCACGCCTACCCCTACACCTATCCCTTTAAAACAAGGGGTAAGGTGAAGGGGTATGCCTCTAGCCCTATGAATTGAGACACCCCTCCGCCTTAGGAGAACAAAAAAACTGCCCATGTCAAACTGCCATCTTCACTGTTTGTTAACATGGCAACCGAAATGCAACTTGTTGCAGTAGCCTGTTTGCTTTTTATTTTCTCACCTTTCTGTGAAAATGCAAAGAAATTATAGCTAATTATAGGCCAATCTCCAACCTTCCTTTTCTCTCAAAGATTCTTGAGAGGGTAGTTGTAAAACAGCTAACTGATCACCTGCAGAGGAATGGTCTATTTGAAGAGTTTCAGTCAGGTTTTAGAATTCATCATAGTACAGAAACAGCATTAGTGAAGGTTACAAATGATCTTCTTATGGCTTCGGACAGTGGACTTATCTCTGTGCTTGTTCTGTTGGACCTCAGTGCTGCTTTTGATACTGTTGACCATAAAATTTTATTACAGAGATTAGAGCATGTCATAGGTATTAAAGGCATTGCGCTGCGGTGGTTTGAATCATATTTGTCTAATAGATTACAGTTTGTTCATGTAAATGGGGAATCTTCTTCACAGACTAAAGTTAATTATGGAGTTCCACAAGGTTCTGTGCTAGGACCAATTTTATTCACTTTATACATGCTTCCCTTGGGCAGTATTATTAGACGGTATTGCTTAAATTTTCATTGTTACGCAGATGATACCCAGCTTTATCTATCCATGAAGCCAGAGGATACGCACCAATTAGCTAAACTGCAGGATTGTCTTACAGACATAAAGACATAGATGACCTCTAATTTCCTGCTTTTAAACTCAGATAAAACTGAAGTTATTGTACTTGGCCCCACAAATCTTAGAAGCATGGTGTCTAACCAGATCGTTACTCTGGATGGCATTTCCCTGATCTCTAGTAATACTGTGAGAAATCTTGGAGTTATTTTTGATCAGGATATGTCATTCAAAGCGCATATTAAACAAATATGTAGGACTGCCTTTTTGCATTTACGCAATATCTCTAAAATCAGAAAGGTCTTGTCTCAGAGTGATGCTGAAAAACTAATTCATGCATTTATTTCCTCTAGGCTGGACTATTGTAATTCATTATTATCAGGTTGTCCTAAAAGTTCCCTAAAAAGCCTTCAGTTGGTTCAGAATGCTGCAGCTAGAGTACTGACGGGGACTAGCAGGAGAGAGCATATCTCACCCGTGTTGGCCTCCCTTCATTGGCTTCCTGTTAATGCTAGAATAGAATTTAAAATTCTTCTTCTTACTTATAAGGTTTTGAATAATCAGGTCCCATCTTATCTTAGGGACCTTGTAGTACCATATTACCCCATTAGAGTGCTTCGCTCTCAGACTGCGGGCTTACTTGTAGTTCCTAGGGTTTGTAAGAGTAGAATGGGAGGCAGAGCCTTCAGCTTTCAGGCTCCTCTCTTGTGGAACCAGCTCCCAATTCAGATCAGGGAGACAGATACCCTCTCTACTTTAAGATTAGGCTTAAAACTTTCCTTTTCGCTAAGGCTTATAGTTAGGGCTGGATCGGGTGACCCTGGACCATCCCTTGGTTATGTTGCTTTAGACGTAGACTGTGTTTCATAATTATTGTATGGCCTTGCCTTGCAATGTGGAGCGCCTTGGGGCAACTGTTTGTTGTGATTTGGCGCTATACAAGAAAAAAGTTGATTGATTGAAATAGAAGTCGCAGATTTCTTTGACGCATCACGATCATGTCATGTTAATGTAATTAATTTGTAATTTATAATAATAATAATAATAATAAAAATAATAATAATAATACAAATTAATAGTATTGATAATTAATTAATTAGTAATTAATTAATGTCAATAATACTAATGACAATTAATGAATAATAGTAATAATTAATATTTGTTGATTAATCATTAATTAATTAATTAATTAGTAATTTTTTAAAATAAAAACTTGAAATATATCAGTCTGTGTGCAATGAATGTATACAAGTTTCACTTTTTGAATGGAATTACTGAAATAAATCAACTCAGTCGGTTACGACGACGAACTGGAGTCAGGTCAAGACCCCGATGAGGACGACGAGCATGCAGATGAGCTTCCCTGAGACGGTTTCTGACAGTTTGTGCAGAAATTCTTTGGTTATACAAACCGATTGTTTCAGCAGCTGTCCGAGTGGCTGGTCTCAGACGATCTTGGAGGTGAACATGCTGGATGTGGAGGTCCTGGGCTGGTGTAGTTGCACGTGGTCTGCGGTTGTGAGGCTGGTTGGATGTACTGCCAAATTCTCTGAAACGCCTTTGGAGACGACTTATGGTAGAGAAATGAACATTCAATACACGAGCAACAGCTCTGGTTGACATTCCTGCTGTCAGCATGCCAATTGCACGCTCCCTCAAATCTTGCGACATCTGTGGCATTGTGCTGTGTGATAAAACTGCACCTTTCAGAGTGGCCTTTTATTGTGGGCAGTCTAAGGCACACCTGTGCACTAATCATGGTGTCTAATCAGCATCTTGATATGGCACACCTGTGAGGTGAGAAGGATTATCTCAGCAAAGGAGAAGTGCTCACTATCACAGATTTAGACTGGTTTGTGAACAATATTTGAGGGAAATGGTGATATTGTGTATGTGGAAAAAGTTTTAGATCTTTGAGTTCATCTCATACAAAATGGGAGCAAAACCAAAAGTGGTGTGTTTATATTTTTGTTGAGTGTATGTAGGCTACATATAAGGTCCCACAGTTGACAGTGCATGTCAGAGCACAAACCAAGCATGAAGTGTAAGGAATTGTCTGTAGACCTTTAAGACAGGATTGTGTAGAGGCACAAATCAGTGGAAGGTTTCAGAAACATTTCTGCTGCTTTGAAGGTCCCAATGTCCTCCATCATCCATAAATGGAAGAAGTTTGGATCCACCAAGACTCTTTCTGGAGCTGGCCGTACGTCTAAACTGAGCAATCGAGGGAGAAAGTCCTTAGTCAGTGAGGTGACCAAGAACTGGATGGTCACTCTGTCAGAGGTCCAGCATTCCTCTGTGGAGAGAGGAGAGCCTTCCAGAAGGACAACTTCTCTGCAGCAATCCACCAATCAGGCCTGTATGGTAGAGTGGAAAGACGGAAGCCACTCCTTAGTAAAAGGCACATGGCAGCTGACCTGGACTTTGCCAAAAGGCATCTGAAGGACTCTCAGAGCATGAGAACCAAAATTTTCTGGTCTGACGAGACAAAGATTGATCTGTTTTGCGTGAATGCCAAGTATAATATTTGGAAGAAACAAGGCACCATCCTTACAGTGAAGCATGGTGGTGGCAGCATCATGCTGTGGGGATGATTTTCAGCAGAAGGAACTGGGAGTCTAGTCAGGACTGAGGGAAAGATGAATGCAGCAATGTACAGAGTAGGCATGTTTATCTCATCACTGACAACGATTCGATATGCACCTCAATACACCGCCAACGTTATGATACATATAGCGATACATGATGATACTGACGATACAATGCGATATGATTTACCCCTGTTCCATGATTCGATGTGATTTGATATGTATTGGCGATTCAATTCCTCACAATGCAATATGATACAATTTGGTGTGATATGATGCGATTCAACAGGATGCAAAGAAATTATACCAAAAATTTAAATAGAAAATAAGAAGCTGCAATTCAGTATGGTACTATGGTATTCTTCTTCTTCTGATTCCATAAGAGGCAGAGGATTTGTTTTACTCCTTATAAGCAGCAAATTTACCAGATTCAACATTAAGGAACAGCAATCGGTTCCCTCATATTTTGAACCCTTTTCATCACACTGTCAGAATTTAAACAGTACAGTAAAATGGACTGCATTTATATAGCGCTTTTCCATCTGCATCAGATGCTCAAAGCGCTTTACAAATAATGCCTCAGGTGCCTCAGGCCCGATGTCAGGGTGCTGCCATACAAGGCGCTCACTACACACCGGGAGCAATAGTGGATTAAAGACCTTGCCCAAGGGCCCTTAGTGATTTTCCAGTCAGGCTGGGATTTGAACTGAGGATCTTTTGGTCTCAAGCCCAACACCTTAACCACTAACCATCACCTCCCCTGTAAACAACAACACTCTCAATGAGTGACTTAAAATGAGACACTCATTGACAGAGTACCACCTTGGCAAAAGTAATTTGAGATACATTTCCTACCAGTTTTGCTGGAGCTCGGTTTACAATGTGCGGCTGTGTCAATGCTGTTTAGCAGCACGGCATTCTTTAGGGCCCCTTCACACATAACACGACATTGGGCAACAGAAGCAGAAATTAATTCACTCCATTTTGAAATAAGGCTGTAACATAACAAAATGTGGACAAAAGGTGAAGCGCCGTGAATACTTTCCAGATGTGCAGTACGTATGTTGACAGTGTTGCTCCAAAACCTGGATGTACCTTTCAGAATTGTTGGTGCCATCACAGTTGTGTAAGTTGCCCATGCCATGGGCACTAACACACCCCCATACCATCACAGATGCTGGCTTTTGAACTTTGTGCTGGTAACAATCTGGATGGTCTTTTTCTTCTGTGTCTGGAGGACACAACATCCATGATTCCAAAAACAATTTGAAATGTGGACTCATCAGACCACAGCACACTTTTCCACTTTGCGTCTGTCCATTTCGAATGAGCTCAGTCCCAGAGAAGGCGGTGGTGTTTCTTGATGTTGTTGATGTATGGCTTTCGCTTTGCATGGTAGAGTTTTAACTTGTACTTGTAGATGTAGTGACGAACTGTGTTAACTGACAATGGTTTTCTGAAGTGTTCCTGAGCCCACACAGTAAGATCCTTTACACAATGATGTCGGTTTTTAATGAGGTGCCTGCCGCCTGAGGGATCAAAGGTCACGGGCACTCAATATTGGTTTTCCGCCTTGCTGCTTACGTGTTGAAAGTTCTCCAGATTCTCTGAATCTTCTGATTATATTGTGGACTGTAGATGCTGGAATCCCTAAATTCCTTGCAATTGAACATTGAGAAACATTGTTCTTAAACTGTTGGACTATTTTTTCATGCAGTTGTTCACAAAGTGATGATCCTCACCCCATCTTTGCTTGTGAATGGCTCAGCCTTTGGGGATGCTTTTATACCCAATCATGACACTCACCTGTTTCTAATTAGGCGTTCTATGAGCATTCATCAACTGTCCCTGTCTTTTGTTGCCCCGTCCCAGCTTTTTTGAAATGTGTTGCAGGCATCCATTCAAAATGACCAAATATTTGCACAAAAACAACAAAGTTTATCAGTTTGAACATTAAATATCTTGTTGTTGTGGTGTATTCATTTCATTTCATTTTTCATTTCATTTATTTCATTCAGTTCCAACCACACAACCAAAAATCATTCCAAAAGAAAACATAACAAATGTAACAATACACCAGAATGAAAGGGGTAGAAAGAAGCAAACTTATATTATCTACCCCTTTTTACAGAAGATTAACTTCCAAATTAAATAATAATCACATTATTAACATTACAATCAGAATATCTACAAAAGCAAAAGAAAAAAATAAACAGTAAAAATATACATGCGGTTTCATTATTACATCAGGTCGTATTTCTGAATCATATTAATTTTAACTGCCTTTTTAAATATATTGCTTGATTTAGCTTCTTTAATTTCCTTGTTCAGATTATTCCATAAACTGACTCCCTTGATAGAAATGCAACGTTCCTTCAATTTAGTTCTGAATCTTGGTTTGTTAAATATCTCTGTTCCTTTTAAGTTGTACTGGCTTTCTCTTTTTTCGAATTTGTTCTGGATGTTAGTTGGTAGTATTTTTTTTGTGAGCCTTAAACATTGTCTGGAGAATAGTGTAATCAACCAGGTCATGAAATTTCAACAAATGTAACTGCAGGAATATTGGACTCATGTGTTCTCTATAATGCCTCCGACTAATTAGCCTCATTGTTAACTCAGCCACATGGGGTGTGCAGCCAGTACATTCTGAGTGCCAGTCCCAAGCCCAGATAAATGAGGAGGGTTGCGTCAGGAAGGGCATCCGGCATAAAACAAGCCAACCTAACTATGCAGACTCAGAATCGAATTCCCATACCGGATCGGTCGCGGCCCGGGTTAACAACGTCCGCCACTGGTGCTATTGCCCAACAGGGTGCCAGTGGAAATTGGGCTACTGCTGGGCGAAGACGATGAAGAAGAGGAGGAAAACGTTGCCACGAACAGCGGGAGAAGAAGAAAACTAGAAGGGTGGAAATGAGAGTGGGGACTTTGAATGTTGGTAGTATGACTGGTAAAGGGAGAGAGCTGGCTGATATGATGGAGAGGAGAAAGGTAGACATATTGTGTGTGCAAGAGACCAAGTGGAAGGGAAGTAAGAGTAGGAGCATCGGCGGTGGGTACAAGTTGTTGTACCATGGTGAGGACAGGAAGAGAAATGGTGTTGGGGTCATTTTAAAGGAAGAGTATGTTAAACGTGTGTTGGAGGTTAAGCGAGTGTCTGACAGGGTGATGAGTGTGAAGTTGGAAATTGAAGGGGTGATGATGAATACCATCAGTGCATATGCCCCACAGGTAGGTTGTGAGATGAAGGAGAAAGAAGATTTCTGGAGTGTATTAGATGAGGTGGTGGAGAGTGTGCCCAAGCATGAAAGAGTGGCGATCGGAGCAGACTTCAATGGGCATGTTGGTGAAGGGAACAGAGGTGATGAGGAAGTAATGGGTAGATATGGTATCAAGGATAGGAATGGGGAAGGACAGATGGTAGTTGATTTTGCAAAACGGATGGAAATGGCTGTGGTGAATACCTACTTTAAGAAAAGGGAGGAGCACAGGGTAACATATAAGAGTGGAGGAAGGTGCACACAGGTGGACTACATTCTTTATAGGAGATGCAAGCTAAAAGAAATCACAGACTGTAAGGTGGTAGCAGGAGAGAGTGTCACTAGACAGCATAGGATGGTTGTTTGTAGGGTGACTTTAGAGGTAAAGAAGAAGAAGAGAGTGAGAGCTCAACAAAGGATCAGATGGTGGAAGCTGAAGGAGGAAGACTGTTGTGTGAAATTTAGCGAGCAGGTGAGAGAAGCACTAGTTGGAGGGGGAGCAATTTTGGACAACTGGAAAAGTACTGCAGATGTGGTGAGGGAGACAGCTAGGGCAGTACTGGGTATGACATCTGGACAGTGGAAGGAAGACAAGGAGACTTGGTGGTGGAATGAAGAGGTCCAGGAAAGCATAAGGAGAAAGAGGTTGGCGAAAACGTTTTGGGATAGTCAGAGAGATGAAGAAAGTAGACAGGAGTACAAGGAGATGTGGCGTAAGGTGAGAAGAGAAGTGGCAAAAGCAAAGGAAAAGGCATATTGCGAGCTGTACAAGAAGTTGAATAGTAAGGAAGGAGAAAAGGACGTGTACCGATTGGCCAGACAAAGGGACAGAGCTGAAAAGGATGTGCAGCAGGTTAGGGTGGTAAAAGATGCACATGGTAATGTGCTGACAAGTGAGGAGTGTGTGCTGAGAAGGTGGAGGGAATATTTTGAAGAGTTGATGAATAAAGAAAATGAGCGAGAGAAAAGGCTGGATGATGTGGCGAGAGTAAATCAGGAAGTAAAAGAGATTAGCAAGGAAGAAGTGAGGGCTGCTATGAAGAGGATGAAGAGTGTAAAGGCAGTTGGTCCAGATGACATTCAAATGGAGGCATGGAAATGTCTAGGAGAGATGGCAGTAGAGTTTCTAACCAGATTGTTTAATAAAATCTTGAAAAGTGAGAGGATGCCTGAGGAGTGGAGACGAAGTGTGCTGGTTCCTATTTTCAAGAACAAGGGTGATGTGCAGAGCTGCAGTAACTACAGAGGCATAAAGTTGATCAGCCACAGCATGAAGTTATGGGAAAGAGTAGTAAAAGCTAGGCTTAGAAAACAGGTGAAGATCTGTGAGCAGCAATATGGTTTCATGCCGAGAAAGAGCACTATAGATGCAATGTTTGCTCTGAGAATACTGTTGGAAAAGTACAGAGAAGGACAGAAAGAGTTACATTGTGTGTTTGTGGACTTAGAAAAAGCTTATGATAGAGTTCCAAGAGAAGAGTTGTGGCATTGTATGAGGAAGTCTGGAGTGGCAGAGAAGTATGTTAGGGTAGTGCAGGACATGTACAAGAATAGTGTGACAGCGGTGAGATGCGCAGTCGGAATGACAGACTCATTCAAGGTGGAGGTGGGATTCTGACTGCGCATCTGGATCAGCTCTGAGTCCTTTCTTGTTTGCAGTGGTGATGGACAGGTTGACAGATGAGATCAGACAGGAGTCCCCATGGACTATGATGTTTGCAGATGACATTGTGATCTGTAGTGAGAGTAGAGAGCAAGTTGAGTCTAGTCTGGAGAAGTGGAGATATGCTTTGGAGAGAAGGGGAATGAAAGTCAGTAGAAGCAAGACTGAGTACATGTGTGTGAACAAGAGGGAGCCCAGTGGAATAGTGCAGTTACAAGGAGTAGAAGTGGTGAAAGTAGATGAGTTTAAATATTTGGGGTCAACTGTTCAAAGTAATGGAGAGTGTGGTAGAGAGGTGAAGAAGAGAGTGCAGGCAGGGTGGAGTGGGTGGAGATAGGTGGCAGGAGTGATTTGTGACTGAAGAATATCAGCAAGAGTGAAGGGGAAAGTTTACAAAACAGTAGTGAGACCAGCTATGTTGTATGGTTTAGAGACAGTGGCACTAACAAAAAGACAGGAGGCAGAGCTGGAGGTGGCAGAGCTGAAGATGTTGAGATTCTCTTTGGGAGTGACAAGAATGGACAAGATTAGGAATGAACATATCAGAGGGACAGCTCAGGTGGGACGGTTTGGAGACAAAGTCAGAGAGGCGAGATTGAGATGGTTTGGACATGTGCAGAGGAGGGACCCAGGGTATATAGGGAGAAGGATGCTGAGGATAGAGCCACCAGGCAGGAGGAGAAGAGGGAGACCAAAGAGGAGGTTCATGGATGTGCTGAGAGAGGACATGCAGGTGGTTGGTGTGACAGAGGAAGATACAGAGGACAGGGTGAGATGGAAATGATTGATCCGCTGTGGCGACCCCTAACGGGAACAGCCGAAAGGGAAAGAAGAATTAGCCTTATTGCTCTTTTCTGTAAAATGAAAAGTGAATGTGTAAATGTTTTGCAGGCATTTCCCCATATTTCAATACAGTAGGACAGATGTGGAACAATCATAGAACAGTATAATATATATAGTCCTTTCTCATCTAACATCTCTTTTACTTTGTTTAGTATAACAATCATTTTTAATAATTTCTTCTTTGTATAGTTAATATGTGATTTTCAACTCAGGTTCTCATCAATCATGACACCCAGAAATTTTGTTTCCGTCACTCTTTTAATTTCTACACCATCTATAATAATTGGGGTATTCATACTTTTATCTCTATTACTAAATATCATGAAATTAGTTTTGTCAAAGTTAAGCGATAATTTATTAATGTCAAGCCAAGTTTTTATTCCCATGAATTATTTTTTTGACTACTCTCAAAATATGTTGTAAATTTTTACCAGAATAGAAAAATGTGGTATCATCAGCAAACAGAATACAATGTAACATCTTAGATACATTAACAATATCATTGACATACAGTGTAAAAAGTTTTGGTCCAAGGACCGACCCCTGAGGTACCCCATAGGTAACACTTAATAATCCAGATCTTACATCGTTTACCTGTACAAACTGTTTTCTGTTGACTAGATAGCTTGATACCCATTTGTGAGCAAGCCCTCTGATTCCATATTTATTTAATTTTTGAAGAAGTAAAGTATGGTCAACGGTATCAAAAGCTTTTTTGAAGTCCACAAAAATGCTCACAAAAAATCCTTATTGTCTATTGCAGTGCATATTTCTTCAGTTAGTTCCATAATTGCCATGGCTGTAGAGTGACTAGTTCGAAAACCATACTGACTATTACTTAGAATGTTATATTTATCAAGGAACTTATCCAGTCGATTTACAAATAATTTCTCTAATATCTTGGAAAATTGTGGAAGCAAGGAAACTGGTCTGTAATTAGAGAAAACATGTTTATCCCCACTTTTATATAGTGGAATTACCTTAGCTGTTTTCATGCTAGCAGGAAAAGTTCCCGTTGAAAATGATAGATTACAAATATGGTAAATGGTACAATGACTAACCCTTAATTAGAAACATGTCTTGATCATGACAATCTGTTGATCTCTTGCTTGCACAACCACCCACGATGTTCAGTATCTCTTCCTTTTCAACCTTGCCAAGAAAGATGCTGTTCACATTGTCCATGATTAGACTTCCAACTGCAGTATCACCCTCTGTTTTTGGAATATTAGCTGCTAAATTTGGGCCCACCCTTACAAAAAAATCATTAAAACTATTCACTATTTTTGTCTTATCTTGTATGCTTACATTTTCTTTCACAAAATAATTTGGAATCACTGGTTTCTCTTTGTGATTTTTATTACATTATTAATTACTCTCCATGTAGCTCTTATGTTTTTCCTATTTTTATCAAGTAATTTACCATAATATTCCTTTTTGTGCTTTTTTATTATCACTACTAGTTTATTTTTATACCTCTTATATCTAACCTCATCATCTCGTGACCTTGATTTTAAGTAACATTTATATAAATTGCTTAACGATTCCCTTATCGGCCATTCAGAGTGGCTGTTGTTTTTGGGGGGGTTTGTCAGGAAAATGATAATTTCTCTACATTGATTACAGACCTGCAGCGGGTCTGTAATCAACTATTACTGCAGCACGGCTTAGCTTTGAAGCTTGAACAAATTGAAGCAGTGATTTGCAGATCGAAGCAGTGCTTCGGGCTGCTGCTTCGTTGATTCATTGTTTTATTTCGCTTTAGCTTAATTTTCCCTGCTAAAACCCTAAATAGCATATGTATGTGAGTCATATTTACCTTTTTTCATGTTAAACCGACCTGCTATGGTCTTCTGAAACAGTTGATAGATGCATTTTATAACTTAAAACAGGACCAATGCTAACGCGTTAGCATGTCTATGGTGTTTTCAATGTTAAAGTTAGCATTAAACTGTTTGCATTTCAGCACGTGTGTGTGCATTTGTTTTCTGTATAATAATTAATGGCTCAGCGTTCGTTGTCGTAAAAAAGTCAAATAGTAATTTTTTTAATTTATTTTTATTCATATATTAATAATAATAGCAGCAGCAACAACAACAACAACAATAATAGCAATAACTAATAATGCTAAAATACAATTTTAGAGAAAGAGACAAAAAGAACCTGATGAAACAAAACACAACAGAAAAGATAAAACCAACTAACAATGAAAATAAATAAATACATATAGAAATAAATAACTGTTTCCTGTGAACACCTAGTGACTCTTACACCTGAACTTCTAGTCCAGCGGATAAGGGACATATTTTGGCAAAATCGTTCACATTGTGATACAAGTGCTAGACTTGGTACAGAAGTAGCTTGGGGTATTAGGTTTCATATAAAATCAAGACCCCAGCTGGTTCTTGCTTGTGAGTGCAATTATATGGATTTTAATACATACAGCTAATTTTTGCCAAAATATCATATTATTATAATGCATTTCTCATATATAGTTACTTCTAGCATGCTCATACGCATGATTGTGGTGCCCAAAAACCGTTTTAAAGGCCAGGGAGGTAAAATATTATATCACCAGTGTTTACACTTGATCTCTTGTCATAGCAAATATGCACCGCTTGCATGTACAGGAGCACTGGGTTGCATTTGGAGTTAGAAAACACCAACGGTATATACCAGCTCACACAATTGCTGGCATTCTTGGGCATGAAACATGTCTAGCATTGCCATTTTTCCATGCAGTCACTGGGTGTGACACTGTCTCATCTTTTGCTGGGAGAGGGAAGAAATCTGCTTTTGAGACCTGGAAAGTCTTTCCTGCTGTCACTCCTGTCTTCTCTGGTCTGTCAGCATGTCCTGAGTCAATACAGGGTGATGATCTATCTTTGCTGGAAAGATCTGTAGTCCTTCTGTACAAGAGGACCAGCCCTGATACCAGTGTAAACAAGGCCCGACAAACATTATTTGCATATGATGCCTGGACCATTGAGAACATACCACCAGCTCAAGATGCTCTTCAGGAACACCTGAAGAGAGCTGCATATCAAGATGGGCATATCTGGGGACAGTGCCTACAGTCACTACAGCAGCGATATAGTAAGATAGTAGAGATAGTAAGAGAAAATAAGACTGCTTATTATATGGCTGCGATGCTTCACGCACTCTGATTGGCTGATTACTGGTCAGATATTTTTCCATATCCAGACCTGTTACCATGATAATCGGTCCGCAATGCGTATTTTCATTACAAACCAGGAAGCTAAAAAAACAATTACAAAAGCCAAGTTGGACATGAAGGTACTCCATAAACATTTAAACAGCATTGTAAAAACACACAGACTGAAAGCTTACCAGCTAACGACCGGACCATCTGTTAGCAAGTTCTTCATGGAGGTGAAGAAAGCGAACGAGCTCAACACCGTCAGCAGTATATTCGGATGATACTGTAAGTTTGCGTGTTCATAATAAACAAATTATTAGCCTCGCTTGCTCGGTCTTTACGGCAATATGACCTCCGTGTTTTTCACACTGATAACACGTTGGTTTGTTATTTCCCTGTACAGACCTCTTGCTCAATTAATAATCATTTAATATTAGTGTTAATTGTAAACATAGGTTGAAATGTAACCATTTCATGAAAAGAGCCCTTGGCCTGTGACCTTGGCGTCTCAAAATCCTTGGCTTGTCCTTGACCCTCAATCATTTCACAAAGTCTGGTCCAAATTGGATCCACACTCTTGAGGAGAGGTGGAAAACTTCGGCTTCAGAAAGTAAAAGTCCAATCACATATTTGTTCCATCTTCCTAATAAACCAGCTGATTGTAATTTGCTCAAATCTTCAGGCAGGTGCAAGTGCTAATTATGGAGATCACTTGTTTTAGGTGCACAGGTAGAAGCAATAAATGGTAGGACTTTTACTTTCCACCTCTGCTCTTGAGTTATTTTGTTCACACACAAAGGTACAGACACATAAGACCAAAACAATGTCCCCACCTGTGTGACGGCTATGCATGTGTAACTACAGACTACATTTTATGGTTGCAACAAGTGGTTTGAGACTCCCGGCCATTTCCAGACAATGAAAATCCGATGACGGTGCGGGACCACTCCTTCCACAAGACGTGCTCACAGGCAAATAACATCACTGACAGGCGTGGAAAAATTCACGCATGCGCACGAGGGTTCAAGCTTGTCTGACATGAAAACATATGAATCAAATCCATATAGTTTAAAAAAATAATAAAAAGGTACGATACTTTATGGACAGACCTCGTATGTGTGTGTGTGTGTGTGTGTGTGTGTGTGTGTGTGTGTGTGTGTATATATATATATATATATATATATATATATATATATATATATATATATATATATGTGTGTGTGTGTGTGTAGCTATGCTGCTCTGTGTAGACCTAATCCCATCAGATCTCAGAACTGAAGCACAGTAGGTCTGGATTATTACTTGGCTGAGAGACACTTGGGAAGACCAGGCGTTGTCCGTGTTTGTCCTTGTATAACTACGTTGTAGAATTGCATCAGAAACAGCAACTGGCATAAAGCCCATACCAAATCCCAATGCAGATCTGTACTGAACCCGCTGACCCAGAGAAACTGGTAGCAGCCAAAACATAAACAACTCCACTTTATAAATGTAACCACAAAATAAAAGAACACACGGTGTTTACCATTCTGGTGCCTTGCCATCATATCATTCAAGAGACTGCACACGCTGAGGAAAAGCAGCATGCAGTTTCCTTTAGTGGGTATACCTGAGGGAGCGATTATCAACTGCCAGTAATTACTTCAAGTGCTCCAGACCAAGAAGGTGTTTCTGACACAGAGCGCCTGTTAACCACACCACTAGATTATCTCATGGAGAACACAACAGGGTGTACACACACAGTGGTCACAGTGTGGTTATGTTTCTTGGAATTGAATGGAATTTCTTGGAATAGTGAAAAGGACTTGCCTGTCCCCCTTAACCCTTAATTGGAGTAAGCGTGTATAGAAAATAGATGGATTTTGCCCGTCATGTGTGCTAAATTATTAAATTTGAAACAGCGCAATTATCTGACATAACAAAACAGTTCAACAGATGTGTCCATATTGTATGGATAGCTATATATATGTAAGAAATGCATAAACACAAATCTTTTATATGGTGAGCTGAATTATTTCTATCTGAGTTGTTTGTAAGAGATTGATTTGGAAGATTGGGGATGTTATTGTCTGGGTTGACATAGTGCCGTCTGATCATTTCAGGATTGCATGCAGGTCTGATTCGATTGCTGAACTTGTTGCTGTGGCCTCACTGACTTCTGCTTTTGATTAAACTCGTGTTGTGCACACAAGCTTTCTTCAATCTTACAAAACTTTGTTTTGAATTCAAGTGCACCCTGAAGCTTCTACAGAGATATTGTGGGACTAAATATTGGGGAAATTTGTATTAAAATGGAAATTAAACAGAAATTCTGCATTATTTTCTGTTGTGGTGTGCTCTCTCTTAATGTTTGTGTCCGGATATTAGTGTTCTTGGTGTCCTGTCCCGTCTGTATCTCTGGTTAGCTCTTTGTCTTTGTTCATGTGTTAACCCTCTGGGGTCCGAGGGCATTTTTTGGACAGTTCACTCACCTGGCATCGAGTAGTCATCGACAGGCTGAAACGACCAGATCATTTCCAAAGTGAAGGCTGTGTTGATCCGGGACGTCGTGTGACTACCAGAGAAACCGCAGAAAATGTGGACATCAGCACTTTTGCGGCACATTCCGGAGATGTGCATTCAGGAGATTTTGTAATGAAAGACGTGCGGAACTTGTCCCCTGGCACGCCGAAACGGAGGTGTTCCTTTGTCTCGCTTGATCAGCGAATCGGTCGTGATGTGCGAAGCCTCCGCGCGGCTTTCCATGACAAAATCTCTTGTTAAAAGTGAAAACTGCTGGCAAATGTCTGATGTCCAGCAATTGTGATAACCAGAGAAATTGCTCACGACGGTCCCAGCTCCACACAGCCATCCGTTTAGAAATGATGTGGTGTTTTCTGCCTCTCGATGGCGGCTCGGAACGCGGCGCGCCGTGCGCCATTGTGGGGCATCCTTAAAGCTGTAGTAACATTCCTTATTCTCTGTGAAGCCCGTAAAATTTTAATTGAAAGCCAGATAAATTTTTCGAATGGTTTCCAGCTGCTTGTCTCTAACAGTTTCTGAAAAAATTCTGATGTAAAAAAAGCCCAAATCATTCCGCCATTTCCTGACAATGAAAATCCGATGAGGGGGCTGGACCACTCCTCCCACAAGGCGTGCTCACAGGCAAATTACGCAACCGACAGGCGTGGAAAAACTCACGCATGCGCACGAAGGTTCAAGCTTGGCTGACGTAAAAACATATGACTCAAATCCATATGGTTTTTGAAAAAAATAATAAGGTCGGATACTTTTCTAATAGACCTTGTATATGTATATATATATATATATATATATATATATACACACACAGTAGTGTTCAGAATAATAGTAGTGCTATGTGACTAAAAAGATTAATCCAGGTTTTGAGTATATTGTTACATGGGAAACAAGGTACCAGTAGATTCAGTAGATTCTCACAAATCCAACAAGACCAAGCATTCATGATATGCACACTCTTAAGGCTATGAAATTGGGCTATTAGTAAAAAAAAAGTAGAAAAGGGGGTGTTCACAATAATAGTATTGTGGCATTCGTCAATTTTGTGGAACAAACAGGTGTGAATCAGAAGTCCCCTATTTAAGGATGAAGCCAGCACCTGTTGAACATGCTTTTCTCTTTGAAAGCCTGAGGAAAATGGGACATTCAAGACATTGTTCAGAAGAACAGCGTAGTTTGATTAAAAAGTTGATTGGAGAGGGGAAAACTTATATGCAGGTGCAAAAAATTATAGGCTGTTCATCTACAATGATCTCCAATGCTTTAAAATGGACAAAAAAAAAACAGAGACGCATGGAAGAAAATGGAAAACAACCATTGCAATGGACAGAAGAATAACCAGAATGGCAAAGGCTCACCCATTGATCAGCTCCAGGATGATCAAAGACTGGAGTTACCTGTAAGTGCTGTGACAGTTAGAAGACGCCTGTGTGAAACTAATTTATTTGCAAGAATCCCCCGCAAAGTCCCTCTGTTAAATAAATGACGTGCAGAAGAGGTTACAATTTGCCAAAGAACACATCAACTGGCCTAAAGAGAAATGGAGGAATATTTTGTAGACTGATGAGAGTAAAATTGTTTTTTTTGGGGTCCAAGGGCCGCAGACAGTTTGTGAGATGACCCCAAACTCTGAATTCAAGCCACAATTCACAGTGAAGCATGGTGGTTCAAGCCTCATGATATGGACATGTTTCTTCTACTATGGTGTTGGGCCTATATATCGCATACCAGGTATCATGGATCAGTTTGGATATGTCAAAATACTTGAAGAGGTCATGTTGCCTTATGCTGATTAGGACATTCCCTTGAAATGGATGTTTCAACAAGACAATGACTCCAAGCACACTACACAACGAGCAAAATCTTGGTTCCAAACCAACAAAATTAATGCCTCGCAGATGTGATGAAATCATGAAAACTGTGGTCATACAACTAAATACTAGTTTAGTTGTTGTGGGGGCCGCCCGAAGAGGAGGTACTGCTGGCTCACCACCAGAGGGCGCCCTGCCTGTTGTCGGGTTTCAGGCACCAGAGGGCGCAGCCGCCTCACAGGAGCTCCAGGTGCGCCGACACTGACAGCTGTCAGTCATCATCGTCATCATCATCACCACCATAAAAGCCTGGGAGAATCATCAGAACCCTGCCGAGTTAACAGCTTACCAGACAGGTAACCTACTCAGCCGCTTTGTGCCGTTCCCACATCAGTGTTCCTGTTTTCTGGGAGTGGTGGAGTTTTCCCTCAGGAGAGGAACTGAACTTTTTGCTGACTGTTGCTGGGTGTACACACACCCACCGTAACCTGTTTGTTTTCCCTGCCAGCAGTACCGGGTCTGACAGCTGGGAGCAGTGGCCACCTGGGGACTCAGGATTTGGCGGCTCCAGTGTACTGCAGGTCTCCGTTGGTGGTGGAACCTTGTGGGTCCCGGCTCTTCTCTGGATAGGCATCTCCTATCCTCGGGCCTGCCCACACGTCACCTTTTTGTGGAACTTTGATTGACAGACGAAAGTAGTTTTTGACCTGTGGTGCACATTTGCAATATTAAGCTGTATTTATTGGTATCTCTATTGTCCGTTCATTTACGCCCCCTGTGTGGGTCTGTGTCTTACACTTTCCCAACAGGATAACTTGGCCAAACATCATGGATTCCGAGGGGCACATACCATCCGTTGAACAATCAATGGAGATGCAAGGTGCACAGGCTCCAGCAGGAGACATGATGGGTGAGTTGCAGCAAATACTGACCACCCTCACTGCTCGGCTGGATTTGGTGACCAAGCAGAATATACTGCTCAATAGTAGGATGGAGGCTCTCACCGCTCAGGTGGAAGCGCGCAGACAGGGCGCGGCTGCAGCTCCTCCTCCTGTGGACCTGTTGCTGAACAGAGAACCTCCAGTGGTCATTCAACGAACCCCCCCCCCCCCCCCAATCCCCTGAAGCATACATTAGCCCCCCGGAACCATACGGGGGTTGTGTGCGTAGACTTCTTAATGCAGTGCTCGCTCATCTTTGCACAACGCCCCGTTATGTACGCGTCAGACTCCAGCCGGGTGGCTTATGTCGTTAATTTGCTTCGAGGTGAGGCACCCGCCTGGGCTACGGCGCTTTGGGAGCAGAACTCGCGGCTCCTAACGACATACACTGGGTTTGTGAGGGAGTTCAGACAGGTGTTCGATCACCCGAACCGAGGCAAAACTGCTTCCAACTTGCTGCTGTCGATTCGACAGGGGCGAAGGAGCGCCGCTGAGTATGCAGTTGACTTCCGCGTCGCGGCAGCGAGAGCCAGCTGGAATACGGTAGCGCTCCACGCCGCCTTTGTAAATGGACTGTCGCCGGTCCTTAAGGAGCACCTGGTGGCTAAGGATGAGCCGCGGGAATTAGACGGGCTTATCGACCTCGTTATACGGTTAGACAACCAATTAGAGGAACGACGACGGGAGCGAGACGAAGGGCGTGGCCGGGCATGAGCCGTCCCTCTCCCTACCAGGTCCGAAACAGCGCCGCCTTCCCCACGCTCCAAAGCCAAAGCGCTCCGTGTGACGACAGCTCCCCCTGCTGACGAAGCTATGGACATGAGCAGGGCGAAAATGAGATCAGCCAACAGACAAAGGAGGCTGGCTACGGAGAGTGTTTTATCTGCGGCTCGAGTGAGCATTTGCAGAAGAATTGCCCCAAGCGGTTAAACACCAACGCTCGCCCTTAGAGACTGGGCTAAGGGTGGGCCATACACACACGCGGGAAACGCACAAAAATCCGCACGAGACCCAGTCAAGATCCTCTGTGGAGATTTAACCCTTCATGCCCCAGCACTGATCAACACGGGGTCAGAGGGGAATCTGCTTGATAGCAGATGGGCTAAGGAAGTGGGGCTCCCTCTAGTGGCCCTTCCTTCACCTTTGAAGGTACGGGCACTAGATGGCACCCTTCTTCCATTAATAACACAGCAGACACAGCCCTTAACACTGGTTGTGTCTGTAAATAACAGGGAGGAGATTGTGTTTTTTGTAACACCTTCTACCTCCAGAATCATTTTGGGTTATCCATGGATGAGTAAGCACAATCCCCGGATCGACTGGCCGACTGGGGTTGTGGCTCAATGGAGCGAAACCTGCCACCGGGAGTGTCTAAGATCCTCGGTCCCACCCGGTGCGATTGCTAAAGAGGAGGTCCGTATTCCCCCCAATCTTACGGCGGTGCTGGCTGAGTACCATGATCTTGCTGACGTTTTCAGCAAAGATCTGGCTCTCACCCTTGCCCCGCACCGGCCGTATGATTGTGCCATTGATTTGATTCCGGGCGCTGAGTATCCGTCCAGCAGACTGTACAACCTCTCACGCCCTGAGCGCGAATCAATGGAGACCTACATCCGAGACTCTTTAGCTGCCGGGTTAATCCAGAACTCTTCCTCCCCGTTAGGTGCTGGTTTCTTTTTTGTGGGCAAGAAGGACGGCGGACTCCGTCCATGCATTGATTACAGAGGGCTGAACAAGATTACGGTTCGCAACCGATACCCATTGCCTCTGTTGGATTCAGTGTTCACGCCCCTGCATGGAGCCAAAATGTTCACGAAACTGGATCTTAGGAATGCGTATCACCTGGTTCAGATCCGGAAGGGAGACGAATGGAAGACGGCATTTAACACCCCGTTAGGTCACTTTGAGTACCTTGTGTGGGCCGCCCGAAGAGGAGGTACTGCTGGCTCACCACCACAGAGCGCCCTGCCTGTTGTCGGGTTTCAGGCACCAGAGGGCGCAGCCGCCTCACAGGAGCTCCAGGTGCGCCGACACTGACAGCTGTCAGTCATCATCGTCATCATCATCACCACCATAAAAGCCTGAGAGAATCATCAGAACCCTGCCGAGTTAACAGCTTACCAGACAGGTAACCTACTCAGCCGCTTTGTGCCGTTCGCACATTTATTGCTTCTGATTTTTGCAGTCGTAACCTTTGGTATACTCGCAGCTTGGAGCTGGGTTTGTGGAAGTTGGAGGGAGTTGGCGTTTCCACTCCTCACTTTCCTTAACTCTAAAGTATACTGTTGGTACTGCATGTTTTCAGTGTTCCTGTTTTCTGGGAGTGGTGGAGTTTTCCCTCAGGAGAGGAACTGAACTTTTTGCTGACTGTTGCTGGGTGTACACACACCCACCGTAACCTGTTTGTTTTCCCTGCCAGCAGTACCGGGTCTGACAGCTGGGAGCAGTGGCCACCTGGGGACTCGGGATTTGGCGGCTCCAGTGTACTGCAGGTCTCCGTTGGCGGTGGAACCTTGTGGGTCCCGGCTCTTCTCTGGATAGGCGTCTCCTATCCTCGGGCCTGCCCACACGTCACCTTTTTGTGGAACTTTGATTGACAGACTAAAGCAGTTTTTGACCTGTGGTGCACATTTGCAATATTAAACTGTATTTATTGGCATCTCTATTGTCCGTTCATTTACGCCCCCTGTGTGGGTCTGTGTCTTACACTTTCCCAACATTAGTGATTCACAGGATTGCTAAAAAAGCAGTTTGAACATAATAGTTTTGAGTTTGTGGCATCAACAGCAGATACTACTATGCTACTATTATTGTGAACACCCCCTTTTCTACTTTTTTTTTACTAATAGCCCAATTTCATAGCTTTAAGAGTGTGCATATCATGAATGCTTGGTCTTGTTGGATTTGTGAGAATCTATTGAATCTACTGGTACCTTGTTTCCCATGTAACAATAAGAAATATACTCAAAACCTGGATTAATCTTTTTAGTCACATAGCACATATTATTCTGAACACTACTGTGTGTATATATATATATATATATATATGTATATGTGTGTGTGTGTGTGTGTGTGTGTGTGTGTGTGTGTGTGTGTGTGTGTTTAAGCAGTGTCCGTGTAATTGCAGTTTATACACACACACACACACACATACACAAACACATTATAGAAATAAATAAATAAATATATATATATATATATATATATATAAATATATATATATATATATATATATATATATATATATATATATATATATATATATATTTATTTATGTGTGTGTGTGTGTGTGTGTGTGTGTGTGTGTGTGTTTAAGCAGTGTCCGTGTAATTGCAGTTTATACACACACACACACACACAAACATATTATATAAAAAAAAAAAAATATATATATATATATATATATATATATATATATATATATATATATATATGTGTGTGTGTGTGTGTGTGTTTAAGCAGTGTCCGTGTAATTGCAGTTTATACACACACACACACAAACATATTATATAAATAAATAAATAAATATGTATATATATATATATATATTTGTCTTTCTCCAAAGACATCAGCAAATGCAAAGAAAACCCACCGATGCAACCAGTGTCGCCAACCGAACTGTCCCCTCTAAAAATCATCCGCCCTGCCTTCACTGTGCATGCGTCATTAGCTGCGGTTCACAGATTATCACCTCGTTTCTGCTTAAAACTGCATCCAGTCATCATCTATCTATCTCAGCACAGATACAGTCTTTGACTCACTAGATGGTTTCAAAAACTGGAAGGAAGCATCTTACATCTTATAGCATCTTAGGTACTATCAGAGAGCTGCAGCAGCTAAAACAACACTGGTCAATGTCTTAAACAAGAAGCACAACAGACAGGTCAAAGAAAACCGAGAATACGTAAAAACAATAGGGGAAGTGCTGTTAATTAACAAAACAAACTTTCCTCTGATATACTGCAGTCTTCAACACGACATTTCATAAGCTATAGATTTAATTGAAGCTTTAGTTCAGACATTGAATGATTTCAGGCAGGAGCTGTTTTTTTGATGATGTGTAGGATGAAGTGTTGAATGTTTTTGAGCAGTGTGATCCAACACCACCACCTGCAAAATGACAAAAATTGCTAAGCTCTAAACTCAGGGAGCACTGTGTACTAAATACTATTGGGGATAGAGAGTCAGAACGAGATATGGACGGGTTTCAAACAAACTTGTTCAACCCTGTCATTGATCTAATGCTCAGTGAGCTTGAAAGGTGATTTTCTAGGACAAACTGTGACATAATGAACAGTATCCAGGCTCTAAATTCCGAAAAAAGATTTATCCCTGAAAGAGACAGCTGTGTTTGCATTTGCTCAATTGTATGATTCAAATATTGATGACTTGGGGCAAGAAGTACATCAATTCAGAAGGATGTTAGGAAAATACAGACTGGGATGCAGAGACCCTCCAGTGCAGTAGAGCTAGTACAGTTCATTGAGCCATATAAAGAAGTATTTTTTGAGCTCTACAGACGCTGTAAAATAGCAGTTGTGATCCCAGTGAGTATTGCTTCTTGTGAATAGAGTTTTTTTACATTAAAGCTTGTGTAAACATACTTCAGATCCACCATGAACAAAGAGACATTAAGAAATCTGCATGTGCTGAGCATTGACTCATTTGTTGATCAGCTTGCCAGAAATCACCAAAACCACAGCATACAGTTGCTGTAATCATAGGGCAGCCGATGTATTTATTTAATTTTGGACTGAGAAACTGAACCAAGGTTGCACCCAAGTTATTTTCATTATCAATTCATTTGCTGATTATTTTCTTGAGTCAATACAGTCTGTAAAATGTCTTTTTATATATATATATATATACACACACACACACACACACACATATATATATATATATATATATATATATATGTGTGTGTGTGTGTGTGTGTGTGTCTCAAATGTGATATTTTGAACCATTCACTTTGTTTACAGTAGTTTTATGAAAATAAAAATAAATCAAATAAGATTTCAAATCTTTGTCTTTTTTGCCCCGGGTTGAATGTGCCCCTCTGACAAAACCCTTGGCTCCACCCAGGCCTCCTCAGTAAAATTGGTCTGGAGCCGCCAATGACGGCCAGCCTCTGGGCTTTAGCTTTGGCTCCTGCCCATTTATTTAGTCATTTCATGTTGGGCAATTGTCACTTTGGAGTTCCTGCTTTGTTTGTTGGCATGTGTGTTTCGACCCAGTCTCCCCTAAACACCTGCCACTCGTTTGTTCACTTGTTCCCCTGTGTATTTAAGACTACAACTTTTCATTTTTGTTTGCCAGTTCCTTCTCATGGGTTCCTCCGTGCGTATCGTCTATAAGTACTTTGTGATTCTTTGTTCACCTCCTGGTTGTAGCTGTGTTTAGTTTTTTTGCACTTTGTTCATTTCTTGTCCCCTTCTGGTTGGATTTCATTTTCTGTTGTTTTGGACTCTTTTTACCCACAAGACACTCACGTTGTTTGTTGGATTGGATTTTTGTGTTTTGTACAATAAATCACCTGCACAGCCGGTCTGCTCTGTGTCAGATCTCAGAAGCTAAGCAGTGCAGCATCTGGTTCGTACTTGGATGGGAGTTGCGTCAGGAAGGGCATCCGGTGTAAAACTTGTGCCAATTACCAATGTGGATCTGGCTGTATCCACTGTGGCGACCCCGTCCCGAGACAGGAGCAGCCGAAATGACAACACACACACAATAAAGCACCTGTTTTTCACCATATCTCCTGCTTGGTTGCTGCCTGCCTATTTGGGTTCATTCTGACAGTGCTAATCGTAACATTTTTCATTTGATGCAGTAAGGGACCCAATCCTCATCCCAGTGCAAAGCAGTACACAGTGTCATTTCTAATTTTCAATTCCATCTGACCATCAGATGTAGTGTTCAGTGTCGTTATAACATTGTATAACGTTGAGTAGTATGGCTATAGCAGATTGCACCCTATACCAAGAAAAACCTTTAATTTCAAGTGCAGTGTATTTCTGGTGTGTATGCAATGCAATACTGGTTAAGGGTCGCGTTGCATGACATTTCTTTGGTCAGCTACAGAGTACTCCTGTGGTTTCTCTGTATTTATTTCCCCATAGAATGCAGAGTAATGTACAGGTTTCGCTCTACTTTTCTTTTGGTTTGATGTTTTCCTGTCACCTTGTGTGTGCATCTATTTCCTCTGTGCAATTTGTTTTATCCTTGGTGTTCTTAGTTTAATACAAGTTGAGTTACCTGTTCTACGCATGGCTAATAGAGAAGAATTTTAGCCATGTCGTGTATTTCATGTCACTTGAGTTAAGGTGCACTAAGTTGCATTGCATTGTGTGTATGTTGTCATCATTAATTTTAATAGAGCAATTTGTGACATTCAGGAGACTCAAGTGAATGATGATAAAAGGTGATGTCATGTCATATCACTGCAATGCTCTGGCATGCCATACACAGCAGGTACATTTTAATTGAAAAAACGCATGCCTTAACTCGCACGCGGCGCGCTCTCCCATTTGGATTGTAATTAAAGTGCACCCTAGCCAGCTTCTACTAGTAGTAAGTAAAGTGTGATGAGTACCACGTGAACATGCAAAAATAAGGGCTCCACTGAGCAGGTCGTGATGTAATATACAACCCCAATTCCAATGAAGTTGAGATGTTGTGTAAAATGTAAATAAAAACAGAATACAATGATTTTCAAATCCTCTTCAACCTATATTCAACTGAATACACCACAAAGACAAGATATTTAATGTTCAAACTGATAAACTTTATTGTTTTTGTGCAAATATTTGCTCATTTTTAAATGGATGCCTGCAACACGTTTCAAAAAAGCTGGGACAGTGGTATGTTTACCACTGTGTTACATTGCCTTTCCTTCTAACAACACTCAATAAGTGTTTGGGAACTGAGGACACTAATTGTTGAAGCTTTGTAGGTGGAATTCTTTCCCATTCTTGCTTGATGTACCACTTCAGTTGTTCAACAGTCCGGGGTCTCCATTGTCGCATCTTGTGCTTTATAATGTGCTACACATTTTCAATGGGCGACAGGTTTGGACTACAGGCAGGCCAGTCTAGTACCTGCACTCTTTTACTACGAAGCCATGCTGTTGTAACACATGCAGAATGTGGCTTGGCATTGTCTTGCTGAAATAAGCAGGGACGCCCCTGATAAAGATGTTGCTTGGATGGCAGCATGTGTTGCTTCAAAACCTGGATGTACCTTTCAGCATTGATGGTGCCATCACAGATGTGTAAGTTGCCCATAACATGGGCACTAACACACCCCCATACCGTCACAGATGCTGGCTTTTGAGCTTTGCGCTGGTAACAACTTGGATGGTCTTTTGTCTCTTTTTGTCCATGATTTCCAAAAACAATTTGAAATGTGAACTCATCAGACCACAGCACACTTTTCCACTTTGCGTCTGTCCATTTCAAATGAGGTCGGGCCCGGAGAAGGCGGGGCATTTCTGGATGTTGTTGATGTATGACTTTCACTTTGCATGGTAGAGTTTTAACTTGCACTTGTTGATGAAGCGATGGACTGTGTTAACTGACAATGGTTTTCTGAAGTGTTCCTAAGTCCATGCAGTAAAATCATTTACACAATGATGTTGGTTCTTAATGCAGTGCCGCCTGAGGGATCGAAGGTCATGTGCATTCAGTATTGATTTTCTGCCTTGCCGTTTACGTGTAGAAAATTCTCCAGATTCTATGAATCTTCTGATTATATTATGGACTGTAGATGATGGAATCCCTAAATTCCTGGCAATTGAACATTGAGAAACATTGTTCTTAAACTGTTGGACTATTTTTTCACAAAGTTGTTCACAAAGTGGTGATCCTCACCCAATCTTTGCTTGTGAACGGCTGAGACTTTTGGGGATGCTCCTTTTATACCCAGTCATGACACTCACATGTTTCCAATTAACCTGTTCACCTGTGGAATGTTCCAAACAGGTGTTCTTTGAGCATTCATCAACTTTCCCAGTCTTTTGTTGCCCCTGTCCCAGCTTTTTTGAAACGTGTTGCAGGCATCCATTTTAATATGAGCAAACATTTGCACAAAAACAATAAAGTTTATCAGTTTGAACATTAAATATCTTGTCTTTGTGGTGTATTCAACTGAATATAGGTTGAAGAGGATTTGCAAATTATTGTATTCTGCTTTTATTTACATTTTACACAATGACCCAACTTCATTGGAATTGGGGTTGTATAAGGCTGACCGCGTGTGTATGTTCTCGCACATACGTTTTCAACCTAAGGGCCCCAGTGATCCCCCCCTTGGTGGCCCCAGTCACTTTTAGTGTTGATTGCTTAATTACTGTGGCTGTCCATAGCGAACACACACGCACATGCTTTATATACAGGGTGAACACAAAAGCACTCTTTGGTCTCAGATATTTATGTCAAAATTAACTGAATAATTTCACAATTTTGGTATCTACATTTGCAAAAACTCATCAAGTTTTTTCTCTTTTACAGATTGTTCTTCTTCAAAATTGTAAAATTATTCAGGTAACCTTTGATATTATAAATATTTGAGACCAAGGAGTGTTTTTGTTTTCACCCTGTATGTAGACTAGCTGAGTTACTGAGTTCGACACACAGCTAATAGAGAAGAATTTTAGCCATGTCCTGTATTTCATGTCACTTTAGTTGAGGTGTAGTAAGTTGCATTGCATTGTGTGTATGTTGTCATCATTAATTTTCATAGAGCAATTTGTGACATTCATGAGACTCAAGTGAATGATGATAAAATGTGATAGCATGTTATATCACTGCAATGCTCTGGCATGGCGTACACAGCAGGTACATTTTAATTGAAAAAAAGGCATCCCTTAACTCGCACGCGGCGCGCTGACCTTTTGGATTGCAATTAAAGTGCACCCTGGCCAGTCGCTACTACGTAGTAAGTAAAAGTGTGATGCTTGCTACCTGACCTGAGTAACATTTGAAGTGAGAAAAATAAGGGCTCCAGTGAGCAGGTCGTGATCTAATATATATGAAAGGCAATCTATGTATGTATTTATGTGGCACGGTTTGTGTTTGCTATGCAGAGCCACAGTAATTAAGCAATTGACACCAAACTTGCTGTGGTGACTGGGGGCACCAAGGGGGAGGTCACTGGGGCCCTTAGGATGAATGCGTACGTGCCCGAACACACCCACACACACGGTCAGCTTCATTGGAGCCTTATTTTCGCAGTTCATGTGGTACTCAGTTCAGGTAGCAAGCATCATACTTTACTTACTACATAGTAGGCTGGCTAGGGTGCACTTTAATTACAATCCGAACGGGCCAACGCCTGCTGTGTGCGAGTTAAGGTGCACATATTTTCAATTATTATGTACCTGCTGTGTACGGCATGCCAGCACGACTGTAGCATTCAAAAAATAAATTCTAAAACAGTGTGTGCCTACTTCATTCATTTGTGTTTTAATGTGCTTATTTCCAGTGTGGAAGGTTGCAGGTTCAAGGCCACTGCTGCCCATTCTCAGTGTAATGCAGAGTTGTGTCAGAAAGTGCATCTGATGTAAAACGTGATAAATAAACATGCAGATATACCTAGAATCTGCTGTGAAACAAGGGAGAAGCTGAAGGGACTTACTAAATCAACTGAAATACTTCGAAGCATATGTTTCAAATCACTTGGTTGAAGTACTGATACCCTCGTCACTACAGTTTGTGATATCTTCTTTTTGACATGGATTCTGAAAGAATGTTTGAAACAGGCAGTTGCAAGTTGGAAATAATTCATTCATAGTACAGATGAAAGGGTTTAGCACCATCTCCAGCCACACATTCTATCAATTATTGAATCCTGGTTTTAGTTTCCCATTGTGTTGCATATTTTGCTTTATATTTGCCCACATAATATGCATCATGTTTCTCTTTACAGTTGCAGCCATCTTAGCTGGCTGGAGGTATGAGCAAACTGTCTGTATGTCCATTGTCCAAGTGGCATGCAAACTACCTGTGCGTTTACTCCATAGCTCTTCATAATGTTCGATAATTTATCCAGCATCTACTAAGCCTCCATAACTTAACTGACGCTCACATTAAAGTGAATAATACCACTAACCATCCAGCAGGTGGCAGATGTATGGCTGAACAATTTTGGTAAATATGTAAGTGTGATTTTCGGGCAGTGACCAAGTGGTTCTGTGCTTGGCTTCAGTATGGAAGGTTCTTGGTTCAGATCCCACCCCTGCCCACCTCTCCATGCAATGCGGAGTTGTGTCAGGAAGAGCATCTGGCTTAAAACCTGTGCTAAATCAACATCCATATCCACTGTGGATCAATGACAAACACTTATTGTTTTCATCAATCATTTTTGGATTGGAATACATTACTCTTCTCATTTCTGCTAGATGAAGTGCCAGCTCAGTTCTTTTGCAGTTTGAATATTATGTCAGACCGCATTCAGTATTTTGTTAAGTTTGTTTGCTTTTGCGCAAATGATGACATCATAAAATACCTCATAAAATATTACTCTATTCAGATTTAAAATCATCATGGACAGCATCACAATTTGGCGAACATCACATGAAAACTTGCTAATTCTTATAAAACGTTGACATTTATAATTAGCTTATTGGTCAGGTTATGGGGGCAGTGGGTTATAAATGTGCATTGGTCCATTAATATTCTGAGAGAAATCTAGTATTACAATTAAAAACACATTCTGGAGCTTGTTGATGTGTTATGAATCACTGGATTAAATGGACAAAGCAGATTAGCTCACTGTTTCTTGAGCGTAGTGACAATAAACGCACAGGGGCTACTATCCTGTTACACACTACAGCTCACTTTGATTATGTCATCACTCAACATTTCTTAAATATACATAGAAAAATGTAAAAATAACTGCAGCCTTTGCAATTTGCTAATCACGTTAATTAAACTGCAATTGTGGTTCAAATTTGATAAGTCTTTCAGTCCTAGGAAGAAGAAATATTGCACATGCAAAACAAAGTTGCTATTTTGATGAATCTGCTGCATCAGACTCACAAAATGTAACAGGGTTTGACATTACTACATGTTCTTTTAATTTGGTGAGATATAAGATCATAGCATTTACAGTATTTTTTTTACTTATCCACACAACCCAACTTGTGGACTATGGACTAACTCTCTATCCAAGCCCTACACTATTACCAACGCAGGGAAAATACAAACTTCAACTTACTGCTTCTCCTCAGGGCAATTGTCTCTGCTAGTGTTCTTTGATGTGTTGCACATTGATACATTGACACACCAGAAAATTTCTCACTTGCCAAAATAGCAGTGCACCATGTTGCAGAACACTACAGCTCTTAAAGGGAATGACAGATGACAATCTAATTAGTTTATCTGAAGTTGTGCCTGAAGCACACTCATGACTAATTAAATGTCTAAATACAACTGCTTTACACTCTGCACCCTACTATGCATGAAAATAAGGATGAACATTAATGTGCCCAAGTGGTTAATGCGCTTGGTTTCAGTTCAGAAGGTTCTGGGTTCAAATCCCACCCCTGCCACATTTCTCCATGTAATGTGGAGTTGCGTCAGGAAGGGCATCCGGCGTAAAACCTGTGCCAATTCAACATGCAGATCCACCTTGGATTTGCTGTGGCGACCCCGAGTGCAAACAAGGGAGCAGCCGAAGGGACTTACTTATTAATGTGCATTCCTGTGTGTACAAGCATGTTTTGAACCAACCTAAGGTGTACCTCCATATGACCCTGCGTAAATAACAAGAAAACTGCCCTCAACTTGAGACCAGGTTTTTGCTGGTCTATGGTGCAATGATTTTCTGCTGCATCATGACAGCAATGCACCAACACTGCACCTGACTACACCTCATTTTAAAACAAACATATTCATAGATGCACATTTGCTATTGAAACAAAATGGGCACTGTGGGAGAAAATGACAGAAATAAAAAAGAAGGGCAAGAAAATGAGAAAGATAATGATTGGTGCTGACTATGCATGTCATAGTGAAAGCATGTGTAAGATTTCACATCAAGAGCAAGGAAATGCTGTTCAAGACAGTATCCTCACAGAATAGTTAAGAGTTCCCTCTGGAGACCAGTGCCTTAGATCAGCAGTGTCCAAACTATCCCAGAAAGGGCAGAGAGGGTGTAGGTTTTCCTTGCAGCCACTGACACCAGCAGGTGATTTCACTGATTGACATCACTTTGAGCAGGTGGGATGAGTTCATCAGTGAAATCACCTGCTGGAGTCAGTGGCTGCAAAGAAAACCTGCACCCTCTCGGCCCTTTCTGGAATAGTTTGGACACCACTGCCGTAGATGGTAAGTGTATGGCCAGAGTATCCCAGTGGAAAATCCCCCTGCATAATCACAGTGACCTCTTCCAGTTTAACAGTTTCATCTCTTAATCATACGCTATTAATGGGTCACCACCTGGTTGATTGAACGCAACTTACAGTTGGACTGGAGTTCTGGTGAGATCATGGGTTGGGGAACTAACTGTCATTCATTGTGCCTGTGGTCTGTCTTATCACCACCAAAGGACAGTGTTGCTTCTCCAGCTGCTGAACCACCGGAATTGACGAATGTCCCAGCACTGTTATGATCTGGCCAAAGTTTTCAGCAAAGATGAGGCCTTATTGCTCCTTCTGCAAAGACCCTATGACTGTCCTGACCTGGTCGCACTGACCTTCTTTCAGGAGTACCCTTGCCTAGTAGCCATCTGTATAAATTGTCACACCCACAACCGAAGCCACAAAGAATTATTTCATGGAATCCCTTGCTGTTGGACTTGTTCATCCATCCAAGAAGGACAAGTTCCTTAGACCCAGCATGGATTTTCAAGGCCTAAATAACAGTCAAAAACATTTACTCAATGCCTTTAATCAACTTCACCTTCAAGCCACTCCATGGTGCCATAGTTTTCTCCAAACTAGAGCTGAGGAACAACATATCACCTTGTCTAAAACCAACAGGGAGACAGGTGAAAGCCAGCATTCAACACCCCAGTTGGTTATTTTAAATACCTGATGATACCATTTGGACAATGCACTAACCATCTTCCAAGCTCTGGTAAATGATGTGGGCAGGGATTTCATTAATCATTTTGTTTTCATCTATTTGAATGACATTCTCATCTTTTCCAGAGCCAGGTCTTTTGATTTCTTGAAAACACATTACTTGTCAAGGCACAAAGTCTTGGCTCCATTCTGGTGGCAACAATTTTTCTTTATGGTGAATGCCTCTAATTCTGAATTAGCCACTCTATTATCTCAACACACCTCTTCTGACCAAAACATAGACCCATGTGCATTTCTCTCACCGCCTCAGCCCAGCGAAACAAACTATGATATCGGAAAATGGAAATTACTAGCAGTGAAACAGGCATTGTAGGAGTGCAAGTAATGGCTGGTCCCAGTGGAATCCCAAGAATTTGTCACAATCCCAACTGCCAAGACCTTAAATCTATGGCTTGCTAGGGTTTGTTCTTTGTTGGTTGCTTTAATTTTTAAAATACTTATCCCCCTGTCTCTAAGAACACCAAACCAGATGCCTTCTCCCACCAGTACGCAATGGAAGGTGTTCTATTGCTTTTAGATCACATTAGAAGAATTGTACCTTATTTGTTAAACCGCCACCCCCAACTTATTTAATATCTGGAGTAGAAAACCAGGCAGCATGGTGGCTAAGTGGTTAGCACCATTGCCTCACAGCAAGAAGGCCATGGGATTGTTTCCCCCCAGGGCCTTTCTGTGTGGGGTTTGCATGTTCTACCTGTGCTCCTTCCAGGTGCCCCAGCTTCGTCCCAGATCAAAAGACATGTAGGTTAGTTGAACTGGAAAGTTTAAATTTGACAAACAGGCCTTAGTTTGTGTGCAGAGGTAACAACAGCAGGTCGAACACCATTACCTTATGCACAGGCTCTCCAAAAGTGTATGTGGCGAGTCCCCTCCTCTTTACCCTCATGACCCATGACTGTTGTGCAAAGTTCAGCAAAATCACATCATAAATTATGCTGATGACCCAAGAGTGGGGCTCATCCAGAATGAGGATGACATGCACTACAGGGAGAAGGCAAGTCTCTTCACTGATTGGTGCAACAACAACAATCTGATCCTGAATGTGGAGAAAACCAAGGAGCTGGTGATCGTCTTCAGGACAAAATGCCCCCCCACACACACACACGCACACACACACCCACTCATTTACATCAAGGACTCTGCTGTGGAGATTGTGCAGCAATCAAAATTCCTGGGGGTTCATGTCTCCAACAACCTGACCTTGCCTCTGCACATATCCTTTCTGGTTAAAAGGGCCATCCAGTGTCTGCATTTTCTCCACAGGATAAAGAGTATGCATCTTAGCCCGGCTGTCCTCACCTCCTTCTATAGAGGAACAATATCTTTCTGTGGCATGAAAGCAGCAGCCTTGCAGACAGGAAGGCACTAGGGAGGGTTGTGAGAGCAGCAGAGAAGATTATTAGGGCCAAGCTGCCAACCATTGGTGAACTGGCAGTACAGCGCTACTTGTCCAGGGCAAGAAGGATAATCAGGGACACTTCACATCCCTTTAACAAACTGTTTTCCTTCCTGCCCTCAGGTAGATGGTACCATAGCCTGAGGTGCAAAACATGCAGATTCAGGGACAACTTTTACACAACCGCCATAAGACAGTTAAATACAAATCAACAGAAAGAATTGTGCAATATAGAATGAAGGCTATAGAATACATTGTAGCAACTTTATCCTTGCAGCATCTTCATATGTGTCCCGTGTCCTTCATTTATTTATTGTGTGTTGTGTATATACAGAGACAGTTATCAATAGTTTTTTTTTTCAAACCCTATTTATCACTATCACACACCTTGTAGTGCAGCGGATAAGTTCAATTTTTCACTAGAACACTTCAGTTAATGATGCAAGCAAAGAAATTGGCACAGATATTCCCCATAGTGTACTTGTGAAAATTCACTGGGTACCCAGTCAAAATTTCAAGATTGCCGCCAGTCGACTTTCCATATCGCAACTCTTTTGTCATGTTTCTAAGCATTTGTATTGGTTTTATTTACTTAATCTACACCCCCAAGCAAATATATGCTGGATATTTGTATACTGATTAATATAGTATATAGATTTATAGATTTACAAGTATACACAAATATGGCAGCCATATTTCCGATCAGAACATATGAATGATTTACAAGGCTCTTGGCGATGTTTTTATGTCATGCAGAAGTGTTCATTTCATTAAATATGTCACACACAATTGGTTTACAATTCAGTTTGGTGTGAAGTTGCTGATTTTGTATTATAATATATTTAAAAGAGTGAAAATCAATGCACAACCAGGGAACACTGGTGACTTCACTGCTGTTCAACTCAGCATGGGGTTCAGTGTCAGCTAATCTTGATTTACTAATGCCATACTTAGTATTACTAACACCAAAATGGTATGCTAGCGCTAGTTGTAATGTAGTTTAGCATAGAATAGTGTCCCAAATGCTGTCTAGCAGCCCCAAATCAATTAGCTAGTAGAAAGTAGTTGAAGAAGAACAGTCTTGACTTCTTCTCTCAGGATAAACCTGTGAAAGAACCATCAAAACAGAAGCAGCTGAAGGATGAATGCCAGCTCTTCTCCAAGCTGTTCATTTCCTGCCAAAGCAGAGAATGTGACTTGCAGGAGTTCTTTGAGCATGAGAACCAGTCATTTCCTGCAGCTCTGAGTGAGGGTGGCAAGATTTACAGCTGCCAGAAATCCCAGCTCACTTCCATACTGGAAGACCACATCACACATCCAGACAAAGGGCCAAAGGCGGATGAGATCATCATTGATGGTTCAGCCTTGGTCCATGCACTCCCACCCAAAAGATCCAAGACCTTTGCAGACTATGCAGCTCTGGATTTCCTGCCAAAGATCAGTTCCTATGCCAGTGCATATAAGACAACTCACATTGTCTTTGATGTCTACAGCCCATCAAGTCTGAAAGAGGAAACAAGGTCCATAAGGGGAAAAGGGGGAAGGCGCAAGGTCACAGAAAATAACACCATTCCCTCACATTGGCAAAACTTTCTCAGACTCAATGCCAACAAGTCAGAACTGTTTGACTTTCTAGCAGACAAGATTGCTGAGATGTCATCACAAAACCTGGTTATTGTGACCAAAGGAAGCCGAGCAGTCAGTAACCACAAAGTCAGTCTGGAGGAAGTAGACAACTGCACTCACGAAGAGGCAGACAGCCGCCTCTTTCTCCATGCCAGGTATGCCACAAGACAGGGAAGCAAGTCTGTGTGTTGGGAAAGTGTAGTGACACGGACCCACAACAGGGGGTGTAAATGAACGGTCAATAGATGAGCCAAAAGGTAACAATTTAATGTTGTGAATGTGCACAACGAAATACAGACAATCACAGAATTTGATATCAGTCAATATACAGAGGTGACGTGTGGGCAGGCTCGAGGATAGAAGACGTCTGTCCAGAGAAGAGTCGGGTCCCACATGATTTCCACTGCCAACGGATCTGAAGTACGCCGGAGTCGCCAAGTCCTGAGTCCCCAGGTGGCCACCGTCTCCAGCTGTCAGATCTGGTACTGCTGGCAGGAGGCAGAAAAACAGTTAAGGGTGAGTGTGTGAAAACACACCCAGTAAACAGTCAGCAATACGAGTCTCTCCTTTGTCGGGTGGGAACAAACACCTCCACCTCTGAACACCAGAAAACAGTTTGTGTCGGGTTAACCTTCTACTTGTTGCAGTTCGGAGTGAGGAGTGAAAATCGTTCACTCCTCGGCCATCCACGAACCCCAGCCTCCAGCTGACAGTAGTGGGTTAAACACCTGCAAACAGTTCATAACAGGAGAAAGCAAGCAACGTGCATCGGCACAACAACGGCTGAGAATTTACCTATAGGGTAGACGATATCTCGGCAGCGAGGTGGAGTTGCTGCCCGGCTTTTATGGTGATGGTGGTTTGTGGTAGATGAGTGACAGCTGGTGATGACGTGGTAATGACTGACAGCTGTCACTCCCGGCTGCTCCTGCGAGGTGGCTGCGCCCTCTCGTGCCTGAAGCCCGCACTTCAGGCAGGGCGCCCTCTGATGGTGGGCCAGCAATACCTCCTCTTCAGCGGCCCACACAACAGGACCCCCCCACGACCAGGCTTGTCCGGATGACGGGCGTAGAAGTCCGCCAGGAGGGCCGGGTCCAGGATGAAGCTCCTCTTCACCCAGGAGCGCTCTTTGGGTCCATAACCCTCCCAGTCCACCAGATACTGGAACCCCCGGCCCCGTCGATGAACGTCCAAGAGCCTGCGCACCGTCCATGCAGGCTCTCCGTCGATGATCCGGGCAGGAGGCAGCGCTGGTTCGGGGGTGCAGAGTGGTGAGGTATGTTGGGGCTTGATGCGGGACACGTGGAATACTGGATGAATCCGCAGTGAAGCAGGAAGTGGCAGCTTCACTGCGGCTGGACTGAGGACTTTGAGGATTTTGTAGGGTCCAATGAAACGTTCCTTGAGTTTTTGTGATTCCACGTGGAGTAGGATGTCCTTTGTAGACAACCAAACCTCCTGCCCGGGCTGGTATGCAGGGGCTGGGGAACGCGGGCGGACCGCATGGGCCTTGGCCCTCGTCCGGGCTTTGAGCAGGGCAGAGCGGGCAGTGCGCCACACCCGACGGCACCTCCTCAAGTGGGCCTGGACCGAGGGCACGCCGACCTCTTCCTCCGTGAGTGGAAATAATGAGGGCTGGTACCCCAAACATACCTCGAACGGGGAGAGGCCGGTGGCAGATGAGATTTGGCTGTTGTGAGCGTACTCGATCCAGGCCAGATGGTTGCTCCAGGCCGTCGGATGCGCGGAGGTCACACAGCGGATGGCCTGCTCCAGCTCTTGGTTCGCACGCTCTGCCTGTCCGTTCATCTGGAGATGGTACCCGGATGAGAGGCTTACGGTGGCCCCCAGTTCCCTACAAAAACTCCTCCAGACTTGCGAGGAGAACTGGGGACCATGGTCGGAGATGATGTCTGAAGGAATCCCATACAGACATACAACATGGTGGACCAGGAGGTCTGTTGTCTCCTGGGCCATTGGGAGCTTCGGGAGGGCAACGAAATGGGCCGCCTTGGAGAACCGGTCCACTATCGTCAGGATGGTAGTCATGCCCTGGGACGGTGGGAGGCCCGTGACGAAGTCCAGGCCGATGTGGGACCAGGGGCAATGAGGCACCGGTAGTGGCTGGAGGAGCCCTTGTGTCTTCTGGTGATCCGCCTTGCCCCTGGCGCAGGTGGTACAGGCCTGGACGTATTCCCGGATGTCGGCCTCCATGGACGCCCACCAGAAGCGCTGCCGGACCACTGCCACGGTTCTTCGCACCCCTGGGTGACAGGAGAGCTTGGAACCGTGACAGAAGTCCAGGACTGCAGCTCTGGCCTCTGGTGGGACGTAGAGTTTGTTCTTAGGGCCGGTCCCCGGGTCCGGCTTCCGTGCCAGAGCCTCCCGGACGGTCTTCTCCATGTCCCAGGTGAGGGTGGCCAAGATAGTGGACTCGGGGATGATGGTTTCCGGTGGATCTGACAGCTCGGTTTTGACTTCCTCTTCGTGTACCCGGGACAAGGCGTCAGATCGTTGATTCTTGGTCCCGGGGCGGTAGGTGATCTGGAAGTCAAAACGCCCGAAGAACAATGACCAGCGGGCTTGCCTGGGGTTCAGACGCTTGGCGGTCGGATGTACTCCAGGTTCTGATGGTCCGTGAAAACCGTAAAAGGTACCGCAGCTCCCTCCAACAGGTGTCTCCACTCCTCAAGAGCCTCTTTCACTGCTAGGAGCTCCCGATTGCCGATGTCATAGTTCCTTTCTGCCGGGGTCAACCTGCGGGAGAAATAGGCACAGGGTGGAGGACCTTATCGGACTCCCTGCTCTGGGACAGCACGGCTCCTATCCCTGAGTCAGAGGCATCCACTTCAACTATAAACTGGCGGCTAGGATCGGGCTGCACCAGAAGTGGTGCAGTCGAAAACCGGCGTTTCAACTCCCTAAACGCGGCCTCGCACCGATCCGACCAGGTGAAGGGGATCTTAGAGGAGGTCCGGGCTTTCAGGGGACTAACCACCTGACTGTAGCCCTTAATAAACCTCCTGTAGAAATTTGCAAAGCCGAGGAACTGTTGCAGCTTCCTACGGCTTGTTGGTTGGGGCCAATCTCTCACCGCCGCAACCTTGGCCGGATCAGGGGCGACGAAGTTGGAGGAGATTATGAACCCCAGGAAGGACAAAGAAGTGCGGTGGAACTCGCACTTCTCGCCCTTCACAAACAGCCGATTCTCCAACAACCGCTGCAGGACCTGAAGTACATGCTTAACATGAGTCTCAGGATCTGGGGAAAAGATGGGGATATCGTCCAGGTATACGAAGACGAATCAGTGCAGGAAGTCCCGCAAGACGTCGTTTATCAAGGCTTGGAATGTCGCGGGAGCGTTAGTGAGGCCGAACGGCATCAATCAATTCAATCAATTTTATTTATATAGCGCCAAATCACAACAAACAGTTGCCCCAAGGCGCTTTATATTGTAAGGCAAGGCCATACAATAATTACGGAAAAACCCCAACGGTCAAAACGACCCCCTGTGAGCAAGCACTTGGCAACAGTGGGAAGGAAAAACTCCCTTTTAACAGGAAGAAACCTCCAGCAGACCAGGTACTCAATGTGACCTAATAGGGTGTTAAATGCCGTCTTCCATTCATCTCCCTTCCGGATCCGAACCAGGTGATAAGCATTCCTAAGATCCAGTTTGGTGAAAATCTTAGCTCCATGCAGGGGCGTGAACACTGAATCCAACAGGGGCAACGTGTATCGATTGAGAACCGTGATCTCGTTCAGCCCTCTGTAGTCAATGCATGGACGGAGTCCGCCGTCTTTCTTGCCCACAAAAAAGAAACCAGCACCCATCGGGGAGGTGGAGTTTCGGATCAACCCGGCAGCTGACGAGTCCCGGATGTAGGTTTCCATTGATTCGCGCTCTGGACGTGAGAAGTTGTACAGCCTGCTGGACGGGTACTCAACACCCAGGATCAAATCAATGGCGCAATCATACGGACGGTGCGGGGGGAGAGTGAGTGCCAGATATTTGCTGAAGACGTCAGCAAGATCATGGTACTCTTCAGGCACCGTCGTCAGATTGGGGGGGGACTTTAACCTCCTCGTTAGCAGTCAAACCGGGGAACCGAGGATCCCAAACACTCCCGGTGGCAGGTTTCGCTCCACTGAGCCACAACCCCAGACGGCCAGTCAATCCGGGGATTGTGTTTTATCATCCACGGGAAGCCAAAGATTACGCGGGAGGTAGAAGGAGTCACGTAAAACGATGATTCCCAGACACTACCAGAGTTACAGGTAGTGTCTTGTGTGTGATTAAAGGAAGAAGGGTGCCATCTAGTGCCCGTACCTTCAGTGGTGAAGGAAGCGCCACTAGAGGGAGCCCTACCTCCTTTGCCCATCTGCTGTCCAGCAGATTCCCTTCTGACCCCGTGTCCACCAGTGCTGGGGCCTGAAGGGTTAGATCCCCACTTAGGATCGTGACTGGGAGCCGTGCAGAAATGCGTGTGTGTCCCACGTGAATGTTATGACCCACCCTTAGCCCAGTCTCTAAAGGCGAGTGTTGTCGTTTTGGCCATTTGGGGCAGTTTTTCTGTATGTGCTCTCTTGAGCTGCAGAGAAAACACTCCCTGCGGGCCAGCCTCCTCATTCTGTCAACTGATCTCATTTTGGCCCTGCTCGTTTCTCTAGCAACGTCAGCAGGGGGAGCTGTTGCCACACGGAGCGCTGATGCTGTGGCGCGTGGGGAGGGCGGAACCTTTTCGGACCCAGAAGGGAGAGGGACGGCGCGTGCCCGGCCACGTCCTTCGTCTCGCTCCCGACGGCGTTCTTCTAACCGGTTGTCTAATCGTATAACCAGGTCGATAAGCCCGTCTAAATCCCGTGGCTCGTCCTTAGCCACCAGATGCTCCTTTAGGACCAGAGACAGTCCGTTTACAAAGGCGGCGCGGAGTGCAACAGTATTCCAGCCGGCTCTCGCAGCCGCGATGCGGAAGTCGACTGCATACTCGGCTGCAGTCCGACGCCCCTGTCTCATAGACAGCAGCACCATTGAAGCGGTCTCGCCTCTATGAGGGTGATCGAACACCAGTCTGAACTCCCTCACAAATTCAGTATATACCGTTATGAGCCGTGAATTCTGCTCCCAAAGCGCCGTAGCCCAGGCGCGTGCCTCACCTCAAAGCAAATTAATCACATAAGCCACCCGGCTTGAGTCCGACGCGTACATAACGGGACGCTGTGCAAAGACGAGTGAACACTGCATCAAAAAGTCTGCGCACGTCTCTACACAACCTCCGTACGGTCCCGGGGGACTTATGTATGCTTCAGGGGACGGTGGGGGGGTTCGTTGGACGACCACTGGAATGTCTATATTTGGCACCAGGACAGCAGGAGGAGGAGCTGCAGCCGCGCCCTGTGCGTGCGCTTCCACCTCCGTGGTGAGAGCCTCCATCCTGCGATTGAGTATTTTGCTCTGCTCGGTCACTAAGTCCATCCGAGCAGTGAAGGCGGTTAAGATGTGCTGCAACTCACCTAACACGCCTCCTGCTGGCACCTGTGCACCCTGCTCTTCCATTGGATGTTCAACGGATGGTTGACGCCCCTCGGAATCCATGACGTTGGCCGAGATATCCTGTTGGAAAAGTGTAGTGACACAGACCCACAACAGGGGGCGTAAATGAACGGTCAATAGACGAGCCAAAAGGTAATAATTTAATGTTGTGAATGTGCACAACGAAATACAATCACAGAATTTGATATCAGTCAATATACAGAGGTGACGCGTGGGCAGGCTCGAGGATAGAAGACGTCTGTCCAGAGAAGAGTTGGGTCCCACACGATTTCCACTGCCAACAGATCTGAAGTACGCCGGAGTCGCCAAGTCCTGAGTCCCCAGGTGGCCACCATCTCCAGCTGTCAGATCTGGTACTGCTGGCAGGAGGCAGAAAAACAGTTAAGGGTGAGTGTGTGAAAACACACCCAGTAAACAGTCAGCAATACGAGTCTCTCCTTTGTCGGGTGGGAACAAACACCTCCACCTCTGAATACCAGAAAACAGTTTGTGTCGGGTTAACCTTCTACTTGTTGCAGTTCGGAGTGAGGAGTGAAAATCGTTCACTCCTTGGCCATCCACGAACCCCAGCCTCCAGCTGACAGTAGTGGGTTAAACACCTGCAAACAGTTCACAACAGGAGAAAGCAAGCAACGTGCGTCGGCACAACAACGGCTGAGAATTTACCTATAGGGTAGACAATATCTCGGCAGCGAGGTGGAGTTGCTGCCCGGCTTTTATGGTGATGGTGGTTTGTGGTTGATGAGTGACAGCTGGTGATGAGGTGGTAATGACTGACAGCTGTCACTCCCGGCTGCTCCTGTGAGGTGGCTGCGCCCTCTCGTGCCTGAAGCCCGCACTTCAGACAGGGCGCCCTCTGGTGGTGGGCCAGCAGTACCTCCTCTTCAGTGGCCCACACAACACTGTGCTGGTCAAAGCCAATGACACGGATGTCCTTGTGATTGGCCTGAGTATGTTCCCAACTCTGCAAGGCATGGGTCTGCAGAAGCTGTGGCTTGCATTTGGTCAAGGTCAGAGCCTTCGATGGATTGGGATTCACAACTTGTACAACAGCATTGGCCAAGAGAAGGCCAAAGGTATGTTGTTCTTCCATGCTTTTACAGGTTGCGATGTGGTCTCAGCCTTCAGAAACAAGGGCAAGAAGACAGCTTGGAAGACATGGGATATATTCCCAGAGGCCACCACAGTCTTCTCCAAACTGAGCCAGTACTCACCAGTGATCGAAGAGAATGATCTCAATATCCTGCAGAGGTTTGTGGTTCTTATGTATGACAGGTCCAGCAACCTCCATAGTGTGGATGAGGCCAGATGACCTGTTTGCCAGAAAGCAGAGGCCATATGAAGCCATCCCTCCAACTAGAGCAGCTCTGCTTCAACACACAAAACGCTCGGCATATCAGGCAGGTTGTGTCTGAGCCCAAGCAATTCTGCGCCAGCCAGAAGAAGAAAGTCCAGCTGACTGGGGTTGGGAGAAGGATGGGGATCAATGGAAAGTCTTCTGGACTGCCAATTCCCCAATAGCAAAGAGCTGTGAACAGCTGACAAAGTGTGGCTGTAAGTCTCCCTGTAGTGGCAGGTGTAAGTGCTACAGACTTGGGCTTCTCTGCACAGGTTTGTGTAGTTGCAAATGTGATGTGCAGGTAGCCTCACAATCTCATTTCAGTAGGCATGTATCTACTTTTTTTATGATGTGCTCTCACAATTCGTATTTATCCTCTTCTAATTCTGAGTCACTTGTTTGGAGATCCTCTTTTTTCTTTGGAACTGCCAAAGCTTTCTTTATCTTGTTGAGTTCTTTGCTATCGCTACAGTACAGATCAACAAATATACATCTGAATGGCAATGCAATTGCCTCCAATTCACTTCCAATACTGAAGTGAAACATACCTACAAATACCTATATTTGTAGGTATGTTTTTATTTCTATACATATCTAGAAACACATATCAAAGAGGAATTTGCATACACACACACACACACACACACACACATATATATATATATATATATATATATATATATATATATATATATATATATATATATATATATATATATATATATATATATATATTATATATATATATATATATATATATACGAGGGCTGTCAATAAAGTATAGGTCCTTTTTATTTTTTTAAAAAACTATATGGATTTCATTCATATGTTTTTACGTCAGACATGCTTGAACCCTCGTGCGCATGCGTGAGTTTTTTCCACGCCTGTCGGTGACGTCATTCGCCTGTGAGCACTCCTTGTGGGAGAGTCGTCCAGCCCCTCGTCGGAATTCCTTTGTCTGAGAAGTTGCTGAGAGACTGCCGCTTTGTTTGATCAAAATTTTTTCTAAACCTGTGAGACACATCGAAGTGGACACGGTTCGAAAAATTAAGCTGGTTTTCAGTGAAAATTTTAACGGCTGATGAGAGATTTTGAGGTGATACTGTCGCTTTAAGGACTTCCCACGGTGCGAGACGTCGCGCAGTGCTCTCAGGCGCCGTCGTCAGCCTGTTTCAAGCTGAAAACCTCCACATTTCAGGCTCTATTGATCCAGGATGTCGTGAGAGAACAGAGAAGTTTCAGAAGAAGTCGGTTTCAGCATTTTATCCGGATATTCCACTGTTAAAGGAGATTTTTTTAATGAAAGACGCACCGTGGGAAGTCCTTAAAGCGACAGTATCACCTCAAAATCTCTCATCATCCGTTAAAATTTTCACTGAAAACCAGCTTAATTTTTCGAACCGTGTCCACTTCGATGTGTCTCACAGGTTTAGAAAAAATTTTGATCAAACAAAGCGCCAGTCTCTCAGCAACTTCTCAGACAAAGGAATTCCGACGAGGGGCTGGACGACTCCTCCCAGCAAGGAGTGCTCACAGGCAAATGACGTCACCGACAAGCGTGGAAAAACTCACACATGCGCACGAGGGTTCAAGCATGTCTGACGTAAAACATATGAATGAAATCCATATAGTTTTTGAAAAAAATAAAAAGGAACTATACTTATTGACAGACCTCGTGTATGTAGTATATATATATATATATATATATATGATTTGAGGTATACATATCCATGTATATATATCTGATTCACTTTAATTTATCAGTTTTCTATAGTGCCAAATCACCAAAAAAAACTGCCTCAAAGTGCTTCATACAAGTAACATCTAACCTTGCCAACCCCTAGAGCAAGCACACAGGTGACAGTGGTAAGGAAAAACGCCCTCTGGTGATATTGAGGAAGAAACCTCAAGCAGATCCAACTCAGAGTGGTGACCCACTGCGTAGGCCATTCTAACAGTTACAAGGTTTTTACAAAGGTGATAAAACAGAAATCAGGAATTCAAAACAACATGACATAATAACAAAAGAATATGTATTTGAAGAGAAGTCCATGCAGGTGGTTATGCCACAGGTAGAGGTCATCCAGGCAGTCCCCACGCCACCTTCGGGCCTGCTCCTGTGGCACCGCCCACCCCAAATGCAGACCGCAGGTTGTAGTCTGTCAGTATAGCATCCTATGTTCAGTAGCCATCCCGCTACCCGTACGTTGGACAGAAAGAAAGATAGCAGAATCAGTCTCCAGGAAAAAATACACAGGAAAGCTTATTCTTCTGACCTAGGCTATAGTGTACGTAGTATCCTGGGCAGAACAGAGAATCAGATGTTCAAACGAATGATGTCTACTGGAAAGAACAGTAGACATTAAAAAATAAAAAAGTGTATCAGTCTGTTTGTGTCAAAACATGGCATACAGAAATAATGAGCCATGAAACTTGAACACGGCTTATTCTCTGGTCATGTTGAAGAATATCTGCGGTGGGAAGAACAGAAAGACACCCTTGATTAGCTCGTTTAAGCATTACAGAACAACAACCTTTGTGTTTATTGTGGCTGTAAACAGGTTTGTGAATAATACTGAATAATCCCTATTGATCCATTGTTTTTTTCTATGTTGCTTTTCTGTAAAGAGAGTTTGTTGTTTGGACAGGAACTCATGCAGTATTGACACCCTCATGCCCAATCTCTCTGAGCAAAAGTCCATTTCCCTTTCCTTCAGGCAGCAATAAATCATTGTTCACTCTTATACCTGAGCCACCTGTTAGCAAAACATTTTTTTCTGTCATTGTGGATTCAATTAGAGCAATCAATCAACATGATGGATGGGATTTACTTGCAAAAATTAACATATTTGTGGAATGTTGTTGAGGACTATCTCTTTTACAAAGCTACAGTTAACTCTTTAGGAACAGGATAGGAGCCAACAGAAAGCACATTTGGGCATAACACAACCTCTTTAAACAATCAGAAACAGATATTTTGGCAAATAGCATTGATTTTCCTCCAAAACGAATTAGAGGACTCAGCAGCAACGATGTCAAACAAAGCACTGGAGGGACAAGGTGCCATTGTTACAATGCTAATTGCTTGGTGTGTCATTTGCTTTCAAATGGAATGAAGGAAAAAATAAAAAGAGGCCTTTTTAATTTCACCTTCTCTGTTTATGAGCATAATGAAAGACAAAGAGAAAAGAGTGATTGAAAATGTGTAATGAAATCTGTCAAGCTTATTTAAAGCACTCTCCTTTGATTATGGAGTTCTTCTGAGAGCCTCTTGTTCAGTATTGGAATTGCCTTTCCAGGTGTTTGCTTTGACGGCTGCTTCTGTGACAGATGAAAGAACTTTAACAAAATGAACCACAAAGTGAATAGTATACAAATAATGAATATATATTAGTGCAATAGTAAGAATCTTTCACAGAAATATTCTCTCCATTGCACAAATGAAAAAAAAAATCATTTGTTTTATATTATGCCTAAATTGCTCATTCGATTCAGTTGATATTTTATTAATTTATAAACAAAAGAAAAGAGACTTTTAGTGTGGTTCCAAAGAGTCCAACATGAATGTTAAATAGCAGTCCAATCCAATCCAAAATTGTTCTCAGTCAACTTGCAGTTGACAGTTCAAAAACAATCCTGAGATTCCTGATGAAGTAGTCCGTGCATTGATTACTGCCATCTGCTTTCCTCAGTCCAGCGAAAATCGTGACAGAAATTTGTCGAGCTCTTGATCCAACAGCATTTCTTCATCCGACAGTGTTTCTATTTCAGCTAAAGACGTACCAGCGAATGCCTCCAGATGGCTTAAAGCATAGTGGATTTGTTTTTTGTGTGTGTGTGTGTTAGAAGAATGAGCACTGCTAGAGTGAGCATGCGATGGCGTGCAGTGGTGCAAAACATATGGAACCAAATTGCACAGTAAATGGAACACAATGACAAATGGGATGAATGATCAATTTACATGCTATACAACCCCAGTTCCATTGAAGTTGTGACATTGTGTAACATGTAATGAAAAACAGAATACAATGATTTGCAAATCCTCTTCAACCTATATTAAATTGAATACACCACAAAGACAAGATATTTATTGTTCAAACTGACAGACTTTTTTGTTTTGTGAACATATTTTCTCATTTTGAAAGGGATGCCTGCAACACATTTAAAAGAAGTTGGGATGGGGCAACAAAGGACTGGGAAAGTTGATGAATGCTCAAAGAACACTTAATTGGAAACAGATGAGTGTCATGATTGGGTATTAAAGGAGCATCCCCAAAAGGCTCAGCCTTTCACAAGCAAAGAAGCGGCAAGGATCACCACTTTGTGAACAAACTGCGTGAAAAAAAGTCCAACATTTTAAGAACAATGTTTCACAATGTTCAATTGCAAGGAATTAGCGATTCCATCATCTACAGTCCATAATATAATCAGGAGATTAAGAAGAATCTGGAGAACTTTCTACACGTAAGTGGCAAGGCCGAAAACCAACATTGAATATCCGTGACCTTTGATCCCTCAGGTGGCACTGCATTAAAAACTGACATCATTGTGAAAAGGATCTTACTGCGTGGGCTCAGGAACACTTCCGAAAACCATTGTCAGTTAACACAGTTCGTCACTACATCTACAAGTGCAAGTTAAAACTAGGGTTGAACCGGATACTCATTTCAGATGAGTATCCAGTACGGATAAAGCATTTTGATGAGCACGAGCATGATCCAATAAAACTCATCAATATCTGTGCTCGTGCTGAAGGACAATTCTCATTGGCTAACTGACTGTCTTCACGCTCTGTGATTGGCCAGTCACACACAGCGCCCACCCCTCCCTACACAGACACGTCTCTCTGCAGCTTCTCTCACACACACAGACAGGATCTCTCTCTGTGCTTGGCTGGATTCTGCCTCACGTTGCTCTGTCAGTACTCTAAGTTTTCTTCAGCTCGCCTCTTTTTTGGATTGTATGGTATTTAAAATTACTTGGTGAACTTGTTTCGTATCGTACGCGGTGCTTTTGACAAGACAGAGCTGGAAACAGCTCCTGTCGCGTCGGCCACTACCTCCACTACGGTCGGGTTTTTTATTTATTTACTTATTTTTTAACCGTTTGCTTGCTCTTCATTTGGTTCGGTGATAGTCGTGAAAGTCAGTTGAAAACTTTGCTCCTACTGAACGCGGTGCTTTTGAGAAGAATACAGTGAACAAGGCTGACATATTATTTCCCTGTTTACCATCACTGGATGTTTGCATGAATCACCAAGTTCACACAGATCATTAAAAAATAAACAGTCTTACAGACCACTTACACACATACACACATGTAGCTGAACACACAAAGTAGCCTATATTAATATTTTTATTGTATATGGCTGCATGCAGTATCTGACACTTTTTCACTGCAGTTCATAAAAACAAACTGGTCAGTCGAACAACCTCTCTTTCCCTCTCACACAGTCTCACACACAGACAGTCATGCACACACAGATACACACCTTAATCAGTATTGTCTAACTTTATGTGGAAAAAAATGCCAAGAACGTAGGTAGTAAAAATAAAGAATTGAAAAACAAATCAGTTTGATCAAAAAATAAAAAAAGTTGTGTTGAGTATGACAACTCTTGTTCATGTCTACTTACTGGTTCATATTTCCTACTACATTGAATGTCAATTCTGAGGCTGTTCTGTTATTCAGTCATACACGAAGAATATTCATGTTCTGAGTTCATAAAAACTTGTTCTGTAAATAGTTCTCTGACTTTTTGTGATCAAAAACATTGATTTGAATCTCAATTTGAGGCTGTTCTGTAAATAGTTTTCAAATAAACAATAAATATAGCAACTTCTGATCAATCCATATCAATTTCAGACTTAAAATAATGTACTGATTTAAGCCCCAGCCATTTCGGGTTAAACCACAACCACTTCCTGTTTAGGCCCCGCCCACTACAAGTACACATACGGATACAGATAATTTAGATGGTTGAACAGATACAGATAGTCATGTACTCGCTCATCCCTAGTTAAAACACTACCATGCAAAGCAAAGCCATACATCGACAACATCCAGAAACGCCGCCACCTTCTCTGGGCCCGAGCTCATTTGAAATGGGACAGATGCAAAGTGAAAAGTGTGCTGTGGTCTGAAGAGTCCATGTTTCAAATTGTTTTTGGAAATCATGGGACGTCGTGTCCTCTGGACAAAAAAGGAAAAAGACCATCCGATTGTTTACCAGCACAAATTTCAAAAGCCAGCATCTATGATGGTATGGGGGTGTGTTAGTGCCCATGGCATGGGCAACTTACACATCTGTGATGGCACCATCAATGCTGAAAGGTACATCCAGGTTTTGGAGCAACACATGCTGCCATCCAAGCAACGTATTTTTCAGGGACGTCCCTGCTTATTTCAACAAGACAATGCCAAGCCACATTCTGCACGTGTTACAACAGTGTGGTTTTGTAGTAAAAGAGTGCAGGTACTAGACTGGCCTGCCTGCAGTCCAGACCTGTCGCACACTGAAAATGTGTGGCGCATTATGAAGCGCAAAATACGACAACGGAGATCCTGGACTGTTGAAGAACTGAAGTCATACATCAAGCAAGAATGGGAAACAATTCCACCGACAAAGCTTCAACAATTACTGTCCTCAGTTTCCAAATGCTTATTGAGTGTTGTTAGAAGGAAAGGTGATGTAACACAGTGTCACAGCTTTTTTGAAACGTGTTGTAGGCATCCCTTTCAAAATGAGCAAATACAGTAGTGTTCAGAATAATAGTAGTGCTATGTGACTAAAAAGATTAATCCAGGTTTTGAGTATATTTCTTATTGTTACATGGGAAACAAGGTACCAGTAGATTCAGTAGATTCTCACAATCCAACAAGACCAAGCATTCATGATATGCACACTCTTAAGGCTATGAAATTGGGCCTATTAGTAAAAAAAAGTAGAAAAGGGGGTGTTCACAATATAGTAGCATCTGCTATAGGACGCTACAAACTCAAAACTATTATGGTCAAACTGCTTTTTTAGCAATCCTATGAATCACTAAACTAGCATTTAGTTGTATAACCACAGTTTTTCATGATTTCTTCACATCTGCGAGGCATTAATTTTGTTGGTTTGGAACCAAGATTTTGCTCGTTTAATAGTGTGCTGGGGTCATTGGTCTTGTTGAAACACCCATTTCAAGGGCATGTCCTCTTCAGCATAAGGCAGCATGACCTCTTCAAGTATTTTGACATATCCAAACTGATCCATGATACCTGGTATGCGATATATAGGCCCAACACCATAGTAGGAGAAACATGCCCATATATGATGCTTGCACCACCATGCTTCACTGTCTTCACTGTGAACTGTGGCTTGAATTCAGAGTTTGGGGGTTGTCTCACAAACTGTCTGTGGCCCTTGTACCCAAAAAGAACAATTTTACTCTCATCAGTCCACAAAATATTCCTCCATTTCTCTTTAGGCTAGTTCATGTGTTCTTTGGAAAATTGTAACCTCTTCTGCACATGTCTTTTATTTAACAGACGGACTTTGCGGGGGATACTTGCAAATAAATTAGCTTCACACAGGCATCGTCTAACTGTCACAGCACATACAGGTAACTCCAGACTGTCTTTGATCATCCTGGAGCTGATCAATGGGTGAGCCTTTGCCATTCTGGTTATACTTCAATCCAATTTGATGGTGGTTTTCCATTTTCTTCCACGTGTCTCTGGTTATTTTGTCCATTTTACAGCATTGGAGATCATTGTAGATGAACAGCCTATAATTTTTTGCATCTGCGTATAAGTTTTCCCCTCTCCAATCAACTTTTTAATCAAACTACACAGTTCTTCTGAACAATGTCTTGAACATCCCATTTTCCTCAGGCTTTGAAAGAGAAAAGCATGTTCAACAGGTGCTGGCTTCATCCTTAAATAGGGGACACCTGATTCACACCTGTTTGTTCCACAAAATTGACGAACTCACTGACTGAATGCCACACTACTATTATTGTGAACATCCCCTTTTCTACTTTTTTTTTTTACTAATATCCCAATTTCATAGCCTTAAGAGTGTGCATATCATGAATGCCTGGTCTTGTTGGATTTGTGAGAATCTACTGAATCTACTGGTACCTTGTTTCCCATGTAACAATAAGAAATATACTCAAAACCTGGATTAATCTTTTTAGTCACATACCACTACTATTATTCTGAACACTACTGTATTTGCACAAAACAATAAAGTTTATCAGTTTGAACATTAAAGAGTTTCAGTCAGGTTTTAGAATTCATCATAGTACAGAAACAGCATTAGTGAAGGTTACAAATGATCTTCTTATGGCCTCTGACAGTGGACTCATCTCTGTGCTTGTTCTGTTAGACCTCAGTGCTGCTTTTGATACTGTTGACCATAAAATTTTATTACAGAGATTAGAGCATGCCATAGGTATTAAAGGCACTGCGCTGCGGTGGTTTGAATCATATTTGTCTAATAGATTACAATTGTTCATGTAAATGGGGAATCTTCTTCACAGACTAAAGTTAATTATGGAGTTCCACAAGGTTCTGTGCTAGGACCAATTTTATTCACTTTATACATGCTTCCCTTAGGTAGTATTATAGACGGTATTGCTTAAATTTTCATTGTTACGCAGATGATACCCAGCTTTATCTATCCATGAAGCCAGAGGACACACACCAATTAGCTAAACTGCAGGATTGTCTTACAGACATAAAGACATGGATGACCTCTAATTTCCTGCTTTTAAACTCAGATAAAACTGAAGTTATTGTACTTGGCCCCACAAATCTTAGAAACATGGTGTCTAACCAGATCCTTACTCTGGATGGCATTACCCTGACCTCTAGTAATACTGTGAGAACTCTTGGAGTCATTTTTGATCAGGATATGTCATTCAAAGCGCATATTAAACAAATATGTAGGACTGCTTTTTTGCATTTACGCAATATCTCTAAATCAGAAAGGTCTTGTCTCAGAGTGATGCTGAAAAACTAATTCATGCATTTATTTCCTCTAGGCTGGACTATTGTAATTCATTATTATCAGGTTGTCCTAAACGTTCCCTAAAAAGCCTTCAGTTAATTCAAAATGCTGCAGCTAGAGTACTGACGGGGACTAGAAGGAGAGAGCATATCTCACCCATATTGGCCTCTCTTCATTGGCTTCCTGTTAATTCTAGAATAGAATTTTAAAATTCTTCTTCTTACTTATAAGGTTTTGAATAATCAGGTCCCATCTTATCTTAGGGACCTCGTAGTACCATATCACCCCAATAGAGCGCTTTGCTCTCAGACTGCAGGCTTACTTGTAGTTCCTAGGGTTTGTAAGAGTAGAATGGGAGGCAGAGCCTTCAGCTTTCAGGCTCCTCTCCTGTGGAACCAGCTCCCAATTCAGATCAGGGAGACAGACACCCTCTCTACTTTTAAGATTAGGCTTAAAACTTTCCTTTTTGCTAAAGCTTATAGTTAGGGCTGGATCAGGTGACCCTGAACCATCCTTAGTTATGCTGCTATAGACGTAGACTGCTGGGGGGTTCCCATGATGCACTGTTTCTTTCTCTTTTTGCTCTGTATGCACCACTCTGCATTTAATCATTAGTGATCGATCTCTGCTCCCCTCCACAGCATGTCTTTTTCCTGGTTCTCTCCCTCAGCCCCACCAGTCCCAGCAGAAGACTGCCCCTCCCTGAGCCTGGTTCTGCTGGAGGTTTCTTCCTGTTAAAAGGGAGTTTTTCCTTCCCACTGTAGCCAAGTGCTTGCTCACAGGGGGGTCGTTTTGACCGTTGGGGTTTTACATAATTATTGTATGGCCTTGCCTTACAATATAAAGCACCTTGGGGCAAACTGTTTGTTGTGATTTGGCGCTATATAAAAAAACTGATTGATTGATTGATTAAATATCTTGTCTTTGTGGTGTATTCAATTGATATAGGTTGAAGAGGATTTGCAAATCATTGTATTCTGTTTTTATTTACATTTTTCACAACGTCCCAACTTCATTGGAATTGGGGTTGTACAAACCACTAATCAATGACAAATCAAATGATTAGGCATTATATAATAAGGCTTATCATTTATATCAAGCCAATCAAGCAGGAATGGTTTGTTGTGTACAGCGTGATTGGCTGGTTGATTGTAAACATGCTGTCATTTGCCAAGACAGCTTATTATTCCAACATAATTAATGAAAATAAGCAAAATGCAAAATTCTTGGTATTGTTATTGAAATTGTGGTGAACCTTCATTTGCACTACCAGTGAACCAGCTGATTTTTAAATTTATCCATCCATCCATCCATCCATCCATGTTGTGTGGGTCGCTGAAGAGGAGGTACTGCTGGCCCACCACCACCAGAGGGCGCCCTGTCTGGAGTGCGGGCTCTAGGCACCAGAGGGCGCTGCCGCCTCACAGGAGCAGCCAGGGTGACAGCTGTCACCCATCACCTGAGCCGAGACAGCTGATATCAATCAACAGGGAGGTATATCAGCAGGACGGCATCTCCACCTCATTGCCGAGATATCGCTCTACCAAGGAGGTAACGTATCCAGCCAAACAGATCATCTTTTGACCATTAAATACTTTTTGCCTTTACACAGAAAGAGAAAAGACAGCAGGAGACTGTATTTTGGATAAGTACTCACATTCCTGCACTCACCTGTATTTTCCTGACAAGAGGTGGAGTGGTGTTTCCACCCTGTGTGTTGCTGGGTGCAGCCGCACCCACACCTGACTGTTTCTGTTCCTTGCCAGCAGTACCGGATCCGACGAGCGGAGGCAGTGGCCACCTGGGGTTCGGACTTGGCGGCTCCAGTATCCCCGGGGTTCGGTGGCAGAGGAAATCGGGTGGTTCCGGGTTCGACTGGGACAGACGTCTCCTATCGTCGAGCCTGCCCACACGACACTTTGGAATTCGGTTACTGCTGTATTTGTAATCTGTTGTGTTTGTTGTGTGAGTTCACAACAGTAAAAACTTTGTGATTTGACTTTCTCCATTGTCCGTTCATTTGCGCCCCCTGTTGTGGGTCCGTGTTCCTACACTTTCCCAACAGGATATCTCGGCCAACGTCATGGATCCCGAGGGGCATCAACCGGCTGTTGAACGGCCAATGGAAGAACAGGACGCGCAGGCGTCCGCAGGAGGGGTAATCGGTGAGTTGCAGCGGATCCTCACCGCTTTCACGACTCGGTTAGATTTAATGACCGAGCAGAATGTCCTCCTGAACCGCAGGGTGGAGGCTCTCGCCGCGCAGGTGGAAGCGCGCCCTCCGGGCGCCGCTGCGGCTCTCCCTCCCGTAGACCCTGTGCGTAACATTGACATTCCACTGGTCGTTCAACGACCCCTCCCACCTTCCCCGGAAGCATACATAAGCCCCCCAGAGCCGTACGGAGGCTGTGTGGAGACGTGCGCGGATTTCCTTATGCAGTGTTCGCTCGTCTTCGCACAGCGTCCAGTTATGTACGCGACTGATGCTAGCAAGGTAGCTTATGTAATAAACCTGCTTCGCAGCGAGGCACGCGCTTGGGCTACAGCGCTCTGGGAGCAAAAGTCACGGCTCCTTCAGACATATGATGGGTTTGTGAGGAGTTCAGAACCGTGTTCGATCACCCCAATAGAGGAGAAACCGCTTCAACTGTGCTACTGTCGATGCGTCGGAGCGCAGCTGCCTATGCAGTCGACTTCCGCATCGCGGCTGCGAGGTCCGGCTGGAATAGCGCTGCCCTCCGCGCCGCCTTTGTAAACGGACTGTCATTGGTTCTTAAGGAGCACCTGGTGGCTAAGGACGAACTGCGGGATTTAGATGGGCTCATCGATCTTGTCATACGGTTAGACAACCGGTTAGAAGAACGTCGGCGGGAACGAGACGAAGGGCGTGGCCGGGCACGCGCCGTCCCTCTCCCTTCCGGTTCCGACCGCGCTCCGCCTTCCCCACGCTCCACGGCCCCTGCGCTCCGTGGGGCCACAGCTCCCCCTGCTGACGAAGCTATGGACACGAGTAGGGCAACATTTAGGGCACCAGACGCACAGAGGAGACGGGCCCACGGAGCTTGTTTTGTTTGTGGTGCGATAGAGCACCATATGAGGGACTGCCCCGAGCGGTTCAACTCCAATGCCCCGCCCCTAGAGACTGGGCTAGGGGTGGGCCGAGACATTCACGTGGGACACACCCACATTGCCACACGACTCCCAGTCACGATCCTTTATGAGGACTCAACCCTGAAGGCCCCAGCACTGGTGGACACGGGCTCTGAGGGGAATCTGTTGGACAGCAGATGGGCCAGGGAGATAGGGCTCCCTCTGGTGGCGCTTACCTCGCCTGTACAGGTTCGGGCACTAGATGGCTCCCTACTCCCTCCGATCACGCATAAAACACCACCTGTAACTCTGGTGGTGTCAGGAAATCACCGGGAGGTGATCGAGTTTTTTGTGACTCAGGCCACCTCCCGTGTGGTTTTAGGATTTCCCTGGATGTTGAAGCACAATCCCCGGATTGATTGGCCGTCTGGGGTAGTGGTTCAGTGGAGCGAGACCTGCCATCGGGTGTGTCTAGGTTCCTCGGTTCCTCCCGGCTCCCGAGCTAAGGAGGAGGTCAGAGTCCCGCCCAATCTGGGGACGGTGCCGGTGGAGTACCACGACCTTGTCGACGTGTTCAGCAAGGATCTGGCTCTCACTCTTCCCCCCCACCGTCCGTATGATTGTGCCATTGATTTGGTTCCGGGCAGTGAGTTCCCGTCCAGTAGGCTGTACAACCTCTCACGGCCTGAGCGTGAATCAATGGAGACCTACATCCGGGACTCGTTAGCTGCCGGGTTGATCCGGAATTCCACCTCCCCGATGGGCGCAGGTTTCTTTTTTGTGGGCAAAAAAGATGGCGGACTTCGTCCATGCATTGATTATAGGGGGTTGAACGAGATCACGGTTCGCAACCGATACCCGTTGCCCCTGTTGGATTCAGTGTTCACACCCCTGCATGGAGCCCAGATTTTCACCAAGCTCGATCTTAGAAATGCGTACCACCTGGTTCGGATCCGGAAGGGAGACGAGTGGAAGACGGCATTTAACACCCCCTTAGGTCACTTTGAGTACCTGGTCATGCCGTTCGGTCTCACAAACGCTCCCGCGACTTTCCAAGCGTTGGTTAACGATGTCTTGCGGGATTTCCTGCACCGGTTCGTCTTCGTATACCTAGACGATATACTCATCTTTTCTCCGGACCCTGAGACCCATGTCCAGCATGTACGTCAGGTCCTGCAGCGGTTGTTGGAGAACCGGCTGTTTGTGAAGGGCGAGAAGTGTGAGTTCCACCGCACGTCTTTGTCCTTCTTGGGGTTCATCATCTCCTCCAACTCCGTCGCTCCTGATCCAGCCAAGGTTGCGGCGGTGAGAGACTGGCCCCAACCCACAAGCCGTAGGAAGTTGCAACAGTTCCTAGGCTTTGCTAATTTCTACAGGAGGTTCATTAAGGGCTACAGTCAGGTAGTTAGCCCCCTGACAGCCCTGACCTCACCAAAAGTCCCCTTCACCTGGTCGGATCGTTGCGAAGCCGCGTTCAAGGAGTTGAAACGGCGCTTCTCGTCTGCACCTGTTCTGGTGCAGCCCGATCCTAGTCGCCAGTTAGTGGTTGAAGTGGACGCCTCGGACTCAGGGATAGGAGCCGTGCTGTCCCAGAGCGGGAAGACCAATAAGGTCCTTCACCCGTGTGCCTATTTTCCCGCAGGTTGACCCCAGCCGAACGGAACTATGACGTCGGCAATCGAGAGCTCCTTGCGGTGAAAGAGGCTCTTGAGGAGTGGAGACATCTGTTGGAGGGAACATCCGTGCCATTCACGGTTTTCACTGACCACCGGAACCTGGAGTATATCAGGACCGCCAAGCGGCTGAATCCCAGGCAAGCCCGCTGGTCACTGTTCTTCGGCCGTTTTGACTTCCGGATCACCTACCGTCCCGGCACCAAAAATCAAAGATCGGACGCCTTGTCCCGGGTACATGAAGATGAGGTCAAAACGGAGTCGTCGGATCCCCCGGATCCATCATCCCGGAGTCCACTATCGTGGCCGCCCTCACCTGGGACGTGGAGAAGACTGTCCGGGAGGCCCTGACACGAGACCCGGACCCCGGAACCGGACCGAAGAACAAACTCTACGTCCCACCAGAAGCCAGGGCTGCAGTTCTGGACTTCTGTCACGGTTCTAAGCTCTCCTGTCATCCTGGGGTGCGAAGAACCGTGGCAGTCGTCCGGCAGCGCTTCTGGTGGGCGTCCCTGGAGGCCGACGTCCGGGGTTACATCCAGGCCTGTACCACCTGCGCCAGGGGCAAGGCTGACCACCGCAAGACATCGGGATTGCTACAGCCGCTGCCCGTGCCTCATCGCCCCTGGTCTCACATCGGCCTGGATTTTGTCACGGGCCTCCCGCCATCCCAGGGAAACACCGTCATCCTCACGATAGTGGACCGATTCTCCAAGGCGGCCCACTTCGTGGCCTTCCCGAAGCTACCAACGGCCCAGGAGACAGCGGACCTCCTGGTCCACCACGTCGTCCGTCTGCATGGGATACCATCAGACATCGTCTCCGATCGCGGTCCCCAGTTCTCCTCGCACGTCTGGAGGAGCTTCTGCCGGGAACTGGGGGCCACGGTCAGTCTCTCGTCCGGGTATCACCCCCAGACCAACGGGCAAGCAGAACGGGCCAACCAAGAGATGGAGCAGACCCTACGTTGTGTGACAGCCGCGCACCCGACGGCCTGGAGTACCCACCTGGCCTGGATCGAGTACGCCCACAACAGTCAAGTATCATCAGCCACCGGCCTCTCCCCTTTTGAGGTGTGTTTGGGGTATCAGCCCCCGTTGTTTCCGGTGGTCGAGGGAGAGGTCGGTGTGCCCTCGGTCCAGGCCCACCTACGGAAGTGCCGTCGGGTGTGGCGTGCCGCCCGTTCTGCTTTGTTGAAGGCCCGGACGAGGGCGAAGAACCATGCAGACCGGCGGCGGACCCCGGCTCCTACGTATCGTCCTGGGCAGGAAGTGTGGTTGTCCACCAAGGACATTCCCCTACAAGTGGACTCCCCAAAACTACAGGAACGATACATTGGTCCGTTTAAAATTCTCAAGGTCATCAATCCCGCCGCAGTGAGGCTTCAGCTTCCAGTACTCTGGAATAGACCTTACCGGGGAGGCTGAGGAGTGTGATCCCCCTATAGTTGGAACACACCCTCCGGTCCCCCTTCTTAAACAGAGGGACCACCACCCCGGTCTGCCAATCCAGAGGCAGATCGCCACGTGATGTTGCAGAGGCGTGTCAGCCAAGACAGTCCCACAACATCCAGAGACTTAAGGTACTCAGGATGGATTTCATCCACCCCAGGAGCCCCGCCACCGAGGAGCTTTCTAACCACCTCGATGACTTCGGCCTGGGTAATGGATGAGTCCGCCTCTGAGTCCCCTCTCTCTGCTTCCTCTTTGGAAGACGTGACGATAGGATTGAGGAGATCCTTGAAGTACTCCTTCCACCGCCCGACAATATCCCCAGTCAGGGTCAACAGCTCCCCACCCGCACCGTAAACAGTGCTGGTGGAGAGCTGCTTCCGCCTCCTGAGGCGTCGGACGGTTTGCCAGAATCTCTTTGAGGCCGACTGATAGTCCTCCTCCATGGCCTCCCCGAACTCCTCCCAGACCCAAGAAAAATCATAAATTTTTAAATTTACAGTGGCTTTTTCTGGATTAATTTGTCCCTCAACGAGCTCTACATCTTTATACAATCATCAACCTCCAAACCAATGTGCAATTTCCCTCCATGAATTGCGGGTCATTTGAGCGTTTTTTTTCTGACTCTGTGCTGTAAAGTTGATCGTATTTGTAGACTTACCTGCCAAACATATTTGATTCATGATAGAAATGTAATCAGCGGGCACACTGCAAAAACTATGAAATTATGATGGGAGAGGAAGGAGTGACAATGTAAAATGTCCAATCACAGCCCTTGTGGTCTCCGTCATTAAAGCAAGTGCGCATCAGGCTACGGGAAGGGTTCATAGCCATGCAGCAGGCTCTGATCTAAAGTGGTTGTCTTTGGTTCACCACACCTAGGGATATGTGTGAAACTTAACACCATATTACAGTGCAGGCAGCAAGCATCATTTTGTTAATAATCACCGGCCTTGAAGAAAGACCTGCCTTGTTTAGGCACCAGGTCTAAGCATGGTTTGAAAAAAATAAATGGCGGGCTTTTAATCAAAGAAATACGGTGTCCACTTTCCTTGAATTGGCTAGTGCCAGTGTTGAACTTCATTTCAGACAGCTCTGTTCAGGGTTTTTAAAGGAAATATATTGTGATAGGGCAAGATGTTTTGTCCGATGTGAGTGAAAATCCATTATAGATGGTGTTTATTAAATGGAAAACCACTGAAAAGCATTGGGACTTTTGCTTTTGTCCGGTGAACACGAGTATCAGGTTTGTATGTCATTTGCTGACCATTTACATGTCCCAGTGTGACTCATGGTCCTGTGTAGCAGTCACTGTTATATGGCTGGGGGGGCCTGGCTGCCGGTTTGTTTCTGTCTTTTGGTTTTCCTCCCAGGTGGCGTGCATTTGGGACTGAGTGGCTGTGTTGCTGAGGCTGTCAGGACCTCACCCTGATCACCTGTGACTCGTCAGGACTCACAGCTGTGGTGCATCTGGATGGATTGGAACATGTTGGCATTTAAGACTGGAGTGCACAGTGTGTATTTGCCAGAGACTCGACCTTGTGACCAGACGGGTGAGATCGTCGTCTCGGGAGCCATCTCATCAACAGCGGATGCTGAGAACGTCCAGGTTTGATGCACAGTCTGTGAAAGAGGAGGGGGTGAGGTCTCACGCTCGTCAGCACACTTCCTGAGGTACGTTAGATTTTGTGACTAACAGTTATACAGTCAGTAAATGTGGTGTCCCTCACACCTTATTGTATTGAGCTGTTTGTTAGTCATGTATCAGCTTCCACTGCAGTGGAGTTTTGTGAACGGGATGTTCCATGCCTGCAGGTTGGGAAGCTGATCAGTAATCAAGCCAGGAAGTGTTTGCTGTTTGTACACCTTTAAGTGTTCTGTGTGTAGAGTGTGGACTCACATAATGGTTCCTTCTTTCACAGACTCGGTTGTTGCGGCCACCTGGGGGGTGTCGGCGGGGTCCTTGGGTCCGAAATAGCTTCTGGCTCCGGACCGTTAGCGCTGCTGGGAGCGCACCACGCCAGGCCGCACCTTTTTGTTATATTATCACTGTTATGTATTAAATTCAGTTAGCCTTTGAACCGTGCTCTGCTTATTTCATACTGGGTCCTTCAAACGCTGGTCGGTTCTCCGAGCTGCGTCCGACACATAACAGTCACCTTTTGAATGTTTCTCACTTGAGGCATGACTGAGCCTGTCACTCTTTATCACAAGAAGAAGAATAAAGAAGCTACAGCAGATATTTCAGCTCATTTCATTGTTTTCCTAGTTGGCTGCTCACTATCACCCTCTTCTATTTGATTAATGGCATCTCCTCACCAGTGGCTGTTGTAATAAAGTCAAATGAGGTCTCAAAAGACTGAGACTTTGTAGAATCAGCAGTGGGTAATTGTGGAGGTGGATTTCTCAGGTGGGGCTCTATGTCTGTTCTCCATTTTTGTGTCTGTGAAATAATGTTTCTCTTTTCCCTTTGGCGGCGTTAGTGAAGACAGTAATTGTCTTACAGACACCCAGCTTCAATGCACATTGGTGTATGTGTGAAAGAAGCATCCAAAGTCTTATGTCTTAGTTTCCTGAATAATACAGCTGCAGAGTTTTGTAATTGATACTTCATAATGCACATTATCTTTTCAGAGAATGATGTTCCTTTGTTAGGGAGAGCTGTCTGCCTTCCCATATTTAAATCTGTCAATGGAATTTTCGTAGAGATCCTGGTAATCTCCTGATAATCCTCAGTATCAGTGCTGTGGTAGCTGTTCTCTTTTGTGTGGATTTTCTTTGACAATCAGTTAGGTTATTTGTGGTGTAATTGGCATAGAGGTGCAGCATAATGTTGTGTTTCTAGAGTGGGAATGTGGGTCACTGGCTTTCGACTCCATCCATCTTCCATACCCGTTTACTCTAATTAAGGGTCACAGGGGGCTGGAGCCTATCCCAGCAGTCATACAGCATGAAGCAGGGTACACCCTCGACAGGACACCAGTCTATCACAGGGCCACATATACACAGACAAACACACTGACACCCGCATGCATACCTATGGTCAGTTTAGACTTAGACTCCTTTTTATTGTCATTCAGTAAAAAAAAAAAAAAAAAAATCACACAACAAAATATCGATGCATTGCATGAATAGATAAAACAGAATAAAAGCACTGAATAAAAGTCCAATAGTGCAGCAGATAAGCAAAGGAACACTTCAGTTAATGATGCAAGCAAGAAATTTTGCACAACAGCTCAGTAGAATCTTCTCTTTCAAAAAGTTTGGGTACCCACAAAAAATTTCAAGATGGCTGCCATTTTTCAAGGCGGCCGCCAGCTATACTTGTTTATGATGATTTCTGCACACAATGTATGAAACTAATGCACCATTTCTTAGCTAAAGTGTGTTTTTGGGCTTGTACAATAGTTAAAATCATCAACAGTATAAGAAATATCATTTTGAAAAGCATATCGTTCAAATTGCCGGGGCAAAATTGTCTTTTTAGCAATTACGATTTCAAGCTATAAATCTGAAAATTTCTGATGTACACATGCCTGCTTTGTACTGATCACATTTCAAGGTGGACTTTACCCATTGCCCATTGCTTTTATTTTTCTGTGCTTTATAGAACCTCAGAACAACAACCACTATCCATAGTACCACGTGCTAGTTAGCAGGCCCATAATACCCGACCCCCCACTCCCATGTCAGGAGGTCCACTTATTCATGGTCAAATATGTGTGTCCACTGTTGTCCACAATGTCACTGCTCCAATGTGGCATTGAGACAAGGGAGCACAAGAATTTAAGATGAGGCTTGTCTTTAATCTTTAAGAAGGCAGACCTGCACAGTTCACTTATCAGGCATCAGCATCTAGATGTTTTATGGTTTATCAGCCATATAATATAAGTTCATATAATTTTTACCCAAGGTCAAAATACGGCCATCAGGTATTGCAAAGGCTTTGCATCCATCTTTCCATCCGTCCGTCTGTCTGTGCTCAGCATAAGTCCAGTCCTATTGCTGTCAGGGTCTTCAAGTTCACAGGGAGCATTCTTGGGACACAGACCTTGGACAAGTTAAAAGATGACTAAACTTGACCTGTTGTAAGGGGTCAAACAGTCACATTGCTTCTACACACTCTTTCATTAATTACATGCTCATACAGCCGAGTGTATTTTAGTACTGAGTTATATTTTATTGTACAATATGTCAAACATTATATGGAGCAACTGTTCAAAAAATTACCTGCACATTATGTTATGAATTGTTCGTTATTTATACCGTGGGGGGGGGGGGGGGGGGGGGGGGGGGGGGGGGGGGGGGGGGGGGGGGGGGGGGGGGGGGGGGGGGGGGGGGGGGGGGGGGGGGGGGGGGGGGGGGGGGGGGGGGGGGGGTTTAAAAATACATTGCAAATGGACTGAGAAGTGCCCACACATAGCCAACTGTGAGGAGTCAGAGACACAGAGGTCCAAAAAAGTGAATAAGGGAAAGAGGCACTCTAAAATGAGAAAACTGGGAAAACATAGTTTTTATTCCAGAATGGACAGGCTCGACTGATAAGTTCATTCTTCTCACAGGGTGTTCAAAACCAGTTTGCTTCATATGATCCAAAACCATGCATATAATTAAAAGCAGCAATGTGAAGTATTACTATGAAGCAAAGCACAAATCTTTGGAGTAATCGTACCCACACAAATCTGAAATGAGGGCACCACAAATTGTACATGATCAAAGAGGCCAATATGGACTCATGGATTGTTAAGAGTGTGTGACTATGCTGGCAGACACCAAAACCAAGAGTTATGTGAAAAGATCAATCAAATTCCCATGTCAGCATCAACAGCCAGAAGAAAAATTAAAATATTAAGTCAAGATGTACTGGATGAAGCTGTTCAAAGCATGTGTGTAGGCTGAGCTGGAGATGAGCCCACTGATGTGACTTAGTGATTTCTTGTCAGCTTAAGATTCTTCAACAAAAACAAGGAGTTCTGTGAAGACCTGCTGGCTGTTACATCCCTCCAAACCAGTATAAAGCCCCTTTCACACCGGGGCTGCTTTGAGTTGCTTCATGTGGCGTCATGACGACGCAGGAATGTCTGCGTCAGGTGCACGCAGTAGGGGGAGAGAGGAGGTGAGGACGCAGCCTGCAGGTTCTCTACACAGAGAAATCAGAGTGCACAGTTTGGCTGCAGACAGACTGATTTCTCTTTTACTTTATATTTGTTCTTGTGCAGGGCTGCAGGTCTGCACTGAGTTCTGTTATAGTTTATCTTTCCTCTTTTGACCACGAGATGCACGCACGTGAATGAATCGTCCGTGAGTGGACTGGAGATGTCTGGACCATTTACTGGATGTGGACATGACCTGTCTCTGGGAATCAGTCTGTGAGCAGGACTTTTATGGACTTGAGAGAGAGAGAGAGAGAGAGATAGATAGATAGATAGATAGATAGATAGATAGATAGATAGATAGAGAGAGAGAGAGAGAGAGAGAGAGAGAGAGAGAGAGAGAGAGAGAGAGAGAGAGAGAGAGAGAGAAGAGAGAGATAGATAGATAGATAGATAGATAGATAGATAGATAGATAGATAGATAGATAGATAGATAGATAGATAGATAGATAGATAGATAGATAGATAGATAGATAGATAGATAGATAGATAGATAGATAGATAGATAGATAGATAGATAGATAGATAGATAGATAGATAGATAGATAGATAGATAGATAGATAGATAGATAGATAGATAGATAGATAGATAGATAGATAGATAGATAGATAGATAGATAGATAGATAGATAGATAGATAGATAGATAGATAGATAGATAGATAGATAGATAGATAGATAGATAGATAGATAGATAGATAGATAGATAGATAGATAGATAGATAGATAGATAGATAGATAGATAGATAGATAGATAGATAGATAGATAGATAGATAGATAGATAGATAGATAGATAGATAGATAGATAGATAGATAGATAGATAGATAGATAGATAGATAGATAGATAGATAGATAGATAGATAGATAGATAGATAGATAGATAGATAGATAGATAGATAGATAGATAGATAGATAGATAGATAGATAGATAGATAGATAGATAGATAGATAGATAGATAGATAGATAGATAGATAGATAGATAGATAGATAGATAGATACTTTATTGATCCCAGAGGGAAATTCAAGGCAGCCAGCAGCTTTGCCTGCACTGAGAACTTAATATGATAAAAGATTTTAGTAAATTTTCTGTTTGAATAAACTAATTCCTTTAATCTTCTAGAATTTCCACATTGATTTTAAGTGTATGAAGTACTCAGCTCACTTGCAGTTAACAGATTTGTAGTTACAATGTAATGCTACCTTATACATAGAAGAATGACATCAATCATTTCCAATGCAGATTCTAGATTATTTATATTTTCTTTGGTTCATTATTTACTCCAACCTTTTTCGTCGTCTTCTTCTGTCAGCTGCTCCCGTTAGGGGTCGCCACAGCAGATCAATCTTTTCCATCTCACTCTGTTCTGTGTAACTTCTTCTGTCACATCATCATGTCCTCCCTCACCACATCCATAAATCTCCTTTTTGGCTTCCCTCTTCTCCTCCTGCCTGGTGGCTCCATCCTCCATCCCTATATGCCTCAGGTCCCTCCTCTGCACATGTCAAAACCATCCTCAATCTCACCTGACTTTGTCTCCAAACTGTCACACCTGAGCTGTCCCTCTGATATGTCCATTCCTAATCCTGTCCATTCTCATCACTCCCGAAGAGAATCACAACATCTTCAGCTCTGTCACCTCCAGCTCTGCCTCTTGTCTTTTCGTTAGTCCCGCTATCTCTAAGCCATACAACATAGCTGGTCTTACTACTGTCTTGTTAACTTTCCCCATCACTTTTACTGGTATTCTTCTATCACAAATCACTCCCGCCACCTTTCTCCACCCACTCCACCCTGCCTGCAGTCTCTTCTTCACCTCTATACCACACTCTCCATTACTTTGGACAGTTGACCCCTAGTATTTACACTCATCTACTTTCACCACTTCTCCTCCTTCTCATTCACACACATGCACTCAGTCTTGCTCCTACTGACATTCACTCTCCTTCTCTCCAGAGCATATCTCCACCTTTCCAGGTTAGACTCAACCTGTTCTGTACTCTCACTACAGATCACAATGTCATCTGCAAACATCATAGTCCATGAAGTCTCCTGTCTGAGCTCATCAGTCAATCTGTCCATCACCTTTGCAAATAGATAGATTTGCAAAGGTGATGGACAGATTGACTGATGAGATCAGACAGCAGACTCACACTGTTGTGGCGTTGAGCTACATCGTCTCGCCACTGGGTTGCTTCCACGTGGCATTGTCATGACGCCGCATGACGCAACTCGAAGTGGGCCCGGTGTGAAAGGAGCTTAAGAGCAGAGGACATCTACCACAAAGGAGATCTTATTAACCCTCTGGGGTCCGAGGGCATTTTTTGGGCAGTTCACTTGCCTGGCATAAATGTTTTATTATTGCTGTTCAAGCTCACCCTGCATCCCACAATCAAGTTTTATGTCTCTTTTTTCAGGACAACCTGTACTTTCAGACTATATATACTATAGTGGTGTTTTATAAGTGTAATAAAGGTTTACAATCAGAAATAAGAAAGGAAAAAATAAAGTGGAGAATAATTTTCAAGCACATTTTTTTCAAAACACACAGCAAACTATAATAAACAACTATTTTGACACTTTATAAAGGTAGTTTGGTGTCTTGTACAAAAGAATGTACAACGTAAATGTTCTAAAAATAAACACAAATGCACATTTTGAACAATATATAAAAAATGGTTGATGCGTTTTGTTGGGGTTCATCTCAAAGCAATTTCTGTCTGCTATTACACAAAGGTCACATCACAAACTTCTACTTCTATGAAGTTGACTGTGTTTTTTTGAGTGTTTCCTGCACTGAAAACAAGCTTTCACACTTCCAGAGGGCCATTCACACTTTGGGGCGGGCCCCTCCCACTCATGACATTGATATGCGTAAACGGTGCTTGACGCTGGAGGGAGAGAGCTTGCCACAGGCATATTCAATAACCTTCTCAGGCAAAGTAGTGAAGCATCCCTGATACTCACACACTCTTTGAGCACGTGAGATTGTATAAGGCCCTCTTTACTCTGATCACTTCCACTGATCACTATGCACAATGGCGCAGGGTGCATTGGAGCGAGCAGCTAGAGAGGGCTATTCAAATGGGCCAACTAGTAACACATTGCTCCTAATAACAGTCTTTGGTATATCATGTGAGGTAAATCTGCCCTACGATTGGATATTGGAAAACCATGTGGCGGTGAACCAATTCCGGTTGGACACTCACTTTGCGCACGTCATCACATAGCTTCTATGAGGAGTACAAAGATGGTGGATGGCTGGCTCAAAAGTCAGCGGAGTTAAACTTTTCAGCAAAAAAAGTAAAAGTTTCTATTTCATATCATTAACAAGTTATTTATAATTTAGTAAAACTTGTACTCAGCTGTCAAATACGACAGCGTCGGCCCCAAAGGGTTAAAGAGGGGATTAGAGCCAAAACAAGTGGTTTCAGTAACCACAGATAGATCCCCTGTCATGACACAGAGAGGTGCTGTGGCAAGAATGAAAGAGGACAATCCTGAGCTCATCTCTTGCTGAACCATCCTGTTCTCCACTCTATGAGGCGAATTTGCTGACATGAACAGCACAATGGTGAGAATGAAGAACTTTCTCAGGGCATCCTCTTCTCATCAGGGAAGGAACAGGTTCAAGATGAGAGAGATGGATCAGCTGATGGTGAACTTTAGCAGACACACTGACATCTTCACTCTTGCACAGCAGCTCAGCGTGGTCACGAGGAACCTGAAATCTCCTCTCAAAGAAGATTTAAAGGTGGGTCTACAAACTCTTCCTTTGCAAGGAGCTTTGCTTTCTCTTTCAGTTGAAGTGGAGTTTGGCTCCAGTCAGCAATATGTGCTTATGTGCTAAGCTAAGGCTTGCCGCTGCTTAAAGGCCACAAATCGGTCCACAAATCTGCATTTGCCTTGATAGCTGTTCTATATAAAGCCCCCAAGTCTGTCTGTGTGAATTTATTTCTTTCCTTATTTGGTCACACATTTCTCCTAAAATTTCCCATTCTCAATTGCTTTCATTCACAATGGTGGAGGAGCCAAACAGGTTATAACCAAACTTTTCATTTAGTTTTACTCTGGATGATGATGATGAAATGGACTAAACTGAGATTTTGTCGGTGGAAAGCCTAGGTGGTGTAAAGCCTTACATGGTCAACCAGAATGGTCAGAAGGAGAAGATTCACATGTTGTGTGTTGGGGGGGTGTGGCTGGACATTTTGGTGTTCTTTTCTTTTCTTTGCTCTCCAGGTGGTATGAAAACTGATTTGTCTGTGGAGAAGGTGCTGGCTGAAGAGTCCTTCACCCTCATCAACGTCATGTGCAGCACCTGTGGATGGTGCTCACATGCAACCTTAAAGACTTTCAGCTGAAACAGATAATTAGATGGCGTTCTGCATTTAAGCCATGTGTGATTCAAGCAGAATTGCCGGGAAATCGACCTTGTGATGTTCGTTTGTGAGACGCTGAGGACCGCGCCTGGGTTTGACACATCGTGCCTGTGAAGCAGGAAGGGTGAGGGACACATGCTGTCAGCACACATCAGAGGTGATTAATTGTTTGACTACTTGTTGATAGTAACTTGGTATTTTGTTACGCAGTAGATTTGAATTGTGATGAGAATTGTGCAGCTCGCTTCTCACTGCTGTGGCGTGCGGACAAGTGATCCTCCACCTGTTGTGAGAGGCTGCTCATTTGCATAAAGCTTAAAATACAGACCTGAATGTGTTGCTGATGGTGTGTGTCTTTTGAAGGATATTGGTTGTAACTGCTGACTTACCTCACCTCTTCTATCCTTCACAGAGAGTCGGTTTGTCGTGTCCACCTGGGGGGTGTTTGGCGGTAACAGTGAGTCCAGAAGCGCCGGGCTTCGATCCTTTTGGGCGCTGGAGAGCGTGCCAGCCTTCACTCCACCAGAATGACGCTGTTTTAGTTTCTACACTTTGTTTAGCACCAGAGGGTGACTCAATAAATTGTTTTTGTTATTGGAACCGCTTTCTGGTTATTTTAGCGCTGGGTTCCGTCAGACGCAGGTCCACTCCTCAACCCGCGTCGACACATAACATCACAAAGAGGAATTAGACCAAAACAACAACAGTGACATTGAACATGGTGGGGAAGCCAGGTGGTTGGAAGGTATTGGTCAGTAATTTTGGTTGCGTAGTCATTAATGTTATTTTCCTAACCACAATTTTAAATGGGCAACACCTTGGACCCTGGGCCTTGAAAGTTTCACATTGAAATGGCCATATGATCAAATGAACCCTCTGACAGACTGCATGCACAATATGTACCCTAAAAGATTTTACTGTCTCAGTGGTGTACCATGAAAAAGAAAATAAAAGTCTGCATTTACATGATTTAAATATGGTATGTACATCAGTTGCAGATGATCAAAATGTGTCCTGTACTTTTGGGGTAAATTCCGGGGGTAGCGTCCTTCTTCAGCTTCAGGAACTCGGCCAGTCCCATGTCATACTGTATGTCGTTTATGTAGCTGTCCTCAGTGAAATGGCAACAACATATGGTTTAGTTTTTTGTGGGACCATCCCAGTCCTTTCACATCCTCAAGACAAATTGCCTTGTTTCTTTTTCTCCATGGGAAATTCATGAAGAGCAATTCCAGTTTTGGGCACATTGCCTCACCCAGACACAATAGAGCAATTCACCAGCTCCTAATATGGACTCCACATACCTTGATGATCCAAAACATCCAAATTGTTATTTCTGTATAAGCCTCGTAAACAGCAGAATTTCAGTGAAAAAACATGTATGCACAAGATAGTCTCCCATGTTTGCGGACTATTAATTCAGGCAGGCCACTTCCTGTCATGAAGTCACACACTTGTTGACCTAGTTTTTGCCGACTGGCGATAACACTGGTCAACAACAAAAAAATAACTATATTTTCTTACATGGACTTTGAGGAGTGATTTAGGGTTGCTGAATCCGAATCTAAGCTCAGATTTCCTCTATCACATTACATTTTTTTCAGAGTCAGCTGTAATTTTAAATGCTACTCATTTTATTGAATGCAGACCTTCCAAATAGTTACAAACTGCATCAACTCACAATGGTCTGAGTGAATTTTCCGATTTTACTGCATGTGGCCTTTAAGCTGTCCCACTGGACCTCATGCCATATGAATTTTGGTTTATGTTTGCTTTATGTTTGGCAGTCACATTATGCTGCGTCTATAATCATACTGTGCAGAACTGGACCAAGTACTATGCATACACTTCTATGTACTAAACCGTCACCTGTGTAGCATATGGTTCAACACAAATACACATATTGTGACACCCTTATTGAGCAGTGATTTTTAGTTTTGGACTCTGCAGTACCCTCTAACACATTCAGTGAAACAGTACACTGACCGTTATTTTTGTTTGAACTTCGCAGTGCCTCTTGCTGATCCACCTGGAACTGTTAATCATTCCAGTACTGAGTTATCAATAAGAATCTTTTCAACTTACGTACCTGTGTCTGCTCACTGCTAAAGGGGTTGAATCATCTGATTATTAAGAAGCAGCAAACTGAGCCCGCTATAAATGAGGTGGATGCGGAAGTGCAGTGCCTTCACTGGCTGCTTGTGGCTGGCTCCAAAACTTTAGAGCAGAAATAAACATGTTTACAGCCTTGTACAAAAATGGTTTTGGTCTCTTTCAACAGTTTCTGCCTCCATGACAACTGTACAGTGGGTGAATTGTTTTTCTAAATTCTTAGTTTAAGTTGTTTAAGCCATAATGTTCTGTATAATTACTTCCGCCAAGGAGGTTATGTTTTCGGTTGCGTCCATTTGTTTATTTGGTTGGTTTGTTAGCAGGATTACTCAAAAAATCCTCAATGGATTTCAATGAATTTTTTTTTTTTTACCAGGGGTGTATCTTGGCCTAATTTAGAAGTCATTAAATTTTGGTAATGATCCGCAACACGATCCGGATCTAGTAATTTTTTTAAGGATTCTTTATCATTGCAGGATAGGGCCCATTTCAACATTTTTGCATCTAACTTCATGAAGACGGGTCACAAAGGCTGAACAAAAATTAAGTTACGACACAACAGTAATTTAGCATTTGTTTCTCCTCATATGAATAAACTTATTAGAAAAAAAAAACCTTGTGTAGTTCATGCAGTTTCTCTTTATAAATACATTTGCTGAAGATCTAAGGGTTTAATGTATACAACGGCTGAGACCAAGCTTTACTAAATTATACTTAACTTTTTAATGATATGAGATAGAAGCTTACATATTTTGCTGAAAATTAACTCCGCAGACTTTCGAGCCACCGTCCACCATCTTTGTACTCCTCATAGCAGCTGTGTGATGACGTGAGCAATGTGAGTGTCCAATCAGAATTGGGTCACCATCACATGGTTTTCCAAACTCCAATCGTAGGGCAGATTCACCTCACGTGACACCAAAGATTGTTTAGGAGTGATGTGTTACTAGTTTATTATAGTTTGCTGTGTGTTTTCAATAAATATGTGTGGAAAATTATTTTCAGATTTACTTTTTCCTTTCTTATTTCTGATTGTAAACCTTATTACACTTATAAAACACAACTATAGCATATATATTTTGAAAGTACAGGTTGTCCTGAAAAAAAGAGACATAAAACTTGATTGTGGGATGCAGGGAGCGCTGTTAACAGCAATAATAAAACATTTATGCCAGGTGAATGAACTGTCCAAAAAATGCCCTCAGACTCCAGAGGGTTAACCACTGAATCTGAAACATGACGGTAGATGCGTGGAAACGACGTGGAATAAGTCTCTTTGCCAAAGGGTATTCCATGTGACGTCAGTGACCCTATGTCCTTGGTGGAGGGTTGCGCTCTCCGAGTGCTTCTAGTTGGAGGTGTGATCACTTTGAGTGACAACTGGCAGATGCTGAGCGGAGGGTCTCCGTGTTTCATCTTTAGCTCCAAGTCTGTTTGATGCGACTGGTCATGGAGGCTGTGTCTGCTTGCTTGAAGTATTTTATGACAAACACTCGGAATAATCTGGCTTTCTGTGCGGTGAAACGTCCTGACAGATCAGACATGTCTGTTGCAGTAGACACACTGAGTAAACTCTCGTTAGATTTCATGTTGTATGCTAACGTGTTAGCACTTTTAGCAGCTGTCAGTCCGTAGCTCCACTTAACAAAGGTTGGTGCACAAACTGTTCTGAGGTGGAAAGACACTGCTCTGAAGCTGTAGAATATCTTACAGTAAAATGCCACCCTCATTATCTGCCGCGGGAATTTACAGCAGTGTTTATTGTGGCCGTCTACATCCCCCCACGAGCTAATGCTAATGACGCTCTGAAGCAGCTACATAAGCCCATCAGCTTGCATCAAAATAAACATCCAGATGCACTGTATGTAGTAACTGGGGACTTCAACCATGTAAACCTGCAAGATATTCTCCCCAAATTCCACCAGCATGTAAACATTGCCACACGAGGGGAAAACATGCTGGACAAAGTGTATACAAATATACGTGGAGTTACAGAGCAGCCACCCATTCCCATCTTGGCGCCTCAGACCACATCTCGCTCCTCATGCTTCCTGCTTACAGTCCAGTGTTGAAAAGCAGGGACACTGTCACAAAGACCATCTCTGTGTGGCCAACTGGCGCTGTGTCCATGCTGCAAGACTGCTTTGAGACCACCGACTGGCAAATGTTCAGAGCAGCTGCAACAACAGGGAGCAATGTGGACCTGAAGGAATACTCATCGACTGTGCACTGCTACATCCGGAGCTGCATAGCCAATGTAAACACCTCTAAGACCATCACCATCAGGCCAAACCAGAAACCCTGGATGACCGGAAAGGTGCGCTCCCTGCTGAAAATCCGTGAAGCTGCATTCAAAGACAGCGATGCAACAACACTCAGAGCAGCCAGAAGGAACCTGTCAGCGGGAATAAAAAGACCTAAGTCCACATATGCCCTCAAGGTTCAAGGCCACCTCCAATCCAACGACCCACGGACCATGTGGAGGGGCATCAAATGCATCACTGACTACAAAAGCAATGTAGCACAGTGCTCTGCAGACCCAGCACTCCTGGACACTCTAAATGCCTTTTATGCGTGTTTTGAGGCATCCAACACCACCACCCCCTCTCGAGTCCCTCCCTCCCTCAAAGACCCCCCAGTCAGCAACATCACTACAGCTGAGGTGAGGAACGTGCTGCAAAAGACCCCGGGCCCTGACGGAATTACCAGGGAGGGTCCTAAAACACTGTGCACACCAGCTGTCTGAGGTTCTGGCGGATATATTCAACACCTCTCTGTCCCAAGCCAGAGTTCCGCCGTGCCTCAAGACATCAAGGATAATCCCTGTGCCAAAGACCTCTGCACCATCCTGCCTCAACGACTACAGGCCAGTTGCAGTCACCCCCATCACCACAAAGTGCTTTGAGAGGCTGGTGATGAGATGCCTGAAGCAGACCATCGATGTGACTGTAGATAAGCACCAGTACGCGTACAGGCAAAACCGGTCCACGGCTGATGCCATCTCCACCGTGGTGCATCAGGCCCTCTCCCACACAGAGAACAAAGACTCCTATGCAAGTCTGCTGTTCCTGGACTTCACTTCTGTGTTCAACACTATCATCCCACAGAAACTGGTTTTCAAGCTGGCTGAACGAGGAGCCCCCTCATCACTGTGCAACTGGATCCTGGACTTCCTGACTGGGAGGCCACAGAGTGTCAGGATCAACACTACCTCATCCTCCACCATTATCCTGAACACTGGCTCACCCCAGGGTTGTGTGCTCAGTCCACTGCTGTACACATTGATGACCTTTGACTGCAGAGCCCAGCACAAGAATAATCTTGTTGTTAAGTTTGCAGATGATACAGCAGTGACTGGGCTCATTAGCAAAGGGGATGAGACAGCATACAGGCGAGAAGTGGAGAACCTGACACGGTGGTGCGGAGACAACAACCTCATCCTCAACACCCAGAAGACAAAGGAGATAGTTGTAGACTTCCGCAGGTCAGCCCCCACCATCCCCTCCCCCCTCTACATCAACAGAGCAGCGGTGGAGATCATCTCCTCCATCAGGTATCTTGGAGTCCACCTCTCCAACACTCTCACCTGGAACACCAACACCACGGCTGTCATCAAGAAAGCCCACCAACGTCTCTATTTTTTTTTTTTTTGCCTTCTTGCTCTCGGTCGGGACGGTCGCATTTTTCTTTCCTCCTCCCTCCCCAACTTTCCTGCTACTGTAGCGTGTTTGTCTGTGAGGCTGCCAGCCCTGCTCCTCTGGAAATGGCAAAATGGATCTACTCAAGTGGTCTCTGAATGCAATTGACACTATTTTTTCTACAAGACACTCGGGAGCGGAGGACCCGACCTGTCCTGCCGGGACACATGTGGCGGGTTACGTGATGGACAGCTGGCGGAGGTGGCAAGTCATGTGCCTGTACATGTTGTCTGTGGAGGACATTGAAGATGTTTACTTATTTGGAGCTGTGGTGACCGGGTTTCTGTGTGGAGCGGCCATAGCACTGGTTTACCGGAAAATTAAGATGGTGGAGGCGGCATTAATTGGCCCGTCCAGGCTGCCCCACATGATTGATTCAATTGGAAGGGCAGTGTCAGCTCAGTTGGCGGGTGTTAACTGCATGTTGGAATCCATCTCGGGGAGAATGGCTGCACTGGAAAACCGCTTTGATCGTCAGTAATTACCACATCTCTTCTCCTCTATTCAGATGTATTTGGGAGCCACTCTGAAGTTTCAGACAGTGGAATCTTTCAGGCATCTGTTAATCTGGATATCTATTTGGTTTCCAAACACCAGCTGCCCTTCAAGGCCGCTGGGACCCGAAGAACACTCCTGATGCCTCGCTCCTCGTCTTACCCCGCCTCTCTTGTCTTTCCCTCTCCCAGTCCTGTGATGTTGACTGTGGGACCTTGGACTCTGGTGGACTGATTCAGGGCTGGGATCCCCCCCCCAGGATGGACAGATAAGGCCTGTTGATGGCACCAAGGGCGGCCTCCTGGCTGTCTGTCTGAACACTGGACACATTCAAGTCTCGGCTGTCTTCTGCTGTGATTGTTTACTGTTGTTTACTGTTTTTCTGTGACTATTTTCTGTGCTTATGGGGGGTTTTTTGCTTCAGTGGTGCTGTGTGTGTTCAACACAGCAGCAATGGAGTTTTTTTCTTTCCCAAACTTTCCTTGTGTGTGCTTTTATATGTGTTTATGTACCGGACCGGCTTATGTGTGTTGTTGTTTGTTAAGTGTGTCATGAAGCCGGTCAATGTTTGCTCAGCCCTGCTCGTGACTCAGGGCAGGGACATACATCTAGAGCTGGGTCCTTGGGCGCCGTAAAGGCAACCTCTGCTCCTAACTGGCAATTAGGATGGGTTAAATGCAGTAAACACATTTCATTGTGCAGGGAACATGTTCCTATGTGCATATGACAATAAACTCCTTTGAATCCTTGAATCCTTGAATTTTTCAGGAAATTGGGAAGGGCCGGACTGAACACAGGCATCCTCAGGCCCTTCTACAGCTGCGCAGTGGAGAGTGTCCTGTCCTGCTGCCTCCTTGTCTGGTATGCAGGCTGCACGGTGGCGGAGAAGAAAGCGCTGCAGCGGGTGATGAAGTCTGCACAGAGGACCATCGGATGCAGCTTACCACCCATTGGGGACATCTACATCTCCAGATGTAGAGGCAAAGCCACCTGCATCCTCTGAGACTCCACCCACCCTGCTCACAGTCTGTTCACACGCCTTCCCTCTGGAAGGAGGCTGTGCAGCATCCGGGCAAAAACATCCAGACTGAAAAACAGCTTCTACCCGAATGCTGTCAGACTGTTGAACAGTTCAACATCCACCATCAAACTGTGAACATTGCACTACATGCACATTGTCACCTTCTTAATACTCTAATCCTGCTGCTGCTGCTGACCCTGTGCCTTGTATATATATTCTATGGCCACAAGGGTGTGCATATTGCACACTGCAAAGTTTATATTGCAAAAGCTTATACAATAGGTAGGGTTAAAAAAAATGTCCCAGTTAACTACATCAAGACCTGGAGAAACTGCATTTTGTTCTGCCTGTAAGGGTCGAGTGACAATAAAAGTGACTCTGAGTCTGAGTCTGAGTTAATGCATGATTACTGAGAAAATACACGGCTTATAACTCTTAATGTCCACAACAAAGTAAACCATTAGGAGAACCACTGTGCAGTCATTAAAAGATATGAATTAATAAACACCTGAACACAGGTTAGTTTGGTCGGACTCTTCCGAGAGGGGTGTGTTCAGGTGTCTTCTGTCACATTTAGAGCCACCCATGCTCCACTATTAATGAGTTTGTCGTTTAGCTGCTGTGAACATGGCACCATATAAAACATAGTCCAGACACTGGCTTCATTTTGTCTCTTCCGGGTCACTATAGAAAACCAATGGGTGACATCATGCAGGCTCTGGCCATTATATACACAGTCTATGGTTATTACACATACTCAAACATCTCACAGGGAATGTTTGATCATGCATTAGTGGCTCAGTTAGCACCGTGGTTTCAGCTGGGCAAAATTACCAACTCATTTCCTACTGCTAAAATAGCTTTTAGCTTTGATAAATCATGTTGTGTGCACAATCCTCACTTATTTGCACCCACAATTTTGCACACTCGGGTACATACACAATGCACGTTTGTCTTCAAGCACATACATGAAAGCAAATGTGCTAAAGGAACAATATGCATTTTTGCATATTGGAAGGACATTATCTTGAAAGCACACCATTAGTAAATCAGCACACATAATTTTTTGCAAGTGCTATGGTGTTTGGGGGTGTTTTTATGTGTGCAAAACCTTAGTAATTCAGGCCCTTTGTGTATTTTAAATAGTCCTCTTAGAAATGTGTTAATATCACAAGCAATGTATGTTGTAATTCAACATAACATGCAAGAACATGTTAGTGAACGTGCAAGGTAAATTTATAGCTTGGAAAAGTGCACTAAGAGTTCATTTAGAGCTCTGTGGGTGCCCTAATCACAATCATGCCATTCCTTTTTTCAGAGGGTTGATTCTCAACAAGGTTTTAATATGACTAATGTTGTGGAAAAAGATGAACTTGTCCTTTAAATGAGATGAGAGTGATTTCTGCATTGAGGCACATGAATCAAAATGTCAGTTTAATAAAACAAACAAAACAGAAAACTCATTATTCTTTTTTTATGTTTTCAGATCAAAGGTGCTGAAATGCTTTTGCATATTCCTATATTGCTTTTCCTTTGTTTCTCATTTTATTTCCTTCAGTTTTTCAAATATTTTATGATGGAAAAGTGGTGCTCCGAGGTTTCTATCTTCTCTGTAGAATCCCACAAAACCAATGATTTAGAAGAGTAGGTATGAAATATTATTTATATTTCAAAATGGGAAACTGTGACACCTGTCAGAGAGTCTGCTGAGCTTAGAAAAAAAAAAAATAAATGTGAGCTGCAGAGACTTTATGGATGGAGTCACTCAGAAGTGTTTGTGTTGGGCCGAGGAGGAGGAATAGCTACTGTGTACGAGGTGTGTTAGAAAGTATCTGACCTTTTTATTTTTGCAATAACCTTATGGATTTGAATCACGTGTGATTGCATCAGCCAAGCTTGAACCTTCGTGTGCATGCGTGTTTTTTCACGCCTGTCGGTTGCGTCATTCGCCTGTGAGCAGGCTTTGAGTGAGCACTGGTCCTCCCCCCTCGTCGGATTTTCATTGTGAGGAAAATGTCTGAACGGCTGGAGCAGCAATGCATCAAATTTTTCCAGAAACTGTGAGAGACAGCCAGGTGGACACCATTCAGAAAGTTGAGATGGCTTTCAGGGACGATTTTCTGGGCATCACACAGATTAAGGAGTGTTACAGCCGGTTTAAAGATGGCGAACAATGGCTGAGGGCGCGCCGCGCTCCGAGCGGCGATCAACAGGCTGAAACAACCAGATCATTTCCAAACTGAATGCTGTGTTGATCCGGGACGTCGTCTGACTACCAGAGAAATGGCAGAAAAGGTGGACATAGCACTTTTCCGGCACATTCCACAGTTAAAGGAGATTTTGTTATGAAAACAGGAGCAGAGGAATTCGCCACGGAGCCGCTAATGGCGCGAAACAAAAGCACCTCCGTGTTGGTCTCACAGGACATGTGACATGCCCAGATCTTCGACAATTTCTCGGATACTCACTCGACTGAAAAGCCACCCAAATCCGTCTGAATCTTCCGAATGGTGGAAAAGCTGGGCATGTCCCGTGAGACTTCCAACACGGAGGTGCTTTTTGTTCTGCGCCATTACACGGCTCCGTCCTGACGCGCGAATTCCGCCGCATGTCTTTCATTACAAAATCTCCTGTAACAGTGTAATGTGCCGAAAAAGTGCTAGGTCCACCTCTCTTGCCATTTCTCTGGTAGTCAGACGACGTCCCGGATCAACACAGCCTTCACTTTGGAAATTATCTGATCGTTTTAGCCTGTCGATGGCCTCTCGAAGCGCGGCGCGCCCTCAGCCGCTGTGGGCCATCTTTAATCCGGTTGTAATGCTCCTTAATCTGTATGATGCCCATAAGATCTTCACCAAAAAGCCATCTGAATTTTTCCAAATGGTTTCCACCTGGCTGTCTCTCACAGTTTCTGAAAAAAATTTTGATGGAGCAAAGCGGCAGTCGCTCGGCCATTTTCCTGACAATGAAAATCCGCCGAGGGGGCTGGACCACTCCTCCCACAAACCGTGCTCACAGGCAAATGACACAACCGACAGGCTTGAAAAAACTCACGCATGCGCACGAAGGTTCAAGCTTGGCTGATGCAATCACACGTGATTCAAATCCATATGTTTTTTGCAAAAAATAAAAAGGTCCGTTACTTTTCTAACAGACCTCGTATTAGAGTCACTAAAAAACTGATGCATTGGATGAACTCAATTCAGTTACGTGCAGGATTTCCAATCCAATAAATATATGTAGTCCCAACTAAATTAAATTAAATGACTTGCATGGATGCACTTTATTTGAGTTGGGGCTACATATACAGTGGGGTAAAAAAGTATTTAGTCAGCCCCTGATTGTGTAAGTTCTCCTACTTAGAAAGATGAGAGAGGTCTGTAATTTTCAACATAGGTACACTTCAATTATGAGAGACAAAATGAGAAAAAAAAAAATCCAGAAAATCACATTGTAGGATTTTTAAAGAATTTATTTGTAAATTATGGTGGAAAATACAACCCCTGGAAGAAATTATGGAATCACCGGCCTCAGAGGATGTTCATTCAGTTGTTTAATTTTGTAGAAAAAAAGCAGATCACAGACATGACACAAAACTAAAGTCATTTCAAATGGCAACTTTCTGGCTTTAAGAAACACTATAAGAAATCAAGAAAAAAAAAACATTGTGGCAGTCAGTAACGGTTACTTTTTTAGACCAAGCAGAGGAAAAAAACATGGAATCACTCAATTCAGAGGAAAAAATTATGGAATCACCCTGTAAATTTTCATCCCCCAAATTAACACCTGCATCAAATCAGATCTGCTCATTGACATTGACCCTAAGCCATGACATTGACCCTATGTGTCTTTTGCAAGGAATGTTTTTGCAGTTTTTGCTCTATGGCAAGATGCATTATCATCTTGAAAAATGATTTCATCATCCCCAAACATCCTTTCAGTTGTCCAAAATATCAACATAAACTTGTGCATTTATTGATGATGTAATGACAGCCATCTCCCCAGTGCCTTTACCTGACATGCAGCCCCATATCATCAATGACTGTGGAAATTTACATGTTCTCTTCAGGCAGTCATCTTTATAAATCTCATTGGAAAGGCACCAAACAAAAGTTCCAGCATCATCACCTTGCCCAATGCAGATTCGAGATTCATCACTGAATATGACTTTCATCCAGTCATCCACAGTCCACAATTGCTTTTCCTTAGCCCATTGTAACCTTGTTTTTTTCTGTTTAGGTGTTAATGATGCCTTTCGTTTAGCTTTTCTGTATGTAAATCCCATTTCCTTTAGGCGGTTTCTTACAGTTCGGTCACAGACGTTGACTCCAGTTTCCTCCCATTCGTTCCTCATTTGTTTTGTTGTACATTTTTCGATTTTTGAGACATATTGCTTGAAGTTTTCTGTCTTGACGCTTTGATGTCTTCCTTGGTCTACCAGTATGTTTGCCTTTAACAACCTTCCCATGTTGTTTGTATTTGGTCCAGAGTTTAGACACAGCTGACTGTGAACAACCAACATCTTTTGCAACACTGCGTGATGATTTACTCTCTTTTAAGAGTTTGATAATCCTCTCCTTTGTTTCAATTGACATCTCTCGTGTTGGAGCCATGATTCATGTCAGTCCACTTGGTGCAACAGCTCTCCAGGGTGTGTTCACTCCTTTTTAGATGCAGACTAATGAGCAGATCTGATATGATGCAGGTGTTAGTTTTGGGGATGAAAATTTACAGGGTGATTCCATAATTTTTCCTCAGAATTGAGTGATTCCATATTTTTTCCTCTGCTTGGTCTAAAAAAGTAACCGTTACTGACTGCCACAATCTTTTTTCTTGATTTCTTATAGTGTTTCTTAAAGCCAGAAAGTTGCCATTTGAAATGACTTTAGGTTTGTGTCATGTCTGTGATCTGCTTTTTTCTACAAAATTAAACAACTGAACGAACATCCTCCGAGGCTGGTGATTCCATAATTTTTGCCAGGGGTTGTAAGTATTTGGTCACCCACAGACAAGCAAGATTTCTGGCTCTCACAGACCTGTAACGTCTTCTTTAAGAAGCTTTTCTGTCCTCCACCTGTTACCTGTATTAATGGCATCTGTTGAAACTCGTTATCTGTATAAAAGACACCTGTCCACAACCTCAAACAGTCAGACTCCAAACTCACCATGGCCAAGACCAAAGAGCTGTTGAGGACACCAGGAAGAAAATTATAGACCTGCGCCAGGCAGGGAAGAGTGAGTCTACAATAGTCAAGCAGGTTGGTGTGAATAAATCGACTGTTGGAGCAATTGTAAATAATATGTAAGACATACAAGACCATTGATAATCTCCCTTGATCTGGGGTTCCACAGACATGCCATCCCGTGGCGTCAAAATGATCATGAGAACAGTGAAAAAAATCCCAGACCTAGATGGAGGGACCTGATAAATGACCTGCAGAGAGCTGGGACCAAAGTAACAAAGGCTACACACTACACAGAGAGGGACTCAAATCCTGCAGTGCCAGGCGTGTCCCCCTGCTTAAGCCAGTACATGTCCAGGCTCATCTGAAGTTTGCCAGAGAGCATATGGATGATCCAGAAGAGGTTTGGGAGAATATCATGTGGTCAGATGAAACCAAAATAGAACAATTTGGTAAAAACTCAACTCGTCATATTTGGAGGAAGAAGAATGCTGAGTTGCATTCCAAGAACACCATACCAACTGTGAAGCATGGGGGTGGAAACATCATTCATTGGGGCATGTTTTTCTGCAAAGGGGACAGGACGACTGATCCGTGTTAAGGGGAGAATGAAAGGGGCCATGTATTGTGAGATTTTAAGCCAAAACCTCCTTCCATCAGTGAGAGCATTGAAGATGCAACATGGCTGGGTCTTCCAGCATGACAATGATCCCAAACACACCGCTCGGGCAAATGAAGGAGTGGCTCCGTAAAAAGAATTTCAAGGTCCTGGAGTGGCCTAGCCAGTCTCCAGACCTCAACCCCATAGAAAACTTGAGGGAGTTGAAAGTCCATGTTGCCCAGCGACAGCCCCAAAACATCACTGCTCTCGAGGAGATCTGCATGGAGGAATGGGCCAAAATACCAGCTACAGTGTGTGCAACCTGGTGAGACTTACAGGAAACATTTGACCTCTGTCATTGCCAACAAAGATTATGTTACAAAGTAATTGAGTTGAACTTTTGTTATTGACCAAATACTTATTTTCCACATATTTACAAATCAATTCTTTAAAAATCCTGCAATATGATTTCCTGGATTTTTTTCCTCATTTTGTCTCTAACAGTTGAAGTGTACCTATGTTGAAAATTACAAACCTCTCATCTTTCTAAGTAAGAGAACTTGCACAATCAGGGACTGACTAAATACTTTTTGCCCCACTGTATTTATAGATGGAAATCCTGCCCATAATTGAATTGAGTTCATTCAATGAGGCATTTTTTTGAGTGATACACTAAAACACTGACTCATTGGATTGGATTCCACCAGTGGTGGGCACAGTTCCACTAATCTCTAATTAGAGAAGCTAACTTTTTTGTTAGCAGATTAGCTTTTCAGCAAACTTCATCAGCGGACCAATTAGCTTCTGCTAAATTTAGTTTCGCTAGTGTTTTTTTGCTGGCATAGTTAGTAACGTGAAAAAACATTTGTAAACCATAAAATCATACATGTTGGTTCCTGTCTGCTACGTATTTTGACATTCAGACAGCTGTGAGGAGCTGAGCTCAACTCTACCCCAGCAGAATAGGCCTGGCTGCTACAAAAACTAATTTGCATTCACAGCATACAGTGGTCCAGACGTGAAGCAGAAGTCCTGAAAAGAAAAATAGGTTTGACTTATGGTTTTGATTTATGAACCAAATTAATCCTGTCATATTTGGGCGGGCACTATTTGCACTGCCATCCAGTAGATGGCAGTGTTCTATACATTTTGACCCATATCACACAGTTGTTGAGCTGAATCACAACTTAAGCAGAATTTTCAGTTTTGCAAATGCCCTTTTACAAATGAAAAAAATGACATATTTTACAAGTACACATTTATTTGTAAAAAAAAAAAAAAACAACACACACGTTACAGTAATGTGTGTGTTGGTTTTGACATATAATTAACCAACCAATCAGTGATCAACAGAGGCTGATTTTCCCATAATGCCTTTTGGCATCTGTGTGTGTTAATGTTCAAATCTTCAAAATTAGTGCATTATGTTAAAACTAAAAGATATGTGTTATATTTTCACTTTGTAAAATGACAGTTGACATTAATGTATTTAAACTATCTGGATTCATTTGGTTTATAAATCAAAGCTATAAGTCAAATGTGCTTTCCTTTTCGGGACTTCCTCACATCTGGACAACTGTATGCTGTGAATGTAAATGTCTCTTCCTTCAGCAGTGGCAGGGCTTACAAAGACAGACGCGCTGACATCCTTGTTGTGCTGGGTTTGTGATAGTCTTTGATTCTAATCAGAAGTGTTGGCAGTGCTTAAACGCAAACCAGGTGTCAGTGCTGAGTGTACTGGAACAATACTGAAAGTTCCGCAAATTTTTTAGTGGTTTATTCGGTTTAGCTTTATAAACGTTAGCTTTTCAGTTAGCAGAATAGTGGTTTATCGAAGCTAACTTTTTGGTTAGCTGTGCCCACCATTGGATTCCAATCGAATAATTATATGTAGTCCCAACGAAATTAAATATACGTATCTTGTATGATGTGTGTTATTTGAGTTGGGGCTACAAATATTTATTAGATGGAAATCCTGCACATAATTGGAGTTTATCCAAAAAGCCAGTTTTTTGATTCTATAAATGTAGCCATTTTTTGATTCTATAAATGTAAGCAGCTATCACTTTCATCCTTGTTTACCTCTTTTACCTTGAACTGAGTTTATTTGCACTGGGTCTCTCTTCACAGTGTTGTGTGCTGTGGTCTATCAGCCTCCTAAATATAATAAGGACTTATAGATGAATTTCTGATTTTTTTGACTGAATTATGCCTAAATATGCCCGTGTCCTTATTGTTGGTGATTTTAATGTTCATGTCTGTTGTCCTGATAAGTCAATGGCAAAGGACCTGTTTAAGCCTCATTGACTCTTTTAATCTTGTGGCTGGACCCAGAATACGAATACAACGATGTTTATCATGTGGTTTGCCTTTTCTTAACTTAGAGACTTAGTGATGCAGTGTTTTCAGATGCCTGTATTATTTGAGGCTGCACTGTCCTGTAATACAGTTAAACCTGCTGCTCGGTGCAGTCATATTATTAACTCTTCCATTGCTATTCAGTTCTCTGCCTTTTTTTTTTAAATCACACCTGTGTCATTCCTGAGTTTGTCTGTAGTACAGAGGAGCTGAGCTCATGGTTTCACTCCACCTGCCAGACTGTTTTAGATGCTGTGGCTCCTTTAAAAATCAGGCAGCCTAAAACTAAATCTGAGCCCTGGCTAAATGACATGACTCATGCTGTTGGACGCAAGTGCCATAGAGCTGAATGCAAGTGTAAAAAGGGAAAAACTGCAGGTGTCGTTTCAAATGCTAATACCTCATCACACTAGAGGCCAAATGAGCCAGAATTCCGTCCAAATGAAAATTCAACCCACATTTGGGAGGTGTCGAGGTGCATTCACCGGCCGTCGGAACGCAGTCTAAATAGATGGGCATAGTTGTGTGGCCGCCTTGATTGTTTTGTACATGTTCAAAACATTAATGTTCAAAGAGGAAGAACGATCGAACGGCAGTCAAAGTGCAGTCTGACTGCAGTCTGACTGCATTCTAAAGCCCCCATCACACATAGCAAGAATGTGCCGGAACCATGCCCAACACGGCAAATATTGCCATAATCCAACGCAGTCAGGAGGAAAAGAGGCATGGTCAGCAGTGTTGGGCGCAAACAGACTGCCTCTCCACACCTGTCAGATCGCATCCAAAGCATATGAAGACAACACAGACTGCTGTCAGATGGGCCATAAAAAGGCTGGAACGCTGTGTTCGCTGTGTTTTTAATTTTAGTGACAAGAAAAATGAAGTGATGGTTTTGGTGGCACCACTGGGACCCCCCCTGTTAGATCTAGGTTCCCTGGCCCAGTATATGAAGCTAGCCATCACAACTCTAGGGGTTAAAGTGGATGCAGATCTGAAATTTGACAGTCATGTCAGGGCCATTTTCAAATCAAGTTTTTTCATTTGAGGCAGCTGGCCAAAATAAATCCAGTTCTTTTGAGGCCACAATTTGAGACAGTAATCCATGCCTTTGTTACTACTCAGTTGGATTTCTGTAATTCACTGTATGTGGGGGTTAGTGCATTCTCACCTGTCTTCCAGGATGGTACAACATACTCTGCACATGTTTTAACGGGCACACGTAAATACGAGCACATTTCCACCATTTTTGCCTCATTCCACTGGCTGCCTAGACATTTTAGGATTCATTTTAAAATTATTTTATTTGTTTTTAAATCCCTAAATGTGGTTGCCCCGCCCTACCTCTCTGAGGTCCTACACCCTTAGAAACCCAACGACTCTCCCAGGTTAGCTGAACAGCTCTTCCCAAGTGTGCCGAAAACTAAGCAGAAGCTCAGAGGGGACCGCGCATTCGCTGTTGCGGCTCCAAAATTATGGAACGACCTGACTGATAGAGTTTTCTATATATTGTCAATATTATTATCAAATATTAATGTCTTTGTCTTTACTTTGATGATTGTTAATGCCTTTACTTTGATGAACTTGTTGTGTGTTGGGGGGGGTTTGGCTGGACCAGGTTGGGTTGTTTTGTGTTTGTTTTCCTTCCCAGGTGATTTGGGGCTGTTCTCTGAGGAAACTGTGCTGCAGAAGAGTCTCTCTCCTCTGTTACGATGATTGGCTGCACCTGTTGCATTCTCGTGCGGCTCTCTATTAGGACAATCCACGACACCTGTGATGTTCACGTGCAGATCTGAGGACTTCCAGCTGGTACCAATGTAGTGATGAAGAACTACATTTAAACCAGCAGTGAGTTGGATAAGATTGCTGGAGAATACGACCTTGTGACGACCGTGTGGGGACGCTGAGGGCCGTTTCAGAGTCTGACATCGCGCCTGTGAAGGAGGACGAGGGTGAGAGGCAAACGTTGTCAGCACACGACAGAGGTGAATATTCTGAAAAGTTTATCCGTGAATGTAAATTGGCGTTTATACGCAGCTATAAGTAATTATTGGTGGAAATTGTTTGGTGTGCTGCTCACGGCAGTGGCGTGTGGATTAATGATCCTCCACTAGCTGTGAGCAGCAGCCTCTTTGAACTAAGTTTGAAACCAGACCTAAACGTGTAGCTGATAAGTTTGCCTCTAAACAATATTTTGTAGTAATAAGTGTTGAATAATCTCATCTCTGTTCCTCCTTCGCAGAGTACAGTCTGGGAAAGTCACCTGGGGGGGTGTTGGCGGAACTCCTGAGTCCTGAACGTTCGGACTCCGACTGTTGAGACACTGAGAGAGCGCGCCGCCTTTTCACCTCACCCAAACTTGAATTATTTAGTATTTCATGTATAGCACAAAGGGAGAAAAATAAATGTTTTCTTTTTGGAACTGCTTCTGATTACTTCATGCTGGGTTCAGTCAGATACTGGACCGCTCCTCAATCCGCGTCTTATCCATAACAGAACTGCCTTTGATCTTGTTTTTGATTCTGTTCTCTATTTTCCATATATACATATATGCATGTGTAAGAGTTCATGCACCATTATTCTTCTAAATAATCACTCATTGTCAAAGCAGAAATATACACTGAACCAAAGTAATCATTACAATTGCTCCCATGAGAAAAGTAACATTTGTTTGTGAATGAATGCATAGACTGTTTTGCTAGAGCTATGTTTTTGTCGAGCACAGATGAATATTTTGGCCTTGAGCAGAGAATAACACAGCCTGTACACTAGTTCGAGGCTGGCACTGTAATGTTTCAATTTGAAGAACAATTACTATCTATCTGAGCAAGACCACAAGGCGCCTCCAGTGCAAAGTGATACAAATATGAATTGACTGAAGAAACGCAGCTGTGCCTTGTATATTGTTCTGTAATATGTCTATGTGTAAATAAATTCAGGAGCAGGTTGGGCGGGACCTTCAGTGCTGACTGACGGACAGTGACGAGGGGTCATGCTGGCTCTCCCTGATCAGGAAAGAAATTCAGTGTTTCCGTGTGGTTATTCTCTACAATAATTTGAGTTGTTCTCTAGCACCAGGCTCAACTCTGACACTGACTCAGCAGATTAAACAGGCCTCATCTCTGTCTGTTTTTAAATCTCTTTTGAAAACCCATCTCTTCTCCTTGGCCTTTGACACCTAGTGAGACATTGCGTTCATTCATTTATTTGATTGGATTTTACTGTTTTTATCATATGGTTGTTATTTTTATTCATGTTTTATGGCTTTTAATTATATTAGTTGTATAGTATTCCATTTACAATTTTATGTGAATTATGTCTTTTATGATGATCTTTAATTTCTGTACAGCACTTTGGTCCACTTTGGTTGTTTTTAAGTGCTTAATAAATAAAGTTGGTTGGTTGGTTTCACTATAATTTTCCACAAATACTGTGTTTACAGGCTTTATGTAACATGCTTCTCCAATTATTTTTGGAACAAAAAACAGGTAAAAAGCTATAAAGTACAGTATAAAGTATTAGAGTAGAAACATGAATATCAGTTGTTTGTCTTTCAGCTTCAGGGTCACCACAGGGGAGCCAGCACAGACCCACATTGGGATTTGGCACAAGCTTCATGCCAGATGCTCTTCCTGACGCAACTCCAGTTTTTCCTGGAGAAACAGACACAGTCCCTGGCCTTCCACAGAGGTCTGCTGTCTAGGTATTAACCAGAACCCACTATGCTTAGCTTCCAAGATCTGACAGGATCAGGCATACACAAAGCAGAGTGGCTGCAGAAACATGAATATCATCCGGCTGTGGGAGGGAAAATAAAAAAAATTAATCTCAACAGAACAACTTTCCACCGAGCTCTGCACCCATGAACTATCAGATTCAGTTCACACAGGCCTTCAAAGAGCTACAGACTTCACAGCCATCACTTTTCATCATGACATCAAACAGTTCTTGTTCCATTTTAAAACAAGCAGAGGTGGAATCATTCCTTCTTTCTTTCCTTCCTTCTTTTGTTCCTTCTTTTTACATCCTTTTATTCTGTCGGCAACAACAAGAAAATAGAACACAATGAGAAAAGTGCTCTCTCTCTCTCTGTCTCACACACACACAGAGCCAGCCATCAGAGACTTGACCACTCAAGGCTATTGTGGCCTGTGATTGACACAAACAATTGAGTCACACTATAATTTCACAACAGTCAGCATAAAAGTCTTGTGACATTTTGGCCTCCAGTCCATTGTGTGGATACTGGCAGTTTTAACACTTTGGCCAACATCTGTTTGGAAAGACAGTGCAGTAGCAACTAAGAAACAACATTTAGACAAGCCTGTGAAATACTGGGAGAATGTTGTCTCATCAGATGAGACCAAAATTGAATGCTTTGAATGCCATAATACACACCATAAATGGCACTGCACATCACCCTTAAAACACCATGCCGACAGTAAAGTTTAGAGGTGGGAACATCATGGTGTGGGGCTGTTTTTCCGCATCTGACACTGGCAATTATCATATCATTAAAGAAAGGATGAATGGAAAAATGTACATTCTTGATAAAAATCTGCCAGCATGATGAGGATGAAACGAGGGTGGAGATTTCAGCAAGAGAATGATCCCAAACACACAGCCAAGAAAACTCAGTTGGTTTTAGAGAATGAAAATAAAGCTGCTAGAATGGCCCAGTCAATCATCTGACTTATAGAATATAAGTGCAGAATAGAATATGTATGGAAAGAACGAAAGATCAGAGATCATAGAAGAGGTCTAACGCTTCAACATTTGAAGACTGTTTGTATGGAAGAATGGACCAAAATTACACAGGAGCAGTGCATATAAGGAAGGTGTCTTGAAGCTGCCATTACCAACAACTGGGCACCCCAAAGTGTCTTGTGGGAGGTGCTGTTGGAATTCTGGGTCTAGTACCCTTGTTCTCCACACAGTCCCTCAATTTTGAGAACTGCCTCTGCCATACAGTATTGTATTGTTTGCACTTCTTCATGACTGGTGTAAAGGATGTACAACGTAATCAGTGACTTGGAAACTAACTAACTAACTTGTAAATTAATACATCCGTCCCCTGATTTGTTAAAAGAAAATTGGCTGTAAAAATAATTATTTGTATTCACTATAATCTTTACAGTTAATTTTTCCCATTTCATTTGGTGTCTGACAATGGAGATACTGTGTATGACAATAACTGTAATTCTGAAATGGTTTGTTATATTTTTGTTTAAAGTCCTGAAAGATGATACTTACACCACAAACACATTTTGATTGTTTCACTGTAACTCCATTGTGGTTGTGTAAAGAGACAAAATTACAAAACATTGTGTTGATATTCAATTACTTATATGAACACTGAACCTGGCTGTAGAGTCAGACAACGAAAACAGCTTCATTGCAAAATTAGCAGCAAAAGAAATGGGGAAAGTACAACTAACTAAATAAAAAGACATATAATCTCAGCTGTTACATCCCAGACCTTGCACTTTCATGACAGATGGTTCCAGGAGAACTCATGGCTTCATCACTGCCCTTTGTTAGATATGGTATTATGTTATTATTGTGCCAAGACCTTTCATAGTCAGAAGACACAAACTGAAAGGAACACCAAAAGTTGGGGGAAAAAAAGGCAATATTAAGGTTTAACACACATTAGAAGAGTACGAGTTAGGGGCCATCCATCACTGCAAAAACTATCACATGCACAAAACAAACACACACACACACACACACACACAAAAAAATAGCAGAAAGCGCCTAAGGGAAAAAAAAAAAAAAAAAACATCTACCAGATTGAAGGTGGTATTCAGGACAGAATGACCTGAAACTGTCCTCCTGGCACCAAACAACTATATTGTCAAATAATTCTCACAGGAAATATAGTCTCTTCCAGCTTGCAATTTTCTCTGATCATTGATGTGACACAGGACATGGATGGAGTAGTGCAACAGCCAATACACCTTTGGTTTATCAGTACAAAAGTTGAACCAGAGAGGGAATCTTTGGACTGTATGAACTTTTAAAAATGCTACTGGAGAGAAAATCATAAAGGTGGCTATTGCTCTGGTTGTAATTCAATGAACACTTTCCAGAGTAGAGAGAAAGCCGACAGCAGTCTTCATCCAGACAGTGCCGGAGGAGGAGGAGGAGGTTAACTACTCCTGTGGAACAGGAGCTCTTCAAGTAGTAATTATACTCCTTACTTTTAATCTTTTCTGACCTCAAAATTCCCTCTGAAAACAGAAGTCTTTTATTTCATATTTATTGTATGATGTTTGCATTGATGTGCAGTCATTCTCAGAACTCATATTAGTCAGACCACAAAAGTAGGCTTCCCCAGAGAGAAAGCGAGAGGGAGGGAAAGAAAATTGTGCATGAGTCAGGAAGGCAAAGTATATGAGAGAGAGAGAGAGAGAGAAAAACTGACAGGAGATTTTGTCTCACAGTTATGAATAGCCTCTGACACAGGCTGAGCTGACCACACTAATCTAATGTATTTGTCCAGCCCATGTGTTAGCGTGTGTAGCCAGCATGATCTTGCTTTGTCGTAATTAAATAAATACATTGTTTTCTCAACCAAAAACCTGAAGTTTTGAATTGAAGACTGCTTTCACTCCTGACTGGGAAATTCCTGAATCCAACTAGAGATAGCTCTGAAACCCTCCTTTCCAGATGTGCTGTTTCAGGGCCTCTAATTTAAAGCTCTTCAAAGGGGTCCTTGAAACCTGTATCGGTGAAATTCCGGTCAATGTGAATTATAAGCAAGGTTGGGTAGAATTACTTTGAAAGTATTGTATGGCTTTTGCCTTACAATATAAAGCGCCTTGGGGCAACTGTTTGTTGTGATTTGGCACTATATAAATAAAATTGATTTGATTTGATTTGAAAGAATACATGTGGATTACATGTATGTATGTACATACATTTGGATTACTTGTAATCTGATTACTTTTGGATTACATCTCAAAGTAATCCTACCCAACCCAGACATTTATAATTGCCTCACGTCAAGGCCAGAAACTTTCCAGATCCACCAGAGAGGAACTCTTCCAAGATACACAACCATAAACTTAGAGTCTTAACAATCAGTTTTCTCTACACGTCTCAGTTTGAAGAAAGGTCTTTGTCTAAATGAAAAGGAACAGTATTTTCTCTGCATATAAAAATTCTAATGTTGCCTAGTTTGTTTAATAAAGCAAATGCTTTACATATATTCCATTTAATGTGTTCCTTAACTGCCGTTGTGTTAAATGTGATTTTTTTTCTGAATTATTGATATTCTGATGGTGAAATATTCTGTTTTAACCAGATGGTGTGTTTAGGATGTGTAAGCAACTTTAATAATGTTATATTCATTCAAAAGTGTCTTAGAACAAAGTGTGCAACATAGACTCAATTTGTCTGCCTCTCTACACATGAAACTTTTCTGAAGTTAAATTCTAGACCACATGGGTGGAGTTTAATAATGTAAGTCCCCTTTAAAAGGTCAGAAGCTTTTCTGTCTTCAGCTCACTCCTATGCTCCTTGTTTTTCCACCTTCTAGCCGCTCCTCTTTTTGAAATGCTTAACTTCTTTTGTGACCTATTGTCTCGTGTAGCTAAGGGTAGCAGGGGTGGTGGCCAAGTGGTTAATGCACTTGGTTTCAGTTCAGAAGGTTCCGGGTTCAAATCCCACCCCTGCCACATTTCTCCATGTAATGTGGAGTTGCATCAGGAAGGGCATCCGACGTAAAACCTGTGCCAATTCAACATGCAGATCCACCTTGGATTTGCTGTGGCGACCCCGAGTGCAAACAAGGGAGCAGCCGAAGGGACTTACTTACTGTCTCGTGTAGCTAAGCTACCACATGGGTTTCTTTGTTCATTCTAACTTTAACAACAAGTTACAAGTCAAAAACTCTTTTTAAGGCTCGTCAAGTTATTAAATTTTTACAAGAATACTTCCTCGTGGAACTTTTCAGAATGAAAGCAAATTTACATGCAAGTGACTTTTCCTTTTGTAATTCATAACGCCACTCTTAAAACTTTAATTTAATTTTAATTTAATTTAATTTTTCTAAATTCACAAAGACTTTTAATCCGGTTCGAACCACTTTTTCTGAAAGTCACCAGAAACCCTTTTCAACAAACACCTTCAACTTTTGGGTCAAAGCAGATTCAACGGACATGCCTGCAAAGCATCAGCCATCCTGTCGGCAAAACCAGCCAACACTGCAGCTCCTGGTGTCACCACAGGGAAAACCTGCGGTTCACCTTAGAACCAGGCAAGCTCAGGCCAAACCTGGCCCATCAATGACCGATGCCGATCGGATCATTTAAATCGTTCAAGGATCAACTAAGTGACCCCGTTAAAGGTTCCAGCAAAGGGTTTTGTTGTTAATGGGTGCAAAGTGGCTTTAAACATATTCCTATATTGTTTGATAATTTTCTTAATAATAATTGGCTTGAAAATTCATCACTCAATTCAAATCATATTTATTTACTTAATTCCTTAAGCTTTATTTCACTGCTTTCATACTGTGTCTGATGGGTAACAAAATGTGTCCATAAATGAACTTATTTAATCACTGTCCAGACTCAAAATGCCAGTAAACTGTTCATTTTCTTGTTTATTTGTAAATAAAATGTAAATATTTCTGCTGTGGTTCATTATGTTCAGGTGGAAACTCTTGGTCAATCATATCATCGAATTTGTGACTTTAATGATTTGAGACTGCATAATTAAATTGAGACGGCCTTCACCCTACTGGGGAAGGTGTCACCATCCTGTCTGTGAACATATATAGAGCTCCACAGGGAGGGTAACATTAGGATTTTACAGCAGGCCATGGAGCAGGGGATTAGACACCCTGCAAGGCTTATGACAAATGTGGATGTGGAATCCACTAATTTAGCGGGGAAGTTAATGCGGAAAACTCACTGTGGTGATAGTGGATTTTCAGGGAGGGAAATTTATCAAGTTGAGACCGTGGCCTGCTTCGGCAGATGTGTCCTTAAAAATCATAGAAGGATATGTTTTACAAACTTTATACCCATTACTACACTCGGTGACATTGAAATTGAGGATGGCCTGCTGGCTGTCCCAGCAATATTAAATATTTTGTGTCTGCTACCTACAATCCGCATGGAATGTCTCAAACCTAAAACTACTTCAAAGCACCTTATATATGTCACTCTGGAACCACCTCTAAATCCAGGGGGTTAAAGCCCCCCGCAGCCCATATTCTGAATTTTTAGATGAATTTGGGGCATGCATCTCTAACTCGTTAACAAGTGCAGATAACATTCTGATTATTGGTGACTTCAACATTCATATAAATACACCCTTTGATCCCCTCTGCAAATCATTTATGGAAATTGTGGATGCAATAGGAATCCAGCAATGCATTCAGGACTTGAAGCATATTAGTGGAAATACCCTAGATTTGGTTCTCGCACGTGGTATTGCTGTCACGAATATTGGTATCACGCATCTTGCATTGATAGTTTCTGACCACTCAGTTTAAATTCAGCGCTCAAAACTACACTTGACAAGATTGCACCACCCCTATTAAAACCACACCTTCCCAAAGCACAGTCACCTTGGTTCATTGGTTACTTGTGTGACCTCAGGAAGAAGGCTAAAGGTTTAGAACGGAAATGGCGTAGCTCCAAATTAGAAGTATTCCACGCTGCGTGGTGTGATGATATTTTAGACTATAAGCATGCACTACTGGCTACAAAGCAGACCTATTACTCTGATTTGATCAATAAAAACAAGCATAACTCAAAGTTCTTGTTTGACACAGTGGCAAAACTTATTCATGGACAGCCACCTGTAAGTCGCTCTCCCTTTTCAGTACAGGACTTCTTGGATTACTTCGAGAAGAAAATAGAAGACATTTATGTTGAGCATATCCCAGCATGCCTTAACCCAGCCACTACACCCTGCTATTGAGGTGGGTGTTACCACTGAGGTGTTACCTAGATTTATAGAATTTGATAGTATCTCAATAGGTGTGCTGACGAAACTTGTAATGTCTACAAAAAGTGCTACATGCTTATTTGATACTATACATTCATTCAAAGCGCATATTAAACAAATATGTAGGACTGCTTTTTTGCATTTACGCAATATCTCTAAAATCAGAAAGGTCTTGTCTCAGAGTGATGCTGAAAAACTAATTCATGCATTTATTTCCTCTAGGCTGGACTATTGTAATTCATTATTATCAGGTTGTCCTAAAAGTTCCCTAAAAAGCCTTCAGTTAATTCAAAATGCTGCAGCTAGAGTACTGATGGGGACTAGAAGGAGAGAGCATATCTCACCCATATTGGCCTCTCTTCATTGGCTTCCTGTTAATTCTAGAATAGAATTTAAAATTCTTCTTCTTACTTATAAGGTTTTGAATAATCAGGTCCCATCTTATCTTAGGGACCTCGTAGTACCATATCACCCCAATAGAGCGCTTCGCTCTCAGACTGCAGGCTTACTTGTAGTTCCTAGGGTTTGTAAGAGTAGAATGGGAGGCAGAGCCTTCAGCTTTCAGACTCCTCTCCTGTGGAACCAGCTCCCAATTCAGATCAGGGAGACAGACACCCTCTCTACTTTTAAGATTAGGCTTAAAACTTTCCTTTTTGCTAAAGCTTATAGTTAGGGCTGGATCAGGTGACCCTGAACCATCCCTTAGTTATGCTGCTATAGACGTAGACTGCTGGGGGGTTCCCATGATGCACTGTTTCTTTCTCTTTTTGCTCTGTATGCACCACTCTGCATTTAATCATTAGTGATCGATCTCTGCTCCCCTTCACAGCATGTCTTTTTCCTGGTTCTCTCCCTCAGCCCCAACCAGTCCCAGCAGAAGACTGCCCCTCCCTGAGCCTGGTTCTGCTGGAGGTTTCTTCCTGTTAAAAGGGAGTTTTTCCTTCCCACTGTAGCCAAGTGCTTGCTCACAGGGGGTCGTTTTGACCGTTGGGGTTTTACATAATTATTGTATGGCCTTGCCTTACAATATAAAGTGCCTTGGGGCAACTGTTTGTTGTGATTTGGCGCTATATAAAAAAAATTGATTGATTGATTGATATACCAACAAAATTGTGTAAAGGACCTGTGGCCCATTCTTGGGCTGACTGTACTGGAAATTGTTAATTTCTCATTAACATCTGTATCTGTTCCTAAATGTTTCAAATCTGCAGTGATTAAACCATTACTTAAGAAATCTAATCTTGACCCTAGTGTATTGAAAAATTATATCTTTCATTTTGCTATAAAATTCTGGAAAAAGTGGTTTCACAGCTGCTCGTGGACCACCTTACTGACAATAATCTTTTTGAGTCATTGCAGTCTGCCTTCAGAAAATATCATTCGACAGAGACAGCGCTCACTAAAGTAGTGAATGTCCTGCTGCTTGCAATGGATTTGGACACCACCATGGTGTTCGATCTCAGTGCTGCATTTGATACTATGGATCATCATATTTTACTGGATAGACTGGAGAATAATTTTGGGAATACTGGAAGTGCCCTTGCCTGGCTGCCGTCATGCCTGTCCAGTCTTTCTCACTGTGTTTTGTACAGTAACACTACCTCTAACCTTAGTGACATGAAATTTGGGGTTCCACAGGGATCCATCCTAGGCTCCCTGCTTTTCTCACTTTATATAGTGCCCCTTCGGCATATACCATGGCCTTTTGAGATTGCCTTTCATTGCTATGCTGATGATACTCAATTGTATATGTCAGGGCGGGCAGAGGCCCGGCACCCAGAGCGGCTGGACCCACAAAGCAGACTCCCAGACTAGGCTTTGGTAAAAGAGAAATCATGGTCTTTATTCCAGGCCTTGGTTCGGTACACATGTGGTCAGTTAGTGAAGCAGAAGTACCAGCAGGATTAGGCAGAGATGCAGTCAAAAATTAGCAGGGTTCAGAGGCATGAGCAAACACAGACTTCTGGGATGAGGCAAGAGGTATGGTTGAGGAGTACAGAGCAGGATTCGGAACACGGCAAGACAAAACTCAGGACTATGGAAGGCACTGGAAAGTGTACAAAGACAACAATCTGGCAGTGAGCTGTGAGACTGTGAGGGCTTAAATAACAGGTGGTGTAAATGAGGTGCATGTGCAGACTGATTATGAAACAAGGTGCATGTGTGGAGGGAAGAATCTAGAAAGCAGGTGTGGCTAGTGGACCAAGATAGTGTAGTGTGCAAGATAGTTGAGGGAGGACTGATGAAAGAGACAAAGATGTGTGAGCATGTGCGAGAGCGTGATTGAATCAAAACACAAAGCAGACAGAAACAAGGTGAGAGACAAAGACATGAGGCAGGTGCAGTGATGTTAAGTGAGAACATGATCAGATATGAGTGTGGGATGAAGACAAAATGGCAGGTGCAGGATGTGGAGTGAAACAGAAATCTATGAACAGAACATAAGCATTAATCAGAGGATAAGGAGAAAATCAACCCAAGGACAAAAAGAGACTGGAACTGAAAGAAGAAAACAAAGTGGCGAAACAAACTATAAATAAAACAGACTCGGTGATTAACACAACCAACCCTAAAGCACAACAGGTAATATAACAAATGAGAAGAACAAAATAAACAAGTGATAAACAATGAAAACACAAACTCTCTGAACAAAACAAGAACGGAACTGGACAATGGTTAGAGTATGAAAATTAACAAAGAAACAAAGTGACAAAGCAAAATAGAACAGAATAAACACATGATAAATAACTAAATAAACATAGCTGGGGCAGATGGTGGGTAAATGAAGGAGGAAAAAATAGAATCAAAGCCCAGAGACGGCCAAAATCGTAACAGTACATGCTGACAACTGCCAGTAATCTCATCCACATAAAATGTTTAGAAGAATGCCTTGCATCAGTGAGAAGCTGGATGTCTAGTAACTTCCTACTTTTAAACTCTGATAAGACTGAAATGATGGTTCTTGGTCCAGCGAGACATTGGCTTCAATTTGACCAGCTAGCAATTAGCCTAGGGTCATGTGTCATATATCATATGGACAAAGTGAGGAACCTTTGGGTAATTTTTGATCCTATGTTGTCCTTTGACCTCCACATTAGAGATATTACGAGGACTGCTTTCTTCCATCTGCGAAATATAGCGAAGATTCATCCTAACCTGTCTATGGCTGATGCTGAGACCCTGATTCATGCATTTGTGTCTTCTAGATTGGATTATTGCAGTGTTCTATTTTCTGGGTTACCGCAGTCCAGCATTAGGGGTCTCCAATTGGTTCAAAATGCTGCTGCCAGACTTTTGACACAAAGCAGAAAGTTTGACCACATTATACCCATTTTAGTATCTCTTCACTGGCTTCCTGTCTCTGTGAGATCGGACGTTAAGGTTTTGCTACTAGCCTATAAAATTGTTTACAGACTGGCACCTCCCTATCTAGCTGATCTAATTAAACCCTACGTACTGCCCCGGGCTTTGCGTTCACAGGATGCAGGATTACATTGTGTCCCTAGGGCGAATAAAAAGTCTGCGGGTCATAGAGCTTTCTTTTATCGTGCCCCTGTTTGATCTCCCTGCATCAATAAAGCAGTCAGATTCTGTGAAGACTTTCAAGTCCAGACTTAAGATGGCACACTTGTTTTCTCTGTCTTATGGCTAGCATATTGTGTTATTATCCTCTTTATTTAATTATTTATTTATTTTACTCTTTTATTGCACATTTTTAATCTTTTAATTGTGCTTTTTAATCTTTTAATTCATTTTTTAATTGTTTTGTGTGAAGTGCCTTGAGGTGACACTGTTGTGAGTTGGTGCTATATATAATGAATAAATTGAATTGAATTGAAATTGAGAGTGATTAATCCATCCATCCATCCATCCATCCATTTTCTTCCGCTTTATCCGGAGTCGGGTTGTGGGGCAGCAGCTCAAGCAAAGCCGCCCACACCTCCCGATCCACACACACCTCCCCCAGCTCCTCCAGGGGAACCCCAAGGCGTTCTCAAGCCAGCTGAGAGACGTAGTCCCTCCAGCGTGGCCTGGGTCTTCCCCGGGGCCTCCTCCTGATGGGACATGCCCGGAACACCTCTCCAGCGAGGCATCCAGGGGGCATCCGGAAAAGATGCCCGAGCCACCTCAACTGGCTCCTTTCGATGTGGAGGAGCAGTGGCTCGACTCCGAACTCCTCCTGAGTGACCGAGCTCCTCACCCTATCTCTAAGGGAGCACCCAGCCACCCTGCGGAGGAAACTCATCTCGGCCGCTTGTACTCGCGATCTCGTTCTTTCGGTCATGAGCCAAATCTCATGACCATAGGTGAGGATCGGAACGTAGGTCGATCGGTAAATCGAGAGCTTTGCCCCCCTACTCAGCTCTTTCTTCACCACGACGGTCCGATACAGCGACAGCATCACTGCAGATGCTGCACCGATCCGTCTGTTACGCTCCATCCATCCCTCACTCGTGAACAAGACCCCGAGATACTTATACTCCTCCACTTGAGGCAAGGACACTCCACCGACCTGAAGAGGCAAAGCACCTTTTTCCGTTTGAGAAGCATAGCCTCGGATTTGGAGGTGCTGATTTTCATCCCGGACGCTTGACACTCAGCTGCAAACCGCCCCAGTGCACGCTGAAGGTCCTGATTTGAGGAATCCAACAGAACCACATCGTCCGCAAACAGCAGAGA